>NW_015971144.1:0-1209202 GCF_000961545.1 Sporothrix schenckii 1099-18
CCCTAACTAACCCTAACCCTAAAACCTGACTAATTAACTGCCTAACCCTAACCTGTTTGGTCTGGCTGGCCCTGTTTGGTCTGGCTGGCCCTGTCTGGCCTGGTTGGCCTTGTCTGGCCTGGCTGGCCCTGTCTGGTCTGGCTGGCCCTGTCTGGTCTGGCTGGCCCTGTCTGGTCTGGCTGGCCCTGTCTGGTCTGGCTGACCCTGGTTGGCCTAGTTGGCCTTGTCTGGCCTGGCTGGTCCTGTCTGGCTTAGTTAACCCTGTCTAGCCTGGCTGGCCTGGTTGGCCTTATTAAAGGCGCAGGGCCCCCCCCCCCTAGGGGTTTGGGGTTGGGGTAGACGAGCGCCGGAATCCGCCAAGGTCTTGGTGGACGAGCGCAGGACAGACTTTCGGCGAAAAACAGGGCCCCACAAGAAAAGCCCCCCGCAAAAGAGGGCTCGACGTGCGCCGAACGTCGAAGCGAATGGCTGCTAGGGTGTGTAACTTTTATGATAAGACTGTCCGATTTCTTGATTTCCAAACTATCGTTGTGAAACTAGGCAACGTTGTCACTAAGGTGTGGCTTATACGGCCTCGTGATGTATCACCACTGGAATTATCTCTGACTATACAGCTCTACACAACAAAATCCCTCGTATGCTAGGTAATGTGCCGTGATGCAAAGGCTCGGTTTCGGGTGTTTTCAGGTTATTGTGGGGATTGCCTTTCGACATGCCTTCTTCTTTTGTATGGTGTAATAACTTAGCCCTAGTTGTTGCTCCAGTTGTATAGGAATATGGGAGTATGCACCAGCCAGCTCTACGACATTAGTCAAGAGTCAAGTGTGAGACACGAACAGCGAATTAATACACTAACAGTAAAAATGGTTTGCCATCTACGATCTTCTACGTTTCGGGCATTATTAATGTATAAAACATGCTTCTGCAAACGTGAACGAAGTGAGGTGACTCGAAGTTGCGTCGTCTGTGCGAGAAAAAGGCAAGACTAGCCAAACACAGAAAAATGCATACAACACAACGAGCCAATAAACGCTACTCGTTTCGAGTGAGCATTTATGGTTCTTGGGGTCAGGCGCGGGGGAACTTCCAAGGAACGAGATTTTGGTGAGACAGCGTGGTGCTAATTCGGCGGGTCCGGTCTTGGCGACCATGCAAACTTTCGTCGGTCGGTGTTAACCTTGACTAACTAACAAGACGGCTTATTTGAGGCATAAGGCCTGGGCCTAGGCCCCCCACGCCGGCTCAATGCGATTAGTGAAAATGTAAAAAAGTTGCTTGTTTTCTTTAAGTGGAATAGTAAGCGAGTATTAATAATCCAAATTTCACCGAGTAACGTATAAGATAAACAGCATGTAGCGTTCTTCATTCATACATACTAACTTTTGTCTCAACCTACACATTCAACACATCCGTCCACCATGCATACAAATCAGTGCTGGGCTTGTAGAGGTACTGTCCTTATCCCTTTCGCCTGTCCTTAATTACGTGCGCTTTTCACTCAACACGTACAGATTCTAGAGCCGTATGCAACCGCGCACGTCCATGCTGTTCCAGGTGTGCCAAGTCTAATAGACAATGCCAGTATGGATTGCGGTTGTCGTGGCCAAAGGCTACGAATCCGAAGCGGAGCTTGACCCATTCCATTCAGGTTGTCTCTGAGATTAGCAAAAATGTCTCCCAAACAAGCTTTGTGAATACCACGTCATGGGATATTCAGCTCCACCATTTCCTAAGGATGAATCAAGGTTCGTTGCCTATGGTATGGTGAAGAATTTAACCATCATGCTCATCATATCTACCACCAACTAATGCTATAGAAATACAGGACTTGATAGTGACGAGGGACTTGTCGTTCAAAGACTCGATCTACCGATGGCGCCATCATGGCTCCCAATCAGTCTAAGGTTTGAGAACAAGGAACTTCTTGATCACTGTAAGTATGCTAGTCAGTAAATTGTAGCATTTGATAAAGGCTAACAACTTGTAGTTATATACACGGCATCATCCACGTTGGCTGTTTTCGAACCAAACAACAATGAATTCTTTAGTCTTCTAGTACGACTGGCTCTTTCAGACAATTCACCGTCTTCGATGGCTGTACTACAGTCGGTTTTGGCGCTCTCGTCATTCCACAGGCATGGCCTGCAAGCAGATGTTTACCGGTTCAAAGCTCTCGCTCTCCGTACCCTAGTCACATCTTACACTCCCGGTATTGATAGCCCCATAGTCGCTCAACATATTGCGGCTAGTATGGTACTGTGCCACCTCGAGGTACGTTTGGGCTTTAGGACTCTATCTTTCTTGAATAACCGGAACAAAAATACTAGACATAACAAATACTTACCAATTCTCAAGATGCTCGGAATGCCAAATAATGTCTCCTTGTGGTTTTGTGAGTACCGTGTGGTTAATGCGGTAGTTCCTCGCGCCGCCTTCGCATTCTATGGGTGACTTGTTTCTTCCAAGGACATTGCTAACCTGTACTCTGGATTCTAGGTCATTTGAGCCAAGCCAAAAATCTAATCGACAACGCAGGCGTTGACAGTCAATATTTTCAACGCGAATTTTCCGGCCTTCTAGGTTGGGTGGAGTACCATATGGTCATGGGCCGCTTTACTATCCGACATTGGTATATACACGATATGCCTAGAAAAGGAATAAAAACGTCCGCAGTTACGGACCAGGGTACTTGCCAGCTACGAAAGGTGAGGCTGAAAAGTATAAAATTACAAGGTTTCTTTACCGGCACTAATTCAACATGAGATAGTTCAAAGATGTATCGTACTGCTCACATGAAATTCTTCGACTTCTGAATTTCCTGTTCGAGATGATTCAACAACCGACAGATGAACTATACCTCGATGACGAATACGAAAAATCTTTACGCTGTCTTGAGAATAAGATAAATCAGATTGTCCCGTCGGCATCAGAAGGTACATCGGATATCATGTCCCAGCGGAGCACAGCCTGGGCAGCTGTAATCGAGCTCTTCAAGCTTGCCGCTTTAATTTACATGAAAAGGGCATCGCGGAACTTTTCAGGCATCTCCCCTCAGATTGACGTAATGGTGGAGAGGGCGTATCTACTTTTAGATGACCTGGAGGCCTTTCATCCGGCCTTCCCACTGTTCATTATTGGATGCGAGGCTCGTAAAGATGAGCAGAGAAAGAAAATTCTCGAGCATATTGGCAGAGCAAGGAAAACCTCGAGTTTGAGGAGCTTGCATGACCTACAAAACATTCTCCAGCAGATTTGGGTCCAGCACGACCTTGCTGTTGATTATGATATGGATTATTTGAATACGCTGGACGCCGTCATAACTTCTTACCGGATTATGCCGAGTTTTGTTTAGAAACATCTATCTTAGGATTTTTCTCGTTGTGTTATCATTTATTTTATATTTTTTTTTAAATTTATGTTTTAAAAAATCACGCCTTTATGATACTCCCAGGCATCAAACCGTGAAGTACTTTGAGCTTTACGTCCTCGATAAAAGGTCGTTTACTAAGAACCTTAGACTTGTGTCCGGTGAGGTCGACAAAGTCGGCCGAAATGCGGACCGAGTTGGCATTATTTTAAATGCCAAGGTAGCTTCGTACCATTAGTAGCACAAGACTCGAACCACAAAAATGCCAGGCATTACGACCGGAATCAAAATGAAGACAACTGGAGGCGTGCTAACCATACTTATGCATGTACAAATGAACGAGAGAGTAGCTGTCAATGATTAAATCGCCGTTCCGCCCGTAAGCGTCGTTAGTATGCGTTTGGTCTTTCTGCTTTAAGAAAACTGGCAACTTTTTTGTGTGGTAGTTTAAAGTGGAACCGACCTTACTTTCAGCGTATTGGTACAAGATAGAAGGACGGATTTGAAATCAATAACAGCGAGTAAACCAGGTTCACGGTCGATATATAAACACATGCACTTCTTGCTGCTCTTTTGGATCGAATATCTTCAAACTCTCAAAAACACTCTGCAATTTCATCTCAGTCTTTCGAAATTTCACACTCTTTAACAATGTCTTCCTGGGTGATTACCGGTGTCTCACGGGGACTTGGCGTATGTTCTTTCTTCCCCGACTTATGTACAAGACTCGTGTCACTAATACTAATTATTCTAGTTCGAGTTTGTCCGCCAGCTCTCTGACAACCCATCCAATACCGTCTTCGGTCTCGTCCGCGACAAAGCAGCCGTCGAGTCCAAGATTGCCGCTGAAATCGGCCGGAAGAATATCCACATTATCCAGGCCGACACCACGGACCCAGCGGCATTGGAGGTAAGCTAATGAGTACATATTTAAACAGAACCGCAGTCGAAACTAACCCGTCGGTTTGGTAGAAAGCAGTTCAGTATATTTCTCACATAACCAATGGCACCATTGACTATGTCATAGCCAATGCCGCACTTCAAGCCAAGACGGCGTTGGTTGGCTTTGATACTTTGTAAGCTCTAGGAAGAGTGACAGAGAGCGATCCTTTGAATACGTGAATTATTGACTAATTCCTTTAAAGGAGCCACGATTCAAAAGCTCTTGAACAAGATCTGATAGACCACTTCCGAGTCAATACCATCGGCGCTGTCCATCTTTTCAACGCTTTCATGCCCCTGGTTTTGAAAGGCCGGGCCAAGAAAGTGATTGCCATCTCCACAGGCATGTCGGACCCGGAGATGACACTCCAAGCAGACATCTACCAAGCCACCTCTTATGCCATAACCAAGGCGGCTCTCAATATGGCCATCGCCAAGTTCAGCGCCGTGTACCGTGAGAAAGGCGTCCTTTGTATGGCTATATGCCCTGGTGCCGTTGATACCGGCAGTCTAAATATTGGTCAGTCGTCGTCTTTGACAACTAGTGAAACAGAATTCTGCTTTGCTAACGTTTTTGATAGAAACTGAGGAGGAAGGACAGTTGGCTATGGCTATGTTTGGGAAGTTTAAACAATATTCACCCTCTTTCCAAGGACCTGCGAGGCCAGAGGACAGTGCGAAATCGGTCCTGGCTCTCGTTAAAAAGGCAACCATTGATGATGGTTATGCAGGCATCTTTCTCTCTCACACAGAATCAAAGCCGTACCTATGAGATTTTACGCTCGTAAGCGTTTTTGGTATAGAGAGGAAGAAGGACACCCTGTAAGTTCACCAGGTTGGAGGGTTTTATATTCTTTACAAATTTGACAACGCAGATCACAGAGTACGATATGGCATGCGAAGGGCAATACAACTTTGTAGGCTATGTGTGCTATAGGAATTACATTTCTGTGGATTTGTGTTACAATAAAGCCATATCTACGCTCGTCCTGGTAGCAAGTAGTCCAGTCTTTTATAGCAGATCATACATTCTATACCGTCTAATTATCGAATTTGTGGGTTCCATGGTAGCCCGTAATTTGGAAAGGTGGAAGCACCTCGACGTCATCATATGTAAATTAAGATAGAGAAAGGAACATCCGGACCGAACATCTCGCAGATATGGTTGCAAGCTTGGAGCACCACAGCTAGACTAGTATCTAGATAGAGTGGCATGGAGTGCATGTCGCTTAACCTGTTTATTGCTCAGATTTCTTTCGCACCGGCTTCCAACAGGCAGGTACAGATCCGACGGGTGATAACCGCACAGTCGTCGTCCAACAAGATAACGACTGGGAAGGGATATGCGGTGCTTATCCTTAATCTTCAACAGGCTTAATCCGCGGCATGTCTCCGTTCATTTTGCGGTTCTATACACAATAACGAAGTTACCTTTTATTATGACCAGTTAGTTGACTTACATCTCGTCTATTCTAACGCTAACAGACCTTAACAGACGGCAAAAAGTGGCGTAATGCATTTCAATCGTTTAGTAATTCTCCTGGGACAGCCAAAAATTTGCACATTGCTGTTTGTTGTACCGTAGAAACCCACGAAGAAATTTTAACTCAAAATTTCTACCTCGATTGTTTATTTTTATTACTCATACAAATACTTAAATAAAAGTAAAACATGTGTTAAATTTTAAAAATACTATTTTTAAGTTTATACTAAAAAACGTATCGTCTAACTGGTTCTGGTAAACTGCCACCAGTCAAAGTTAAACAATAAACCACTACCACTACCAGTAAAAAGAAAGACTAAATCATGCGTTCCAGTCGTATTAGAGACCGGGCAATTCACCGAGCTCCATGTCTGCGCACCTCCAGTACCAGGAACAGTACATGTCCCAATAAGTGTTCCAGTCTTGCTTCCCAGATGAAGCTCGATCTTTCCACCATTTCCTGCGGAAGCTACACTTGCCGTGAAATTTGCAGCACCAGTTCCGTTTCCAAAACCAACCCCATTGACCTTAATATAATCCCCATTGTTAATAGACGTCACATGTATCCCGCCCGCGCTGCTCATCTCGGTCTTCAGACCAGAAGAGAAAGCAATAGTTTCTGCTTCCTGCCGCACGTAAGGATTTAAGTCCTCGATCTGAGGAGGACCCGTTGTGGTCCACTTGATTTGCGGAATGGTGCCATCTGCATTATAATTAAACTTTTCAACGCAGATAGATCGCGTGTAGCCGCCACCGCCAGGCAAAGCTCCATCATGATAGAAAAAATAGGAGTTATTTTTGTAATCGGCAATTCCGGGGTGGTTCGTGAAGCTACTGCCTTGGGCTGTCATGATGACACCTTTGTAAGTCCAGGGACCAACGGGGCCACTGCTGGTTGCGTAGCGGATGTCTTCCGTGGGACCGTTGCCGGCGTAGATGAGGTAATATACGCCATTGCGTTTATCTACCCATGGTCCTTCCGTTAGTGCAGTTGGTCTGGCCATTGAAGTTGGACCACCGCTAATAGAGATCATGTCTTCGTTTAGTTTGACGTATCCGAAGCCGGTATTGGCATCTGAGGAGGCCGTAGATCAGCAGATATTCGTATAATGGTAGCATACCTTTAAGAACAAATGGGTTATGTCGACCAAGACTCCTTACTACAGGAAACCATTGGCCGCGGAGGAGAAACGCGAAAGGTACTCACAATACAAATAAGCTTGACCATCGTCATTAATCCATACCGTTGGGTCGATATTGTTATTATCAACGAGAGGCTTCCCAAGAGCATCCTTGTAAGGTCCCGTAACATTATCGGCGACACCCACGCCAATGGCCATAGCCCCACTACTCTTTTGCATCGGCAAATAGTAGTAGAACTTGTTGTTCCGGTTGATAACCTGACCAGCCCAAGCTCTCCCCGTAGCCCACTTAAATGTGGAGAGACTCGCAACAACACCGTGGTCTTGCCAGTTCGCCATATCAGTAGTGGAAAAGAGCCTCCAGTCCTTCATGACGAAGGTTTTAGATCCATCTTCGTCATGGTCAGCGAACAGGTACATGCGACCATTATATACAAACGGTGCTGGGTCCGCGGTGTAGATTGTTTGTATGGCGGGGTTATCGGCTTCGCTAACATTGACCATGCTTAGCAGCGCCACGAGGAATAGCACCGTGTAGCAAGATGCATCTCTGATGCCTTGACCACCGAAGAGTTTCATTCTGAGGATATGAGAGAGTGTGAGAATTGTGGAATATAGATCTCGACAGGAAGGAAAGTTCGTGGAAAGATTGAGTTGTGGAACTGCACGGTAATCAGTATATATTTCGCTAGGGACATCATTCTACCTCAAATTCTCGAAGTAGGGGAAGCGATTTTAATATACACGAGGTTCGATAGCCGTATATTCACACAAGTAGTAACTTGGATACTCTGGCTGTTCGTGCCGGCATCCAAAATGTCCAATTAACAAATAGTAGCGATCTTTAATTCGGTGGGCTCTAACAGAACGACTTCATCGTGAAATTTGGATATTGATCGGGTTCCAATTTACCGGACAGCTAATTTATGACTCGAACGCCTAATTAATAAAGATACTTTATTCTTATTATCTCTCCGCACCCAATTATACCACCTTTCTTAACCTATCGGATATGGGCAGGCTAATGACTTCAGCCGAACAAAGTTTAACAATCGTTTCTACAGTTAGTATAAGACCAAGAGCTCCTAGGATAGTAAAACCTTTCGATACGCTTCTGTCATATCTGATTCCACTTGTCAACACGGCCGCTATGAAGGTCTCATCGCATCTCCTTGCGTGGTGCGCAGCGTTTCTGAGCACGCCCACGTCGGCTGTCAATTTCTACGTTTCCCCTACCGGTGCCGACAGCAATCCCGGTACATCTGCATCCCAGGCCTTTCTAACCCTCAACGCGGCGCAGCAAGCAGTCCAAAACCAGGTCGCAAGGCCAATTACAGAAAATGTGACTGTTAGCCTGACTAACGGCATTTACTCCCTTTCGGCGCCACTACGATTCACTTCTCTAGACTCCGGAAACAATGGCTTTTATGTCAACTGGGTGGGAACAGAGGCAACAATATCTGGCGGCCTCAAAGTCACTGGTTGGACAGCTGGGACCGACGGTATATATGTTGCCAGTGTTCCGGCTGGTACAAAATCACGCAACCTCTATGTCAACGGAAAGGCTTCCAATTACGCGCGGAGGAAGATTGCCAACCGGAAAGATATCGCCTTCACTAAAACTTCCGTGACATGGACGTCGTCATCTTATGACTGGATAACGAACACCCAGGGAATTGCTAATGCGGAAGTTCGTTTCATCAACTCCTTCACGGATCGATATGCGCCAATCCAGTCTGTTGGAAGTAGAGAGCTCGTCATGAAGCAAAACTGGTGGTTTAATAATAATTGGGGTTATGATGACGTTGCGAAACCAAACGCCGACTTTGGAGTGTGGGTGCAGAATGCCCTGGCTTTATTGGCTGAAGGAGGCCAATTTTATCTCGACTCGGATGCAGGCAAGGTCTACTACAAACCCTTAAGTGGAGAGGACATGTCTACGGCGGAAACATATCTTGCTACTCTCGGTACGCTCGTGTCGGTTGGTGGGACATACGCAGCTCCAGCGCATGATATCTCATTCCAGGGCATAAACTTTGTGAGCCTCCGTGAAGACTTATTTCAAAAATTGTTGATTTTACTAATTCAAAAATATAGGCACACACTACTTGGCTACAAACGACAGATATGGGCTACGTTGACCAGCAAACTGGCGGCTACATATGTGAAAACAAGACTTACACAGTGTCAAACTTCGAATCAGTGCGGCCCTGGTGGTGCCAGATGCCCTCGGCTATCCAAGTTAGTGCTGCGAATAACATCACATTCTCAGGTGGCAGCTACACGCAACTCGGCGCAGGGGGTGTGGGCATTGGGAATGACGAAAATGCACACATCTCAGGAGTCGGTCTTGGAGCAAGCTATATCTCCATCAAGGATGGTTATTTTAGCCAGGTGATGGGCAACAGCATCACTGCAGGCGGAATTAGGGCAGATGCCCACCACCCTAGCGACAGCCGCATGCTAAACACGCGCTTAGAGATCACCAACAACATATTTTACAACGTCTCTTCGCTCTATAGCTCTACCGTACCGATTTTCGCCAGCTATATCCAATATTCCATAATCTCACACAATGATATCAACATTACGCCATACTCTGGTATCTGTCATGGTTTTGGCTGGGGCTCAAATGATGCCGGTGGCAGCTCCGAATACAGTAATCGCGGTCTCTACAACTTCCAGCCTAAATATACTACCCCGACTACCTCGCAGAATAATCTCATTGACGGTAACCTGCTCCACCGTTACGGACTTTCTCATACGGATCTTGGAGCTCTCTATACACTCTCCAAAAGCCCATCTACGATTATCTCTGATAATTATGCTTTTGACTCGACCGGTTACGGTGTGTATACAGACGAAGGCTCGAATTCGTACACAATTTCCAATAACATACTGCTTTCTACTGGTATATGGGACGCGGCAAACGGCGTCAATACGGCAAATAACAGCTACATTGATAACTTTGGTAAAACGGGACGCCGAAGTTCCGGGGTTACAATTATCTCAGAGCTGTCACAAGCGTCCGTAACAGCAAAGAGAGCGGCGTATAGAGCTGGTGTTTTACCGGCGAAGCGCCGTGGTCGCCAGGTCTCGAACCCGGATATACCTGATGGATGTATCACAATCGGCTCGGAGAGTGGAAACGTTACTATCACATTGGACAACTTCGATGACACTGCATTCACCAGCGTTAGCTTCACCGTGACTGCAAGCAATACTACTTTTACGGCAGTCAATATCCCGAACACAATCCAGGCCAATTCAGCGAGAGTTGCAACCTACGAGGCTTTGGGAAGCAGTCGGCCGCGTGTCTCAGTTACTGCAAGGTACACAAACGGACGTACGGGAGACTTGAAGACTCTTACGGCTGTCAAACAATTAACAATGTAGTGTTATACTTTTTAACACATATTAGCACGGTGCAGTTTTCTCTATCGAAAGTTCTCGGCTCCATGAAACCCAGCTCAGGATATATATTTCATGATACTAACTCGGCATTATGGCTATCTGATGTCATTGACAATTATTCTCATGGCCTCGAGACACTCCTTATTATGAAAGGGCAAGGCGATCTTGAATTATCATCAAATTCTCTGGAGACGTCTGTTTGTGATATTTCATAAGTACAATATGCTCATATGAAGAGAAGGGACAGGCCATACAAGCTGGTTGGAGTAGTCTTAAATCGCAAAAGGCTAAGATCAAGATCCGGCATTTCCAAATGTGTCACGGGGTACAGCTGTGCTCTACACCCCTACTATAAGGAGAACGTTCATGTCGTGCTCCAGCCAGAGCTGCGGCCAATATCCAAATAGACGTTACGAAGGATATCGAATGACTGATGCTGGGGAGGTATGTCCAAATGGGATCAACCGGGCGGCTGCCACCGGCAAACGGATACCCACAGGGCGTTGAAGTACGAAACTGTCTAGGAGACCACCGTGATCGAGCTACAATTCTTGTCACTAGTTCATACGGATGATGTTTTCCTTGACAATGTTGACAAGCAGCAATGCCACTCTGCACAACTCCATCCCTGAGTCGGTGTCTCTACCAGTCCACCAACTGCACGCGAATTGGTTCTTATATTGTCTCAAGGTGCGAGGAGTCCCGGCACGCAGTCTTGGGGTCCCGTTAATCGTATATTTTGCGTGTAAGGTGCTTCTTATCAGCTTATGTGCGAACCCGTAGAAGTGTCGATGTACATAAGCGGTGTTAACGATAAGGATGTGTTCGTTGCCTCTCTATGGGCTAGGATGGTGTTTTGGCGTCGGAAATGCTTACATTTGGGACGTAATATCCCGGAGTGTCCCGGGCAGTCAGATAAGCTGCACCAACAGTTATACGAGGTGAGATTATAATAAAATATTCCCCTCTAACACCGGCTGCTTCTGTTTATCAATAAACTCTAAGCATTTTTTACGTTGTATTCAATAACTCCAGACAGTCCATACGCTTGAGCTGAATGCATAGTTGGTGTGTTGTAGATTATTTCCTGTGTACTTGAATTTATATTACGGTTGACCAAAAATATTCTAACGTGATATGTTTCGAATTATAGAGCCAATGTATTCTTATACCTGAGTGTGATTCTATGCAAATAGGAAACAGATCACTGGCATCATAGCGTCATACACTAGAATTGACCTGCACCCTTTCCGAAATGACCACCGGTCGGAACTGTTAACCAAGGAACAGCCTTTTTATCGTCCGTATTCGAGCCGACGGTATTACCCCACCATTTCAGTGTAATATTGTTATAGCTCAGGCAAAAGAATATTAAAATCGTTGCAATGGCAGTTCCCGTGTCCATTGCGGCCTGGAGGATGTCTATATTATCATCAGTGTACTGTTTTCATTATAGTATCTCATCCATGCGGTCTTAAAAACTCACAGTTATATCTTTTCCACCATTCAAAGGCGTGTCGGCGTATAGAAAAGTTAAAAACGAAGCCAAAAATGAACCATAACGAATATTGAGCTAAATGTCTGTCAACAATATCCATGTAATCAAATAGATATGAAATTAAGTGTGCTTGTCCAACGTACTAGTATTTGCCGGGGGGATTTGTCCGGCTGCGTTGAAGAAAATGGGAACATTAATGTACCGTACCCAGCTCTTAGGGTATCTGCGATAGACCAGGTAGACGAGTACTGTGACCACGGGCTGGAAAACGTTAGCAGAATTCAGCAATATTGACCTCGAGGGTGTGCCAGCTTACTCCAAGAAGGAAAAAATACATGATACCGCTATACACCTGGCCTGACTGAAACATGCGTTGAGGGCCAATGGTGCCCCAGATTAGCGACGCGTTGTATACCACCAAGGCACCGTTGCAGGTAAATCGGTTCGTATTTGTAGGTTCACAAAGCCCGTGAATATGCCCAATCATCCAGCGGAGAACTATCGTTATGAGTTAGCTTGTTACTGTTCTATTTAATATAGTAGAAAGCAACTGTTACAGATGCATACCTCCCACTTGAGTCATAGTGGCGAGGATAGACGCATATATCTGCCCTATGAAAAGGACGCGCGGTGGAATTTTCTAACACGTTTTGTAAATTAGCAAAATAATAAAACTTACAAGCAACAGGCACGGCTTCCGTCCATATCCTTACCATGTACTGTCCAAGTTTAAGGTCTTGCGCAAAGTCCATCCCATGCTTAACCGAGTTGTAGCCATAGCACTTGACCATCATGTTTGCAATAGGTTTACCTGGCCATGCGTAACCAGCGATGAGCTCGGTTATGATATTTAGAAAACTGTTTTCTGTTAGCCAGCATATTCCTAGCCGAGCATATCCAGTGGGGTAAATGCTCACATCCGTTGATTTGTGGTCCCCTCTAGAATACCCTCTGGTACGATCAGGAGTACGCCCATGCCGAAGCATACCACAATAAACCCCCAAACAGGTAACCCAGTCTCCCAATAACGGATAGTCAGAATCCCCAGACCAAGTACAGATACAGTTAGCACACCGTACCACCAGTCAGGAACCTCCTTGTAGCTGTTCATGAGTCGTTTGTGGATATCTTCACCACCATGCCGCGCATTCTTGAATTTTGCGTATATTTCGCTGCCGTTGTACAGATACGTATATACGACGATGGAGGTGACTGCAGCAAAGGACAGCGCGTATGTGAGCGAGTATGACATGGAGATATACATGGGCGAATACTCTTCATATTTGCTGAGAACAAAGTCGAGATTTTCGTTAACAACGCGTGTGATGTTGTACGTTTTACCCGTATTATCGTAAGTAGTAGATGAAAGGAGTGGAAGACTGATGTACTGTTAGCCCCTAGTTCTGGATACAGATGCAGTTTTGCAGAAGTCCGGTACTCACTATGCGCTGTTCCACACATTTGCGTAGTACAGTATTGGCGACAGAAACAAGTAAAACAACACCACCACGGCGAATGCGTTACAGGTGATATAAAACGGGGTCATCAATGGAAAGCCAGCAAAGTTGATCTGCGTCCAGTCAATGCTGAGCGGCAGCAGGCCGAGGCCAGAACTCATCTAATAAAACCGGGCGGGTGAGCATAATTACAGCGACAGTTTATATGGCATTTGGAAACTGAGATACGTACCCCGAAAATTGTGTTCACCTTTTGGTTGTGAGGTGCAATCCATGTGACAAATGCAAATGTGCCCAGACTCGTCCAGATGTAGTCCGGGAACCAAAAGAGGACAAATGCAAACAAACTGAACCAGCTGAAGAAATGGTACCGAGAAAGAGTCCATCCATTTACAGGAGCATGTTCCTGGGGCTCGTGCAACGCTCTGAACAAGACCGTCGATGACAGGGTGGTAGGCCAAATAAGGGCGCCGGGGTAGACGAGCCACCGGCGGGCCAGGCCGGCGAGACCAAACCCCAGCATCTGGGATGTTAGCAGATAGAGAAAGCCAAAGCCCGCGCCGTAGTCCCGGTTCCAGTAAACAGGGCTAACGATAGCCACGAGTGACCCCGAGGCGTACGCAACACTGGCACTGATATTGACACACTGGTAAGGTATTAGCAAAACGAGCGGAGCCGGATGTATTTGACGCTGAAGTCTGAAGGTCCAAGGCGTACAATGACAATTAAAGCGTGCTCTTTGATTGTGAACCTGCCCGGGTTGATGTCAAAGGACAATCTTCCCAGTGGTAAGCGCCATCGTGGTAGATTCTCCCAAGCGCGTCCTACGGGAAAGACGAGAAGCTGGGCAACAACATAGCCGATCGTGAGAGACGGCTGTATGTCGAGATGAGACCGTTAGAGTTCTGACGAAAGGTATTGTATTTCGAAACGCCACGACTCACATAGCGCAAACTAAAGAATTGATTGACACCTGCAAACAACATTACAAAAATGGTCGTAAGTGTCCAGGCGCGGAAAGCTGGCTTTTGTTAGCCAATGTAAACAGACCCCTAAAGAAGCACTGGACCGGCACTTCGGCCACAAGACATACTACTGCATGCCATTTCAGGATCATCCGTGTTTGGTACGCAAGCCGCAACCTCCGGAACTAGACAGAGTAGCAGTCAGAAACAGGTCACACAAATAGAAGGAATATTAGGTGGGCATACATGGAGACTGGTCGCCACTGACATCCCATCGGAAGGCTTCGTCCGGTGTCAGCTCCGTCTCTTCGACCCGCTGTCGTAAGGGCCGCGAGCTGTTGGTAGAAATCTCATCGCTAGCATCCTCGACGTCGAGGATATCCGTTCTAATGGCGACTTTGTTCTCTGTAATGTTTTCGGTATCGTTACCCTGGTCGCTCGGCGTCTGGCCGCCCCGACCCGTGAGCTCTATCCCGTATGCCATGTTTTCAATACATACAAGTGGAATAAACTCTGCAATTTTCGAAAGAGTTGAAGGCAGCGACAAGCCAAAGCCCTGATTAGATATAAGCGGCAGAGGTCAACCATGTTATCTCATCAGCAACGTATGTTTATCGCGCCATTTACTTACCTGCTTTTGCCATTCGTTATGAGCCTCTTACCCTTGTTAAGTCGTCATTTGTTCAAGACATAGCAATCAGGCTACTAAACTGTATCCAGCTTAAGACGCCTATAACATTCCTATGCCGGTGGTTCTTCGAGCGTGTTCAATCCTTCCTACGGTTGCTTCATGTAGCATCAAATGCAGCTAGTCGCCGATAAACGGCCGCATGGCCAACTCGAAAGCCATGTTCAGACGGCATCAGCCCGACAACGTTTTTGATTTGCTGTTGCTGCCATTATCACATCATATGCAAACGACATGACGATGCGTACAAGGTTGGCGGGGTACGAACGTCGGCCTATCTCTGCCGAACACACCGGTCCACACATTTCATGCCAGTAGTTTTCCTATAAGTTTTTCTTAGATCTTTACCAGCTGAGTCTACAAATTTTCAAAATACGACAGACTCGTTTGAACCTCGTGACTTTGCAATGTTATACACGACGAAAAATTCTCATCAACATGTTTTCAATCACAGCAATTACGCTCGCTGTCTGCGGTGCACAGGCCACACAAGTTGTCCTGTCGAGCTTACCCGCTGTTGGCAATATCGCCTACTCGCTACCAACTGATCGCACGTTTCTTCTTAATGTTCCAGCTGGATATACGCATGGAGAGCCACATCCTCTGGTTCTTTCCTTTCATGGAGGTGTGAATTTTTTTTCTGTTTCGTGCTTGTAGTGCAAGGCAAAACGTTCGTACTATACACGTAAGCTAACTCATCCAGCCGGTGGCTTTAGTGAGAAGCAACAGCGCATCACGGAACTATCGGACGCGTCGTTAAGCATTTCCGGTCGGCCATTTTTGACGGCATATGCGCAAGGTGTGAATAATACGGACTGGAACATGCATCACATCTGGAAAGGTGCCCCTTACGAGAACACGACTGTCGATGATATTGCCTATGTATATGATATCATCGCCACCGTTGCTGACGCTTACACTGTTGACCGCACACGCATATACGCTTGTGGAAAGTCAAATGGCGGTGGCTTCACTGCACTTCTTGCCTGTCGCCCTGACACGTCGGCAATTATCGCGGCTTTTGCCCCTGTCTCTCCTGCGCTCTACCAAGGAACCTATTCCTTCTTCAACTGCACTCCCGCGCGCCCGGTACCGATCCTGCATTCTCATGGCGTTGAGGACCGTGACACCGAGTTTCTAGGCCGCACGCCGCTAGGTGGTTCTTTCGGCCCCGAGCCTGATGTGCGTCTCTGGCGCCGCGAGTGGGCAGAACGCAATGGTTGTCGTGGGCCTTACGCCGGGGCCTGGCCGTTACCATCCGTCCGAGAGGTTCATCCAGGGGCATGGGAAGAGGTTTGGGACTGCCCAAAAGATGCTGAGGTGCGTGCCTTGACAGTTGAAGGGCTCGGTCATGCATGGCCATCGACTGTTGGGCTTGACCTGGCTGGCAGCCCCAACCAGACTGCCAACTTCAACTTTACCAGCCAGCACCTAGTGCAATTTTTTTCACGGCACCATTTGTGACCTCGTTCTATTGTACTACGAAGCAAATAAAATAAATACATCTGCCTCTACTTTGAGCCAGGTTAAAACAATGAAAGTCTGCGGACTACAACCCCTCGCGTTCTACCAACAGTGCCAAATCACACTATGCAAAGTGACGCATCCATAAAAAAACTATTCTATAATTTAATTCCCAGTAATTTAATGTATGTACGGTTTCAAATAAATTAAAGGCATCTGTAGTACATTACAAAATCGACGTGGTTGTCCCGTTTACTCGTATCGAGTAGTTTCCCAGCCTCTCGAACTACAGTCCAATGCTGGGTTGCAATACGCCGTAACTAACCGAGGCTAGACTCCCGGCGGAGAGGGGCTATCCGTTATCGCTATTTGAAATCCAGCGTGATTGACAGCACTGTCGCCTCCTCGGCAAACTTTCACCGATACTTCAAGCACTCTATGGCCGCCCACGGGCCCGAATCGGCAGTATCGATATGGGTTTCAGCAATATGTGAGGCGTTGAATTTTATACAAGCACAACTTTCCGTGGGCCCTTGCCTACGGGTACTGCTGATTTACTTAAACCGACAATATTTCCCAATCAGGTTCGTTTATATACACCCTTACAACAGTTTTTATGATTTGATGGAGCACGAATGCCGTCTAAAGTACGACACCCGTATCGTATCAGCAAATCTGAAAAGATGGCCACTGTAAAAGCTACCGAGCTCGGCCACTCGTTTTTTTATTGGGCAAGTAAGAGTTGCCAGTCGGCCCACTAACTGCTTTTTAGTGTCGACTGTTGGCCGCTTTTTAACACGGCGCTGCACGTGATGACGTCGTCCACTGCTCTCCAGAGCCCCTTCTAGCTCAAAGTTCGGTAAAACCACATATTTGGGGAAGGCAAGATTCCTACATATACCCGAGCTCATTTGTTCCGTCCAACATTGTCCTATTTTCGCAACAGGCAAAAGCGACAAGCACATCAAGCTACGACACATGAAACAAATCGTCTCGATACCGATTGGTTATTTCATTTACCGTTCTCAGTCCGAACTTCACCTCTCTTTTCCACGCTACAACGACCATGCTGCGGCGAGCCGTTGGCCAAGCAGCCACTCGACGGACCACACCGGCTCTTCTCTCCTTGCCCCGGACGGTTGCGCCTTCTTTTAGCTATAGTGCCACACGCCTCCTTTCAACAACTGTCTCGCGCCGCATGGCGACCTCCTCCGCTACTTCGACAGCCGTTCTCCCCACCGTTGAACCACCACTGTCCAAAGTCCTGGCCAGCGATGCCTTCCAGCTGCTGCCCGAGGCCGACAAGGCTGGTGCCTCCGAGGATGCACTGTACGAGTCGCAGCTGAAGGAGGTCGAGAAGTGGTGGGCATCCCCGCGCTTTGAGGGCATCAAGCGGCCATATTCCGCTGCCGACGTTGTTTCTAAACGCGGCTCGCAGGTCCAATCGTATCCCAGCTCCACCATGGCCCGCAAGCTCTGGGAACTCATCCGGAAGCGCGCTGCGGCTGGCGAGCCCATCCACACTCTAGGTGCCATTGACCCTGTTCAGATGACTCAACAGGCACCACACCAGGAGGTGCTCTATGTCTCCGGCTGGGCTTGTTCGTCTGTCCTGACGACCACGAACGAAGTGTCTCCCGATTTCGGCGATTACCCATACAACACCGTGCCCAACCAAGTCCAGCGCATGGCCAAGGCACAGAGCATGCATGACCGCAAGCAGTGGGATTTGCGCCGTAAAATGACGCCTGAGCAGCGTGCTACCACGCCGTACGTCGACTACCTCCGCCCCATTGTTGCTGACGGCGACACCGGTCACGGTGGCCTGTCCGCTGTCCTCAAGCTTGCTAAATTGTTCGCTGAGAATGGTGCTGCGGCGGTCCATTTTGAGGACCAGCTGCACGGCGGTAAGAAGTGCGGCCATTTAGCTGGCAAAGTCCTTGTCCCAACGGGCGATCACATCAACCGTCTCGTTGCTGCCCGCTTCCAGTGGGACGTGATGGGAACTGAGAACCTGGTGCTGGCACGCACAGACTCTGAGTCCGGTAAGCTGATAAGCTCGGCTGTCGATGTCCGTGACCACGAGTTCATTCTTGGCGTCGCCGACCCCAGTGTGGAGCCCCTCGCAGAGACACTGCAATCGATGGAGGCGAACGGCGCGACAGGCGCCGAGATCGACGTCTTCGAGGCCGCCTGGGTCAAGAAGACCAAGATGGTAACCTTTGATGAAGCTGCTGTTGCCCACCTCAAGGCTGAGGGTGTGGCCGCCGCTGATATTGCCGCTTACGAGTCCGCCGTGGCGGCAGACCGCGATCTCGGCATAACAAAGCGCCGCGCTCTCGCTAACCAGTACCTTAAACCAGGCCATGAGGTCTATTTCAACTGGGATACGCCACGAACCCGTGAAGGATTCTACCACTTCCGCAGTGGGATGTCTGCCGCCACCAAGCGTGCTCTCGCCTTTGCCCCATACGCGGATCTGTTGTGGGTTGAGACTGGCGATCCCAATGTTCAGGTCGCACGGGACCTCGGTCGCGCTGTGCGTGCCAAATATCCGGGCAAGAGTCTCGTCTACAACCTGTCGCCGTCATTCAACTGGATGGCCCAGGGCTTCACCGAGGAGACGTTGCGCTCATTCATCTGGGATATCGCCAAAGAAGGCTTCATTTTGCAGCTGGTGTCCCTGGCCGGCATCCACACCTCTGCGACCGCTACGTGCCAGCTGTCCAAAGAATTCAAGAAAGACGGCATGTTGGCTTATGTCAACCTCGTGCAGCGCCCTGAGAAAGAAATCGGCTGTGATGTCTTGACACACCAGAAGTGGAGCGGCGCAAGCTACATTGATGGCATCATTGGAGCTATTCAGAGTGGCAGTTCTAGCAACAAGAGCATGGGCGAGGGTAACACAGAAGGTCAGTTTGACTGAACGAGTACTGTGCCTAGCTTTTATTTTGAAATCCACCATGTATATAGATTACCGAAAAGAAATGTTTATAAATTGAAGGTTTGCGCTGCCTCAGATTGGAAATATATACATTCCCAGTCGTTATTGATGTATTGATGGCATGCCAACATAAGCTCCTTTCCCGAATGTCTAGAATAAAAGAGACTCTTGCTGCCATGCTACTACATGTCCCATACGCCCGTTAAACAATAAAATGAAGTACCCGGCATAAAAAAGGAAAAGAAAAGAAAAGAAAAACCGGCATTACCATGTTCCCAGCACAGGAAGGTCACGCGAACTCTGCCCCACGTGGAAGCGGTATTGACCACCGGTCACCATGATCCAGTTTTGCTGCTGCATGTCCCAGTAGCTAAGGTCACGCCGTGTGAGATTAAATGTCACAGTCTGTGTCTCGCCCTTCTTCAACATCGGCTTCTCAAAGCCCCGAAGAACTTTCACAGGGAAGTCAACGCCAGCCGCATCGGCAGCATCCTCGGGGTAGGACAAATACAGCTGCACCACTGCCTTGCCGTCGCGACTTCCTGTATTTTGCACGTCCACACTGACAGATACGTACGCCTGCCACAGATCTGGGTTGCCACCTTCGTCTCCACCCGCCCCGGATGGCGGCTGCACAGTATCGTAGCCATCCGGATACGGGTACTTGGTCGACACAAGGTCAAGGTCGTCCACAGTGTCGAGGTATGGGTAAATGTACTTTTCGAGGCGGCGTATTTCTTTGGGAAAGAGAGCTTCCTTGATGTCGGGGACCTCGTTGCTATAGGTAGGCGGAGAGGCGGCAGGGGGCGGTCGGGCTGACGGTAGAGAGCTCTTGGGAAGGACACCTTGGACAGACAGGTTGCCAACGACAAAGTCGGTGTAGGAAAGGCCGTAACCAAATTCAAAACGTGGCGTGATGTCGTATTTGTCAAAATGACGGTAGTCGATGTAAAGGCCTTCTGAAAAGTCCTGCTGAGGAACAACGCCGTTGGGCAAGTACATGACCTTGCCTCCAGGGCCGAAGTCCTCGAGGGTGCGTCCGATGGTGTACGGCAGCTTGCCACTTGGATTGACCCGGCCAAAAAGGACATCGGCAAGGGCATCTCCGCTTTCTTGGCCGGGCAGGTTGGCATAGACAAGGGCCTTGACCTGCGGCAAGTCGATCCAGCGTTCCATGACAACTGGCCCGACAGAGTGAATTACCACAATTACATCGCCCTTGCCATCGCCACAGCCAATGGCAACGCTGTAGACAAGATCATCGCCGCCTTTTTGCAACAAGAGATCATTCCGGTCGCCACCAATGCCACCCCACGAAACAAAACCTTCGCCGGCATCTGCATTGGCAAACACAATGCAAACGTCCAAATCTTTAAGTGTCTCGGTATGAACACCATGGTTGGATAGGCGACGCCGAAGGTCAACCTTTCTTTCGTCGAAAACTGACGACAGCGCATCGACGGGTGAGGTGAGATACGGAAATTCAACAGCACCTGAACCCCATCCAGACCCCAGTGTACCTTGGTTGCAAGCCCTGTTCTCACAGTAGTTAGGACCCTGGCCCGGCCCAGCGTCTTCGCCAAAAATACCAATCTTGATCCTGGGAGTCGGGCTGGTGTTGGCATCTCTTTCGGATTGCGGTGCAGGATGCTGTGTCTTGACAATGCGATTCGGTTGGCCTGTAATGCCGTCGGTGCCAATGGGCAGAGTATTGTTGGTGTTCTTTAAGAGGACGATGCCTTCGGTAGCGACATGTCGGGCAACGTTGGCATGGTCACCCTGCACGTCGACAAACTGGTTCACAACAACGGTGTCTTGGGTAGACGGGCTGCCAGGCGCGAGCACGCCTGTACGATTATGCGTCCACGAAGAAAAGTTGGGTCGCTCGCCGGCTCCATCAAATCCGTGGAAGAAGTTTGGATCATCTTGTCCCATCTGGTACCAGGCAGCAACAATGCGTGTCGCCATGTCGTTTAAGCGCTCAAGAGGTACGGACCCGTTGAGCACGGAGCGTGTGAGTTCGGGGCCCCACAGAGAGCGGCCATTCTGCCAGCGCAGACCGTCACCGGGCATGGTCATGTCCAGGCCAGCCAGCGCAGTACTGACACCGGATCGCTGGGCGAGCCTGAAAGAGTCAGCAAAGGCAATAGGGTCTGCAAACTGAGTGAGTGTCCTTACCAGTCTGACATGACAAAGCCTTGGAAACCAAGCTCGTCCTTCAGAATGCCATTGAGGAGCTTCGAGTTGCCACATGAATAGCTGTTATTGACCATGTTGTAACTACACATGACACTGGCCACGCCTGCTTTCACAGCATCCCCAAACGGCCATGCATAGAGCTCGTGCAGTGTACGGTCATCGATGTTGGAGCTCAATGCATGAGGTAGACCCCACTCATGCGGCTGCCGGAAATGCTCCTGTTCATTTCCAACAAAGTGCTTGATCGTGGCCATGATACCCTGGTCCTGGATGCCCCGGATGGTCTCAGCAGCCGCAATCCCCTGCAGGTATGGGTCCGATCCAAAGCCCTCCCAATTGCGGCCACCAGCAGGCATACGACCAAGAGGCCCAACACAGGGGCCTAACAGAGCATGCACACCTTTGGCACGGGCCTCTTCAGCGTGTGCTTTACCGTGCGCATACATCAACGCGCGGTTCCATGTGGCGCCAACGGTGATGCCAGCTGGCAGGGCCGTGATGTTGTCGGCCATGCGGATGCCCAAGGGTCCATCCTGGAGGTTCAGTTGTGGGAATCCGACATGGACTGCAGGCCCGTTCGTACCGACGCTCAAGCCCATCTGCCAGCCCGTCCCCGTGGTTATGTTGACTTTTTCTGGGAGTGTCATGCGGCTCACCATCTTGGCAGCCTTTGAATAGCTGTCGGCCCACGTCCGCGCCGTGCCGCCCAGTGGTGCCGGATACCACGGTGGGGACTGGCCATAGGGAGGTTCCTCACCAAGCTTCTTGTAGACAAATCCGCCGCTTGCCACTGTCAGCAGCAGAATTGTGCCGCCAACGACCAGTGCTAGTAGGCAGCACCGTGACCGCGACCATCGTTTACGAAAACGGGCTGGAACCAGCCAGCTAAAGGAGGCGCTGGATCCTTGGGACTTCTTATCGCCCTTTCCGTCTGAAACATCATTGCCATGTAAAGGATCGGTCGTCAGGAACTCCGTCGCGTCAATGTCCGAGTCGCGGTCGCTGTCGGAAAGATCGTAGGATCCACGCGCATTGCGGTTGTGTTCTGATCCTGATGACAGCAAGCCACGCTTGGCCTGGTAATCGATACTCATCTTGGAGAGGGATTTCGAAGGCAGGAGAATGTCGAGATTGTCGGTGGGTCGAATGAGTTGTGCTTGCAGTAAGGTCAGAGAGGAACGGCAAGTACGGAAGGGCCGGCCCCGAGTTGATTAGGCCACTGCAGTCGACGGCATTCGCAGGATGGTGTTTTCAACCTCAATAGCCAAGGAAGAAATCGCAAAGGTGCAAACAAGACTTGATCCCGCTTCAAAGAAGCCGCTCTAAAAAAGCGCTCTAGGAAAGATGATTTAATTCCATGAAGATGGTGTCGTGATGGTAACCGCGTCGGTGCGCTAATGTCGGCTGCCCCTTCCCAAGGCTGAAACATTCAAAACGTGGGGGTTCAGGCAGTAGCCACAACAGCAAAGCCACAGAAGGCGCCACAGTAGGTCCGAGAGTCAGCACCGAGTTTACAGTGTCTACAGATGGCTCTTCAAGAAACAAAGGGCGTCAACAATTGAGATGTACCACATTCCCTCCAAGTGGTGGGATTTTTTTTTAGTTTTTGTTGTGTAGGAGCTTGACAATTATTTTCTCATGTTTTATGCAATTTACGTATGATTATTTTTGGGGAGAATAAATAAATAAATAATTTTTCAAAAATATATCCGCTACAAAGGGTTTTGTAGTTAAAATAGTAAAAACTTTGAGAATTTTACAACAGTCACGACCAATTCATAAATTCAAGTCGTTTCTTCCTCCCGTCCTAGTATTTAGTAGGATGAAGTCAAATAGCGAAGAATAAAATTGTCCCGGAGACTCGATTTTCCGGGATTCTGATTAAAAAACATCACCCGCATTTTGTCAACCTGTAAATTTCACCGGACAAAATGGCATCATTTCCCCACCAAGACATCCGAAGCTGAACAATGCACCTTTTTGAAAAGGCCATTCGACTATGGAATGCGAGGTGGATTAATATTTACGGACGACGACTCGCAAACTAAAGTACGGACGTGTCTTCTGTTTCATACCTATCGAATTCACATGGCTCTGGCAGCTTAGTATGATATGACAGTTACCTGATGCGGAAAAAGGCGACATTGCAATGGTAATCTGTTAAGTAACTGTGGCCTCCTAAACTACAAACCGAAATCCACAGTTAGGATTTGTGTGAAACACTGCCGGACGTCCAGATTAGCCGCCACGTCCGAGAAACTGGACACAGCTTATGCAGGAGAGCCTAAGCGTTCTGAAAGTACGTTCAGTTACTGTGTTTCCCAGCATTACCTGACAATTGGCAGTAGGGTAGCGGCTTTAGAGCTGGTCTATCCCAGACGTGATACAGACTTGACTAGAAAATGAATACAGATAACCAAGCAATTCTATTAACGTTCTTCTTCCCCGAGCTCTGGAATCGACCCCGTCCGGTGATTGATACAGCATCCTCCGCTATGGGTTTCTCCAACACCGTCCGGTGGCCACCTGGACAGTCTGTCTCGGAACAATGTCTCCTGAAAAACATAAATAGGGACAGATTCCCATAAAGATACAAAACAGAGCTACCTACCACACGCCGTCAGCTGCCGATCGCTCATTCCATATACCTGGTACCCTGAACAAAAAAACCAACCGCCGCGCTGGCCAAATTCATCGAGTACCTCACCCAGGCCCTTCTGAGCCTTTTCCAGCCCCTTTTCCGAGCTATTCGCCCTTTCTTTCTACCAACACATACTTCAAGAGAAAGCAAAGCACCTGCTAAAATGGGGTCCACCGAACACACCGGCAGCAAGTACGACGCCATCCCAGGCCCTCTTGGTCTCCCTGCTGCATCCCTATCTGGCAAGGTCGCCTTGGTCACCGGTGCGGGCCGCGGTATTGGTCGCGAGATGGCCCTCGAGCTTGGACGTCGCGGTGCTAAGATCATTGTCAACTACGCCAACAGCGACGCTTCGGCGCAGGAAGTTGTTGAGGCCATCAAGAAGAGCGGGTCAGATGCTAAGGCCATCAAGGCCAACGTTTCTGATGTTGAGCAGATTGTGCGTCTATTCGAAGAGACCGTGCAGGCATTTGGGAAGCTTGACATTGTATGCTCCAACAGTGGCGTTGTGAGCTTTGGTCATGTCAAGGACGTCACTCCTGAGGAATTTGACCGTGTCTTCAGCGTCAATACCCGGGGTCAGTTCTTTGTGGCGCGTGAGGCCTACAAGCATCTCGAGGTGGGCGGTCGCCTGATCCTGATGGGATCAATTACGGGCCAGGCCAAAATGGTGCCTCGTCATGCCGTGTACTCGGCGAGTAAGGGTGCCATCGAGACATTTGTGCGGTGCATGGCTGTTGGTGAGTACCAATCTACGTTGAAGTGATACATGACGAGAGCCGTACTGACAAGCGTAGACTTCGGTGATAAAAAGATCACCGTCAATGCCGTTGCCCCTGGTGGCATCAAAAGTAAGTTCTTGGCTCCACACATGCATCAACTATTGAGGCTCGCAATTGGTATACTGACTGTGCACAATAGCGGACATGTACCATGCCGTTTGCCGTGAATACATCCCGAACGGCCTGGGCTTCACAGACGAAGAGACAGACGAATACGCTGCCGGTTGGTCGCCCATCCACCGCGTGGGCCTCCCTATCGACGTTGCTCGTGTTGTGGCTTTCCTCGCCTCTCAGGACGGCGAGTGGATCAATGGCAAGGTCTTGGGTGTGGATGGCGGAGCTTGCATGTAGAGAAATATATCGAAGCAGACCAAGGCCAAGGTGTCTTACGCGGTAGGCTAAATAGTGATCAGGCGAAATAAATTAGAAATGGTACAGGGCATGTGCTAAGAAATATTTACTGTGCGCGAGTGTCTAGGTGAGTATGCATTTTCTATATTTTGAAAAATATAAAGGATGGCCGTGACCCCAGCCGCTCTGGATTGTATGCTATCCACTAATTAACTGGAAGGCCGGAAATGTCGGCGATAAGTTTGTTTAGCGCTGTTAAAACAAGGGGTATGTCAACAAACAGCCTCCTCTCTGTGAGATTGGCGATGAGTCCATGTGTCCAATTTCAAGCAGAATTACCATATGTATCTAGAATTCTGAGATCCTTTCGGTTTTACCATACTGTACGAGTATACTTCTATTCCGCATTCATTATCACGTGTTTGGCTAATATTTCGCGTATGTTTTAGAAATGCCATTGTTCCATTTCATCGATCTTAACTAAATACAGAGGGTAAAAATACACGAGCCTCCGTAAGCCCTCAATGAGAGCCAAAAAAAGTAAACAATATGCGACGAACACAAATCTACACTCGGGCATTTGTGGACCCACCCTCTACTTTGTGATACAAATGAACTGCAGAATAACGGTTCAGGCCGAGTCGTAATCGTTCTTCCGTGAGCTGCGCGACGGACTTCTATGGAGATCTGACTTGCGCATTACCTGAAATCGGCCGCGATCACCAGGTGTGCGGACTATGACCAGGTCGTCTTTGCTGTTCTTCTTGCCTCCCTTTTTCGAGGCACCGCTGCCATTGCTGGTCACCGATCCGGCAACACCGGCGAGTTTGGCCCGCATTTTGGCCAACTGGTCTCGAAGGGCCATTCCTTCGGCCTCGGATGTGGCGTATGCAGCGCGTAACTCCTGTAAAATCTCCTTTTGAGCCGCAATTTCCGTAGCCAGATTGATATTTTGCTGTGTGATCTCTGAGAGCTGGGCAGCATGGGCAGCGGCTTCCACCTTGGCAGCTGTGGCGGCATTTTGCGCGTCTGCTAGAGCGCTCCCGGCGTCTGTTTGGGCTTTGTCCAAAGCTGCAGCTGCAGCCTCTTTTTCAGAGGAAAGACTAGCTTCCAAAGAAGCGATCTTTTCCTGCAGCTCAACGTGGGTGCCCTCAAGTTTTAAGTACTTCTCCTGAAGCTCGGCATCAGGCGTCGTGGAGTCGCTGTTGTCGCTGTCAGCAGTGGCCGGGATGCCGGTCTCTGCTTTGATCTTCAGTGCCTCACATTCCGCTGAGAGCGCTGCGCGAGCTTCTTCTAGCTTTGAAATTGTTTCCCCGAGGGAATCTGAAGTCTCCGTCTCCACAGTGTCGACTGCGCCTTCTGCTGCTTGGTGTGCTTTGTCCAAGGCGGCCTCATGTCTGGTAATTGTTTCTTGGTGAGCAGTGTTCTCCTTCTTGACCTTCTCGAATTCTCCCATTAGTGCCTCAAGCTCAGTAGTTTTGGCTACCATGTTGGAATTCATTGTTTCGATTTGGTCTTTCAGATCGTTCACCTCTGTTTCGACTACCTGTCTCTCGCTTTCCTGCGCAGTGCGTTTTGACTCTGATGCGGTCAGTCTCTCCTCAAGTGACGTCCTCTCATCGGCAAACTTGCTGGCACTCTCGGAAACTTTCTCTTCCGCCGCTGCAGCAGCGGCCACAGCTGCAGCTGTGACTGCGACTCGACTAGCCTCTTCTTCTTCCAGAATACCAATGCGGACCTGAAGTGCATTCTTGGTTGCCTTTAGGTCCTCGATTTGTCCAGCCATGAGAAGATGCAGCTCCTTGTTGGCATCCCGCGCGGCAACGACCTGACCTTCGAGGCCTTCGCATTTCACTTCGAGATCGCTACAGCGTTCTTCAAAGACAGCTTTGCCCTCGCGAAAGAGGGCCGAGTTGGTTTCTTCCTGGTGAAGCGAGTCGCGCAGTTGGGTCAGATTGGCGTTGGCATCTGCTAGTGCTTGCTTTACTGCCGCAAGTGCTACATTGGTCTCCTCAAGAGCCATTTTGCTGGACTCCAGATCGGCACGGAGCTCGAGGAGTTCCTGTGTCTCGGTGTCCTTGCGCTGAAGGCTTTTGTCCATACTCGCGTGCAGATCGTCAACTTCCTCTGCTAGGGCTTTCGCTCGCTGCCGGTGCTCCGCAGCTTCACGACGCAGGTCGTTACGCTCGGCCTGGGCCTCACCGAGGGCAGTGATTGCCTCCTTGAGCTCGACAGCAAGTTTCTTCTGCTCGGATTCGAGAGTTTGTCGTCGCTGCTCAAACTGTGCCTCCAGGGCCACTTTATGTGCCTCGAACTGCGCAAGGCTATTCATCTCACTGGTATTACCACGAGATATGGTGCTCGAGGTGCTAGAGGGCACTGGTGTTCCTTTTGTGGCATCGAAAGCGGTGCGAGAATAGGAGTCTATCAAGGACCACCTTGTAGGAACATGTACAAGGCCTGACTCTGTGCGATGAAGTTCATGGTCAGTACAGCCGCTAAAGGACCGTGAACGGCGACGTGTGGGCAGAGAGCGTGTTGGCGGCAACATTGTTGCGGTGGAGGATGTAGTAGACGACGGTGCATGCTGAGAGCAATTGACTGTGGCGGTTGCCTGCAGGGGGTCGGGTATGGATTTCTCTTTGGGCAGGTAGTCGTCATAGCCATAATGCTCGCGTTCATCAACTGACGTTGCCTGTGTGCTGTTAGACAGACATGAAAAGCTGTCTTCCGTCTCGGAAGAGTCGAACGTCACCGTCTTCCTGGTATTGGTGTTTGTTCCGTTGTGATTGGTAAAAATTGAGCCTGCCGTGCTTCCGTGCACAGAGCTGCAGATGGGGTAGGGTGGAACGTGACGATCGGCCCCGAAAATTGGGACGGAGACTCGGTTGCCTGGTCGCCGCGAATGAACCGTGCTCGGATGTACGCTTGGAAGCTCTGGGAATCGATCGCCTATGTTGCGTGGCCGACGTGCTACTGTCGCTGGTGTTGGTATCTCCCCTGATGCAGGGAGAGTGAGTATGACGTCGGATCGACCCGATGAGAAGTGAACTGTTGGCCGAGAGTGATCTGCTGGACGCACAACACGGTTGCGAATCAAACCGCGGCGTGTTGCGGTCAAGCCATTGCTGCCCATGGGTGTGGAGGCGGTACTCCGTCTAGCATCGTTGCGAGAGTGTGTTTGCAAGATACGATCCGTCTCAGAATCATCATCGTTTGCAACGGGTGGCTTGTTTGTAGTGTCTGATGTGAGTGATAGACGGCGTCGGAGGCGCAGATGAGGCGCAGACCACTTGTTCGCGACAGGAGCGTTGTCGGTGTTTTTGCCTACGGCGACAGCCGTATTTGTTGGTCGATATGTGAGACGGGGCTTGCGGACACGAGTCG
The DNA here is from genome assembly GCF_000961545.1 of Sporothrix schenckii 1099-18. Classification (NCBI taxonomy): domain Eukaryota; kingdom Fungi; phylum Ascomycota; class Sordariomycetes; order Ophiostomatales; family Ophiostomataceae; genus Sporothrix; species Sporothrix schenckii. The sequence goes on from NW_015971144.1 coordinate 28,725, forward strand.
CACCCTCGCGGAGGTACGAGCTGCCAAATTGGTTGTCTCGGTCCATTTTGAAGAAGTTATCAGCTCCGCTCTCGTTGTTTGTAACCCTATTTGTGATTTTGATTTATTTCGGTTCCGCGTTTGTTTCGTTTTCTTTATTGTCGATTCCGGTTTCTGCACATAGATACACTGGAGCTTCGTTGAGAGCAGTCAGTCTAGCGAGTGAACCACAGTTAATTTGTTGGTGATGTTGAAATAGTCTCGGTGTTGTCCTTGGATATGATAAAGGTGTCGGTCATGGTCATTTGAAGTACGTTGTATGATGGAGGTACTATTGTATTTAATGTAACTCATGCCGAGAGACGTAAATATATGCTATGAAGAAGATTGAAATGAAAATATGAAGAGGGATCTATTCGAAATGAGTCCGGTTTTGTCATTCTACCATGGGCGGAAGTTTGAGGCGATACCTGTACGGCACGAAAATGAGACAGCAGCAGTAAATAAAAGTACGACGTACCATCCCGAGGTATATACTCAAGCATTCCCTCCAGAAGTACATGTTCTACAGAGTACTGTGACTAATCTCACGAGGTACCGACACGGATGATTTGTACACGATCAGGCAGAAAATGCAGGGGATAGGGCGTCGCGGGCAACATAGGTCCACGACCTACTTGGTTATCTCGGACTGGACAGCGAGATGACAGAATTGGACAACAATGCCCGCCCCAGCCTCAATATCACCTGATTGGGTATCAATCAGAAAAGCCAGGCGAATTGGGGGAAAGGCAGCTGCGTAGGCAACAATTCAGTTGGTGAGATGGAGGCCTCGTACTATCTGATTGTTTTGCATTTCGTTTCTTTTTTGTGTCCATGGGTATTTTTTTCTACAAACAATTTTCACGCCAAACTGTTGAAGTGACCGGCCTGGTATCTAAATACGTCACTGATCATGTACCAGCCACTCGGTCCAAAACAGCCTCATAACGTGGCAATCATATTGTCAATGGCGCATGGGCATTAGCGTTCCATCTATCACAACTTTTACGTGAAGGCTCAGTCAGGGGGGCCTGGGCGACTGGTGCCAAAAGGTGCTATCGTGAGCCCAATCCCCACCTTTGGGCGCCAAACCCCCAAACACCCGTCTTGGTGGCGAGAACAACGACAGCATGCTTGCTCGTCATTAGACATCGCTGCAACCTTGGGGATTTGGGATTCCTGTCTGTCGTGGAATATTCGCTGGTCAAGATCGGGGGCTGATGCAGTATCTTACTCCTGGACGGCACTATTGTCAGGGCAGCAGCGAAGGATCTACCGGTTCTAACAGCATTCTTAATTTTTCACACGTTTGTTATCCTTCGCTTGGTTTCCGTTGCTTTTGATAACTATCGTTTCTTTCGTGTTTCGATGTCTAACTACTACATGTTGTTTCCGGTTTTGGCTTGTCAATCGCACGGAGAGCGACGATTCGATGCAAACAGCTGTATGTGCAGCCATGTTCGCTTTCTGCCTCTTTTTCTGCCTCGTTTTCGTTCTGTTCTAATTTTTCATGTATTCCCTTCACATATTCTCATAGACATTGTCCCTTTACGTGGTCAACTCTAATTCGGCTGTCTCTCTGCTTAAAATGGCACATCCAGTCGAGCCTCTGTTGGTCCGTTGGTCCGTTGGTCTGTTGGCTTCTGTCGTATCACATCCAGACTCCAGTCATTTGGCCCCTGTACAACCTCGAAAATGAAACACATCATGACGAGTAGTTATGCTGTATGAAATATATATGTTTGGACTGAAAATGACGCAAAAGAATCGTTGGGAGACAAGATGGGGGGGGGCCAACCAAGCCAGATTTCCCAGACCGCAACAGTGGATCGTGGTCTGAAAGCTGTTCTGAGTCACCCCGAGTGTTAACGACCATAAGGTCCATATCTCCAGTCTTCGCATCGGCAAGTAAAGAAATGCATCGTTATGCACGGCATTACGATTAGGACCCATTGGCGCTCCTAGTGTTGTGCATCGTGCCATTGAATGGGGCCGCACAGGAAGAAACTCCATTGAAAATCCAATATGCCGAGAGACAAACACTTATGGACACGGTCAACCCAGTGCAGCACTTTGCCGAGCTCATAAAATCAGATCGTTGAGTCACAACCACTTTCAGCTTTTACCAACAAAGCGCCAAGCTGCACGGTGGTAAAGAAATTCTTCAAGAAAAAAAAGAAAAGTCAAAAAGTTGGACAACTGGTCTCTCGTTTCGAACCAAGTTGCATGTGGTTGGCCATCCCCCTTAATAAACAAAGCTCAACAGAGCACGAGCAGTTGAGATCAAGCCAACCTAGTGCGTGCAACATTTACACCTGATAACACAAGCTTCATGACTGACCAAGTCCTCGGCTACGTCGACGTTTACCAGCAAAATGAAATGACGTAGCTTGTTCCGTGTTCAATTCCCAAGCATGCGCACTTCTTCACCCTGGCCCTTCTCCACATGTTGCGGAACTTCACGACGGAAATGGACGGGATCAGACTGCTTTTCCCAAGTCCGCCGATTTTCGTATGGCCTTTCTTTGTATTCGCTAAGATCTCATTGGGTGCAAGGAGCGCTAACTCGTCTGGCCGATCCATTTGCAGAAACACAAAACACAGTGTGAATTTTTCAATTCCCGAGTTCGGAGGCGAAAGGTCGGAAACAAGGCGATGGTGCAGCCAACCGCAATAGACTGCAGCTAACAAACATATGCCGTGCATACGACATATTTGCAAACCGACCTGGAGACACCGGATCTGACCGATGTCAAGCTCCTCAAGTCTGTTTCCTGAATTGCACTGTACGGAACGTTCTCTCTTCGTTTTAACCTCTTCCTTCTCATGCTTTATTAAGAAATGGTCCATCGGTGCATTTACACGCACTAGGCCTCTGGCATATTGCTGCTCCAGTCGACGAATCCCGAACAACGCCCGTTTGACAAAGCTATACCACGGCTTAATACACTCTCCCGTTGCGATCATAAAAAGCGGCATTATTTAATCACGTGAGATTGCCAGGACTGGTTACCATGTGCTCTCTCCTCCCGCCCACTGTGCCGTGTGTGTCTCCAATTAAGCGACGTCAATAAATCAGACTTTCGTCACTGCTTTTTCTTCCTCTACCAAAAATGGAGATGTGGGTGGGTGGTCCCAAGCGAGTGTGTTTCAGTGCATGGTCGTCACCATCGTAATAGTGATGTTATGCTCTTGTTCTCAGGTGCATTTTTCAGCGAATTTGTAGGTGTTATATGTCAAGCATGAAGAGAACACCGCCGCAGCCGGCCCTTGCTCATATCCTTTTACCTTACCTTACATCCTTGTAGGACATACGTGGGGTAACTACGGAGTATGCAACAAATGTCGTATGCAAAATGCGTTCACAGTGCGGGGTTGACCATCCCGTGCATTTAGCAACATGACCATTGATTGGTGGGAAGGAGACCCACAGCCGCATTGCCTACCATCCGCAGCCGACCGCCTAAAAAATTGGCAGAAAAAAATTGCAAGAAAATTTAAAATAAAAATGAAAATAAAAAAAAGGGACCAGAAAAATTCTCATTGACCAATTGGGGTGAGTCACCCAATACTATTTTCCTCGATTCCGCAGGGCTTGCAGCGCTCATCGGAGGGCGAACCTGCGCGCTCTTAGTGTCAAGTCATCAACTACAAGCCTACTCCTCGCCGCTCTCGCCGCCCTCGCCGCCATCGAACAAGACATAGAGAACTTTAAGCCCACCCGCCGCTGTCAATTTTTCCAAGGACTCTGCTTTTTTGTGTCATTTTGCTCCTCCCGTCCCAGATCCATCAACGAAACAGTCATACTCACGAACCTTCCGGTCGAAGAAACTCTTTAAATACCCTCACTTTTGACCTCCTTCTCAATAATCCCTTTTCTGCAATCAACTCGACACCTCCTCACTTCTTTCGAACCCTCCCCCAACCCCCGGTTCGTAACGACAGCCTCTCGACACCATGTCTCCCTCTGCCGACGTCAGCGTAAGTTAAATCAGAGTCGCCATCGTCTTGACAGCAATGCTAACCCTCTCACCAGGGCTCAAGCCTGCCCAGCTCGGGCCAACAAGCCCACACCACCCGCAACTCCAATCCCTACCAGCCTGTTGGCGACTTCCTATCCAATGTCTCCCGCTTCAAGCTGATCGAGTCGACGCTGCGGGAAGGCGAGCAGTTCGCCAACGCCTTTTTCGACACAGAGACCAAGATCAAGATCGCCAAGGCCCTCGATGAGTTCGGCGTCGACTACATTGAGCTGACCTCCCCTGCCGCTTCCGAGCAGTCCCGTATGGACTGCGAGGCCATCTGCAAGCTCGGCCTCAAGGCCAAGATCCTGACCCATGTCCGCTGCACCATGGAGGACGCCAAGATTGCTGTCGAGACCGGTGTTGACGGTCTGGACGTTGTCATCGGCACCTCGCACATGCTGCGTGAGTTCTCCCACGGCAAGGACATGGAGTACATCACCAAGAGCGCCATCGAGGTGATCAACTTTGTCAAGTCCAAGGGCCTCGAGGTTCGCTTCTCGTCTGAGGACTCTTTCCGGTCCGACCTAGTCGACCTGCTTGCCCTCTACCGCACCGTCGACAAGGTCGGTGTCAACCGTGTTGGCATTGCTGACACCGTTGGCTGCGCCTCGCCCCGCCAGGTGTATGAGCTGGTGCGCACTTTGCGCGGTGTTGTGTCTTGCGATATCGAGGTCCACATGCACAACGACACGGGCTGCGCCATCTCGAACGCGTTCTGCGCCCTCGAGGCCGGGGCGACTCACGTTGACGTCTCTGTCCTCGGCATTGGCGAGCGGAACGGCATCACCCCCCTAGGTGGCCTCATGGCCCGCATGATCGTCCAGGACCGCGAGTACGTCACCAAGAAGTACAAGCTGCACAAGCTCAAGGAGATTGAGGACATGGTCGCTGAAGCGGTCCAGGTCAACACCCCCTTCAACAACTACATCACCGGTTTCTGCGCCTTTACCCACAAGGCTGGCATCCATGCCAAGGCCATCCTCAACAACCCCAGCACGTACGAGATCATTGACCCCGCCGATTTCGGCATGACCCGTTACGTGCACTTCGCTTCGCGCCTGACTGGCTGGAACGCTGTCAAGACGCGTGTCGGCCAGCTTGGCCTGTCAATGACCGACGACCAGGTCAAGCTGGTCACAAGCAAGATCAAGGCTCTGGCCGACGTGCGGCCCATTGCGATTGACGATGCAGACTCAATTATCCGGAGCTTCCACCTGAGCTTGAACGGCAAGGACGCCGAGGGCAACGGTGCTGATAGCAATGGCGCTGAGAGCAATGGTACTGAGAGCAATGGTGCTGCTGCTCCAGTAGAGGTGCAGTCCGAGGTTGCCGCGAACTAAACCAACCCGAAGGGAGAACAAAAATCACAGGCGAACCGTCGTCAACAAAATATATGGGAAATGTCACAACATATTTGGAGTTTTTATTTATTGACTTACGTTTTGAGAGTACGGGCTTTTTTGACATGGTGCTTGAAAGTTCTCGCTAATGTTTTCTTGCTTGTATTTTTTTGCTGTTTTTTTTTTTTTTGGCACCATATTTGGGCGTTTAGAGCACTGATAACATGCGTCATACGTGTGTGGTAAATAAAACAATGGAAAGATCCAGCGTACTTCCAAAAGACACCATGCATCGCAATCCAGATGACAAAATACATCCGATTGACTACATACAACTGCTATATTGATGATTTGCGATTTTGCTAGTTTGACTGTCCATGACAAATTGTAATACGCCAGATTCGACAAGAACTCCCGCCTCATCTTTTTTATTATCTTGACTTGCATCACGAAGAGCAAATTTCGCGTCCAGCTATTTTCTCGTCACAGCTGCCATTGGCTGGTTCAATTTCTGCAGTACAATTTGTGGCCAAGACAATGATGTGAAACTTTCGGTATTTAAACATTACGTTTTCGTAAGAAACACAAGCATAATTTATGCATCCGCAGTTCACAAACCAGTGCACCACTATTCACGATCCTTCCATTCCATTCCCGCCCTGCTGTCGATATATGGTTGGGAGTGGAATCATATTAATATATGCCATTCTTTCATGAATTTTTATTCGGCGGTTATGACGCTCTTTGTCACACATTGTAAGCTACATGTGACAACTGAAAAGGTGTTACGGTTGTAATGCATATGTCGTCATTCTGTGGCTCCGCTCCGACAATCTGGGGCAACACCGTCAATTTCAACTACACCATGAGTTACGAAAGATTCATGCATTACATTCTCGCCATCTCTAAACCACACCACCTCCAACATCGGGCGGGCGATATGCTTGAGTAGTGTGGAGGTACAGAAGAAAATAAGATGTGCATGTGGTTCCACTATGAGCCAGCATGTGGTAACGAACCATTAATAACCTGCCGTTTGTATATTCCAACCAGTAACCTTCTGCCGCCCGTCGTTTTGGTATATATTGATCATTTGTGCATCACTTATTTACTTCCAAACACGGTTTGCACCTTCGGGTATATCTTGGGACCCTTGATCTAAAATCGGTTATCGAACATGTGTGAAAATCGCCATCAGCCAAACGGCAAGTGCCGAAGCGGTATTTACAAAGGGATTTGATTTTGGTAAATTTTCTTATACCAATACGATGGACGGACTTGTGTCCAACCGTGCCTTGAGGGTGGCACATGTCGTGCCGGCCAATTGGATGGACCGTTGCGTCATATCAGAATCAGTTGACACAAGTCAGTTATTGACACATATGGTTACGAGTGAAGCTATGGCATGACCTCGCTAATAAGTGGAATACACAGGGTCGTACAAAATGCATGTCTAACGCGGCGCCAATAGAATGAGAGAGCCTCCAACGTTGTTCCCCCATACCAAACAATTCTGGTCACATTTTGTACGAGTGTTAGGTACGGCGCACCCCAATTATGACGGACTTGCGATACGGAGAGAAAGGATCGGTAAAGAATCAAGGCCTACGAATTGACTAATGATTGAGCTTCTCGGCAGAGACCAGATTCGTCCTTAGCGAAAGGGTAAAATCAAACACGATGAAATAAGAGCCAAAACCGTTTAAAAACACTGAATAACTGCCATGTATTGTCGAAATGTGCGTTGTCGAGACCGTTAACGGTATTGTAAGGCCAACATTGCACAATGTCGAGGATTTGGCTGTGCAAGAGTGCAGCTGCATCACCAGATGGGTGCAGCTGCATCACCAGATGGGTGCATTTGCGGTGTTAGTAAGGGTCTCTTTGTTATGCAAAGCGGATGAGAACCGGAATACCACGAGAGTCTCAGTGTTTCGCCGTGAGTAGCAACTCATATTACCGAGCAGCGAAAAAGCAGCCAATACTCTGTCCGTTACCAATATGCTTTAGCGTGGTTGTTGATTCACATTCCTCAGCCCAACGCTCGCCGGTTCTAGCTTTCAGCTGAAGATAAAGCCGCGGACCCAATACGGACAAAATGCCAAATCCCTTGCTGATCTTCTCGCTTGCCACATTTTTGAGTTTTGATGCGCAGCTTGGCCTCGGTGTGTTCCACTTTGTGTATGGTGAATACTAACGGCGCTGCCTGTTGTATGAGCGCCCAACGTTGTAACTAAAAAGGGACAGGCGGGCGAAAAAAAAATTAAGGATATTCGACTAGTTCGACGTTCTGCTACGACATCCTTACAGCCATGTGTAAGGTTACTTTTCTAAGTGCAAATTCCATAGGGCAAGACAAGATCGGCGACCGGGATATCATTGTGGACCAAATCGTACATCCGCGCGGGAACACAAGTCGATGTAACTCAGCGATAGCTGCACTTTTGCTTTCAAAAATATGTTTACTTCCTGTGCCTTAATTTTTGCGTTTCTTAGTGGCCTGAACGCTCGTTTATTACGGCGTGATATATCTTTAATCAAATACCGAATTTGGGGCTGGACATCTTTTTACAAGTACATCGGTCAGTGTTGGGACGACAAGTTGAACGTTTCGCATTTTGCAGACTGGAGAAAGGGGTAACAACACGTTAGAAGATTGCAAGAATAAAATCGTCGGATAAAAGAGATGCGATCTAAACAATTAGTCGAGCCGATGGTGTCGTGGTCTGACTAGACACCGCGATCAGATCCCTTGCCAATCTTCTTACGATCTAGGGTTCCGCAGTAGCCTTTATTGGTCATTCAGTGGCTCACTTGTGCCGCTCGCCACCTCGCCCCGAACTCGATGGTCTAAGTAGTAGTGCGGCCGGTGCAGTAAGCAACCATTGTCAACCGGTCCCGAACGTCAGTTACCAACAAGAGCTGGTCGAATCAGGTGGTAGAGTTGAAAATATGTCCGTGCTGGCAAGACAGTTGACAATGACACACGACGATGGCCAAACACGTCTGAGAAAATACCATAACGGAACAAGAAGCAAGGTTACAAAAATACACAGGAAGAAATGTAAATATTAATTGTAGAGCTTTGACAGTAGACAGAAAACAGCGTGACTCCAAATGTCTTATAGCTAAACAACTCAGTCTACGTTCAGGGCGATATGCAATGCAATCGGAGGTCACGTTCACATTCTAACCCAGAGAAATTAGCCAACAATTGCCCGCAATATCGAACCACTGCAATATTTCTCTCGTGTCTCAATGGTGGACACCGTGAAAGGAGTTGACGATGAATCCGCAGCAGTCTTAGAAGATGGAGGTGGGTAGATGGTTCTGATCTGAAGTATCGACCAAGAAGGTATTATTTCCGGATGCCAGAAGCGTGTACATCCACCTAATTCTCAGTGTTTCGCAGTAGGAAGGTGAGGCGGTCTCCACGTATGCAACGTTTTGGTTGATCCCCTCCCCTTTTTGGCCCTGGGTACTTACAGTGCCTCTTGTATATTCTTTGTCTCATTTGCCTTGCAGCAGGCCTCCTGACTAACGAGATCTACTTTCTTTCGTATTCACGCTCTTTAATTTTCCGTTTGTTTTTCAAGGCTCGGAATACAAGAACTGAATTTGTCATATTATATTGTAGTAGCCAGAGGTCTCACTGTGTTTCTGTCTAGTCCATTTCGTCTTTTGCACACTCTGCTGGCCCTCACCTCCTTCATATCTGTCTTGGCTTCACGGCATTTGCTTACTTTTGTTCCCCTCCCTCCCGCCAATCTCCAGGTGCCATTTCTGTTTTGTCCCTTGCAGTCCCTTCTCTGAATCACCGAGATGTATATGTATATATATCACAGCCACTTCGACTTGCTCCATCCTTAGAATTTTGTCATCCATCTCTCCTAGTCTACCTTTTCTACCTCCTTCTTGTCATAACAAAAAGTTGCTGTTGTGCTGATAAGAGTACAACAACCTCATTGTTTGGTAATTTGTTTTTCCACCTCACCCGTTTTCAACACCAACCTTCAATATGGTTCGCAATCACGACGGTGAGCAGCACACATTTGCTCGGAAGCTTCCGCAGGAAGGCAAAAACCTCTTTGTGGCTGGCATGGCCGAGTTCGTTGGCACGTTCCTCTTCCTGTTCTTCGCACTCGGAGGCACGACAGCTGTCAACACGGCTGGTCCCCAGGGCACAGTCCTGGCTGCCGATCCATCACAGCTTCTGTACATCTGCATCTGCTTCGGCTTCTCACTCGCCGTCACTGTGTGGATGTTCTACCGCGTGTCTGGTGGCCTCTTCAACCCGGTTGTCACTCTCAGTCTAGTGCTGGTCGGTGCCGTGGGCCCGGTCCGTGGCGTCGTCGTCTTCATTGCCCAGTTGCTTGCTGGCATTTGTGCTGCGGCCGTCCTGTCTGCGCTGCTCCCAGGTCCGTTGATGGCTAGCACCACGCTGCGTGACGATACCAGCATTGCCCGCGGTCTGTTCATCGAGATGTTTGCCACGTCCCTCCTTGTGCTGTCGATTCTTCTCATGGCCGTCGAGAAGCACCGTGCTACCTTTACAGCACCGCTCTGCATTGGCCTCGCCCTGTTCGTGGCCGAGTTGACCAGCATCCCCTACACAGGTGGTAGTGTCAACCCTGCGCGTTCGTTCGGCCCCTGTGTCGCCACGCGCTCGTTCACTCACTACCAATGGATCTACTGGGTCGGCCCCATTCTGGGTAGCCTGCTCGCCACTGTCTTTTACAAGATCATCAAGTTCCTCGAATACGAGACCTGCAACCCAGGCCAGGACGGATGCGGCTTCGACGACCGGCCGTGCGGCATGCAGTACGGCAACGGTGATGGTTCCAACCTGCACCAACACAACGCGCACGGCAGCATGGGCGGCATGGGCGGTGCAATCGCTGGCGACAACACTGGCCTCGCAAGTAACCACCAACACTCGGGCAGCGACATGTCTGCGCAGCGCAACAAGCTCGACGGCAAGCTGAGCGGCGATACCCATTTCGGCCCAGATGGTACCTACCGCAACTCGACTGCCACGGTTCCCAACGCGAACGTCAGGGGCACCAACGCCAACTTTGGCAATGTTGGTGGTGTCGACGCCACTGGCTACCGTAACGCCACCAATCTAGAGGCCGGCGCCGACGCGGCAGTCGATGGTTACAATAACGTCCGCGTGTAGTCCTGGTGAGGTATGCACAAGGATAGTGGCTGGTTAGAAAGCAACTTGTGTTTTTCTTTTAAGATTTTTGTATGCGTTTGTAATGAAGTTGTGAGGGATTACGGGAATTTTTCGAAATTGCAAAGGTGTGGGTTGGATATTGCTCTGTATGGTTGTCGCTGGGAAACACCGGTGTGCTGGGGCAGGATGCCGGAACAAATGCATCATTGAGAATAAAATAAAACAAAACCTTGTCACGTACACGTTGTATGTACTCCGTACCAATGTACCCTTTGTGATTGTCGTCACCACTGCATACGTCCCCTTTATGGTGTTGCTGATCCTGTGTTCTAGATTTCCCTCTGGGTAAAGTACGGGCGATGGATACTGTACTGGTTCGGTTTGGGCTTCTGTATCTGTAAAAGAAGACCAACTTAAGTTGGCCAAAAGTAGGAGGAGAAAGGTGCCCATAGGGCTGGCCTAGTGCACCAAGTGCACGTTAGCGGCATGTTTCCTGTTTTTCCGGCCGCACAGCTGGTGTTGTAGAACAGCCTCAAAAGCGTCCAATTGACAAAATTGGGATAATTGACATTATGCGGGCTTGACCACAAACGCAAACGCCACGCTGCTATGGTCATACTTCCCGGATCGTGAAAACTGAAATTGGGTCAAAAAAGTGACGCAGTTTCTAACTCCGTTGAGCCTACAACGACATTATGTATTCGGGAAAACGAGATCCCTGGAGGTACAAATAAACCGTACAGTACTTCAGTAAATTACTCAGCAATTGCGTCGTTCTGTGCGGAGTAGCGCAAGAAGCCATGCGGGGCATTGCGGCTTTTGGGCATGTTCCGCTTGTTCCGCCCCAGTTGACTAAACCTAGCTAATGATCGCACAGTCGTGCCTTCTACTCTTGGAAGGATACGTGATTGCATAATGTGCTTTGGATGTCTGCATTTCAAAGGATACTGACAAATGAAGAAATAGAGACCACCATAAGGGGAGGGGAACATCGGTAAAAAAAACCTTAGCAGCGTTATATAACAATCAGTTTATGCTCCAGCTCTGCAGCATCTCGATCGACGAGACAGAACCATCCATCAACGTGGCGTCGCGCGAACAAAATTCACGAGTAGCCACAAGAAACGAAAGCACCTGCAAAACATTTTTTTATTTACTCACAATGGCCGACGCATCATCACTCGCAACCAACGGCCCCATCAAACAAGAGCCTACCAACCGCCGCGTGCGCGCCCTTCTCGGTGGTCAGTGGATCTTTGACACGCTGGACGCGGTCTATGTCTGGGAGCATAAGTATTGTAAGTGGATCCTGGGCAAGCACCTAACCACCGGCCGAATACATAAGTCGTACGTCGTATTAACAACACCAAAACAAAAACAGACCCTGTGTACTATGTCCCGGTAGCTGCCGTCCTGGCCGGGCCAGGCAAACTCGACAAGAATGACGGGCCCACTGACAATGGCGTTGTCCTTGCCACATTGCAGAGCAACAGCACGACTGCCACGGTGACCATTTTCGAAGCCGGTCCGCTGGCCGGGCTTGCTAAGGTCGCTAGCGAGACGCTCGAGTGGTATGCAGAAGACGAGAAACTGCTTGGATCACATCCCAAGGACCCCTATACTCGCATCGAGTGCCTCCCCTCGTCACGCCCTGTACGTATTGAACTGGGTGGCACAGTTCTCGCCGAGAGCCACAACAGCATCTTCCTGCACGAGACGAATCTGCGCACGCGCTACTACCTGTCCCCGACGTCAGTCAAGGACTGGAGCGTTCTGAAGCCGAGCGAGACGACGAGTTTCTGTCCGTACAAGGGCCAGGCGCGTTACTACCATGTCGTGCTGCCGGACGGACGCGAGGTGAAGGATGGTGTGTGGTACTACCCGTTCCCGACACTGGAGTCAGCGCTCATTCAGAGCCGGCTGTCGTTTTACAACGAAAAGTTTGACGTCTTTGTGGATGGGGTTAAAGAATAGGCCACATAACATATGAAGTCCTTAACGAGTGTGCTACTTTATGATATTCATAGGCAAATAGCGTCAAGTCGACAAAATGGTATTGTGCTTCTTCTCAATGAACAAAAATGGTATATTCGCATTCACAAGTCTCTCTCCCAGTCGCCTCTCCTCCCTGTGAAACATCCGACAACTGTTTACGTAAGATGTACCATCCCATCGTACTGTTCCTTACTGCGGTGACACCAGTGTCTCACCAGCATGCGGCTCCTTCTTCTCAGTGGGCGTTGCATAGCCTGATGCACCGGCACCGTCGACAGCTTCAGCCTCGATGGCCGTGCGCCGCGTTCTGGGGCCCTTACCCACCAGATCACGGCCAATGGACTTCAATGTGTGCACCAGAGTCTTGCGGCCCTCAAAGACAGGGTAGATGCCGACAGCGCAGAGCGACAGGAATATCCAGATAATACCGATAGTGACCCAGCCGGTAAAGAAGGGCTTGGAAAACACGTAACCCGAGCCATACATGGGCATCGGCCACAGCACCAAGAAGGACACGGCCAAAAAGACCGTGCTTACCTTGCTGATTCTACCAGCACGCGTGAGCTTCTTCTGCTCTTCTTCGAATTCGGGTCCAGAAATAGCAGTGGCAACACGCGGGGCCGGCACGCTGTCTTCCAGATCGGCGTCGACAACTACACCATCGACATCGGCGTCGTCTCCCTGGCGAATGTCCATCATAGACTTCCAGTCATACTTGTCGAGGCCGAAGATGAGCGTGAAGACCGGGATCAGGACGAGGGGCGAGAGCAGGGCCACGACATTGCCAGCCAGCATGGGTTCATTGGAGCCAGTACAGTCGACATCAAGCACACCGCACTGCTTCTTGGCCGTAACGAGCCACGCAACAAGGGCCAGGGCCAAGCCCAGGACCGGCGTGAGGGAAGCAGCCCACTTGTTCTGGCCGGACCAGGTGAGGGTTAGCGTCACGGGAAGAACGGCCGACGAGACGATGACACCCATCATGAGGTACAGGTAGCCCATGCTGATGCCGGCATACCATAGACCGACGGAGAAGCTGGCAATGAACAGGGCGTAGCCAACGACCATGCAGTGGCTCATCCACACGAGGCGACGACCGCTGGCAGCCGGGTTGATGTACGTGCGGTAGATATCGTAGGTAAAGATGGACGAAACAGCGATCAGCTCCGACGATGTGGCAGACGTCACGGCCATGAACACAATCAGCAGCGTCGCGGCTGCACCCCCCTTTCCGAGCAGTGCAACGGCGGCATATGGCAGCACCAGACCGGCCGAGACCTCGGACTCAGCCATGCGGTTGGGGAAAGTCGGAAAAACAGGGTTGGACTCGAGAGCCAGTGCAGCCAGACCTAAGGTTGTGGAGGCCAGGAAGGGAATTGCGAACCAGCTCAGGCCGCCCATGATGTATCCGGGAAGGGCGTGAACGGGTGAGGCGGCAATGGCCTTGTTCCAGTAGCCATTGTCGTTGAAGATGGTGGCAAAGTTGCCGGCAATGTTGATAACAAAAAAGATGGCGCCTTGCTTCGAGCGCATGGTGAGGTAACTGCCGTGCGCGTTGCCGTCAATGGGGTGGTCGTTGGCCGCCTGGACAAGTAGGTCGTACACGGCCGCCGGCGAGCCAAGAAGATCGGAGGACGCATAGGTCGTCAGCGCAAAGATGATGAGAATGATGAGCAAGATAAAGGTGTGGATCCAGTCTGTCAGGATGGTGGCCTTGAGGCCGCCCACGAGCGTGTACGCAACGACACCCAGCGGCAGCAGGTAGATGGCCGCGATTGTGTGCATTCCGGTCAGGGCATTGACAGTGGCTGAACCACCAATGATGAGCATCAGCGACACGAGAATGTTGGTGGCCAGGCCGAAGACGAGGAAGACCATGTGGGCCACGGTGCCGTAGCGCGCCTTGATGATTTCAAGAAAGGTGTGGGCATTGGGAGCACGGCGCTTTAGCTCAATGGCGAGGGTAGCAAATAGCAGCACCTGGACGGTGGCACCAGAGGCATACCAGAAAGGGCCAGAAACACCGTAGCGGTAGCAGACGGCTGTGCTCTGCAAAAGTGTGGCGGCCCAGGTCCACGACGAGACGACAGCAGAGCCGACCAGACCCGACTTGACGGTACGGCCAGCTGTTGTAAACATTTCAGAAGTTTGCTGCTCTGCGTTGTAGCGTTTGAGAATGAATGTAACGAGGATCATGCCTGGACACGGGATCAAAAGTTAGCATGGCAACGCCGCTGAATAGCTGGTCTGTGACAAGACTCACCAAGGGCAAAGGCGAGGCCGAGGCCCAGCACCACGCCATATCCGACGCCCTGGTCAAGGGCCGGAGCAACCATTTTGCAAGTTGTGTGAAGGTCGAGACGGGATGTGACGAGCTGAAATTAAGAGGAAAGTGGTGTGACGAAGAAGAGTTGTCAAAATTTTGAAGCATGCGAATTAAGGGACTGGAGTTGGTACTCGTGTACAGTGTGACTTCTGGAGACGAAGAGGTTCGACGATGAAGAAAGAAAGCATTGGTCACAGACAAGCTGATCATGCCCTCTATATATAACTAGCGAGATAAGTGACATTAAATATTCAAGAAAACATATGAATGGACGGCTTCGGCCATGTGAATAGAACTTTGAACTTGAGCTCCGATAAAGATAACGGTCGAAGTTTTATTCGATAGCACGGTGTCGCCATATTCAGCATCTTGATAACAATGCGATAATTAGAGTAAGTAAGATGGGGCAACAATGAACCACGAAAATAGTAAAGAAAATTAAGAATATGGGACAAAACAAAAAGCCAAGATCCACCCACGGGGGGGGGTAGGACAATCTCTGGCAAATCAGAGCCCGCTAAGTGCGGTGTTAGTGGTCCTACTTTGTACTCGCTGTTAAGACCATCGTAACATGAGGCACAAAAGTGACAACAGGACTAAACGATAGGCCGACTGACAATATGTTCGAACACCAGTCCATGGCCAAAGCTCTTTCGTAACCATATACCTGCCTTCTCGTTCACCGCCGCATGCTAAGATCCAGGGCGCCAAACAACGAAAAGCGGCTTTCAGTTTGGACAGTTTAAACAGCTCCTGGTGGAAAATACAACGACATCCTGGAATACCACGCCCCATTACACGTTGTTCTTGTTCGCAGGATTTTCAGGTCAAGGCTCTGGTTTGTGACCGTTTGTCGTGTAATTCAAAAGCCACGAGAAGCTGTCTAGGTAGCGGGTAATGAGCGGGTCTATGACCGTCGGCAGTGGACTGGATCGTTGTCGCAACGTTTCTGAGCAGATTATCATGGACAAATTCAATGAGGTACGACATGGCCTAACCTCTCTCTCAATCAAACAGCTTTGTCTAGCATCATTTACACAATACTTTGGGCCTGGCCAAGCATCCTCCGATAAGCCCTGGGGAAAGACGAGATACGACAAGACCAGAACAGGGGAAGAGGATACTACACGAGTTACAAATTCAGTTTAAAGGGACCAGTTCTGTGACAGCCAATAGCGTGCAAGTGATAAGGAAAGAATGGTTCGCATAGTGTTTTAGGACATGCTTAGCGCGGCACCGGTACTTGTCCAGAGAGCTTATATGGCGTAGGCGATCCCGGCGTGCATGCTGAGGGCTGTAATTTGGACTGCCGAGGGGACGACCGCCTAAACCAGCCGCCGCATGGACGGTAAGATTTAGACGTTTAGACAGCAATAGTGACAAGTGGGAAGGCGACATAAAGTTGATACTCGGAAAGAGTGAGAGAGAATGGGAGATTGCAGAACGAAAGTGATGCGAAGAGATCAAGCGAGAAAAGGAACGCCGAGTGTGCTAGGGAAACATGCGATCTCGGAAGAGATACGATATCGAAATGTCGCGTGCTTTTCCAAGACTTCGCCGCGGGGGGGGATATTGGTCAGTCATAATTATTGCTCATTTTTGTAATTGCCTATTGTCTCCCCACAAGAAAGCTTATCCCCACGTTAACTTCACTAAACTCCATATTGACGGTTTCTTTTCGAGATTTTCAGCTTCTCCCTCGCCTTCATTCAATCCCGTCGCATCTGGTTTTGTTATTCTCGCTGGGTTCGTCTTTTAGATTCTGATAAAGAATACCTGAAGTTGATTGGTCAACATAAGGGCCTCTAGCTAATCCCTGTTCCGGAGGTGGCCGTTCATCAACGTCGGACGAAAGGGTCTCAAGTGTTCAGCTGGTACTCCGTATTACTTGGTTTATATTTACAGTCTCAGTTTCTGTGTTTCAATGAATTGTCAATAAAAAGCGGAGCGTAGACGTCAAACACTTGACTAGTTTACCCTCGTTCCTTACTGTCAAGATTGTCAACATAGTTACAAGCATTCTTCCGCCTTCAGGTTCCCCTTTCAGGTTCCACCTGTACAGACTCAGAGCTGACGAAGACCGCTGCATTCGCTCGTGAATCATCAATTATGAAATCTATCCAAATATCCTTCCTAGTTCCCCCCACCCCGTTGGTGAGCTATTTTACCTGGGGTCGTGGGGGAAATGCTTTGGCCAATGGCAGAGCCAACAATGCGCCGCAAATCAAGTCTGAATATCAACACAGCGAGGCTCAAACAACAGCTCATTAGATCGCACAGGTGTGGGTTACAAGTCAGGTCCCCTCATACTGGATCCTCGCTTAATTTTGATAAAATGTTGTAGAATAGGGAAATAGCCACGCATAATATGTAAGTACGACGCACATCATGAGCACGTTGCATCTCAAATGTCCAGGCATTACCAAAATGTCAGCTGTCAGCTGTCAGCTGTCAGACATCCCAATCGCGTGCTATTCCGTACAGGAAGTCGAGTTTAGATGCAAATAAATCATACGTTTGGGTATCCTCACGTATCTGTTGGCCGGTTTTGGAGCCACATATATTTTATTTTGTTTCCTACTTTGATTTTCGTCTTATTCTAGCGCTGTACTCCATTTGGAACAAAGAATTATTTTCTTGGCGTCAAGTTATGTACAAGACAAACATAATATCATATAAATATGTACCAAAAAAATACACTACGTTTGAATCACACGTCAACTGACCATTTTCTACTTTCTCCAAATTATGTGATCACTGGCAAGTATTGATATGGTTCAGGTTTAACTCATCTATTGAGACGGAAGAATCCACGTTTTGCAGCGCCATACGAATTACTTAACAGGTACATGGTATGAATACTTATGAATAGAAATGAGAGCAGAGAAAGGTAGTCGGAGGTTACTCCTGGGGTGGCTTATAATTCTTCATCACGTCTGCCATCAGTTGGACTCTGCAAACATCGAGGCACGATTTTGCTGTTTCCGTAAA
The DNA here is from genome assembly GCF_000961545.1 of Sporothrix schenckii 1099-18. Classification (NCBI taxonomy): domain Eukaryota; kingdom Fungi; phylum Ascomycota; class Sordariomycetes; order Ophiostomatales; family Ophiostomataceae; genus Sporothrix; species Sporothrix schenckii. Next base: position 46,602 of record NW_015971144.1, read on the forward strand.
AGCTGGCTGTTAAGACTCACGTAGAGCTCAGTTTCAAGCAGCAATTAGGCCTCTTTCTTCCTGGTGGCCAAAGTCATTGCTACTGGCCACTCGACTTTAATGGTACCGTTGGTTCCGGAGCAAACGATTGCTTCCAACTCCTTCCACTCCTCCAACGCCCAAGTTTTCTCATCAATTCCCATCTATGAGCTGGCCAAGAAGCCACGCAACCACACGACATCCGCTCGCCGTCCCCATGTTACACCTTGAACATATTCCATTACGTCTGTTGGTGACACACATGTGGCCTCTTCCCATAGGGACGGATCGTTGTCAACAAAGTAGAGTGGCCGTTTCCCGCCTTTGGTCACATTGACGTATGTGCGGCGTACGCCCTCCTCGAAAAGATTTGAGGGGAATGCCACAAAGTCCAGGCCGGTCATGGCCCGTGCAAGACCGCGCATTGCTGCGGGAAACAACTTTCCTTCACTCATGAGTCGCAGTGTTGCGCGGCTGGTGGTTTTGTACCAAAGCTCTTCAGCTCGTGGTCGGCCAGGGAACAGTAGACGGAATCCGTAGGTAACGGCAGCAAATATGCCGCCCGGCTTCAGGGTTTGAGCTACAGCACGCACGGTAGCGGCGCTTTCCATGTAGTGGAAAGCCATGCCGATGGATGTGAAGTCGACGGACGCTGGTGATAGCAACTCGGCTGTCTTCTCAGCAGGACTTTGGTGAAACGTGAATTTCTCGCGTGGTTTAAGACTGGCCTCAGCAGTCCCCAAGTTGGAGGCTCCGGCGTCGGATACAAACACCTTTTTGAAATGCGGACTGATGGCCGTGGCAGCAGTCCCGGGACCTGTACAGGAACATAAGCCATGGACTTGATCCAAGCCCGAAAAGCGGGTGCCTTAACTCACCACATTTTGCGTCGTGTGCAATTTCAAATGCGCCACCATGGTCTCGATGGTAGTCGAACCATTGTTCCCACATAGACTCTGGATAGACTGGACGAAAGCGGTGGTAGGCTTCCCAATCAAGGTTCTTGAATGCAAATGCATATTTGATATCGCGTTTTCCGTCGGCATCGACTTCGGCCTCATGTCGTTCCTTCGGCTGTGCAGGATACACAAAATGCACGTAAAGCAGTATGCGGAAGGCCTCCGCTCTGTAATTTGGAGGCCGCAACGCAGCCTTGGACTTAGCAGATGATATTGCAGTAAACTGAAGGCGTCAAGTAGCACACGTTCTACGGGAGACTCTTATTTGAATGGATCTTGCTTGGTTTCTCGCTGCTAAACGATAGAATAAAATTGACATGAAAGGTCAAAGGCAATATGTCTTCACGCTATGTAATTACAGTGGCTTATCCAAAATGTTCAAATCTCGTGTCAAACCGCTCTTGCAAGTTTGAAAGAAGGTGTTTCAAGAGCCAAGTTCTACACACAAAAGTTCCGTGTTTTTAATTTACACGGTCTCTATGTAGCGTTTCATTTCCCTAGTAAACAATGGTCAGCAACAACGTCAACACGGCCAAACGAGAGACGAAAATTAAGGGCAAACATACCAGTCGGTCACAGCCTCGTCCCACTGGCGTATCTCGTGGTTACGAGTCCCGCCGTAGTGGTCGACAAACTCGTCTCCCAGCACCTCGCGCGCAATGCTCTCCTTATGCATAAAGCGGTCGTTGGCCTCTCGCAGGCTGCGTGCTAAGCGGATACCACCATCGGCCTCACTGCCGACGCCCTCGCCCTTGCCCAGAGGGGGACACGGGATCTTCAGCTTCTTCTCGACGCCGCGCCAGCCCAGCGCCAAAATGGCGGCGAGCACAAAATGCGGATTGGCGTCGGCGCCAGCAACACGCACCTCAAAGCGCGTGGCGCCCGCCTTGGAGCCTGGCGGGCCAATCAGTCGAATCGACGCCTGGCGGTGTTCGTATCCCCAGGAAACGGTAACGGGTGCCCAGAAGTTCTCGACGAGACGCTTGTAACTGTTGATGGTGGGCGCAAGGAGCGGCATGGCGTCCGGCAGCCCCTCGAGAATTCCGGCAAGGAATTGGCGACCCAATTCCGAAAGATTGGCAATATCGGGCCACTCGGCATCGTCATCGGGGGCGTCGCGTGCTAGCAGATTCTTGCCGGTCTTGGAGTCGACTAGCGAGATGTGAATATGGCCACTGTTGCCTGGCAGGCCCTGCTTGGGCTTGGCCATGAAACAGGGGGTAATACCGTAGGGTATGGCGACGGACTTGACCACAAGCTTGAATAAACTAGCGCGGTCGGCCATCTCTTGGATGTCGCCAAACTGGAGCGCCGCTTCATAAACCCCCGGGCCACTCTCGGTGTGCCAGCCCTCGATGTTGCAGGCAAACTTTTCGCACGTCTCAAACACTTCGTAGTAGTAGTCCTTGTTCGCAGCGGGGCGTGTTAGACTGTAACCAAACATGCCTTCGGTCAGCGGTGGTAGGGTATGTGGCGGGTTGTTGGCCAGGTAGGCGGCGGTCGAGGGTTGGCGGGCAATTGCATTGTTGGGCGCCGGGTTTCCATCTGTCGGCGTCAAGAAGTGAAAGAATTCGTACTCGGCTGTCGAGAAAACTTGTCAGCCGTCGACCTCGGTATAAATCAGACACGACGTGGTACTTACCGCCGGCCATGGCCCCGTAGCCTTGGCTGCTGATCTTGTCGACTTGAGTCTGAAGCAGGCCGCGCGGACACGCACATATGGGCTCCTTGCTGTCCGGGTCGAAGAAGCGCAAAAGGACGAACGGCACATTGTCCTCCCACGGTATCCGCCGAAACGTATTGAGATCGGGGACGGCCAGCAGGTCGCGATAGCCGTTTTCTTTGTTGCTGACTTTGAGCTCCTGGAAATATGTCTGATCGTGCATGTCCCAACCGAAGATAACAGAGCAGAAGCCAAAGCCGCTTGTTGCAATCGACAGAAACTTAGCCTTGGACACAATCTTGCCGCGTAGAATGCCGTCCACATCCACGCCAGCGACCTTGACTTTGGTGTCGTGCTCGAGAATGGCCGGCAGCCGCTCAGCCGTGACGTGTTCCGTAGCCATGGTGACGTGGCCCGGCAGAGTGACGACGGGCGAAGTGCTGTTGAGAGAAAGAAAAGAACATGTACAAAATCACAAAAGCCGAAACTCAAAAGCCAAAACTGCGGGGGGGGGGGGAGATAGCAAAAGAGTGTAGACGACACGAGTGTTGGAAGCTTGGCAGTCTGTGAAGCTGACGATAAGATCGGTGAAAGGACAAGTGCGGGGCCAATCGTCAAGCTCCCTTGACAGCGCAAAATGATCATCTTCCTCCGCCCTGTACTTTAGTGACGCCGATACAGGGTCTGGGGGGGTTCTGTAACGTTTCCTGGTATCTTACTGGCGCCCTTAGCCTCACCGTTTCGCTGGCAAACAAAAGTGGTGAGCACGTAAAACGTACTTTGCGTGTCTGCACCTCGTAATGGGTAAGCTCCGACAAAAGGACGCCTTCAATTTGGGATCCATGCCAATAGGCCCTTCAGTTGTCTGTCGTGTTAATGCTTTGAGGCTTTCCCGTAGCAGAAGGTGCCAGCCTCCTGAATTGGTGAAACGACAAAACCGGGCGCATGTCGTGTGCTGTAGTGCTGATAGAGGCACGTGTATATTTTCCTCTCGGACAAATGCACAGCGGGCGGCCACTGAAATCCGGGCAGGTTTGGACTAGACGCAACTAGCCTGACTGGTCGTATTACCAGCGACCAAAATACGGGGAACAGCCAATGATTGCAAGCTCCAAAACTGCTGCAACAAAAAGCGAGCCACCGAGCCACTTAGGAGCACCCCTGTTCCTCCCATCTTGGGTCGTGCCTGCCGCGGGATCTAATTACTGTGTCTGTCTGCCGTTGTCGGCGGCCATTTGTCCGTGACGCATCCCAATGCGGAAGGGGCAAGCGGCGCAAACCACTGGGCATCCCAACGTCACCGTGCAAGAAGCCCATCAGACCTTATCTATGAACCTATCGAGGAAGTAATTGGAAACCGCCGTTGGAAAGGCGCATTCTGCCTCTCGTGCCATATTCTTCCCCTTGGCCTGTTTCAGTTTTGTGATTTTAGTTGTGAGTTTTATTTCATTGTCCCTTCTTTTCAAATTCATCTTTTCTTTAACAAGATAACCCCAGTGCGCCTTCTTCTTTCGCTCCGCCGTCGCCGTTTCGCACTCGACCCCACCCACCGCCTGTCCTTCTTGGGAACCTATTTATCGTGATTAGTCTCCTGACTCGACACCCTCTCCACACCATCCGAAATTCTTGACATTCACATCCTCCACAAAACGCACTCTCTATAACGACACGGTCCTCAAAAGCACCAAGAAAGACATCTACAGGCAGTTCAACCTCCCCTAGTCACTATATAATGTCGTCGGCCGGCCGCCTCGCGGGCAAGAATGCCATTGTCACCGGTGCTGCTGGGTACGTTGGCACTGTATCTCCTGGCGTGCACCGCATTTTCCGGCAATTTCCGTCTGGCTGTCTACTGACTCCCACTTTGTTCACTTTGTCTGCAGTGGCATCGGCTTAGAAACAACAATCTTGTTCGTCAAGGAGGGCGCCAATGTCCTCATGTCGGACATCTCGGCCCCGGCACTCGAAAAGGCGCTCGCCAAGGTCAAGCAGCTGCTGCCCGATAGCACGGCCCGTGTCGAAACTGTGGTCTGCGACGTCTCCAAGGAAACCCAGGTGAAGGCCATGGTCGAGAGCCTCGACGCTTGGGGCGGCCTCGATGTGATCTTCAACAACGCGGGCATCATGCACGCGCAGGACGACGACGCCGTGGAGACCCCCGAGGAGATCTGGGACCTGACGCACAATATCAACGTCAAGGGCGTGTGGTTCGGCAGCAAGCACGCAGTGCTGTCGTTGCGGCGCCACAAAAAGACCAAGGGCTCCATCATCAACACGGCGTCGGTGGTCGCACTCGTCGGCTCGGCCACCCCGCAGCTAGCCTACACGGCATCCAAGGGCGCGGTGCTGGCTATGACACGCGAGCTGGCGATTGTGCACGCGCGTGAGGGCTTCCGGTTCAACTCACTGTGCCCAGCGCCTCTCAACACCCCTCTGTTGCAGGATTGGCTGGGCGACGACAAGCCGAAGCGGGCGCGGCGCGAGATCCATTTCCCCACGGGTCGGTTTGGCGAGGCCATTGAGCAGGCGCAGGCCGTTCTGTTCCTGGCGTCGGACGAGTCCAGCTTTGTCAACGGGCACGACATGGTGGTAGACGGTGGTATGACCAAGGCGTACGTGACGCCCGAGGGCCCAGCAGCCGGTGCGCCGGTCAACAACGCCCTGCGTGACTCTCTGTGAGGCCTAGGCCGCTGCCCCCGATTTTTATGAATAGTAATACGACTGCAGATTGCGCAAATCTAATATTTTAAATCGCACAAAGACGAACAGACGAACCGATGCGGTTGTCCTGCAGTACATGTACCCTCAGTGTTCGGTTCCTAGCGTATGATTTCACCGTCACGTGTTAATTAGCCGCGCCTACTAATGTGGTGGGGGGAGGGGAAAACAGTTGAGGGGCGAGTTGGCTTGTGACATTGGCCAATGAAAGTTAACAACCCTGCCCAGGCGACTGTCAAATAACCGCAAAGGGAGCCGTGGCGGCCAACCAAGGCTGCTGAACCGTGCCCGCTAAGGCGGCTTTCCTCGGTTCATTCTGGGTTTGAGGAAAAGCAGTGCTCGGCTTGGATAAGAGGAACCGAGAAGCGCAAGCACACCGGGGATCAGAACATGACGAAGGAGGGATGGTGCCGCAAACTGGTCCCTGATTCGGAAAGACGACGTATTTTTTTTCTCTCCTCGTGTCCTGGTGTCTTACTTTCTCTTCCTCTCATTTTTCTTCGTTATTTTATCCTCGCCTGTCTTTGTTCCTTTTCCAAGCAACAGAATAGAACTCCTGCTCCCCACCCACATCACTTCACGATGAGTGCCCGGACTACCACGAGAGCCTTCGGTGCTCTGCGCGTAAGTAGCCATGTTGGCATCTGCATCGAAACATCTTTGTCCATTACTGCATGCACTACTAACCACCCTATCAGCCCCTCGGCCGTACCTCGACGCCGCTGGCTTTCCGTCCCCGCCACTACTCTGCGTCTACCGAGCCCGACCTGAAGGCCACCCTTAAGGAAGTCATCCCGGCCAAGCGCGAGCTGCTCAAGAAGGTCAAGGCCAATGGTAGCAAGGTCATTGGTGATGTCAAGGTTGAGAACACGCTCGGCGGAATGCGCGGCCTCAAGGCCATGCTGTGGGAGGCCAGCGTGGTCGACCCCGAGGAGGGCATCCGCTTCCACGGCCGTACCATCAAAGATTGCCAGCGCGAGCTGCCCAAGGGCACAACTGGCACGGAGATGCTGCCTGAGGCCATGTTCTGGCTGCTGCTGACGGGCCAGGTCCCTTCAACTGCCCAGATCCGCGCCTTCTCGCGCGAGCTAGCCGAGAAGTCCGAGCTGCCTGCCTTTGTCAACAAGTTGCTCGACGATCTCCCGGCGGACGTGCACCCCATGACACAGTTCTCGATGGCCGTATCGGCGCTGAGCCACACTTCCAAGTTCGCTGCTGGCTACGCCGCCGGCCTGAACAAGGCCGACTACTGGGAGCCTACCTTTGAAGACTGCATCAGCTTGCTGGCCAAGCTGCCCACCATCGCTGCCAAGATCTACCAGAACGCCTACAATGGCGGCGGAGCCCTGCCGGCCAAGGTCGACCCCAACCAGGATTGGTCATACAACTTCGCTGCGCTGCTCGGCAAGGGCGGCAAGGAGCACGAGGATTTCCAGGACCTGCTCCGTCTGTACCTCGCCCTCCACGGTGACCACGAGGGTGGCAACGTCTCGGCCCACGCCACCCACCTGGTCGGCAGTGCCCTCAGTGACCCCTTCCTGAGCTACAGCGCCGGTCTGCAGGGTCTGGCGGGCCCGCTGCACGGTCTGGCGGCCCAGGAGGTGCTCCGCTGGGTCCTCCAGATGAAGGACGCCATCCCCGCCAACTACACGCCCCAGGACGTCAAGGATTACCTGTGGTCGACCCTCAACTCGGGCCGTGTCGTGCCTGGTTACGGCCACGGTGTGCTGCGCAAGCCTGACCCACGCTTCGAGGCCCTCATGGACTACGCGGCGACCCGGCCCGCCATCTCGGCCAACCCCGTCTTCGCCATCGTCAAGGCCAACAGCGAGATCGCTCCTGGCGTCCTCAAGGAGCACGGCAAGACCAAGAACCCCTACCCCAACGTCGACTCGGCCTCGGGTGTCCTGTTCCATCACTATGGATTCCACGAGACCCTCTACTACACGGCCACCTTCGGTGTCTCGCGCGGTCTGGGCCCCCTGGCCCAGCTCGTCTGGGACCGCGTCCTGGGCCTGCCCATTGAGCGCCCCAAGAGCATTGACCTCAAGGGCCTGCTTGAGCTGATCGAGAAGAACTAAGTCGGTATCTGTTTGTCTTCTTTGAACGAATGGGGGTTAAAAGAAAAAGAACTCGAAGGGGATCTGCTTGTCGTTTATTTCTCAGTATATTTTCACGTTATGTTTTACGTTTCAAATGATAAACTAGAGCCAAGACCGAGAACAACGAGCTTTCTGGACAATGAAATGATACAGCGAACGGTGAATCTCTTCGACAGACGCTTGTCGCCACATGCTATCTCGCAATTCTTCAACTCCACATGACAACGCGGAAATGCAATGGTAAATGGATCAGTTGTCAGGAGGTCGAAGACCGCTAATCAATTAACCGACATCATGCCCTCGGCTCTTTTACTGCACTCTATTGGGGGTTTCTGGTCATTTTAGTTTTATTTTTAGGTTTGGTTTTTTTGGCATTGATCAGTGATTTTATGCGTGGTTTAAAGCGTCTTTAGGCCGCCTTCTCCGAATTCACCCCTGGCGCTTTCCCATACTCGGCGCCCCTGTCCCTCTGATACATAATTCCACGAAAAAGTTACACGGCAAACGTGCTCCTTTAGCTCAGTGGTTCGTGGGGAGATGGCGGTGTTGCATTGCCGATGTAAGCTGAATCATGGAGATGGATCTGAGATCAGTGGCGCTTTCGGCCTGCGCCTGGCTGCCGTTAGACCTGGCGATATGCATCATCGTCCAGGAACACACATCAGTCACTACTCAACGACGCCTGATTTTCTAAAAGCAACAAGCAATGAAGAACCTGCGACGCACGGATGTCATCGACTCCTTACTTATAAGAGACTTTCCATCCAGTGAAGGCAAATGTATTATGGCGGGAACGAGCTGTATGTCGGAAGACGGATACAAGGCGGTCCATCTTCGCTCGAGTATGCTAGCATTGCATATTTGTTTTTCTTCATGAACATCTATACGAGCGCCATGATATGGCGAGCCCGAGTATGGTCATTCCGGCTTCCCGGGCCAATTCAGTTGGTGGGACGGTCACTTCGGAGTATGCGTAGACAAGACGCGTAAACAAAATTCGTAAACAAATACAGATCATAACAATGGTTCCTTTGGGCCAAGAGATACAAATTACAATGATCAATTGACTTCTCGCAAAAGACGAAGAGGACCAAAAGTCCACCAAGGGAACGCCGACGATCATCCTTTGGTTCAGTCGACTATTCTCAACTTAAGCTTATTTGAAGCAGTCACTAGCAATATAAAAATAAAAATACATATGTGTCCATCCGCGAGGCCCATCCAGCCGTCCGTCTTAAAATAGTACTCTCTATAGCATCCATATAACATCCCTTGTATATGTCGTGCATTCATGGTATTCCGGGCTACGGTGGTCAGGTGTTCGTCCTTGTTAATTTCGTCTAGTTTTCGCCGCGTTTACTGAATTTAGAATTCCCAGTCAAGGTCATTACGCGCCGCTCCAAGAGTCAAATGCACAATGAACACAATTCGTCATTGATACAATCATACAATCAACTCCACAGCGACAGGCCCGTCTTACCGTTCACTACAATCCCCATGGAAGACGCATCTCCTCCGGTCCTTGGACCGGTTTTCCACTAGCATGCCTTTGCTCGTCCCGCCACCCAATAATTGTTATTGTTCGCCAAATTCGCTTTCGTGCCTCGTACACGAAATAGTTCCTGGAAGCAGACTCTTGGGTCGGCCGTCCGGTCTCCATCTAATCAAGGGAATAGATTGCATGGACGTAGCTTTGCTTGGTCCATGTCCTGAGCAAATTTGGCCCTCTCGGCAAGAGACGGTCTAGACTTTAACCACAGTCGTTTATTTGATAGCCGTAACTCGTTGTCCGGTCGAGCCGCCAGTACGCAGTAATGCAGCATGGAACAGAGAACGACCAATAAGAGGAATCGCGGAGGTGTCATTTCCCGCCCGTTCCTGGGTCACCACTTCGTATTGAGTCCGCCATGTTCTCTATTGACCTCAGTATCTTGCTTGTCTTTTTAACTGAAGAGGTCGATGGTCTATTTTGGTTTTACTCTATACTGGTTACTTTTATTAAAGAAAGAATAAAAAAGTAGTATTTTGTAGATGTGGATGATAAAAATTGAAATCGTGAAATATACAAACTAATCCCAAAAAAATGAAAGAAAAAAAAAATACTAATAATTAAAATTAAGAACAAATAAAAATATAACATTTCAGGTACAATATGTACTTCAAGAACCGAGTACTGTTCCAAATACATCTTAACTTATGATCCCTTCCCCCTAAAAATAAATAAATAAATAAATCAATAAATAAATATTCAGCATAGATCGACGCCGACGGAGAAACCAGTTGATCTGAACTTAGAATCTAGATGTCATGCTTCATCCTGCGAGTTCGTGCGTTGTCAATCTAGACTTACGCCAACCACCCAACAAGGACAAGTGTGACTACACGACTCTTCCGAGTGATTGCTATTCCAAATTTGTCGCGGCTCCAGATCCCTGGACTGCGTACTTGAAAGCGCTTCTTCATAATAAACATATTAACTAAACGAAAAGTTTTATATAATAAAGTAAGCGATGAAAGTGTTCACGTAAGGAAAACAGACTGCGAGGTCCTTTATGAACCTAGCTTGATATATTGGCAGCATCGTCACGACACATGTGGTTTTGGTGTCTTTTCTGGCATCCAGCTTTGGCCGTGCGTGCGTTGTCTCTCCATGGATGCTTTGGCAGGCCTCCCTGTTCCTCAACTCTGCTTCCGCTCCAAATTAACAGGGGTAAAAAAGGGAACAGGCCGATCTTTTGTTTTTCACTGTCCCGTGTCTTGGCTGCATGTATGCGGCGCAGTCTCTGCTATTTTCTAACTTCCGAGCTTAGAGGCGGGATGGGAGACAGAGCATTGCCAGCTCCAAAGAAGCACACCGACCGGAAAAACATGGAGAACAACACAAAGCAAATGGCCAAGACCCGGACAACTTGTAGCCAAGGCCATGGTTGCTCAGGCGGACAATGACTGCAATGGAGCTATTCGTCGCTCGAGCCCTTCCATTCTATGCATATTGCGGATGACGACGAGATGTGCTCCGCAAAAACTAAGCGAATAGGCAACTGGGACAACAAGCGAGAAGCAAATAATATGGAATGACCGACCGTCGTCTTTTCCGCCACGCTTGCACTTCGTCGTCCGGACCACCAGCCGTCTCTGTATGCATCGGGCAAGCATAGCCACAGACTTCGATATCGTGTGAAGATGAGCTGAATCGGAAGAACGAAAGGATCCCTTTGAATTAATCTGGATAAAAATTTAAATGGGAGCGTTAATATCTGATGCGCGAGACAAGACGACACATCGTGACCCATGAATCGCTATATAAACACACCGCAAGCCCCCTCGAAAGAAATCAGATTTTGGGAATATCCAGCACCGTCCTTACTTTGAAGCCAATCCTCGAGCATCATCTCTCTTTACAATTACCTCGAATCCTCAAAGGTCTCCCTAATCAGTCCATTCAAACGTGTACAATGCGTTCTTCTGCTCTTCTCTCTCTCCTCCCGGCTCTGGCTGCGGCCTCGCCCACCTTTGTGCTTGGCGATGGCAGCACGTCTCTTACTACGCCTGGTAACGGTGGTGAGTCGTCGGGGTTCACCGTGAACCCGGGCACTGACTCTGCCAGCGCCGACACGCCCGACCCGAGCCAGATCCAGGTTCAGAGCGTGACCTTTTCGGGCAGTGGCTGTCCCCAGGGCTCAGTTTCGACGTCCATCTCGACGGACCGCACCGTTGTCACATTCGGTTTTGACAAGTTCCAAACCTTTATTGGCCCCGGCTACGATCTGGGTGACAAGACGAAGAACTGCCAGCTCCACCTGAACCTCAAGTACCCTGGAGGCTTTCAGTTTGCTGTGCTCGACAGCACGTACCACGGCTTCGCGCAGCTGGATTCCGGCGTGACGGGCTCGTTCTTCAGCACGTACTACTTCTCGCAGGACGCGAGCGCCACGACGACGACACAAACGTCCATCTCTGGCGGCGGTGACTGGGAGGCTGGCCAGGTGTACACGAAGCACGACCAGATCCCGACGGCGAGCGTGATTTACGCACCGTGCGGCGCCAATGGCATCCTGAATGTCAACAACCGCATCGTGCTTGCAAGCACCGACAAGAAGGCGACTGGCCAGGTCACCGACGACGATGCGACAGTCGCCTTCACGCACCAGCTGCACCTGGCGTGGCGCGCATGCCGCAAGTAAGCGGCGGACAGAGAATGTTAAGAGCGCTCGGTGTTGCCGAGGAGCCCTGTCGAGAGCTTGTGCTGTTGCTCGAGTTCTCGTTGTTGTGGCCTGTCATTCATTCAACATGCTTCTTGTATCTTGACAATCAACCCGCACAGTACATAGCCCGTCAATATATTTTCAGAACACATAAACCAAGTGAAAGGGATAGAAATGGCAGTGACGATGTAAATGAATCAATTCCAAAAGAGCGATACATACGTGGATATTAACAGAAAGCGGTATTGTGAGCGAAAATAAGAGATAAAACATAGCAACGAAAATTGGAACAGGATGAAAACGAAAGTGGACTGTTATGCATACGACGTCGTATCATAAACAGTTACATGATTCCAGCATGCGTTAGCTTGGCCATCACCGGCCCCTGGCAAAGGTGCGGTTGGTGCTACCCCCAGTAATTGTTGTTGAAACCACCACCGTGGTGACCTGGAGCGCCCCGGCTGTATTGATCTTGGCCGCCGTACGGCGGGCCGTTCCTTGATCTGCCATAGCTACTGTCGGTGTTGTTGGAGTAATTGTTGTAGCCACTACTGCCGCCATAATCAGGGCCGGTGTTGGCACCTCGCCAGCCAGCATTAGCGGTGTAGCTGCGTTGTGGTGTTGGGGCGGCAAAAGCAGGGGACTGTGTCCGCACAATGCCGTTGTATCCCATGTTCGACGCGGGGCCTGGCGAGGTACGCATCTGGGCATTTGGTGCCGAGAAACTGCGCGTGGCCGTGCTGCTGGGGCCGAAGGTGGGCGATGTGGGCGATGGGAGGCCGGGAATTGGCGAGTGCAGGGGAGAGACCGGTGGCGCAGGGGAATGCATGCGGCTATCATGGGGGCTGCGGCTGCCGTTGTTGTTGTACATGCTCCGGCTGTTGTAGTTGGCGCTCTGTGGTGTGTTGTTGTTGAAGCCGCGGTCATTCACCGGACTCTGGGCGCCGTTTTGCAGGAGCGGCATCGGGCTGCGCATGGCCGAAGCGGCGGTTACACCAGCGGCGCCACCGACAGCTGCTTCACCCCATCCGCGCTCCTTTTCGTCGGCAACGCTGTCAGGCGTCTGGGGCACACTGTAGGCGTTCGCACTTGCGTTGCCATTCTTGGCCATGTCACGGGCGTTGTAGTCGGTACCTTCGTGAGTCAGGCTGTCGGGGTCGATGCCAGCCTTCTTGAACTGATCCAGCTCCAGACGTTCTGCGGCAAGGCGTTGCTCGTACAGGCGGTTCTCCTCCCGTCCGCGTCTGCGCTGCTTGATGCAGTAATATATACCGACAGCAACGATGATCGCTCCGAGAGCACCGGCAGACGAGTAGATGGCAATGTGGGCAACAGGGGAGAGCTCGTTCCATTTCTCAGCGATGGTTTTGGGTGGCTTGGCGTTGATCGTCTCGACAGCGGTGGAGTTGCCGGCCGCAATTTTAATACTTTGCCAGGAGCCTGAGTGGTCGCCGTACGAGTACTCCTTGCCTGTGCTGTAGTCGGTGACGCGGGCGCTCTTGACATACATATGGAAGGGGCCCTTGGTGTAGTCCGTAGTGCCGCCGGCCCATTCACGGGTACCTTCCGGTAGCGTCGGGTCGCCGCCAGCCCAGATACCAAGCGAGATGCGGACAGGCGTCTGTGGGTAGTTGGAGGTATTGTTTGCATCCTTGGGAAGCAGGGTGCGCGCCTTGGTGCCGTCAATGTAATATGTGAGCGATTCGTTTGTCCAGACGGTGGTGTAGTTGTGGAAGTCGTTGCTGATGCCGCCGTTGACGGGGTAGTAGATTGCGTTGTTGAAATCCTGGCGGCCCTTGCCAAAGTAGTTGGTCTCAACGTACGATTGGTTTCCGCCCATAAACTCGAGATCGATCTCGTCAAGGTCATCGCTTAGAAACATGACGGACGAGATAATACCGGTGCCACTGGCGGCCTTGATCATCATCTCAGTGCGGCCAAAGAAGATGTAAAACGATGAGCGAATGGTGGGCGAGTCGCCCTGCTTGTTGATGGTGAACTGCGCACCGTTCTCCGCAGAGTACGACACGGAGCCGGCCGTGGGAACCCAGAAGTCAGAGGAGGGTGTCGAATTGAAGATGAACATGTGGTCGGTGCCGAAAGCCGGGTCGGCTGGACAGTTCGTAGTGTTGAGCGGCTGGCAGTCGGTTGTGACCTGAGCGGTGGTGCTGTGAGCAAAAAGCGAGAGGGCCGTGGCCACGAGGGCCAGCGGCGAGAATAGTCGCGTCATAGCGGATGAGTGTCGTGTGTATCTTCTGGCCAGCAGGAAACGAGCGTATCAAAAGAAAGTGGTGATGCTGTCTGATGGCGTCAAGCCGAGTAAGACGGTTTTCTCAGACTGTGGTGACTACCAGATGTAGCAAGGGAGAGACTGGTGACAAAGGTCATGGAAAGAAGAAATACAAAAATGCAGACAACCAAAACGATTCGGTGCGTCGAGATTAGGAGTAGCACGAGATCTCACTACACGGAGCGACCACGCAAGCAAAGCAGCGCGGCGCGATGAAGGAGGTCGAAGGCCAAAAAGGGAGAGACGAGACGCGCATAGCCATAAACAATAAGGTAGGAAGGAGAGGACGCTGGCGAGGCCAAGCAAGTTATCTATGGGAAGGAATGGAGCAAGACGATGCAAGAGTCTCCCTTACACAACTGTTTGAGAGGGAGAAGTGAGGGAAAGAAAGGAGAGGTCAGGCGAGACTCTAACAGACCAGGCCATGAGCCACTGTCACTTTCAAACAGGAAAGAAGGAAGGGGCTACGAGGAAAGGGGCGCCGGGGTCGACAATGACGCCGCTAGGCCCATCTGGGGTACTACAAGGAGCGTCGATGCAACTTAAGCTCGAGGACACAAGAAATAAGAAACACACAACCAGAGCACAACGATGGTCAATACTCTCTTTCGCGAGAGAGGCTTGGGTCGCTCTACATGCAACTGGCGCTTTGATTGGCTGTCACCCGAAGCGACGACTCCCGGTTCGCTAGCCTTCCTTTTCCGGGTAGTCAGGGGTAAAGAAGCGGACAGGTTCTGCAACGAGAGCTAGGTAAGAGCGGCCTGTCGGGCCCTGCCTTTGCTTGGTTTTCGCTGCAGGGGCAGGTGGCAGGCCATTGGTCTGAGGAGCCACACCAGCCGTAACAACTGCCAAACCAGGGAAGACTCGCTCCGTTCTTCAAAACGAAGTAGCTCGAGTGGTTCAGCAAAGTAGCGATCATCACCCCAAAATTTGGAAAGTAGCGATCATGCCGTAGTAGTGCACTTTTCTGTGTAAAGACGTAAATTAATCTACGCAGGCTCCACGGTAGGATCGACTCTGTCCGTCTATTGAATGCTGGATGTCTGCCAAATACATAATGCTTGGCGGGCCTGGGATGCGAGCATGTGGCTGCACAAAGATGTACAGAATCAAGATAGTAATTTCTTTACGCCCATGATGCAATGCTCTTTTGATAGCCACAAACACCCCAAGGCGCTTGTAGTAGCTGCCAACTGAACCACTTCAGTCTATCGACGCAACACTGAGAAGTGTTTCTGTCTCTCTGGTCCGGCCGAATCCTGTCCTCTATTGTATGCGACCACTTTGCGCATGTGTACAAGGCAAGACACAAATAAATTGTTTCATGTTTCTAGTCTGGGCGCTTGACGCTGTGCGACGAGAGCCATTTGAATCACCGCCGGCCGAAGGCGGCCGTACAGAAAAGAGGCCAATGGGTCTGGCGGCCTCTACGAATTACATCGTACAAGGTATTGATTAGCCCCCTCTCTGAATGTTGGACAACAAGACCACCACAGGCGTTTCATCCCACATGCCGCCATACCGAAAAAGGTCAATCAGTGATAAATTTCCGGGCCTGCTTCCTTGGCACCTTGGCTATCGGCTGCACATTCTCAAAGTTCTCCGTAGATATGCATGCACTGCAAGGAGTGGATTAACAAAAAGAGGAAGGACCAAAAAAACGACATGTTGAGGGATAATATGGAGGACCTAATAAACGTAAACCAAAACATTTTGTCTATTCCCAAATCAATCTTCTATCTACGTCGAGAAGTTTAACCTATCTATATGCGCTGTACGGAGCAAGGCCAAAGAAAGGGATAAAAACGTGAAGCCTGCGGGGAAGCTAAAAACAGAAAAACAATAACAAAACAAAGTGTGTACGTGCAATGCAACAAAAGCAATAGAATCCGTCTATGCAACATTAAATAGCGTAAGGGACAAGGGCCAAGAGAGAAAGATCAAGAAACCAAGCAAAAGAGTCGTTAACAGGATGCCACAGTCAGCCAGTTACTCCTCCTCGTCGTCCGTGTCAGGCGGCTTGGGAGTTCCCTTGGGCGAGTTGAGCCAGACAATCTCGCGCTGGCGGCGGCGGTTCTCGCGTTCCTTGAGCTCCTTCTTGGTCATCTTTCTCTTCTTCTTGGCCTTGAACTTGAGCTCGCCCGTTGCGTTGTCCTCGACGCCGCTGTTGACGGCGCTGGATACGACACTGCTCGACAGTGCCGGGGTGGCAACACCAGCAGGTGTCATCATGCCGGGGGTCGTGCGGCCACTACCAGGCCGGCTGCCGTCTTCGAACCGGTCGAGCGAGATGGTGGCGTGGCCACGGTGGGTCATCCGACCGGCCTCGACATGCCACTGCTCCGAGGAAAGAGCGCCGACAAACTCTTCATTGTGAGAAATCATGACCACACCACCCTTGAAGTCGCGGATAGCGACGGCCAAGCCGCCGAGGGAGTCCCGATCCAAGAAGTTAGTCGGCTCGTCAAGAACCAACAGATGGGGGTTGTTCCACATAGCGCCGGCAATGACGACCTTGACCTTTTGGCCACCGGATAGCGAGCCGATCTCATTGTGGTTGGCAATCTCCGGGTCGAGGCCGAGGTCCTCAAAATGCTTGGAGATGACCGCTGGCTGCAGGTCACGGAAACTGAGACCCTCACGAGATGACTCGTGGTCGTCGAACTCCTGGATGAGCTTGTCGAAGCCGAGGTCAAGCAGCGTCTCGCGGGTGACCATCGTATTGTGCTTGGGCAGCATGAACCTCCATTTACTGAAACTTGTTAGTAGATGTTTGGGAGAAACAGGACGAAAATGTGGGGATTGTCACTTACACTTCGTACTGGAATGTCTTCTTGTACTTCTGGCGGCCGACAAGAGTCTCAATCTGGCGCTTGCCCATGCCCTCCCCGAGCTCGACGAACTTTTCCATCTGTTCGCGGTCTTTCTCAGACAACATGCGCGTCTGCTTCATGTGCACCTCACGGTCGTCGCCGTGCTGGTAGCGCCACTGCAGGTACTGGTTGGGCGTCTTCTCCAGGTGCATCTCAACGTGCTCCAGCGCGTGCTGCTTGATGTAGCCAATGCGCAGGTTGGGGTGCTTCTCGACTTTGCCACTGGTGGGAATGACCTCGCCCGTCAGCAGCTTGATGAGCGTCGACTTGCCCGCACCGTTGGGCCCAATGACGGCAACGCGCGACGACAGTGTCAGCTGGCACGAAGCATCGGTCAGCGAAGGCTTGGGGGCGCCAGGGTAGGTAAACGACACGTTGGACATGCGCACGATGGCCCGTGTCTGCGACTTAATGCCTGACAGGATGCCTGGTGGTGGGAACTTGAACTGCACCATGCTAGAGGACAGCGTGTAGTAGCTCTTAGCCTCGGGGTGGATCTTGACAAACGTCGCCAGGTTGCCCTTGTAGTGAGCGAGCTTCTTGCCCGGCTCGTAGTGGTAGACGTCCGTGGTGACTTCGTCGAGGAAGCCCGAGTCGTGAGACACGATCAAACTCGTGATCTCGGTGTTGCTCTTTAGGTACTTCTCCAGCCATGCAATATTCTCAACGTCCAAGTGGTTGGTCGGCTCGTCCAGGAGCAGGACGTCAGCCTTTTGCAGCATAGCACGCGCCAACGCCAGCTTCATCTTCCAACCACCGGACAGAGAGCCGACTTTCTGGGCCTGGCGGCCCTCCGGACCAGCCGTAAACCCGAATTCAGAAAGAACGGACGAGATGCGGTCCCGGCCTTCCTGTGCAATAGTAGGGTCCTTGGCAACAAACTCCAGGATGCTGATCTCGGCATCCTCGCCCTGGTTGTGCTCGACGTAGCAGGTGCGCAAGACATCCTGAGGCGGGAAACCCTCAAGCTTACCGCCAGCAATGCTGCGCATGAGAGTGGACTTGCCGGCACCGTTGCGACCAACAAGGCCGTAGCGGTGGCCCTTGAGCAGGCGCATGTTGGTGTGCGACAGCAGCAGCATACCACCGTAGCCGAGAGAGAAGTCGGCGTTGACAATCTCGACCTCGCCATCGTCCTCCTTTTCGGGAACACCGAACTTGCGCTGGTCCTCCTCGACATAGAAGGTCTCAACAGCCTGTGCGACGGAGGTATGGTTGGCGACCACGCTGGTCAGGTAGGGACTGACGAGGGAGGCGATGCGGTTGACATAGCGGAAGTTGACATCCTCAGAGACCATGGTTGTAAGGTACGGGCGCAGACCGTTGAAGAGCTCCGAGTTGCCAGCCAGCAGGCCGCCATCGTTCTTAATAGCCTTGTCCAAAACCTTGCCGACATCTTCGGCGGACGTCTTCTCAACAACGACAGCGGTGCCGCTCTTATCTGTAGCCATGGCAATGTCCATGACGTTGAGGGCGCGCGTCGCCATCTCGCGAACCTCGGGGAGCGAGGCACGGTCCTTGACAGCCTTCACACCGGGCTGCAGCTTGGGCAGGAATGTGCGGGCCTCGATGGGGTCGTGGACCAGCTTGGTCAGGTTCTCAGTGATGACGACGGTTTGACGCAGGACCTCCTGGGCGGTGTTCGGGTTGTTAAGCGAGCGTTCGAGGAAGGGAGTCAAAAGGGCGAGAACAGGCGATGTGACAATGGCGACAAAGGTGGTGTGGGCCAGGGCGTGGATGGCCTTCTGGAGGGTCGCGGGGGAGGGGTGCTGCATCGTGTCGATGAGGAGGGGGATGCGCGGAGCGACGTCGTCGTTGGACAGCAGGGTAGTGAGCGAGGTCATGGTGACGACAGCCTGCTTCTCGACCTCGGACTTGAGATCGCTCATGGCGGCCTCTGCAATGGGAATGAGCGTGGCAAGCTTGGAGCCCATCAGGTCGCGCAGCACATCCTGCTCAATGGCCTCCTCCTTGGTGGTGCCGAGCGCAATCTTGGTCTTGTCGGCCATGCGCTGGAGCAGCTTCAGGGCGCCAACGGTACCCTGCCACTTACCGGTCTTCTTGCCAAGGTAGGTGACGAGGGCGGGTAGCAACCCGGTAACTAGAGACTCGGCACGCAGATGGGTGAAGAGAGCGTCGAGACCGTACTGGGCAGCATCGCGGACGACGCTGCCCTTGTCTGCAAGGGCGTCGAGAGCGCAAGCGACCATGCCGCCATCCTGCAGCAAGAAGTTGACCTCGCTTGCGGGCTGCTTGGCCGGGAAGCGCTCAAAGAGAGCGCCCAGCAGATTCTGGGCACTCTCGCGGCGGAGGCCGCTCTTCTTGTCGGCAGCAGCCTTGCGGACCTCAGCGAGGATGCCATATGACGTTAGGCCGCGAACACCGACTGCCGGGTTCTCGAGGAGCACATCGCAGAGCTTGTAGGCGGCTTCGATAGAGGCGTTGGAGGTGGTCGCTGTAAAGACGGTATTGAGGATGGCGGTCACTTCAGCCTGCGATGACGCGCCGTCGACGGTAGCGGTTTTGGGGATGAAGGGGAGGGCGTTGTGGTTCATGGGAGGCGAGACGGGGTGAGGCATGATAGATGTGGAGGGGGGGAGTGAAGAGGACTAGGAAGAAAGGAAGAAAAAGGAGAAAGCGAAGGAGGTTGGATGTCGAAGAAGGCGCGACTTGGCTTGGAGGGGAGATGGTCGTCCAGCAAAATTGGAAAGTGGCAGAAAATGAGGCGGAAAGAGCGACCGCAGTCCCAAATCCACGCACGAGGCGATGGAGGGGAAGAGTGAGAAATAGGGAATCGCAAGGGTCGCGGACTTGCGTTGTCGGAGACTTGACGAAGCAGCAGCGGAAAGTGATGTCAAAAAGAACGAAGAAGAAAAGAACAACGAAACGAGAAGCAAGAGGAGCGGGTTGTGAGAGGCGCAACCCACTGTTAGTGAACTCTAAAGGCAGCATATGAAAAAGTCTCGCCCCGCCAAAAAAATCTTAATACAATTTTTTCTTATCTTCCGGATACTGCCACGAGTAGCTTATCGTAACTATGATAGGCGGCCTGAACCTGTGCTATAAGAGTTAAAAGATTATATAAGCGGGGCAATTGCGCCTTGCCAACAGGTCGCTTATTAGTGGTGCAGCGACTCGTTTGTTACTGTGTTTGCTCCTTTACTTGCCACATTGGGCCTCACAAGTAAGTAGTAAGAACAGGAAACTCTGGGTCGGTACGTTGAGTTCTGCCAATAATATTCGTTTCACTCACCATCATACAGAGTTGCACAGTGTACACATGTAACTAGCAATTGCTATTAAGGAAGTTGGTATAACATCTAAGGTACAGAACCAACCACAACTAACCAAACGCCACCAAGTCCAATGCTTTTCAACATGTCTTTCGCTTCAAACGACTTCTTCCATTCTACTTTGCTTCTCCATCTCTTACCAAGAGAATGTCATCAAAGCCGGGTTGAGAACCAGAGGCAGCAGGAAATGTGATACTGCCACGGTAGCCATCGGCAGAATGGCGACAAAGTCGGTGATTCGCCAGTCCACAGGCACAAAGGGAGCGACGGCCAAGATAATCATGCCAATAATGGAGACTGTTGCAAAAAGCATGGAGAACGCGAAGCGCTTCAACACCTTTGGCACCTCGATGAAAAAGTTGGAGAACTCGACCTCCTTGGCGGTGGAGCCCCAAGTCATGTTGACTTCGAACATGTGCGCTAAGATGGCCTGCGAGACGTGCAGCGAGAGACCGCCCAGAAAAATGGCGAGTAGCAGCGTCCACTTGAAGTTTTCGAACAGCGAGAGCAGCAAACGACGCTCGCCGGTGCGGTATCGCATGATGGCCAGCGCAATGTTGCCGAGGCCATTAAACACGAGAATGATGGAGAACCAGACCTGCCACGAGTCGACATAGTACTTGTCGAGATAGCCGTTGAACCAGCCCATCACAAAGTAGTTGGCGGTGGTCATGAGCCAGGCAGCGCCAATGGCGTAGTACGTGCCGACGTACGAGATGATGGTGACCTTGGATGTGAAGCGGATGTTGGAGAACAAGAACTTGCGGAAAAGCGGCGTGAACGGGCCGCGCCATAGCCACGTGCGCACGGGGTGGAAGAGCAGCTCGTTGCAGCCGTAGGCGTACTTTTCCCAGCGCGCCAGCTCGTCATACACCGTCAGGGACACGCCCTCCTTGAACCCATCACCGGACCAGGCCGCCATGCGGATGATGTAGCCGTCGCACTGCAATCTCAAGGACATGTCAAAGTCTTCCGATACGTGGCTCTCGGACCAGAACTTCTCATATCCGTCGTCGTCAATGTACGACACCTGCTGCACAGCGCTCCAGCGCAGGATGGCGTTGTGGCCGACAAAGGGCGCGACGTCGCCGTTGGACACGGTGTATCGGATGGCCGTGTAGATGAGGTTTGTGAAGAAGGTGATGCCATTTTCAAAGTAGTTGTGCACAACCTGCATAACGCTCGAGGAGAACTGCAGAATGCCGACGTCGGGGGACTGCTCCATCTCGCTCACGGCATCCAGCAAGCAGTCGGACGGTACGCGCGTGTCGGAGTCGATGATCAGGATGTAGTCGCCCACGCGAATGTTGCCGTCGGCCCATGCGCGGCCGTCCTCCTCAAGAACCTCGCGCAGGGCATGTTCATACGCCCGGGCTTCGTGCTGCTGCGTCCAAGCCGGTCCCCGCTTGTACACACGAAGCTTCTCCTCGACACGGTTCGAGATCATCAGTGCAAAGTTCATGTTGGACGCCTTCTTGAACTTGCCACGCCGTCTGAAGCCGTTCTCACCATCCTTGGGCCGCGCCACCCAGCCAATGCTGTGATCGGCATAGAAATCGATGCGTGCCTGACGGGCCTCGTCGTCAAGCAGCTGCAGTCCGTCGTCGTTGATGAACATGTTGGCGGAGCCGCCCTGCAGCTCATATGTCGATATCGCCTGCTTGATGGACTTGACGGTAGGCTCGATGACGGCAGCAAGGCCCTCTTTGTAGACGGGGCATTGCACGGTAACGTGTGGCAGGATGGACGTCTGCAGCCGTGGCGAGCAGTGGGCTGAGTAGAATTTTGAGTTGATGGTCAACTGGCGGACGGGGCCAAAGATTTGAGCCAGGCAGCCAATAATCACCTGGGCAAAGAAGAGGGTGAAGAAGATTTGGATGGGGAACAGAGCCACCAGTGCCAAGCGCGTGTAGCTGTGGTCGACCGACACTTCGATGGCCAGCTGGCGCCAGGCCGCGCCCAGAGACACAGTCACCAAGATGAGTGTCAGCGTCACGAGGCAAGAGTTGAGCAGGTGGATCGGGCGCTTCTCAGGGCGGATCTCTCCGTTTTCTTCGTCTAGGTCGTAATCCGTGTAGCCGCCAGAGCAAAAGGCATCGCCGCCGGCAGTCGCACTCCCAATACGTCCGCCGCTCTTTTCGTTGTCTTCGTCATCGCCACCTGACCGCCACACGAGACCCATAAGCTCGGCCTCGATGTCCTGGGCTCGCGTGACGATGTGCATGGCATCGTCGTCCCACACAACCAGAAGGCCCTCGGACGCCACAAAGGCAGCAAACTGGTGCTTGCGGGCACGAGCCAGGTCTTCAATGGCGGGCAGAATCTGGATGCGCAGGCCATTGAGCAGCGGTACGTCCACAGCGTCAGGCGCCCATTGCAAGAAGGTTTGGATGACTCGAGAGTTGACCGTCATGGCACACGGCACGTTGAGGGCGGCACACGCTTGGGCGAGGGGCGACTCCTGTAGCTGAGGCGGGCAGGCCATGTACTGTCCGCGTATCTTGCGCAGCAAGACTCCCTCTACCGCCCCGGTACCATCGGCAACCCAGAGGCGGGAGCACTGCTGCTGGTAGAGGTAGTTGACCATGACCTCGTGCTTGATATCGTCAAGGAAGACGGAGCTGCCGGCAGAGCGAAACGAACTGGTGCCGGAGCGGACAGATCTCATGGACCGCCTGGAAACGACGGACGCGGGGCGGAAGGTGGCATTTTTGCTGCCTGTTCCCGGTGTGGTCACCGCTGTTTCAGGCTGCGGTTTGCCCGGGATGTTGAGGTGGTTAAACGTCTCGGACGGCGTCCTGTCTACCAATGCGGGATGGACCCCGATACTGTCCGTTGATCCGGGTGTGTGTGCCATGACAGGCGGCGCATAGAGTCGATATAAATGCGTGCTCAATGTGGTGGATGGATATTAAGTGCAAGGCCGCGGGAAAGACTCTCTTGAGAACCGCCGCCTCAAAACGCGAGGCGTCGTCCGGCGTGATACCGTCGTGATGCGTGCTTCCCAATGCGAACATCAGAGTGCCAACATCCCACAATGTAGAATCTCATGCACGCCTGTTCATAGTTGGATAGATGCTGATGGTTGCAAAGAAGGACGAGAAGGGACTTTTGTGTAAAACAAAGTACATGATCCGGCCGATCAATACAGACAAGTGCAAGTAAAAATATGGATGGACCGTAAACTTGCGAGTACGGCGTTGGTCGTTGAACATATCAACGGGCCATATTTTTGAGAAACAGATGCTTTTCCCTTCATTTTTATCCTGGACATGTAACGATGAATAACCAAGAAACTCTGGTCGGCAAATTAGCTGCTTTTGGCTTTCCCTGCTAAATGAGGACAGAGCTCACTTCACTTTCTCTCCCTCCGTTCTCTCCTTCTTTATCGTCCTTTCGATTCAGGTGACACCGGAAGAATGAATCGGGAAGCTGGTCAAGTAGGTAAACCGGATGACAGGGGGTAGGGGAGGTCAATATACAGGCCGTGTCTCTTTCCGACTGTGCTTGTTTCTAATCCATGCTCCAATTCGCCATGCTTACCAGTCTGAGGGTACGATTCCGTAGCCGCAAGGCCAAATAGACGAGGGCCAAGGGCCAGGCCTTACTTTTTATTCTTTATGTTTTTCATCATCTTCCTCACCAACCATCAAACTATCCCAACACCAAGCCCGACCTGGCCACCGAGAAACTGGTTGTGCAGGTTGTTAAAAGAGACGATGTTCCTGTACATCGGCAACGGGTCCGAGAGAGGGGCCAGCTGAGTGGATAGAAACGTGTCCGCCCGTTCCGTTTACTGGGAAGAATGGCGGAAAAGAGTGAGGAAGATAAAAGGACGCAAGGGTCTCGACGAATCTGGCCGGTTGTGTAAGTTACAGGGTGAATTTCGACTGCGGCACTGCTACTGCAATGCTACTGCAACTGTAAGGCGTTGGTCAATTGTGGTGGGACTGGACTTCGTGGGCCGTTTTACCCTCTGTACTTCGTAGGCACTAACAAGGAACAAAAGGCCACCAACATCAGCGGGCTAGTGGCGCTTTTGCAGGAGCACCCTGGTCCATGTCTGGCTTCTTTCTTACTTCTCGGACCTGGTCATTCTGGCCCTTGGTGTTCTCTTCTGTCTGATTTCTTTGGGTGGGAAACAAATGTCGGAGCGACTGCTCTCGATGTGTCGTTCCGGCCAGTTCGCAGTAAATCGAATTAGCCGCATCTTATTAGTGGACCAGTACAAGACCTGTAAGTGCTCCGTAGCTCCCCGTGCATTCCCTTCAAAATGCGGCACAATCTCAATTCCAAGCACGCAAATGTCTCGCACTGTGTCCAGGATGTCGACATTGTGAGATACAATAACAGGAGACACATGCTTGCCTTATTCGCTTAGTAGAGAAGAGTCCAATTCAGTTCGAAGAAGGGCAATGACAAAAAAACTCGACAATATGCCTACCAATATGTTTGTGCAACGTCCGTGACCTCGTACTCGAGTCTTTCGCTTCCGTTCAACACGGGCTGTTGCCATAGAGGGAACAGTTGGAAGTAGTTCAGCTGGAGAAAGTTACGAGTCTTTGTGCGACTGTGGAGGTACTGGACGGCCAGTTGAGCACATTTGTAGAGCACGTTCAGTCGTTGTTATCGTCGACGTCGTGGTCTTTGGTTACTTCCATCTCACCCACTACGAGCGGCCTTCCATTATCGTGGCGGCAGCACAGCGTTTGTGCGAGTGTCTTTGTATGGTTGTGTTGGTCAAGGCTGTAAATGGAGCCGAAAATAGCATCCGTCAATGGTGCATTTCATTTGTGCCTGCAGTCGCCCGAGCTGGTTCTACAGACCTGAGCAAGCCACACTCATTTACAACATGTCAATACGTCGTCATTTTCTTCAAGACGAAAATACTTCCATATAATATCAAGCCGAAGATCTGACGCAAGTTGTTCCGAGATTGACCTCCAAGAACGCCATCGTGACCACGATAACCAAAAATAAGCAAAATAAACAGCCCATTATTAAAGTCAATCATCAACAATCAAAGGAAAAAAGGCGAAAAAAGGGGGAAACAAAGAAAGAAGGAAATTCAACTTCGTATCCGCTCATCACTCATCCTCCTCTCATCTCTTACAGCTCTTCACCAGCATCGCACTGCTGCCACATCTGTACCTTGCTTATTTCCATCTGCGGCTGCGTCCAGGTCGGGTACCACTCGTGGCGTGCGTTCCAAAAGTCCAGCTTGGCATTGGGGCTGCCGTCGAACCAGGGCTTGCCGTCCGAGTTGTCCATGAACCAGCCATTGGTGCCGCCCACAGCGACATTCAGAATCAGGTAGAACGGGTGGTCGAACGGCGTGTTGGACCGCCCCGTCTGCGCCCACACAGTATTGACCTTGGTGTAGTTGGCCGTGGCCGAGTCCTGGGGGAAGTCGCCGCGCTGCCACATGGGCTGGTCAAAGTTGATGTACAGAGCCTGCATCAGACGCGAATTGATGTACATGAACATGTACTTTTCGGACCACTCGATGCCGAATGTGTTAAAGCCGTCCGCAAAGGTCGTGTGCAGCGCCGAGCGCTTGCTGTTGGTGCGCCACCACGCATCGTAGGCCGGTGCCGGGCCCCAGTGCAGCGCCGACGACATGACATTGGCGCCGCCAAGCGAGTAGCTGTGGTTGTTGCCGCGGGCCTCCATAATGTCAATCTCACCCGACACCGGCCACGGTCCGTAGGTGTCGTTCATCGGCATCATCCAAATGGCCGGCCACAGCCAGTCGCCCTTGGGCAGGCGTGCCGTGACCTCGACGCGGCCGTACGTAATGGACGCGCTGTTTTTGGATGTGATCCGCCCCGACCGCGCCGGTGGCACAATGCTGCTGTTGCCCGACGTCGTGTTGGTTGCTGCCACACAGTCTGTCCAAACCGTCGATGTGCACGTATGGTTCGCCAGCAGGTCGATGATGCTGCTTTTCTCAATGAGGGTGGCGTCTTGCAGCGTCGGCTTGATCCACAGGTGGCCGTCCTTGACAAAGACGTTCTCGTCGTCGGCCGTCGTCTGCTCAAACTCGCCGTTGCCAAACCCGCCGACCTGCACCTCCTTGCTCCACAGGTCTGGCCGGAACCCTTGCGAGAAGTCGTCGCTCAGCACCAGGCAGTACTTGTGCTTGACCACACTCTTCAAGCCGTCCCAGACGAGCAGGCCGGACAGAATCAAGCCAACAGCGATGCCAGCAAGCGGCAGGATCGTCACCCATTTCTCTTTTGGGTCCTTGTAGCTCTTGGCCAGCCGCGGCTTTTCCACCGAACCCTTGGGAACGCGTCGGCTATGGAAGTAACGGTGCGCCTGAGCCTCCATGCGGTGGTTGAGGATGAGCGCACTCTGGCCGGACAGGGACTGTGGGCGAGATGCCACAGGGGTTCCGGCCGGGTTTGCAAACGGATCGGTGCCGACATCTGCGGTGCCGGCCGTGTTGACACCTGCTCCCGGTCCATTGTCGCCGTCTGAGTAGTGGGACACGGATTCGTCGCGAAACGGATCTTGGTTCTCGCCGCCTGCTGTGAGTCTGCTGCCGTCACGCTGGGGCTGTTCTGCATCCTGATACCGTCCGCCTCCATAGTAACCGTTGTAGTCGACATAGCTATGATCCATTGTGGCCTGGATCCCAAAATGTGGTAGTATGTGGTTGTGTGAGTGTGAATAAATAGGTCGTTTGAGTGATTCGTGCCGCTTGAAAGCCAATATGACGAGATGATATTACTTTAATCGTAAAGGGATAAGGATGAGCATAGAAGACACATAATTTTTTGGCAAAATGCCCCTTCCGGCTTAATTCTCAATTCTGGTAGAAAAACAAGCTCAAAGAAAGAGTGGGTGATTAGGCCACCGAGTTGAAAATGTAACGGAATAATTGAAAATGAGCGACTGCAGCTTGTGTCATTCGAGAAGCAGAGAGATATTTTTAAAAGAGAGAGGGAGGGAGAATAGGGGCTTCCGTGTTAGTGGCGTCTCTCGGTACTAATTGCTGGTCTCATACAGCGCCTTGGTTTTGTTTGTTGGTAGATGAAGCAAACATTACGGAGAACTTGATGGAGAATCAGAATAAAGGGCTATCACTGTATCCGTCATCGGCTCGATAAAACAATCAGAATTCACACTATCTCTCATTCCTCATTCTATATCTTCCGTAGGAAGTGCTGGGACGGGAGTGACGGGCAAGAATATAAAAAGGCACAGCCGTGTAATATTGGATTGCATATGCAAGGCATGTCGTCTTAGCTGCTTGAGGCACAACATTTTTAAAGTATCTTACATGCACTTGTGGGCAATTTACACAGTGCGACCTGGAAAAGAGAACTCGTCTTGTATTTTTGTTGGTTTCCATTTTTTAGTGTTGGTTTCCAGTGCTACCGTTCTTTAACTTCTCCCCTTTCCCACTTCTTGAAGCTATAAAGGAACACCTTAAAAACCACTTTGGATGACCCCTGACGAAAATGCCCACGTGTGAGCCAAGGTGTCTAACGAAAAAGTATCATTGGGTGGGCGGAAATCGGCAATAAGGCACAGGAAAGGCGCAAGCCACCCGCCGATCCCTGTGAACAGGCCAGCTTCCTGAAGTGGAAGGAGCACATGAGCACAAGAGCAAATGTACGGACTGGAAAGGAGGATACTTTAATCATGACACCTTTAATGAAAAGACAAAAAAAAAAAATTGAACCCAAGTTAGTCGACCGTCTTCCAAGAGAAAATGGCAGTTTAAATACGCGAAACCCAGGCAGGAGGCCAAATTAACATAAGCCAAATTAACACCGCCAACCTGAGTAACAAAGACAAAACTACTGCGTTACAACAAGGCTACTTCTAGTCATCATTATGCCGCCCCTTCTTACTGATATTTTATATTTCTAGCCTCTTCATTCTCGTAATACTTTAATTTTGAAAACAGCATGTAATTGTCGTTTGCTTTTATAAAACCCTTTGTGTCAGAATTTGACAGAATTGGAATTCATGTATCACATAAAAATATTATTAAAAATAACGTTATTTTGACGGGAAACAATCAATAAAAACTCCATGTAACCAAAAACTTCTCTGTATATCACACAGAAATGTTACAAAACTGCACATTGCTATACAGAAGTTTCTACCGAAACTAGATGGCATGCATCTTCAGCATAATTATTATTTAACATTTTATTTCGGCAGCACGTAGCATCATAGTCCAAAGCTCCCTGTGAAAACATGTTACCTTTCTACAATAGGCTCAGCATTTCAAAAGCAACAAATCGAAAGCCATATTGAAAGGACATTTGTTATTTATTTTCATAGAAACAAATCCTCAGTTATAATTTTGTTAGCAACGGAAAACAAATCTTAAGAGGAACGTGCTTCCTTGCTCCTGGTAGAGACTGTGTCGTTACGGAGACGGAACATTTTCATCACTGTAATAAAACAACAGTCTAGTACATACATCAACGCAACTGCAAAACGACCTCTCAATAAAATACACGCATACTAATTTATCAGAACAGTATCACAACAAAAAATACACAGTCGCTCGAGGGCAACATGCTGTCTATGAATCTCATCTCACCAACGGCCTCTGTTCCGTCATCTGGTCCATCTGTGTCTTTACCATTTATGCCCACCAACTTGTCAACCATCCTCCGATTACAGCCTCAATGGCGTGTACCATTGCTGCATATTTCTCATATTGTGAAGCGTGTCTGTCGAATGGCTGTTGGCGACATGTTAGCCAACTGCGGCCATGCCTTGTAAGCGCCACAGCGCTTCTAGATGACCATGCAATGCAACAAACCGATGTTGGGGCGTTGGTGGTGGTGTCGGACCGCCCGATCCGCCACCACTAGGATTGATCGGGCCAGGGCGTGGACGAGGTGAGGGTGACGGTGGAGGGTTCGGCACCGGAAACGACATCAACGGTACGCACGTTGCGCCTTGCATAAATTTGTCGCCGCGGGTGTACATGGCTCGTCGTTGGGGGCCGGAAGGCTGTTGGTGATCACTGAGGCGGGGGAATACAAGGCCGACCCAACGTCGTCTCTATGTGGACCAAAAGTGGAAGTTGGGCAGGGCTTCTGTATTGGGATCAAAACATAATCCACGGGGAAAGAAACAAAAACACAAATTCAAATTAACGTGAAAATGAATCAAAGTAACGAGCGGATTGTGGTCTGATGAGATATCGAAAAGGAATAAAAAGGACAAGAAAAACGCCGTGGTAGTTGATTGTGAAGAATTAGGACCGTGAGGTCAAGTAGTAATAGAGAAAAATAAATAAATGGGAGAGCAGCATAAGAGACAAGGTCAGAATAAGATGTAATTGGCACAGATAAACGAAAGAAGATGTGGTGATGAATCAATCATGAATCCAAGTACAGGATCAACAACGCTTTTTATACCACGGCCAGCTCCCAAGCCTCGATTCTTCACAAACAGATTCATCCCTTTTCACCGGACGTCGCTTCATTTTATCAGTCGCCTTTAACCCGTCCTGTCAAAGATCACTAAAGGAGAGAGAGAATTGAAGCTCCGTTTGCGTGCGTGCGTCGCCTTTGGAAAGGAGCAGGGAGGTGAACCATCACCAGACGCGGCTGTGACTCCGGTCGAGACACACACACTGAGCGGCCCGTTTGTGACACCATGGGAAAAAGAGACAGAAGGGAGCAGAGCCGCCGCCCCACCGAATCATGCAGGTGTGAGCATAAGATCTGCAGGTCCATGTGTAGGTAGGTCCAGGCAGACGCCCATGCAAGAGAAGCAAAAGAAGCCACGAAAGAACTTGAAATAAAATTGAAGATGCCACGAAATATGCAACTCAGGGTTGTTTTCTTAAAAAAAATAAACTCGACAAGGACGAAAATTCACCCGACCTGTGACGAGATTCAATCTGCGTTGCATTGTTCCCACCAAAAACTTTAACACGGACGACCAACGCTGCACTGCCAACAAGCCGCAATACTAGGCCATTATGATTGGTTACGGTCGACTTACACTGGTTGCAGCCTTACAGGCACACAACGCACGAGGCAATATTCTAGCAAAATTTCATGTGGTTTTACCTGGCAGCCTTTACTTCTTCTTCTTTTTCCTTTTCTTCTTTTTTTTCACTTTTTTTTATACGCTGTCATATGGTTTTCTAATATCTTCCATGTAAGGTCAGTTAATAGAGAATGCAAAAAAATACTGCACATTCGTGAGAATCAGGGCTTATGACACTTCCCACTGACTCTTCAAACTTATCATGCCCTTCGCTCCTGTATAAGCTCCATGTAACGCCTTTCCTTCCCTGTCCTTGTCGCTCTCCCCGATTCTGGCCCCCAACCGGTCCCTCCACAGTACCGAGACCCTGAAAAGAGGCTGACCAGACAAAAGCATCGAAGAGAAGCAATAAAATGCAAAGATATGATCCGCCAACAGAATGAAGCGAATGTTGGCTGCAAACAAAAATACACACCCGGACGAAAGATATGCCATTTTGACATCCACCAACAGGTCACCGCGGTGACACCGAGACGGAGTAGATGAGGGATAAACAAGCAAGGAGCAGGAGAGGCGACAGTTCGAAACGAAGTCAACCAAATGGTTAGACCTTAGCTGTTGCCATAGCTAAATATCGCGCTGCACATCGATCATTCTGCCGTTGTCTCTTTCGTTATCCCTGCCAGAGTTACCGCCGTTGTCGAAGCGATTGTTGGTCCATCTGCTATTCTTGTCATTGCTACCACCACCGCCACCACCACCACCACCACGGGGACCGCCGAATCCACCACCTCCGCGCCCTCCAATACTGCGTCGTCCCTTGCGTATTCTGTTTCGGCCACTGCGATGGTCAGCAGCCGGAGGAGGCGAGAGAGAGCGGGATCTGGATCGCGAACGAGACCACGACCGTGAACGATAGGGAGACCTCGAGCGCGACCGGTTAGACCGCGGCGACCGACTGCGGTACCGATACTTTGGACTGTCGGCATTGTCTGGCCCTGCTGCAGGCGACCGCGAGCGACGGCCGCCAGGGGACACCGACCGTGGGCGGTACGTGTCAAAAACACGCGCATTGTTACCGCGGTCCCGGCGGCGTCCACCACCACCGCCACCTCCACCGCCGCCAGTATTGCCTCCGTCACCACCGGCATTGTTGCCCAACTTCTTTTGGTTCCGACCACCGCCGCCGCCCCGCCGCGCTTGCTTGGGAGCGCGCGTCAGCTTGCGGCGCGGCAAAACGACCGAAACGTTGATGATATTGCCGTCGAGCTGGGCCTCATGCATGTGGGCCGTTGCAGATTCGGCGTCGGCCTCGTTACCATAGAGGATGTAGGCTGTACCGCGGTTGGTATGTGAAACATGGCTGATGGGCAGGTCAAGGTCGACAATGTGGCCGAACTCGCCAAAAATCTCGTAGAGATGGTCTTCATTGACGTTCGTCGTCAGCTTTTCGACAACGACCTGTGTTTTGTTAGCGACGGTGTACTATGACCCGATATTTGTAGTATAGGATACGGGTGCAATCTACCTTGGCAGTCCGGATGGGAGGCGATCTCGTCCGGCTTCTGCTCCGACTCTGACTGCGACTGTAGCTCCTGCTGCGGCTGCGACTTAAGCTGCGACTGCTGCTTCTTCCTCTGCTGTCACTACGGTCACGCGTCAGAGACCGTGACCGCGACTGCGATCGTGTTATGGACCGTGACCGATTGGTCCCCGGTGAATAGGGGGGACGACCACTGCGGCCACGCGAATGCGACCGGGACCGGGATCTGGACCTGGAAATGGACTGCGACCGGGATCTCGACCGCTTGCTGGAAGCTGGGGACGGATCGCGGGACGCCATTGTGTGATATGACCGCGTTGGCGAGCCGTGTGTTGAGTAATTAAGTATGCAATGAATTTCTTCTGTGAACCG
This sequence comes from Sporothrix schenckii 1099-18, assembly GCF_000961545.1. Classification (NCBI taxonomy): domain Eukaryota; kingdom Fungi; phylum Ascomycota; class Sordariomycetes; order Ophiostomatales; family Ophiostomataceae; genus Sporothrix; species Sporothrix schenckii. The sequence goes on from NW_015971144.1 coordinate 78,616, forward strand.
TGTTTCGATACGGCCGCAATGGGTTCTTGTGCTTTCGTGGGACAGCCGAGGAATTGAGTGGCTAAAAATACTGCGTTGAGGAACCAGATGCTACATATGCCTCGTGAGGTTTTGGAGCTCTTTGTCACCTTGTTTAGCTCTGGGAGCTGGGGCCGCCTTCTGTTTGCGACAGTCACGTGCAATATGTCAAATCTGCCCGCAATTCATTTGGCGCTAGTCCATTTATGGCTACTCATATTTCGCCAACCAGGCAGAGGTTCCTTGCGTGGGCTCTTGCTCCGTGCTGTTGTTGTTTGTGTGGGCTGTGGTCATCGCTGAAGCCAGCCTCCATCACGTCCTTTCACGAGGTAGCCACTTCTTACACCTCTAGCCACACACTCTCGACTTCCCGACTACATCACATCCAACGAACCCCCGATTGCGACCGCTCAGTCCCTGAAGCGAGAACAGCTACCTTTCCGACACCTTTCTCCTTAGCACCGGATCCTGATCTGCCGTTGCCACCATGTCGGACGGTGCGTTGAAACCGGAAAAAGACTTCTCCAAGGAGACGGCCAAGGTCATTGGCGAGGCTGAGGAGCTTGCCAAGGTGCGTTTGACCTTGCAACAGACCGGGCGCGTCCTAGGATGCGCTTGGATATGCTTGCGCGTTGTTGTACCCTATGTGTCGTGATGCTAACAGCTCGTCCCTCCACCTCAGACCGACATCAACGCTGCTATTGAGAAGCTCACGCTGCTCGAGAAGCAAACCCGCCAGGCATCGGACCTCGCCTCGACATCCAAGATCCTCATCGCCATTGTCACAATATGCAAGGAGGCTGGAAACTGGAGCCTACTCAACGACCAGGTGCTCGTGCTGTCCAAGAAGCATGGCCAGCTCAAGCAGGCGATTACGCGCATGGTGCAGACGGTTATGACCTTTTTGGACGCCACGCCCAACTTGGAGACGAAGCTGTCCGTCATTGAGGCCGTGCGGACAGTGACAGAGGGCAAGATTTTTGTCGAGGTCGAGCGCGCGCGTGTTACAAAGATTCTCTCGGACATCAAGAAGAAACAGGGCGACCTCAAGGCGGCAACGGACATTCTGTGCGAGCTGCAGGTCGAGACGTTCGGTTCGATGAGCCGCCGCGAGAAGACCGAGTTCATCCTGGCACAGGTTGCGTTGTGTATTGAGAGCGGCGACTGGACGCAGGCGGGCATCCTGAGCCGCAAGATCAGCGTCAAGTTCCTGGCACGCAAGCCGGCCAAGACCGCGGAGCAGCTGGAGAAGGAACGGAAAGAGAAGGAGAAGAAGGAGAAGGAGAACCCTGACGGAACGGATGAGCCCGACGAGAAGGAAGACGACGTGACCGACCTCAAGCTGCGCTACTACGAGCAGCAGGTCATCCTCGCCAAGCACGAGGACAAGTACCTGGACGTGTGCAAGCACTTCCGGCAGGTGTTGGACACGGAGGCCGTTGAGAATGACCCGGCCAAGCTGCACCCGGTGCTGCAGCGCATCATCTACTTCGTCATCCTCGCGCCTTACGACAACGAGCAACATGACTTGTTGGAGCGCATCGCACGTGACACACGCAACAGCCAGGTGCCCAAGGACGCCGAGCTGCTCAAGCTGTTCACGGTACAGGAGCTGATGCGGTGGCCCGAGGTGGCCAAGTTTTTCGGCCCGCACCTGTGCGAGAGTGACGTCTTTGACGCCAGCAAGGAGGAGGAGGACGACGACGAGGACGACCGCAAGGCCCGCCAGCGCTGGAAGGACCTACGCAAGCGTGTCATCGAACACAACGTGCGCGTAGTGTCTAAATACTACACACGCATCCGCATGAGCCGGCTGACGCAGCTACTGGACCTGACGAACGACGAGACAGAGAAGTACATTAGCGAGCTGGTGACATCCAAGACCATCTACGCCAAGATCGACCGACCGGCACGCATTGTCAACTTTGCCAAGCCGCGCGACGCCGACGACATCCTCAACGACTGGAGCTATGACATGAAGAGTCTGTTGAATCTGCTGGAGCGCATCGACCACCTGATTACCAAGGAAGAGATGATGGCGCGGATCCAACCGACAGGCAACGCGTCATCGGGCGGCAAGGGCAAGGGCACGACTGTGAAATAGAGACCTGACTAGATACTGGCGGCGTGAGATTTACGGATGGGCCGAGTCGGCGTGTCATTGGAATGCCATTGTAACTATTACCTTTTTCTGTTAAACATGCGGTCATGGTATATTCGTTTGCATGCCACATAGACTGAAGGACACGAAACAAAACAAAAATCAAATAAGTGTTCCTCTATTATCGACGTCCATTGATGGTGATAAGCTATTTGCGAGAGGCCCGCATTTTGTACACGAGCGCGAGCCTCATTCCCCGTCTATATCTTGGAATCGGTAACGGTGCTCCCTTCGTTATTCTCCGAGTGCGTCTTCACAAACGACACCAGCGGCATCACCCACTCCTTGTTGATGGGCACATAATGGCCGCCAGGGTGCGTCAGTGCCACCGGCTCAATGCAACGATCCACTAGTGCTTGTGTCCGAGTCTCGTCGACCACTGTGTCCAGGCCGCCGATAAAGTGCAACGAAGGCGTCGTGATTGCTGGCTCGTACAACCACCTGAGGTTTTCGGGCGAGGCAAAGAAACCACTGTAGATGACGGCGAACCGCACGGCACGGTGGCCATTGGCGGCCCGCAAAGCCTCCACCCAGGACCACTCGGCCCCTTCTGGCGCCGGACGGTCCTCGAGAGCGGACGCCACGATCGCTGCCGCGGCACCGCCTTGGCTGAAGCCTAAAACACCGTCAACGCCGCCGGCCTCTGCAATGTACTTTGCCAAGTGGGTCATGCCCTCGTTTAGGAACCGGTACTCCTGGGTCGCATCGTCACGGCGCCACCATGCCCACGAGTCGGATGTGTCGTCCTCGTCGTTCTCGACAGAACCATCCTCTGGTGGCTCGTAGCCGGGCAAGTCCCGGGGCTGCAGACGATTGGGCCCCGTTGGGTAGAGCAAGACTGGTGAGAGGTGGAAGGGCGCGAGTGACTTTTGCAGCATCTTCTCGAGAGCGCGCGTCTTGGCACGGAATAGGTTACCGGACTGTGTGAAGCCGTGCAGCATCAGGATTTTGACATCACGCTTGGGCACTGCGGCGGGCTTTGGTGGCCGATTCGCCTGGGGATGTGGTTGGCTGGCCATTGCGCAGAAGCAGGACGTGAATGGCTCTGATGGAAAGACGGAACGAGACTGGCGGAATGAGCTGCTGGACGGGCTTCGTAAAACTCGCAAGGCCAGTGACGACTGGAAGACAAAAGGCAATTGCATGGGAGGTGCAACTGCTGAGGGTTTGATGTTGTGCGTAGTTCGGAGGTATTGATAATCAATGGGTCTTGTCGGCGTTGTGCCATGTGAGGCGCCGAGTGACTACATGCGGAAGGCTCAGGTACCTTCGTTAGCGCGAGGGGCAGGTTGTGGTAGCCGCGGTAGGCTGTTCCTAACTCAGCCCTGGATCGTAGCTTACACCACACATACTCACTATGAAGATCGATAAAAAGATTTTATGCTGTGCTGACTGCGTTGCAGCCGCTTGGTCTACAGCGTTGAAAGGCTGGTTATGTGTTTCCTTGTTATGATGAGTGCCATCGTATCTGCGCCGGCACTGATATCGACAGGCTATACACACCATCTCCCACGACATGTGGCTTTACGAGAAGAGCACCGAGGAAAATACAGCTGCAGAATCGCTGACGGCCACATCTAGTTGACATACAGCTAGCATCTGCCCTCAGTTTGTTAGATATCAAGCATCGTTGTTGTTGCCGCTACACGGCTGTAAGTCAACCTCGTGTCAATGTCGTCTTCCAGTCTACTGCACCTCAGATGCACCATCGCACATAAGCAACTAATGTCACAGAGACAAACGCAATGTCGCACTCGTTCAATGGATGCACTTTTGGGTTGTTGTTCTATGGTACAAATCTCACGCACGCGCGTAAAAACACATAGTCGTGGAGTGGATGATGGTCAAAAGAAACGCGATCGGCCGTTCCCGAAGAAAGCCTATCTAGCTTTGCCCTCGATTCGTATTTATATGCTTGCTATTCCAATTTTGCACATCGTCGTCGCTCGTGTCGTCCACTGCTTTCGTCGCCAGTTACCGCCTGCCCATGTTCGTCCGTTGGAAGGTTTAGTGCTTGTCGGCGGCGGCCTTGGCGTAGACGTTTCTTGGGTCGTTCTTCCACTCGTCGGCTGTGTCGGGAGGAAAAAAAAGGAACAGTTAGCAATCGCAAGGCCGAGATATGGTATACAAGCGCGTAGTTATACTCTAAACTTGGCGACTCCCGATTCCGGAGGTAAAATGTACGTACACTTCATCGAGGCGTTCTGTGCGGCATTGACGCCGTAGGCAATGACCAGACCTAGAAGATGCCATGTTAACCAATATATCATCGTAAGAATACATATGTAGGCTGTGTCGTAGCTAGGGAGCCCGTCGATACCCGGATGTCGCAGTGTCGGATATCGAACAACGGGGAAGTCGGCGCATCTGGTCGCGGGTTCGGCGGCCGGTGTGAAGAGACGGGCAATTCGGGTTGCTCTCATCCGGCGTAGAACGTACCAGCTACAAAAAAGGGAGCCATCGGCCGCACTGTATCAGGCGTTAGCATTATGATCATGGAACAATGGCGAATCGCGAACTGGACGAGGATGAGGCAAATGAACTTACTGACGGGGCCCGGGAACTTCTTTAGGGGGGTGACGCCGAACCAAGACATGGTGCAAGGGGTATATGGGTAGAAGAATATGGTGGGAAGATGAAGAGCTGTAAAATTGGCCGGTTGTGGTCGGTATGGCGAGGTGAGGTTCCTGTGCGAAGTGCGTTGACGAGTTGTTTTGTTCTCAACAGGAGAAGCGTTGTTTTCTGCCGAACCGTTTTTCCCTTGGTCCCGTCCTAGCCCGGTCCCGCCCACGTCGCTGTTGGCGCCTGAAAGGTGAGGCAGGGACAACTGAATCACGTGCGCCACTCAGCTCCACCAGCCCATGTTACCCACATTGGTCGAGCCCCGTTTTGCGGAGCCACGAGCTGTCCATGTGACATCACCGCCAACTGAGGGGGAGTTCCAAGCTGCTAGGAAGTGGGTTTACTTGTCTGTTTCTGTCTCTCTGAGTGGCCATCCCCATGTTTCTGCTGCCGTTTACTCTGGTGGGGCATATCAGGTCATTCCTGATGACAGCAGACGAGGCAGGGAAGGAGGAGCCGGAGACAACGCAGGCAGGGTGCAAAAGACAAATTGGGTGAGCAAATAAAAGGCAAAGCTCTCGACGTGTTTCGGTTTGAGTTTACATCTGTCTTTCTCAACTTTCGTTTTTCAATTGATCCATCCAGACAACTACCGTTTTTATAGTTGCTGCGGTTGACTTTCACGGAATTAGAACCTCCTTCCAGGAACCGTCAGTCAATCGCACCTGCCGCCTCATTTTATTGTCCTTACTTCCCTCTCGTCGACCTTTCACACACTATTTGCCATTCGAGGCTTTACGTTTTGAAAAGCAAGAGTGTCCATCATTGCAGCTTCCCTGTCCGTCTCACAGCAGCCCTTCTACGCATTCCTGGTCCGCCAGCCAATTATCCTACGCCGCTGCACACCCTCTTTGTCTAACCCCCGCTCTCGTCGCCCAGAGCTGTTGCCAGCGTTCCTTTCTTTGTGCTGTCGTATTCTACCTCTGCAAAAATACATCGTCCAGGCCACTCTTTTGCCTTGCTCCAACTGCCAACCTATCTCCGCAAACTGCTGGCCTGAGCAGCCTTGTACCGTGTTTACCCTGCCATTCCGGTGCTACTCCAAGGAACAGCTGATTCGTCCCCTCTCAAACTTCCCCTCTTCCCTCCTGTGCCCTTCCTGCATGCTCCCAAACTTTGTACCCTCCATCCCACAAACAAAGCTGATACAACCAACCGCCGCCACCACCAACTCCTCTGTCTTGCTCTCGTCCACGAAGCTATTCCGGTTCTTGATTCTTGTCGCTTGCCACAGCCGCTTCTGCTGCTGAATACTTCTTACTCTGCTTGCTTGTCTGCCGTCCCTGGAAATACCCGTCTGCCGTCGGATTTGCAAACGCCAGCGCAGGACAAAAGGACAAACGTCTCTGCCACCCCAAGAAACTTTGCCAGACCCTGTTTCTGACTCTGTTTCTGTGACGTTTGTTCCTTGTTCGTGCTCGTTGGCTGCATGTGCGCACCCTAACTCGATTCCCCACTCGCCGTCAACGCCGCCACAACGACTGATTCGTTGTTTACGAAGCTTTCGACAGCTGTGACGACGACCTCGACATCTTCTACTCGCACGACCCCTCCCGCTTTACTCCTCTCCGTCCTCCTCCAAAATGCTTGCACTTCGTCGCGTGTCCGTGGCGACCGCTGGATCTGCACCGCGCGTCGTTATGACCCGGGCCATGAGCTCGACGGCACCCTCGCACGCAAAGAAAGTGCCTACCCTATCAGACATTGTACCAGACAGTCAGGACGATTTCAACAGCAAGCAGAAAGAATTCCGGGAGAAGCTGGCCGAGGCGCAGAAAGCGCAAGATTCAAGTGCGTCGTCCCCCCCTCTCTTTAACTCTAGACGCCCTTTGGATCCGGTGCCGGCCGACGGTGCCGAGGACCCCAATGCGCCACCTATGTTGCAGGGCCTGGGCTCACTTAGTATTACCGGTGGTAAAGGATCACGGGCCGAAGCGTCGTCCAAGACACCAGAGCGCAAGTCCGGCCCCATCGCCAACCTGATCTACGGCACCAAAGAGGGCCGCGAGCTCGATGCACAGATCGAGGCTAGCTTTAGCCAAGTCCTGGCACGCGGCAAATACGTGCACTCGATCGTGACACACGAAGTCAAACCCGACAAGGTTGCCGAGTACGTGGACCTGGTCGGCAAGTGGTACCCGCGCATCGCGAGCATTCCAGAGAACAAGGTGCATCTGGTGGGCAGCTGGCGCACCGAAGTCGGCGACTGCGACACATTTGGTAGGTTCTGGCTTCTGCGAATTCCATCCTACAACGTACACAATTTTATCTAATCCTTATATTCTTCGTAGTTCACATCTGGGAGTATCAGCGGTACGAAGGCTACCATACGTCCATCAACGCCGTCGCAAACCACCCCGAGTACCCCGAGTTCGACAGCAAGCTGCGGTCGCTCATCAACAACAAGCACGTCTCTCTTATGCAAGAGTTCTCATTCTGGCCCACGACACCGCCGCGCCAGCTTGGCGGTCTTTTTGAACTGCGTTCGTACACACTGCACCCAGGCAACTTGCTCGAGTGGGAGACGCACTGGCGGCGCGGCCTCAAGGCACGGCGCGAAGTCATGGAGGGCGTGGGTGCGTGGTTCGTCCAGGTGGGCGAACTCAACACGGTGCACCACCTGTGGCAGTTTGCCAACCTGGAGGAACGCAAGGTCCGTCGCGAGCAGAGCTGGGGCATAGAAGGCTGGAGCGACACGGTGCACAAGACGGTCCCGCTCATCCAGTCCATGAAGTCACGCATCCTGGTTCCTATGCCGTGGTCCCCCGTGGCATAGGTGCAGAGGGCATGGGCGATGCTCTTGCGTTTTTATATTAAGAGATTGGATTGGGATGGCCGCGTATGATTGATATTTTCTGTGGTTTGGGATTTGGTTTCGATCGCATTGTATTGCACGTCTTCGTTTTGGTTGCATTTTTTTGTGGCAGCTGAGGCTCTCATCTCGCGCCACTGTGTCTTGACTGCGAAGCTTATTTTCTCTGTTACATTGTAAATGAAAATACATATCTCTTAACCGACAATGCCTATGCAGTTGTATGTACAGGATTTGTGCACTGTCTCTCAAACGCCACCGACGTCGGGATACCAAGAATCACGTAACACCAGTGGTATATGCAAACTTTCTCTTTGATGTACTTATTCCCTATTCGTCAATCTCCTCGTCCATCACAGCGGCCAGATTTCTTCGTATATGTACAAGGGCGTGGCTCAAGGCGTTCAATTTGGCGCTCAGGCTGAGCAAACTCGGGTCGGCACTCTCGACGCGGATCTTTTCCCGCACGTAGATGCGCGCAGGACCTTCGGGCGTGGAAGAGCCAGTGCCCGTACCACTGTCATGTCCGGAATCGGATCCAGCAGCACCGGGAGGTGGTGGGCCATGCAGACCCTTGGCGCTGCCGTCCTCACAGCAGTAGTTGAAGACGCGATCGGCCTCATCATGTTCAATACGTCGCGCCGTGCCCAGCGCCAGCGCAAACTTCATGCCGAGGTTGACCGGCATGTCTGCCGGTTCGAGAGCGCGCAGCCACAAGACGAGCTGACTCTCCTGGAGGCCAATGTAGAAGCTGATGCCCGGAGGTAGTTGGGGCAGGAAGTGGGAGAGGGCGGCGGAGCGGGAGGACCACGCGGGGTCGGACGTCGTAAGGGCTGGCCCGCGCAAGATGGCCGAGGCGTCCTGAAGAGCTTGGGCAAGGACGCGCAGCTGTGCAGCCAAAAATGTGCCGATTTTAGGAGCAGGGCGAAGGGCGTGGGCCGTTTCCGAGGAGGATGTCGACGATTTCTCTGGGTAAGCGTGTGTGAGGGTGATGTTGAGCAGTTCGATGGAGCGGGCGAGTAGGATGCTGAGGTCGTCCAGCGGAGCAATGGTTATAGGATGGTGGGGATCGATAGAGAGAGTCTGCGGAGGCAGGGTGCGCATCTTGAGGTTAACCATGCCTTTCGTGATACGCGTGCCGAGGCGGGTGATATGGCCTTTGACGGCCTCGGTCCGTGGTGTGCTGACAACAAGCGTGTTGCCTTGGTCGGCGGGCTCGAGTAGCTGATAGCAGTCTTCGATGCCGACTTTGAGACCGCGCAGGTCGTCACCCATCTCGTTGAGAAGCCATTCCAGCTCGCGGGCCTTTGTATCGGGTGAGCCATCTGTTAGTAACGAGGTATGCTGTGGTGACAATGACTTTTGCTCTCTCTGTGGCTCAAGCATCGTATGCGCTTGTGAAATCTCTGCTTCATGTGTCTCTTCTGCCAGTGGCCCTGATTTGCTTGTCTTCAACAGCTGCGCGCTCCCGCAGCCCCGTTTGAAAGTCTTCGACTTGAGCTTCTCCTGGTCGACGAGCCTCTTGAAGGGCTTGTCGTTTTCAAGACTCCGCACCATGTGTCTTGGTCGCGGTGATTCATTGAGGAAGCCAACGTCAAAGGCAGATGAGGACTCGGGCGCCGGTCGCAGAGCAGAGCCGGGCAATGGGCAAACAATGACCCAATCGGACGACATGGCGAGACGGTCGAGGGGAGCCAGACGGGTGGGATGGTGTTAAAGAAGCAGCAAGGAGCAAAGATGTGGGGCACAAGACGATGCACGAGGAAAAGAGTGAGAATCAATGCAAAATCGACGGGGAAACGAGCTCACCTGTGTCGTCTCGATCGCATCTTTTAACTCCTCCGGCGGCAGACTTGGCCAGATCGCCACAGACATGTTTGTTTGGTTGGATGGGTGCGTGTGTATGTGTTCTCGTTCGTTTCGAAGATGCCTAGGCCAATTCCAAGGTCGCCGTCAAATCGTGATCGTGTCCTTTGCCCAGCGTCCTCTCAGCGCTTTCCCTTAATGGCTTTGCCTGCCAGCAGAAACCGATCATGAACAGGCACCCATATTTCGCTGCTTGGAGCTAGGAGTCGGTTGGCGACATGGCCAGGCCACCAAATAAATTAATACCCCGTTGGCTGATGCGGAGATCGAAGGTGTGTCGGCAGAGGCAGGTCGTGGTCGACACGAGCAGGAGCTAGTATGGAGAATCAGAAATGCATCTGCCTGCACAAGGTTTGGGAAGACAAAGTTGGTGATGTGATTGGGGGAGGATTGAGGCAGCTAATCTATGGCTCAGTGGAGAGCTATGGCGACAGGTCCCTCGCGGGTGATGTTGGAGGCAAGAACGCAACCAAATTTTAGTCATCAGAGCTCCACTAAAACCCAGACCATGCCTAGATTCATTTGAGCGATGCAAAGCAACAACTTCTTCTGTCAAAGATCCCTTCTAATTCGGCAGCCTGGTCGAGGATGGATGCAGCTTTCCACATCTTTGGCTAAAGTGTCCTGGTATTCAATATGGCAACCTCAACGACGGCAAACAGTGAAGTGGCACCATCCCCAGCAGACAAGGGCCAGTCTCAAGGGACGAATCAACACAAATCAGCAAAGGGTGAGTTAGAGCGAGATTTTCTGAATGGGTTTCTTGTTTTTTGAGGAGTTAACGCCGGCCCCTAACAACCACCATCAGGACGCGTTATTACGCGTAAGAGAGCCATACTGGGCCGCGGTCAGCCCGCATCGGCTGCCGTCAGGCCGCTCGGCGTGCTGTTCGTCGGGACCAAGGCGCCGTTTATGTCAGTCGTGAAGCGGGCAATCAAGACACTTGACAAGGGCCCGGGCGGTGCACGGTGGTCGTCGACGAAAGTCAAGACACTCCCCGAGCGCATTGCGTTGGCGCAGGAGGCGCCTGTCCACACGGCGACGACAGCCGCTACCGGCACCGGCACTGGCTCTAGCTACAAGGCAGCGCGACAGAGGGAGGTGGTCATTCTCGGCACAAGTCACGCCATTTCCAAGCTCGCACTGGTGGCTGCATGGTTCCAACGCCAGCAAAACTACGTGGTGACCGTACGGACGCGGTCTGCTGTGTCCGTTGACGACGTGTATACGTTTGTGGGGGGGGAAGCGGAGGTCGGCAACGATGGCGACGACGACGGCGGAGGCGCCGATGCCGACGATACAGACGGTCCCATAGACACAATGGAAATCGACGCTCCGGCGAGGACGGCCACGACGGCCACGACAACAGCAGCCACCCAGCCACAAAAGTCAACACGGCTGCGGAATATGAGCTGTCTTGAGGTGGCTGTACGTTTAAAGTGAGGTCGCGATTTGGGAGCCTTCTTCACACTTTTGTTTTCGTCTCTCTGGGGTTCTGCATTGGCGTTCCGGTATACACAAATTCGCTAGCGTTCAATCATTCAGGTTGCTATTTACATCTTTTGTCTGGGCTGTGTGCCTTCTGTACGCCGTCTTTATTCATACAGTCTCGCCAACCTACACTAGACTGGCTTCGTCCGTCCATCTTACACAGAGGCCTTGATCTCCTGCACCTCGACGAGGGTGCTGTCAACACCCTCCTTGGAACGAGATGCCTTGCGGGGGTTCTTGGCCTCAAAGATGTCGTTCAGCTCCTCAAGCGTGCGGCCACGGGTTTCGACCATGACAAAGTAATAGTACAGCGCCATGGCCGAGCAGGTGGCCAGGTAGATGAAGTAGGTCTTCCAGGTAATCTTCTCGAGGGCGACAGGCAGCGCAAACTGGTTGACGAGGCCGGCCGCCGAGCCGGCCATGTTCTGCAGGGCCATGCCTTTGGCGCGCTGCTCAAACGACAGCACCTCGGCCGGGTAGAGGGCCTGGAACGGTGTGTAGACGGCGGAGAAGGCAATGGCAATCAGGAAAATAAAAACAATGGAGGCCTTGGCCGAGCTCGTGTTGCCAAGAGTATAGTAGGCGCCGGTGCCGCCGAGCATGCCGCCCCACAGCAGGGCCATGCAGACACAGCAGGAGATGAGCATTTTGCGGCGGCCGAACCGGTCGACGAGACTGGCGCCCGTGCAAGCGGCAACAGCGCTGGCAATGGTGATGCCCAGGTTGATGTTGAGCACCGTCGTGGTGTCGGTGATGCCAGTCGTCGACAGCATCGCAGGCAGGAAATAGGACACGCCGTTCTGGCCGGTCCACTGGCTGAAAACGGACACGGCAACGGCACACAGGATGGCTCGGTATAGCGCTGCCTTGGAGTTGAAGAGCACGCGGTAGTCCCACCAGCGCTTGTCCGCGCCGTCCAGCTCGAGCTCCTCGGCGAACTCGCGCATCTCGAGCTCGACGTACAGTGAGTTGGGGTTGTCGTTTCCGTGGTATTTGACAAGCAGCGCCCGGCACTTGTCGACTTTGCCGTGCACGAACAACCACCGCGGCGATTCGGGCGCGATGATGGCGCCGGCCAGAAGGATGGCCGAGAAGATGATTTGGACCCAGGTCGGAATCAGCCACGACCGGTTGTCTTTGTACTCGACACAGCCGCGCAGAGTGGCTGCCGCCAGGATGGCACCAAGGAAGTAGCAGCAGTTATAGAGGCCCGTAATAACGCCGCGGAACGCCGGGTGGGCAAACTCGACGACGTAGGACGGACAGGCGGCGTTGCCGATGCAGCCACCAAACCCGAGAAAGAACCGGCCGGCCAGGTATTGAGGGAGGGCGTGCGATGTGCCCTGCACTATGGTGCCCATAATGACAATCAGGCAGCCGACGGCAATTCCGAAACGGCGGCCCCAGGTGTCAGAGAGGGGGCCGATAAAGGGAAGGGCGGACACGGAACCAATGGAGTACATGCTGGAAATGAGACCGGCCTTGATGCCGAGGATGGAGGCGCCAAACTGCTGCTGGAAGGACGGCATGTCGAGAAGGTTGCCCATCAGCGAGCCATCGAAACCACCCGTGGTGGAGCCCAGAAACATGACGGCGCAAATGGCATATAGCTGAATCATGCGCTTGCTCGTCTTGTCGACGGGCTCGAGACGGCGGACAACTTCGAGCGCAGCCACGCCACGGTGGTCACGGAGGACGTCGACAGCGGCCTGGGCCACGGACTCGACATGTTGCCGCGTCTCGCTTGCTTTTGTTTCTGGAGACGTCATAAAGATGGTAATGATGTGGTAGTGTAAAACAGTTGTGGACTGACGATATAGTGGTTGTCGTGCAAGGTTGTGTGTACGGGACAATGATGGTAAATTACAGAAATATTGGATAGGGAATATGATCAGATAAAATAAGGATGCGAGAGCTGACAGTGTTTTGAAGTAAACGATGTATGGTCACAACAAAACCAGGAGTAGACGTCCCAAGGCCTCGGTATTTATGCTTCGTGATGCATGCGGAAGATGTCGAGGCTCCTTGTGGATTTGGGCTCGTTGTGCAATGGTGCAAGGCTATTGCCGCGGTGTGTTTGTCGAAAAAGCACGACGACAAGCGAGCTTCCAACTTCACGAAGGTCTGGGCCAGCCCCAGTCCGGGGAAACGAGAGTCGCAGAAAACGTGTGAGGAGATGGGGAAAGATGATCAGGAAGGCGACGAGAGGCGAGCGTGAATGGACGCAACACTCATTCGTATTCCGACGATATTTCCGCTCTGCAACCACAAACGACGGGCCACTCACCAGCCTCTTTACATAATAGGCCACTGTGAGGGGGCAGAAGGGACGTCCGCGTGGTAGAAAGACGTTGGAAAGGAGGCGTTGAGCATTATCGACTTCGTCCCTAAGAAGCGCAATTCGAATATCTTTTTGCCTTTAGTTTTTTAGGTAATTTGGCCCGCTGTTTCTCTTGCAGTTAGCCTGTTGAGCAGGCCTTGCTGTTTTTTGCAGCGGTGGGAGGGTTAGCTATGGTAAGCGCAGCGGTCTAACATCGGCGCGCAAAGGTGCTTTTGTCTATTTACCAAGTGCCACCAACATTGTCGCCGCTTTGCCTTCCTAAAATGGGACTGCCCTTGGCACCTTTCGGTGACTTACACCCAGGGACCTGACAGCAACGACATCTCATTGGCCAAAACGCGCCGTGCCGCCTGCGATGAACGGATCCTCCGCAATTGCTCTTTAGGAAGGATTTGTCCCCCAACACCTGCGCTTTGGAAACAAGGCACATAACCGGAATTTTGAGCGGAAATCCTGGTATGCCGTTGGGATGGTCTCGATTTTGGCTTTCCCCGCGTTTTGGCTCGTGTTGTTGCGGAGATGGACTACAGATAATCGGCTGTCATTACTTCCTAGACAGGGGGAGGCAACATGTTAGCATTTTCCGATCTTTTTTCCGACGTCAGGTGGCTCTAGGGTGCCAATCGCGAATGGGGCGACGCTGTCGCTGTGGGGAGACGAGCGGAAATCGAGGAGACAGTGTCTTGCATTAATTCTGCAAGGATGGAGAAGATGGAGTAAGCTTGTTTGAGTTGTGGAGGTAAGTCGACGATGAAGGCGGAAATTTCGTAGGAATTATCAGAATTATCTAACAAGACACAGAATAAGAAGTAAAAAAAAAACAGGGGGAAAGAAGAAGAATACGATAACAAGTCTGGGATAAGACCACTTTTCTCTGCGGGCTCTTCGGGACTCATATGTGCGGTAGAGCATATATATTGAATGTCCCTTATGGAAGTGAAGCTGTGAATAGTAAACATCACTCATCGTCATCGAACAACCTCTAACTCTTCCCCTCTACTTGTCCTTGTGCCACCCACGCACCGCAATGCCGTCTAATGCTTATTCCTCCACGCCGCCGGTCATCACGACCGCGTCGGTCGAGGGCGATGTCAACTACCAGCCACCGACGTTCCCACTCGGACCGTTCACCAAGTACGCCGGAAATCCCCTGCTGGTCCCCAACCCGGACAATATGTTTGAGTCAGCCTACATCTACAACGCCACGGCCATTGTGCTCGACAACCGGGTATATCTGTTGTACCGTGCGCAGACGGCCGCCCTCTGCTCGAGCATTGGCCTGGCATGGTCGGACGACGGCTACAACTTTACGCGCCTCGACCGGCCGGTCCTCGAGGCTTCGGAGCCCTGGGAGGCCGGCGGTGGCGTCGAGGACCCGCGCATCACGCGCTCCGAGGACGGACAGTTTGTCATGACGTACACGTCGTGGGACTTCAAAGTGCCGCGCCTGTGCCTGGCGACGTCCACGGACCTGGTGAACTGGACCAAACAGCCGCCGCTGTTCCCGGACCTGGAGGATGTCGAGTACTGCGCGCACACCGGCCGCACTCTGATCCGCAAGGGCCACTCCAAGTCGGGTGCCATTTTCCCCGAGAAGGACAAAAATGGCAAGTACCAGATGATCTTTGGCGATTCTCTGTTGTTGAGAGCAGAAAGCGACGACCTCGTCCACTGGACGGCCAAGCCGTACAACGAGTACTTTGCGGAGCCCGTGCACCCGTGGGAGTCGCGCTTGCTCGAGCCCGGCCCAGCACCCATCAAGACGCGCGACGGCAAGTACATTCTGGTGTACAATGTTGCGACGTTGGGCTGTGCGGGCTACCGCAACAACCAGTACTCCATCAGCCAATTTTTGATCGACTATGACAACCTGGAGAACGGCCCATTGGCCCGACTGGACAAGCCGTCGCTGGTAGTATCGACAAAGAACGAGAGGGAGGGCCTGGTGAACGAGGTAGTCTTCTGCGAAGGCCTGGTACAGTTCAAGGGCAAGTGGTTCTTGTACTACGGCCAGGCAGACAGCGAGCTGGGTGTGGCGACGGCGGATATATGAGGCGTGGGTTTGGTTTGCTTTTTCTGTTTTAATTTACAACGTTTTTGAGATTAAATTGTTATAGACTGCGTCAACTGTAAATGATTAAAACTCTAAACATCATCCACCGTGTTGGGAATTGGGTATCGGATTACTATTTTGTTATATGTGTCTCGCATCCTCGGCCGCTTATCGCATACCGGGGTCTCCAACAATCAGCTCCAGAGTCAGTGCCCTCAAGTCCCGATATGTCCAAAACACCGAGTAGCCGTCAATCTCGTCCACGGTCCACGGGCCCGTTCCGATTTCCTCGCGGACCTGAGCTGCAAATGCCGCATGCCTCTCCTCCACATCCGTCCACATATCCAGGATGGCTCGGCAGTTTTCGAAATGCGTCTGGTGCCACAGCTGCAGCATGATACGCGCCGTCGTCGCGCGGATGTCCACAATCAGATCCCACCGGTCGAGAACAGCGCGAGGGCAGATGAATACACTGCGGGCCAATGCGCACATAAAATAGAGCACGCCAGGCACAGGACGAAGAGCAATAAGACCTCCTAGCGTGTCGGTGCGGTTGAGGATGTAGCTGTAGAGGGAGAGCAGGACCAGGCTGGAAAGCTGGTGCATCACGAGAGACTCGGGTGTGGCCGGCAGCTCGTCTCGAAGGTCCAGAAGATGGGGTGGCAGGCGGACTTGCCACAAAAGGCACTCGTATTCGAGCTTGGCCCAAGCGATGCGCGTACTTTGTGTTTGCGTGGCATCATTGGCGTCGCTGACGCCGTCCAGCTCGGTGCGGATGCATTGTTGGTTGAACCGCGCTCCAATGTCGGCAAGCAGCAGATAGTGTCGTGCGAAAGTGCGCTCGCCCAGCGACATTGCATATCCATGCAACATGTCCGTCGGTAGACGGAGCAAAGTGGTCGGCCGACCGACGAGTTGCTTCCACGTGTACGCACTGACAGCTCCCGCCATGACGCACGCCGGGATACCAAGAGAGCGAGGCACTGATGTATGCTGCTGCTGCTCCTCTTCCCGAATTCGTATGCTGGTGGCCTCGACCGTTTTGAGAACACGCTCAATAGTTGCTTCAGAAAAATGCATGCATGGCATCAGCAACAGAACGCCGGCAGCATCGGCCAAAGACAGATCATGTTGTCGAGCAATTGCGTCGTCGAGCGCAGAAGCGTCGCCAGAGCGTTGTGCATGCATCAGGTGAAGAGACAGGGCGCAGGCCCGAGACAAACAGTCGGCGAGAATGCCGTTCTCATCAAAAACGTTGTCAGCAAGCATCTCGACTGCGACGAATGGTAGGAAGGGCTGGACATCATGCACGTAACGGTCGTACAGCGGGTTTCGTAGTACACCGCCGCCTTCTGAGTACCTGCGCTGTTCGTTGCTCGCCGTGCTTCCGTCGGAACCGCCTGCTGCTCGCCTCTCCAGCAGCGTTTTGTTGATCTTGCCGGTCAGGCTGTCGACTTTCACCCTTCGCCGACCAGCGTCAGAAAAGACACCGTCGTCCGGAACGGCCAGTCCGCTCACAGCTGGTTGCACGTCTGTCGGTTTACTCTCCCCACCTCCCAGTCCCAGCCGTGCAGCAATGTTCCGCGACGTCTGTCGCCGCTTGAGGCTCGGCCGTCGCTGGCTAAACTCGCATGGCAGATCCAAATGCTCGCAGTCCGTGCAGCGCGAGCCCGCCCCATCTACCACGCATCGCTTTTTGCGGTGCCGGCAGTAGTCGCACGACTTAAACATAAAAGTAAGCGTGTTAGTCAATCAAGCGGGAATTTGCGGTCGTAACGGACGGTTGCATGAGCCGCTGTTTCGCTTGGTGATGTCAGAGCTGCTACTCATGCGGCGAAAAGAGCGGCAAAAAAGGCGGCCGACAGCGAGGGCAGCGACAGATGACAGCATTTATGACAGCGAAGGGGTTGGGGCGATTGGGGGTGGTAGTAAGGGGGAAGGTACGCTTTCCTCTGTCGCTCTTTCATCTTTGCACACACCCTCATCCGATCGATTTCCCAAAAGCTAATATCTCTCTTCCCCTAGCGCAACCATCTCTTGTCTCCATTTTCTCACCATCCCATCCCTCCTCACCCTATGACTGCATTGTCTCTATCTCGAGTCAAGTTAGTGTGATGGCGGAATGGTGGCGGACAAGGCACTTAGCGGAATCGCTGTTAGTTGACTGTTAATTGATCTGTGGGACCTTTCAGACGTCGGAAAAATCGTCGGTGTTTTGAGAGCTTCACTGTCCCAGAGCTTCTTTGCTTGATACAAACAGCAAAATCGATTATCATGTGCCAATACAAGACCGTATATATGGAAGCGGGCTTTCATGTTCATACAACAACATCACGAAATGGCTTTCATTGGCATCCACTGGACGGTTCACTAACTTCCAGAACTTGATCTCCGGCTTCCTCCTCCGTCTCCCGCGGCCACCGAACATCACAATGGCTGTCATTGCCATTCACCAAGCCGAGCAAGGGCAAAGGCACGTCCCAAAGGTAGCTTACAATTGATTTTTGGCCACTATTTGCTAACCAAGTCGCCTGCCACAGTCCCAATGCTTTTGCCTCTCAGACCCTTTCTGGCTGGAAGTGGCGCCAGCTTGACAAGCAGCAAGAGTGGACAGCCTGCGCACACGACAAGCCCATAACCGAGATCTTCACAGACCTTATCGATGCCGGTCGTATCCCAGACCCGTTCTTGGACGAGAACGAGAAGCTCGTGCAGTGGGTCGGCGAGGCCGACTGGGAGTACGAGTGCAGCTTCAAGGCGGTCGCCCGCTCAGCTCGCCAGGTGCTCGTTTTCGACGGCCTGGACACGTTTGCCGCGGTCTACCTCAACGACCAGCTGATCCTCGAGTCTGACAACATGTTTCACACACACCGTGTGGACGTCCATGGCACTCTCCGCGACGGCGCAAACAGCCTGCTCATTGTGTTCCGCAGCGCGCTGAATCAGGGCAAAGCCATCGAGGCTAAGCTGGGCAAGCTGACGTGCTTCAACGGCGACAGCTCGCGCGTTTATGTGCGCAAAGCCCAGTACCACTACGGCTGGGACTGGGGCCCGACGTTCCTGACGTGTGGCCCGTATCGAGAGATCCGTCTCGAGACGTACGACGCTGCAGTCCTCTACGACGTCTTTGCCAATGCCGTTGTATCGGATGACCTGCAGCAGGCCAAGTTGGACATCACCTTTGCGGCGGACGTTCCCAAATCTGTGATAGTCCAGGCCACAGTCACCTCACCTAGCGGTAAGACTGTACCGCTGGCAACGTCCTTGGTCGCTGGTGCGACAAATGGATCTGTGTCCACGACCATTGCCCAGCCGGAGCTGTGGTACCCCATCAATCATGGTCCCCAAGCGTTCTACACTGTCAAACTTGAGGTCTATGCTGCTGGCAACGACACAGCCACTTCACCGACTGTCCTGGCTACATCTAGGACTCGCATTGGCATCCGCCGCGCGCGCCTTGTCCAGGAGCCGCTTCTTGACGCCCCGGGCACGAGCTTCTACTTTGAGGTCAACAACGAGGCTGTTTACGTCTCTGGCTCCAACTGGATTCCCCGCCACTCCTTCCTGACAGCCTTGACGGACGCCGACTACCGCCAGTCGGTTGACGAGTGCGTCGCTAGCAACCAAAACATGCTGCGTGTCTGGGGTGGCGGTCTCTATGAGCACGACGCCTTTTACGACCAGTGTGATGAACGCGGTGTTCTTGTGTGGCAGGATTTTATGTTTGCCTGTGGCCAGTACCCGTGCCACGACACATTTGAAGCGAGCGTTAGGCGCGAGGCCGAGGATCAGGTGCGTCGCATGCGTCGGTTCTGCTCGATCGTGCTGTACGCCGGCAACAACGAGGACTACCAGGTGGCGGAACAGATTGGCCTCGACTGGGACCAGGACGATAACAGCGGCAACTGGACCACCACCAATTTCCCTGCCCGCTATTTGTACGAGCGCACCCTGCCTGCCGTGGTGGCTGCCCTCAACGCCCAGGTGCCGTACCATCCTGGCTCGCCATGGGGCGGCATCAACACCGAGGATGCCACCATGGGTGATATTCACATGTGGCATGTGTGGCACGGCACTCAGGAGCCGTACCAGAACTGGCCAAAACTGACGGGTCGTTTCGTTTCCGAGTTTGGTATGTTGGCGTTTCCGGCTCGCCGGTCCGTCGAGCGTTATGTCACCGATCCTGCCCAACGCTACCCACAGAGCTCTGTCCTGGACCTGCACAACAAGGCCGGCGGTGGTGAGCGGCGACTGGGCTCGTATATCCTGGAAAATCTGCGCCTCAAGAGCGTCGATCTCGATGCCTGGATCTATGCGTCGCAGCTCGTGCAGGCCGAATGCTTGGCATCGGCAATCCGCAGCTGCCGGCGTCAATGGAAGGGCCGGCGGCGCGAGTACTGCGGCGGACAGCTGGTGTGGCAGATCAACGACTGCTGGCCGGTGTCGAGCTGGGCGCTGATTGACTTCTACGGCGAGCGCAAGCTGGCCTTTTATGCTGTGAAGCGCCACTCGGCGCCGCTCGTGGTCGACCTTGGTCGCACATATGTGTCTGTCGAGGAGGGCAAGAACACACTCGAGGCACTGAAGCCGCGCCGTGCACACATTGACGTCTGGGCGGCCAACGCGAGCCTGTCCCAGTATGTGTCTGACGTGACGGTCACCATGTTTGACATTGTGTCAGGCACGGTCGTGTCGACACGGAAGCTGAAGTCGGAAAGCCTGGCAGCCAACGAGACAACCGAGCTGCTGCATGGCCTGGCTGTCGACGACAAGACGGCCGTGCAAGCGGTGGTTCGTGACGCATCGACTGGTGCCGTTCTGAGCCGCGCGTCCGACTGGCCTCAGCCGCTGAAGCACGTGGCGCTGGCGACCTCACAGGACAGCGGCGTCCAAGTGACGGTGCTTGATAACCGCGTGGAGATTACGAGCAAGGTGCCCATCAAGGGCCTGGAGCTTTCCCTGTCGGCCGACAAGGCCGTTACATGGTCAGACAATGGCGTGGACGTGTTCCCGGGCGATGTGTACAGCATAGACGCGCCGGGGCTGTCGCGGACGGACACTGTAGATGTGCGGTACTACGGGCTTCACTAAGGTAATTTCAGTTGGACGGTCGACGATGATGTAGATATAGACACTAGTGAATTTGGAAGTCTAGATTACTCAATGAATTCGCTGTCAAGGCCCTGCGTGCCGTCCAATGGCCCAATGTACATGATGTCGTGGAAGACTTGGATCCAGTCGCCATCCGCTGCATCCTTGTCCTGGCCTCTTGCCCACCAGTACTGGACTTTGATCAAGGTTCCCTGCGACAATCCGTCGGCAGTTTTCTCCCCGTCCTCCTCCTCCTCCCACAAGTCGACATGCATGCCCACCCAGCCGCGTTGCTCGGCGTGTCGTTTCAAGTCGTCCACGGTCGCAAAGCCTGCATGCTGGACCAGCTCGTCATTCCCAAATTCAAACTCCTCGGGCCGCAGAGGTCGAATGGTGGCAGAGCTCTTCTTCTTCTTGTTCTTCTCTTCCTCCGTGACAGAGGCGCCGTCGATGCTCAGACCAGACGACTCGTGGAGGTAGCGCACGATGGTCGCCCGGTTTTGGGCCGCATAGGTCGGCTGCGGCCGGCAGATCTGGCGGCAGTCGGCGGCAAAGAAGCGGCCCCGGGCATCGATGTCAGCCGTGTTGCGGTAGTCCGCGTAGAGCTCCTTGAGGCGATTGGTGATTTCGGGCGAAGAAGTAGCCATAATGTTTTGGTCCTTTCCTTTTCGACGCCTTTCATAGATGTGACGGATTCTAGAAGTTCTATTGTAGATGTGTAAATACGTAACGTGTCAATATTGTTATGTCGCATGCAGTATGAAGTGACAATGGAATAATGAGATCTGTTCTCTTCAAAATAACTGCTTTAGGGCGTGCGTCACAGAGCGTGAAGACGGAGACTCGGGCCGTTAGCACAATAGTCGTGCTTTCTGAGCAAACATTCAAGCAATGTCATGGTACTGGCACTACCAAAGAAGCAGACGTTGCAAGATACTTTATTAAATCCAAATATCATTTGAAGATTGCTCGTCTCCCAGCGTTTCCAAAACACCGTGCTGTTATGCCCGCCACTTGTCGACCACGGGGCTCTGCCGCGGAAGACAACACACGGCAGCCAATGGCTCGTCGCGTCCCACCACCAAAGCTCGTCGGACGTACAGCGGCCTGGAACTGGGTATGCCCGCTGCGTCCATCATGACGTGCGGCGCGCCCACCGGCCAGGCTAAAACGTGGACGGGCGAAGTCGCGGCCACGGCCAAGCCTACAAGCAGTCTAGACGAGGGGAGTTCACATAAGAGTTTACTGAAGCGATGATGTTCCAGACCCCAAACCAGGGACCGTCGGTCGCACCATTCTACCCATTCGAGATTATCGCACGTAAATGTTATATGATACTTGCGGCGTCCCATCTGTCTCTGCATTACTAGTCCATCTTTGCGCTCCAATGAATACTTCCTCGTTCGTTGTGAGCCTCTTTCAGCCGTCTGCGTGGGGGTTGCTAGCCTGGCCAGGCCAGATCGCGGAGCTCTTCCCACTAGCATGGCCGAGGAAAGTCCCAGTGCCCCTGCCGTCCTTAAGCCAGACTCGGGGCATTGTTCACCAATCAGCATCGCGCTTGTATGTGCTGAGTCTGCGAAGTTCGCCATGGATTGCCGCCACAGCCGCCTTTGTCTCGTTTTTTTATCATTGTTGCCAATTTTGTGATCGTTCCGCCGTCTATTCTACAGTGCAACGACATTAAGGTATCAGCAGAGCCGATAGAGATTTTCATCTCCATCCTTTTTGTTTCCTTTTCTGCTCTTCCCGCCATCTCTCCCTTTTCTCTTGGTCTCAAATCCGCTCCCCTTGTTCTCTCTTTTCTGCTCTCTTTGCCTAGGATGTCGTCATCCACGTAAGGTAGCAGCATCGCCAACTTTGGCGCTTTTTGGCACTCAGTTCGCGCTCGCTTCTTCCTCCCTTTCCCTGCACACCTTCCTTCGGGTACGATACACCTTATATCCACCGTTGCCTTGGCACCTTCTAGCTCTTGCACCCGCACACTGCATTGCACCTGCCTATCCAGTCCTGTCCTGCCTCCTGTCCCCGTACACAGCGCCCCACTCTTCCAGACAAGCTTCTGCCACCAAAGTAAACTGTCTTCCTGCGAACATTGACATCGACATCCCAGTCCGCCCGCCCACCACATCGACTCGTTCACTCCAATCCGCCACCATGGTGCAGCCGAGTGTGGTGAGCGCTGGGGTGGCTGGCACATCCCGCCCACGACAATCATCCTCGTCTGCCTTCCGTCCGCGCATGATGTCGCGGAGCTCCCAAGGCTCGTTTCACGCCGGCGATATTTTCCCATCTTTTGACAAAAACACGTCGCTCCTCAAGAGACAGAAACAAGCGGCGACAGCACCGACAACACTTTCACCACCAAACGAACGCGGCGTTGGAGGCGATGGTCACCATGCCGCCCAACGGGGCCACGATACCCGGTCGACTTCCCGCCCGCCCTCCGACCGCTCGCATTCTCACAGTCCCGGCGGCCAACATAACGCGACTCCGCTACCCGTCCGCCAGCTCGGCCTCCTCGCCCTCCTGAGTCTAGCCGAGCAGACAGCCCTCAACTCCATTGGTCCCTACCTGCCCACTATGGTTGAGTCCTTTGACGAGGTGCCCGAAAACGAGATGGGCCTGTACGTCGGCATACTCGCATCGACGTTTGCGCTCGCCCAGCTGGCCACAAACCTGTTCTGGGGCTACCTGTCGGATGCCATTGGCCGCAAACCCGTGATGCTCTTGGGCTCGTTCCTGCTCATGCTCTGCTTCTGCGCGTTTGGTTTCTGCACCCGCTACTGGCAGGTCGTCGTCGTCCACGTCGCCATGGGCCTGCTGAACGGCAATGCGGCTGTGGTGCCGACATGCCTGGGCGAGGTCACTGACCGCACGAACCAGAGCAGCGCCTTCACATGGCTGCCCGTCGTTTACTCACTAGGCTCGATCACAGGTCCCGCGCTGGGCGGCCTGTTGGTGGGTGTGCTGCCTGGCGACTCCTACCCCTTCTTGGCGCCCAACCTGATGAGTGCCGTCCTGCTGGGACTGGCCGTTGTGGTACTGGCCATCTGGTTTGACGAGACACTGGACAGGTGCGACCGGCGCACCCTGCCGGCGGGGCTGATGTGGATCGACGAGCTGTGGTCGTGGTGCTGCTCCTTGACGTCGCCGGAGAATGGCAAGTCGTCGGAGGCAAGTACGCCTGCGAGTGCCAACGCCGGTTCTCCAGACAACTCTTCCAACGAGACAAGCCCACTGCTCGGGAGCAGTGGCCGCGGCTCGGAGGACGCGACACAGGGCGGCGACGACAGCGACGACAACAGCAACACGGTCGCCAAGCTGCCGCTTAGCAGCAAAAAGACTGACCTCCTCAAGCAGCTGCTCAACCACAAGACCGTGCTGCTGCTCCTGACGTACCTCGTCTTCCAGCTCTCCAACATTAGCTTCAACAGCTTGTACCCCATATTCTCGTCTGCACCGCTGCCTACGGGCCGAGACCTGCCGCCCGGCATGATCGGTCTGCTGTTGTCCTTTGCCGGCGCTGCCACCATTGTCTTCCAGATCACCGCGTTCCAGCCACTGAAAGTCAAGCTTGGCAACCTCGGCACCTATCGCGTGGCCCTTTTTGGTCTGGCTGTGAGCATGCTCGTCATGCCGTGGGTGCCGCCCAGTCCTGACGAAGGCAAGGAGTGGCAGCTGCACGTCCAAATCGGCGCCGTACTTGTCTTCAAGAACATTTGTGCCGTCGGCGGCCTGTCCAGCGTCATGCTGCTCATCAACAACTCGGCGCCGTCGCATGAGACTCTGGGCACCCTCAATGGCATTGCCCAGACCCTCTCGGCTGCCGGCCGCAGCATCGGTCCGTTCTTGTCGGGCGCCTTGTTCTCGCTCTCCACACGCATCCAGCGCCCTGCACGCGGCGAGCTGTTGGCATGGTATATTTTTGGCGGTGTGGCCGGTCTCGGCTGGCTGCTGAGTCTGGTGATCAGTGGTCGCGGGCTGGAGAGTGCTGACTGGGAGGGCCACGCGGAGGATGGGGACGATAACGACGATGACGATGAGGCAGACCACGAATCGCCATGACGTGAAATAACAATGATACAATGATATTTTGGATATTTTACATACATATAATTCGCATTCATATTTTGCAACAGTTCCTTTCTTTGATACATCCATGTTATGCAACTCTCCACAAGACCGCAGGGGTCTCCAGATTCAACTTGTTCGACAAGAGGTGGTGCATGATGGTCCATATGTTGTACGCACGCAGACTTACGTCGCCCAAACTCCAGGTCGTGCCCCAAACTCCACCATCTCCACTTGTAGTTCCTCAATTTGCCAATTTTTTGTCGCTGTGTTGTTGTCCCGCCTTTAAAAACCCGTCTAAGCACGCTCGCCGCCACAACCAGGCCCTGTTCTTCCACCTGCCGGACGTGTAGCTCAGTGGTAGAGCGAGGGATTGCAGATCCCTAGGTCGGGGTTTCGAATACCCCCGGGTCCTAATAGAGGCTGAACAGCAGTCGTTTTTTGCTGCTGACAGTGGTAGTTGCTTATTAGTTATTTTTTTTGCTTTCTTTCATTGCAAGTTACCAATCAACCAAGTTCATATCATGGTGTTGACTTGGATTATTCTATCATTTTTAACTGTTTAACTGTGGCTTGATTTTATAACTTAATTTTAATCTGATATATGCAGTAATGCGTTTTCTGTTTTAATAGAAAAATTTGTTGCTTTTTTTTTTCTTTTCTCGTATTAAAAGACACCGAACAGACTTTTATTTTATTTTAGTTTCTAAGTATTTATTTTCGAAAGAACAAATTGTAATTGAATGTTCCTAGGACAAATTTTTTTAAACAATGGCAAGCCGTCGCTTTATTCCAACCAGAGCATATCGCTCACTGTTTCTCACCTTCCACGTCTTGATCTTACCGCCCCCTTGGTTGCCATATTCGCCACAATTTCAGCCTCTCGTAGTTAGCAAAGACTCGTACACGCAATATACGAATATATGCGCCCGCGGCAGAAGACGTCGATGCAACGAGAGGCGTCTATTGAGTGACTTTGTTGGATCGCTCCCGATCCGTCCCATGTCCTTCGGGTAGTGTAATTATGCGCTGCTCACAGCCGACGTCCCCCTTGGCCCTTTTTCGTCGTCGCCTGATCCTTGATCTTCCCACTTTTGTTCCTGCATCGCGGCACTTCCGTTCAGCCTCATGGTATCGACCATCCAACCAGAATCGCAGAAGGAAGGATCTTGGAGCGCGCTGCGCTTCTGACACGTTTAGATCCCTCGTGTTTCTGACGTCTCTTCCTTCTCTAGTGCGATTTCGAGGTTCTCTCAATTAGTCCCACCCGACAAAGTATATATTTTCTCAGGGGAAATACGAAATTGCATGTGATCGTGCATGGGATCCCATCACGGTTGCAAAGTCAGCCTTTTGCTCTGACAGGAATCGCAGGAACTTGGCCTCTCCTGGACATGCTGACAGGCTTTTGCATTTTAATCCCTAACTACCGTGTTGTGTTGTCGGCAGGTACGCTGTATTGCCCACTGGATCACGATCTCGTCAAGCGCTGAATTTGACACATGCTCCCCTGCTGCCACTGGGAATGCCTGGCCCCGGGCTGAGCCTCGTGCCACTGCCAGGGTCTGCCCCTTCTGTTTGCTCGACATCTGGGGCCATCTTCCTATTTCTTGGCTTCCCGGGCTCCCTCCTTCCTTCCCCAGGTAGTATCTTACCTTCGGTCCCGCTCTATTGGCTCTCCCAGTGCCGCACCTCCTGCACACTTCTGCACTTTCTTTGCAAGATGGCTGCCCTGTAGCATTTCGGCCTCTCCCCCGTGTCTCGCATTCCTTCCACTTGTCCTTCCTTTCCTGTTTTGTCCTCGTCCATCAGAAGCTAGATTCAGCCCTACGTAGGGCTGACCTGCGAAGGGAAATGATGCCCGTGGTGCTAGAAACTCGTTTGGTCAAGATGGATTGGTCTCGACCTCGATCTCGACTTAGGTCTCGTGTTGATAGTTTCCCGTTTCTCCGTTTCCTTGTCGGGCTCCATTTTGACATGCTGCACTGCATTCGCATTCCTCGGCCGGCGGCCATGTTGTTTACCCGTACCGGCGCATCATGGACGTTCGCAACTTTCGTTCTGCTCCGGGCACCGCCTCACGTGCTGACCTTGTGGCCGTGCTCTTTCTATTTTCTGTTCGGCTCTTCGCTTTTCCGTAGCTGTTCTTCTGTTCCCCTGCCGTCCATTGTATCTTTTCCAGTTAGAGTCAGGGCTTTGCGCTCACACGTCCTGGCATCATCACTAAAATCTCACTGCAGGGTCTTTGTGTCGCTTGTCGGCCAATTTCTGCCTCTTTCCTCTCGTCCCTCTTGCTTATCCCGCAGTTCCGGTCCTTTTCTTGTCGTCCTACTTCTATTGTTTGTTACTGCCAGTGTCTATCCCTGCTAGCGTTTTGTTGTAGATTTCGCATTGCCACTTTCCTGTCAACAAGTATCGCGATGATTTACTTATTTCTGCCAGTTCACTGTTCCTTATTTTTGCTTCGGAATTGACATGTTCCGAGACCTGCGAACGCCTGCGCCGCACTGGATCCCAGCAAGTCGGTACGCTGTGGCGCGTCCCCATGTCCGCGGAAGGATTTCCACTGCATCCATCGCTTCCGCCGTACTTTTGCGCCTTGTTAAGGCAGCCCAAAACGTGGACCAAAAGAAGCAAAAACGGATCGACCGGAGTTTGTGCTCTGAGCGTCGTAATACGTCTGTTAACTACGCCATCCGTCTTGAAAAAAAAACGTACAGTAGTTACATCGGCGGAGCGCGCCCAATGTCTTGGAATCACAGTTCTAGCGGGGCGGCATGCCCGTACTCCGTAGTTCTTCATCTAGAAATTTTGAATACGTAACGAACGCTCAAGGACGTACTTCCGTCGGTTAATGACAGATTCAATTGCCACTCAACGACACAGACGCCCGTCAAGCACTCGTTTTTGTATCTTAGCTCACCCGTAGCGGCTCTAATAAAGTCCCTTCCGAAGCCACCGAAAGCCACCCGATGATCCCTAAATTGTCTGGAAGACGATGATTACAGAAGATGGTGACTGTTCCCAAACAGGAAATACGGTGGTCTACTTTCTAGTTCGCCTGGTCACATTCTGTCCCGTGGATGATGCTGTGTTTTTATTTTGCCGTCCGTTGGCTGTTCTAGGCTGTTACGCAGAAATAAATCATGCCGAAACTGTAGAATGCCATCCTCTCCCGACACAAGTGAATACTTCGTAAACCAGTCAAAAACTAGCTAAGGTTTACTAGAATCTAACAAAGCCAGGACCAGAAGGAGAGGTAGGTCTTAACCTTAACAGAACCACCATTGTCTTTAATCACCGTCCTTCCAGCGTATTCTGTTCAAGGCCGATCGTAAACGCCGTTCTGGCAAGGTGACCCTTTGCACGTCATTGTCAGCAAAGGGAAACGGCATTTGCCAGGTGACAGCCGAAAGTGAGGAAGAGAAACGGAGAGGCAAGAGATAGAGAGCGGAAATCCCACTTTTATTTACCACACCCTCTCTCTACTCCGTGCCCCTTGTACCTGCGCGTAGCTTTCAAGCCACGGCGTTCTTGCGGCGCTCCCAACCTCTTTTCTTCGACTGTTTTTCTTACTGATGACCCGCTCGCTCACCAAAATCTCGTGTAAGATCAGACATCGGCTCTGATTGGCCCATACACGCGGCTGTTAGATACATGCAACGTTCTCCAACGACACCATTTTGTGCCTCTTCTCTCATGCTTACCGTCTTCGCGGACCGTACGAATATGGATCACCCTCCCACCCCTGCTTTACCACGTACCTGGGATAAAGATGGAGGTGAGAATCGGTATTTCGCTTTTTTTTTTTCTCAGTCCTGGTTTATATATGTGGATTTGTTGTCTTAGCTGATATTCTTCCATCCCAATTTTCTGCATACATATCCTTTCTTTGCCCTATTGAACCTGCTTTTGATTTTAAAACAAGGTGTTTTCTTTTCCATGTTTATTTTTAAAAGAAGAAGACGAAAAAGGAGAGAAAAACTGCCTTGACAATTCAGCCCTCTCCCTCTCATCCTTCATCTCCATATTACTCTTCTGCCGTGAGCATAATCACAACGTCAACGCCCCTCCTCCTTCGCCCCTCCAAGACACCGTCTTCTTCGTCGTCCTTACGAGAGACATCGTCAAATCGTCATCCTAAAAAGACACATATAACAATGGACAAGGTCTCGTTCCCCAGCGTCGAACTGTGTTGGAGAATTGCCATCACGTTTTCCGTTTCCTGACACAGTCCATCGCTGCTTCTTTTGCTTCGGTTCGCTCTTTCTGCTCATTTTTGGTTCTTGCTGTTTTTCATTCTCCCAACTTCGTTTAATATTCATTCTTCAGATTCATTTCTCTTCGTTCGTCCCTCTAGTTTCTGTTTTCCCTTTATTATTGCGGCCTGCCTTTTCCATACTGCACCTTTGTTTCCTTGCTTTCGAAGTACACGTTGGGCTTTCGCACGGCATCGACAGATCCCTTATCCAGTCTTTGCTTCCTTATTTCTTCGGGTGCTATTACTTTTCATCTCATTGTCTTTTATTTACATCCACAAGCCCAGCCGTCCGGTCGTTTGAGGCCAAGCTACTCAAAGCACGGCAGACAGCGATCCAAGTCCGTGCCTCTTGGTTCTCGCGTGGACCCCATCGACGACCACAAGCTCCCGTTACATTCCCGTCGCGACCAGCACACTCTTCCAAACCCGGCCCAAGGCCATGTCTTCGCGGTCTAGCAAGTCCGGTGGCTCTGGCAGCTCCGGAAGCTGCAAGTTCAGAACATCGCATGTATGTTTTTCACCTCGTGCTCGCTTGGTTTGTTCTGTTTACTAACGCGGAACCTTCATTAGAAAACAATGAAACAGCTCATAGACTCCCTCACCACCCACCGCGTCAACACTCTCACCGAGCTCCGCCGCATCGAACAGATCGCCGCCACCTGTGAAAATGAGGCCGACGCCCGTGCCTTCCAGGAACCGATGACCAGTGCCTGGCTCTACTATGTGAACAGCAACCAGTTCTTGACCGAACTGCGCGGGCTGACGCCCAACTACCCGTTTAGCGGAGACGTTCTGGCCGACGCCCAGCAGCGTGTGCTCAGTGACCCCCTGAGCAACCGAAGCTGGAACATGGCGTGGCTGTGTTTGTCCAAGATTCGCAACGACGGGCTGATTCCGCTATACGCCGTGGCCGAGGCCAATAAACCGGAGATGTGGGGTTCCTATGACGCCTGCGGCGAGTCTGGTGATGGTAGCTGCGAGGTCTACCAGCCACAGCCGGAAGAGCTCGCGCAGTTGGCACAGTGTTTCGAGTACGAGTGGACAAAGGCAGTGACGACGTTGCTGCGGCACTGGTCGACGCCACCGACGTGGTATTGATGTGCAAAGGGGATGAAGTGGGTGAAAAAAATAAAATGTAAGAGATGTCGAGACGGTAACATGTCGGATGTTGATCGGTTATAATGTAACGTAGCCTTTTGTGGTCTGCGTCGGTGAGCAATCGCGTCTCTGTGGCATCTCTTCCATCTTTTCTTCGGCTCTTTTTCAATAGTCTTGGCATCAGCGTGGTCGTGGTCTGTCGTGGATCGGCCTCTTTCGGTATCATGGCGTCGGTGGGAGGACTGCTTTTGTTGCGTACAGCCGGAGTTGTGTCGTTCAGCGTGGAGCTTTAGGTATTGATATCATCTTGGTTTGTTGTTAGATCTGCATTTCCCCCCGTTTCTGCGTGTTTTTCATCTCAGCTTGTTTTTGTTGCTTCTTTCTACTTTTCTTCCTGTTCCCAGTGACATTGTCAGCGGCATATAGATTCGAGGTTGGAATCAGAATTATTGGGGAAGGGAAGGCCATAGATAATGTGGGCAGATGTGGTGGGCGGGACCTACTACAAACACACAATAAAATAACATAGACCGTTCTATACCGATAGGACGTAATGTGGCCATGTCGAAAGATGTAGTAAATGCGAAGCTGCCAACAGAGGCCTCACTAACCTTCCATTATTTCTAGAGCCATGTGATAGTTTGATATGCTACCTTTTGTTCCATCTCGACGGTGGTATTACCCACAGATCAATATAACTATCAGGCACGAAATACTCAATCTTAACCGTGATACGAATATTGCAAGAACCACGTCGTAAAATATTTTTTAAGTGTCGAAAGTCTGTTTCCTCTGTGATCTCGCCATGTCGTAGATTGCTTGTCGCTGTCATTGTTCTTAGAGTTGAGAATTCTCCCGTTTCATAGAACTAGAGATGCATGATTCAGTCAATATGGTTTTGAGTTGGTTCACTTTTGAGACAATACACGTCCTTCCCCACAATCAAACGGATGCCGGCGAGTAGTATCAATTCAAGTATTCCGGGTCGAGGCTTGGTTTGCAGTCGAGTACTTTGGCGCTTAGTTTTGTCTCGGCACATTGAATATGGCAGTAAATCCAAGTAAACTCTCCAGATGACTTTCACGTACAGTTTCGACGCACAACCGCCTGTCAACAGGAGAACCTGGCCATACTGGTGTTAAGGAAAGATTTTGAAGGAAGTCGAGAGCGCTTAGAAATGTCTCTATATTAATACCTGGTCTATTTGGAAAGCAAAAGGGGAATCTATGCATATAATGCGTCTAAATGTCTAACCACTTGTAACATGTGCTTGCCACCGTCTACGGTATTATTTTATTAGTAAATGATGGAAACAACCAACCGCCGTACAACTCTCGGCACTTGTGACACACAATTGTCACACACAACGGCTCATATGTCTCCTACGTCGTATCTGCCTTCTTGGCTGGCCAGATCAGCCAGGCGACAGCAATGGCCACCTTCAGGGCAGCGGCAATCCACAGGGCGCCCGGCATGCCCGCACTGCTGCGCTGCAGCCAACCACCGGCAATGCCGCCCACGAGAGTCAAGACGGCCGCGGCGATGCGGCGGTTGCGCTTTGCGTTGGTGCGGACGGACACGAACAACTTTGGGTCCGAGAAGAGGTCGCAGTAGAGCGAGGTCAGGACGTTGGTGGGGACCTCGCCGTAGCCGAGGACGCGGCTGGTGTAGATCTGGCCGCCAAACTGGAACGCCAGCAGCGCAACGGGGCACAAGATGACGTAGTCGTTGGCCTGGGCTTCGCGGAGGGCCGACTCGGCGACGGTGCTGAGGCGGGAGTCGGCGAACGCAGGGATGACGGAGGCCTGGGCGAGGGCGGCGGCGAGGATCACAAAGACGGCCTGGAGGAGGCAGGTGACAAAGAGGATGATCTTGCGCTGCTGCGAGCCCAGGCGGCGGAACTGCGAGAAGGCCAGCGCGCCTAACTGGAAGCAGGCGATGGACACAAGGGCCTTGAGCCAGAGACGCGGCTGGCCGGCTGGTAGGTGCGAGGCGCCGAGGGCCAAAAAGATGGTGTTGCCGGTCTGCATGCTGACAAAGACGCCAGCGGCGTTGAAGGCGACGCTGTCGGACAGGCCAGACACGAGGCAGTAGAGGAGGAGAGAAACATAGGCGTAGGAGAGGTCGATCTCGTCGGTGAGGGATGACTTGGTCGAGGGAGGTACGCTGGCCTTCTGGGCCTCGGTCGGGGAATGCGCCTCGAGGTCGGAGGAGGTCATTGCGTTTGAGTTTGAGTCAGGCGCCGTCGCGGGCGCCGGCAACTTGTCGCCCATCGTGTGTGTATGACGAGACAAAAGAAGGAATTTGTGTATGGCAAGATTTGAGATATGCAGATGGCGCAGAAGAGTGGCACGTGTCTTTGGCACACAATGGGTGCCGGTAAACACGACCTACAGTACTCGAGAAGAAAGGAGGGTGGGCGTTTAAAGGATGCTGGAATATGAAAATATGTCGTGGAATCAGCAAGATTAAAGGAGCGAAATAATTACCGAGGAACATAAGAATCTACAAAATGTCGCAAGGAGTCACGATTTTCTTTTATCTGTTTGGTCGCATTTCGGAGTACTCCGAGCAGTCGGGTCGTTCTTGCGCTTTGCGGAGAGTCACATGATATGACGTGACGATCTTGACTGTTTTGTTCACTGGGACTCCATTGCAGCTCCGCCGCTAGCGCTGTTGTGTTTGCTAATGCCAACCGCAAAGTCGCTAAGCTTAATTTTTTGCCGAATTTGGTTTCTTTGGCCACTCTAATTCCCCTGAACCAATGACACCAACGCGATTGTGACATGTCAACAAAAGGAAATGCCAACATTGTCTTGGCCCTATTTTCCCACCTCCCAGTCTGCGAGGAAACGCGCCTTGACCTCCCTCCCATTCAAGCCTGACACTCCAACTGTGATTGCCTGTCCCGGCATCAGGTCGAACATGTTGTCCTCCCAGCGCGGTTCAAAGGAGTCGTGGGCCTCCTTGCCATCATAGACAGGCTCAAGCCAGACGCCCTTGAGAGGCTGGTTGGCGACGACAGTGACGTGGGCGTCGACTTGGCCTTTATTCTTGCCATCCTTGGCATCCTTGACATGCGCCACCTTGACGTCCAACTTGGTGTCGTTGGGCCACTCGAGGTAGCGGTACGGCTCGGGCCAGTCGACATAGCGGGCGACGACATTGCCTTTGGCGTCCTTGAGCGACAGCTCCAAAATGATCAGACTGTCCTTGTTCCACGACGGCTGGGCAGCGAGGGTGCCGAGTTCGTTGTTCTGGCCGGGAAGGAGAGTGACCTTGCGGTCGGCGTCGGCCGCGGGGAGCTGTGACCACGCGTCTGCCCAAAAGTCGTACGCCTGGAGGGAGAGCGTCAACTCGGCGGCGGAGGCGGCCGTGTTGTGCGCAAAGAGGGCAAACGAGGGCGGCGCGGACGCCGCGAGAGGGTTGTCCTCGTCCACGAAACGCGAACCGGGCGTGCGCTCCGACGCGACCGAGATGGGCGCATAGAGGCGGCGGACCATGTACCACGCGGGCTTGGGGCGCACAAAGTAGTCGACGAGCGACCACGAGGTGCAGGGGTAGTCGTCGTTGAGCTGCCAGATGATGGAGCCGGCACAGCGTGCCTTGCTGACCCCCGACGGGGACCGCCCGCCAAACATCCGCTTCCAGTCCCGCAGCGCATACTGGTACGCCTCGGCCTGCATGAGCTGCGACGCGTAGGCAAAGTTCGCGAGCGTGGACGTGTCGTACCGGACGTTCTCGGCCAGGTAGCGCGCGATGCGCGTGTGCGCGCCGTGGCCCTTGTTGTGGCAGTCGATAAGGCGCGACTGCGCGTGGCGGCCCTCGCCCTTTTGGCCCGTGCGCGGCGCAAAGTAGTCAATTGTGCGCTGGACGGGGAAGCCGTGCATGCCAAACTCGGAGACGAAGCGGCCGGCCAGCTGCTTGTACTCCTGATACGGCTTCTGGTTGCCGTGCCAGACATCCCACTGATGAACGTCGCCTCTCGTCAGGTCGTTGGCGTCGAGGCCGCCCGGGCTCCACGGCGAGTTGGCCCAGTAAAACGTCTCGGGGCACAGACGAGCGGCCAGCTTGGGCAGAATGTCGAGGTAGATGGTGCGCTGCGGAAAGGCGCCGCCCGCCGGATAGGGCCCGCGGACGTCGCTGTGGTCGTACGCGACCTTTTCCCAGTCGAGCAGCATAAAGTCTTCGTTGCCGCCGCAGAGAATGGCGAGCGACGCGCGGCTGCGGAGGCGCATCGTCTGGGCTTCGGCTTCTTTTGTGAAACTCTTGAGGAACGACCCGTGGACCGGCAGGTTCGTGCACGCAAAGCCGTAGTCGTGCCACACCAGCAGGCCCAGCTCGTCGCAGGCATCGAAGAAGTCGTCGGACTCGTAGATGCCGCCGCCCCAGACGCGCAGCATGTTCATGTGCGCGTCGCGGGCGTTCTGCACCCAGTCAAAGTAGCGCTGGCGCGTGATGGTCGGCAGCAGTGTGTCGGCGGGGATCCAGTTGCCGCCCTGGGCGAAAATGTCCCGGTCGTTGACGCGGACCATAAACGTCGAGCCGGGCTCGCCGTCGGCCAGCGGTTCCTGCTGGACCGTGATGGTGCGGACGCCGAAGCGGGTTGTGTGGGTGTCCTGGCTGCCATTGCCACCAAGCGTCACCTCCAACACGTGCAGGTGCTGCTCGCCTTGGCCGTTGGGCCACCACAGCTGCGGGTCTTTGAGGTCGAACGTGGCCGTGGCCGACTGCAGGTTGCTGGAGAAGGTGACGGTCGACTGGGCCAATTCCTTGCCAGCCGGGTCGACGACACGGACATTGGCGGTCTCCTCGCTGCCGTCACCCACGACAGAGACCGTGACGGCCACCGTGGCTGACGTGTGGTCCGCAAACAGGCTGGTCGTGCGCACATAGACGCTGTCAATGCGGTGTTTGTAGGTGTCCAGATACACAGGCAAGTACGGGCCCGCCGTCACCACGATCGGGCCCCAGTCCCAGCCCCAGTGGTACTGCGCCTTGCGGATGTGGTTGCGGCGCGCGTCGCGGAAGAGGGCCGGGCGCACGCCGTACTGGTCCTCGAGCGCGGCGCCTCTTTTGTAGGGGCTTTCAAAGAGGATGTGTACTGTATTGGTTTTGCCCCCCTTGTGGATCACATCCTTCACAGACACACGCTGCGGCAGAAACATGTTGTCGCTCGAGAGGATGACGGTGCCGTTGAGGGTCACCGTGGCAAACGTGTCGAGGCCCTCAAACACGAGGTCCACCTCGTCCCCTGCTTCTGGCGACGCAGTGAACACGGCCTGGTACTCCCAGTCGGCGTGGCCCGCCCACTGCGTCAGGCGCTCGTTCTCGCCAATGTTGACGTCGTGGATCACGCCGGTTGCCTGCAACTCCATCTGCACGATCGACGGAAACGACGCCACGTCCGCCCACTGCGAGAGGAACGGTGTCTTGTCCAAGACGGAAACGGCCTCGCCATGGTCGTTTGTGCTGGCCAGGCGCCACTGCCACGCCGTAATGTCGGTTCTGGTATGAGTCATGATGCGGTGGCGGTTGCGTTCTTGTTCTGGTGGTGTTGTGATAGTGTGAATTTGAGCAACACGTCCAAGCAAGTTGAAGTTTGAATTCGTTGACACAAGACGTACTGTGCCGTTGGAGTTCTATATTTAAGGAAACATAGAGCTGTCTGGGTATACCACGGGACGAATTGGCAGGATAGGAAAGCAGACGAGAACTGAAAAAGCTTCCCCGATCATCGCAGTTACGAATCGGGACATTCGTTTGTCGTATCACATCTTGGCCCATCGTCTTTCGGTAAGCTCTGCATCACAGAAAGGGATCTTGCGGGGTAGCTCCGAGGATCTTCCTTGC
The DNA here is from genome assembly GCF_000961545.1 of Sporothrix schenckii 1099-18. Classification (NCBI taxonomy): domain Eukaryota; kingdom Fungi; phylum Ascomycota; class Sordariomycetes; order Ophiostomatales; family Ophiostomataceae; genus Sporothrix; species Sporothrix schenckii. The sequence continues at coordinate 114,354 of NW_015971144.1, forward strand.
TAGAGTTGGCGACGTTGTCAAACGTTCTTTTCTTCGTTTTCAAAGCAAACGGAAGTCCAACCGACGAGGGGCAATCATTGTGGTCCACGGACTCGATGTGATCCTAATTGCATCGGTTTGTCGGTTTCCGCTGAACCGATGTAAGACACTTCAGCCCCGCCGTAAAATAGCGTGACCACCGTGGGTTCCAAACGAAAGGGGAAATTCCCGTGTAAGTCGGCAAAAACGTCGGAAAGAGATGCAAATGCAGACTCCAAATCCAACCGACATGTCGTCTCACACACTTGTGCACTTAATTCTTGTATCTTGACTCGTGAATTCTAGACGGTCTATCTACCTTCGGCCTTTTCTACTCCACTGCCAGCGGTGCACCGCCTTGGTCGGCCGAGGTCAACAGAGCCTCCAGAATAGCAAGATCCTTCAATGCCTCCTCGGCGCTCTGGCGCGGGTCGACGGCACCCTTGGCGAGGCTGGCACCAAAGGCCACAACTTCGGGCTTGACGCCGGAGGAGAAGGAGAACTCCTTCTTGTCCTCCTTTTTGTTACCGCCCGCAGCCTCCACCCATGTGCTCGTCACTGCAGTGGGCGTCAGTGTCACAGCACCCTTCGTCGTGACGACCTCAATTTCAAAGGCCGACTTGAACTCCGTCCCAAAGGACACACAGAACGTGCCGATGGCGCCTTTGTCCGTCGCCAGGATGGACTGCACTGTGTCGACCGGGGCCAGCTTCGGTTGTAGCAGCGTCGTAAAGGCGGACACCTTGGCAATGTCGTGTTTCGCAGCAGTCGCCCCCAAGAGGTGCCGCAGGCCAGCGATAAAGTGCACACCGCCGTCCAGCAGGAAGCCGCCCTGGTACCCGGGCACCTTGCGCCACTCTGTATTAAAGAATTTGTCGTCGTCGCCAATCAGCGTGTTCATCGTCATGTGAAACGTCGTGACCTCGCCGCCCATCTGGCCGACGCGCGCCGCGGCGTACTGAATCACCTCCAAGAAGCGAAAGTTTTCGGCGACAGCCCAAAGGGGTAGCGTCGCTTTGCTGTGGCTGGCAATCAACGCTTTGGCAGCCGCGACGTCCTTGGCAATGGGCTTCTCGCTCAGAACATGCTTGCCGGCGGCCAGTGCCTGGCGGATCACTGCTGGCTGCACCAAAATGGGCAGGCAGACAATCACGGCGCCAATGTCGGCGCGCGCCAGCAGGTCCGTCAACGACTTGCCTGTGGTGGCCGGGCTGTCGTAGTAGACGTCGGGCTTCGGGCCATGCGTGGCCGCCGCAGCCAAAGCTTCTGCCGACACCTTGGATCGTGAGTAGACGGCGCCGAGTGTTAGGCTTTCGGCGGCCTCGACGGCAGGGAGGTGCTCTACACTGGGTTAGTGGGAGGCGAGGACCTGCAAGCAAAAGGCTGGCTTCTGAAGATTTCTTGCTTACCCTCCTTGGCAAAGATGCCGGCTCCAAGCAACGCGACAACAGTCATGGTGAAGCACGGTGTGATGAAGTGAAAGTCGGCTGTCAAAGTTGTTAGGGATGGTAAAGTTGTTCACGTCGTCGAGGCTGAGTTGTCTGGCTGAACTTGGAGAAAATAGGAAGACGATGGAAATATCGAGAATGAAGGCAAACAGCAATGCTCCAATACAAATGCAGCCCCGACCGCCTGCTACCGAAGCTCTGGTACGTAATTATGTTGTACTTTCCAATATTCTGATTTTGGCTTCGTCTGTCCCGCATTTCGGTCGCGCCAACACTCCATTCCCACGGCCATCCGCCGCGTGTCCCCAAAATAAACCGATGTCGGTTCCTCGAAGTTCGTGCGACCGTAACTGATAACTGAACCCTGAAGCCGGCACGCGACAGACAGACCATTCATTGCCTTTGTACAGTATACGTACCCAGACACCTTAGTTACCATCCGTCTCGTGCGTCTTGCCTCATCCGAAGTGCGGAGGATCGACGGCATCTGGCCACAGGTTTGTGTAAAAGACAATGGTGTCATCCAGTCCGTGTCTCGGTTTATCGCTTCGGAGTGTCGCTTCGGGGGACCATCCGACGCTATTCTGAGGTGACTAGCGCGTCCTTGATGGCTGTCTGCAGCGGACTTGGCACGCTTGTTTTGTAAGTCTTTAGCGTCATACCTACCTTCCAATAGAAGTAAACACCCCTGAATCCGTGGCCTTCGGAGTATCGCGTCCACCTGCCGACGATTCGCTGTTGAGACACAACCTGCATCGTCTCCTACCGAGTCAGTTGACGATGATCCACCTCCATCTCCCTAGATTATTTTACCGGATACTCGACCGCGGGAGCTGTGGGATGGACAGGGTAGAAGGCCGACACAGCCATGACTGGGAAAGTATGGTGATTTGGCCACCTCTCTTTTCTTGTTGATCTGACTTTTGTTGCGTTGAAGGTCATCAACAACAAAAGCAACAAGGAATCGCACTGCAGTTCTCACTCTATCTATCGCCACGTCGACTAACATAAATACAAACGGCGTCGCGGGCAGTCATCGTGTCAAGTTGGTTCGGAGTTCAGCGACATCAGACAGCTTAGCAAAATAATACACAAATACACAGCACCACTAAAACTCAACCAAACTCCACGCCGCATCGTCTGCATCTACCTACTACCGTCATGCATTCCGCTTCCGCCTCGTTTGATTTCCAGGAGCCGACCGTGGTCCGGCTCTCCGACGAAGAGCGCACAACCGGCCGTATCACTCTCGAGAACATTGGCATTGCCGTGTCCGCCATGCACCGTGACGGTCTCGTCGTACTTGAAAATGCCGTCAACACCGCCCACATGGACGCCATCAACGCCATTCTCGTGAAAGACGCCGAAGAAATGGCCAAGATGGACTCAACTCACTTTAATGGGGTTTGTACTCCCACCTGCATCTGTATTCATTTTGAATGTGCAACCCCACATACTAATCTGCCCTTGAGGACCAGAACTCCGTCGACGGCCGCCCGACTGGCAACATGTCCCAGGGCCCCCCACTCGAGCCCGAGCTGCTCTTTGACGACATCTGGGCTAACGTGCCCGCAGCGGCCGTTCTCTCCGCTGTCCTCGGCCCCAAGCCGCACGTCAACTATGTCAATGGAAATACGGCGCTCGGCGGCTTTGGCGACGCCCGCCAGCGAGTGCATGCCGACTTGTTCTTCAACCATGCCCAGTTCCCGTTTGCCGTCGTGGCCAACTACTATTTGGAGCATGTGTCCCCGGCGAACGGCTCCACCGAACTGTGGCTTGGCTCGCACCGCGACACCTCGTTCCTCGACCACCGCAACTGCCACCCCGAGCGCGCCGACACGCCGCCGAGCGACACAGACACAAACACAGGCGCCAAAACGAAGGAGGGGGCTACCGCCAAGGGCGCAGACTTTGGCATCCGCGACGAGCGCCTCGAGGCCCGCCGCAAGCACGCCCCACCCATGCAGCCGACCATCAAGAAAGGCTCGGTCGTGCTGCGCGACCTGCGCCTGTGGCACGCTGGACTGGCCAACCCGGCCACCGACCCGCGCATCATGCTGGCCTTTGTGCACACGCCCTGGTGGTATGCCTGTCCCGCGCGGGTTGTGCTGCCGGCATCGTGCCAGGCCAAGGTCGACAGCTGGGCGGCCCGTTTGCTGCATCCGGTGCAGTACGACGCACACTTTGTGCCGGCCAGCCTCGACCACCGAAAGGTCAAGTTCGACCCCAACTTTAGCAGCGCCAACAAGGGCTACCTGTCGATGCTGCCGCCGCATCTAGGCTCGGGCTATGTCGATGACGTGAGCAAGTATTAGGCATTGGTGCTGTGTGTGGACGGATGTAGTGGTACGGATTGTCGGAATGCCAGGTGGTGTCAATTTACTAAATATACCTAAGTATACATGCATGTATTTTGTGTCGACGCCTCACGCCAACGCAATTCCTTTTAATGCCATTAACTGTTCCACCTTGGTCACATACGTCTGCACCACCGGGTTTGCCTGCCAAGCCTGGATGCACCGGACCGCCATCACAATCGCCTCGCGCGCCCGCGGGTGCTGGATGGCTTCGAGACCCGGCTCTGCATACGAGCACAGCAAAAAGCATGCGTTGCACAAGAGCCCTACCAAGTTTGGCACCAGCAACAAATGCCGCCCCTGGAGCAGCGACTCGACCGCAAAAACGTGCACCACCGAGTACCGCAGTGACAGTGCCGCCGCTTCCACTGTCCGCTGGTCGCTCTGTCCGTGCTGCTGCTGGGACAGCATCTGCACCACGTACTGCCAGTACAGGGCCGCGTGCACTGCGTAGTACTGCGCCCGCAGAAACACCTTGATCGGGTCGAGCAGCGGCCGCACATCCATCGTGTCCACGCCCGGTCCCATTCCCAGCCCCATTCCCAGTCCCATTCCAGATCCAGTGCCTGTCCCAAGAGGCGTGTTGCCGTGGCCCGTCGCCTCTGAACTCGCTACTTCGTCCAGGTCAAACTTAACTGGTGCCGGCAGGTTGCTGTGCCACTGTGCCATCTGCAGCGCAATCTCGCCGGCCACTACAGGCTCAAACAGCGTATGTCCGTTCCACCCACGGCCGCCCCGTTGTCTGGCAAAGATCCGCCGCAAAGCAATCTCGGACAAAAACCAGTAGATGCCGGGCTCCTCATAGTCGCTCATCGGGAGCGGCACCACGTCCTCAAAGTCTCGCAACAAATTGGCGCTGTATGACACATACGCCTGTAGCTCGTGTTCGATTAGATAGCAGGCCCAATAGCTGCGGCAGAGTGCCTGGTAACTGGGGTCGGCTGTGGTGTCCGGGAGTGTGTCGAGCATGCCCGCAACGGGGTGGCTGCTTCGTCGTGGCCGCTGCAACAATAGAATCACCTTTTCAGAGGCCCGTCGAATGAGTTCAAACGCCTGTATGGGCCGGATCGCATACAGCAAGTAGAACGCCATCATAATATGGCACTGCACATGCGCCACCGTGTTGCGGAATGCGGCTTGCCGTGGGCTGTCGACGAGGGCACATGCTGCCCGAAAGTAGGCCCGACCGGGAAACACCCGCGCGTCGTCTTCCCTGTGCTGATGGCCCTCGGCAAATGCTCCCAGCGCCAGCACCAGCAATGTCAGACTGGTATCCACGTGGTCCGGGTGGAAGCGCGATTCGACCGTCCGTGTCACCATCGCCGAGCATACCTGTTGATCGATGATGGGACACCATGGCAGCACGTCCCGGTAGAAGATCTGCTGGAGTTGCCAGCACCGCCGCGGGGTGACATTCAACCATGCTGGCAGGTTGCGCATGTCGAAGTCGGCGTCGGTGCCGGCGTCGCTGTTTCCACTCCCATCAGCCGACGGTGACGCTGGTCCTGCCATCAGCGCCTCGCCCTGCAGAAACTCAGTCTCAATGTCATCGTCGCTGCCGATGCGCGCCATGGGAATCAAGGCTGGCGGGCATGGGTGGCCATCGAGGCGTGCAATGCCCTCAAAGGAAAGGCTCCCGACACGGGGCTGGGTCCGCAGCGGCAGGCGAGGCACATGATCGTAGGAGGGGGAATAGGTGGTGTCAGCTGTGGTCACGACAGTGGCGGCCGTGTCTGTCGACTGGGGAACGATCCGTGCTGACGGACTTGTCGATGCCTGCACGTGCACGGCGGCTTGGATGCTGTCCTCTTGTCGATTATGGATCTCGTTCAGCAGACCCTCGATGCGGTGCAGACGCGAAAGCACTTCGCCGGTGTCTGCTGCCGCAGCGGTATGGCCACTCACATTCACGTCTCTCCGCGTTGCGGCTGCAGCCCTCTTCTCCTCGGGAGGTTCGACCGTCCGGTAGATGCACTGGGCCCCGATCTGCGCACAGAACGAGCACGCTGGCCGGCCGGCATCGCAGCGCGTCTTGCGTGTTCGGCACACCTCGCAGGCTACCGACACGCGCTTCTTGGGGTAGTTCGTCTGCACCGTGGGGTTGGATATGGGGATGGTGGGTGGGGGTGGGTTGCCGTGGGTTGGTCTGCAGACTGCTTGTGCTGCAGACTCTGCGTGTGTGCTCAAGGTACTGCCAGTGCTTTCGGTGCGGACACGCTTCCTAGGTCCACCGCCGCCACAGCAAAACGATGAGGCCTCGGAAAAGTCAGAAACCGGTGTCTGTGCCGCGTGACCCATGGCGGAACGGTGAATGTGGATGCCGTGGCCGGACTGTCGGATGCCGTGCCTAGAATGGTGAAATGGGACTGGAGAAAGGATGCAGATGAAAAGGAAAGCGATCCACCACGGATGCCTTCCCTTTTTATCACACCCGACTCCCCGAACAAGAAAGAGACATGGCAGAAGGAACGATCATGCAAAACATGGGGAAGGTGCGCTAGCCATACCAGCTGCAGCATACTACCCCAGACTTGACTTGTTGACGGCGTGCTTTCCCCAGATGGAATGCACCAACGTCTAGCGTCGGTACTAATTACCCGCAGAACAAGTTCTTTCATCGCTCCAATGTAGACACAGAATTGACAGTCGTTTTGGGGTCTTGTCATTTTGCTTCTCGCCCACCAGTCGACACACCCCATTACACCGCCCCGCGTCGTGGCTTCTCGGCGTCGGATCACGGCTCGGATGCGCGTTAGTCCTGCTGGCGCAATGGCCTGTGGAGACATGGGGCAGGTCGAGGCACGCACACTGTTTGCCGGCCACGGCTCTCAACGGTTTGCATGAGCTTTTGGGTCTCTTCTCTTGATGGATGGCTGTGTCGACGCAGATCGGCGTGCCCAAACTCGGCATTGCTCTACTTTCCCCAGATTCGCGTTCGCCATTCCCATATCGATACCCCGGATTATCGCTTAATTCGAGCCCCAGTTCACCAATCAAGTGTCTTACGTTGACATTTCGACGTCCGTGGCGTGGGGGAAAGGGGCATGGGAACACACATTCGCTGATGCATGCACCCGAAGAGCAAACGTTGGTTCTGTGTTGGGTGCTGGGCGTTGTCTACCTGCCCACCTGGAAGCGCAAGATATACATATATCCGCCTGCATCGCCCTGGATCGGCATCCCGTTGCAGTTCGTCCTTTGGCATTTGGCATCTGTTTGCATTGTCACATTTACCTTATCTCCCACTTGTCATCGTCACATTTTTCTCCATTGCGTCTCCACCATGGCTGCCACGGACTGGGATTGGGCCGAGTCCCATCCAGAGAAGCGGTGGGCTATGATCATGAAGCTCAAGCGTTTCACATTGTGGTCGCTCTACATTTCCATCGGGTCGATGATGCTGGGTTCGTGTCTGGTCTCTTTGTCATTTCATCGTTTTGCACACAAGCATCCTCCATGTCACTAACCATTCATCCTAGGCTTTGACTTCTCTCTTGCCGGCACCCTGACAGCCTTTCCTTCGTTCCAGCAGCTGATGGGCGTGCCATACGCGGCCGAACCCTCGGGTTACCTCATCACGGCCCGCGTGCAGTCTGCCTGGTCGGCCATCTCGACCGTTGGCGACATCGTCGGCATTGTTATCTCGAGTTTGATCATGGACCGCATCGGCCGCAAGCACACCATCTTCTTTGGCATTGTCTTCACGTCCGTCGGCATCGGCATGCAGATTGCCTCGCACGAGTGGACCCTCTTCCTGGGCGGCCGTCTTGTCAATGCCGTCGGATTTGGCGTCGTCTACGTCGTCTGCCCCGTGTGGATCGGTGAGAACGTGCGGCCTGAGTTGCGTGGCTTGTTCTTGTGCTTCATCAACGGCTCCATCATTCTGGGACAGTTTATTCTCTCGTGAGTTATGCACGGCTTCCATCCCGCAAACGTCCATGACCGGACACTAATCAACCACACACCTCAGATTGATCGCCTACGGAACACAGCACATCGAGGGCAAGTGGTCGTATGAGTCGCTTATCGTCTTGCAGTTCACATACGTCTTCTTCCTCATTATAGGCTATCCCTTCTTTCCCGAGTCGCCCTACTTTCTCCTGTCGAAAAGAAAGGACGCTGCCGCCGCTGAGAAGCAGTTGCGCCGCATCTACGGCAGCAGCAATCCGGCCCTCCTGACGGCCGAGCTCGCCCGCATCCAGCGCCTCGTTGACGAAGACGAGTCTGCCAAGCGTCTTACACGCGCCCAAGGCCCACTCATCCAGCAGTGCTTCCAGGGCACCAACCTCAAGCGCACCCTCATCTCCCTCATCCCGCCCGCCACCCAGCAGTTTATTGGCGCTGCTTTTGTGCTCGGCTACATTACCTACTTCTTGTCGCTCTTGCACATCCAAAACTACTTTACTGTGTCGGTCGTACTCTACGTCGTCATGTTCCTGAGCAACGCCTCCGCCTTCCCGCTCATCGAGGTCGTTGGCCGCCGCCCGCTCATGATTGTCGGTATTTTTTCCCTGACCGTCATCGAGTTCCTTATGGGTATCATGGGCGTCGTCAACAATGCCGCTGCCCTCTGGGTCACCCTCGTGTGCATTTTCCTCTGGGCCTTGGCTTACCAGGTGACCGTGGGCGCCGTCGGTCTTGCCGTCGCCGCCGAGGTGGCCACGCCCCGACTCCGCCCCATTACCATTTCGCTTGTGGGCTGCATGCAGGGTGTCAGCGGCTGGCTTATTGGCTTCGTGTCTCCGTACCTCATCAACCCCGATGCCGGTAACCTGGGCGCCAAGGTTGGCTTTGTCTTTGCCGGGTTCGGTGTGCCGTTGTGCATTTTGATATATTTCTACATCCCCGAGACCAAAGGCCTCTCCTTTGAGGACTTGGACATGCTCTTTGCGAACAAGGTCAGCACGCGCCACTTTACGCGCGAGGTCTACCGCCTGCGAGCCCAGCGTGACGCCGCAGAGGCCCGAGCCATTGACAAAAACGGCAGCAACAGCATTGGCGAGTCCAAGGAGGCCGGTGTCGTTACCGAGATGGAGGAGAAGGATACTGTGTAAAGAAGCGGATGTACATAGTTGACCAAATTGTGCCGCAATGTGTCATTACGGCTGCCACTCTGTGCAATGTCAATATCGAGACAGGTTGTCATTTTGCCAAGCACTTCGTGTTTCCACCTCCATGCAACACAAGCACATATTCAAATCAGTTGCTGTCCCCTGCTCAACAAAAATGTAACTCTTCTTCCCAATTGCTATGTATCCAGCTGTCCCGTCTATAAAGCGTGTGTAAAGACACGTAACCACTCTCGCTATTTCAATCGATGGTCATCCATAAATCAAATCAGATAGTTATGGTCTCTCCCTCTCCAACTCCCTACCAAACTCTCTGTGTGTGTCTGCGTCGGTGCGTTAATAGGCTTTTGCTGGCGTTGGGGATTTTGTCACAGTTCCAATTTTTCGTAATTGACTTTAGTACACATCTGACGACCGATACTCAACGTCGTAGCTGCTTGTGGCCGTCGCCACCTTGGCCACCGTGGCCTGCAGCTTTTTGTACACATCCGACTGCCGGAACGCCGCCGCTGTCGCTGCATCCTTGTGGCCCGTCAGCGTCACGAGCACATTGGCATCCTCGCGCGCGGGGGCCACAGCAAGAAAGTCAAAGTGAGCCGGCGACTTGACAAACTCGGCGTAGGCCGTGGCTGCAGCGGCCTGGTCGGCCTGGGGCACGGTCGCGTGCGAGACAATGTAGGAAGCCGCATGTGGCGTCTTGTCGGAGCCAGTGGGCAGGATGATATGGTGGCAGGCAAAGCTCGGGTTGGCGCCGTCAATGATTTTGCCAAAGCTCGGCTTCACGGACTGGTACTGCTCACCCGGCTCAAACTGATCCTTCTCGGCGGCCGAGGTCCAGTCGGCGAGCATGGCCACAACCTGGCGGTCGGCCGTTTGAACCCCCACAATGCCCTGGCGAGAGATTGGGAACTTGGCTACGGACGTTGCAATCTCGCTGTATATGGAGGAGAACTAGGATGGTAAGACCTGTCAGCGTGCGTCCCTCTTTCCTTTTTTATTTTCACGCAAGCAGTCGTTGCACATGTCTGGGCGTGTTCTTGCCTCTTCCTCTGAAATAGCCGACCTGCGGAAGGTGCAGATCTCGGTGAGGCGGCCAGGCCCGTCGACGACGGGGTAGCTGATTGGGAATGCCATGCTGGGCAAATGTGTCGATTAAATGTGGTGAGGCTAAGTAGATGGGACTTTTCATGAACTTGATTCGACTCGTACAGCCCTTGAGAGACAATATCTATTAGTTGTATTCTGGGTATTGCTCAATTTTGTTCTATTTATTCGATCTGCTCCTTCATTATTTAAAATGTCATAAACTCGATCGGTTCCTAAACCAAACGCTAGCAGCTGATCACGGCCGTTGCAGGTGAAATTTGGATGAAGCTTCACTTACACGAGAGGAGAAAGTGGAGCGGCTGTGGAGAAGAGAGAGTGCGCTGCTGGGCACAACGCTAGAGTGTCATGGGGGTGATGGTGGAAATGTCTGGGGCTAGTCGCGGAAGATCGGTTCGCTTGTTCAACTCCGAACCGGCCAGAGTCGACGTCTGTAAGGAGTAGGATCCAAGTCAGTCATTTCCATTTTATTTCTTTAGAATTAACAAGAATGAAAATAATTAAACAAATAAACCGCATTGAAAATACTCAATATAAAAAAACATTTAATTGACAATTCGAATATTTGAACACGTATCCCTCTTACGTTCTTCGAGTCTGGTGTAGTCCCTTCTCCTAGTCCACTCGCACGTTTGTCTGCTGCCTTTTGGTGGATGTGTTGCAAGCCGTGGGCTTTTTCTCACGCGTCCTTTTGGTTCGGACACTGGACGTGTTGGGTGCTTCGGGTTTCCAAAGGCCGCGTTATCTGCTTCCGCTTGTTGTGCGCCACCACGGCCTGTGTTGTTCTTGGGGAAACGGATCCATATTCCTATCCTCTTCCGGCGACTTGACACTACCGAGCCAGGAGTCGACCGGGCCTTCATCCGGTTTGCGGTCGTAGGGATCGGGGGACATTCTTCTCAGGGTACACAAGTGAGTCGACATGCACACAGCTGGAAACCTGCCCATCTCCCTCGAATTAAACCTCGCCATCCAAATGATCGCAAATGAGCCCGATCGACGACCTGAAGCCTCTGAGTGCGTGATACACCGCTTTCTGCAAACCGATGATTCTGTACAGGATAATGGAGTAAGCCGTGGTTCGTCAGCTCCTACCGGTACTAACAATCGACCATTGCCGTCACCCGCGTTGTGCAATTACTACCAATGCGAATCAAAACAAAGTTTCTTCGCCGTCGTCTCTTTATGCAGTGTGAATTCCAGTTGCTCCATTACTTTTTCAGTTCTCTCTCTCTGTGATTTCTTCGGGGCTTTCTTTCTGTTTTATTTTTTTTTTTTTTGTCTGTCGAATTTCATTCGTCCAGCTACTGCGTTCCAAGTATTTGGTGGCATTCGTTCTTCTGTGTTTTGCTGATTTGGAGTGCCTTCCAGGCAACCAAGCAAACCTTCTCCACGTGATTTGCCAACCTGGTCGATAAGTTCATGTGCTGCGACGTATTCCCAGTTGCATGCCGCTTTGAAAACATCACTATTATCATCAGCGCTCGCGTCAGGACATGTTGGCGAAGCGGACTCTAACCCACTAATTGTTCACGGATATGTCGCGAGACGATACCTTTTCGCCCCTGGAGGATGAGAGTGCGTCGAGAGTCACTTCACTTCACACCGACCGAGCTTTTGATGCCGAGACGAGACGCCGCCAGAATGCAGCGCGTCATCTCGAATTCCTGAAGAAAGAGCACGAGACCTATGCGCACTGTCATGAGATCCTGGTCGCGGCCGACGTCGACGCTGAAGCCCAACCGGTGCACGTCACGCTGTACGACTGGACTTGCCTCCAGCCCTCCCCTACGTCATGGCCGCCGTCGCCAGAGCCAACAATGTCAACACCGTCGCCATCGGCGACCTTTCTCGTCAAAGACCCTGGGTCGGTACTGGCGGCCGTGAAGGGCTACCTAGACTTGGGCACCATTCGTCTGCCGGTCACTGCAACGTCCATCGCCGACCTCCTAGTCGATGAGGCACAAGACAATGACTACGACTTCTGCGACGACGAGGACACCCGCAGAGACTCTGCCGCTGCATCGTCCGGCACGGCGCCATCGCTACTGGACCTGCTTCAACGCTTGCGACAGCGTTTGGCTCGCCAAAGGATGGCAGCAAGAGGGCAGTTGGTGCAGCTCTGGACGTTCCCTGTGCAGACCCTGGCCTCTGACGATCTGTTTGCAGACAGTGCAAAGAAGTATGTTTGGCACTGGTACAAGCCCTCGAGTCCGTACGTGCAGAAGGGTGCCTGGGAGTCGCAGTTGGATGCTGTTCTCGAAAACGGGTCGTGGATGGCTGGGAAGGACTTGACGTTGGTCGTGCGCCGTGTATCGCAGCAGCTGTGGCAGAGCTTGGAAGACGGCTATATGCCAATGGACCCGTTTTCGTCAGAGGATGGCAAGGAATAGGCGTGGTCTCTGGGAAGCAACGGATTTATTTGTTAGCAACGGTAAGCCCCCCAAGGATGGTGGTATGGATGCAGTTGGCTTTCTCGCCTCACATCACGTCATGCCGGCAGCCGGGGGCTGTCATATGACATTCGTGGAAGTTAATCGGGACCCTGTTATGGAATTCACTTTGGCCAGGCACATCTGTGACGACAGACTCATTCTGTAGCTTAACTGAGACCAATCAGCTTGGAAGGGACACGACCTGCTGACAAGCTATTGGGAGGAAGGCCAAAATGGGGAGATCTGTGGCATGGGGAAGGTGGTGTGGGCACCAGACCGGTTCAGATGGCCGGCCGTTCCTTCCTCTCGATGCAGGTACAGTAGCTTAGTGAATGTCGTCCACAACCCCCATGGAAACCAGAAGGGAAGCAACAGAGGAAAAGATTTACTTGGCAGCGGCAGGTGCCGTGCAAAAGGGGTATGAGGATGGTGGAAAGAGGTTTATATGGATCATGTTCTGCCATTCTCCGCTGCTGGATGAGCTCCTAAAAACAATAAGAATATGGTGATATAGTGTAGTCCTTTGACAGCCTTTTAATTGATAGTCACTGTTGCTTTGGCCCCAATGTACCTGATTACTGTCGTACGTGGTTGCTCCTTCCGTACCTGGCGAAGACCTCTTGTATGTTCCAATTAGGAAATAGCAACCAGCTGACCTCCTCTTTCTCCTTCCTGATAACGACGCAGCAGAGGTAAGAAATCGCCAAGGGAAATATCGGACGCGGGGAAGCAAACAGACAAATGCCAATATAGGAAAGAGCTGGAATAAAAGAAACCCTGTGTGGCAAATGCGACATGGCACTCTCTCGTTGTGTTTATCTGCTCTTTCCCTTTTTGTCCTTCTCGTCTCCCACGTCTCTCCTTCTTCTCTTTCCTATTTTAATCCCCTTCGTCTGCTTCTCTCTCTCTCCTTCGCTTCCTCCTCTTTCTTCTTCCCTTTTTTTATTTTCAACCGCTTCTACACACGCTCCCTCCACACACCTACACTCGCTCACAACCACTTGCTTACCAGCACACTAAAGCTCGTTTGAAGAAGATCTGAACTGCTCCGTCACTTTCTCAGCGTCCCTTCTTTGTCACAAGGATACACCATAGAGAAGTCCACGGTAAGCGCGGATATGTCTTCTCGCCCAGCCCTTGCATTTGCCCATTTGACTGACGATGTTGTCGGCAGTCTAGCTTGTTTCTTCTTAGCTCTCCCTCCTTTTACCTTTGCTCCCACGATACTTCTTCGTCACCATGCACGCCAACCTCCAGAAGAAGCTTTGCAGCGCTTTGCTGCTCTCAACTATCCCGGCTGCTACGGCTGTGGCCAGCGCCAATACCAGCCAGGACGGCAAGCGTGCCAAAGGCGATAAAAATGACCCTATTGCGTCCTTTGAGCCGAATGACGCAGTGTTCAAAGACTTGATGGAAATGCATGAGAAGGTTAACGTCTCTACGTTCACATGGTACAGTTCCTTCCTTAACCCGTTTTTATTCTCTGTTTTGAAAAACTTCCCTTCCCACATCACACACTGGTCTTTACTTGTCGCCACTGCCCTCTAATTTATCCTCCCAGCTGCCACTTTGGCAATACCGACACCTGCTCGGACCAGTCCTGGTATCATCGCGTTACCGGCAAACTCTAGGCGAGTCCGCTGCAGCTGAATGACACCAAGTCTAAGACAAGCTTCAACATGACTCTCGAGGAGACTGGGCTCAACGCGACCCGCGGCGGAGGTGGACTCCCTGTTGAGGTTGAAGTTCACCTCGAGTAAACAACACCGAAGTGAACCACCCGGACGGCGGCTTGCGAGCACTTGGATTTACAAGCGCAGCCTTGTTCGACGCGTCCAAGGACGCTCGTTGCACACGACATATTGTTTTTGTCTATGGTCTGGCATGTTTTACATTCAATCTGATTGCAGTCTGGCAGAGGGTATTTTACCTGCACATTTTATTTTTGTTTCGCTTTCACCAACCATTCTTCGACCTGGATGCCTGCGAGGTCTTTGTGAGCCACGAGCTATCAGCTGTGGTCCACTTCTTCCAGTATGCTTGTCGTCGATATGGCGTTATCACGGATAGGATTACGGATACCATGGATATGACTTGGCCAGCGGGGGTGTACTACAGGCCGGAAACACAAAAATTCACAAAACGACAAAAAAGAATAAAAAGCCACTTATGGATGGATGTATGGAAGGAACGAGAAGGATCCCAGTTTTTATGATTTGTTATGTATCTGAGAAAAAACACACAAAAACAGTCCACCAATCTACCTCCATTACATTAATAAACCTAGACGAGTTGTCACTTCTGTCTTTTGCTATGCTTGCTGCTTGCTGGCCACGTATTCCTTCCGACGCATTCTTTCATCCTTTATTCATTTGCTTAGATCGGACTACGCCGCCGCCTTTTTGACGATGAGCACGACGCCGAGTGCCACGCCGCGGACGGTCTCCTTGCCCTTCTCCACGCCCGTTGCCTGGATGAGACGCTCGACCTCGCGGCGTAGCTTGCGCAGGACGTTGTCCTCGCCTTCGAGCCGGTCCGGGTTCGCCTCAGCCCAGCGCGTGTAGATGCTGCTGGTGGACATGACCTTCTCGAGGACGTCCATGTTGACGGGCACGTCGGCCGCAGTCATGAAGCGCTCCGATATGGTCCAGTCGCGGCGCACAAGCTCGCTCTGGGGAAAGCCCGCGACGGGCTCGGGCACGGTCCACGGCATCAGCAGGTCCCGGTACTGGTTGAGCACAAGGTAGTTGCCCTCTTTGAAGTAGGGCTTGAGTTCGCTGTCGTGGAGGTGGTCGATGGCGGCCTGGACGGCGTCGGCAGCGGGCGTATCGGGATGTATACGCAGATCGCCGGTGGTCCAGAGGGCCACCGAGCCGCCCGGTTTCAGGACCTGGGCCGCACGCTTCCAAAACTGCTGCATGTCGAACCAGTGGGCGGCGTTGCCGACCGCGACGAGGTCCACGGTGCCGTCCTCCAAGGCCACATCGGCATCGCCGCCCGCCGCGCCAAAGTCGTTGGCCCCGCCCTGGCCATAGTGAATGGGCTCGCCGGACGCCGATGTGCCGCCGAGCTCTTTGGCGGTGGCAAGCATGCCCGGGGCCGGGTCGATGCCATAGGCGTGAGCGAACTGCGGGGCCAGGTAGCGAGCGACGTTGCCCGGCCCGCAGCCGAGGTCGACGAGGATGTCAAACTGGCCGCCGGTGGCTTTGTGAGTGGTGGTGACGAAGTCGTAGACGGACGGGTGGTAGTCTGGGCGCGCATTGGCATAGTGCTCGCCCTGCTTGGCGTTGTACTTCCTAAAGGTCGTTTCCTGTGGAGCAGACGACATGGTGGGCGACGTGCACTGGCGGCTTGGCCCTGTTTACAAGGAAGTACTTTCGTATTAAACGACAGGGTCTTTGGGTCTCTTCTTGGTGTCGAGGTAAAAAATAGAAAGAAAAGAAAGCGAGGCAATTGGGAAGGGGGGGAACGAAGGAACTGGTCTTGGCGGGGAGATGCTGCCACCGACATTTAAGTAGCCAGCCTGCCCCGTCTGTCCCAGTACAGCTGAAGTCCTTGTCTTGGCGGGTTTGGAAGGCCCTGCGTTGAGGAGTCTTGGATGCCTGTCCGTTTGCGTACCTTTTTGCAGCTTTTGTCCCTGTTCAAAGTACGAGCGGCGGCATTGTGTACCCGTTGCCGGTCTACAATCTGCCGGCACGTCTGATTTTACAGGTCTCTTGGTATTGTGCCCCTCTCCCAATGACCTGCTCGTCCAGTCCATCTCAACAAAAGATACGACATGCATCGGGCTGTTACATCTCTATGCCCCTCAACAAGTGCCCAGTGCGTTGTTGCCAGGTCCCTTCCACGGCCACGTCGCGCAACTATTGGCCCGGTCTTATTATTGTCGAACCGTTGTTGGGCCTGTCTGACCCTGTGCCTGATCCGTTGTGCATGTCGCTCCTGGAGGCTCTGGTTCCTGGGTTTTAGCGTCTGACGGCGCTTATGGCAAAAGACCGATGTCCGACTCGCTTCGGATTTCGGGCATAGTTTGTGTCAGCAGTCCGCCAAGTGATCGACGATGCACGACGTAGACAGGCGACATTCCATGATAGATACGATATGACGTGAGGTTTGAGACAGTCCACAAGGCTGAGGCAACATGGTGCTGGAGAAGGTGTCGCCTCACACGGAACTGGAGGCCAAATGAAACTAAAGCCGCCGGGGGAAAAGATCAGCTGGCAGAGTTGTGTTGGTCCTCTCTGTCCTGTGCCATGAAGGGATTGGCGGTCGTGTTTAATCCAGTCGTTCCAGTTGCTCTGAAAGCAATACAAAGACAATCAATATAATACGAGTCCGACTTCCAATAAAAGACTTCCGCGGGTGCAACGAGTTCAAATGGAAGCCGACGGTCAAACACAGGAAGAAGGAAGATGAGAGCTTTGCGCACAAGCTTGGGCAAACACAACACAGGTATGATGGTGTACGTCGTCGGAGTCGCTTTTGTTTGTTCGTCCTGCTTATTCTCCTTCTTCATCGTCCTGTAGAGAACAGTAGCTCTGTTATTTATAGTGCTTTCTTATTCTTGACTTTCCGCGGCAACTGCAAAGACCTCTGAGATCGCACCTTCTCAACAAAATCCGGCACAGGGCTGGATTGAGATGGCCTGGCCTGGCCGGCAAGTTCTCGCCCAAGAAAGAGCCCAACCTTCTGACGCTAATATAAAAGGAGCAAACGGCACCACCAAAATTCCTCGGGAAGGCACAAACGCGGGGAAAGGGCGACTCGCTGCGAATGCCCTCGAAGTTGTTCTCGGTTTGCCTTGAGGATCTTTCCCCAGCTTTGTGTATGTTATTTTTGGTACCGAACGTGTAATTGCATGTTGAACAAGACAGGAATCCCGACCGGTTTTGAGTGTGCATTACCCACGTTTTCCTCGCCGCCATCGTTTACTCTCCTCCTCCCCCTCTTTTTGGGACCCGTTTTGGGAAAGTTCAAATCACGTGTCCGGCAACCACACACAGCAAAAGCATGTGAAGGTGATGTTACCTCGCATTTGCTCGTTCCCATTTCTCACCCACCCCGAAGGAAGTTCTCCCTTATCTTGTTTGATGTTGGGAATCCTTCAGCTGTGGGGAAGTCCCATGGGCGCCATTTTGTCGGTGTATCTTCCCGGGACAACCAGGAAAGTTTCAACACCTGGACTCCCCCGACATCTTCCATCTTAAAAACTCCACGATTGTTATCTAAATACCCTCATACCTTGGCTCGGCACAACATGGCTGGTCTGAATTTCGACATCATCAAACGGGTCGCGGCCGATGCTGTGCAGGCAGCCAACTCGCCGTCCGGCCGCTCGACGCTGGCTACGACGGCGGCCGTCGTTCTGGGGCTGGCCACCATCCCGTGCGTCAACCGGCTGGCGAGCAACTACAGCCTGGGCAACACCCTATTTGCCAGCACACCGTTGGCCAGCACAGCGCCGGAATGGTCTGACTGGTCCAAGGAGATTGTGCTGATCACGGGCGGCAGCAGCGGCATTGGGCGGATCATGGTACAGGAATTTGCGCGGCGCGGTGTCAAACTGGTCGTGCTGGACCGGCAGCGGCCGCTCGAGAGCGGCGTCGACGGCCCGTTCCCGGGGCCAGACCAGGGCGTGCACTTCTACGAGTTTGATCTGACGGCGCCGGACAGCGAGCTGGAAACGCTGGCGGCGCGGATCCGGCGCGAGGTGGGCGAGCCGACGGTGGTCATCAACAACGCGGGCATCGGCCACGGGCTGTCGCTGCTGGAGGCGACCAACGACCAGATGCGGCTGGTGTTTGCCATCAACGCCATTGCGCCGATCCGCATCACGCGCGAGTTTTTGCCGAGCATGATCCGCAAGAAGCACGGGCACATTGTCAACGTGGCCAGCATGGCCAGCTTTGTGACGATTGCCAGCAACGTCGACTACAGCTGCACCAAGGCCGGGCTGCTGGCGTTCCACGAGGGCCTGACGCAGGAGCTCAAGCACCGGTACAGAGCGCCCGAGATCCGCACCACCATTGTCCATCCGCACTTTGTCAAGACGCCGCTGCTGGGCGCGGCCGCGACCGACTCGGACGCGACCAACTCCGCGCGGTTCCAGGGCGGGCTGCTGGACGCGAACACGGTGGCCATTGGCGTCGTGAACCAGGTGCTCGCAGGACGCAGCGGCCAGCTTTTCTATCCGCCCAAGTTCGCCTCGGGCACGCTGATCCGGGCGATGCCGACGTGGCTGCAGGAGCACATCCGTGGCACCTTTGCGACCGTCTTTGTGCGGCCGATGGCCATGGGCGAGAAGAAGTAGGAACAAAGTTGTATGTGTGGGAAAGTGTGGCTTGGACATCTACGCTTGTATCTTTGAATAACACTATTTATGGACGCGATTTACGGTTTTGGATTTTTTGTGTTTCATGTTTGACTCGAGAGTTTGTTGAGTGTGGTGGTCCAATGCTCATAAACAGTCAATGCCGAGGCCTAGAGGCTTTTGAGCCTCCAAGCCGCAGGTGATCGTCGGTACCATTGTCCATTGTGGGGAATTCTCTCGAGGTTATTACCCCTGCATCTATGGGGGAAGACTTGCCAAGTTGGGAGGTTTTTGCACTTTGAGACCTTTGATTGGGAAGATCTAATACATCGTACAGAGAACTTGATTTGTCCACATTTGCCATTGAATATGGGCGTTGGTCCACTCACAAAGCATCTGTCTTTCCACCTCGTCTTTGTCCATCCACATCGTCACACTTCTGTGGATGTGAGGTGGTCCCAGACGGCTGACGCGTGGACCTTGATGACATGCAAGTACTCACGAATGGACGCCGACTCGTTGACTTGGGCCACTATTTCGGTCAGCATGCTACAGTACACATGATGTTTATGGTCGCATATGCGGTCCAGCGGCCTGTCGTGCAACACAATTACTTACTTGTCTTGGGGCTGCCGCCGTAGATGTAGGCAGGAATGCCGGCATAGCGGTAGTGCTTGCAGTCGGTGGCGCCCATCGACGGAATGGCAAGTGGTGCTGGGTCGCCTGGGGCCAAGCCATGGGCATTGCGAATCAGCAAGTCCAGCACCGGATGGCCCAGCGGCGATACGCTGGCCGGGTTGCTCGCTGGCTCGACGACCGACAGCACAAACGACGCGGCCGGCTTGTACTTTTCCGTGGCCTTTTCGATGACGGGCAGCACGTCGTCTCGCGTCAGGCCGACTGGCATGCGAATGTCCAGCGAGAACCGACACGTGTCCGGGATCATGTTGATGGCCGAGCCAACGCCGCCCTCGATGGTGCCAATGTTGACCGTGGGCTTGGCAATCACGTCGGCCGTGCCAGGGCCCATGATGTCGTCGATGCGCTGCCGCACGTCAGGGCGCCGCAGCTGCTCGACAATGCTGGGCGGCAGCCGCGCCTCGGCGTCCAGGCCCTCGACCGCGGCGACAACGTCGCCCAGGAACGCCGCGGCCGTCCGCACGGCACCCTGGCTCAGGTTCGTGTAGGCGCCATGGGCACCCGCCGTCGCGCACACACAGCGCATCCGCAGCGTGCCCTTTTCCGAGAAGCGCACGCTGCCGACGCCCACGGGCTCGGCACCGAGCATGACATCGCCGCCCCAGCGCGGCTGGTTCGACCGGACCAAGTACGACGTGCCCCATTGGCCGCCCGTTTCCTCGTCCGACACGCCGCAAAAGGCGACGCTGCCGCGCAACAGATGCCGCCGTTCGTACAGAAAGACGTACGCCACGAGCAGCGCCGCTGTCCCCAGCTTCATGTCCACGACGCCGCGGCCGTGGATGCGGTCGCCCTCAATGGCGCCCGACCACGGGTCGTGAGTCCACTGGTCGCGCGACGCCGGGTCCACCGGGAAGACGTCAATGTGGCCGTTCAAGACGAGGCGGGGACCGGGGCCGGCCCCGCCCGCAAAGTCGCTGACAATGTTGGGGTACCGCACCTCGTCGTTCGCCCCGTTGTCTCGGCTGGGGGTGACAATCTCGTATGGCACGCCGTGGCTGTCCAGAAAGGCCGTCAGCAGGGCGGCGGCGGCGCGCGTGTCGCCCGGCGGGTTTGGCGACGGTGTCTGCACAAAGGTCTGCAACAGACGGATGTGCGCGTCAGCCGCAGCGTCGAGTGCCTGCAGAAGCAGAGCCTTTTGGTCCTGGGCGGGCATTGTGGTGGTGATGCCGGGGGGGATGATGGCACGGGAGTAGAGTGAGAGCCGTTGGTGTTGGTGCTGCGTCGGACAAACGTGGAGATATGTATCAAATTGGACCCAAGTCAGCACTTACTATGTAAGCCGTACTTGGGATCTGAAATACGCAATGATCACGACAAATTGCCATATTCAAAGTCCTCACTAGTGACTCATCCGGCGATGCGATGCAACATGCAGACAATTGTTCATACGTATTGAAAGAGAGGATGAAAAGGCAAGTGAATTCTATCCGGATGGACCATATTTATGCCGTCGGCGAGCATCACCGATCAGTTATCCTTTGTCGAAGCACGACTACTAGGTTACGGGAGATGCATTGTTGATCCTTGCCTTTTAGTTCAACCAATTGCGTCCTAATGTGTGTTGACGCAATGCCTGTTTTACTCCCATCCGCTGTTTGGTAACTGAAAGTCGTTCTGGCCATCGCCTCACTCACTGCTATGTATTCGCGCCAGTTGACGAGACATTTCCTGCCGGGCGCAACGATGCACATTCGCGGACACGTGGCCAGCACTGGCTATTTAACAAGACAGGCCGATGCATCGATTCAATCCAGACACAACATGCAGCATATCTGACACCAACGGCAGAGCCACCGCGATTTAGCGCCGTGGTCGGTTACAAAGCCGTGATTTAGCTAGAGGCCGCAGCGCAGGACACCAAAAGAACGCAAAACGTGGGCAACCCTTCGTTGCGATGATTATCAGTAAAAGGCTGCAGTTCTCGTTGATCCAAGGACATGCAATTCTCCTATTAAGATGGTCTGGCCGTCCTGTTTGGCGTAGGGTAGCAGCATCAAGACAATGTAATACAAGGATACTGCACAGATCAAAACGACCGACGATATGGCCAACGACAAGACGACATCTGCCGACCCCCGCGAGGTCATCCGCACCCTCTTCAGCTTTCTCGATGCACAGGGCCAGGGCGACTACATGGGTGAGGCCGTCTCGCAGCTGCAGCACTCGCTGCAAGCGGCAAACATGGCCGTCGAGCACGGCGCCGACGAGCCCACGGTGCTGGCGGCGCTGCTGCACGACGTCGGCCGCTTTATCCCAGAGGCCGCGTCTCTTCCAAAGCTGATTGCCCCCGACGGCACGGCCTTTGGCACGGAAGCCCATGAGCGCGTCGGCGAGCAGTATTTGCAGCAGCTTGGATTCCCACCGTCTGTCTACGCCGTTGTTGGTGCGCACGTCTGGGCGAAGCGGTACCTGTGTGCCACGGAGCCACAGTACTGGGCGTCTTTGAGCAAGCTCAGCAAAATCACGTTGGAGCTGCAGGTACGTGCCTCCTCCCCTACGCGTCTTCTTCAATCTGATCTTCAACCTGATAATGTATCTGATAATGTATATGGCGTACTTGTCAACAAACAGGGCGGTACATTTACACACGACGAGGTGGCAGAGGCCCGCAAGGACCCGCTGCTCGAAAACAAGCTCAACGTCCGGCGATGGGACGACCTGGCCAAGGTGGCGGGCAAGGTCGTGCCGGGATTGGATACGTACGAGGACATGGCTGTGCACTGCCTTGCCGGCGCGAGGATGAGCGAAAATTAATTTGTGGAAGCAAATACGGATGTGCAAACGCTGTGTACTCATTACTCATTATCTGAATCCTCTCTCTCTCGCGCTCTCAGTTAAACACCCGTGAATAATGGTACGGATTCTTGCCGCGCGGCAGCGGCACGTCGACATGCCGGCTCACACCCTGGGCCCAGGCATAGCAGCACCACACGGCGACGAGAGCGTCACGCTGGTCGCGCCGCATAGGCGCTGTGACGAGGAGGCGCGGCGTGTTTGTCGGCCGGGGCGGCGGCGGCGGTGCCACCACCGCCGCATCCTTTCCCTGCTCCGCGCGAGCTTGCACGGCGATGCTCCGCGCCTCCATCGTCTCGTACATGAGCGCCACCTCGTTTCCCGTGGCGTCGAGCCACGACAGCACCCCTTGCCGCGTGGGGTGGTGCCGCGCCCGGAAAACGGGTGCCGGGTGCGCCTGGTCCCACCCGAGGCCCTTGATGCCGTCCTTGCTGTTGAACTCCATCAGGACCGGCTCCGCCGACCACGAGGCAAAGCTGCGGCCCCGCAGGCCCAAGTGGCCCAGCGGCGCCGCCCGTGCGTTGGTGGCGCGCATGTAAAACTCGGGACGGCTGCCGCCCAGGGCGCCGCCGAGGCCGACGACGTAGTCAAAGGTACGCGAGCGGTGCAGCGTGTACATATTGCGGGGGCGCAGGACAATGGGAGCTTCGTCGGACCGCTGCTCCAGGCGGTCCAGCTCGACGGCCTTGGTGGCTGGGCCGAGCGTGGCGAGACCGCGGTTCACCCGGTACAGGGGCGTGTTGGGCGCGTTCTCGGCAACAATGGTCTGGCCGTCCAGCAAAAGCGCGGCAGCGGCAACAATCTCGGCGTTGTAGGCATGCACGTCAAACATAGCCGTGTCGGCTGCCGCATCTTTTCCCTTTCCTGCCGTCCAACCAACCTCAAGCATCGATGGTTGGTAGGCAGGCGGGGCGGCGCCGGGTGGAGGGCCGGATGCAGGGCCATGAGATGGGCGGGACGTCTCCTCGTAGGGAGGGAGGATGGACTGCGCATCAGAAGCATCCTCGATAGCCGCGTCCGGTGGGAGAGTTGATTTTGAGTCTGCTGAAGCCATGGTGACTTTGTTTGTGAGGCGGCAGAGACGAGGAGAGACGACAGGTCCGCGGCGAGAATAAGTAACTTCTACGGCGTAATTCAGGCGAAGAAGGTCAACACGTCAAAATCCAAATCGTCAACAAGGGTCAACGGCCAAGACATGAACAGCCACCATCGGCAACGCCAAGACGCGATGGACCGGATGCAGTTGTCAGAGTTGATGATCGAGTTGCAGAATGATGTCAGTGGGCAAACAACGGCAAGGATGAGGAGAATGAATGCAAAACATTGCGGACAAGAGAAAATGAGGCAAAGAT
This sequence comes from Sporothrix schenckii 1099-18, assembly GCF_000961545.1. Classification (NCBI taxonomy): domain Eukaryota; kingdom Fungi; phylum Ascomycota; class Sordariomycetes; order Ophiostomatales; family Ophiostomataceae; genus Sporothrix; species Sporothrix schenckii. Next base: position 137,942 of record NW_015971144.1, read on the forward strand.
GAAAAACAAACAAAATTATATAAAATCTAGGGCGTAGCAACGAAAATGCACAGGATAACGAAACAACGAGCAGAGAGATTTACGAAAATGAAAAGGGTCCTCGTGATGAGAGGGGCACTGAATGCAACTGTTCGATGGATGCGACCGGACTGCAACAATACGGCGAATGAGGCTGTGTCTCGGTCACAAGATGGCATGAGTTGGAGAGTCGCTACATTAGTCATTTTACAGCAGCCAACCACCAGTCTTCAGCATTGATTGACCTCCCCACAGCTTTTCTACAGATGGTGATGGCGTCCATTGCTGCCAGTTTTGGTGGCCGCTTTAAGCTTCAAGGGCGGGACGACCCACTTAACACCGCCTAAGTGAAGCTGGAGAAACAAGAGAAGACAAGACTGAACCGCATCACATTCGAAGAAAGATATAAAGAAATCGACAGAGTCATACTATGTTGTCTGATTTTTTATTCCTCTTCAACACATCCAACATGAATGCACTACTCTACATCTGCACGACGACGGGGCAAATGCAGGCTGAAGCTGCCGTATTCCTGACGGGAAACGGTAACTGAAGTAACAAATGCTCTGGAACTGGCCGATGTTTGACAGTGAATGCCACGCAAGAAGGATAACAGCATCACGATAACAGAATATCTCAGGGCTGCGGTGCTGTTGGTGTCTCGTGGTGAACCCGGTAAGATCCGGTAAGACTCAGAACATAACACTTCAAGGGCACTGATGAGAGGAAACGAAGACGAAAATGGATAGGCGAGTCCATACGAAGACGACCCGATCCTTTCCAGGTAATGGTGACTTGTTCGTCTAACCCCGTTTCGACCGGTGACTGTCGTCTGCCCTTTCTGCGTGCGGCATCAAAAACTCATACCGTTACTGCCTCTCCTGGTGAAAATGGAGCGGCTGGCTGGGCTAAGAAAACGGAGGGTGCCGTGCGCAAAGCACATATAGCTCAATATATCGAAAGACGGTACCTTTGTATAAATCAGGCACAGACAGCTTCCGTTCCTCTTTAGGCACGTTGTGGCTCATGCAGGTCTGTCTACGATTTAGCCTGTTTGTACAAGTTGTGGACCCAGCACCGGAGCATTCCAATATCGACACAGTCAGCGCAGCTGTCCCAGTGATATGCTGAATATCGACGTTCGTTTTCGATGGCGAATGTATGATGCGACCCGCTATGTACACGATGCTCTATTTAGATCGCCACTATCCCCACGGCCTCGGCCTCGACCTCGGCCACGCCTCCGCGCCTCTTTGCCGTGCAATGTATGTAAGATTAAGACGAAGACGGCGCTGCCGACGTGGCCGCCTTGCTGTCGCAGCCGACGCGCGTGCCGCTGATGGCCACGTCGTCGTACCAGAACGTGTTGGTGTCGCCGCCGTACGACTCCCAGCCAAAGTACACGCCCGTGATCTTGGGCTTGAGCGAGCTGCGCTGCCACTGCGCCGCGTTGGCGTTGGCCGTACCCGCCTTGCTGGTCAGGCCGGCAATCGCCTTCCCGTTGAGCCACGTCTCAATCGTGCCGTCCGCGCCGACGTGGTACTCGAAGCACTGCCAGCTGCCCGTCGGCAGCGCCGTCGAGGCGGCAATGCCCTGCGGCGACAGGTCCGGCAGCGTCGCGTCGTCCGACTCGCGGTTGTACATGAGGATCTGGCTCTGGCCGCCGATGCGCAGGTGCTTGTCGGCGCCCTGCGACGCGTCCGACATGGTGATGAACGACACGTGCGACGCCGTCAGCGCCTTGGACGCCTTGAGCCACGTGCGCACGTAGAGGTCGCCGCTGGGCACCTTGGTCGTGCCAAAGAAGATGTGACCGCAGAACCCGCCGGCGCCGTCGACGCGGAGCGAGTTCTTGCCGCTGTGCGCCGTGGTGGTGTCGAGCGTGACTTTGCCGCCCTGGTTGCACGAGGGCGCGTAGATGGGCCAGGCCGTCTGGTCCCAGCCGCTCTCAAAGTCGTTCGACACCTGGCCGAGCGTCAGGCCCGGGAGTAGGGCCAGCGCGGCGAGGGCAGCAGTCTTGGCGTACATGGTGATGAATGCTGTGTGGTAGCGGAAGACGAGAGTGTGTTGTCAAGGTAGATGCCGTCGCTGAGGGAGAGTCAGCTGCGAAGATCCGTCCGGGGGCAGAAACATCGTGAGCTTTATATACGCTGGCCCAACGTCTCCCGCCCGGAAGCCAGACCTCCTTTCCATGACCGTCCCCCGCATGGGGCGGGATAGCATGCCGAAATTCATCAATTTAAAGTACACGAAGTCTTAAAGCGTCACATAGGATGCATTGGGTGCATTGGATGCATGGGAGACGGGGCAGGTCGTCCGCAAAAGGCGGCCAGCGCATACACAGTGAAGGCGGTCTGCCATTTGCAACCCGCGTTGACCTCGGAAGGTCTCCCGTGAAAGAGATGAGACCAAAGGGGAAATTGGGAAAATGGGGGCTAGAACCTGGGCGGGCTAAGCACAAAAGTCGTAGACTTTCCGTTTTCCCGGGAGAATGCCACCGTCTTGGGTCAGTCTGTACCTAGTACGGAAGCAGATAAAGCACGTGGTCATGCAGCTGACAAGGTTGACTGTGGTTTGCGAAAGAATTCATTTGATTCAAAATGCAAGTAGCAAGGTAGCTGACTGTCAAAGTATCGCTGTCTCCGTGGACATACTTGGCTTTCAAAAATAATATGCCACATGGCTCGATTTTCTTGATTTGAGAATCGCCAGGACGGGCCGTAAGAAAAATGGCGACGTGCTGTTGTCATTGGACAGTGTTTGGTATTTCGGGGTAGAGTCGCATCCACCAAAACAGGTTGATGCAACGACGTCATTTCGCATCCCACGTCAGAACCTCTAATCGGAGCTCACCTGTCCGCTCCGAAAATAGTGATGACAGACGATTTGTTCCTTTGTTTCGTTTATGAAAGTCATAATTTTTCGCTTTCCATTTTATAAATACTATAATATGAGAAAAGAAAAAAAATACGCACTGAAAAGCATAGGCATGTCTCTCAAAGTCACAATTTAGATATAAATTATCAAGACTGCTGCTGATCATAAACAATAGCCCTCCCAAGTCAACACCTGGTATGACACAGGAAAGGAACTGAAGCCCATGACCATGTGGCTATGCTAAGCAAAAGCTTGTTTATCTTGTCGAGCTTATTTTCTGCCCTCTCTTCAAGTGTCGGCGGGTTCCATTCAACGGCCTTCAACAAAAGCATGACACGCACCAAATTGCGTCACAGCCTTGCTCTCATTGGGCCTTGCAGGCCACGACAGTTACAGGGGTCATGAACTGTCCAATGCTGTGCCTGAGCGACCAAAAACAGGATTCGAACAACCATACGCGATCCGTACCTTGAGAAATTTCATGTACGACGTAATGCTTCAATGTATATGAGAATACGTCAGTGGGCAGCTACCGGACGACGATGCTATTTATGTGTGCCCTTTAGACATGTATATATGGCCGTCTCATCGTCCTCCTGATCTCTCTGGCAAGTAAAGCACGCCAGCCAAACAGACTTTTTTATCATTTTTTTACCAACACACAAAATCACACAAAAACACACAAACCCGCCACAATGCCTTTCTTTTCACGCAGCAACATGGAGCCCGAGGAGGAGATCATTCCGACGCACCAGGAGACTGAGCTCAAGCAGCAGCGCGGCGGTCTCTTTGGCAGCCTGCGCCGTGACCGTGATCCCTCGCCGGTCCCCTCGGCCAACCCGTCCGTTGCCACCAACGGCTCGCGGGTCTCGACCGCCGGCTTTTCCCACTCTCGCAACTCAGACGCCGGCAGTATCGTGAGTGGAACCGGCAGCCACCGCTCGTTCCTGCACCGGTCCTTCGGCCACGGCAACAACATCGACAGCAACCTCGACCCTAGCATCCTGCAGGCACGCGAACGAGTCCTCGGCGCCGAGAATGCCGAGCGGGAGGCCGACAGGGCCCTCGACGTTGCCCGGCGCGAGGTGCGCGAGGCACGCGACCACGTGAAGCGGCTGGAACTGGAGGCCAAGGAGGAGGCGCGGCGGGCCAAGGTCAAGCAGTTCCATGCACGCGAGGTGTCGAAGCGGGCGAAGCCGCTGGGCCGTAAGTTGACTTCCTCTCCTAATACAAGTTACAATTACAATGACACAAATGTACTAACAAGTATAGGTCACGACCTTTAAACTCTTCCATGACCGTTAAACTCTTCGAGAATGAGAATAATGCGTCTTTTGTTTATGAAATCTTACGTCACTTTATATCCTCATCGTTGCCTTTACTTGCTTTATCGAACACACACTCTACTGTATACTACCAAACGTTTGACTTTATGATTCCGACTTCCTTTTGTTAACCAGCTCGTTTGTACAATAGAATATCATCTACATGTGCCACGTATAACGTTCCTATGTTTGCAACTACGCGCTAATCATATACACGCCTTTGTACGTCATTCCGTATTTAAGTACGTCGGCAACCAGCAAGCTGACTGTTCCAACCTTACGGTGACTGAACGTTGCTAGACGACGACCTGCAATGGCTTGGATTCTGCTTCGCTCAAAATTTATGTACTTTGTTTTATGTGACCCGAGATTAATATTGTATTAACTTACTGATTTCCTTGGGCGGCTATACGACTTTATTTATAACTTGTTTTGACTTTTCCTTTTCCTCCTTTCTTTAAGCATGTTGCAATCTTGAGCTGAATAAATGAGAGCCACCCTTCTCTTATCAAAGGGATGCAAAGAGAACATCGCCGGCAGCCTACCGAGCTCCTTAGAAATGTGAAGGAACGAATGATCTCTGTCGTGGCACACAACTTCGTTAGGTATCACGAATGCTCCACGACAAGATCATAATGGCTGGACATTGACGATAAAATGTCGTGGTCCTATGAACGGAACACAACGTGGCGCGACATTTTCCAAGAGATTTTTCATTCCAATTTACATGCTACAAGAGTGTTTCACAGCAATGCCGTCGTGCGCAAAACTACGGATTGCGTATTGTGGTACAGCATCCGGCACTTCATCCGTAGCTGTTGTTCATTGTACGAGGAAGTGCGGCAGTGAAAATCACAGAACAACGAGCAATGAAACCATCCAGCTAGCAAGTCTAGGCGTCTTCGAGTCTGTCGCTTCTTCGAACCATTTGTCTGGACACTTGCGACGCTCTACTACAACAGCCAATCGGGCTTCGCGACTGGCTGGAACATGAGGAAGCCCAAACATGGCGACCATTGAACGAGAACTACGTGAAAAATCTCTTTGCAGAATTTTCTTTTCTTGCATAAGTGTGTTCGTTCACGATTGGAGGAGAAACTGCGGTGGATCAGATGAGGACTGAATGGTGGCGACGGGCCGTTTCCCAGCTGCAGACTGCGGCAGTCTGCCTTGCAGGAGGAGAATATTGAACAAAAGAAAGCCAGAATAGAAGCCACATCGTCCACGGCAAACCGGAGTCCGCTCGCAAACTAACAAATTCTGTGAGGTGAGGTAAAGGCAGCAAGCGCAAGGGACTGACACGGGTCCTTCACTTCGGCCATGATCATCGGGTCGTACAATTATGATTTATGATTTGCGGCGGACTGGCCCTCTGATGTACAGATTTACGTGCGGCAAGGGATGCTTACAACGACCATAAGCCCCGGGAACAAATGAGCAAGTCTCAAACATCCGGATTGCCCTTGGGTTGCCCTTACGTCCTCTGCCACGTTTGAGGAAGGGATGGTGAGGTGGCATAATCCTAAACTTTTCTACTTTTGGGTGGCAACATGCAGCCCAACAAACCAAGACTGCTTACCACCGTACCGCATATGCATATGCAGCTGCAGGTCCGCCTCACACACACTGTAACGGCATCTCTGGCAAGGGCACTTCACTTCCGCGACAACTCTTTTTTTTTTTTGCCAGATTTTCACTGCGGCTTTTTTCTTTTCTTTTCTTTTCTTTTGGCTGCCTTGTGCGGTGATCTTCTCGTAAACTGCCCTGAGACCGCTGTTGGGCCGAGATTCTGATTTCGTGTGACCGGGACACGAGATGAAAGAAATACTCGAAGGGAGGAAATAGGTGGTCTGGAACATGAGCAGGCAACAATACCTAAATGGAAGAAAGAAATTTCCCACACTCAAGGAATACCCTTTGTTTTTGTCCTTTACGGAGTAAATCTCCGTCGTTTTCTTCCTACTTTACTTCTTTGTCCATTTATTGATTGTTTTTCAGGGTTCAAAACCGATATTGTTTTTGAGGAGACAAAGAAATAACGAAAGCCGGCCTCCAAGTAACACGAGCCACAATATGAAAGAGGACAAAGGGAAATGAAAGATGAAAGTATTTTTCACCTTCCAGTCGCCACGATGGTACATTGTCGTACGTAACAAATTGACAATTTGGCGAGTTTGGCTCGTTTGGTTAGCACCTCCACTTGAAAGTGTGGCGGACCTGCAAGTGAGAGGACGAGACGAAAAGAAAATGGGCGTAAAAGATGTGGCGCTGTTTTTGCTCACCGTCGCAGGTTGCTCAGGACTTGTCTGCCTTGGGCTTAGCGCCAGGAACAGAGGTGGGAACTAGGGAAGTGCCTGCAGGAACCGCCAGACATAATGGTGTAGCAGTACATAATCATACACATAGCATGCGTGACGATGGAGGTACATGTACATCTCGTTGGTAACTGCACAATATGAATTGAAATTGCATAACTATGGTCGTGTGTCCTTTGGTACGAATGTCCAGATGTCCGGTAGATAGAACACAAGCGGGGAAGAGAACACAGAGAAGCAGAGAAAACGAAAAGTGAGGAGAACTCCGTGCGACGAAGGACAATAAGACCAGGGAGGGTCGCAACGGTTTTGTGTCGCGCGACCTCCTCAAAGCATGGCATGTCCTCGTTGTGCCGATGGCGCCTGCCCTCCGATCCAATTCCTTTTTGAGGGGGAAATTGCAATCCATTGCGCAATGGTAGCGCTGGGGGGAGGACCACTTCGATGGTTGGACCGGCGCCAGATGGGCGAAATTATGTGAAATTACGGAATACAGAGAGCCCGCCAAAGAAGGAAAGAGATACTCTCAAAGTAAAGTCAGGGAAGAGGGGCAATGGGCCTGGACCGGACAGGAAACTGCGATCATCGTTGTTCTGAGATGAGAAAGCGCGACCAAAATGTTACGCAGTAGTCTCTTTGTTGTGATTCTCGGAGAGGAAGGTGCGACCGCGTTGAACATTCGTATCGCAATCTCCCACTGTTCTGACAAAGACGCCTGCTCAGGTTGCAGTCAACGGAGTTTCACGACCGTGCCAGCATACGACGACATGCTGAGATGGCGCAGTGCTAGGAAGAGAAACCGAGGCGAGGCAAGGGGAGAGCGGTCTCACGATATGACCTCAGACGGCCATTTTCGGCGACACATGCGACATGGCTGTGTGAAATGAAAAAGGGAAAGAGTGAACGGCGACGGGGCCAGCAAAACATACGGAAAACAACGCAAAATGGGCAAGTGCAGGGGTCGCTTTGGAGCAGGCCGAAAGAGACAGGTCTCCCCGTGCCTGTAATTTGCCAGAAACCGCCTCTCCCCTTGCCCAGGTCGCAAGTACTTCTGAGAGGACGGGTCGCAGCGGCTAAGTTGGGCCAAATTTCCCTGCAGTGCCTTGTAGCATTGACCCCGGGCTCTTGATTTGCCCACAGACATCTGTTTGGGTTTGAGAGCGCGGCAGGGGTCTCGACACTCTATTACCGCGTTGCTTGCGCCGCAATATGGCGACAGCGCCACTGCTTTGAGGCGGTTTGCACCATTTTCTCTTTTTCTTCCAGTTAGGCTGGCCCCGTCGCATAACAGACCAGGGCCTGCCAGGCTACGACAAATGGATACCCGCTGTGAAGGCCCGGTTTACTGGCCGACCCACAATTTTAATGATGGTCTCTTTCTTATTTCTCTGTGTCTTCTTTGTGTGGTGCGTTTCTTCCATCAGCCAACAAAGACCAGCGCGGTGTTATTGCGCCAAACCGACAATGTGGACCCCTGCCACAATATCCACACTCCACACACACCCACACCCACTTTCAGACACATCCAGAGACCCCCCCCCCTACGAGAGTCCCAAGCGATGGGCAGGTGCGATCGTGGGAAGAATCTGAGGCGCTCCTTCCCATTCCCATGTCGTTCTCGATGTGCATCAGTTTTGCTGGGGTTCCGCTCTTTTATTCCTTCGCTCCCCCCCTCTCCACAAACGTTCTGACTTCTTTCCTCTTTCTCTCTTTTTGAAGGTTTTGCTTCGTCACCTCCATCCACATCCATATTCTCACATATTCGGGCTTCGTTGGCAAAGTCCTCTTCCACTCACTTACACAATCGAACGTTCAGTCGTGTTTACACGCAGCCTCTCAACCACCACGCCAGTCGTCGGATCCTCCCACCTCTCTCACACAGCCTCTCCGACCATCACGATCTCTCACGAAAAACTTCATCTTCTCTCTGCGCTTGCTCCGGAAGCACAACACTTTGTCACGCTCACGCCTTGACCGCAATAGCTTAAAGTCAATATAAATCAAAATGCGCTTCTCTACGCTCACCTCGGCCCTCCTGCTGGCTGCCGCCTCCAGTGTGTCTGCTGATGCCGCCGCTGCCGCCACCGACGCGGAATCGACGACGACCACGTTGGTGTCCACAAGCACGCTGTACAAGACAATCACGCTGAAGCGTGTCGTCGCGACCACGACGGCCACCTGGCACAACGCCACGACCAGCTACCAGGCAACCGGCACAGGCTCTTTCCGCGTGTCGTCGGCAACGCACGCCGCCACGACCTCCGGTACGGCCCCGGTTGCGACCGCGACCACGAGCGGCAGCAGGGCTGGTCTACGGAATGCGGCCGGTGTTGCATTCGTCGGTGTCGCCGGTATGGTTGTTGCCGCGATTCTGTAAACTGCCAGCTTCAAATCAACGCTCCCTGGACTCCGACACTCGTCGATGCACACAGCCACCAGCTACGTTTCCTTTGTCTCTACCCCCTTTCGACACGATCAACACGCTGCGAGGCCTTGGTTCCTCGCGCGATTGTCTCTCATGAGAATTTACGACACGCCACCATCACCATCTTCACCTTTATCTCGTCCTTCAGCATTGTTTTGAGCGTTCAACATCGGCGGCGTGCCTTGCCTATTTTTCTTATGAACCAAAAAAGCTCTTACAACAACACCGACATCCGGCGACGTCAACAACGCAGTCTGGGAAATTCAAACCTCTCCGGTTCTATCATCTCGACTGAAGTGGATGAGCGGCCACCACCTCAATTTTCCGCCGGACTGGTTGACGCCTCGCAAACACCTCCTTTTTATTCTTCGCTTCTACCATTGCATGTGATTGCGGCCGAGCCTTGACTTATTCACAGTGAGAGGCCTGGGGCGTTTTCAAATCTTAAACCAAACCACTTTACCATCTTCTCTGCTTTGTCACTCTGTCGCGATTCTTTTCAAGCTGTGGCAAAACTCGGTCTTCAAGAAAAATCAAAATCAAAGAATCAAACCAAGCCCCTTTACAAAACAAATCAGCTCCCGCAAGACAATCTCTTTTTTGCTCCTACCTGCCCCCCATTTACTTTCATTCTATTTTTTACCACCTTTTCGATTCACGCCAAACGCAGCCTCTAACCTTCCTTTACAAAGCGAAGGCGAGGCGAAAATCCTTTTTCCGATACCCCCTTTCCAACCTTTTATTCTTGGTTCCGAGTTTTGGTTTGGAACAACCTTTTTTTTTTTTCCTTTTTACCCATATCTCTTTGTACCTTTTTCTTATCTTATAAGCTGTTTTTCTTTCCCTTCTGGTTGCATACATTTTCTTTACCGACTCGACTGGGCGTGCGAGTCACAAATGGGACAAGGTGCAGGGAGCAATGAAAAACAACGGTTGTTGTTTTGTGTTGTTGGGAGAACTGGATCTCGAGAATCTGCTTGTTAATCTTTTTCTTTTTGACAATCGTTTTTTGCCATTTCGACAGAACAAAGTTCACAAATTTTACTCTTTTACCAATTTTGATGATCTTCTACAGTTGTCTATACGTGACGGCGTTCTCTGTAATATGTGTACATGAGTTACGAAGTGGCTCTGACTATGGTGTTTAATCCACACGTTCAACCCCTATTTTGATTTGTTTTGTTTACGAAGCAAGGCGGGGGAGCGGGCTGGCATCCCTGGCGCATCGCATTTTGAACTTTTGCAAGGGAGACACGTTTGCGATGAAAGGGGCACTTTCCCACAATTTGAGTACAGCAGGTGCAATCACCAAGGTGTCTGTGAAGGAATGAACATTTGACAGTTGACATCTGATATCAGAAATCTCGTCTTTAAAACCTGTCTTGTCCCGTCGTCTCGCTTAACAGTAAATAAATAAGTTTTGCCCTTTTAGCGACGCGCCCGTTGGGCCCCAGCTGCTAAGCTATTCGCCTGCAAGTCGCTTTTTTGTCTTGCATGCCGCATGACTCGTCAAGCGACGCGAAGCCGCTCCTTTCTGTCCCCAGATCTATTCCAGCGCGAAAAGTAGCGGCAACCGCCAGGAACTTTGGCAGGTCGTGAAGCACGCAACCTTTCTAGTGATGCCGATTAGTTCGAAGCGGGAGGCGCCGAGTTCAGGATTCGACACTGTTGCAATGCCAAACGAGAAAAGGCAAACGCAAAAAAATGCACAAGCGGCACGGGGTATGGCTGATCTGGTCGGGGACTTGAACCTGATGCGCGATGGCGCTGAGCCGATGAATGCCATGGAGAGCGCAAAACGTCCGCGTTTGTTGACGTGAAGGGTCGCCTGGAATGTGCGCCGCGGTAGTCGTGTGCAACGCTCTGATGGGCGCCCGCCATAGAGTATTACTGAACAAAGGCTAGTGGAGCACAGTTGAAGGGCGCTTCTCTCCCAAGCATGTACAGTGGATGCATACGCCACATCACCACCCAATGGGACCATTGAAAGCCACTGACACAACCGAGGCCGCCGCTGGAACCACGGAAAGCAACCCGGCAAACGCCAAATGCCAAGACTCAAACGGAGGGCAACCCCAGAGTTCTGGCGTGCTCGAGGCTGTTTGAAATCCACTAAAGACACTTTTTGGCTCGATCGCTAATCTCAAATCCTCTCCACTAACAAATTTAAGTTCATAGCCACTGATGGCGCGTGCTGGCGTAATTCCTAACCAGAAGCCATACACAGTACTTCCATTGGTTGTCGATTCCTCATACAATGATGATCCACAAGCAAATCAGCCCAATTCAACGCACATCCACCTCAAAGCTTACGTTTCTTACTCTGTACAGCCCAGCATCACGCTCGTCTTGGTTGCGCAATTTGCCTATCACCCAGCAATGCTCTCCACAAACCACGACGACAATCGAGATTGTCAATGGATCAACAAATTTTTTTAAAATTTAATGAAAATTATACTGCACGGAGTAAACAAAAAAGTATCAACGCTCGTATTGACCTCGGGGTGCATTCCGACATTTCAGTCGACTTGTCCTCACATCTGATTACGCGCATCGACATTTGTAGGGCAATGCAAGGAAAACATGGACTTTGAGACGGAGTAGAATTTGAGAAAAGCGCATCGATTGATTATGTTTGTATGTCATCCGCATCGTGCCCCATCTAACGAGTATCACCCAACTCATAAGGCTGCTTCACATGGCCCAAAATCTTCCGACTTAAGATGCACCCCAATATCCTCGCCAACATTCACGTCCGCTTGATACTTAAACGTATCAACACATCAAAGCAAACTTGTTCGGGACAGATTCCGTGTCCTATTAGTGCAGTCATGTGGAAACTCAACGTAAATGTTTCTCTCCGAACACATTCTCTTACCAAGCATAATCAGAGCTGCAGTCCGTCTGCGATGGCACCGGAAGAGGAAAACTCATACTCAAAGTCGGCAGCAGGGTCGTCACAAAAGCCAATGAGATGCTGGTAGGGGAAGTGATGTTGTTCGCTGGTGGCCTCATGATAGACCTCGTCGCCTCAACAGTCAGAGCACTCAGTGTACTGAGCGAGCTTTCGGCGCCCAGGTTCCGTCCCGCCCGGGACCGCCCCGTCGAAGTAGAAGTCGAGTCTAAGGAAGCTGCCGAATTTGGGAACTTGCAACTACCGTTGTCTCCACATTTAAGATCGATTTCCAACGAGTCTTGGTTCCGCTAGAACTTAAACAACGCAACGCAGGCGGTGTAGCCGGCAATGTTGTCACTGTACAACGCCACATCGGCGCCTTGCCGGTTGATCATGCTCACAGATCCAATAGTGTTGAGGTTGTACATCTCGATGCCAACAACGTCGGATGATGAGTTGCTGTGAATAGCAGCCGGTGACGGTGACGGTGACGGTGATGCCGGCAACGAGGACGACGGTGAACCAATCACTGTGGCATTATTCACTTCGCTTGCCAAAACACCCGTGTACACCATACGAGCCTGGCACAGTTCGCCGTTGCCAGGGGCGCTGCAAGACGTATCGTAGTTGTTGAAGAAAGAGTAAAGGCCTGCTCCGTAAACACTCACATTTTGGGAGTTGACAATTCGTAGACCCCACGCCATGGCACACGGAGGGTTCCCGGGAAGCTGACCTTGGCTATTGACTACAGCGGGATTGCAGTCCTTGTCAAAGTCAGGATCATGGATTGTAATGTTTACCGGATTAAAAGGCGCCGGTGCCGGCGGGTTAGGCTGGTAGTAGGGTGTCTCTGTCTGGATCATGCCCATCCAGATGTTGCGCGTATTGGCAAGCTGGTACTGGTACTTCACGTGGTGCTCTGCGCAGGTGGCCACCATCCAGATGCGTCCTTGTTCTGACTCCACAAGAATACCGCGTCCACTGAAGATGGAGATTTGCGAGCTGAGAGGGTCCTCAATGTCATGGTCTGCCGTCCATATCCAGTTGTTCTCCAAGTATACGTTCGAAGCCGATCTGGTTATATGCAGACCAAGATACGCGGCTACACAGGCTGGGTTGACGTAGTTGGTGAGCTGCGGCGTCTTGCCACATTGTGCCAGTTGCAATTGGGATCCGGCAAACCCGCCTACACGCACGTGTACATCCCACATCCCGGAGGGTGGGTTTAATGCTGTGCATGGACCGACGGGCGTTTCAAGGTTGAACTCGATGAGCACAGCGCCTGCCATGGGACCTTGTGTCGAAACGATCATGTCGGACCACTCGACGTAGCCAACTTCGCCAGGCCGGCCGACTTGTACCACTGGATACGGTGCATTCATGTCTTGAAATTTGGGTCCGGTCCCCATGATCACAGAGGATAGCGCTTCACCAACAATGCGCACATTGGGGGGAATACGGATCGTATCAGTGACCAGGTAGTATCCTGCGTCGACAAATGCAACCGAGTCGGTGAATTCATTGGATGCTTCGTGGAACAGAGCATTCAGTGCAACTGTGTCGTCTGTGACGCCATCACCCTTGGCTCCGAACTGCCGTGCTGTCAAAAAACTAGACACTGGAACGTCGTCGTACTGCGGCTTCGACCGTTCAAAGTATTTGATGCCCAGTCTCAGTTCGTCCAGCTCGGGGAAATATGCATCGTTGAAAGCTTCGTACACGTTTGGTCCGTTTGGAACGTAGATGTTCCCCTATGAAAAGGTAACGTGTGTCGTTGTTAGTCGAATCCATACAGGACGGGAAATGGGACGGAAACGGAGGGACGAGAATACAAACATATGCGAACCCCTTTTTCACAAGAGTGCCTGACGCATCGCTGTCCACGACAGCACCTTGTGGCCCCATGACTGCCACGTTGACCTGCCTGAATGCGACGTTCTCCATGATGAGAGAGCCTGCGCCTGGCTCTGTTCGGTTGCTTGGTGCACGGCCCGAAATGATGCCCACGGGTGTGTTGTAGAACAGCGAGTCAAGAAGCGTCACAGAGCCAATGATGGGACCGGTCATGTTGATGCCGATTTGACAGTCATAGACGTAGATGGACTTGTACGTCCATGCCCAGTTCCAGATTTGGAGGATAGCGGTGTTGGAGTTGAAAAACGTCATGTTGCGCATGGTGTACTGCTGGTTACCCAGCTGGCAGCCGTATGTGCCGCCGTAAAACACCAGGTCGTTCAGCAAGCCACCGCTTCCCTCCTCCATGAAAATTCCAGTATGTTGCCTGCCCGGATCAGGAGACATGACGAAGACGCAATTTTGAATCGACGTGGCTTGGGCCGAAGGCCAATGAACTGCAGTCACGGCGCCCGGAACTTCTGTAGTATCAAACCGAATGTTGCGCAGCTGGCGAAAGAAGACATTGGTCGAAGTGTACTTGAGCTTGCCTGTCACATACACGTCACCGTCGAGCATACCGATAATGTTGGGAACGAAGCTTGCCATGGCCTTGATGGTGGGCATGTTGCGGGGGTCGCCGATGATCTGGGTATAGTAGTAGTCGACGATGGACGAGGAGATCATATAGGTCCTGTCTGAGTCAGTCGTGGCTCGCCGCAGCAGTTGCATACGTCTCGGCGTCAAAATATCTCTTACCCAGTTGGAAAGTACACTACCGCAGGCGTTGTAGTCGACCCGACGCATGCTGTGAGTCCGCCGCAGCGGTTGCCGGCGCTGATTGCAGCATTGATCGCGGCCGTGTCATCAGTCACTAGAAGCGGTCAGATATTTTTGCAGGGTGGGTTTGAGCATCGACAAGGAAAGACAGAAAGGCAAGCAAGGAAACACACCTCCGTCACCGACTGCTCCGTAGTCCTTCACGTTTCGAAAGATCGTGTAGCTCTTGTCCGGGTTAAACGACGCGATGCCGTTATGGGCGATGGCGTCCATCCAGTACGGCGTAGCGCCGGGATCCTGGGCAACTGTCGCCCCGACAAAGGAGGCGGCGAGTAGCGCAAGGACGCTCGTGAGATCCATGATGGAGATGAGGGTATCAGCATAAGCTTCAAAGCATTCCAGAGTTGGCTGTCGATTCTGTCTCAGGCTGTGATGTGATGCGGTAAATACAGAGTTGGGAGCTCAATGTAAGATAAAGTGCTGACTCGTGCCTCAGAAAGATTTCAAAGTAAATCAGACACCAGAGTAAACACTTCAGAAGTGGTATCTCAAGGGAAGCTTAGATGTAGACGGAAGAGATCGAGCACAAAGAGAAGGGGTGCAGATGTTTATTGTGGTGCTTAAGGGGTGTTCGAGGGACGTGTTTTTATTTTATTTTTATGTTTAGTTTTTGTGCCAAGATTTTACCTTGTTATCAAATAGCGACATGAGGAAGGAGCGACACAGAACACGCACTTCAAGCGTGCACAACCACGCAGAAAGGGAAGGAGCGAAGGTGACAAGAGCCTCATGGCACCGCTTGCCTAACGGGGCCATGACATCGGCTCTGGATTTTTAAAATCTACTTCTGTCACAAGGAAGACAAAAGTAGGCACCACATCTAAGAACATGACCTCATTTGACTGAGAAGCGAGCGAAGATGCGTCACATGGGCAAAATACCAGCTGCTCTGGAGAGTCTGTGAACTTCATGTCGGTTTCTGGTTAGTGAGACCTCACTTTGTATCCTCCGAAGTCATTTCTCACTTGCACATGAAGAAAAACGAGCGAATAATAAATGAAATGAGACTTAAAAACATAAAGAGAAGTCACGTATTGGCCTCGGAGTAAAGACAAAGCGGCCACGGTCGTGTTGTCCAGGATCCATTTTAGTCAAAACGATCGTTCTGGTGAAGCACCCAAACAAAGAAGTCACCACAAAGGCGGCAACAATGAATATTTTGCTCACAGCCACTTCACTGGCATACCACATTAAGAAATTTAAAAATATAAATAAGGTGAACTTACTGTCCAATGTGCTAAATTTCCCGCATGGCTATTTTTAAAGAGTAAAACCACAAGTCAGAATACAGCCCCCATAATACCATTTACGATGCCGATGCCCATTAACGAGTTCATCTACATCCCACCACAGGACCGGGAGTGCCTGAGACGGCTGGCAGAGCTGCTCCAAGAATACCCCGACATCGCAGCATTGTCAGCTCTGTCACCATCGTCACCGCCGCCCGCTACGATAGAAGGCTCGACAAAGATAGCAAAGACTGTGGCCAAGGGCATGCCCATGAACAAGCCCCTGGCAAGTCCGCCTTCTGGGCGTGTGGCCGCCCTCCAACTCCCGATACAGGACTTGCAGCGACCGGAAGCAACGCGACACAGAATGCGTGCGACCCACTACGGCAGAGGGGGAATCAAGTGGACGTCATTGGGGCACGGGTTCAGATACACGCCGGGTCCGTCCGTGGCGACGCCGTGGCAGCAGTGGACATGGTGCGACGCGGTCGGGCAGCTGGTACGGTGTATCCTTTTGCTCGCTGTGCTATGTGCTGTATACATGCTGCCGAGTATGGTTCACCAGTGAAGAGTGGAGAAGCAGGAACGAATGATTGGATAACAAAACGATACAATAGAACAAAATCTATGTATATCACATAATCTAGAAATCGCGATCTAGGGTTGCGAGTAAGGAGCGAATGGGGAATGCATAAAGAAAGAGCGACAAATTCAAGAAAAGGCAGAAAAGAATATAACTCCTAGCCATGCCTCCCAATACCCAAAAAATGCTTATATATAAACAATGCGATGCAAATAAAAGACTCCGAGATGAACAATGAACGAATAACCAGAATAAAGGAGCACCGGAACAGACAAAGTAAGAAAACACGCTCGAAGGCGCCGAACATGGGTACTTTGTAGAAATCCGATTCTTGTTCGTCGCCAACCCTTAGTGGGTCGGTTCGAAGAAAATGTTCATCGACAGGCAAACAATCATGACGCAGATGCCATAAATGGCCAGGGCCAAGGCCATCTTGCGCAGGAGGCCCTCGCTGAGATGCTCCAGGTCCCAGCGCCACTTACGGCGCAGACGCAGCCGGCGGGAGAGCGAAGCAGACGCTGCGGCAATGCTCGGCACACGGCCACCAGCCGACAGCAGAGACGCCTCGTCGGCGTTGAGATCAGTCTCGTTGTCGTTGTCGCTGACGTCAGACTCGAAAGCATCGTCGTCTTCTTTCAGCAGACGCTGGTGGTGGCTGCTGTCCGGGTCACTGATCTTGTAGTAAAACAGGCCCGGCAGGATAAAGGATATGGACGTCGAGCCGGTGCTGCCGACATAGGCCAGGACGGTGTCGAGGCTGGAGACGCCGAGGGCGGTGGCATAGCTGCCGACAATGATGAGTGTGGTCAAGAGAGCGAAACGCATGTCGGACATGGGCGAGACGGGGGCGCCGTGGCTGTCGGTTGCCTGAGCGGCACTGGCTATGGAGGACGCGACGGACGCACCCGAACTACCGCCGGGCAGAAGAGACGCCGACGACAACGACAACGGCTTGTTCGGGCGCCACTTGAGCACAGCATCGAGCGAGGCACGGCACGGGTGGATTTGCAGCGGAACGCTAAACATAACGAGGACCACAATGGCGGCCTTGCCGACCGTGGACGCAAAGTTGGCGGGATCTAACAAGCAGTTGCAGTTAGTAGAGAACTCCAATAAGAAATAAGAAAGACGCAGGGGACAGGCACAACATACACATGGACACAATGTTGCCGACGACGTTGCTGCCAAAGGTCAGGTAGCCCGTGACGGCGACCAGAATGTAAATGGACGCCGCCGAGCCGATGCTCGACGACACCACACCCATGACGTTGGCGGGCGAGTTGTCCTTGAGCTCGTTGAGGATGGAAAACATGTTTTGGTGACAGGTGTACGCAAAGACAACGACGGGGAGACTGCTGAGCAGTGCCACAGGGCCGTGCCAGCGGATCAAGTGCACGTCGCCGCGCTCCGCAGGCGAGTCCGAGGCAAAGTGGTAGACAACGAGCACAATCAGGTAGCCAATGGACACGAGAGCGATGACGCTGGTGTACTTGAGCGAGTCGAGGCGGCGCAAAAACGCCAGCGGGATGATGACGAGCATAAACGCCGTGATCCAAAAGTGGCGGTCCAGCAAGAAGGGCACAGCGCCCGCCTCCCCATTGAACCCGAGCACGACGCCCGGCATCAGATCGCCAATGATGATCAGGTACGAGACGCCAACGCCGAAACACTTGACAGCAATGGCCGTGTCAAAGACGACGGCGGCGTTGGGGTAGGAGATTTGGGACAGCGCAAAGAAGGACGCCGTGCCGCGGTCGAGGTAGCGGGAGCAGCGCGACTGCAGGTACAGCCCGAACGCAGACGTCAGGCCCGACCACAGGATCACAAGCGTGCCGAGGCCGACGCTCATATGCGACATGGCGGCCGGCATGGCGAGTGTGCCGGCGCCGACAATGGTGTTGAGGAGGTTGATGACGCTGCTGATCATGGTGGCCTGGCCACCGCCAGCGCCGCCGTGCTTGGGGCTGCGTCCCCGTCGCCGTCGCGCCATGTCGTCGCTATTGCTGCTGGAGGCGCGCAGGTCCGGGCTAGATCGACCGGAATCGGAAGAAATGGTAGAGTAATTCGGCATCGCGCGGCGGGCGCACGGCTCGTCGCGAGGATGTCGTTGGGAAAAGAGTAGACGAGTATAGCGAATGCAAGGAGGCAGGCGAGAGAGCAAAAGACGCCGTCAGGCTGGCGCGCTCGTTTTGCTCGACCGCTGTTGACCAGAGCCAACGCAGTACTTGTCTTGACGGGGCAGGTCGACTCACGGCGAGCGCATCGACGAGGGCAGATCGAGGTCGTTGGAAGTTCGATGTGGATTAAATGCTGTTCTTCCAGTCAAGGGCTCAGCAAATCGCTGCAAAAGGTCGCTGTTGCTGTGGGACGTTCCGCTGGTATATTGTCTGTTGGTGTGCAGTGTGTGCCGCGTTGTGGTGTGCAAGGTGAAGATGGTAAGTCAGATGTGGTGACGCTTTTTGTGTGGTTTCTTTTTTAGTTTTTTACTTTCCTTGACGTGTCGTTCTTTGTTCTTGCCCCCGTTGGCACTTCCCCAAAAGAGCTGTAGCACGTAATACGACGCCATGGGGAATGGCAAAGGCGGCTCAGCGGGTCCACCAAACGCAAGCCAAGCCTTGACCAAGCCCAGGGCGTCGCATTCTCGCTCGCTTTTAGTGGCTGGCGGAGCCTGGCATTTCCCGCACTGTGCCGCTGTTGCACCGCTCCTCGCACCCTCCCCCACCAAATGCCTTCTGCTGGCTGCCTTAGTCACCCACCAAATCCACTAAGTACGCCTACAAAGTGTTGGCCGACTTCGCCATTCACCATTGCATGTCGAAATACCAGCTACATAAGGCGATCATGTCAAATCCAGCACAGACACAAGTAGATGGTCTCGTTTGCGGCGTCAAAAGGACCTATTGTGAGAGTCGCCCCGCCGCTCGTCAGGCCGCACGCAAAGTGTCCTGAAAGCCTTGAGCGTTTTCCTTGCTCCAATCTCTCCTGAATTAAATTAGGTAATTCTTCTCTGTTTGAAATTACGCTTTTGCACCCCTTTCCAGAAATACAGGGGAACATGCGCTAACGCCAAGCGGCCAAGATACAATATTACGCAACAGACAACAGTGCTGAGGGTGCCCAAAAACGCCTAGAAGTCAGACAGTTCCAGCGGTATTTGGTTGGCAAAACTCACTGAATTAGGTAGCAACACCAAAACAGAGCGCAGCCAATCAGAGGGCTTTCCCAAGGTCGGTCCCTGCGATGTGAGCTTCACCGAACCCGAATCATCAACGACATATGACCACTCCATACCACCCCGATTACTTCTCACTGCATACATACCTCAGTGCCACTTGTCTACACTCTCAGCCCGCGACAAGGGCGCTACAACGATGGAACAGACCAACCAGGCCACGCTCGAGCTGCTCGAGTCGCGTGTCCGCCGCGTCGAGCACTTGTTGTACGGCGACGACGGCAACACGCCCAAAGACGCCGACTCCCTGCCGGCCAAGCCCGCCGTCGACACCCTAGCCGATCTCGAGCGGCGCTTCGCGTCCCTGGTCTCCAACGTCCGCGTCTACGCCGAGTTGCTGAAGATTTGTAAGCCGGACCCGCCCACCGCCCATCGGACCAACGATTCTGCTGTGGCTATGTGGTTGCTGACAAGACAGACAAATCCCACCCCTCGCTCTTCCAGGCACCGCCCGCCGATGTGCCGCCCACCCAGCTCGACCGCGATGCTCTCCGTGCCGTCGTCCTCAGCTACGCCAGTGCCTTCCCCGCCACCGCGTCGGCCCTCAATGCCGCCCTCGTCGACACGCCCGTGCCGGAAGCAGCACTGAGCGCACAACTCGTGGGACTTGTCCCCCGGATGGAGGCCCTGGCACAGTCGCAGAAGCAGCTGGATGCCGAGGTGGGTGGCCTCCGCGGCCGCAGCGAGCGCCTCGTGCGCCAGTATTACGAGCGGCAGGCGCTGGGGGCGTCCAACGTGATTGCAAGCGTAGAGGCTCGCGTGGAGCGGGCCGAGGGCCAGATACGGCGATTGGAGACGGCGGCGCGGAAGGCCGAGCAGGAAAGTGTGTGAAGACGGCCGAGACTGGACGGCCGTGGCCAGAGGCCCATGGCCAACACTATCAGACACACCGTCGCCCGCTCATTCGCCGTCTGTCCTGACTGCCCTGCAAGACCATTTTGCTTGTTCCGACGCCAGAGTCATGTTTCCGCAAAGACATGATTGTTTCGTCCGGTCCAGGCTCGTCTCTGAGACTTTGTTGCCATTCTAAGCCCGTACGCCGTATCGGACACGGCAACGTCACGGCACCAGGACATCAACTTATCATTGCATAGAACTTGCAATGGCGAGCATGCTTAGTTTCCAGGAACAGGAGCAGAGCTTTCTCTCCGCGAGACCTTTACCGGGGCGACTCGGTAGCAACGTTTATTCTCCGTAACTGGAATTAAGGTTGAAATACAGAACTTCCAAGGGCCACGGATGTACGAACGTCGAGGCAGGACGTCATGATGGCCGATGGATTTCATTTGAGACGCCAAGGCCAGCGAGGCGACGTCATACTTTTGAGAAATGGTATGCACAAAGCTGTGTTTCGTCCATAGCGTTACATGATACCACAATTCTATCTGAAATCTATCTGCCCTGTTGGCCAGTCGCATTCAACATTTTGTCCCTCAACACCCCTTGTTAATCGTTAATTTTTAACCGTGGGTTACTTCACATTCTGCCTCTTTTTTGTCCCCCGGAAAACCTAATCTATGACGAAAGACGCGAATCGTTCTTGATAAAGCAATGTGCAAAAGCGCCGGACGGGGTGTTGCCGTTCCGTGTTTCAGCGTTGCTTCCTTTTAACCTGGGCCCATTCTGCGACAGGAAAGAGCGGCGAAAGCGCATTTGCAAGAATGGATAGCCGGGAGGCAGTGAATTAATCGCAGGCCCATGGAAAGCGTGTTCTTTGCGTACCTGCTCCGTATTGCAGGAAGAGAAACAACGAATACCGTCGATCCTTGACAGGAAAGTAAATACGGTGAAGACTGAAGTCAGAAGCGACGACAAGACGCGTATGACGAACAAGACCCATGGGACAACCGTGGATCGTCAATGGCCAGTTGGAGTCAGGCGTGTCATCGCCGTCAGAGACGAAGCAAAGGAGGCCGTGGTGTAGACACGAAGAAAACGGCGAGCCGAGCGGCCTTCCGGATTGCATCAAAAGCCCGTCCGTCTACGGTCAAGGTGTATATTGTATGCGAGTAACTGAGCAATGAAGGCGTTGTCGTGACCAGCCCTAGAGCAATTCATAAGAGTACGGAGAATTTACTCGGCCTTCTCGATCTCAGGTCGATGTCGTGCAATCCCCGGGCGTTTCGTGTGACAGTTTGAACGCGAGGCAAGGACACGAGAGGACGTTAATGATAGGCACAGCACAGTACACGCAGGAGAGGAAAAGGGGCCAGATCGACAACGGCATCGACTCAAGACAACTGGTCAGGAAGCTTGTCGATTTGCTATTGTCCCGACGAGTCTTGTTCAACGTCGCCATCGTATGCCTGTCAATTCAGCCATCGGTGTGTTCAGACCGTACTCTGGCTACGTAATTCATGGGTCGTTTCAAAAGCGGCCAATAGACTAAGAAAAACTACAAGCCAATCACTATGCTTTCGCTCTCAAACGGAAACCGTTTTCTCGTGTGCTCGTCTCTGCCCTTTTTCGACTAGTTTGCTCCGTGCTGCAGCATGTTTGAAAAGTGTGCTGTGCCGAGGAAAGGGGTTCCCACGGACGTTTGATATGTCACCTGTGCGTCGAGAGGACGGGGATTCGAGCGCTGACTTTATCCATTACGGACCGTACGGTGTCTTCGCCGTTCGAAAGACGGAGCTGACTTTGATGTCTCCTTCGTCGACCGACGTCAACGGATGTCGCATGAACATGCAATAAAAACGAACAGATATTGCGTCGTATTCCGCACTCTTTGTATTTTAAGTTTGCCCAACTTGGTCGACTCCTCCACTCTTTCACCGTGATCACTGCCGAAACGGGGCTTCGCTGCGACCTTCCAAGCCGAACGGAGGCTGTCAAGTTATCCTTTGTCCATGGAAAAGGTCTACCCATGGAGGTTCCGTTTCTATGCAGAGAAGACACGCAGAAGGAACACGACAAGTACGGTTAAAAAGAGGCACAGCAGGTATCGTCCGCCTTCCGAGTGCAAAACCCCCGTCACTCCATGCTCACCACATTGCCTCTTTGATGAAGCCAATCTGCTGGCCATTATGCCATCGGAGCAGCAAACGAACACGGCCTGGGCCCTCCGTCAACCTAGTCTCATTCTCACGTCTCGGTGCCTCTGCCCTCTGGTTTCTTTTGTCGTTCCTCCACTCCTCGGGCTTTGTTGCTCCCTTGCAGGTGCCCATCTTGAAATCGTCGCGCATCGAAGGCACGAGGCCAATGATTTTCTCCCTTTCGTTCTTCCACGTCCAGCCCAATCGGTATCGCGCCATCCGACAAAGCATGCAGCCCATGCGAAGCTTCGAGCCCCTGCATACCTAAGGAAAGGAGTGGTGAGGAGGATGGACATTTTGCATCTCACCGCATTCGTATTTGCAGTGCAGGTATGGATGCGCCTACTCCGTATACCACAGGTACTTGTCTCTCCACTCGGCCTGTAAAGTGAAAGGACACTTGGTGGAGCCTTGTGAATACGTGGAAGAACGCGTCAGTGGCAATGCGTCTGTAAGTACTCTTTTCTTCAAGGCGACGTCTCACGTCGCTGTCGATGTCGCTAAAAGTATGGGGGTTTCCACAACTGACATGGCCCACTGGAACCACTGGAATAATTGGAACCAGTTACGCCCTTGCACCAGCGGCACCGCCAAATGGCCTTGGCACCAATCAAAGAACTCCTGTCGAACCGTTGCACTCAATCGAGTCTCTTTCTCAAAAGAAAATGATTTCCGAAGCTTCAACTGGCGATGGCGATACGGGAAAGCAAGCAACATTGAGAATTGGCAAGTAAAAAACGGCTTCTCACAGCCAGTCCCAACCACTAGCTTTTGGGTGTGGAGAAGGATGGCGGCCTCGATCCAGGAACACTGTTCGTCGTTTCACTGGAGCTAAACGGGCTCCATAAGGAAGAGGGAGCGCCAGCCAGATAGGGTCGAAAGGTGAGGGACGCTAGTGTCAAAAACGGTAAAATTCAAGGGGACGCGTTTTGCACCAAGCGTTTCCATCGTTTCCAGCACTTCGCTAGCGTCCCCTTTTTCCCTTTCCCATTTTCTGCCCGCTTTCGTACCAGCGACAGCCAATGATGTTGCATGCGGCCGGACGTCACGCATATGTGCCTATGCATTGCCCCTGGCATGCGCAGCATCCCTGCATCCAGCGAACAAACAATATCGTCTCCCGTATTTGCCACGTTCAGTATCACGACTGCTCCAACACGGCGAGGCGACTCGTTGCCCTTTGCTCTTTCCACATTCCCCACCATCCCACCTGCCACATTCACGTGTAAGCTACTTCTCAGCGACGCTTTGCAAACACTCACCGTCCAGTCTCCTGGGCCGCTGAACCACTCTAACAATTCATCGTGCTTATCCTATACCGCATACCGTTTTGGAACAAAACACCTCTCATCCAGATTGTAATTTTTTTTCTTTCTGGCAAACATATTCTTTCCCGCATATTCTTTCCCGCATCTTGGAATTTCTTGGTTGTCTTGCCCGTCCTTGCTCGGGCTCTGTTCCTTCCTTCTTTTTTGCCGTACACCCCTGTCTATTTGCTCCCTCGCTCCTTCTTTATCTCGCATGGTCTTGTTCCGTAGTCACGGTCGAAAGGTTGTTCTTTCTCGTTCCGGCAACTGTCTCGACTTTGCCATTTGAGGCCGTCGTTCCCAGCTTTTCTGTCCTGTGTTGATGTTTGTTTCGTTGATCTCCTACTTCCCCTTCTCTAAATCCTCGTTTTGCATCTCCACGTCGTATTTCTCTTCTCTGTCACCATTTCGACAAATCCAAATAAGGGAGCCTGCTGTGCAGATATCGCCCTCGTTCCATCCATTGTCCTTTTCTCCGAAAAAAAAAAACCAATTGCAGTCTTTTCATCGTCCCAACAGACACAATAAAATCCCACACACAAAACCAATTACGACGACAAACAGGCTCAGAGGGCGCACAAATATCCCTTTCCGTCGCCATCTTTCGAACGGACATCCATTTCTGCTACACGGTTTTGTGGTCTTCTGGCATTCTGCGTGCTCGACCGCGTGGCCTTGTCCATCAGCCATTGGCCTCCACAACCGCAACATCTTCAACGGCGATCGCCATTACACTCCGACGTGCGACGTGCGACATCCTGACTCGTCTGTCCCATAGATTTGGCTAGTATTTTCGCAACCATCACACAAAACTTTTGCGCTCTCTTTCATGAGTATCGCGACCTCGCCACTTCATGGGATATTCTCTTGGCCCTCGTCCGTCTTTGACATCGCCACGTAAACCCGAGACATCTACGCATTGATTGGCATCCCGCGACATTCCGGACACGCCCTTCTATCACGTCACGTTCACATTACTGCGAAGAAAACGTTTTATCGTGTGCGACATACGAATTACAGCCGTGTGTTGACTTCCCCACTCTTGTTTTCTTTCCCTCTCCGTATTCCCAACGCACCTCATTGTGCCAATCCGGAACGGTAAGACACACTGATACCACCAGAGGACATCTCGCTCCCCATGGCTCTCAACGATCCCGTACCCCCTGCCTCCTTGTCTGGAACGGAGTAGACTGACAGCGAAAACAGCAGTAACGGCTCAAACGCTCAACCACACCAAACGCCAAAACGCTAAAACGCCCCTACCTTCTTTTTGCCCCGTCCCATTCCTGGAACACTGCCACACTTTGGGCATTTTCTCTTTTTGCTGCCATCCACCACCGTCCGCTATCCACTCTGCAACACACCCTCTCCACCAAAGCCCACTTTATTCGATCTCCCGCGCTTGGTTTCCACTCGCTCCCTCTCCCTTTATCGCCCTTTTTTCTTCACTCACACCCCAGCCAGCAAACAAGGCCGCCCACAGCCTCTCCTCGACGAGTCCAGCCTCCGCATCCAACAGTCCTTTTCCTCCCGCTGGGTCTTCTAACCCCTTTCTGGCCTCTTCTCTCATTCTTTCTTTTCTCTCCCTCTCCTGTGTCTTCGCGATTGGTTTTCTCCCCCCACTGTCTGATAGTTATTTTTTTCTTGTTGCCTCTATTTTGTTTGTTCTTCTTTTCTCTCTTTCGCTCTTGTCCATCATTTAGCTCTCGCTCTTCCGCCATCTCTCTCGCCTTTTCGTCGACCGAAACAGACGTTCCTTATGCCCTCCTACGGCTCGCTTCGTTCACCGTCTCTGCGCAAAATGGAACAGTCTCGCGTCCAGTATGGACGCCGAAACGGCTTCAACTTCGGCAACATCATCGGTGACCCCTTCGCTCTAGCCACCATCTCCATCTCTGCAGTACGTTCAGTCGCCATTTCTTCGCTCTCCACCTCTTCAATCCGTTCTCTCGAGTAGCAGAGCAACAGTGACGGTCGAATGCACAATGCCAAATGCTAACGGGACTCTAGCTTGCGTGGATCATTTCCTTCATCTCCTCAATCGTCGCCCAGGTCCAGACCGGGTCCGCCTTCCCGACCTACACTTGGTGGACCGTCGTCTACTACTTCTTCGTCGTTGCCGGCGTCTTGGTCGTCGTCGCCTCCGACACCTCGCAGACCTACCATGTCGCTGTCGTTGGCTACCTGGCCTGTGGCCTCGTCCTGGCCACCTCGTCCGTCAACGGCCTCGTGTACTCCAGCAACGGTGCTAAGGAAGCCGCGGCTGCTGGTTTTATTCTCCTGTCCATGGTGACAGTATGTCGCAGTCCCTAGCTCTTCCATGCTGTCTTGCGCCCTGCTAATTCGTTTCAGATCGTCTGGATATTCTACTTCGGCTCAGCACCGTCTGCCGTGCCCCGCGCCTACCTCGACTCGTTCGCCCTCAGCAAGGAATCCAACACCAACAGACAGAACATGGCTGGTGCCTACGGCGTTGGCCGCCCCGAGACCTCGACGTCCGCCGCTCCGCCGCAGATGTACACCTCCGCACAGCTCAACGGCTTCGAGAACTCATCGCCTGTCACCGGCATGCCGACCGCCCAGCGCAACTCGACATTGAACGGCGGTGGCTTTGGCGCACCGGCTGGCAAGACCGCTGGTGCACCGGGTGGCACGGAGGGCGAGATAGTCCCTCCGACCGAATACCCGTACCGCGCCAAGGCTATCTACAGCTACGAGGCGAATCCCGACGACGCAAACGAGATTAGCTTCTCCAAGCACGAGATCCTCGAGGTGTCCGACGTCAGCGGCCGCTGGTGGCAGGCAAGGAAAGAAAGTGGCGAGACGGGTATTGCACCAAGCAACTACCTGATCCTGTTATAAAGAGAATAAAAGTGAATGCAATGAGCTTGATGATCGATTGTCCGATAACAGCACTACATGACATTACACGATCGATGTTCTGCCACCGCGATAATCGACTCGGCCAGCGCGTTCACTTCTCACGCTCTTCTTTCCTTCGTTTTTGTTCACATTATATATACCCACATCTACGCCACCACCGTTCCCTCTCTTTCTCGCCTCTTCTTCGGTCTACAAAATATCGAGACATCACACGTCAAACTCGAAATTACAAACGCAGGGGCTCGGAGAAAAAAACATGGACACGCCTGGCTGCCAGGTATGCACAGGTGTTTCAGGTTCCAAAGCCCAGCTGCTTATTGCTTTCTTACGTCTTTGCCTTTTCTGCGTTCTTTTTGGCGACACATTTCTTTTGTTATTTTTACTTTCGACTATTGCGCATCCAGTCCTCTTTGCCGTCATTTTGACATTTTGGCTTAACACAACGGGTTGTTTCCGACTTTTATGTTGTTGTCGTTTTCTCACATTACCACTTCTTTTTGGCAACTGTCGCTGTCGCGTGAAATGGGTCGAGTTTGTGTCCTCCATCCACCATTTTGGACATACCGCCGCTCTTTTCTCGTCGGGCAGAGCTGAACACTTGTATTTTACAACCACCCTTTTACTGCACCGTTCGCTTCCATGTACCTCTCTTGAGAGGCCCTTTGTTCGTCTGATCATTTATGCTGTGTCTTTTACTTCACGTATTTTTTTTTCTCTTTGACGAGATGAGTTCACGGCTACGGGAAACAAAGCAAAACCTGAGGTCAGGTTCTTGATAGGTTGAATCGAAATAAAAACTTTGTTAAACACAGGCTACTATTCTATGCTGACGGTGCTATTGTAACTGTATAACTGTGAAAGCATGTCAAAAATATGTTCTCGCACTGACATAGATTTGCACCCACGCTTCATCCAGGTGCGTCCATCCAGCTTTTGCCTCTCCTCTTTTTGTCTCTAGATATGACGCACGAGCGCGCAAAACACGCATCCAAAGCAAAAAAAAAGAAAGTACACCTTGACGCCGAGGAGAACGACTTTGTATGGCAGTATCAAATGTCTCAGGATTGGCGTAAACTTCGGGCGGCAACGTAGGCCGCACGACAGCAAAACCTTCGACATTTTGAGAACGTTTTTGCGTGGCCGCATGCCACTTGCTTTGCTCACAACCTCGGTCTTGCATTGCACCTAGTCGGCGAAGTCGGTTGTCAGCCGTCCATGTCTGCAGTCCCTGGTCCGAGGTCCATAGTCCGCATTGCTGTAGTCAACTAGTGGCCTCTTCTCAGCCCAGACTCACGCGATGCAGGAGTCGCGATGTCAAGCAATCTTGGCCTTGTAGTGCCGTCTCTGGCCCGTCTATGTCGTGTCATCCCCGTCAGTGCGCAGTCAGGATCCGGTCTGCCTGGCCGCTCGTCACGGCGCCATCGGCTCAGATGCATATGTATCGTATCCTGGTAGCAAAATAGCATCGTTGTTCACTGCCCCACGGTCGACTGGCGCAGCCGCTGCCGCAGCTCCCGCTCTTTCTGCGCCACTTCCCGCTCCAGGCGCTCCACGCTGTACTTGAGCTGTTCCTTGCGCTGCCGCACCATGCGGGCACGGAGGGGGTCGACGGAGGCCGCTTTCGTTGCCCGGCCTGCGGCCGCCGCCCCCCCCTTGCTCAGCTTCGCCGGCTCCGCATCCCCTTCGAGACGCCCTGCCTGCAGCGCCGCACGCGCCTGCAGCGTGTCAATCCGGCGTGCCTGGCGCGCCAGCTGGTGCGACGCGCGGTCCAGCAGCTGGGCGACCGCCGGGCCAATCTCGCTCTGGAGGGAGGCCTCGGCGGCGGCGAGGGTCGGCTGGGGAACGAGTTCGTAGTGGCGGACGGTCTTCAGGACGCCGGCAAGGCGGGGCATGTCGGCCACGGCGCCCGTGCTGCCGCTGCCGCCGCCGCCGCCGTTTGGGCTGTTTGTTGTCTCGGCGGCGAGAGTAGCAACGGACGATTCGAGGTAGGCGAGCGAGGTGCGGAGGGACGCGACGCAGTCGCCGTAGAGGGCGAGGGTCTGCGATGGCCCGGCGGACGAGGCGTAGAGGGACATTGTTTCGTTGGTGAAGAGCCGCGTCTCGGTTGTGTGAGGAGGTTGTCAACGTGCGATTGTGTTTGTGGGGTTGACGTACGAAAGTCGATGACGAGACAGACGCGCACAGGCCCCGCTTAGCCGTTGGTGAAAGTAAACAACATGCTCCACTTTTATGTCCCATACAAAACGATCCACACAGCACATTGTGCCTCTTACACCAATGCTCGTGTATGATTCAAGCCCGCGAATAGAGAGTAAATGGTGTATTCTTTATTGAAAATGCAAATGCTTCGGCCCGTTATGTATCAAACCCTGAATCTCTAAATCTATGCGTCAAAAACAAGGACAACGCCGTCGTCGCCGGCAGTGGCAATGCGCTCGCCCGTATCGCCCTGCACGAAACCCAGCACACCACCGCCCTCGCCGTCGCCGCGATGGCCGCGCCACTCCTTGACCATGCCGTTGTCGCCGGGCTTATCGGGTGTCACGTTCTTGCGCAGGTCCCACCGCCGCACCACGCCGTCCATGCCGATGCTCGTCAGCAGCCACTGTGCAGGGCCGCCCACACCGGCCGCCACGCCGCCCGTCAACGACGCCGGCGCCGACTTGACCCATTCGACCTTGACCACGGAAAAGTCGTCGTGGGCCAGGCGAATGTGTCGGCGCAGCGCAAACGACCGCGTGACGTCAAAGACGGCGATGCTGCCGTCGACCGAGCCAGCAGCCAGCAACGTCATGGGCGGCGGTGCAAAGGCCAGCGTCTCGATGCCGTCGCTCTGCACCTCGAGCGACGCCAGGATGGTGCCAAACTGTGCCGGGTCCGTGGCTGCTGCGCCGCTGCCCTGGCCTGCCGGTGTTGGCCGTGCCGCACCCTTTTGCTTGGCGCTGCCGCCCGCCGCGCCCTTCTTGGCCGTGCCCGCCGCCTGCGCACCCGTTAACCGTGGCAGCGTCACCACCTTGATCACACCGCCCGCACCGCCAACGGCCACCAGCGTGCCACCGGGCGACACGGCCACCGAGTACAGACCGCCGGGCACCTCGAACCGCTGGTCCTCGCCCGTCAGCGACAACAGCGCCTGTGCGCCGCCTGGGACCAGGCCGCGGCCGGCCGCCACGCCCCACACGTCCCACACCTGCAGCGAGCTGTCCTCGCTGACCGTGGCCAGCAGGTTGCCGTCGGCGGTCCACGTGCCGGCCGTGCAGGCGGCCGTGTGCGAGAAGAAGGACTGGACGATCTGGATGGGGCTGGCCGGGTCGGCCGACGGGTCAATGGACAGCACCCAGACAGAGCCGTCGGACGCGCCGAGCGCCACGGTGTTGGGGTAGTCGCGGCCCGGGCAGGGCGCCAGCCAGTTGATCTCGGGCACCTCCTGCGACTCGCCGACAAACTGGAACTGCACCGAGCCGCCGCCCACGGCCACACTGTACACGCGCATGCGCCCGTCCATGCCGCCCGACACGAGGAAATCGCCGTTGGGCAGCGTAAACGTCAGCGCGTTGATCGAGTCCGTGTGCCCAGTAATCTCAAACAGGGGCGCCAGCTCCGTGCTGCTAGGCTGGTTGGCCGCCGCCGAGGGGTCCGAGCTGTAGCTGGCCGGCAGCAGCGGGCGGTCCGCGGCCGCCGACGTGTCAATCACATAGCCCTTGCCGGGCGCCGTTTCGCCCTCGCCCTCGCTGCCGCCGGTCGCCACCAGCGACGGGTACTTGGGGTGCTGCGCAATCGCAAACACCGAGTCCTTGTGGAGGTCAAAGTATGCAATTGAGTCGTTCACAAGCACGAGCTCCTCGTCGTCATCGTCGCCGCTGTCCATGGCAACATCGTCACCGCCGTCACCGCCGTCGTCGCCGTCAATCTCCTCTGCAGCATCGTCCATGTCGAGCATCTCCGGGCCGGAGTCGTCGCCATCATCTTCTGTCGGGTGCTCATCGCGCGCGTTGTGCGACATTGTGTCTTTGTTCGGGGGACTTCAGGGAGGAGGGATGTTCGTAGAGGCAGGAATGGAATGGCTGTCGTACGAAATCGTCGTCGTTGCAGAAAGCCAATTGTATGGGGCTGGAGTTGGAAGATGCTCTGCACAAATGTCCGCAGAGACAAACAGTGGCCGCCAATGGTATATATATGGGCGGTCGCCGAAATATAAGAAAACTCGTTTGAGGCGGGCGTCAGTTCGTCGAGGTTCTTTCCTCGCGTCCCAGCTTGCTTTCTAAGCGAAAAAAATTACGGAAGGAACTATGGAGGCCAAACAGCGACCAACTTTTGTATTTTCTGCCGCCTGCCTTCGCGGGACAGTTGCGCCAAAGCATGCGCTATTGCTACCCCACTAGCCAGAGAAAGAGTCATTGCCCGTAGGCGGTGAGGCGCTGTAGGTTCCTGGCCACTGTGAGAAGATCGGGCAAAGGCGCCACCCGAGCTTACAAACGATGAATGTGCAGAGAAGCACTCGGCGCAACTCAGAATGATATCATAATATGTCTTGGATGCGAGTCACGCCCTTTGCGCTCTCTATCATTTCTTTGTGTTTATGGAAAAGAAAAAAAAATTATATACGTATGTCCACAACATCAATAGATATTTTTTTTTTTTAAAAAAAAAAAAACTCTTATGTTCGAGAAAATAATATGAAAGACTCAGTGAAATATGTTTGGAGGAAATACAAATTGTTTAACTTCTCGACTTTAGAATGTCTTTAACAGTAGTGAATGTAAATATTTGGGGGTTGAAAATATAAAATAAATAGCGGAGAAGTAACGGCTAAAACAAAAAACTCCAGTAACTCAAACCCCTCAGAATCCCGACGACATAACTCCTCTCTTCATTTGAGACACGTTGACAAATGACCAATGCACACCCTTCAACTACTCGCCTCGACGTTCACTACCAAGTCGACCGGCGACGCCTTCTCCCACTTACCATCCTTCAGCACGTACGAGCTGCCGCCGTCCTCTGCAGCGGCCTCCTTTGTAGGGAGGTCGACGAGACTCGGATTGCGGCCAAGTAGCCACGCAGCTGCTGTCGTCTCTTTGCCGTTGCCTGCACCACCGTCCACATAGACCAGACTCCTCAGGCCGGCACGCGGTCGCTGGAAGTACTCAGCCACCACGGGATCCGAGGCCGAGGGGCCAGCGGCCAGTGCGGCCACCTGCGGACCGCCGAGGCGTGCCGCCACAATTTGCGAGAGCAGGCCGGGAAACAGCCACGAGTGCTGCAGCATCTCGACCTCAAAGGCGTGAATTGTCTCGCGTGCGAGGTGCGTGTAGGTGTTGTCGTTCAGAATGCTGCCGAGGCGGAACAGGTTGGACGCCGCCACGGCATTGGTCGCCGGCAGTGTCGTGTCCATACCGTCCTTGAGGCGCAGCAGGTCGACGTCGTTTCCGGACTCCTGCGTGCGATAGAAACCGCCGCTGGACGAGTGCGTTTGCGTCGAGGGCACACCGGGGCTGTCGTAGAACAGCTTGATTTGTTGCTCTGCATGATATTAGCATGACATTCAGTGTCGCATAGAGCAGAAGCGGACGTTGACTTACCCTGCAGCTCATCGGCCCACTCCAGCCACTCGGCCTCGCCCGTGGCCTCGTACAGCTCCAAAAGACCCTCAATCAGGTAGGCGTAGTCTTCCGCAAACGCGTGCACGTCCTCCCGCTTGCCGTTCACAAACACGCGGTACAGCTTCTTGTCCTTTGCAACCCACAGGTTTTCCTGAATAAACTTGGCAGCGTCTCGCGCAGCCGTGATGTACTTATCGCCCTTCTCCGCGCTGTGGCCACCGAACTTGAGTGCGGCGCCGGTGCGTGCAAGCGAACCGATGACGAGACCGTTGCCGGCCACCACCACCTTGTCGTCTAGTGCGGGCCGCACACGCTCCTTTTCGCGGTGCGCAGCCAGCTTTGTCCGTGCCTCGGTCGTGATGCGCTCGACGTTCTCACGCGGGATGTTGAACTGTCTCGCCAGCTCGGCCGTGTCCTTGCTCACATAGAGAGCATTCTGGTTGATAAACTCGTCAAACGGATCATTGTCACGGTCCACGTTGCCGTCCTGCAGCACGTTCCAGTAAGCCGCCGCCACACGAGCGTCCATGTCGTTGTGGCCGTTGCCTCCACCGACCACTGTGTCAAACTCTCGTCGTGTCCAGACATAGTACGCGCCCTCCCGCACGTGGCGGTCGCCTTTCCGGTAGTACGAGTCGGCGGATTCGCTGCTGGCAAAACCGCCTCCCTCAAGACGCACGGGTGCGCTCGAGAGGTAGTCGGCGAGCGAGTAGATTACATCAAGGAACTCAGGTTGTGTCTCAGCTGCTGAGCTACTGGAAAGGTCCGACTTGGGTGCGCGCAGAGTGTACAGCCACGCATCGAGGTACAGGCTCAGCAACAGGCCGTTGTCGGGGATGAGCTTCTCGAAATGCGGCAGGGACCAGTTGATGGTGTGGCTGGCCCGGCCAAAGCCACCAGACAGGTGGTCATGCAGAGCGCTATTGCGCAGTTTCCGAAGCGTGAAGAGCGCCATCTGGACAATGCTGGAAACCTCGGTATCGCCAACAATGTCCTGCACAACGGAAGGGAAGCTGCCGAGCTGTAGCAGGAACGAGTATTTTGCGGGTGTGACGAACTTGGGAACAACACCAAAGCCACCGTTCACAGGGTCGAACGTCTGCCTCAACGTGCTATAGGCTTCATCAAGCTGGTCGATATCAAGATCGAGCTCGCTCGACAGGTTTGTCTCGTTGGTTTTAGACTCGCCCGGCTTGAGCAAACCACGAGGACCAAGCGTGCCCTCGGCAGCAAATTTCCGCAGCTGAACAACTGTCTCCTGGGCCTCCGTCCGGCATTGCGCCTCGCGTTCGGTCCAAGACTGGCGCAGCTTCTCCAGCACGCCGAGGAAGCCAATCAGCTCCTCCTCCCCGTCCTCGCTTCCGCTCTGTTTGTCACGTCCGCTCGCCTCCGCACCCGGGCCAGGCCAGTAGCTGCCGCCAAACACGGGCTCCAGGTCGGGCGTGAGGAACACGTTGATCGGCCAGCCCGCGCTGCTGTTGACCAGTTGCAGGTAGTTCCAGTACACAGCGTCGATGTCCGGGCGCTCTTCGCGGTCGACAACGATAGGAATAAAAAACTCGTTAAGTATGGAAGCGATGGAAGGGTTCGAGAAAGAGTCTTGTGTCGTCAGATGACAGTCTAGAATGAGACGACAGGTTAGAGACAATGTACAGATTTAGAGCGCAAAGATGGGAACAGCATACAATGGCAGGCGAGAAAGCCAATGTGCAGGAAGATAGGCTTGTTCTCCTGTTTGGCACGATCAAGTGCATCTTGTCCAAACAGCTGCCAGTTGACGGGCGTGTCCGCTTGCGCACGCACATACGGGCTGTTGCTTTCGCCGGCGCGGTTGCGCAGGGGCGTGGCTTCGGTGACTGGAGCTGTAGCCGGCGGCACGGCTGGGGCAGCAGCAGCGGCTCCGAGAGCCGTCGCCTCGCTTGACGATCCCGAAGAAGCCCCGCTGGCTTTCTGGAGCTGTGCGGCCATCATCTGGAACGGTTGTTGGGTGGGTTGTCCCCTCCTTCTCGAGCCGTGACGTCGGTTGAGGGTTAGTGGGTTATTCGGCACGCGACTATCGTGTGCGCAAGATCGTTACGGAGCAAATCTGGCGTTGCGAATGTGACGAGCAGGTGATACAACTCCAAAAATCAGATAAGCGATCTCACTGTTTGGTGCAGCCTCGCTTTCCGTCGGGCTGGCGGCAGGTAGTATGCAACCCCTCCCAACCTCCAGATAACAAACAAAAAGTGTTATCGCAATTGTGCGCCGTGTCGGGATACAATGTATCGTGCAGCAAAGGCGAATGAGAGATGCGCAAAAGAGTTTCCAGTACAGAAAAGGGAGGTCCAAAAATGGTAGAGAAGATAGAGAGAAGACGATCGGTGTAAATCCAACGAGTAAACGGTGCAGAGAACAAAGGAGAATCAGGAAATAGTGAAATGCATTAAGACGGAAGGAGGGGAGGGGCATAGATGATGACGGTGGTAGATTGCCAGGCAAGCGCAGCCCAGCGGCCCCAAATAAACCACCGTCGCACCTGCTTGCCCCACCACTTAAGTTGAATATGCCCCTGTCGACGGCCTCAGTTTTGTAACGCAGCCCAAGTTGGTCGCACTTTCCTTTCAGTATTTCGTTCTGCAAGCCTGAGTCAGCCGCGTAAAAACATGTACCCAGTTGTTCTTTCCACTTTAAGGTCGAAAAAAATGCCATGTGAAACAATGCTGACTTCCTACGGAGCAAAACAATGTAAGGCGAGAGGAAAGAGCGATTCTGAAAGTTACACCCTCTGGACTCCAAGACTGCCTCTCAAGCCCCAGGAATGTCATTCGTGTATTGGGGAGTGTACTGGCATCCCCAGCAGGGTTGCGGTTAACGACTCCGTTTATCTTACAGGCGAATTGGTCGCCCTATGCCCCGCCCAAGGCCGCAGAGTTCCCGGCGGATTGCACTGTCTTGATTGCCTGCTATTTTCAGGCGACAGTGTCAGCGAATTTCTGCATCTGGTAATTGGGCAAACAGTTCTAAACCGTGAAACTGTTTGTGAATGTTGCACATAAAGCATGAGTTACCACAACTGTCCAGGTACAGAAGCCTTTTGCTGGCGCAATGAGCAACTGTAGCCATGTGACAATCACGTGACGCCGCATTTCAACGTCAAAATCGCGACTCGAGAAAAGCTTCACGTCCAAGCTCTCTGAAAACTGTCAGCTGTGTCTATACGAATGAACAGGCGAAGAAGCCATTAGTCTGCCGCGACGATGAACAAGATTCGGCAAATACAGGAGCTCAACAAGAAAGAGCTAGAGCAGGGAATGTAAGTTTTCAATGTCTGCGACAGTGCTCATCGAGAAAGCTTGTACTTCTCAAAGAAGCATGTTACTTACTGTGCTTTTATTTACAGCTCCCCGAATGCCTCTTGGCACACCGACTACCGCGACACTGCTTTTGTCTACTTTGGTGGCCTCCCCTATGACCTGAGCGAAGGAGACATCATCACCATCTTCTCGCAATATGGCGAGCCCGTCTTCCTGAAACTTGCGCGCGACCAGGAGACAGGCAAGAGCAAGGGCTTTGGCTGGCTGAAATATGAGGACCAGCGCAGCACCGACCTGGCCGTGGACAACTTGGGCGGAGCACAGATTGGCGGGCGCATGATCTCGGTCGACCATGCACGCTACAAGGCACGCGACGACGAGGACGCGGACGAGTTCAAGGTCGGCTGGGCAGATATGCAGAGACGGCTAGGTGCTGGTGCTACTGCCGGCGGAGGCGGCGACAACAGCGACACGGATATGGGCGAGGCAACACCGAGCGAAGACGAACGCAAGCAAAAGAAGAAGAGCATCCGCAGCCGAGGCGATGGGCACCAGCCTCTGCTACGCGAGGAGCGCGAACTACAGAA
Organism: Sporothrix schenckii 1099-18; assembly: GCF_000961545.1. Taxonomy (NCBI): domain Eukaryota; kingdom Fungi; phylum Ascomycota; class Sordariomycetes; order Ophiostomatales; family Ophiostomataceae; genus Sporothrix; species Sporothrix schenckii. The sequence continues at coordinate 174,286 of NW_015971144.1, forward strand.
GTTAATCGACGAGCACGATGACGAAGACCCCATGAAGGACTTTTTGGTGGAGGAAAAGAAGAGGGAGGTCGACGAAGCAAGGAGGCTACGCGACTCGAAGGGTGACGGCGAACGTAGGCACCGGCACCGCTCGCACCGGTCACACCGCTCGCATCGAGATGATGATGATGCCTCGTCAAGGAGAGATGACAAGGACGGCGACCGCCGAGAGCACCGTCACAGGCGGCGGGATGATGGTGGAGACAATCGGCGAGACAGAAGCGATAGAGACAGGGAACGAGATCGCAATCGCGACCGCGACCGGAGGCGGGACGAGCTTGACGATGACGAAAGTCATGGCCGGAGACGAGAGCATGACCGAGGACAGGAACGCCATCGGGATCGGGATCGGGATCGGTCGAGAGACGACGGCAAGGATTCTTCGCATCGGAGACGGGACAGAGATAGGAAAGACGACCGCGACGACCGGGATCGGGATCGGGAGCGGAGGCACTGAGATACAATCACGAGGGCGATATTTGTTCATGCCCATTTCAAGCATTTCTAACGATGTTTCTGACCTATATACCCCGATCCTTTGCGTTCAAAGCACCAAATAAACTCCTGTGAATGCCAAAGTATCCCGCGAAACGCCACGCCACAGCTGTGCAGATAAACAATTCTAAAAGAAGTATTTGTCAATAAACGCAATAACGCCACTCGGTGCCTAGGGGGAAAAAACAGGAAAGAACAGCGAAAAGAACAACATCCAAGGACACATCCTAGCGCACGAGGCACGGTTTTCCCTAGACCTCTCAAGATAGTTCCATGTTGAGGTAGTTGGCCCATGCCTGGCGAACACAGACGCGCTGGCCTTCGTTACCGGTCGATATCACGAATCGTTCATACTTGGGCTCCGAACCAGTCCCGAGAACGACAACTGTGTTGTCGTTCCGCCAGCCAATAATACCTAGGGGTAGGCGCGATCGCCTCATAGCCGATGCTTCGTCTGCCTCGCGGATTCGGTTGGCCGCAGGCCCGTCGTCCATAGCGAACTCGGCGCTTGCAAAGGATACGGTGTCCCGGAAATACTTGGGCATAAACGGAATCTTGCCGAGAACGCCCCAGCGGCCGCTCCGGCTGTCTCCGCTGCGCGTCGGATCTGCTCTCTGGTCCGACGAGAAGGACACGCCGCCGTCGGACTCTTCATAGGCCCACTCGCCGCCAACATCAGAGGGGACACCGCCAGATTGCCTGCTTCCGCCCGCCGGCCCGGGGCCATCACTTGTCGTCTGATGCGGGATGTCGAATATGTGCAGGGTGCCCTTGTCCGAAGTGCAGGCCAGAAGCGTTCCTGATGGGTTAAAGCCGAGCGAGAAGATACTGACTTGGTCGACGCCACGGCGGAGCTCAGCCACGCGGCCGTTGTTGGCGGTAAGGAATACGCGGATAAGTGTACCCTTCTCGCTCGCCGTTGCCAATAGCGACCCATCGCGACTCAGAGCGATCGCGGCCAGCTCGGACGAGTGTGCTGGGATGATGCTGACTTCGTGCGTCTCGTTGTGGACGATCTTGACGTGCCCAGGGATCTGGCCCAGAATGGCAAAATGTGTCCGCGACACGGCGCACAGGCCGGCCGGGTTGGGCGTGGTGGTGAAAGAGTGCACACGCACTGGTTGGTGGTCGATGTTGTAGATAGACACCTCTTCGTCGAGGACCACAACGAGCTTCTGCCCAAGCACATGCAAGCCCCGGATGGGCCGCTTGCAAGGCACTTCCCGCGTGAACTTCTGCCGCTTCTCGTCCCATACGACAACCTTGAGTGGATTGTGCACGGGCACGCGGCCGCCGCCCACGAGGGGGATGATGTTGGTGCGTCCGACGATTTGGATGAGGCCCACGCCGCCTTCTTTGAACAGCCGCTTAGCTAGGAGCTTGCAATTTCCCGCATCAAAGACTGTCGGTTGACGCTGTTAGCGTTCGTTTAACTGCAGGGAAGGGACGTATGCCGTACCTCGTATACCAGAGTTGGTGCCGACGACAAAACAGTCGCAGTTGAGATTGAACGATGCCGCCAGTGCGATGACATTGCTAGAACCCTCGATAGGCGTGCGTGCGTCCATTTTGCCGCGCAGATGTCCGCCTCGATGGACAAGATGAACGACAGTCGGTCTGTGTAGAGTGAGCCCGGCCAGGGTAGGTCGACGTCATGGAAATGTAAACCGTTAGGTGTGGGGCCGCGCCGCGTACATTCGATGGGCGCAAAGTGGCGGCTCTAAAATTCGAGGAGAGGACTTCCAGCTGCCTGGCTTGACGCCCGAAATGGCGGCACCTTGAAAGTGCAGTAACGAATAGTAGCAAGGCCTTAAGCAGTGATTCGCAAAACTAAATCGACACGACGGTCTGTCCGAACGAGCGGGAGATAGATAGAAGAGCTGATCGTAGGTAGAAGCCTCCCCTCCTTCAAGTGGGTATCGGTGTCCTAACGGTATTCGGAGGTTGCAAATCGCGCCTATCCATATCGACGCATGCTCCGCTGCAGGATGGTTGGGAAGTACGCCGGGAAGAACCTGAAGCTCGATATTGAGCAAGGACGACAATGTACAAGCCGATCCGGCGAGAGTGATGGAAAATGACGAAGGAAAGTTGGAATAATTGTTCAGGACAAATGGTGGTAGGAGGTCGGTTGGAGCTCTGTCACGCGTCACCAAAACGGAGTCGAGCTAGCTCATGCGTGCTGTGGCAGGTGCCGTGACAACTGCCCAGCGATTGCCAGCTGGCGCATCAATTCTTTGGAGCTTGTTGAAGGCGCCAGCTGGCAGCAGTTCTTTCCTATTCGGGATGCAAACAGTGCATTGCACGAGGCCCCCGACGGCCACAAAAAGCATTAATATTCCAACTCCAAACCTGCGCATCAAAACGGCCTGCGAACTTGGGTTTGGCGCATGTATCTCGTCCTTGCATCGAGTTTCTGCCCAAACTTCGTTCCCATGTATCTAGCGCTTGCTGAGAGCCCACCCGCCAAAAGGACACGGCGCAAGGTGGACTTTATTTTGTCGGCAGACCGCCTTGGACACTGAGAAGCCATGAGCATCTCCCCCCTTTCTTGAACTTGAGGCGCCTTCCCTATTTGAGCCATGGCGTGGAAAATAAGCCGGTCGGTGCTGTCTTCCCCCCTGAATTTGCTTTGCTGGTGTGCGACTGGAGCCGTGTTTGTCTTGCGCTCCGTGCACGGCCCACTTTATCTCCTGTAGGTAACGGGCAGGTCCTTGGGCTTGCAGACGCTGCTTTAGGGGTTCTTAGGCCCATTTAGTGTCCCTTTCCCAGCTTGTGTAGGCTGTTAGGAGCTCCTTCCCCGATTGCGATCCACGGCAGAGCGCCCCTTCCCCTGGCTGTTCTTGTCAACGGGGGGATTCCCGTATTGTGCAGACAATTGCAGGTCGCGCTTGCCCACTGAAATTACCGTGCTGTGTGCTGCCCCTGATTTTCTGGACCGTCCTTTCGTTATTTCTTTTTGCTGGGTTGCGACCTTGAGACTACTCCCCACTTCCCTCGTTGGTCCCCCCTTCTTTCCTGCTTCGACGGCCACCGCCTCCTTAAAATTAAAATCTACGTATCCCAATCCGTACCTCCTGAACTTTCTTGCGTCCCCCCTTCTCGAAGTTGCACGCAAAACAAAACACAAAGCATCCCACAACAAACTCTCGCCCACTTTCTGCTCCCCACCGTGCACTCGAGGTCGAAACGAAACACTTCGTTCGGTCGAAACATCGAGCAATTGCCCGCCTGCTCCGTGAAGCTCCCCCTGTACACCGAGAAAGCAGAGACCATACCAAACAAGCGTCCTCAACCCATATTACACCGGCATCATGTCGTCGCCTGCCGTACGTCCGCACTTTTGTGATGCCTCGCCGGACATTGATTCGGCGTCTTTTTGCTGTTACTTTGCTGCACTTTCCAAGCTGCTAGGTCGCAGGGAGACCATGCATCGCGATCACATCTGCCCGGCCGACTTTACCCCTGAATAGTCTCGTTTTGCTAACACCAGGTGTTTCCTTTATCACAGAAGATGATCCGTCGCAAGAAGAATGTCAAAAAGGGCATTCAGTTCTGCCTGATGGTCTGCGGTGCCTCGGGTACTGGTACGTTGTGGCCCGCGCATTCGCATTGAGCTGGAACCCACGAAGCTAGATTTGCTCGGATCAGGCTTCGAGCTCCCAAGACACCATTGAAGTGCTAACCTTTGTGTGCACTCATACAGGACGGACTACCTTTGTCAATACACTGTGCAGCAAGGGCGTCTTGACGCACAAGGAGTCGGACGACCCGAACACTGCCCATGTCGAGGAGGGTGTAAAGATCAAGCCGGTCACCGTCGGTACGCATGCAACCCATCCGCTCTCCTGGACTGGTTACTGGAAAACAGTCCTACTAACAGTGACCACGCAGAGCTCGAGCTTGATGAGGAGGGCACGCGCATCTCTCTCACCATTGTCGACACCCCCGGTTTCGGCGACCAGATTGACAACGAGGCCAGGTATGTCCGCCCAACAGGTCCTTGTAGGCGAATGCCGGATCTTGACTCTTCTAATCTGTGTACTGATGTTTATACCTATACAGCTTCTCCGAGATTGTCGGTTACCTCGAGAGACAGTACGATGACATTCTGGCTGAAGAGTCTCGTATTAAGCGTAACCCTCGCTTCAGAGACAACCGCGTTCACGCGCTCCTCTACTTTATCACCCCCACTGGCCACGGGTAAGTCAGATTTGGGACTGCACCGTTTTGCACTGGTGCATCCTGGATTTCCTGCTCGTTACTTGAAAACTGACAACATCTCACCTAGCCTCCGCGAGCTCGACATTGAGCTCATGAAGCGACTTGCCCCTCGTGTCAACGTTATCCCAGTCATTGGCCGCGCCGATTCGCTGACTCCCGCTGAGCTGGCTGAGTCGAAGAAGCTGGTTATGGAGGATATCGAGCACTATCGTATTCCCGTCTACAACTTCCCCTACGACATTGAGGAGGATGACGAGGACACCGTTGAGGAGAACGCCGAGCTTCGTGGTCTGATGCCTTTCGCTATTGTCGGCTCTGAGGACATCATCGAGATCGGCGGCCGCAAAGTTCGCGCTCGTCAGTACCCATGGGGTGTTGTCGAGGTCGACAACCCGCGCCATTCCGACTTCCTGGCCATTCGCTCGGCCCTTCTGCACAGTCATCTGGCTGATCTGAAGGAGATCACACATGACTTCCTCTACGAGAACTACCGTACCGAGAAGCTTAGCAAGAGTGTCGAGGGTGGTGCTGGAGCGTACGTTTTCCCCTTTTGTCACTCTCCATATGCGGTATTCCTGTCTTTTGATATCATACTAACTCGCGGACAGTGACAGTTCGATGAACCCCGAGGATCTTGCCTCGCAGTCAGTCCGCCTCAAGGAGGAGCAGCTCCGCCGCGAAGAGGAGAAGCTGCGCGAAATTGAGGTCAAGGTGCAGCGCGAAATCAACGAGAAGCGCCAAGAGCTCTTGGCTCGCGAATCTCAGCTCCGCGAAATCGAGGCTCGCATGCAGCGCGAGGCCGCAGCTGTTGCCGCCCAGCAGCAGGCAACCTCTCCCATCGAGGCGAACGGCGACCACGACGGCAACTAGATCCGGCCGGATGTCAAGGATATCATGGTGTAATGCTTTTACTCGCCATGTCTATGACTATCGTCTTTGCGAAGTTCGAACCAAAAGGGGAGATTGGGTTTCGTTGCAATACCAACACACGGGCGTTGAGATCCGATTATTCTGTGCGGCTTGAAAAAGAATTAAAATATTCCGTCTTCGGCGTATTTTATTTTGGGTTTGAATCACTCCGGGGGCAACCAATTACATGAAACTTACGACGAGGCGGGTCTTGAAAAAAGGAGAGCAGTTCTATGCGAGCTTTTTTTTTGTGATGCAACTTGCAGACGACATCACGGGCGTCTGACCGAGATCTAACTGCGGTTGACAAGAGCTTGCGACGATTGGACCATATGGGCAACAACTGTTTTAATTCCCCCGCCCGTCCTCTTGTCTAATTGCTCTTATTTTTATTGTTTTCATTTTCGTCTTTTCGCCTTTAATCTGCGGTCGGGCATTTGGTTGTTTAACCCTTTACCCCTTTGCGTTTTGTTTGTATTTTCTATTTCTATGTTTTCTCATCCTTTTTCCTTTTCAGTAGTGCGTGTTGCTATTATTCTTACCTATGAGATTTCTAATGCAGATATCCCCAAATCATACTTATTAGTCTATCCAAGCTTGTATCTTGCTATATGCATGATATTGTCTGGAATCAAGGACGCACGACATGTAAACGCACGACTAGTAGTAGCTCAGAACGTCGGTAAAGGTTTGCTTTGATAAAACTAAGCAGGACGGTGTCATGTCAACGAACGATAAGAAATATGAAAAACAAACCAGCTATGTACAAATACAAGGAGACAATAAGCAGAGTACGACAAAAAGTCAAGACGTGAAAAAATTGGACACAAGGAAATAACTGCTGCCAAAACAAGCACCAGAGTAGAGAAATGTAGCAAAGCCCGCAAACGTGGTGTTCTGTAAAACGAACCCAGAGACTCTTCAGTACCAAATGTCCTCCTCTTGTATTCATATTAATGTGGTCGACGCACCCACGCACCACAATACGCAGTCTTGTCGTGGCCACTCCGGTTTCACCTTCATCGGAGTCTTTCCTTCCCTCTGTTCCACTGTTCAAACCTTTGCCACTTCTGCAAGATGATCCGCCGTCTAGTTGTTCTGCTGGCTGTTGAGGATGCGCAGGATGGCCAGGAACAGGTTGATGATGTCCAGGTACAGGCTGATGGCAGCAGCAATCTCCTCCTCAACGTGGTGCTTGCGCAGGACCATCTGGGTATCGACCAGGATGTAGCCACTGAAGATGAGGGCCGTGATGCCGCCGTAGATGAGCTCGGTGGTGGAGCTGTAGGGGAAGAACATGGCCATGAAGCCGAACAGGATCAGGGCCCAGAGAGCGCCAAACAGGTAGGGCATCCACGAGGTGAAGTCGTACTTGGTCTGGCACGCAAAGAGGGTGAGGAAGACAAAGATGCCGGCGGTGAGGACCACGGCGTTGAGGACGATGCTGGCTTCGTAAAACGAGACAATCACCGAGATGCTGTAGGCCTCGAGGACGGTGAAGCCGGCGAGGAAGAGGAGGTTGGCCGGGTACGACTTCCGCTTCCAGTAGGTCAGACCAAGGAAGCCCATGGCGCCGAAGAGCTACATTCCTGTTAGTTTGCGAAACAACGTACGTCATACAGTACATGTATCTTGTTGGGGCAAAACGGAAGGCCGTGCTTACCGAAACGAAGACGAGAGCCGGGTGTGTCTGGATCCATTTGCGGTAGCCCTCGCTCAAGAAGCTGACGGCGCCGAGGGCGCTCGTGGCCAGCAGCTGGATGGTCAGGATGGCGTAGACCTTGCGGACAAACTGGTTGCGGATGCTGACGGTGGCCTCCGCGACGGAGCCGCCAAACTTGAAGTCGTCCGGCAGGTCGCTGTCGTCATCGACACTCGCGCGGGGCGCACCGGAGAACAGCCGCTCGTGATCGTCGTCGGCGGCGGCGCGGGCGCTCGCGCTCGCCTCGGCCTGGTACGAGGGTGGCGCCTGGGTGTAGTCGAGGTGCTCATCAGGGTCGACGGCGGCCGCCGGGCTATACTTGGCCGTGCTCGCCATCGTAGAGGATGAGGTGGTGCGGGATGTGTTGATGGTCGAAAAAGTAAATGGCGTGTCGAACAATCTGGGACGAGAACTCGAATACCGAACACCGTTGGCGATGATACGACACAAAGGACACAAAATAAGAAAGTGCAAGTTGTCTCGAAATTCGTGCGGATGCGAGAAGGCTGATGAAATCAACTAATCACCGGGGGACGTTCTAGTTGCCTAATGAGTGGCGCGGGGATGGAGAGGCAGTGTTGGCGCCAAGGTCGTCTTGTGTTTGGAATCAAGTCATGTGATTTCAAGCTCTATAAAGTCACGTGCAAGTCATGCGTTTTTGTAAACGACCTTCTGCGACTGTCCGGATGACTGCCAATGAAGCGACGGTTCATTGCTACTGGAGTATCTATGGAAGGCTAATGTTCTTAGGACTAGTCGATGGCATTGTACGCTTCTTTCCTATCCAGTTTTTGCTGCATCTTGTGACAATAATGTTCGTTGTTTCTTTTCTTTCTTTTTTGTTGGAGGATAAATGGTGATTGCATTTAGAGTACAACATACACGCGCGTGAATCTTGCGTGCTGGCGAAACCGATTCTCATTGGAGAAGGGCGAATGCAACGCAAGGCATACACCTGACAACTGCTTCCCAACCCTCTTCAGAAACCCTTCCCGCTCGCCAGGCGACCCTGGTTAGACTTTCAGCCATTAAGGGTTGTTTTATTCTTTGGTTTGGACCCTGTGCTTTGGCATCGTTTCGTCAAACTGTTCTTTTTCGGTCACGACCTTTCTTTTTCTGGCGGCTCCTTCCATACCAGTCGATCTCGTTATTACGGTGCTGTGGGGTGCCGAAATGTCGTTGCCTTGGAATAATAAGACCATTGGTCGTGTCTTCACCGCTGTCATTTTGGTTCTATGCAAGCTCTAGTGCGCCATTGCCGCCAAGACCCTGCAATCCCCCCCAAAGAAGCTGGGGGCAGTTTGTATTCGGGGTTCGATAGCGGCTATGAAGAGCAGCGTAGATAACAAACATCGTATCTTACGGTTATACGAGGAGACGAGGTAGGTCGACGACAGAGGCAACCGCGGCCGGCGCAGTCGGCGGTTTCGACAATTCGCCTACCACATTTCATCTCGCTATGAGTATCTCTTTCCTTTTCGAGTACACGCTGGCGGACGGCGAGCGGGGGAAGTTACGATGGGGGAACGACGGCCACAAACCATGGAGCGCGGCAGGGGCGTTGGCCATTCTCTCGCCTGTCTCAATGTAACACGGCGGGGAAGCAGCAATAAATACGAAGTGTTTCTTCCGCCCTAAACCCCGTAGTCGTCGGCAAGACACTTAAGTAGCCACCCCTGGGAAAGAGCGATGGGGCACTGTGCGGCATACGATGCTATGGTGCAAGAACCAGCGTTTAGATAAGCCTGAAAGGGAAGTTGTGACCAGCGGCGCTCTAAGTTCGTTGGAAAGAGGTTCAAAAACGTGCGCAGTTTTGTTTACTCCTTTTTTAACTTATTTTTGCCCCTGTTACCATGGAGCTCCCCCGCCCTAGCACTCTCCTTCTCAGCTTTTGAGACAGCTAAAAGACAAAGAAAACAACAGCACTGAAATCTGTTCCCGTTGATCCCCCTCCAAGTCGCACTCAACAAAAGCAACTTGGCCAATCAGGTCACCGCGAAGTCGCACTAGCGTCGCTTTTTTTGTCCAAGCCAGAGCCGGCCTGTGATCCTGGACGGTGCACCGATTCTCACCGCCTAGGCCGGAAAGAGGACCAAGCTGGGAAGCACCAAAAACAGAACACGAAAAGACGTGCAAAAAACCCTTGTGAAAGAGGATACTTGTACAGGCGGCCTGGCCCCAGAACCACTTTGTCCAAGAAAGCGAAAGGTGATCAGACCCACTGCACCGCCTTGCGACGATTGAAACACTCGCTGTTGGGCCAGGTCTTTGCAGAAAGGCAAGACACGAAGCAAGGCAACTGACACAAGACAACATCTTGAAGATCGTGGTCGACAAGACAAGCTCCGATTCTGCAATCGTCTCAACAGCCTCCAGACATCCTTCAAGCTTTCCCGACAATCTGGCAGTACTATTGGACAGACCGCTCTCCTGCCGAACCGTCTTCAGCGACACCGCTCTGCTTTGTCTTTTTGCCCCAAAATAGGAGGCTGGGAGACGGACGACCGACCAGCAGTCTCAGCCGCCGGGGAGTTACGCAGACACGCAAGTGAGCTTGCTTTGGATCTGTTTTGCTCGGGACGTGGTTTTGTCTTGCATTCGAATCGTCCTGGCGTTGCCAATTCCTCCTGGTTGAGGGACGCCGCCAATTTGCAGCTATCACGACTTTTGCTCGCTTTGACAGTGAGACAGTAGCACGAGGCCGAAAAGCTAGGGCTTCTACGATCTCTTTCCCAACCTTTGCTCTCCGACTCGAGATCACCGATCCATCCTCCGAGACCGCTCTGGACTCCCGGTCGGCAATTGATCTCCCTCCCTCTCTCTCTACCTCTCTTTGTGTGTACGCCACACTACACCACATCCAATACAGACCATGGCCGCCGTTGCCAGCAGCGCCCGGCCGACTGCCGTGCCCCTGCCACCGCATCTGAAGCGGGCCGCGAGCAAACCGACGGCCAGCACCAATGGCAAATCCAACGACGACCTGCCCACGCCGGTGTTCAAGACGCAGACGTCCAGCAACGCTCTGCCTCAGCGCCGCAAGCGAAAACAGGAGACGCCCGTAATGCAATTTACACGCTGGCTGGTGAACAACCAAACAGGTAGGTCCAAGGGAAACAGAGAGAAACAAGCGTGCAAACATGGCGCCGTTCACAAAATGCAGCTGACACAGGACTTCAGGCCTCTCTGCCAACCTCTTTGCCCTCCTTTTCCTCACACACACGCTGTTCCCCCGCGCGCGCGTTCATACTACCAAGTTCTTCACGCTGTCCTATTTCAACCCGGCCACCGGCAACTACAACCTCGGCAGCGACGACGTGCCCCTTATCCTGTTCCTCGTCGTCTTCTTCACCGGCTTGCGCTCCAGCACCATGGACTACGTTCTGGCTCCCTTTGCCCGCAGCCAGGGCCTCTACAGGAAGAAGCCCATTACCCGCTTCGCCGAGCAGGCCTGGCTCGTCATTGTCTACACCGTTTTCTTCCCCCTTGGCGTCTACCTCTACTACAACTCGCCGTACTTTTTGAACATGAAGAACCTGTGGACGCACTGGCCGGGACGCGAGATGCCCGGGCTCCGCAAGGCCTACATCCTCGTCCAGCTGGCCTTTTGGCTGCAGCAGATCATCGTCATCAACATTGAGGAGCGCCGCAAGGACCACTGGCAAATGCTCACCCACCACTTTGTCACCGTGTCGCTGATTGCAGCATCCTACCGCTACCGCCACACGCCTGTCGCCAACGTGATCCTCATCCTCATGGACATTAGCGATTTCTTCCTTCCGGTAGGTCGTCCTACCCCGCGCCTCCTCCTCCTCTCCTCCTGAGTCTCTTCACTCGTTAGCCACTGCCTACTAACCTCCTCTTCAGCTCGCCAAGTGCCAAAAGTACCTGGGCTACACCAATATCTGCGACGTCACGTTCGGCGCCTTTATGCTCAGCTGGTTTGTCTGCCGCCACGTCTTCTACTCCATGATCTGCTACTCCGTCTGGGCTCAGACTCCCCAGATTATGCCGGACGGCTGCTTCAAGGGCGTCGCGGCTGGTGCTGGTGCGGCCGGCGCCGTCGGCAGTGGAAGCCCGCTGGGCGTTCCCGTCGGAGCCGACGAAATCTCGTCGCTCACCCCGACCATCTCTAAGCTCGCACCCTTCCTCAGCAACACTACTAGCAACAAGCTCGCCTTCTTGATCGAACCCATGGTCCACTCCGACGGCGCTGTCTGCTACAACTACGCCGTCAAGTGGGGCTTCCTGTCCATGCTCCTGTTCCTGGAGCTTATCATCATCGTCTGGTTTTTCATGATTGTCCAGGTCGCCATCCGCGTCGTGCGCGGCAGCGGCGCCGATGACAGCCGCAGCGACGACGAGAACGGCGACGAGGAGGAGGAGGAAGAAGAAGCGGACAACGACGACTTTGTGAGCGGCGGCGATGGGAATGGCCACACTCAGCAAGCCGAGCCTCTCGAGGAAGAGGTCGGTGTCGAGGCGCTTGACCTCAAGGGTTGGGAGCGCCGGACAGGTGTCAAGCGTGTCGCGTCGACCTCGACCGGTGTCAGCCTGCCGGGCCACCACAGCGACCGCAAAGAGCTGTTGGGCCGTATTGGCTGCGAGAAGCAGGTCGACTAAGGATGGTTGAGACGAGCGTGTTGGAAGAATGTGAGTATAGGGGTTCAGGAGTAGAGTGAGTATGGGGGTGCATGGAGGCGTATTTGCACCAAAGAGCAACAGAAGATACGCAAGTAGAGGTGGGATACCAGAGAGTGCTTTTATGGTGGTGGAAAGTTATGTGACAAACAAATCATCGCTGTTTTCGTCATCTCTGTTTTACTTGTCATGTAACGACCCGGCATGGACACCCAGGGAGGCGTTAAAGTCCTTCGGGCTCTCGGTGAGCCATGGGAGATTTTGCCTTCAACAGGAGTTTTGCTTGTTAGTGTTTCGTGTCTTGTTTTGTCATTTTGTTCATGTTTTGTGTTTTATCGTCTCTCGCAAACAAAGGGCTTCTCAAAAGAAGCAACGCTACATATCCATCTCAGTTTTCGAAGTTCAAAAATTCATGACAAACCATAAGCGGCAAATGTGCGCGCTTATCATGATAGTAGTTCCCCTGGGCGCAGTGTTTCTCTGCATCGCTTCTCAAAATTTCCGGCTTGAAACACCTATATGTCGTATATTGCACACCGTTGGATTATTAATACATGCTTTAAGGCGCGAGACGGTGAAACGAAACGGGCCAGGAATCCTGCCGAGTGGCTGATGGTGATTTATACTTGTATTAATATTAAAAGACAACAACAATAAACCAGCCATGCCTACTCTGTGCGCCTTGGTTGTCTTTATACTGTCGAATATGGGCCGACTGGCAAATGCATCACGAACACGAACAGTGAGCGCAGAACACGACCCGAAAAGATGTGCAATTCAACTGTCACCGTTTAGCATGTCAACGGCCCGTCGGTCACTTACGTCATTGGGTTAACGATCTCCATACCCAATGGAAATTTACATGCCTTGTTGACGATCAACCGTCGTGGGGGGCGGACAAAGAAGAGGACACGACAAAAAAGGTCGAATTTCTTCTAGTCGCAGTCGGCTGGAATGGAAACGCGTGGCCCAATATCAGTCTTGCCCAAAGCGACTGCGGCAGGACTTGACTTGCTTCGCCAATCGTACGGGGACATGCCGTATGTACGGGGTATTCTTTCTTGCACGTTTCTATGACGATCGTGTCTCGGGGAAGGGGGGGGGGGGGCGGCATTTTTGCTCGTGCCGGTTCTTGGCAGGGTCTACGCAGCATTCCTAACTAGCAACCAAGGGAAGAAGGGAGACAGGGAGAATGCAATCAAATCATCAAGGGAGAAAAGACTCGTGACAAGAATGACGCGACGCGACGAGGGCATCTACCTAAAGAACAGACAGGCCATTGTATCCTTTTGTGGTCTCTACCAACTACAAAGGGACTAAGGGCTTGTTGACTTGAAAGAAACCCTGCAAAATAGTCAAAGCCTGCAAAGAAGCTTGTTCACTTTCAATTCATGGATGGACATACCCGGACCATTCATTCTTTTTTTGCGTCGAGCATCAGCATCAAACACTAACTGGCACGGCTAATATATTTCACTCTTCACTTTTCACTTTTTTTATTGAAGTTGTAAATTTGTCCTTGCCATGTCTTCTTGATAGATCGTCAAAGTGTGAATGCCGGCGTTACAAGAAAAATAATGTCCCTCGTTGAATACAAAAAAAAGAAGGTACGCTAGGAGCAAAAAGTGAATGTGAAAGAAAAGCAAGTGGAATGCACCAAGCAACATAAAGGTATGCCAAGGCTGCTTGCTCGCCATCTCTTTCTTTTTGCCGCGATCCTGGTCCTATACATATTTTCTGCAGTCTCAGAAAGAGGTTCTTTTCAAAAAATAAAATTGAGAAGAACCCGTCCCAGCGAACCAAGCGCATTGATGAAAAAGAAGAGAAAAAGAAGACGATAGGAAAGAAAGTGTGTGAATAAAAAGAACACAGATAGAAAGTAAAAAAGAGGAACAAATGACCCAAGGAAAGAAAAAAAAGAATTCAAAAACGCATCACATTTAAAAAAAAAGGGGGGGATGCGCCACATTGTGGAAGAAGTCAAGAAGAGAAAAGTAAAAAGGGGCGGGCTTTTCTTGTGTCTGTCAGGTTTAGAACGGTGATATTTTCAGCCACACATATCCGGTCCAAGAGACAGGGCATTTTCAGTTAGGTTTCGTGAAAAAAAAGACATGGGAACCATATCACGTTTAAGCCGTGACGGTGGCCTCGCCCAGGGAAGGCAGCACATTCGTGCCGTAGCCGCCGCCCATGTTACCCTCGGCGCGGTAGTCGCAGACGGTGAACCACGAGTCCATGCCGCTGTAGATGGTGCCGGCAGGGCAGTACTGCGAAGCGCAGCCGATCTCGGTGGTGTCGACCCAGACAACCTGGGAGAAGTGACCCCAGGCCTCAAAGTTGGACATATCGGGGTTGCTTTCGCCGTATCCGTCGGCAGGGAACTGCGAGACCTCACCGTTGTACCACATGTCGGTAATAGCCTGGGCGACGACCTTGGAGGAGTCAATGCCGGAGACATCGCCTGAGCCACCGTAAACAGCAATGTTCTGGCCGTAGGAGCCAGTGGAAGAACCAGGGGACCTAAAGCAGCAAGTTAGCACTCATGTTCTCGAATATAAAAAGCTGATGGTGAGGTAGGGCAGGACATACAAGTCATGGGCGAAGACGCAAGTAGCGGCAACGGTGGCGGCATAGCTGGCCAGGTCGCTATTCCAGCTCACAGCCGGGGCAGAGTGGTTCGAACGGTGCAGGTTGTGGTGATAGACAGCAGTGCTGCCAAAGTCAGACGGCTGCGAGTTCGAGTTCGAGCCGGAAGCAGCCGGGGTGGAGGCAGCGGCAGGAGACGAGCTCACGACCTCAGCAGGAGCCTGGGCCGCAGCGGGTTGGACAGCCGCAACGCTGGCGGCAGCAGGGCTCGGGCTCGGGCTCGGAGACTCCTGGCCAGGCGTGACGGTGATGGTCAACACCTGGGGCGTGGACGATGTCGTGGGTGGCGGCGGCGGCGGGGGAGGGGTCGACGTCGTGGTAGGCGGGGGCGGAGGAGGGGGAGGAGTCGTCGAAGTCTTGAAAGAGGTCGTCTTGACAGAAGTCACCTTCGGCTTAGCGTGGGTAGTGTGGTGCGTAGTCGGCTTGGTGGTCGGCGGGTCGACGGTCACGGTAACGTAGACCAGGTCGGTGACGACCTCAGTGTGCAAGACACGCTTGTTGATTGGGCTGGCCACGGCCAGGATGGAGCCGGCAAGGGCAAGGGCGAAAGAGGCCTTCATATTGAATGTTGTGAGGAGGATGATATAATTGTCGGGTTCTTGAGTTAATGTTAGCAACGGAACGTCTCATGCTTGAGTATTTTTGTGCTTTGGCTGGTGGTGTTTTCGTTGGAGATTGTGCAATTGTGAGGGATATGTTTCGTGATGATCATGGCGAATCTTTGCAGAACAAACTCAAGACAAAACATATCAAGTCCAAACGTGGGAGCCAGGCAACTTTAAGGGGAAAGGATAATGCGGACATGGTCAAAGAAGCGAGGCACTGTTTCCTTTGCTTCTTTGATCAATGAACAACATCTTAGAAGACTTTATTGGATAGGGCGTTGCCCATACTCCTCGACAAGCAAGCCCCTTTGTTGACCGTCCCCAAACAACCGACGGGGCCTGAAAGACTATCCAACAATGGGATTGTAGTGCAGGTGGAAATCCATGTTGCAGTCGTTGAAGCGAACCATAGTGACGGGCCGGGAACGAGAGGGCGCGACAAAAAACGCCCAAATTGTTTTCATATTACGGTGGCACACCACCACACAAAATACATACCTATTGACGTGTGCAAGGTCGCAGTGCAATCCAATCCAGGGATGCTGTCTCTTTTTTCTCTTCGAACGGCTGAGAGAAGACAAGACGTGGAACAGATATATAACCGATAGGTATAAATCTGTGCGGATTTGGCGAGATGCGAAAGACGGTGGACAGCGCTGCTGTATGGACCTGGTGACCCGTCAAGGATACTGTTGAGACACGGTGCTTCGGTTGTAAGGCGAAACGTGAGTGCGTATGAGTCGAACACGATGTTGTTCGAGATATGTTTTTTTTTTGGTGCTGTAGCTGTAGACACAGTCTGGGGCGGCCCTGCTGAATGAGGGTGTTGACAAGGAAAGACGAAGTAAAAAATCACAAAAGCAAGAACTAAAAACAAAGGACGGACAACTCGGCTGTCTGGACGTGTCGTGACGAGAGAAACGTTTTTTGGTCTTGGGCGAGAGACGAGGCGCGAAGAATGCGGAACAAAATCGAGAGCGTGAAAGGGAAATGGGGGGGGTTTGACAAGTTTGTAAGGAGTGGAACGTGTCGAATGAGACACCGACCTGGATTGCGGCCACAAAAAGGAGTGTGAGGATAAAGAGAAAGAAAAATGGGTGGTGGGAGAAGAGAAAGAGGAAGAGGAGGACAAGAAAAAGAAGGAAAAGGGAGAGACTCAAAAGAGGGATGCGATGCTAATATGTGAGCGATAGCCAGAGAGGGAAAGAGCGTTGCACACAACAAGCTCCATTTGGGCAGGCACCTAGCTGTGTCGGGCAGTGAGGTAGACACTAAGGCGAAAGGACATACAAAAGCTACTTTGCGAGGCAAGAGTGGAATGGGGACATGGTCCCTTGGGTGCTCCAGGCCAGCTAACCCTTCCACTTTCTTTTGTCTCTTTACAGCACGCACAGCATACTCCGTATTTTCCACGGAAGGGCAACTAAGGTGAGGGAAGTGGAGGCATTCTCTCTATCCACCTGCAACTTGGGCCAGGTAGGCCTGTCTCTGAAGGGGACTACCAACAACGCAGAAGCACCCATGCACCGTCTTACTGCGTAAATTACGGGGTTTCGACGCTCAGATAGAGGAATAGGAGGGCATGGAGGGCGAGGACGGACAAGTGTAAGTTTGGCTGAGCAATTGTATGTTGGCTGTAATCTTACATGCCTCGTGGACAGTCAGCGTGTTCACTATTTTCAGAGATTTGTTTTGGTACGTTTTACTGTTTGGTCTGTCCGGGCTTTGCTTGGCCTACAAGTCTCGGACAGCACGAGTCGGCCAGGGGGCATGGGCCGGAGATGGAAGGCACGACCGAATGACAAACGAGGAAATTGGCAGGAGAATAGCTAGTCGAGGCCAGACCTTGGGGAAGAAGGTGCGGCCCAGGGGTGCAGAACAGGGCTTGCAGAATGCAGAAGGAACGGTCTGCCTCACGTACGAAGTAGAATACTTCAGGGATTTCTGCACCGGGATCCTGGCCAGGCCTTGTTCGACTTTTTTGTTTAATTGACCACCGTGAACTGCAGAAAATCGCAGAGAAAAGATCAGGCCGATAAACATGGAAAAGGTGGCAGGGGGGTGCTCGTTTGCTGGTCGTGCAACGACAGGGGGGAATCAGTGTTCCCTGGAGAAAAAGCCGCCCGAGGAAATCACGGACGGCGATCCCTGTCCTGGTCTGTAGGCCGAGGGGCCAAAATGGCCAAGGGAAAGAGCGATGCGCACTGACGAAATCAAGTAGGCCTTTCTTTTCGCCCATCGTCCTTGCCTTCGTTGCCACACACAAATCAAGATTGCAATAAACGGCAGGTGCGACGCAGTCAACAAAAAGTGAGAGGGCAGACTCTGAGAGTGAGAACTGGCTCACAGACTCTCAGACTCTGTGCAGTGTTCATCAGCCGAGCCCCAGCTTTTGCTCCGTAGCGTTGCAGCTATTTTGTTAGCCAGGGGTAGTGGGCATCCGGCCAGGCACCGCGCTAATTACACACCCCTTTCTTACCCCCCTTTGTTGTTTAACTTGCACACCCTGGCGACTCTCCCACTCGCGGAGAGCCGTATTTTCGCTTGTACACTTCGATCATACTCCCTTCTCGAACGCTCAGTGGACAAGACCGCACAGATGCTTTACCTGCCCTGGCGGCAAGCGACCAGACGAACATATGAACAGGCGAGTAATAGGCGAGTCAGCACACAGATGTTGACCTGGGGAGTATTGCTTAAATGAATGCAATTCAAAGCATTAAATGACGACGGTTAGGGTACGATGGCAGCATCAGCTCTTTGTTTGCACGGCTTTTGGCCTCTCAATTTCCTCATTTGGACAGTCTATTTTTCAATGAGCGGCAGCGCCAGCCCTTGGACGTATACGAACGTTCTGTATTTCGTACATCGTATGTTGTATTGGTATGAGAGATCCGTGCAACCCGTTTTGCAAATATGGCACTATGAGCGGAATGGGAAAGGAAGCCGCGTACCACGCAGACAAAAGAACATAGGGGTACGAAAATGAGGCCAAGAGGCGGCCAAGCAGCCAAGGCCTCCAAACGAAAGGCATGTGAGCACAAGTACGCGGCACAACGGATTTGATTACTGAGTGAGGAACAGCGAGTCGTACCAGGTGTGCTGTGAAAGCTCATTTTTGTCACTGTATTTTGTTCCATTCTTATACCGTCTCGTTTCTGACCATCGTGGGATCGTGTTCTGATGATCGTACCACATCCCTTTGGTGGATTACCCTTTACCGCATATTTGGTCAACTTCAATTTCAATTTAAATGTCCTGCTGGCTTATCGAGCATCCCGTTCGATTTGGATCCAGTTGGTGTTGATATATCACGCTAGAATTGCCTGCCGTCTAGCAGGGAGACATCATCCCATGTTGGCTTGCCGGTTGTTTTTTGCAACGTGCGCGCATTTCTTACCGTACGAATGTTCACCTTGGATTTTCGAGACACACCGTTGCTCGAAACTAATACTACGACATGGCGACCAACATTCAGAAGAACGAGAAGTGACAAAGAAGAATAAGAGCCAGATTTGACGGGGATTGGAACAGGACCATTAGGAGGACCGCTGAATAGGGGCTTCCCGCTCGTTCCTGGTCTCCAGAGTATTGCATGCTTCCTCCCATCGTTGAAGACACTTCAATGCGTCGTACGACGTCCCTCATACAGCGTCTGGACCGCGGGACTGAACGATTATTGCAGGGCCATCCGCAGAAGCAGAAGCCAAGAGGCATAGTTCTAACATTAACCATCGTCTTCTGGAACGGAGCATTATCCATAACCCTATATCTCTTCGGGCCTACGAGACGACATGGAGTACAGGGTATGGTATATTCCGTATGCTTTACAGCTACGGAGTACACATTTTGCATCATTCGCTTGCTTGTGGGGATGTGTAAGGGATGTAGTGGCGGAGTTTAAAGGGGCCATGCGGCTCATAAGAGGTATTACGTCGTCATGAGTGGGAAGTTGGAAGATGCATGTGGACATTCCCATTTAGTACGCCATCAATTGTCTTACACCGTCGTTACAGTGGCTCCATGGCCCAGGCGCTCCTTACCAACTTTCGGTGTCACAGTATTTCCATCAATTGGCTCCAGGACTCCAGTTTTCGCTGCGCGGACTACGGGACTGCTTGAGTTGGTCTCTGTGCTCAAGGACGGGCACATATGGAGAAGCGATGTCCCCACAAAATGTGTTCAGTGGATCTGCCGGTGGCGCTTTTGGCCAAACAAAACGATGGACCCCTGGCTAGTTGTCCTGAAACAACGTTAATTTCGTCCCAAGCAGCCACGAAAACCGCACCACGAAAAAGAGCAAAGAGTGTGAACAACACCAGTCACAGTGCAAACCGAAAAGACTGCATTACTCGCCAGCTCCATCGTGAGAAGTCTACTGTCGGCCAGTCTTGGGTACTGATGACAAGGATGGAAAT
This sequence comes from Sporothrix schenckii 1099-18, assembly GCF_000961545.1. Lineage (NCBI taxonomy): Eukaryota > Fungi > Ascomycota > Sordariomycetes > Ophiostomatales > Ophiostomataceae > Sporothrix > Sporothrix schenckii. The sequence continues at coordinate 193,965 of NW_015971144.1, forward strand.
ACGGTAACCGCCCCGCAATCTTGTATGGAATAACAGGTACCCTGAAACATCTTTTTCCATTTCATTTCCGCAAGATGTAAAGTAACTTTGATGTTTGGTTTTCGGTCCTGAAATTCGAGGTGCAAGAGCAAGGCTGGATATTCTCCTAGGCGTCGTTTCGATTTTGATTTCGGTATTTCGAAAGGCCCAGAACATTTTGGTGCGTGCCATAATGGCGGCATATACGTCGTACATTTTGTTTTTCAGCTTGGAGCCTCGTGTGTTTTCCAATTGTCCTTGTTTGATCTTCGCTGATAAAGAGGGTTCTAGTTTGTTCCCACCTTGCAAGGTCAACGTGGCAAGGGGGGGAAACAGCTCGCTTGTACAGGACAGTTCAGCTCGTTCTGATCTGACGTCGCTATGTGGTGATTTTTTGGTTTTTATTATTATTGTTCTTTTTTTTTTCGCTTGCCTCCTTTTGTTAGTCACGTTGCTCTTTTTTCGTCAGTCCATGTTGTCGGGCCTGGTTGTTTCAAGATTCGGCGAGGGATCCGGCCACCTCCCTGTCTGCCAGACAAAGAAAAAGAAACAAGGGAAAACAACAAACGCCGGAGCCCCAGCAAACGACCACCAGTCAAACCAAATCAGATCAGATCGATGCCTAACTGAAAACAGGGAACACGGCCACCGATTGGCAGAAGTTCAGAATGTACCAGACTCAAGACGATGTGGCCTGGGCCTCTCTCTGCGGCCAAGGCCAAGAAAAAAGCGTGGCAAAGAGAAACAGACAACGGGAAACTGGAAACAAGCTAAAAGGTAGAAAAGTCTTGCCAAGGCGAGAAACGGGACGACATACAAACAGGTACCCGTAGTCAACCGGTGGCGTACGGCGTACGCATCCATGAGACTACCTGACAAGTAAAACGGGTATTCATGACAAAAAGACAAAAGGCTACTACGTGCATGCGTTGCCGACGGGGAATATCACGGGGGCAAATGGAATTTGTGCTGCGCAAGGAAAGGCATAGATGACGGAAAAAAGGCTCGCGAAAGGAACAGGGGCTTCCTTCTCGAAGTACAGAGGCCAGACCCAAAAGACCCAGCTGGCCAGGCCAGGAGCCAGGCTCTTTTGCCAGGTTCCTGGATATCCACCGTCCAGAACAATACAAAGTGCGACATACCTGCTGATCAAATCTTGGCTTTTTCCGACGGAATCTCGAGCAGGGCCAGAGGACGGCAAACTTGGCCAGGGATTTTGCTCCGTCCGTAACCAAGACGGGTCGATCTCCAATGATAATGATGCAGAATAGTACGGTTTTGTTCCATAAAATCGGGCCTGCCGATCATCTTTCGAGATCGTTATCAACGTCGTGCTCGGTGGTGGTGGGGCGACGCTGTACGAAGTAGTACGAAGAAGACACCCAAAGCTCAACATCAACATCAAACAAGATGTGTCTGCCGTACCCTTTGATGAGCTCCGTCCCAATAACTTAATTTTACGACTCTTCCTGTTATGACGATGCATACAAAGACAAAGCACTGGTAGGGAATCCTACATCTTCAATAGCCCGTTGCACTTTTATTTGCGTAATTGTTTTCTTTTGTTTATCTATTTTGAAGGATTTGTGCAAATTGCCAAGGTTTCCTCTCTTTTTTGTTATAAAAAAATAAAATATAGAAAAGAAAAAGAAAATTCCGTTATGAAACAGGTGCCATGTAGGGGACCGAGAAACTCCTTTGCATGGCCGGTGCTGGCCGAAGATGTCGCCTAAGTAATGTCTTTGACCCATCCACCGGGGCCTAGACGAAAGCTGCCAGGTATGCCTCTCACGATTGAGTGCAACGCTTTGATGTCAGCGACATAATCCTTCTGCATCTCTCGGCGACGAGGATAAACAAACAGCCCACGGAGCTCTATAAGATCTCTCTATCTGCGACAACTTTCTCATCCGTATGCTGTGCAAGGTCATGGACTCGTCATACCTGGCGAGGGTGTTGTGTTTTGAGGCAGATACGTCGCCAGACGGAGCTGATGAAATGCTTAATAAAGTACGTACCCGAAGAACCAGTGGCCATTTGTCCGTATTCTCGCCAGATGCCTTACCGCTACCCTGGCTTCGTGGCGTTGTCGATTCCGGCTTGTCACCCGTTTGGCAGAACCTGACGTAGAGCTCGAGAACCCCCGCGGGCTTGCTGTCACAGACTGATTGGATGTGTCTGTCACTGTCACTGTCAGACGAGAGACCAGTACCTGCAAAAGCTTTGTGCTTCATCCTTGTACGTCGTATGCGCCATGCTGTACCTGAACTGCAGGGTAGCGGAATCAAGACGAACGAAAACAACATGCGTAGGCGACCCTGTTAAAGCCCAATAGGCACAGAGTGCTGTCGTGGTTCGGACCATCGGATGCAGGCAAACGCCATTGCGTTTCAAGAAAGAGAGCCATTAGAAGACCGAAATGGAAGCCTCAATGCCTCCGTCTGCTTGGAATTTTACCGTGAACTCCATCTGTACAGATTGCACTCGGCTGCACCATATACAAGACAAATAAACATAACTATTTCCGTCCGAGGAGCTTTAATTTTGTCCCTACTCCGTGCATCCAGGGGTCTCCTATTCCTGCTTCCATGTCTGCGCGGCCAATGTATTTTGTGTCGCCTTAATATTTATATTCTTAGAGTGCGTGGATATTTGTTGATGTTCGTGGAGGTAAACGTCTTCAAAAGGGCAAGTAAACCAGAGTCAGACCAGTGATTCAAAATTTAATGAGAGGCAGCCAGTGTTACAAAATGGAGTGCCTGTCACATTGCAAGGCTACAAGATACACGAGAAATGAATTCGACAGGGGCTTAGCCAGGCATCTCCCATGACTACTTCGGGTACATTGACCTATGTGGTGTTTTGAGTCGGGAAATACTGGACAAATGATTTTGTTCCACTGTATCCATTATGAGTGCATTGTAAGATGGCTACCGTACTTGTCATGATATTGACTTTCGTGGTCGTACTGCAGGTGTTATATAGATGACGCAAGAAGAGATTCTTTATAATTATTGCATACGCCGTGTACCAATTTCATGGAAGAGCTGCCGTTAATTAATTGTATCAACCTATGACTGAATATTTTTGTTTTGGGCCAAAAAGAAGATTTATTTTTGTGAAAATCAACGAAATCAAAAATAAAAGAAACGTACAATACAGAGTGATTGTAAAACTCAAGGCCTGTGAACGATGCGTTGTCTGCAAAAGAAAGTCCAGGACGTACAAGAGAAACAGAACAAAATTAGTAAAAAAAGGAGCAAAACAGTCCGTAGCCGAAAGTCAGGTCACAAGAGACACAACACGAGGTACCTGGTAGAACACTCGGCAAGAGGCCAGAGGGCAGGGTGCTTAAAACCAGCCACTCGCCTGTTCATATCGATGCCCAGTCTGAGATTCAACGTGCCCGGTACGCGACATCTTCTCCAAGTTAAGGGATCGGTGGTAACTGCCATCTCGATTCGCTCTGGGTCAGATGGGGGTCAGATGGGCACAGAAACGAGCGTAGTGTCCCAATCCTGTGCTGTCAAAGTACTGTAGATACAGGACTATGACTGCCTGTAGTGGCCACTGTGATTTTCCACGTTGTTTCTCTCGTGACAACAGTGTAAGGCATTAGCGAGACTGCCTCGTTTTCCATCCACCGTGCGAGAATATCGGGCACTGCCGTTCCGTGCTTGCAGGTCAACCTGGTTCAAGTACGGACCTTTTCGTAGTAATAACGACACTTTGCCATTAAAATGATCATGTGAGGACATGGAATGTATCTCCTGCTGATAATTCTATCGCATGGAGACTGGGATGTGATACGTCGATGAGCATCTCAAGTATATCACACGATGACATGCCTTGCGGTCTATTGGAACCTAATGAACACAGACACGTCATCGATTTCTAGTAATGGCACAATATGGTGTGCCAGGGACGCGACGTCGGCCAATGAAATACCACAAGGAGCTAATGACGATGGTTGTCTGGGAGCATGTCGATTTGGACTTGGACCTTCTACTTCCCTTCGTATGACCTCATGATAACGTATCGACGAAGCTGCGCATCTGTACCTCGTCAGATGGCCACGGTTCTCGAGCCCTTAATGCCCCAAGTTCTGTGTCATGGAACCAGGCCGACCTGATACTGTCATATATCAAACAACTTTGTTGTCTCTCATTCCTGCCTGAATTGTGTGATGTCACGTTGTTTTGTTGGCATTGCTTTTCTTTGGATTAGCCTACATATATACACAAAAAGGGTTTGCTCTCCTCCATGCCGTCGTTATGACTCCATCTCCTGTGTCCATGTTGCTTTCCCGAGGGTCAATGATGCACGCCAGTCAAATACTGGGAGCACAAGCGTTCTTGTGCCGAGTCTCCATCGATGCGATACATGACGTTGTTCGTACGATGACCGTTCGTATAGTTTACGACGACGGCGCCGCAGCGGCGACCGGTGCGGCCGCGCTCTTCGGTGGCACAAACACCTCGCCAGGCCGGTTGTAGTGTGCGTAGATTTGGGTTTTGCGGAGGTGGATGGGCGTGCCCTTGGCGGCGTCTGGGATGGTCTTTTCGAGGTTCTGTCAAAGGGTTAGCCGTGGGACACACACACACACAAAGTACGACGCAAGGCATATGAAGACGCACCAGCTTCTCAAAGACGCACTTGTTGAGCGTCCACTCCTCTGGTCTGCACTGCCACAACTGCTGGTTGTTGTTCTCGAGGCACTGCCAGTGCTGGCGGAACGACTCGAGGCAGTTCTTGTTGATGTCATCGAGCACGCTCCGCGCGCACCGCGTCACCCGCCGGCCCTCCTTGAGGCACTCGAACTCGCCCTTGCCCGGGTTGTCGTTCTTGCATTGCATGTAGTCGTCGTTGTACGGCTGGCAGCGGGCGCCGATGAAGAAGGAGGCAGACAGCAACGGCGCCGAGCTGGCGCCAATCTCCTGCACTTTGGGGATCGACTCGGGCAGCGCGGTGGTGTCGTACAGCACCTGCTGGTTGAAGCTGGACAACTGTTAGCACGATGTGGAATGCATGGACGCAGAGGACCACGGCCGGGGCCCCGGAGCCGTGATGGATGATGGATGGAATGACAAAAGGTCGCCAAAACATACGAGGGTTTACGGCCCGACATTTTGGCGGCTGCACCGTGGATTGGCCGTTAACCAAAATCAGAATCAATCAATAGGACGACAGATGTTGTCGTAAGAAGCGTGGAGATGTCGGTGTTCGTCGAGGGTGGACGTGAGGTTTGGGCCGGTTTTGTGCGTGTCGTCCTGTGTTGCGCGCAAAAGCTCCGGCTTTTTTGGCCCGCCTTTCTTGCACGGTGAGCCACTCGAGCCACCAAAGCCCGGTTCCGGGTCAGCACCCAATTACGTGCGCTCATTGGCTGTCTCCACACCGAGCCAGCCCGGCGGTCAACAGCCAATCAGAAGTCACCAGGCTGGTAGCAGCCCAGAGCTTAGGTGAAAGCGTGCCTGGCCGCGCCTGGCCGCCCCAAATTTATTTTTGCAGCGAGTTGCTTCGAAACAACGGCTCCCCAAAGCTCCCCCAGGCGCGTCGATTTCGCACCCGCATTCGGCCATTTGATACCATCGGACAGGCATCACGATCTATACTGCATCTGCATTGACGCACCGGCGATTAATTCGACGAAACCGAGTGTCTCGAGCGGCCCTCTTTGCAACAGAACGCGAGCAAAGGCAGCGACTGTTTTGTTGACGCGACGACACGCCTGCTTTATTTTCTTTTACCTGTCGATCATCTCCCAATCTTCAAGGCGGACACTCACAGAATCACAAACAACGAAACTGCCTCAACAGTCTCCGACATGTCGCTGTTCGGGGCCAAGCCCGCCACCGGTGGCTTGTTTGGCGGCAGCACGACTGCTGCGGCGTCCCCCTTTGGCCAATCGGCGGCGACGACCCAGCCGCAAACAGGCGGTCTCTTTGGAGCTTCGACACAGACGGCACAGCAACCAGCAGGCGGGCTGTTTGGCGGAGGAGCACAGCAGCAGCAGCAGCAGCAGCCACAGCTCGGATCGAGTTTGTTTGGCGGCTCCACGTTCAACACAGCCCAGCAGCAACAGCAGCAGCAGCAGCAGCAACAACAACAACAACAACAACAGCAGCAACAGCAACAACAGCTGCAGCAGTCTGTCAACCAGTCAAGTCTCTGGGGCACATCTGTATGGCAGCCCGGCCAGCCAGTTGCACCTCGTAAGTCGCAAACGCCTTATTCCCTGTTCCTATCCTCACCCTTTTGCTATATACTAATATGCTCCGGTACAGTCGAAAAGCCCATTCCCGACCAGATTGCTACGCTCATTGGCAAATGGAAGCCCGACAACCCAAACACCGTCTTCAAAGAGTACTTTTACAACAAGGTCGACGAGAACCGCGTCCCGTTCTTCCAACCCCAGGCCCACGAGAACCCCCGCGAGTGGGAGGAGGCCCTCCAGAACAAGCCCGCGCCGGGCTACCTCCCTGTTCTGTGCACGGGCTTTGATGGCCTGGCCACCCGTCTCCAGCTGCAGCGCCGCACCGTCGCCACCTTCAACGCCGGCCTGCACGAGATCAACACCAAGCTCGACGCCATCCTGTCGCAGCACGACCTGCAGACGAGCGTGCGCGCCCTCGCGGCACGCCGGCGCCACAACGAGCTGAGCAAGCGGTGCCTGGCGCTCGCGGCCAAGACGCAGGTGCTGCGCAATCGCGGGTACGCGCTGTCAGGCGACGAGGACGACCTCAAGCAGAAGCTGGCGGCGCTCGAGAAGACGATGCAGGACCCGGCGCTGAGCGCGCGTATGGAGGAGCTGTGGAGCCGGCTCATTGTGCTGCGCAACTATGCCGACGCGTTGCGCGTGGAGGTGAACAAGCGAGGCATCAAGGAGGAGGAGGGTCTCGGCGAGGAGATTGAGGCCAAGGCCAAGAAGGTGAGTCCTGCACACGAAGTGCACTTTTGTCCTGTTTGACCGTGGGGCCGTCTGATGCTAACTACTTTGCAGATTGTCGAAGACTACGAGAAACAGCTGCAGCACCTGAAGAAGGAGGTGGACCAGATCAACACCGACTTTGACGTGTGGCAGAAAGAGCAGAAGTAGGCGAGCGACATTCTTGCCAGCTACGAGTTACGACGCTGCTTGATGAAGGATAAAAAGGGGGCACTGCAGCAGAAGAAGCATTGGGACGGAAGACACAGCCTATGATGTGCGTGTCTTTCTGCTTTTGCATTTTGTAATCTTTTCTTTTCATGTTTCTGTTCGGGCTCACATCTGTATGACACTTTAAGGAATGTACAAGTTTTTTGTTCTGCTTTTGCTGGCTTACACGAGCTCGCAAATGCGGCTTTGGTGACGGGCGTCGAGACAGTAAAGAGAGGACCTTTTGATATTGCGTTGGTATTCCTACCATATATGGGATTGTCTATGTATATCAAGCATCACCCTGGATGCCCAAGTCTGCAGACCCACCCCAGTTCTAATTGTTCCCATTCCGTATTTTCATACATGGTGCATGCGTTGTGCCAATTATCCGAACGTAAAGAGTGTATATCGTACATGGCGTCGGCGAATTGTCGGAGAGCACGCGGCGAGGATGGCTTCATTTACAAATCGCTATGCCACTGGTCGATCCCCGGTTGCTTGGAGGATCCCGCCGCCTTTTCTCCCAGGGAAACCGCCGGCGTCATAGTCGTCATGGTTTCGCGGTTGTCGATTCGAGCTCAGCTGGTCGTTTACAGCAGCTTCCAGACTGTCTCCAGAGCAAAGGGGGCTGCAAAAGGACGAACGGTCAGCAAGGGTGCCACTGTGGCCAGCCAGTGGGGGACACCACAAGGAGATGCTACATACACAAGTACAGAATGATCGAGGCCACGACGAACTGGCGCATCGTGCCAGTGGCCTCGTTCTCGCCGCGGCGGATGTCCTCCTCGGAATACTTGGGGGCTGTGGATGGAAGACGTTCGTTAGCACGGTTTGCGGTGGTCTAGCGCATGGCAGGTGCAGTAGAGAATTGAAACGTACGTGCTGCAAACATCTTGATCAATTGTGAGAGGCGGTTGTTTCGGGAGTGACGGGTGGTTCGGGTTCGTTGAAGTGGTCGTCGTTAACGGTGTCGTCGGTGTCGTCAGTGTTGCGCCGATGCGATTTTCCAGATTTTTCGTTGGCGCACGAGTCCCAAGGCATCCCGCTGGATTTATTGTGGGTCTTGCCTCTCTGTGGCAGCCGCGCAACTGTGGACCACCCAAAGCCTCGTCAGAGGTGGCGGTACAAAATGATTCGGAGCATTCACTCAGATTTCAGAAATTCACGACGACGAACGCCTGTGATATTCAATTCATATGAGACACTGTTTAGGATAAGCTCATCCATATGCACTATCTTCTGCAGTCTTGTTTTCTGTTGCTCGCACTCACTGTCGTTTCTGCCCATCTTCTGCAAGCATATTCGTTATTTGCAGCAACTTTTTTCTTTCTCAACTCCCGTCGCTTGCTACAGTTAAACACCTTTTCTTTGGAATCCTCCATTTTGAGTACTGGAGAGCACGGTTCTTGGTCAAAGGTGTTGCGTTTGAGGCTCAGCGCACTGTACCTCAGTTCCTGCTATCTACCAAAGGCTGCCTACTCAATTGCACCTTCTGCAGTAACGGCGCTATGCCTGAAAGTACTACCACGTATCACACAGGTCATATGCTGCTCTTCTAAGATGTAACTACAGCCTCAGCCTCGCGATCGATTCTTCCACGACTGTTCTATCGCCACAAATGTGACGATGGTGTGGCGGGAAGGAGTCAGCCTCTGATTGGACAGTGTATTGCTTGGTGTGCCAATTGCTCAGTGCACGGCCCAGCAAAACCGACGACCTAAAGTACAGCGACAGCCGCTAAGCCGTCCGAGAATAACCGGGGCGCACTTGAACCACTTGCTGCTTGGAGTAAAAATGCCCAATTGGGAAATAACTACTGATGGGGAAGAAAACCTATGGTCTGGCCCGTGTCGACCCATTTTGCTGGAGATATGTGGAGCGTAGGAATTAGAGGTCGAATACAGAAACAAAAGCAGTAAAGGAAGATAGTGCAAAAGGCGAGGGACAAGTTTTGCGAGCGCTCGACAAAGGCCTCTGAAACAAAATGAGTAAAGGTGAATGAACGAGGGCGACAGCAGTTGCCATACCGTAAGGAGTACAATTACTGGAATCGGTGAGAATGTGAACCACTGTGAACCAATGTGGAAGGAGCCAGCGAGAATGGCCCGCTGCTCCCCGCAACTCACACTTTCGTATCATGGATGGGCGGACGGCTTCTTATCTCACGGAGCACTGCGTTGAAAGTGGCACACCGTCCCAGAAGCCCCTTTCCCTGACGTTTTTATGCGTTAACCTGTCTCGCTACGGCGGAACAAACACTTGTACTTCTGTATGGTCGCCTGGTGCGGAGTCTTGTCTGTCGCCTGCTCCTGCTGTTTGCGGAATGCGACGCATCGCAAACTGCCCGTTCTCGCAGTTGTGTTCTTGCCGTTTTCTGCACCTTCCGATTTCCATTGCTAATGTATTCGTAGTAGTTGGATCGAAATGGGCGAGTGGTAGTGCCTTTCGATCGCGTGGCCGTGCCTTCTCTCACCGTCTCCTCATGTCGCTGCCTCCTTCCCTCTCCGGCATCGTCGACGCGGTCAGGCTCGAATGCAGTGTTTTCTTCTATATTTACCGTCTATGTTTTGCTGTGAGCCAGCAGCCGCCGGTCCTCGGTCAACTGTATCGTACCAATCTGTCATACGCAACCCTGCAAGAGAGACACGGCGACCTCGTCAAGAAGTGGCGAATTGGTGCTGGCACATGTCATAGAGACCGGTCCCTTATGTACTTTACCCCTTCCTTAGCTTCTCCAATCTTTAGTCCTTGGCCGATTCTTTCCGCCTCCACAATAACACTACTCATTGATAATAATTTTTTTTATCTTTTATCTCGGTGGTTCCTGCTGTGTTGGCAGGCGCGTCCCTCTTTTTGCTCTGCTCCTTCCCTTTCCCCTCCATCCTTCTTGCATTTCTTTTCTTTCTCGTGTCCTCTTGCAATTTCTCTTCTGGTGATCTCTTTTGAGCGTCATCTTCCTCTCCTTTCCCCCTGGCAGCGTGCCTACTCCAATTTTTGCCCCCTCCCCTCACGACAGCCTCCCACCTGCATACAACGACGACAATGCTGAGCCGGGGACTTACCGCTTCGCGGCACTTACACCCCAGCCGCTTAGCACGGGCAGGCTCCAGACTGGCTGCACCGGCATCGACATTCTCCGCGCCGCGATGGACATGCCAGCAGTGTGTCCGGGGCGTGTCGAGCTCGTCGTCGAGCGCGGCTGCCGTCTCTTGGGCCACTTCCAGCGCTTTTGCCAAGAAGTATCAGGCCCTCGACACCTTCCAGCGTCGCCACATTGGCCCGGACCAGACCGAGACCGACGCCATGCTCAAGGCCCTCTCGCCGCCTGCTAAGAGCCTGGACGACTTCATTGCACAGGTTGTCCCGCCTGATATTCTGACGGAGCACCCCCTGTTCCCCAAGGCCCAGTCTGCTCGCGACGACCCGGTCACGCGCGCCATCAACGAGCCGCTGGCCGAGCACACCGTCAAGTCTTATGCCGAGGCTGTCTCCTCCGAGAACGACACGAAGACCAAGAGCTTCATTGGCGCCGGTTACTACGATACCCTCGTCCCTGAAGTCATCAAGGTCAACGTGCTTGAGAACCCCGCCTGGTACACCAGCTACACTCCCTACCAGCCCGAGATCAGCCAGGGCCGCCTCGAGTCCCTCCTCAACTTCCAGACCGTCGTCACCGACCTGACGGCGCTGCCTGTCGCCAACGCGAGTCTGCTCGACGAGGGTACCGCTGCCGCCGAGGCTATGACCCTCTCCATGAACATGCTATCTGCTTCGCGCGCTCGCCGCCCAGGAAAGACGTTTGTCGTCTCCCACCTCGTCCACCCCCAGACCCTCGCGGTGCTGCGTGGCCGTGCCGACGGCTTCGGCATTTCGGTCGTGACCGGGGACGTCACATCGGCTGGTTTCGCCGAGACGCTCGAGACGCTCGGCGAGGACCTTGTCGGTGTGCTCGTCCAGTACCCCAACACGGAGGGTGGTGTGGAGAACTTCCGCGGCCTGGCCGACCAGGTGCACAAACATGGGGCCCTGCTGAGCTGTGCGACTGACCTGCTGGCTCTGACTGTCCTGACGCCGCCCGGCGAGTGGGGTGCCGACATTGCCTTTGGCAGCGCCCAGCGCCTTGGTGTGCCCATGGGCTTTGGCGGCCCACACGCGGCCTTTTTCGCTGTCGCCGACAAGTACAAGCGCAAGATGCCCGGCCGTCTGATTGGTGTATCCAAGGACCGGCTTGGCAACCACGCTCTTCGCCTGTCCCTGCAGACCCGTGAGCAGCACATTCGTCGTGAGAAGGCTACGAGCAACGTCTGCACGGCCCAGGCCCTGCTGGCCAACATGTCGGCTCTGTACTCCATCTACCACGGCCCCGAGGGTCTGCGCGCTATTGCCGAGCGCATCATGACCGGCACCCGCATTCTCGAGCGCGCTGCATCACAACTCGGCCTCGAGCTCAAGCCCACCAACTCTCTTTTCGATACTTTTGTTGTCAAGACGCCTGGCGGCAAGGCCGATGTCCTACTGCAGGCCGCTCTTGACCGTGGCTGCAACCTTCGCAAGCTGAACGACGACGAGGTCGGTGTCAGCAACGACGAGGCCAAGACGCACGAGGACCTTCTGGCTGTCATTGGCGCCTTTTATGAGGCGGCCCCTGCCATCAGCGGCGCATCATCTGCCGACAGCCTCGAGTCGTTCTTGCAGAACCTCCTGAAGGAGGTCGAGGCCGGCTCCATCACGCAGACTACGATCCCCGAGGAGTTCCGCCGCACGTCCAAGTACCTTACACATCCTGTTTTCAACACCCACCACTCGGAGACCGAGATGCTTCGCTACATCTACCACCTGCAGTCCAAGGATCTGTCGCTGGTCCACTCCATGATCCCGCTCGGCTCTTGCACCATGAAGCTGAACGGCTCCGTGGAGATGGCAACGTTGCGCATGCCTGGCTTCAACCAACTGCACCCCTACGTGCCACGCGACCAGGCCACTGGCTACCAGCGCATTTTGGCCAGTCTGACGGACCAGCTGCGCGACATCACTGGTATGGATGCCGTGTCTCTGCAGCCCAACTCGGGCGCACAGGGCGAGTTCGCTGGTCTGCGCGCGATTCGCCGCTACCACGAGCTCCGCGGCGACACCAAGCGTGACATTTGCTTGATCCCGGTGTCGGCCCACGGTACCAACCCCGCGTCTGCTGCCATGGCCGGCATGTCTGTCGTCCCCATCCGTTGTGACGCCAAGACCGGCAACCTGGACCTCGCGGATCTGGAGGAGAAGTGCAAGAAGTACGCCGATCGGCTGTCTGCCTTCATGGTTACCTACCCCAGCACCTTTGGTGTCTTTGAGCCCGGTGTTCGCCGCGCGTGCCAGCTTGTGCACGAGCACGGCGGCCAAGTCTACATGGATGGTGCCAACATGAACGCCCAGATTGGCCTGTGCTCGCCTGGTGAGATCGGCGCCGACGTGTGCCATTTGAACCTCCACAAGACTTTTTGCATCCCTCACGGTGGCGGTGGCCCGGGCATGGGCCCAATCTGCGTCAAGGAGCACCTTGAGAAGACTCTGCCTCCCGAGTCCGAGTACTTTGCAGCCGACGGTGATCGCCAGGCCTTCCCGCCTGTCAGCAGTGCGCCGTTTGGCAGCGCCAGCATCCTGCCTATTAGCTGGGCCTACAACCTGCTTATGGGCGCCGACGGTCTCAAGGAGGCCACCAAAATCACGATGCTCAACGCCAACTACCTGCTGAGCCGCCTCAGCCCCCACTACCAGATTCTGTACACAAACGAGAACGGCCGCTGCGCGCACGAGTTCATTCTCGACGTGCGGCCTTTCCGTGAGTCTGCCGGTGTCGAGGCGATTGACATTGCCAAGCGTCTGCAAGACTACGGCTTCCACGCGCCGACCATGAGCTGGCCTGTCGCCAACACGCTCATGATTGAGCCCACCGAGAGTGAGAGCCAGGCCGAGCTGGACCGCTTTGTGGATGCGCTGGTCAGTATCCGCAAGGAGATCCGCGCCATCGAGGAGGGCCGTGTGCCCCGCGAGGGCAACGTGCTCAAGATGGCGCCGCACCCCGTCCACGATGTCATTGGCGACAGTGCCGACAAGACCTGGGACCGGCCGTACACTCGCGAGCAGGCCGCCTACCCGCTGCCTTGGCTCCGCGAGAAGAAGTTCTGGCCCGCCGTTGCCCGTGTCGACGACAGTACGTGACCTCCAATTCCTTTTTGTTTCTTTCTTTCGTTTTGCTAACAAAATTGCAGCGTACGGTGACCTGAACCTCTTCTGTACGTGCCCTCCGGTCGAGGATACCACCGGCGAGCAGTAAAAAGGCCTCGTGCCTTTCGTTTTGGTTTTTGACCATCTTTTCATTTGCACATATATTGGCTATTGCGGCTTTTTGATTTATGGCGTTCAACCGGCTTGATTTTTTTTACTGGATTAGCGAGGGTTTCAACAACATGATACTTTGCTCTTGACTAGAATACAGCGAGTATGATACTTTACTTGTCTCTGTTCTCAGGAGGCTTACTTTGATTTTTTTCAACACATATCCCCTTCCCATCGAAGGAGGAGGACCATGGATCTATAGAAAACCACACCTCAAAAGGGGGGCGTTCTCAACTTAACGTCTGCATAGCAAAAGAGAACTTTTGTCTTTCGGAAAGATTTTGTCGTTGTGTTTATGATTTATGCTTTCAGACGAGTTCCATTATTCCGAGATGTCACGGCTGGAATAAAAAAAATTACGATCTATTTTATACCCCTCACCCAAGCGCGACTGCAGTACCATTTTCTACCAGTGAACACATGGAGTCACGAGTACTTTTTGTATATTTCGTATTTTGATGTTGTACATAGATGCTGACGTAAAAGTATAGGGTATGGATGTTTTAATATATACAATCGAAGTGCCCCCTTTCGCCGCCATTGTATGATTCGTCGGCGTGTCTCCTTTGACGGTTGAAAACGTTGCTCCTGTTTCTCCATGTATGCGTTTTGTTGCCCGTCTGGACCGAGAACTGTGTGGCTTCGGTTAGACGGAACCGTGCTATCCGGGGTCTCGAATATCCCACCAAGGGTATGCTTGCAAAAATGGTTCATTTATAGACCCGAGCTCTCTATTTCTTCGGAACGAAAGCTGGTACTGCCTGTTCCGGCACAGGCCCCAGCGGTCGCGGGGGGTCTGGCCGCTTCTTTTTCTCCAGGATGCCCACCTGTTGTCGGTTAGACCATGCTCAATACTCGAGGATGGGAGGAGGGCACATCGACGACTTACCATTGACAATATCCGCCATGCCGTCTTCGTTGGCTGCGCCCCGACACCAATCCAGTACTTGGCCCGCGTAATGTCCAGCTTGATGTCCTTGTGTGCTTTCGGCGGCGGCGCGCCGGGACGCTGGTTCATCGCCTCGTAAGGGTCGCGCCGTGGTATCGGGTCGTATGTGCCGAGCACCTCCATGGGCCGGCTCCTGAGTGCTGTCCGTGCCTGCGACACAACAATGTTGTAGATGGGCTGGTTGGTGCGGCCGAAGCGCGCAAGGCGGATTTTGATGACCATTTTGTGCGTCTGCGTGTGAGGAGTGAGCGTTCGAGTCGAGCAGGATAGGGAGGTGAGTCAATTGACGGGAGAGCCTAAGCCCTGGACAGATATCTTCGCGTATATCGCGGTTGCGGTCGTGGTGTCGTCAATGTCGCCGGTCACGTTTGTGCGTTTCGTGGTCGTGCGAGCATCGAAAACTCCCGATGCCCACGAAAAATGCTGCGATGGGCTTTCGCGCTAAGATGATGATTAATCACCATTTGCTTAGTCATTTAACGGGCCACTTTTGGAAGCTTGGAAATCTGCAGGGCCCTGCCAGTGACCTGTTTTAGGGGCCTGCATGCTCGCTAGCGTCCCGTTTCCCGGCAATGATGTCAGGCACAGTCTCCAAACCATCGTCCATTCAAACTCTCCAGTCCAAGGCGTGCAGACAACGCAACCTTGCAGTTTCTTAAAACGCGGCTAAAGCGTGCAGAATCATGGTCGTCTGTCTGCAAGTAAGTGCTGAGCTGCTTAAACCGGAGTTTCGTCTGCCACACCTGTAGCACCTGTAGCGAGCTTAATGGTCGCACTTGCCCGTAACCGCTCGTTATACGTCATATGACTAAACGGATTACAGCGGCCACCCACCTAAGGAAACTCGACAAAAAAGTGTACTATTACGTCGTTCAAAAGGGCAAGAAAGACTGACTGAACTCCTTCCATTCTTCCACTCGTCATTTTGCCCACCTTCCCCCACAATTGTATGCTCTGACCTTCTCTTGTCTTGCTTTTCCGTTTCTTACCTTCACCTTTTCCTACTTTGCCCCTTTCCTAGCTTCGCGGCAACGTCGATATTCATCGCCACAATCCGCCGTCGATGCCGCGGACACGATCCCAATGGCATTAAAGGTATGTGTGACCGACCCATGACGCTGTCTGTCCTCGACATCTACGACAGCCGAGAGGTACCTGTTTACAGGAACGTTGATGGTACAGATTTAGACTCGTGGTCCTTGCCCCGTCTCCGAGTTCTTCCGTTTTTGCTCATTTGCATATCTGTTTATATTTGGACATATTCCTTGTGCTTGTCGATAATGTGGCCTTGCAGCTAACTCTCTTGTCCCTTGTTTAGACGATCTCTGCTAAGGCGGCTGCAGCCTTGGACAAGGAGTTGATGAGCAGCGGTGCCTTCAGCATTGACCAGCTCATGGAATTGGCCGGTTTGTCGGTCTCCCAAGCCGGTGCGTGAAATCAGATAACTTCGATCTTCGCACATTGCATGTCCTTGGCGGTGATACTGCCATGCAATTGTCGCCGAATTTCCATGAATCAGCCCCTTAAAGAAGCAACAAAGCATAGCGGTTTTGTTCGTGGAAATTTTGCTGCTCAAACGGGATACTTCAGCTTGCATTGGAACCTTCAAATTAACTAGAATGACACACCCAGTTTACCGCGTCCACCCTCCATCCAACGGTCGCCGTGTCCTCCTTGCGTGTGGCCCCGGAAATAATGGTAAGCTTGCACTGTCATTGCATATGCTTGCGGAACTGGGAAGGTGGTTTAACGGGTATAACTTAGGTGGTGACGGCCTCGTTGCCGCAAGGCACCTTAGCCATTACGGGTACCAGCCGACGGTGTATTATCCAAAGCGAAGCTCAAACGAGCTTTACCACGTACGTGAACGGTTTAGATTTTCTTTTGTCTGACGATGTCCACTTCCAACCGTACTTGTCCTGTGCCACATTCCCACACCCTCGTTGGATCAGCTGTCCTGAATATGACCCGCACTCCGTTATGGGTATACATATTTATTGATTGTCTATCCGTGTTTGTGATATGACGCTGTTGAGTTCAATGACAGGCGCTAAGTGTTGGATGTTGATATCGTTATCACCCCTTCGGGACCTTTTAGTACTCCCACTCCCCCCTACTTTACCGTCGTCGTTCTTGATTTCTTCGGCCATGTTGTTGTGTAGCCTCGCCGCTGTCGCTCCGATTCGTTCTTGCCTCCATCTTTGATTGTCAACGTACTGACTGGCCGGTGCATAGCGTCTGGCGAAGCAGCTCGAAGACTTGAATGTCCCTTTTACCGACGACTTCACAGCCGCCCTCAGTGCGACCGACCATGTCGTCGATGCAATCTTTGGTTAGGTTGAAACCTGCTTCCTAGGTGAAGCTCGGCTATGAAGACGTTGATACAGACTTGCTGATTTCGGTTCAAACTTTATATGATCAGGCTTCAGTTTCTCCGGAGAGGTCAGGGAGCCATTCCCGGCAGTCATAAAGGCCTTGGAGGACACAAAGATCCCCGTGACATCGGTTGATGCTCCGTCGTCGTGGAGTATTGAGGACGGCCCGCCAGAGTCAGGAGTTGGGAGCAAATTCCACCCTGCAGTTCTCGTCAGCCTTACTGCCCCCAAGCCCCTCGTTAAGCACTTCAAGGGCCGTCACTTCATCGGAGGAAGGTACGATTCACTCACACTCATCCATTGTTGTATGGTCGTTCTTCGTGTCCCTTTGGAGATCGGACCAGGTGCTACTAGGCACGGCGGCACTGTCCGCAGCCGTATGATTGAAGAACCTGACCCATTTTCCTTCTAGGTTTGTTGCGCCGTCCATCGCCTCGAAGTACGACTTCGATGTCCCCCAGTACGAAGGCATCGATCAAGTCGTCGAGGTGGGTAATAGTTTCTCTGTCGACAAGAAACTGTAGGGCTGGGGGCCAGAACGAAGCCAAGTGTACCCAATGACGATGGTGGCTCCGCTGATCATATAACCTGACAGCCCCCGGTTTGGCTGTTCGGACAGACGGGACTTGGACAATTTCCTTCCGGCATCTCAGTCACCTCCATCCTCGTACCGACAGGACACTTCACCAGTGGAGGATGGTACTCATGGCAGAAGGCGATATAAGTCAGGTAGATTTTCCCGCAGGCTGGGCAGTCAGCGATGTGCTCAGTGCACATTAAAACTGTCTTGGACCCCGCAGAGAATCCGGCCAAGGGGAAATATTGAGAAGACGTTGCTGGCAACTGAAAGTTGGTTCGTCGCCCTTGACTGATGCCTTCCCCGTCCCTTCTGTTGTCTGTCGTTGCCGGCCCTGGCTGGGTTGCTTTCGGTTCCTTTTGTCGTCTCCTGAATCGACGTTGTTTTTGATGTCCTCGTCCCTTTGTCGCTGTGGTTCGTTGGAATGGCTGATGTGACGATTGTTTTGTTGATGACGAACCGACGGTGTCGACTGGTCTGTGTGCTGTGCGTGCTATGGTGACTGCCGCGTTGTGTTTTCGAATGTGCTGATTTCCAACCGGGTAGAATCCACCCAGCGTCCTGGCGGGTGTGCTTATTTCCCTCTCGGCTCGGCACCTATTCGACTCTGTTGCCCGTTCTCCGTCGTGGGCGGGGCAGCCGTATCCCCTTGTTTGTTGCTGATGGACACGACTGAACTGATGGGAAAAATCAAATCAAGTCAAAGTGCAAGATACAACCTGGGTGTCGGATGCTGGGGAGCGATGGGCATCAACGGACGATTCTCTCCGGCCAAGGTGTGGCTCGTTAGAGAGATGAATGTGGCTCCTCCCCGGTTTTTCATCTGGCACGATTTGCTTCCCGCGTCTGGCTGTGGCCCTGCTTCACTTATGCTCCTCTTTTTCATGAATTTCTGCTTCTCCTTTCTTGTCCCTCAGACACTCCCGCCTACCTTTCAGCGTGCCCCTGCTATTTTTGCCTCTACAGAGGCAACCCCCCTTTCCCTCGATGCACGTCTTCCTGGAACTAGCAACGGTCGTGTGGGATCTTGCAGTGCAAAGGCCACGTGATGCAGAGATGACGTTATGGGTTGTGCTGTAAGGCGTTCTAGGTGCCAATGTGTTACCGGCCGTCGTTTGCCGTGTTGTTGCTAGTTGTTGTGGCTTTCCGGGTATGTGCTCGTTTCTTGGTCGCCTGTGCCCCTTATTTTGCAGGATGGATGGCTATACCTGCTGCCTGTCTTGGTAACGAGGCCTGTCTGCAAGCCGTTAGCCTGCTGCTTGTTACCTCCCTCCCCTCTCTGATGTTGTTGATCCTGCTTTGCCCGGTGTGGTTGGTTGATCTGTGCTTTGGTGTTCACCCAACCAAGGTCAACTGCGGCCCGGCGGAGAAGTGTGGCGAGAGGAGGCATACTGTAGCGGCGGCATAAAGAGGTATCGAGGAATCTTACAGGTGGTACATGGGGCGTAAATATGGTTCAAGAGAGAGTGGTCCGAGAATGGACAGGGCTGAAAGAGGGAGACTAAAGTGCCCCTTCAAAGTTGTTCAAGTCTTGAACGTCATATTCGGAGGCGAGGGGCAAAGACGTTGGAAGACACCAGGAACAGCCACCGGGTACACCCACCCGGAACACACACCAGGAACACCAGAGACCAGGAACGCGAGCGTGCTTGCCACATTGTCTGCAAAGACCTCCTTCCTCGCCCATGACCCTCTCTATCTCGCCGATCTATCACTACGAGAACGGCCTATCCTACCTAGAGGCGGCGGTATGTCCTGCATCGTCCGCCAGCTGCCGAAATGCCTTCTCTCCCACCTCGCTGCTTTTATTTTTAATTTTTATGGCCCGAGGGCCCCTATGCTGCATACTAAGACCCTGTATGAATGTACTGAGGCCCAAATGGAAGCGGAATCGAAGGACACCCCATTCACCCACACTTTGAACAGCACAAGACAACACGCCGGAGCAAATGCTCCTTCTCGTGTCTGATAGGCCAGGCGCAACTGGGGACGCTGACAGGGCGGGCTTGATGCGGGCCGGAGAACAGAACGTTTTGCGCTTTCTGCGTTGCGTTCTTTTGTCGTAGATTGGGTATGACGATCGGGATGGTTTTGTCTGCTTGTCGGTTTTCTTTTTGTGTGCACTTTTGTGGACATCGTTTTTCCCTTCTCGTCCAAATTGTCTCCTTTCTCTGCAGTGATCCACAAATACCGAAACGCATTTATGTATTGTGCGGACAGACGCGATTCCGCCATACGAACGGGATGGAACTGCATTCGACTGACTATATTCATAAAGCCTCTTGTAAAACTCATCACGTCGTATTGTCATACTCCGTACTTTGTCACAGTCGGTCGTTCTTGTTCGTCTGTGTCGTATTGATACTTGCGTCGTTGTGTTCCCCGTGGTTGTCGACTCCACCAAGTGGTGTTGGACTGCGCGTACGACGTACCCGTATTTTTTGTCAGTAGTTGCTGTGCTTTGTACGACCCGCGCAAAGTAAACGCTTGCAAGAGTTGCGGAGTTTTTTTTTGTCTTTTCTTTCTTTTTTTGGGGGGTGTGTGTATATACCTGTTTCATGGCGTTTTGCTTTGGCTCGGTGCTTTTTTCTTCGTTATTCGGTGCCGATTTGCTTCGCTTACGCTTTTGCATGTGGATGTGGTGCAGCTTAAACTCTGAAGGGCAGGCGGCATCCTTTAACTCTGCGCCAGTGGAACTCTCTCCACTGAGCCCACTAAACTCAATAAACTCACTAAACTGCACCCACCCCCATCTACACTCCAAGAAAAGCGTCAGAATAACGAAATCGGCAACAGCCATAATGCCAGCTTTCGTCATAACCCTTTACCATCTGCAGTGCGCAGTAGTCTCCACTCCCTACCGATGCCCCTGGTTAGCAATATTGGCGCCACAGGCCTTTGCATTATTTTCCTAGCGCATTCCGCAGGCCCCGGTTCATACTTTTCGTCCATATGTGTTCAGACGGCGATGCTTTCGTTTTTCTTTCCTTGTTTCTTATTCAGTGTTGTCGTTAGTTTCGTAAGTTATCAATGCTTTATCCCCACAACTCTGCGAGTGTGTCCTTATTTTTGAATCTTCCTTTCCCTTCCCTTCCGTCGATTTTGACATCTTTACTATAAGCACTCCATTTTCGCCACCATTTATGTGTCCAACAACAACCTCCCGCCTTACCCGTCCTTCACGCTTGTCCGCCCGGACGGGTCCATGTTTTTGTGTCCCGGCTGCCGCAAGCGTCTGTTGACGGGCACGATATTTCCATCGAGATTTTGCAGGACACTCGGGAACCCATACTGCAGCTGATCAATCAGATTGAACCGAGACTGCACCGACTCTCGCGTTTCAGAGCGGGATTCACCATATCCCCGCTTATTTCTACTTTTCGTCTGAACTCACCGGATGGAAGGTCCATAAGGAAAAGATGCCCTGAACTTGGGCTCCTTGGCACCTCGACAGCACAGAATGCATAACCCCCACCTTCATGGTGCGGCAGTGATAGCAGATAGCATGCATGTCTACACCGTCGGTATCAAAGGATGGGCTCGACGTCGTACATCTGTAGCACCGTGTCGTTTCGGCCGAGAACGACGTCCAGTATGTCTGTCATTGCTATTCTACCTGTGAAAACACCGCTCTTTGCGGCTCCCGGCAATGGCCACAGGCTGGCGGTGTGGCCTAATGTCATGGGTCGTACGGTTTGCACTTCGTTTTTATTTCTTTTCACAAATCTTCTGTTTTAATGGTAGATCCCCGGGCCAAGGTTCCCGAGGCGTTGGAACTGTCACAGCGTGACAGGTGACAGTATAATAGACAAACAAGCAAGGCTGCCAATTCACGTCATTCTCTGAGACAGCTAACGGCGTCTAAGACGGCAACGGTCATTGGCTAGAGAACGAAACGTCACAAAAAACCTGGCCAAAAGGCTCCCGCTAATATCACTATTTTCAATCGGCGGCCAGCACGCCACCACTGCCCCACGGTTTTAAGAAACTGGAAAATCTCGAAAGTGCATTGAAAAGTGGATATACGCCGCTGTTCGAGACCGAAATAACAAGTCGCCTCGGTCGCCGTGGTCGCCTAGCATAGAAGGCAGGCCCGGATGTTGACAAAACTTTTTTTTTTTAAAAAAAACAAACGAACAAACGAACAAACAACCCCATACTGCTGGAAAGTGGTTCGATGCCAGTTTTTTGTTGAAAATTGTCAGAACAAAACTTAAAATCAAGGAAGAGGCAAACACAAGAAAAAATAGAAAACCAGGCTCCAGGATACAGCAAAGGGACGCCGCCTCGGGTGATTGCAATGAATTGCAATGAGTCCCATTTCCTGCTTTCAGAATCCAAAAGACGGGACTAAGACTGACAGGTAAATAACGACCGTTTGTTGTGCGATACATGGATACATGACGCCGATTCTTTTTGTTGAGAAATTCAAAACAGGATGGATTCGCAAAGTCCTGGCAGTTCACGTGTCCCCCGAAAAGTGAATAAGCTCAGCAGCCACACATCAACGACAGCTCGACGGCGTATTCTTATTTTGTTTTTTAAAGCTTGTAGTTGTCCCGTGTTGGGTGAAACGGGCTCCAAAATGGGCTAGTTCTCGAGGATTCCAAGACGAGCAATGCCGGTGCGTTCCTCGTTGCATTTGCCGCGGCGTGGGGAAAGACACCAGGTTTCCGCTGGGAGTGTTTTTTTGTTATTTCCCTTGTTTATTTACGGCGGACTCTACCTTTTGGCGGACGTCTTGCTGGTTACCAGAAAAGTTGTCTCGGTTGTGCCACCGAGAAATCATGACGAAACTGGCCTAGAACAAAAGCTTGGATATGTTTCTCTCCACCTTTGTCACATTGCCACATTGCCACAAGAGCCACACTGTGGCCAAATAATGCCTTGGCTGGCCTGTTGACATATACTATTGTCGATCTAGTTTTTGGGCGAGGGCCGTCCCAGGGTTCATTCCTTAATGTCGCCGTTGTAAATCCTCCCTCAGGCCAGGTAAGGGATAGATAATTCATTACTCAACAGAAGTACGGACTTGCCAGCTTTTTTCAACTTGTCAAACATGGCAGCCTTGACGGCGAGGTTCTAGATCTCTTCCACAAGCATCTAGAGCCACCAAGTCAAAGATTGACGGCTTGTCTCTTGTCAACAACAGTCTTTCTTAGGATATTGAGTGCTTGCCTACATCCTGATAACGGCCGTGGCGACATACTTGACGATCGAGAACGGGCCAAGGCACTCAGTGGTTGTGACCAGACAGAAATTATACACGTTTGAAGTATTTGTCTATTCATATGTTTAACAAGCTTCAGACGAGCTGAGTCTGCATGGGAGCCTGGAGACCCTTTTGTCTTATTTTATTCATAATTTCCTCGTGAAAATTGACTTGGCAATCAAGACGGATGAGGCCATTTCGTGTTGTACGTACTGAAGGCAAAAAAAGTGACAAAAACAGACATCTATATATGGATATCTTGCGAGGAGTTTGAAGACAAAGTAAAACGAAACCGGCCAAAATTGAATCGCTCTGGCCTACTCTACAGTACATTCTCGACCTTCCCCCTATTTCAGCCCGTCTTCCACTTTTCATGACTTTCTCGTCTGGCTTGGCCGGTTCATGAGGTCTGCGAAAAAGGCCGTCATCTTCTCTGTGTCAACGTTCTCCGGCGCCAGGGATGCACCGTCGACGCCGGTTCCTGCACCCGCACCGGGGGCGGCACCCCCTGCTACACCGGCACCGATGGCAGACCCGTCGGGGCTGCCCGGTTCTGGGGATGCCGAACCATATCCATGGCGGTTCTACATAAGATGCAGAGTTAGCATGTGAATCCTTGCGTAGTAGAGTAGAGGCAGAGGTGTGCTTACCTTGATCCGCTCCAGCATATCGTCGGCGTCGACTTGGATGCCGCCGAGGTTAAACTGCACAGGGCCAATGTGGCTGCTGATGACCTCGGCGGGATCGTCCGCGTTCGCCAACGCATTGGAGCCGCTGCCGCTGCCCATGGAACCGTCCCGGCGCTTCGACTCTTTGGCCTCCTTGTCGCGCTTGGCCTCGTCCTTTTGGCGGAGCTGCTCGAGCAGCTTGAGCTGGTCGCCGAGGAAGAGCTGGACGTCTTCGGTCTCGACCTCGAGCTGCTGGCGCCGACGGCGGCGGCGGCGCTTTTGTGTGCCGGTTTCGTTGTCGTCTGCATCGTCCTCGTCGTCCGCTTCGAGATCCCCGCCTGCCAGTGCCAGCACGTCCATGCCCGGGTCGCGGATGGCACGCTCGTACTGTGACACAGCCGAGTCGTGGTCCTCGTCGTCCTCTTCGTAGTCGTCGTCGTCGTCGGCGCCGCCAACGGGTTCCGGGCGATCGCCGCTTCTGCTGCCGTTGGCAAACCCGTTCTCGCCCTGGCCCTGGCCCTCGAGCGTGTACTCGTCCCGCTCTGGTGGGGGCGCGTCGTCGAGTGGTGGTGATCTTGTCCGCGTGCCGGGTTGCTGTGATGCGTCGTTCTTGGCGTTGGTGCCGTTGGCATGGCCTGCCGCCTGGGCCTGCACAACGGGGTAGGGCCGTTGCAGGTCGATGGACCAGCCCGCGCTGACCTTGTCGACCTCGAAGCCCTCGCGCACCACCAAGATCTTGGTCCACGAGTCCCAGTTGGACGGCACGACCACCTCGGTGCGCTTGATGACCTCGGGCTTGAGCGGCGGGCGCTTGAGCAGCGATGTCACGCCCAGGCAGGCGTGGATGAGCGTCGGCAGCTGCGAGGGCACGTTGGGCGTGGTGTAGATGAGCGAGGCGCCGTGCTTCACCAGGACCGTGCGCAGGTACTGCAGCACCAGGTCAAACTCGTCGTCTTTCCAGCCCTGTGTCTTTTCGAGCACGTCCGTCTTCTCGGCGTTCTGGCACACCACGCACAGCGGCAGGCCCAGTGCGTCCTCCCACTCGCCCGGCCCCGGCGGCAGCGCGTCGCCGCCGCCGTCGCCACTGCCCCCTCCACCAACACCGTTACCACTGCTGCTGCTGCCGCCGCCGCCGCTGCCGCTGGTCCCTGCGGCCGACGCGGTGGTCGTGCCGTCCAGGTTGCGCGAGCCGCCGCGGCCGCGCTCGCGCCACTGCTCCATGACCTCCTCCAGCGCCTCCTTGGCGGCCGGGCTCAGCGACACCAGCACGGTGCGCAGCAGCAGGATCCACTCGCGCAGCTGGCGCAGCCACCGCCACGGCTGGGCCCAGTCGAGCAGAATGACAATCAGCGTGTTGGGAATGGTCTCGGGCGTCAGCAGCGGCTGCAGCAGCGCGCTGAACGCGGGCGACGGTTTCGACAGCAGGTACAAGGAAATGCGGGCGAGGATGTCGCCGTCCTGGTCGGCGTCGAGCACGTCGTAGTACGTGTAGCCGAGGGCGAAGTTGTTGGCCACCGGCGCGCCGCCGGGCAGCGTCGGGTCGCCGCCGCCGCCGAGGTTGGTCGACGACCGGCGGTCACCCAGCGACGTGAGAAACTCGCGCTGCGAGTCGACGGTGCCGCCCAGCACGAGCAGGTTGCGCTCGGGCAGCTTGCGGCCGCTGGCGACGGAGTCCAGCATGGAGTTCCACAGGTCCTTCTTCGGCTTGCCAGCGCTCCCACTGGTGCCGTCAGGCCCCGCCGCGGACGCAGACACGCTTGCATTGTTGCCGGAGCCGGCCGACACGGAGGTGTAGGTGGAAAAGCGGTTTGTGTTGGCCATGTTGCGTTGTCGGTGTGGGAGACGAGGAACGTCGAAGTAGGATGGGTCGTTGTGCCGGTGCAATGGAGAGCAAGAGCGTGCTCGGCACGTCGTGGCGTACGTGCTAGCGTGCAAGTAAAAAAAAGTATCGCGACGTAGAGCTGTCGTCGGGGGCGGACTGAACGACTGAACCACTGAACAACGCGTATCGTGAACAGACAAAAATGGTGTCGGAAATGGGTCAGGGGAGAGCTAGTCAGGAGAGGTGCCGTCTAGCGTGTCACGGCCAGTGGCGATCGGCAAGATTGAAAAAGTCAACAGTCGACGGCCGACGTCGTGCAAATGCGCTGGGGTATCGTCGGGTATCGTGGGGAGTGGCGCTCGTTCGCCTCGGGGCCGCCGGTGCTGGTCGTCTGTTACCAAAAAACCGGCAAAAGTGAAGCGATGTTTCTGATTTTGGCGTCACTGCACCCATTTGCGGTCGCGTTATTGGTGCAAAGGGGGCCACCAGCCAACGGCTCTGGACGGGGAAGGCACGGCTGTGGGTAGCCTCGCTCCTCGGTAGCCCCTGCAGCTCGAGTGGGCCCCTGACCTTGAAGGCCCACTTTTCAAATCACAGGTGCATCGAACTCACACAACGGCATCCAACATACGATCCTTCTTTGGAGAGAACGTGACGTGTACGTGATATGTCACACAGTTTTCAAAGCCGCAGAATTCAATGTTCACTGCAATCCTTTTGTTTCTGGCATTATCATCGTGGTATTCTGTGACCATACCTAATCTCATGCAGCAACCTTGCCATTGTCAAAATTGCCAACTCGACTTAATTCGGCATTTTCCCAGAGCGCTTTTCGTATTGATGGCCACCCAACGATGGGAGAGACGGATTTATTCTCACTCTACACTTGCGCGGACTGGAGCCGTCTCTCGCAGCCGTGACAGCCGTGTGAATGACCACCAAGATGGTTGATATAACGGCACAATCCGAGTAGAAGCTGTTTATAGAGGCAAAGAGGGTTTCGAATTGCTGTCGTATATTGTACTTTATTTTTCTAACGCAGGAATCTTCCAAACTGACAATGGTCAATCTAACCCTTTCCCACTCGAAAAAAGATGCTAGTCTGATGAGGATGATGACGAAGAGGTGGATGTTGACATCGAGGAGAAAGTCAACGGGGAGGTCAATGGGAAGATCGATGGGGCTTTGCTTCTGTTGGAATTCGTACAGGTCATTTTTTTTTTTTTTTTTCACTGACGCTGAATTTTATCAATCCTTTTACTCTTTTACGTATCCTTCATACTACCCATAGCCATCTCTTCGCCTTCTCCACTTGCCGGCCATGAACCGTTCCGAACCTTGTTGTCCCCAACCCCGCGTTTCTTGGGGCTGGTTTCCCCAGAAAACGTCTGGGGGCAGCCTGTTTTAGTACCGCGGAAAACGATACGCAGACATCACTTGGTGTTAGCGAGGGTGAACAAACGGCTTCATCACCGCCTTTCTTGTCTTCTTTTATTCTTGTTACGGCATGCTCATACCAGCTGAATGGATTGGCGGTTTCCTCTATTGCAATGCCCGCAGTTCCCTACAAAGACAAGGACACCACGATATGTCTCATGAGCCGTCCGTCTGCTTATGTCGGAGACTAGAATATGTGCACACTTGTAAATCGCAGTCGAGTAAATGAACGTCGGCAAACATATGAGGAGACTTTTGACCTAGCCATCTGCGTGTGGTCGTCCAATGAAGGTTGCTCCTGTTCCAGCATCTCCTCTTATGTGTAAAAGTCGAGCCCACTTTGCACACGGTCATGGCTTACCGTCCCTATAGAAGAGGATGATTCCTTTGTCCTTTTTGTCCTTGGCAACAGAAATGACCTGGCCTGCCATCGGAGTATCTGCACATTCCATATCATGCTAGACCATTTTTACTGCTGTTCCTCATCCCTGACAGTCGACCCTGACATAAAAAGCAATGCACATCCCCGTTCCTTGCTGATCTTTTCAATTCCTCTTCAACCAATATCTCTCGTCTTGATCTCGTTCATTTCTTCCTTCTCTTATATTCTTATCCCCTTGTACCATCGCCCTTCCAATCCTTCTCCTCATCCTCGTCTACCCTGTTGCCATCGATCCCTTTATCATGGCAGACATCTCCGGGAGGCCTGGCAGCAAGTCAGAGACCGACGTGGTGGCGCACGTCGATCATGACAGCGGCCCAGACCAGAGCCGTGACCAGATCCAAACACAGCAGCATGGTTACGACGGTGACAACAACAACAACAACAACAACAACAACAACAACAACAACAACAACGATACGCCGGCCTTTGAAAAGATGGCGCTCGGCCATACGGAAGACGACAATGTGGTTGGTGCCGACTTTGCCGTGGCCGACGACCAGCTGCCCGCCGGCTACTTCCGCAGCCTTAATTTCGTGGGGTCCATGCTGGCCATCGGGCTGTCCTTTTGCTGCGGTGTCGGCGGCTTCTCGCTGATTGCTCCGGTGCTGGGCATTGTCAACGCGGACATTGGGCCCGACCCAAACCTGACGTGGGTGTCCATGTCGTACCTCCTGACCAGCTCGATTGGTCTGATTGTCGTCGGCCGCGTCACGGACATCTTTGGCCGCCGCTGGTGGTTCGTCGGCGGCAACGCGATGGGCACGCTGGGCGCGATTGTCTGCGCAGTGGCGCCCAACGTCCCGGCGCTGATTGCGGGCGAGACGCTGATCGGCGTGGGCGCATCCGTGCAGCTGTCGTACGCGTTCGCCGTGGGCGAGATTGTGCCGCTCCAGTGGCGGTTCCTGGCGCAGGCGTACGTCTTTGTCTGGGGCATCCCCGGCAGCGGCCTGGCGCCGGCGATTTCGTATGCCTTCATCTACCAGACCAAGGCCGGGTGGCGCGGCATCTTTTACTTTTTGATTGCGTTGAATGCCTTTACGACCGTCCTGTTCTACTTGTTCTACCACCCGCCGACCTTCAGGATGAAGCACGCGTCGGCCAACAAACAGGCGTTCATCAAGAGCTTTGACTACCTGGGCATCGTTTTGGTGACGCTCGGCCTGCTGCTGTTCCTCATGGGCATCTCGTGGGGCGGCACGCTGCACCCATGGAAGAGCGCAGCGGTCATTGTGACGATTGTGCTGGGGTTCCTGATCATCGTGGCGTTTGTGCTCTGGGAGACGTACGGCCACCCCAAGGAGCCCATGATGCCGATCCACGTCTTCCGGCACCGCGGCTGGAACATCACCATTGTCCTGTGGTCGCTGGGCGCCGCCATCTACTACGCCAACGCCATCCTGTGGCCAAGCATGGTCGCCGCGCTGTACTCGGAGGGCCACAGCCGCATGTGGGCCGGCTGGATGTCGTGCATTCCCGGCTGTGGTATTCTGGCGGGAGAGTTTTGTGCGGCTGCGTTCAAGCGCCGGACCAACTGGCAGATTATGGTCGTGTTCCCGGTCGGGGGCGTCCTGCTGGGCGCCATGGCCACGAGCACGCCCGACACGGTCGTGCGCTCGTCGGCGCTCATCTTCTTTGCGTCCTTTTTCATCGGCTGGAACGAGCTGCTCAACTCGACCGTCGCCACCATTTCCATCCAAGACCAGCGCGAGATTGGCACCTATGCCGGCACCGGCGGCTCGTCGCGCTCGCTCATCTCGACCGTTTGCTCCACCATCTACACGACCGTCCTGTCCAACCGCCTGGCGCAGACCATCCCCGCCAAAGTACCTGCTGCCGTTGTGGCTGCCGGCCTGCCCGAGGGTTCCGTGGCGGCGTTCATTGCCGCCATCCAAGCCGGTACTGCCGCTGCCTGGGACGCCGTCGCTGGTCTGACGCCCGAGATCCAGACAGCCGGCATCCGCGCCTACCAAGAAGCCAGCGCCTCGGCGTACAGCACCGTCTTCCTGACGACGATTGCGTTTTCCGGTCTCGGCAGCATCCTCGCCATCTTTGCGCCCAACGTCGACCACCTGCTGACCAAGAGCGTCAACATTACCGTCAATGTGGCCGAGCAGGATGCGGCCGTGGGAGTGGCGCAGGAGCAAGAGAAGCGCGTCAACCAGTCGGTAGTGTAGGGTTCTCGATGACATGTGACGGACGTAGGCAGAATTACGTGTGTGATGCTCGTGGACGGTTACCAGTTGACAAATGTACATGCTACGACATCAGCCATGGGATAGTGATAGCTGAATAAAGCAAAGAAGAGGTCAATGTTCCTCGTTGACGGCATGCTCAATCTTCACGGCCTCTTTAGAGATACTATATTTACACGTCTCCACAATTTGGGGAAACCCCGATGGTCTTGCTCCTTGGCCGTCCTCTCGGTTGCTATTTTCCGCAAGTAGCACCGTGGCCCGATCCCACTAACACGCCCTGTGCCTAGTCCGTCCGGGTCTCAACACCCTCTTGAACGTGTCAGGAGTGAAACGAGTACCCGACTCCGCGCGGCCGCGAGGTAGTTTTCATATTGTTTTCCTGGATCTCCTCACGATCTCATGTGTTTCCGTTAGTAGACTATCCGTAGTCGTGCGGGGACTGTGCCTAGGAAGCGGGAGTAGGCAATGTTAGTTGTAAGCCATCGGGTATCGATGGACAATTCCGCTACGGGCAACAATAAAACAATAAAACAGAGCAGAGCCTCCTCTTCGTTCTATGCTTTTTGCTATTCTTTTGCTTCTTGTTTGCAGTACTATAAATTCTCTCCCCATTTTGAAAACACTTCATAATGGCCGAAACACGAGTTGCAATCATCACCGGTGGTGGTAAGTCGATCTCCCTGATCTCCCTGATCTCTGCTCCTAATACAGTCCCCTAACCCGCACAGCCAGCGGCATCGGCCTGGCCACGGCAACGGCCCTCGGCGCGCGCAAGGCCGGCTGGGAGATCCACATCCTCGACTACAACCCGGCGGCTGTCAAGGCCGTCGACGGCGTCGTCGGCGGCGTTTTCCACCAGGTCGATGTGACCGACTACAAGGCTCTGGGCACTGTTTTCCGCGACATCTTTCGGTTGCACAAGCGCATCGACTTTGTCTATGCCAATGCCGGTGTGGCTGAGCGCGCCGACGAGTTCTATGACCGCACCGAGGCGTCCAACAGCGACGAGCCGCCGCCGCTGCCCAAAGGCACGCAGACGATCATCGACGTCTGCCTGACGGCGGCCACGACGACGGCCTACCTCGCGCAGCACTACTTCCGGCTATCGCCTGAGTCGACGCGGGGCGAGCGCGTCCTCACGTTCACAGCCAGCTGCGGCGCGCTGTACCCGTCCTTTAGCAGCCCCGTCTACTCGGCCACGAAGCACGGCGTGCTGGGCCTCATGCGCTGCATCGACCGCGTCATGTGGCGGCGCGACGCCGTCCGCGTCAACGCCGTGCTGCCCGGCACGGTCAAGACGAACCTGCTGACGACTGAGCTGTGGCAGCAGTTCCCCGAGGAGTACTTTACGCCTGTCGCGCAGATCGCCAAGGCCGTCCTCATCTTCCTCGATAACAAGGACCCGGCGCGGCCCGACCTCGACGTTATCAAGGGCCAGGCCATCGAGTGCTCGGGCCTGAACATGCACTACCGCGACCCGTATCCGTTCTGCGACCCGGGCATGGAGCGCGTCATGGCGGCAACAGATACGGGGAAGTAGGCCGGCATACGGAAGCGGGGGGACAGGGGGGAATCGAAAA
This sequence comes from Sporothrix schenckii 1099-18, assembly GCF_000961545.1. Taxonomy (NCBI): domain Eukaryota; kingdom Fungi; phylum Ascomycota; class Sordariomycetes; order Ophiostomatales; family Ophiostomataceae; genus Sporothrix; species Sporothrix schenckii. The sequence goes on from NW_015971144.1 coordinate 224,765, forward strand.
ATGGTATATAGGATGGAAATACATTATAGTCTACTGGCACCTTTGCCTGCCTGCTACCTAGACCCGGAAATAGGGCTTGCACGCCGCCTTGACCACGTTCCACGCATCGTCAAACGCCTGAACCACCTCGTCCGGCAGAGGGCCCTTTTCCAGGCTCGCCAGATTGTCCTCGAGCTGTGCCGCGCTGCTGGCGCCGATAATCACTGCGTCGCCATGCTCTTTCCGCAGCACACTGTGGTGGCTGACCCAGCGCAGCGCCGCCTCGGCCGTCGGAATCCCGTGCGCCTTGGCGACGGGCCGCACCACGTCCAGCGCGTCAAAGTAGGCGTCGTTCCAGTACCGCGTGCGGTAGTTGGTGCCCTGCGTCCGGGCCGGGTCGAAGCGGCTGCCGGGCTCGACGTCGGCGGCCGTGTCGGCGCGCGTGTAGCGGTCGGTCAGCAGGCCGCCGGCCAGCGGGTTGTACTCGTAAAAGGCGATGCCGTAGTGCCGCAGGCACGGGAACAGCTCCGGCTCGGCCGCGCGGTGCAGCGCGTTGTACACACCCTGGTACACATCAATGGCCTTCCAGCCGTGCCGCCGCGCAATCTCGGCCATCTGCGCCACCTCCCACGCCGCGTAGTTGCTGATGCCGAACCGCCGGAAATAGCCCTGCTCGTACAGCCGGTTCACTTCGCGCAGCGTGTCCTCGTACGGCACACTGCGGTCCGGCGAATGCAGGTACCACATGTCCACCTTGTCCGTCTGCAGCGCCGCCAGGCTTTCGCGGAGCGCCGGCTCCAGGTCGCTGGGGCGGTGCGTGTACGTGTGCGCCTGCGCGCCGCCCCCGCCCCCCCGGCCTGGCGCCAGCTTCGTGTCCAGCACGATGCCTCGCTTGGGCAGATCCAGCTGGCCCAGGTACGTCTCCGACGACCCGCCGCCGTATGTGCGCGCCGTGTCGATTTCGTTGTGCCCGTGCTTCTGGAAGACGTCCAGGATCGTCGCACAGTCCGACAGCTCGTGCACGCGAGCCTGTTCAGCGCCCGCCGTACCAAACGTCATCGCCCCGAAGACGACCTTTTGCGCCGACGTAGCCATGGTGGGGAAGGGGTCGTTCAATTGCTCTGCAACGATCTGGTTTGTTTGGACGGAAATGTGAAAATTGTGAGGACCGTTTTGTTGTTTGCCATGTTCTTGTCTTGGCAGGAACGGATGGGCGCCTTCCCTTTTATATTCAATCTTCCCCGCGCGTCATCACGTCCCGCATCGGCTAGCCGGCAGCGGGCCAGCAACCGATTCCTTCCCTTTTGGGACGGACTTTAGCGGAACTTGACTGGTTCATATCGCCGGTCGAGGAGCACGCCAAAAATTGTGTGCTTTTTAACCACGCTGGCGTGCATACAGATTGGCCCGCGAGCCTGTATTCTCCTAGCTCGCGTAGCCGCGAGATTCGAGACAGGGACCGAACTGTAGTCTGCAAGTGGAACCAGACACGAAAGAGAGGACCGCGGGACACGACCAAGGAAAGCACTTGACGGTGGGATTCCATCAATTCATTCCGGATTCGTCAGCGCAAGGCGGCCGCCGTTTGGAATCCATCCCGCCCGGCAGTGGCCGGTTAGGCTGTCAGACGGGAAGGATGTGAGTGACGGATAAAGTATGTTACGCCTAGTAAAGTTGGAGAACGAGCTGCGTAAAACAAATCGCTGAAGAATGCGAATGCAACTAAAGACTGCGCGGTAGATGAGGATGCACTCCTTTAAGCGGTGCACTGCTGAATGGACTGAAAACAGAACTTGGCTACTGCCTGTCACCTGATGCATTTTCCAAAGGAAAGACGACGCCTAGATTATGTGCTCGCCCGTACTTGCCGTCCATACTAACCAAGTTTGCATTTCCAATTCGTCCGACACTACGGACGTGCAAGACTGACAAATGAGGGGACGGTGCGCCATCGCGCCATCGAGCATGTTGGCGCGGTTGAAAGAGTGTGGTGCGCGCCCTTGCGATTGACCAAGATATAAAAAGAGCATTGACAGTGACGACAAATTCCAAACACAAAGTGCTTTGCGATCTTCATTAACCACTGCTGACTGCTCCGGGAGGTAAAACGTCAACAAATTGAATCAACCCGTCTCACGTCATCCATTCACTTACACGGCCATCAAATATGACGACAACAACGGTAATCTCACCCCAACCCCGATCTAAGTACTGTTAACCCAGTGCTAACCCACCATCCAGCCGTACCAAGCCGCCGACGGAAGCTTTGTGCGCCCGGACAGCGAGTTCCGCCAGACCATCTCGAGCGAACCCGGTGCTCGCTACCCGCCGGTGAAGGGCCGTTACGCTCTATACTTTGCGCCGGGATGTCCATGGGTATGACTTTCTTCTTTCGTTTGTGGCTTCCATCATTTCTTTTTCCTCGTCTCGTTTTTTCTTTCTTTGCTTCGCTCCCTAACCATCCTTACAGGCCCACCGCACACTCATTGTCCGCAAACTCAAGGGCCTCGATGACATTGTCGACCTCTACCAGCTGCACAGTTACATGGGACCTGAAGGATGGTACTTTAGCGGCGAGGGCGGCTCGCTGCCCAAAGATCCGCTGTACGGCTTTACCAAGCTCAAGGAGCTGTACTTGAAAGCGAACCCAAACTACACGGGCCGCTACACCGTGCCTGTGCTCTGGGACAAGAAGACCGGCACGCTCGTCAACAACGAGTCGAGCGAGATCATCCGCATCTTGGCATCGGCCTTTGACAGCCTCCTGCCCGAGGCGCGCCGCGAAGCCAACCAGCCCGGCGGCGGTCTCTATCCGGCGGCCCAGCGCGCCGAAATCGACGCCCTCAACGACTGGGTCTACGCGACGGTCAACAACGGCGTCTACAAGATCGGCTTCGCGACTGCGCAGGCCGCCTACGACGAACACGTGCCGGCGCTCTTCGCGTCGCTCGACCGGCTGGAGGCGCAGCTGGCCGCCCACGGCAAACACTTCCTGCTAGGCGACGCCCTCACCGAGGCCGACGTCCGCCTCTACACAACGCTCGTGCGCTTTGACTCCGCCTACGCCGCCGTCTTCCTGTGTACCCTCCGCTCGATCCGCCACGACTACCCGCACCTGCACCTGTGGCTGCGGCGCCTTTACTGGGACGGCGCCGCCGTGCGCGACCAGACCCGCGGCGCGTTCCACGCCACGACGGCGCCCTATATTGGCCACTACATTGAGGGTTATGCGCGGTCGCGGCACAAGGTGGTGTTCAAAGAACAGGGTCCACTGATCATTCCGACTGGGCCAGCCCAGTTGATTGAGCCCTTGCCGAAAGGAGAAGATTAACAAGTACGGAATGTAATGTCTTAGAGATCAGATTTCGTGGGGTCGGTGTCACTTGAACGTCATCTTCGTGGCACCATGCTTCGTTCGTTTTAGTTGCACTCTTTTCTAAGTTGGCGACGAAAGTATGACTATATTATTTTAACTCGAAACGCATTGTTTTCATATATAAGGCGCACACATTATGTTCAAGGACTCGAAAGTCAAATCGCGTTTGCGTATCTCATAACGGGACACATGGTTTCCACAATAGCTTACAAAAAGCTGGGGACCACGCCTCTTTTCTTTTGCCTGTCTCGCCAAAAGTACACGTTCTCCTTGTCCCTCGCGTCTCGCCTACGCACACCCCTTACTTGGGTCCGTGCTGATAATCGACAACGCCGACGCCGTCAGATCCAGGGTCGTCTGGACCGATCCGCTGCACGTGACTGTCGACGAGCTGCCAGGGCCCGCCAAGAAATCGAGCAGCACAGGATGGTCGCCGGTCTGCAGTGCCTGGGACGTGGTGGACGCGCTGTTTGTGACGGTACAGACCAGCGGGTTGGAGGAATCGGCAGCGGCAATACGGACAAACGCGTAGTAGGCGTAGTAGGTGCCGGGGACGGTGGGGACGGTGGCGCTGAAGGAAAACGAGCCGGCCTGGCCGTCCGTGTCGAGAAAACGCACACAGGTGTTGCCGCCACCAATCGGGCAGGCGACGGGATACGACTCGGCAATGTTTTGGCTGGATGCGACGTCGGTCGGCTTGTAGCGGGATCCGAGCAGGTTGGTGTAGCAGGGAGGGAGGTGCGGCGGCGAGGAGGACGACGCGGCGGCCGACGAGGACGAGACGGAGGACGGGCTGATAGAGGATGACGACGGCGTGTGGGATGGTTTGCACTGGGATGCTGCGACGGCGCCTGCCCATAAGAGGCTGCCGAGGACGAGGATGGACGGAAATCGCATTGTGGGAGATGGACGACGGAGTGCTGTCGAGAAGGATATGACATTGCTACGCAGGGAGACAGAGTCGTCGTTGCCGCTGTTAAGAGGAAGACCTTGAGAATTCATCTAAGGACGAAGTGAGGAGTGGGAATTGATATGTTTTGTTTGTTCCAGGAGTCTGTTGTACGAAGTAATTACTAAAATCGACTCTCACCCAACACTACGGTTCAGCTCCTAAACTGCGCACGCTTTTGTACAAAACACACAATTAATCCTTTGCAAGGCGTTGTTTGGTGACATACGAGGCCTTCTATTGGGAAGTGTGGCGTATTTAACAGCTGGATTGGGATTATTTATTGGCTTGGCAGTGAAAGTGGTCGAGTTAAAGCGACCGAGCAGATGCGACCGACCAGTCAAAACACTGGCTTCCTAAATGATTAAGCGTGGAGCAAACAATTGAGGAAACAATGCAACGTGAAAACCCACTCCACAGCGCCACATTCTCACGATGTAATTACATGGTGGCTGAACAGCTGGTCAGCCAAAGGACCCATGTCCAGGGGCCTAACATCGCTCAACAAAACAGGAGAGGGTCCCAAGGGGGTTGCTGAAGATAAAGAGACAAAAACGTAAGAGTATAAAGCGCACGGCGTCCAGCAGCGGGTCTTTGCTGGTTATCGCCTACGGAGATGCCGTAAATGTATTCTGTATATGCGGTCATCAGGGACGCTGCGTGAGCGGGTCAATCAGCAACGAATCGAGACACCCGACTGGCCGCCACAACTGTGTTCTCTCCAAGTGTTCTCTTCATTACAGGTGAAAGCGAGAAAGCGCTGTTCTGGCTGGTGTCGACAACGGTCTAGTTCAAGTCATGCAGTGGAACATGCTGAGAAGGTTTTCCTCGCTGTTCAGCCAGACCTGGTTGGATTACCAGGCTAGGTTTGAGGGGATTATGGAAGACCCGAATCAGAGAGAAAGATTGGAGAAACAAGCGGATCGGAAGGCCAATGTTGTCATCCTGACATGGTCGTTGAAGGATCTCGAGCCATTGCTTGGGAAGTTCGCGTCAACGGAGGAGCAAAGTTAGTCCGTTTTTGTTTGTGCTCGGTACGTGACGGCTGCTCAAACGATTGGATGAACAACTGTTCAGATGCTTCTCCTTGGCTGGAATCGCAGTGTTGTATAAAAGTAGCGGTTGGCGTGTTCAAAACCAGATCGATCCACTTTTGTTGAGTAGCTCTGTCTCCTTTAAGCCGCACAAGCAACAGGTCCACATGAACGGTTGTTGAGGATCATAGGTGCCGTTGGTCGCGTTGGTCGTCAGATAGGCCGGGGACACCTTGAAGCCGATGCCATATTGAAATGATGGCCGTTCCGGATGATCCTACCTGGTTTGACACGAGTATTTTCCTCCGGTGCAATGAGCAAGACGAGCACTCTGTAGATTCACGCGTTTATTATTACCCCCGAGGGAAATTTAGTGATATTTCCTTAGGAATGGACGACAGACTTTCCAGCTACGTGACGAAGGCAAAATTTCTTCAGAGCATCCCCTCAGTCCCCGCAGAGCGTCCCTGTACAGTGTACGGAGTAATTCGTACAGTTTTTTCCGTTGCATGGACCGGTCTTTGTGTCGGTTAAATAGAGGAAGACTCGAGTAGACGACGAAGATAATTAGACGAATTGGGTAAAGAGAACAAACCTCACCGGAAAACCGTCCTTCAACCCGGATTTTGTGGAAAGTGGAGTAGAGAGGGACTAACCGAAGTGTCCCATTGTGCATTGCATTTAACCTGCATTAGTTGATGACGAGTGCCGGGGTTCTGATGCCAAGTTGTCTGGGGAAAGGAAGCCATGTCGGCCAAGTCTGGTGCGACCTGAACAAGCTTTGGAATACGCGTGGACGTTCCCCTCAGAGCCGACCTTTCCAACCTCAGCAACCGACACCATGTCACCTTTTTGCTACAGCCACGGTCGCGGGCGTGTCGTAACTGGTGGAAAATCAAAATCGATTCCCATCCGTGCCCGGCTTGATTCGGTTTTTCTCTCCCGACCTGGTGACTTTGCCTACTTGTTTTTCGATCCACTGAGACGAAATCACAGCCAATGCATGACAATATAAGGAATCGCGGCGCCGGTGATAGACGGCCGCATGCTTTTGCGCTTCTCGACCACCACGTCCCTTTTCGTTCTCCATCCCTATTATTCACTTTGCCACAATGTCTGCATCCGCTCTGGCTCGCCTGCTCGTCCTGGCCGCCGCCGCGCGGGCGTGTTCTGCGTCGGCGCTGGGCCACCGTCCGTCGGCGCGCGTCGTGGTCGACACGTCCGTCCAGTACCAGGAAGTCGACGGTCTCGGCGCGTCCCAGGCGTTCCAGCGCGCCGAAGACGTCTTTGGCAAGTACGGCCTCTCGCCGGCGCACCAGGCCGACGTGCTGGACCTGCTGTACAGCCTGGAGAAGGGCGGCGCCGGGTTTGCGATTCTGCGCAACGGCATCGGGTCGAGCAACTCGTCGACCAGCAACCTCATGAACTCGATCGAGCCCGTGAGTCCCGGGTCGCCACATGCCGCGCCCCACTACACGTGGGACGGCTACGACAGCGCGCAGTTCCCCCTGGCGCAGCAGGCACGGGCGCGCGGGCTGGCGACGCTCTACGGCAACGCCTGGTCGGCGCCCGGGTTCATGAAGACCAACGACGACGAGAACAACGGCGGCTACCTCTGCGGCGTGACGGGCGCGGTCTGTGCGTCGGGCGACTGGAAGCAGGCGTATGCCGACTACCTGGTGCAGTGGGTCCGGTTCTACGAAGAACACGGCGTGAAAGTGAACAAGCTGGGCTTTCTCAACGAGCCTCAGTTAGCGGGTAGGCCACAATGTTCTCTTTGTTTTTCCTGTCATGTCAAAGCTAACATCATTTTTCCTAGCCTCCTATGCGGGCATGCTGTCGAATGGCACGCAGGCGGCCGACTTCATCCGCGTGCTGGCCAAGACCATCCGACAGGCGCGCCTCGACGTGGGCATCACCTGCTGCGACGGCATCGGCTGGGACGACCAGGAAGCCATGATGGCGGGCCTGCAGGCCGGCCCGGACCCCGCGGAGCAGTACCTCGACGTCGTCACGGGCCACGGCTACGATTCGGCGCCCACGTACCCGCTGTCGACGACCAAGAAGACGTGGCTCAGCGAGTGGGCGGACCTCGCGGGCGGCTTTACGCCGACCGTCTTCTACGACGTCGACGGGCCGGGCGAGGGCCTGCGGTGGGCGCGCTACGTGCAGACCGCGTTCGTGGACGCCAACGTCAGCGGGTTCCTGTACTGGATCGGCGCCGAGAACTCGACGACCAACAGCGGCCTCATCAACCTCATCAACGACACGATTGTGCCGTCCAAGCGGTTCTGGTCCATGGCGCAGTTCAGCCGCTTTGCGCGCCCCGGCGCGCGCCGCGTCGAGGCGACGTCGTCGGCCCGCCTGCTCTACACCAGCGCGTTCCGCAACACGGACGGCAAGATCGCGACGCAGGTGATCAACAACGACACCACGGCGTACGACGTCACGCTCTCCCTCAAGGGCGCTACATGGCACGCGAAGAAAATGGTGCCCTACCTGACCGACAACGCCAACGATCTGACGGCACGCAAAGCCGTCGTTGCAGCGCACGACGGCACGTTCAAGACGACTGTTCCTGCTCGGTCGTTGGTCACGTTCCTCGTATAAGAGCGGGCGAGCGTATTTGAGAGGGAAAAAAGGAGGCAAGAAACCGGCATCGATTGGTATATTAGCATATTATTAAGCAAGGACTGTTGAGATATACAGAGCAATTATTATGTCTGAGATTCAATGTCCAGTCCCGTGTAGAGACAAGTTACTAGACAGCTTCACGAGCACTGCATCACCACACTCTGACGCCATATGAATATGCATTATGTAGTGGTCATTCATTCCCTCACAAGACAGGCAGTGAACCCCCGTTTCCGCAACTCCGTCCCAATCCGATCCTCCATGACGCGGCTCCGCTCGCGCGCCCACCACGCCTCCTCCGTTGCCGCCATCACGATGCGCGCCGCCCGGTAAAAGTGGAAGAGCAGAAGCAAGGCGCGCGCGTCGCCCTGGACGATGGGCTGCAAAAAGGGGCCGCTGCAGAGGAGCGGGATGGTGAAGAAGAGGCGCCGGCTGTCGGCGGTGCACCACCACGCGTCGTCACCCTTTGCGGAGGAGGACAATCCTGACGCCGACAGTGCTGCGCAGCACAAGAGCGGCGAGAGGCAGCAGGCCACACGCTCGTAGCCTGTACGCGCGGCGGTCTGCTGCGGGTCGACAAGCTCCATGGGGGCGACGGGCACAGGTTCAGGTTGGGGGTCCGCCGGCATCATGAACAGCGTCTTGAACTTTTGGAGGGGGCATTGACACAGGCTCTTTGTGTTGGAACCGTCCGTGGTTGTTTCTGGCGGGGTGTCACGCGTGTTGTTCGCCGTCGAGGAGGTCGTCAGCAGTTTGGCAATCCTTTCCCAAGCCAACTCGTATTCAAACTCGGTAAAGAGCAGCCACGACGTTGATGTGCGCGATGGGCGCATTGCAGGCGATGAGGTCGATGACGTCGATGTAGTTGAACTTGACTGTGCGCTGGCCACGCCGTCGGGTCCCCGACACTCTTGAAACTCTGGGCTGTCCCAGCAGCGCATAAAGGGTTCGACGAACCGGGTGGGATCGTGGCCGTGCCGGGCGAGAGCTGCTTCGATGTTGCGGCGCGGATGTTCGTGGGCAATGGTCAAAAAGACGCTCTGCTCGGCCATGAAGATGGGCATGGCCTGCGTGTACACGTGGCGGACGCCTGGGCTGAGGAGGAAGAGGGGATCGTGGGAGAGGTCCAGCCCGCCAGAGGCATTGCCGTCACCGTCGAGGAACGTCAGGTTGGTCCACGCAATGTAATTCATGAGAAGGGCGCAGCCCATCAGCGCGTCCGCGTTGGACTTGGTGAAGGGCCGGGCGAGGTTCTGGCGGAAGAGGCCGATCGCCTTGGGCAAAAACGGCAGAGACGCCGGCGACGGCCCCGCGTACCGGGGATCCTGCGGCGCGAGGGCGGCCAGATGGCAGCTGGCCGTGCACAAGATGGCCCACATGATGCACTCATCCTAGGGAGTTGTCAGTCGTGCGTTGTGTTGTGATGCAAGAACCAGGCACCGCCTCACTCACATGAAAACTCTGCTGCAGCAGCGTGGGCCACACGGCCGGGAAAGAAAGCGTCGCCACCGTCCGCTGCGCAAAGTGATGGAACAGCTCGAGGTGCCACAGATTGACGTGCGGGTCCGGGTCATTCTCGAGGCGTGGGCTGGCCAGGCTGGGGCCAATGTTGAGTCGGGCGTCTGGGGCCTCGTGGTCATCGTGTGTTTTTGTTTTCGTATCCTTGACCGACAGCCGCCGACACTGCTCTTTGCGCCGGACGCAGTGTGCGCACGGCTCGTTCTCGTCGCACTGAGCGGAGCGTGTCAGTAGTGGCCGTCCGAGGGCGCTGGTGGAATAAAACAAAAAAGGAACGACCCCGTAGGGGAATTTACCTTGACGCGTCGTCGCCGGCATGCGGCACAGCCTTGCTTGCTCTTTCGATGCGCTCGCTTCCGCCGAGGCTGCTCGCGGCCCGCAGCAGCCTGCAAGTCCTGCAAGCCCTGCAGGACCACAAACGTGCCAGCCAGGCTATCAGTATCAGCGGTGTCGCTTTCGGTGGACTTTCTGGAACAGTTGCCGACAAGTAAGAGATCTACGTTCGTTTAAAGAGAAACGAGGACGAAGAATTGAAGGAAATTGAATTGATTGAGAAACGACGTGGAACGAGATTGAACGAGGTGGAATGAGACTGAACGAAGTTGAACGAGTTTGAACGAAGTGGAACGAGATGGATGTGCGTTGTGACCGTGTTGGTGCTGCTTTTGTACCTCTGACAATGGCACATCTCTCCAACAGCGACAAGGGCCACTTTGCCCGATGCGGGGGGACGGGCAGATTGGATGACCTCGTTCCTGACCTCGTTCCCCTTTCGATAAACGAAGGCTAAGACACGGACGAATCAGATGGCCGCATTTCAGCCGTTCTCAACGAATGGAGCAAGACATCTACAACACCACAATTTGCCATGTCCTGGTCTTAATAGGGGTAACGGGCAACGGACTTGGATTATAAGTTCGTATTGCACGGGTCCAGTCTGTCAAGCCATGGACATTGGCACCGTGCGTAGCCGACGTAGAGTCCCAATTCTGCCAGTCCATCCGGCAGCTGACGACGGACGCCGTCGAGGACACGCCAGCTTCGTTTTTCTTAAGACGTAAACGAGCCTCCAGATCTGAAAATCCATGTCCCTTTCCACGACTATATGCTCTCATGCTATCGCCGTCAAGCTGTTATAATAAGAAAGGTCTCAGTCGACCACATTATAAATTCGTAGATTCCCTCGCCAGTCTAGTCCATCGAGTCACTCTCTTCATGCTGTAATTCTATCCAGACAATTCGTGACCACAATATCTTGTGCCTCCAACATGTCTCTCCACGAGAAAACAGACAGTGACGACCCCAGTCCCAGCGCCGTTCCCAACCCCAACCCCAACCCACTGGGCCTGGACGAGGCCGAGCTCGCGTGCCTCGCCCGCCAGATCGATCTTCCCGCGAGCACGGCCGGCTACGGAGCAATCTATCGCTATGCGGACCGGGTAGATCGCCTCGTGATGTTTGTCAGCGGTGTCGCGGCCTGCGGCGCTGGCTCTACGATGCCACTGATGACGGTGAGACAGGCAAACGTACGACGTTCCGTTTGCATCTACCAGGTGGCTAACCGGCGTTTCTCAGATTGTTTTCGGATCGTTGATTGGGAAATTCTCGGACCGCACCGACGCCTCGCAGCAACTGTCCTCCTTTTCCAGCGACGTCAGCAGCCTGTGCCTCTACTTTGTCTACGTTGGTAAGAATTCTGCTCTGCGACGGCATCCGATGGAGGCAAAAGCAAAGACATAAAAAATCATCCGTTCCCCATCACACTAACACTCTGTCCCATGGCAAGGCGTGGGCGGTCTCGTCTGCTACAGTCTGTTCCTCGCCGGCTTCACGTGGACCGGCCAGCGGATTGCGCAGCGGATGCGCGCGGCGTACCTCGCGGCGCTGCTGCGGCAGAACGCGGCCTTTCTGGACGCCCTGGGCACGGGCGCGGTCACGACGCAGATCACGGCCGACATGAACGCGGTGCAGGAGGGCGTCTCGCAAAAGGTCGGGCTGATCGTGCAGGGCGTGGCCACGTTTGTCAGCGCCCTCGTCGTGTCGTTTCTGCGCAGCTGGCGCCTGGCCCTCGTCATGCTCAGCCTGCCGGTGGCCGTCACCGCCTTCATGGTCGTCGTCGGCGTGCGCATGAAGGGCGCGCAGGGCGCGGCCCTCGCGCGATTTGCGGACGCGGCGTCGTTTGCCGAAGAGGCCATCGCGTCGATGCGCACGGTGGCCGCGTACGGCGTGCAGCGGAGGTTTGCGCGGCGCTACGACGCGGCCCTCGCGCCGGCCCTGCGCGCCGACGTCCGGGCCAAGAGCTGGCTGGGCGTCTTGATCGGCGGCATGATGTGCATGATGCTGTCGTCGTTTGCGCTGGCCTGTTGGGCGGGCCACCTGTTCCTGGCGGCCGGCCGCATCACGACGGCGCAGATTGTCACCGTGCAGTTTGCCATGATGACCGGCGCCGTGCTCTTTGGCAACATCGCGCCGCATCTGCAGGCCGTGGGACTCGCCGCCACCGCCGCCAACCGCATCTTTGCCGTCATCGACCGCACGCCCACCATCGACGCCGACGCCCCCGACGCCGTCACGCCCGACCGCCTCGACGGCCACATCGAGTTCCGCGCCGTCCAGCTCGTCTACCCGGCGCGCATCGGCCATCTAGTCCTCGACAGCATCTCGCTCGACGTGCCTGCGGGGTCGACCGTGGCGGTGGTCGGACCCTCGGGGTCCGGCAAGTCCAGCCTCGTGCATCTTCTGCAGCGGTTCTACGCGCCGCTGCGCGGCCAGGTCCTGGTCGACGGCCGCAACATCGAGGACGTGCGTCTGCGGTGGCTGCGGTGCAAGATGCGCATGGTCAGCCAGGAGCCGTTCCTCTTTGACGCGACCGTCTTCGACAACATTGCCTACGGCCTCGTCGGCACCGAGCACGAACACGCCGGCCACGCGGCCAAGCAAAAACTGGTCGAGGACGCGGCCAAGGCGGCCGACGCGCACGAGTTCATCCTGCAGCTGCCCGCGGGCTACCAGGCGCGCGTCGGCGCGGTCGGCGGGCGCCTGAGCGGCGGCCAGCGCCAGCGCATTGCCGTGGCCCGCGCCGTCGTGAGCCGCCCCCAGATCCTCCTGCTCGACGAGGCCACCGCCGCGCTCGACACCAAATCCGAGGCGCGGCTGCAGGCGGCGCTCGCGCGCAGCGGCCGCGAGACGCGACGCACCACCATTGTGATTGCCCACCGCCTGTCGACCGTCCGGCACGCCGACACCATCGTCGTCATGGAGCACGGCGTCATCACAGAACAGGGCACGCACGCCGACTTGCTCGCCAAGGCGGGGACGTATGCCTCGCTCGCCGCCGCCCAGGACCTCGACGACGATGCCGCTGCTCGGCAAGGCACAGACGTGGACAGGGGAAGCGGACGCGCTGCGGCCGGTGGTGAAAAGGTCCAAGCGGCTGCGCCTACAGCTGCGGCTGCGGCTGCCGTGCTCCCGCAAGACACTGCCAAGACGTCGTCGACCGGCGATCCGGACAAGGACACGGAGACCCAGGGCCTGGCGCAGCAGGTCGAGGCTGGTTCCGGCGGGGCGGCCCGCCTCGGGTCGATCGGCTTCCTCTGGGCGCTCAACCGGCCCGAACAGACCGTCATGGTCGTCGGCCTCGTCGGCAGCGCCGTCACGGGCCTCGCCTACCCCCTGACGGCCATCTTCTTCGGCAACATGGTCCTCGGCTTCACGGACCCCGGCTCGACGCTGGGCGGCTACGGCGTCGGCTTCTGGGCCGGCATGCAGCTGCTGCTCGCCGCCGTCATCCTCGCCGCCTTTTTGGTCCAGAACCTCGCGTTTGCCTTTGCGTCGGCGCGCCTCGTCGTGCGCGCCCGCAGCGTCGCCTTTGCCGCCATCCTGCGCCAGGACATGGTCTTTTTTGCGCAGCCGGACCACAGCCACAGCCACAGCAACAGCGCCGGCGCCCTCGCCGCCTTTTTGTCGGTCCAGGCCAACCGCCTCAACGGCCTCAGCGGCGCCATCCTCGGCCACGTGCTCGGCAGCGTCTTTGCCGTCGTCGCCGGCCTCGTCGTCGCCGTGGCCTTTGGCTGGAAGCTGGGCCTCGTCGCCGCGAGTCTCATGCCGCTCGTCTTTGCCACGGGCTTTGCGCGCTACCGCGTCCTGGCCGCCCTCGAGGCCAAGAACACGCGCGACGCCGCCGCCGCCGCCGCCGTTGTCGCCGAGGCCGTGCGCGGCGCCCGCACCGTCGCCGCGCTGGGGCTCGAGGACACCGTCGCGCAGCAGTACCGCGCGCAACTGGGCGGCGAGGCGCGCGCCGGCCGTGCGCGCGCTTTGCTGCTGGCCGTCCTGTACGGCGCCAGCCAGTCCGTCGTCGTCTTCGGCTCGGCGCTGCTCTTCTGGTACGGCGGCACCCATCTGCTGGCCGGGCCCGACGGCTACACGGTCCAGCGCTTTCTCATCTGCTACGTCGCTACCACGTACGCGGCCCAGGCCGCCGGCGGCATCTTCTCGTATGCACCGGACATCGCCGGTGCCCAAGAGGCCGTCCGGCAGCTGCGGCGCCTGCTGGCCGCCGTCCCCGGCATTGATGTGGAGGCGGACGACGCCCGCGACGCCGTTGTGGATGTGGCCGCCGACGACCTCGCCGGTGACGTCGAGCTGCGCGCCGTGGACTTTGCCTATCCCGGCAAGACGGTTCGCGCCCTCGACCAGGTGTCTCTGCAAGCTGGCGCCGGCACCGGCGTCGGCCGTGTCGTCGCGCTGGTCGGCGCCAGCGGCAGCGGCAAGAGTTCCGTCCTCAACTTGCTCGAGCGCCTCTACGACCCGAGCGCCGGCCACGTCCTGGCCAACGGCCGGGACCTCCGCCACCTGCACCTCCAGCGCTACCGTCACCAGCTGGCCATTGTCGACCAGGATGCCGTGCTGTACAGTGGGTCCGTCAAGGACAACATCATAATGGGTGACGTGGACGACATGGACGACCACGGCGATGTCGACGACGTCCGCATTGAGCGCGCCTGCCGCGATGCCAATATCTGGGACTTTGTGGTGAGCTAGGACCCTTTCACTTGATGTTTGATTTCTTTTTCTTTCGTTTTCTTTCTTTTTTGATTTCCTTTCGTCTTCTTCTCAGCTCACAATTCCAGACATCTCTTCCCGAAGGCATCAACACCCGCATCGGCCCACGTGGCAGCCAGGTCTCGGGCGGCCAAAAACAGCGCCTCGCCCTGGCCCGCGCCCTCTTGCGCAATCCCAAAGTCCTGTACGTCGTCCTCCTTCCTTGCTATCCTCGTCTCGCCACGCGCTCCCACTGACCCCAAGGCCAGCCTCCTGGACGAGGCCACGTCGGCCCTCGACTCCCACTCTGAACAGGTCGTGCAGCAAGCCTTGGCCACCGCCGCCGCCGGCCGCACCACCGTCGCCGTGGCCCACCGCTTGAGCTCCATTGCCCGCGCCGACCGCATCTACGTCTTCGAACGCGGCTCTATCGTGGAACAGGGCAACCATGCCGAGCTGATGGCCATGCAGGGCCGCTACTGGGAATATGTCGGCATGCAGAATCTGAGCAGCTGAAGAAGCAGAACGGACAGCGGTCGCGACAAGAAGTGTGTGCGTTGTGGACCGTGCCCCCATCACGATCCCTTTATTTCTGTTTCTTTTTTTTTTTTTTGCTTTTTTTGTAAGGTGTTGTCCAAGCGTAGTTTTGTACGCATTTCTGTCCGTTACTACTATATTAATTGATATCTATTTCCTGTTCGCCCCTGACTCTTGTTCATCTCCTGTCCGTCTTTGTCCCTTGCGCCAAAAGTCCTCTCCCAAGGTCATCCTCCAATACCTTCCCCCCCATGACTCCCGTCTCACATGCAGATCTCAATTGAACACCACGTCAATCCCCAAGTCAATCAAGTCTTCCCCCTCGTCACTATTCTCGGTTGTGTTGCTCGTTTCGGCCATCGTACAGTCGGACTCGCCGTTTAAGCTCGAGCTGTTGCTGGAGCTGGAGTTGGTGCTTGCCTCAGCACAGTCAGTTACCACGCCGAAACATTCATGCAGCGGGATAATAATGTTGTCCCACACCACTTCGGTGACCTCTGTGTCCAAGAGGCTGAGCGGCGGCAGCAGCTCGTCGACGACGCTCGTCGCAACGCTCGTGCCACCGGTTACCTCCGAGGACGTCGTCGAGGGGCTGCCCGGAGGGGCATAGACTGGCAGGGCGGTGCGCAAGTCAATGAGATCGTACGGCTGCTCCGTCTGGCCTGTCTCTGTTTCTGTCTCTGCCTCGGCGACCGGCACGGAGCGCACAATGTCCGCCCGCCACGGTGCGTTCGTCTTGCTCATGGGTGGCCGCTTGATGTACGCCTTTTTCTTGGGGACCGCGGCCGGCCTCAACGCAACCTCTGGCCGCTGGTCCTCGGAGTACCCAGCGTGTCCATTGTCTTCAACACCGTGACGCCAGTCGAATCGTTCGGTTCTCGTCGACCGACCCAGTGCCACAGCAGCCGCTCGCGCTTGCTCCGTCTGTCGTTCAATCGCCGCCATCACCGCGTCTGCCGCCGTCCGCTGGGCCCGTGCCTCGTTCGGGTTCCGTGTGCTGTCGTCGTTGTTGTCGAGGTGGCCGCTCCGGAACTCCGCCTCCTTGGCGTCCAGCGCCGCCTGCAGCTCGATGCGCAGCGGGCACGTCGCCTTGCAGTGCCTGTCCCGGCCCGGATCGCCGCAAAAGGGACACACGCTGTGGCTGAGTCGCAGGTTGAGCACCCGCTTGGGCACGCGGCGCATCAGCCGCCCGGAAGCACACGTGGTGCGCGTGTGGGAGTCGTCATCGCAGTAGGTGCAGCGGCCCATGGCGACGCGGTGCTCAATCTCGCCCCGGGGAAGGTGGGTGACGCGGTACACGGCTTTGGGCTTGGTCAAGGGTGCAGGTGTAGGGGTAGTGGCAGACGAAGGCGGAGGAGACAAAATAGGGGAACAAGGACGAGGGGACGACGGTGCAGAAGGCGAGTCGAGAGTCACCGACGAGAACGATGTGGCCGGCACCAATGTCTGGTGCGCCTCAGAGCCGTGCACATCATCGGTCATTGTATCCCGGGAAAAGAGGACGAGGGCAGTACCGGGGTCGGTCCAGGCACTCGCCTGTACGTCGCGGTCGTCCTTGTAACCGTGGTCGTGGTGTTGGCTGCTGCCGTTTGCCACTAGCTTTGTTTGCAACATTGTGCTGGGGGCGGTCCTTGGCCCTCGTCAAACGTGATAGTGAAGTTGATGCGTATGTGTTTGTATGTGTTTGTTCAGTTTGTATTTTGTATCTCGCCTGCTCGTCGACAAGCCACAAAGAATTTCAAAGGAATGTCGCCAGCTAGCGACGGTGAGACGGCAAGTCGAAAAGGGCAACGTATGGGGATTGCAGCATACGAAGTTGTTCCCGGTACGGAAGAAAATGAAGGTAAAGGTATGTCTTCTTCCATGGGATTTTATACTAACCAGAACGAAAGGATATCAGCTTACGATGCTGACTTGTTTTGGCTTCCTATGGCTTTTCTCCCGTGTCCATCGTTCATCAGCTTGGATACGGAGTGGACGCATACCTCGTCACCAACGAAACCCCGTCAGAAGCTGTCAAGCACAAAATCAAAAACCAGCTTGCCGAGATCCATGGTGCGGCTCTTTCATGGACAACACAGAGCGTCGTTGCCGAGGAAAGTCAGTGTAGTGAGTGACACCACGTGACCATTCGGCCCGTGGTACGTGTGATGCGATGTCAACAAACGAGCACCTTGTCATTGCACATGCACCAGACTCAAATTAGGTTGCAATCATGAGAACCTCTCCTTTTTGCTTTTGACATGGCTCTTATAGCCTCCAAATGTAATGTATGTCCTGTTTCGTACACTGAGTGCGTCTTTTGCGTTTGTCTTTTTGTCTCTTTTTAAACAACCTGCTCTCTACCATTCCCTCGTTTCTGAATTGGCTCCCAACACCCATCTTGCGACCTCATTCATCGGAATGCAATTCCCTTTCTTAGAAACGCACCAGCTTATCAACTGTCACAATGGAGCAAAGCACAACTCCTGACCGCCGGCGCAGAGGCGACGCACCTGCCCCGCCGCCTTACATTGTGGAATCGATTACCGCGCACACCCACAGCTTCATTCTCCTCCATGGCCTTGGCTCCAACGGCGAAAAGTTTGGCCGCGAGATGATGGCACACTGGAAAGAACTCCGACGGCCGTCTTCTCAGCACAATATTTCCTGGCGCACGCTTCGTCTTCCTCACGGCTCGATGGCGGCGGTCGTCGGCCTTTCGGCGGGCTATGCTCACGCAGTGGTTTGACGTGGCCGATATGCAGGACCGGTCCTTACGCAACGACAAAAAGCTGCCTGGCCTGCGCGAGTCGTTCCGGGAGGTCCTGGCGCTCATCGAGAATGAACGCCGCGCAGGCATCTCTGCGCCCAACATCATTCTCGGCGGTCTCAGCAATGGTTCTGCCATGTCACTCATCTGTGCCATTGCCCTGGGAGGCTGCGGCTTCATCGGCGGATTTGTTGGCCTGAGTGGGTGGATGCCTTTCCAGAAAGAAATTGAACAACACATTCATATTAGCGACGACGACAGCAGCGCCACCAAGGCCGCAGACGGCCGTGCATACGTCCGCGAGTTACTCCAGTGGGATACCGTTCTTGAGGAACAGGTGGATTTGATGCCCATTTTTCTCGGACACGGCGCCGTTGATGAGAAGCTGCCGTTGGCTTCGGGTGAGGAGGCAAGCCGCACCATGTCAAATCTGGGATTTGATGTCGAATGGAGACCTTACGAGGGGCTAGGCCACTGGTACAAAATTCCAGACGAAATTGACGATGTAGTCAGCTTCGTCAACCAAAAGTGTCGGTGGGAAGCAAGCGACAAAACCGCGAGCACCTGACTTGGTTGCCGGAGATTCAAGGTAATGACCGGGCCTTGCGGCAGCTATGTCCCTTTGTAGCTCTTATTATTTTGTCCACCATTTGTTTCCTCCTCTTTTTATTTCATATTCTGTCTCCTGGTCTCGTGAGATGGTAACTTAGTTGCTTCGCCACGCTGGCTGTTTCGGGTAGGTGCAGACTGCATGCGCCATTGAAAGCGATGGATTGGACGACGTGGTCAACAATACGAAAGAAGCGGAGCAGCTGTGAGGAAATCATTTTGTCTGGGATGTCGCTACCCGACGAACAACCTCGTTCGGCCTTCCAATACTCTTCCGTAGTCGCTTCTTGCCGAAGAGCGGCGCCTTTTGCTCTCGCGCCTGCTTTGCTTTTCCTACTCTGCCTCTCGTGATCATGCCCCAGACCGGTTAGGACTTTTGGAAACTGTTGCCGTTCGTACCATTCTTCAGGCTGGCAAAGTAGCCGATGTTTCCGACCTGCATGTGCATGGAGATGTTGGTGACAGAGCAGAATGACTTGCCTTTCCGTCTGTATGCATGAAACCCACAGCTCTTACAGCCTGGACGGTTTCTTCCACGAGTCGGATTTCGAGCTTCCTTTTGAGCTGGAGTGGGTAGTTGGCGGCAGACGTTCTTTTTTTAGTCGAGCAGGTATGGGTCAGGCTTGAAGGATTCGATTGCCAGCTTGTCTGCTACTAAGATGCGAAGCCGACGTGGTATCCTGGGCGCTGGTTGCTCGTGGGCTGAGCATTGATTCGGCGAAAACAAAACATGCATATGCACGGCAAGATGAATAATGCTAACAGGACGGGTGAGAATGTGGCTGTTTCCCCTGCCCGCACCCTCTTGCCCCTTTCATACGCGAACACACGCCGGATTACTCTTTCCTTATCTCAAAATGTGTATCTGACGCCTTTCTGCAAGGGTCGTGCCTACTTGTTAGGTCCAATCCAAAAGGGAGGGTCATTTGTCGAGCGAGGTCAGAAGGCAAGAACAACCGGACGCAGCACAAATACGATAGCAAGAGTGACTGGCTTTTGTTGTACTCTAGAACACGCAAAAATAAATGCAATCTCACAATTACACATAGATCAATGTCTGTGCGCATCCATGTGTATGTAGTTTTGTTGTAACATGGCACATCATGGTCACCACCGGTTCATCTTTATTTTGCTTTGGCGTTCGCACTTTCCTAACCTGGCGCCTTCCTCTCCGCCTTTTGCAAACGGAGTACAGCACCTGTCACCCAGAAAACCGGGCAGGAAGGAGCCGCGGGCTTGACAGGTCTTCTCGTGCGCTCCTCCCTGCTGCCTGCTCTTGCACACGGTGGCTTCTGCGCGCTCTTTCCGTTCACATTTAACATAACAACGGCCAAGGCAAGAACGATCAACGCTTTCTGTCATATATCACAACATCGTTTCTGCATCGGACGCACCTGCCTTTCCAAGATCCCCATCGCAACCGTGTGATTAGCCTTGTTCCCCACTGGGGTGGGCGCCCTCCTACCTGCCGTCGCTGCCACCCACCCATTTTTGAATCTCTTGACTTCCGTCAATCTTTACTAGTTGGTTTTCTTTTTTTTTTTGTTGATTGAATCCCTTTTCCCCCTCACATTTCAAGACAGAAAAAAAACAAGAAATTAACTGACAAGAGACGAAACAAAGCCTGTTGCTTTCCGCTGTTTTAGACGCTTCCCTCTTCATTCCCTGATGCGCCCTCCCGCTTTCGAACCTACTCACGCCGCCCTTGTTCCTCGCACCCAACCATCTTCTCTCGTATTCTACTTTTGTTTCCTTCTTTCGCTCACTCGCATCCTCCCCTATTGTGTTACACTGCATGCGCTAACTCGTCTCTGCATCGTCTTCTTCCGAATCACCTCAACTCAACAGACGGGACGCCCCCGCGCCCACGACCCCATCCTAGAACACGTTCCCCAAAGGATCTTTTCGCATGCCCGGCCCGGGCCAAGAAATTGTCTTTGATGACAATGTACCATGTCTCTCAATCTCTCGCCCGTTACGCAACATTTTCTTTCTCGCATACACGTCTTCCAGAATCGTAAAGCCCCAATCCATTGTGTACACTTGCCGAAGACACGGCGTACGCTGGCCAGACAAGACACCTGTTACACATAATGGAATGTGCACGCGAGGAGTAGCCAAAGAATGGCGGGCCGCGCAATTTCTGCAGATCATCCTGCCAACGATAACAGATCACAATTGTTGCAAGGTATGGACAACTAGGAGGTGCATGTATCGGGAGCGTCATGAAAAGTGGACACGAGATGGCTTCCACTGTCCAACGAGGAGTGCCACGGCAAATTCTAATGCGTCAGATGGGTCCAACAACGATGTTTCCCTATTCCAGGATTCAAGAGTGAACTTCAAAGTTCTACGACCTCCGTTGGCCTCTTGTTCAGCAGGGAGTAATTACTGCGTACACCAGGGCATTCACACTTGTACATTTTGTACAAACCAGCCCAACGCGTGCTGCCAGTGAACGCACCAAATCTAGGCGAGACATTCTGAACCGACAAGTGTTCTGAGATTCCCCTGGCTGCATTAAGCAACCTTCGACTATCTGCGTCGCAGCGGCCGAGACCGCCCTTCCCAGCTCCTACCGTCTAAACTTGCCGTTTGACGACTTGGCTTCGCATCCAGCCAGGAACAAAGGGAGACATTTTCTCAGCTGCTGTTGCACCTGGTGCGCGGAAAACGCTTGGCTGAAAAAAGCTACACACCTCTCTCTGGCATACACCCCTCCGGCAAAGCGTCTTGCGTTGCGTGACCGCCTCCGGAACACCACTTGACCTAGTGTGGGTATTACGACATTGTCCTTTGCCTCTGTCCTGCTTGATCTCTGTACATCCAGTCTATTTACGTCCTCGAACTTTTGCATTGTTTGCGCACATTCAGCCCCCTGCAGGCGTGTTGGGGGTACAACAGCGCCGCAGTGTTGGACAATGAGGCATGGTTGGTTCCACCTACGGCGACTACAGCGGCCAGTGTACGACTTGTTGGCTTCATCCGACGTATCTTATACGTGGAGTAGTTCTCTCGGGTATGCATGTGTCTGTTTTTGCTCAGGTTCTATTTGCAATACTTACTGCTTCTGCTTGGGCGTTGCTCTTCGGTAGCGTTCAGGGGCCTTTCTTATTTTATTATACGACCGTTATTTACCAAACTTACCTGGTTATCTTACTTTGACTTGAGTGCATCTGTTCTCACCCCCTTTCTGTTCCTTGCCCTTGTCATTTTATTTAAAGAATAGAAAACATTTAACATGGTATACTTTAGGGACTTTGATTTTTCCAGTTGTTTAGTTCACCATATCTACATTTCCTTTTTCCTTCAGGTTTGCACGAACCATATGTTGCACTTACAAACCCAAGAAACGATTTCCCGGGACGTGAAATTCATGTTCTCACCGCTTCTTACACCATTTCATCAAAGGCTCACTTCAAGGATTTACACACCTCGCTTCTGTTCTATCCTTGCCCCTGGCCATCCTCCTGGTCGGGTTTGATAGCCCTGTCTTACTTATCTTCCTCACTCCAAAGCGACAGTAATACAGTCCTTTCGATCTAGCTCGGGCACCGTCTCGAGTTGCCTTCCTTCTGGTATCAGTCTAGGTCTGTTCAAGACGGGGAACCTTGATACCAATAAATGAACTTCTGTAAGACCTCATTTCTCTCTCTCGGTTTCTCTCTTGTCCAGCCAAAGTCCTACCACGGGCTGTCCTTTTTCCAACGACACAATTATACCAGTGAGCAAATCGTTCATACCACTTACACCTTTAGATTTCAAAAACCGCGGGAATTGTTGCTGTCTCTGACCAAGAACGGTCTCCAAGGTACGGCAAACATGCTCATCAGCGCACTTTGCATCCCTGAAAAGGGGTCCAATCAGTCCCAGCGACATGAGAAAAATTGTCCAGTTCCAGCAAACAACAATGGGACAAATCAGAAGCCACACGACTTCCATCGGCACTCCATCGAGACTATGCAGAGACCAATTAGCAACCCAGCCATGCCTGGATATCAATACGCAGATCGAGGAGCTGGCATCACCTACAACAACAGCCCGCAGCAGATGTACTCTGTCGAGTCACCGAGCGGGCCGACGTTGGGAAGAGACTTTTCAAAAAGCACAACGCCCAGTCTGGAACTGCCTTGCCGCATGCGCTCCAATATGCGTCTCAAACGGCCAACGAGCGAGAGCGAAGACGACGAGGAACAGGAGGATGGTTCCGGAAAGAAGGCACGGCTTAGCGACAATCCTACCTCGCCCGTGGTATTTGAATTCGCCTGCCCTTTCTACAAACGAAACCGTCACAAATACTGCCATCAGCGCTCCTGTCGCACTTCGGGCTGGCCCAGCGTCCATCGTGTCAAGTGAGTCTTGCGGTACTGAAACCCAAAGTCATTTTCGACTTGTACGTGTCCTATCTAACCGAACCAGGGAACATCTGTACCGTCACCATATGCACTACGTCTGTGACCGGTGCTCGATGACTTTCAAGCTCCAGGAGAGCTTGCGAGAGCACCTCCGCCAAGAGGTTGCGTGTGCCGTGTCGAAAGGCAGCGTGGCGGAAGACGCCGGCTTCGACCTCGAAATCGAAAAGAAGCTTCGCTCTCGCAAAAAGATTGACGGTCAGAACGAGTCCGACAAGTGGACGCACATGTACCGTCTCTTATTTCCTAGCTACAGAGACAAGAATACGCCCTCACCTTGTACGATTTTGCTGATGCGCCCCGTTTTTATTTGTTCATTTCCATAAAACGTTGCGCTCTCCTAACACAATACAAATGTTTGCAGACGTCGACTACAGCCTGCGGGACGAGCCGCTGGTCGCCACAGCGGGCGTGGGCGATACAGACTCTACCCCATACCTCCCTGAAGCCGACCAGGGAAGCCTTATGACTATGGCCGCAGCCGCAGTAGCCGTTGAGCAAAAGATCACGGCTACTGAGACCAATTCACAACGGACCAAGACCGAAGACGTACTTATCGGTCTACCTTCCGTGCTAAAGGGTGAGGGTAGACAAGAGCAGTCTACCTTTTCAAACATGGCGGATGAGAGCCGTCTTGTTCCCAATAGCGCCTTCTACAAGATCGTTCAGGATCACGTCTTGACGGTGTTGTCGAACATACCCAACACACCCGTACCTCCGTCAGCGAAAGCACAATGACAATAGCACGTGACCGTAGGGTACTTTCAAACGCGTCCATCCACCGTGCGCTTCGGCAAGCCGCCGTAGGTAAGTTTGAGAGAAAGGCTTCTCTTGGGAAAAGCTTCCAAGGGGGGCTGTTTGTTCCTTCTCTTTCGTTGTTTGTTTTTTTTTTTTTTTTTTTTTTTGCTCTTACGGGAGGCTTTCTCATTTGCTTGTTCATTCTTTGCTTCCTTCTGGTCAAGAGTAAAGGTCTGCTCGTCAGGCCCTGGCCATCTGTTGAAGCTCTTCAAACCCCAGCGAAATTATCCCAGAAAAAAAGTTTAAAAAATTCAAGGACAAATAATGATGAAAGATCCTCACCCAGAAAATAAAACATTTGGAAAAAAAAAAAAAAAAAAAAAAAAAAGACAAAAAGAAATGGAAGAAGACAACTCCATCCTTGCAGTTTGACATATAGGGTACCGACAATCTGGGCAGCTGTCCACACAGGCATAGGGAATGGGAAAAGGAAACCGGAATGGTTAGGTCACAACTACCATGGGTTGCTTCCTAGGTGTCAAGACAAAATGCGTGGAAAAGTGCCGTATGGACCACGCAGGCACGCATCCAACGGCGGCTTCATCCAGTGTTTTGTTTATGGTGTTCTGCCTTTCTCTCGGAAGACGTGCCAGGCCCTGTGGCCGTGGATGTGGAATTCATATTCCTACATTGTCTTTCGTCTTTCTCTCGTCCAATGTTTCGATTTTGCATACTATTTTTGACTGTATTAGATAACCCTGTACCATGAAAGTAGCAACTACAATATCAGTACATACTCTTAACGAAAGTGCCCAGCGGATGCAATCTCAGTGCCTCTGTTTATTTTAGACGTAAATACCGCCTGGCCATCTCCATGCCCTCGGCGAGTGTTCCCACGCGAGCGTCAATGGCATACCCTTCGTTCGCCAGGCGCCGGCACGTCACGAAAAGGTCGGTCAGCGGCACGGGGAAGACCGCCTGGACCAGCTCGCCCTCTTCGAGCTGCGGCCGGCGGTTTCCATCCCGGTTGTGCGCGTCGGCGCCGTCAACGTCTACATAGACAATCTGCAAGTTGTTGTTGCCAAAGCCCGGGTCGGCATACAGCGTCAGCGACGGCGAGAGTGAGGCCTCCGTGTCGGCGCTGACACGGCCCACGTAGCCCGTCTCCTCACGCAGCTCACGGACGGCGGCCTCGTCGACCGACTCGCCGGCGTCGACGAGGCCGGCCGGGAGCTCAATGACGGTGCAGCCGACGGCTGGGCGGAATTGTTTAATGAGAACGATGCGGGGATCAGGTGCGCCCGGGGTGCCCCGAATGATGGCTACAATGTCGACGCCATCGACGACATCTGGGTTCTCTGCTGTCGCTGGGGGCCATGTGGTGCGTTCGGCAGATTCCCAGATGCGTGACTTGCCGTCGGCGTCCTCATACGTGACCCTGTTGTCCTCATGTTAGTGGACGACCGCGCTGTGGATATCCATGACGCAAGAGAGACCGTACTTGACCAGCTTGGTCCACTTTGCCTCGTCGTGTGGCTGCACCAATCGTCAGCTCACGTTCGTGCGGTTTGCGTATCCCCATATCCTCCACGGAGAAGACGATAAGAATCGCATATGAAAAGACAAGGCAATGCCTACCAATGGCTCACGCGACACGACTCGCGGTAGATTGGGCATTTGGGTGGCCTTGGAATGGCTTTGTGATTGTACTTATGATGTATACTTGGATATGATTGTTGGGTACCCCTGAAGTGTGTCAGCGCTTGTGAAGGGAGCGTCGCACGTACCTTGCTGCGTACGCGGCAAAGCCTGGGCCAGGACTCAATCCAGTGGGTCTGGATGCCGACGGTTGTGGGATGGCCACAGCAAAAAGAAGGCGATGAAATGCACAAAATAGCAATTCAGATCGGAAGGTCCGAATTGGGAAGGTTGATGTCAGACCGCTACGGCTGACGGCTCATGCTGACGGCCAGTGCACGGAGTACGATCTTTTGCGCCTTCAGCGCGGTCGAAGAGCCCCTCAAAAAAAGGAGTATTTGAAAGGGCAAGAATTCAAACAAAGTTTCGATCGTTTTTTCCTCGATTCTTATCCGTCGAATCTATTTCACTCGGAATTTTCTATTATTTCATCACTGTCTTACTTTCCATGCAATCTAGCGAAGCCATGCCACGCAATCGTCGCACATAAGAAACGACCTCTTCCGTCGACCAATGTAAGACTGACGTGACTGCAACAGTGTCACCTCAGGCTGACATGCAAGCGGTCCAGCCGCCAGTATTCAACCACATCAAGCATCGCATTTCGTATTTCCGCCACGAATAAGGGACGAGAAGAGGACGAGATAAGAGCGGTTGCGAGGCCTGTTACGGCGTACAGTGGAAGTGAACTTGACGACTGGATCGACTGCAAAACCAAAGGGTCGTATTCGCGATATGACCGCGAAAATATCGAGAGTATTTAACTCTACGGCCTCTCCTCATGTTCTCTGTGTCCTGCATGCACGTCCATCTACGGCAATTGCTACTTTCGCATTGACACATTCGGTGCCTTGCGTCGACACACGGCAGCCATGGCCGACCATACAGTCGACGAGCAGATGCCTCTGCTTGGGGCTGGCTCCAGACGTGTCCCGCCGGCGGACGCAGCAGCAGCACCATCACACCAGACAGCATCATCCTCTCCCGCGGCATGCTTACAAAGGCTCGCCCACCGTGTCGTCCGCTTGACAATAGCCGAACGGGTCGTCCTCGTTGACTTTGTCTTTATTTTCATTGTCCAACTCGGCGCTGGCACCGCCATTCCAGCCATCAGCAGCATGATCGAGGCCATTATCTGCCGCCAGCGCTTCGGCGACACATTGGTCGTCGGCCCCGGCGGCTCCGGCAGGGCCACAGATCCCCGCTGCAAAGCCCCCGATATACAGGGCCGTCTGTCGCAAGTGCTCGGCTGGCAGACCGCGCTCGAGTGCATCCCCAACATTCTCTTCTCGCTGCCCTACGGCATCTTGGCCGACAACCTGGGCCGCAAACCCGTTCTGCTGCTGGCCTGGTCCGGGCTCACCTTGCAGTTTGGGTGGTACCTGACCGTGTTTTACTTTACGAGTGTCTTTCCGCTCTGGACGCTCCGGTTCTCGCTGCTGTTTGAGTCTGTCGGCTGCTTCCAGGCCGTTGGCCCCGCCATGGCGTTCACGGTGCTGGCCGATGTCACGCCGCAGGCCGAGCGTGCCAACCGCTACTTCCGGCTGACGGCCGTATTCCTGGTGGCCGAACTCATTGGCAACCCCTTGAGTGGCACGCTGCTGCTGTGGGGTGGCCACTGGA
Source organism: Sporothrix schenckii 1099-18 (assembly GCF_000961545.1). Lineage (NCBI taxonomy): Eukaryota > Fungi > Ascomycota > Sordariomycetes > Ophiostomatales > Ophiostomataceae > Sporothrix > Sporothrix schenckii. The sequence goes on from NW_015971144.1 coordinate 251,664, forward strand.
TGCCGCTGATGGTAGCTCTCGTGGCCTTGCTTGTGAGCGGCCTGGTGCTGTTGCTGCTCCCCGAGACGCTCCACTTTGACCCGACGGCTGGCAAGGCAGCGGCAGTTGGTTCTGCGGAGACGGCGTCAGGACTTGCCGCCTCGGACTCGGACACATACGCCGATGACGACCCGCCGCCGTCCGCTGTCACGATATCACCCCCGCCGAAGAGGAGCAAAATTGGCTCTGCCTGGCAGAGATTCCTGCACCTGCTGCGCACGGACGCTCGCGCCACCTCGCTTTTCATGCTCCGCAACCGCCCGCTCCTGTTGCTCGTGGTCCCCTTTGTCTCGTCCACCGTCGCCCGTTTTGCGCAGACCCTGTTGCTCCAGTACGCCACCGAGCGATACGCCTGGTCCTGGAGCCAGGCCGCCTTCTTGCTGACCATCGGCACCACTACCAACCTCGTGCTCTGCCTCGTCCTCCTCCCGCTGGCGAGCACCGTGCTGCTCAAGAGCGGGTCCCTCTTTGGCATCGACGGCTCCTCTCTCCGCAAGGACCTCTGGATTGCCCGTGTGTCGGGTACCTTGATTGTGTTCGGCGCGCTCCTCATTGCCTTTGCCGTCACGCCCTGGCTGCTGTCCGTGGCCCTCGTCGTCTTTTCGCTGGGTGGCGGCTACTCGCCGGCCATGCGCAGCCTGCTGAACGCCTTTGTCGAGCCGCACCACTTGGCCATGCTCAACACCTTGCTGGGCCTGCTCGAGTACAGCGGCGTCATGGTCACCGCGCCCGTCCTGTTTGGCGCCCTGCAGCGCGGCGTCGTACTCGGCGGTCCCTGGGCGGGCTTGCCGTTCATCATTGCGGCAGGCGTGTGCTTCGTGGGCACGTTCGTCGTGGTCGTCTTCCGCATCCCGCTACCGATGCTCCAGAAAGAAACAGACGTGGCGGCCGAGACAGAGGCCCGGCGACAGCCGGATGAGAGCACAGCGTCGTCCGCGTCGGAACCCGAGGTTGTGTAATATGCAATATCAAAGATGTGAGATCATGTAAGACATGGCGTGCCACATGTTGGTGGTCGGACTGAAAATACTAGACAATAGAGGTGTACATACGGAAATCGCAATAAAGGATTAATTTATCGGTATCTCTGGCCATATTGCACTATGCGTGCTGGCGGGACTTTCAAGACTGATTGCTGGAGCTGCTCCTTGCCCAATCAAGAAAAGGCCCGTTCTTCAGCTCACGCAACGCTAAATCGCGTGAAAATACCACCCATCCATTGGACATCGCGTTTGCTCATCGGCATGGACGGGAAAGGCTTTTGGGTTGTTTCGAAGCTAGACACGGCGGAAATTACGACACGACGCGCAACTTTCGTCGACGAAGAAAACGACGCAGCGGATGAAGGCGTGGAGGATACATTAGTGGGGGAGAGGGGAGCTGTCAGCATTGCGGAGGAGACGGGAGTCCAACACGAAAGAGACGCGACTGGGGAAAGAGGCACCCGTCCTCTCCAGCAAGAGCAGACGGACGGAACCGAAACGGAAGGCGCGTGGACTCCCTCTCGAAAACGCGACAGATTGTGCTCAGGCGCAGGTGTGTGTGGGTTGTGCCTGCTCGCATCTGCAAAATAATGCAAACGAGCCACACCCGAGATAGGGAAGTTGCGACCGCGAATCGACCGCGAGAAAAAACACTCGTCAAAGGGGAAGCAAAACCATGCAAATGTCGATTTGAAACATGCAGTAGGAAGGAGCTACGGCGTGCAACATCGAGCACAGCATCGCTGTTGCCTTTTCCCGCGGCTTCCCTTATCTCTGCCAAAACACACTCAATGCTCCTTCTTTCTCTGTATGTGGCTTGCACCTGAACACAACAGGTCCTCCTTGCTCCTGCCCTCTCTGGCGCAGCAAGGAGTGATATCGTAGCAACCTCGCACCAACCGCATCGTGACCCCTTTTCTTAGTGATTCTTTGCCTCGTCGCTTCGTTCGCCTTCTCCATCTTCCTGCGTCGTGCCCCTTTTCGGCACAGTGCATATCTCTGCGACCAAGTCGAAGAACTTTGCAGAAAAAGACAGATAAAATTTGGCGTTGCAGGCATTGGAAACCGTCAGTCTAGCATCATCACCAACAGTATTTAACCTTCTCCTTCGACGAACGACGAAATCGATGCAAGGGACTACTTTCGAGTTTCGAGTTAATGTAGGCCTTCAGCTGCTGCCACCAAAATTGCTTCAACAAAGTTTGTCTCGTCTCCTTGCTTCAACGCATGTCGTCCGACAAAGGTGCCACTCGCTGCATGTGGAAGAACACAGACCACACGAAAAGTTGGGCGACCGCATTAATACCAGGTAGGCCAGACCAGGGTCCTCGGTCCAAAAATACACTTGACAGGTGCTAATACAACCCAGTGACGGCATCGCACAGATTTTTAGTTCCCTGTCCTTAGTCCGCTCGACTTCCGTCTGCTTGTTTTCGCCTTTTCAACCCCTGGCTAAGGCAACGCTGGGACAGGGGCCAGCCATTCACCTTGCAGGCTACTGGCGGCAAATTTTGTTGAACAAGGGTGTGTGTGGTCTCGGAGACATGTTCATGGCTTCCGGGTTAGGGCTCGTCCAGGTGGGTATTTGCTCTTAAGCCATGCTTTTTCGGTTTGTTCCATATGTTTCTTTGCTTTACTTGTCCTACTTGCCGATGGCTTCGATTTCAGCGATCCTAGAGTACGCCAGCGCAATCTATCGTGGGCCAACCAAGGCCAGCGTAGATCATTGTGATGCTTGTGGATGAATAGCCCACGGCCGGCGTCTTGACTGACAAAGAACAGAGATATGGGTCGAGGCTCCTAGTGAACCGGGTCTGCCTTCAAGATTCCCAATCCAGAATCCAGGTCGCAGAAATGGTACTGATTAACACTTCAGACTTCACACATTTGCGTGCACATTGCAGAGACGCTCCCAAAAATGGCCAAGGCCAGACTAGCATCAGCGATTTCAGACGAGTTTAGACCAGGCAGGCTGGCAGGCTGGCAGGCTGGTAGGGTCAGAAAGCCTGAAAGAACCGGCAGTGCGCTAGGTCTGGCCCATTCGACCGATGGGACATCTGCACTTAAATGTGTCGAAGAGATATGAAGGGAAAAGACGCGACGAAACAAAAAAATACAAATAGCCATAAAGCAAACGACTCCAACGGCATTCGTACTCACCCGTGTAGACTTTGTCTGGCATTTGCAAGTCATCTCACTACATGCGTCGTGCATCATCAACCAAGGGCCGGATCTTACATTTTCTTCATCTATGTCCGAAAGTAGACGGGGTACAGGCCGAAATGACACACGTCAGAGCAGCCACAGGTCCTCCGGACCCCGTCTTAACGTGGTGTCTCCAGGACCTGTCTTTCTCTCTCGAACACTCACGCTGCTCGAGTTGCTCATTGAAGACACCAGTTGGGACAAACCGCTGTTCCATTTCCCAGTCACACCAGCCACCCGATCACAGTTCTCCCTTGGCTCGGGAGCTGCCATAGGCAAAACTCAAAAACGACAGCTAGAATCGATCTGGGCGAGGGAAGTACCGTCCCCTGTCCGCTGCTGCCAACTACGACGCGTCCTATACTTCCGTAGTCCTTTTGCCTGCTTGGCTCTGAGGACCTCTGCTATTCCTTTCGACTTCCCGGCCTCACGCTAAAATGGGACCCTCTGATCGTCTCGATCGACCTACGGGCGTCCGTCTCTCCAGTTCCTGCTTTTTTCTTTCGGCTTGTGGTCCAGGCATCACATTCCTGGCCGAAAGAGTGGAGAATCTATGTCTTAGAGCATGGTGTCTTTGGTTCCTCCTGCCTACTTTTTTTGCTTCCTTTTGTCGCTCTGTGCCTGCGCCTGTCTCCCTTGTCAATGTTCTTAACGCGCCGCCGCAAACCAGTTCCTGTCCCTGGCTTCGTGTCGATCACTGATGCTGACCCCCCTTCTTCCCCTCCCCCTTTGCGCGTTCTTATTTTTTTTCTTCTTCCACTAACGCTCCGCCTGGGTCCGATGTAGTTGATTTTACGGGGACGGGCAGATGTATTGTGTTATTTTCTTCCAAAAGCATGTGTCCGGTTTTCTTTGCTTCGGTTGTGCGTTGGTAATGCTCTTAATCTCTTCGCGTTTTCTTTTTCATTCTTCCACACCTGACACCATCAAAACTCATTCTCGCCCTTGTTTTTCTCGAAACACTCATATTCGATCCACCTTTTACAGGCGTATACACTCGAGTACATGATGTTTGGACTGCCTCCGGCATCGCCTTTGTCACGTTCTACCTTCCCTGCAACATACTGGAACCACCGTTGTATCTGCTTTTACGGCTTCGACGATATACCAAATCAGCTGTAAACAGGCACGGTGGGCCGATTTGACACCAAAATACAGCTCGTTTATACCGCGCTACTTTTCGATTTCGTTTCCAGTTTCCGGACATTTTGGTCATATCTTCAGGAATCGACATTTGAATAGAGGTCAATCCCGAGAAATTAGCACGTTCAACAGCAAATATGGGCATCTTTTCATTCAAGCGCGCGTCTGACAAGAAGAAGTGAGTCCATCGCGGTCTGTCCCGGATATACTCGTCGAAGGCATCATACATTTACTGACCACTCACAACTCTTACAGGAAGGGAAAAGCCAAGGAAGAAGATGTCGAGGTAGAAAAGGACATATTCAACCAAGCCTTCCTCGGTGACGACCCGTATATGAGAGGCAAAGGCACCACGACCCAAATCTATGCGGGCACCGAATTTTTCCCTGAGCGCGCGGCCACGCCGTTGTCTCGCCCCGACTCACAGCAGAATTCACCGACTGGCGCGCACGGAATTTTCTCCAAAAAGCTGAGTGGCGGCGCATTTCACGCACCGTCTCGCCCCTGGACTTCGGGCAACGGCGCGCCTCAGCAGCGGACCGGCAGCTTTTCTGGTATGAGTGGCCCCGAGAGCAGTGGAAACGATGATGGCTTTTTCAGCTCAAGTCGATTGCCTCTCGACAGCGACGTCCGGCCAAGCACATCCCATGGTCCGGGCTCGAAACCGTGGGCGCACAGCCACTCATTCAGTGCTCAGTTCGGCCCGGCAGCTGGCAACCGGCCGCAAACACCACAGGGAAGGGCAGCTGCAGGCCCTTCCAATGCGGCCGCATCCACCGACGTGCGGTCTGGCACTAACTCGCCAACACGGTCAGGCTTGCACAATTCACAGAGCCTGAGCGATAACAACATGTCCACCTCATCCTCAGCACCCACGGATACGGATGCGACAGAATCGTCAGTCCAAGGCTCCTCAAATGACGAACGGAGAGCTGCCTCGCCGCCCTCCACTGTATCAAACCAATCCCCACCTTCCATGTCACCAGAGCCCGTGTGGCCTCTGCAAAGCAGCAAAAAGTCATCTACCGATGGCATGGCCAGTGGTGGTATGCTCAACCAATCCACTAGCTTTGGCGACGAAGCGCAGTTAGCAATCAACGAGGCTGCCAATCGCGCTACTCCGCCACAGTCGGACATCCTTGTGCCGCCACCGCTGAGCACACGTTCCCGCGATGTGACACCCACCGGGCCTGGCTACCAAGAAGCCCGCGTACGCAAGGCCAAAGATGCTGCTATGCAGAGGGATCTTGCCATTGAAGTGCCCAAGCGGCGCAGCTGGGGTGCGCAAATCGACCAGCTAGAAAAGTCATGGACAGGGGAACAGCAAAGCCCTGGTGGAAGCCGCCTTCCGCCGCGGCACAATGGTCCGCAGCACCCGCAGTCCGCGCCTTATTACCAACAACATCACCATATATACGACCAGCGGCCAAACCATCCTCACCAGTTCCCTCCCTCCCAGCGCACGCATCAGAACGACCGCCCATACGACCCTCGGCACGATCCCCGTTACGACCCCCGCCAAGATCCTCGGTATGACCAACGCTACAGGACTGAAAGCAACTATGATACTCGGCGCCAGCAGCAGCCCTACTCGCCAGGCTACGGACCTCGCAGCCAATCCTCACAGGGCCATTATACCAACGGCCTGGACTCGCGCGACCGGTATTACAGCAACAGCAACGACAGCAGCCCGTACGCTATGGGCCGTTTCGACAGGCAATTGTCGTCATCTAGCATGCCCAGGCCGCCCACTCGACCTGCATCAGCCGGCCGCGACGGTCCGCGCCGAATTGGCAGCGATTTTGATCTCCAGCAGGGCCGAATTCCCTACGGCAACCCGCCCAAGGCGCTGCGCAGCACCAAGTCTATGCAACAGCTTCCGCGGAGTCCCAGAGACTATCCCAACATGAGAAATCCTTCGTCTCCTCAAGGGCATCCTCCGTACCTGCCTCGCGGCGGTTCCATGACACCAAACCAGTTCAGAAGCCCACCACCCTCTATGCGGAGCCCACCAGGGAACATGCGGAGCCCACCCTATACCATTCCCCACTCAAGCTCTGGTGGTGATGTCGGGCCACGGTACGCTAGCAATGGGCCAGTTCCGCGAACACGGGCACCGCAGCCTATGGGAGGAGACTCGGGTCCTTCGTACCGGGACCCATCACAGTATGGTCCTCTCAGAAGCCCTCTTGGCAGCCCTCCTCATCTCCCCAACAGCTACCCAGAACATGCGGGAGCGTATCCAGCCAGCCGCTCTGGCCAATACCCTGTTGTCGAGAACCCCGTAGCCTACCAGCCGCTGGACCAGCCAGTAGCTGGCGGCTACCAGTCGTTTGGCCCGCCGCTATCTGGCGGTGAGCGGCGCAACCTGCCACCCATAGCCGGTGCCATGCGGCTCCCCAACTCACCGCTGTCGGAGGGCCCGTCCGCGGCCGACCGCCAGCTACCTGATGTGGCCGAGGTTGTCGAGGAGAGGCCCGCGAGCTCTGTGGGTACCGAGGTCAAGGACTTTGCTATCCAGGAAGAGCCAGAGACAGTGAGCTATCCCACGGGCACGACTCCGACAACAGCGACTGCGACAAAGACAACAGTGCTCGCGCAGCCCACAAGCAGCCCGCCGCGGGGCAACCTGGATCTGCCACAGTCTCAGTCTACGGGCAGCCTTGACATGGCGACACTCAACAGCTTCCCACTACCGTCGCGGGATGTGTCACAGATCCCACCACTCCACCCACAGTCGCCGACAACTGCGTCGCCAGTAACGACACGGGCCTTGACACCCAGCTCACCGACGGGCGCCCGCGAACAGGGTTCCGGACTGACCGTGTTGAACAAGACCAAGGATATCCTCGCTACCACCTCCCTATCCAAAGAACCAACGGCAACACCGGAAGTGGCACCGTTGGAAGAGGTGGCGACGCCAACGGCAACATCGCCTATATCTGTGAAGAGTAGCCCGGTCACGCAAAAGGCTATGGCTCGCCCGGTGTCGTCTGTCGAGATGGGTGACACACCGCCAGAGACACCGACAAAGGAGAGCTCTGACACGAAGTCTGACTTCACAGACGCTGACGAGGAAGTGGAGGAGAAGCCAAGTCGTGTCAGCACACTAGTGGTGGCCAAGCAGGAGACTTTCAGCCACCCGCAGACACCTGAAAGCATGAAACTGGCTCGGGAGGACACCAAGCATAGTCAAGATGATGACTTTGTGGATGCGCAGGAGATGGTTCGCGAAGCCCGATTCGGCCAGGAGAACCAAACCGACCGAAAGATCCAGGAGACCCGACAGAACCAGGAAGACAACAACAAGGTCGTTCAGACCGAAGTCCAACGCCCCAGCCTCGACTCGGAGCCGCCACTCTCGCCTATTTCTCTGCCAGCTGGGGATCCGGAGCCGTCACCAACAGCGAACTGGCCTCTGCCTTCTGTTTTCGTGCTGCCACCTGACGAAACCGCCGAGGATGCCCCTCAGGGTGCCCCTGAGGACGCAGCTAAGGATGCTCCCGAAAAAGCTCCCGAAAATATTGTTGAGCAGGTTGTCGAGGCTCCCGTAGCCGCCGAATCCACAATCACCACGCCAGCGACGCCCGTCACGCCTGCGACGCCAAACTCTGTGAGCAACCATGGCGACGACGACGATGCAGAGCGGGATGAGGACGAGCTATTCCCAGACGTCAAGGCCTCGCCGACCACGTCCAAGTCGGCATTCACTGCCAGCGTGTATGCGCGTGATATTGGCCTTGGACCATACGCGTTTGACGGCGCCGACAGCTTGCAGAACCTTCCGACCGATGCGCCGTGGGTGCGCCCCAACCGTCTTGACTCCCTCGAAAAGGCGCCCCAGCAGAAGCTTGTTCCTAATCCTGAGCCCGAACCCGCTGCAACCAGCACTTCCGTCGAAATGCCACCCGACGTGCCACCCGACGTGCCGCCCGCGGTGCCGCCCAAGGATGTCCCCCAAACCCCGGCGGCTGCGGTGAACACAACGCCCGAGAAGCGGATGGTCGGCGCGTACCCTGAAACACCGGCAGCTGTCGAGGACAAGCACAACGATGATCCCCTCGCCAAGCAGGTCGCCAGTCCGGAGAGTCGGTACAGCTGGGGCGGTGACGATACCACCGGCGGTGTCAACGAAAACGAAAGCAACAACCACCTGCGGCCGGACGAAAAGGATCAAACGGGCGAAGACAACGAAAAGGACAAGGACGAGGACGAGGACGGCCTGGGACCACTGCCGCCCGGCCCCATCGGTGTAGCGCGTGGGCCCTCGACCCTGTCCACGGACGACCCGCTGTCGTCGCCCAAGGGCAACAAGCGCTGGAATATTGCCAGCCACCTCAACAACGTGGACGGCGACGCGCTGCATGAACGCATCATTGGCGTCGGTGGCGGCGTCGGCAACGGCGCCAGCGCCATCAAGGGTGAGGGTCCGCCGAAGCTGCCCCTGGGCCACCTGACCTTTGACCGGCACACGCCGACGGACAAAGTTGACAGTTTCGGGACAACGTTTATTTAGGCGAGGCGGCTCCGTTTGTACGAGTTGTATTGTATGATATGAGATGACGCCGCCATGGCGTCTAACCGTCCTTTTTCCCCGCTGTTCTTTTTCCTTGGTCTCTGGTTTTGTATATTATTTTTAGATGGTTGTCTTGCACTGTATCATTAGATTAGGGGACATTTTGGGGGCAACAGGACTACGAACAGACGGCACAATGGTATCCTGGGGAGCCAGTTTTGGATTTGCGGTTTCGGATGTTCTCTTTGGTTTTAGAAAAGGTCTTACAGCGGATGTCTGATGGCCAAGAGCAAACTGCTATTTCATTGTTTGACTTTTATTTGGATGGCTTATTTCGTATTTGTCTTTTGCTTTCGGCGGCGTCCTGATAGGCCGCAAATATTCATCGCGAGAATAAGGTTTGCCCAGCAGACGGAAAGGCGACAGCCGAACGCGGCACCTGAAAGAGCGGAACGTGCCTTGCCCAGGCGCCCAGACGGAAAGCGAACATTCACCCCGGTCGGTGGATTATAGTTATCATCTTAGTCCTCTTCTCTACGACGGAGCAAGCCTCGCTTGCTTTTTGCCCGGCCTCGTCCCTTCGAATCCGGTCTGTTTTCCATCCTCTTTCTCTGTCTGCTCCATTCAGCTCACCGGACTTGAGACTTGAATCCCCCGTTGCCATTGATGAGGACGAGTTGGAAAACTTCGCCCTCCCCACGATTAGCACATAGAAATTGGCACATGGGGGCAAAGATGCAGTGCCAGGTGGGGGTCTTTGTCGCCTTGGGACGCGCTACTGGCCAGGCCCCGCGCGCCATTCGCCTTGCGTGGCCAATTTTCTTCGTTCTTTTTCTCGACCATATCGGTACGGAGCCCTCTCGACGACTTCCGGCAAACGATTGCGGCCCGCCATTGGTAGACAGACCCCGGTCGAGGCCATGATTTAGCTCCGTACACGTTTTTCTTCTTTGCCGCGACAATTGGAAAAGGCCTTCTTTTATCGGTCTAGCTCCTTATCGGCCTCTTTTTTTTTATTTTTTACTTTTGTTCTGCCTCTTGTGTTGTCCCCTCCTCTCATCCTCGCCGTCTTCATCATCTCGACAGAAGATTGTCTTCAGCTTGTCCTCAGCAGACTCACACTCTCCCACGTTCTCCACGTTTGCGCCCACGTTTGACATTTTCACAGCACAGCGCAGTCCACCATTGTCCGCAATCCGTCAAACCCATGCTCACTGCACCCATTGCCGCCACTCCTTGCGCATCTGCGGCTACTGCCCCGTCGATGCATTACGCACGCAACTCGACGACGTACGACACGATATCCCGACAGGCTTAGGGCCATAGCGAGCGACTTGAAGGTCTTTGCGCTCGCTGCCCCGGCAGAAAGACTTGCACGAGAGAGAAGAGAGAGAATCGAAGACGAAAATAACAAAACGAACGAAACGCGATCGTCCTAAAATACATTCCACGTCGCTCGTCCACAGGTCGGTCTTTCTGTCCAGCCAGGTGACGTTTTGTGCCTCCCCCTACTAACCTGTTGCAGAATGTCGACGGTTGAGAGCTACAACAAGGCCTTTGAGGCCGGCGCCGACAACAACGGCGTGGTCAACAACAGCACGGCCCCTGTCGAGGCGGATGGCGACCACGACGCCCCGATTGCCGGGCCCGATGTGCCCGTGGCCCAGGACCTGGCCGTCGGCGAGGGTCTCCGGACACTCGAGAACAAGAAGGTGCATTGGTACAGCTACCTGCAGACGTGGGACTTTTGGATTGTGGTGCTCATTGGCCAGGTGCTCTCGCTGTGCATCACGGCCACCAACACGTTCACGAGCTTCCTGTCCAACAACGGCACCAACATCCCGGCCTTCCAGACGCTCTTCAACTACATCCTGCTGCTCCTCATCTACGTGCCGCTGACCTTTTACAAAAAGGGCTGGCGCTACGTTGTGCACACGATTTTGATCCGCGACGGGTGGAAGTACTTTATCTTGTCGTTCCTGGACGTCGAGGGCAACTACTTTACCGTGCTTGCCTACGAGTACACGAACATCCTGAGCGCGCAGCTGCTCAACTTCTGGTCCATTGTCTGCGTGGTCATCATCTCGTTTGTGCTGCTGCGCGTGCGCTACCGGCCGTTCCAGATCCTCGGCATCCTGATTGCCTGCGGCGGCATGGGCATCCTGCTGGCGTCCGACCACATCACGGGCTCCAACGGCGGCCCCACCGTCGACAAGCTCAAGGGCGACCTGTTTGGCCTGCTGGGCGCCAGCCTGTACGGCATGAGCAACGTGTTTGAGGAGTGGTTCGTCAGCCGCAAGCCCATGTACGAGGTGCTGGCCTGCCTGGGCTTCTTCGGGGCCTGCATCAACGGCGTCCAGGCCGCCATCTTTGACCGCACGTCCATCCAGCAGGCCAACTGGACGGGGCCCGTCATTGGCTACCTCGTGGGCTACACGCTCGCGCTGACCATCTTCTACACGCTCGCGCCGCTGATTCTGCGCATGGGCAGCGCCGCCTTCTTTGACATTTCCCTGCTGACAGCCAATTTCTGGGGCGTCATCATTGGCATCCACGTCTTTGGGTACACCATCTACTACCTGTACCCGATTGCCTTTGTGCTCATTCTCCTCGGCCTGGTCGTCTACTTTCTGAGCGGCAGCATGCTCGGCGACGCCAAGAAGCCGTGGCTCGGCGCGAACCAGGAGGACGGCGTGGCCGGCTTCGGCACGGCCAAGCTCAAGGCGCTGAACGCGGCCAAGAAGGCGCACGCCATTGAGCAGGAGGCGGCCGCGGCCCCCGCCGATGCGACACCGCCGGAGGCGTAGAGGAGGCGGCGAAGCGAACAAGCCAACAAGTCGAGGCAGGGTCGGGGGGAACGTAGGCGGCTGACACAGATGCCTGTTGGAGGCGGGTGGTTTACTTCGTTTGCTTCTGTGGTATCCGCAGTACGCACGGGCGCAGAAATGCTCCCGAGCACAGCGTGCGACAGAACGCTTTTTCTTATACCAGTTTTGATAGAGTAGGATGGTTGTGGGGAGACACATACGTGTACTTTGAAAAACTACTTGCATGTTACGAGGCATTCAAATTTTGTGCGTCGCCTTACTAAGACTGGAAGCACATGTTGCCACACGGTCGTCGGGGGAATCTGTCAACAAGTAACAACAGTACTTTGCTAAGGCCATGCCTCATGCGCCACTAAGACCTGTCATCTAGGCCGACTACGCTCCGGACTTACACGCCTCTGATGTACTCCTTGAAGCATGCGTCGCCCACGTATCGTCCAGCGGCCACTGTTAACAAACACGGAAAGCTCTTTTAAATGTTCTGGAAGCATTATCGTAGATTGTGTCGACAAATCTGATGCCCGTCTATCGCTGACGGACGTCTATCAGGCCGGCCGGCTCAAGTGCTGTCGTATAAAGGCTCGCTCGACCCAGCCAAAGGTACATCTTTTCCAGTGAAAGATGCCGTGATGCTCATACTGTGCGTGTTGGCCGAGTTATGTGTAAGATATCCAGCAATATCTGCACAGTAAGTACACAAAGTTCCCCTGTATGTTGCCGGGCATGACTATGATCATTCTTGAGGCCACATCCCCTTTCCCTTTCCCTTTCCCTTCTTTCTCTGTCTCTTCTTGGCTTGTCAAATTTCTCACTGCTCCGTTTACATTCGTTTCTTTTTTCGTTTCCCGTTTCGACACTCAAATTTCTATTTCAACATACACTCTTACAGAAACAGCCTCATTCAGGCATCCCCTTGCGCTCAAAATGGAGGAGAGTACCCCCATCGTGACAAATAACGACCGCGACAGGTTGGAACGCGCCGGACTCTTTTATGAAGACCCCGACAAGCCGAACATGGTCCGTATCCATGTGCGCTGCCTCAGCGTGGCCAGCAACAAAGAGTATGAGAACCGGCCACTTCCACCATCGCCATTCGACCTCCGCTTCACCAACCGAGAACGGGAACGAGACGAAGGCGACTTTGTCCGCATCCCCGCCCAGCTTCACTCGGAGGAAACGCTGGTGTATCTCGGCATTGCACCATCTGTTGCCACATACATCTACCGTTGCTGGCTCTCGGAACTCAGAGTAACGGGAGGGCCAGGACGGCCGCGGCCCAATTTTCTCACATTTAGTTTGACCCGTTTGACGCACTATCCCGTCGGACCGTGTCTAGACGTCGACGGCCGCCACAGCGACGAGGAGTGGCGCAATTGCCCCAGGTTCTATACTCACACCAGCGAATTCCTGGAGAGCATCATGCACCCGGACCACGCCCGCGTGCGCCGCACCAAGTCGTGCCACCACTGGATCGACGAGACCGTCTTGATGCGCTACCGGGCCCTCGAGCATGTCGGGGAAGTGTCCCGGCGTCGTGCCGCGGGGAACTCCATGGGCCCCGGACAGAATATGGCCCCCCATGGACATCGGAGCGACGATGTCCTTCCCCGCGCCCGCCCGGGCTACCACCGGCCGACGTTTGCCGCCACCACCTGGACGCGCCAGGCCGCGGAAGACCGCATCTGCAGCGAGTCCAGTCGTATGCAGCTCTACATGGCCCGCGACCAGGCGGGCATCACACGCTATTGGTCCCACAACGGGTTCAGGGGCAACGTGCACGATGCCCGGGCGCTGGCAGAAGGGCCTCTGACGACACACACCGTCCGCTTCGACAACGAGGACCATCAAACGAAGATGTACTTTTGCTCCGACCACACCGTCGCTGCGGCCGACGCCGCCTACATGAAGCGCCGCGGCGGCCCCGTCTGCGCGGTGGTCGTCGTCACCCTGTCCATCCCGTGGCGCGACGTGGAGCGTCTGGCGGCCGGCCGCGTCCCCCGCGTCACCATGGAATGTCTCGCATGGACCCATCCGCACTGGAAGCAGCTGCTGTGGTACACCAAGATCGGCCTCGTCACGGCGCCACACCTGCGCCGGTACCGCGATGCCACCGTCTTGGCCCGCGACATGGCCCGCGGCGGGCCGGACATGTACCGCAGCATGCCCGAATCAGAGCTGCATGCCGAAGCGCTGCTGTACGTGCAGCCCGGTGACAAAGACGACAACAACGACAACAACAACGACAACAACAACGACTACGACGACGACGACGACGACGACGACCAGGAACAGGGTTTCCTAGGCCCGGTAGAGTTCATCTTTTCGGTGGGCGCCGCGGGGCGGCAGTACTTGGAGACCCACGGCCAGTTCGACGTGGCCGTCGTGGCAGACGCCAATGTGGCGGCTACGCCCACAGTGCGGCCCCGGGCCGGTGGTGTGCGCAGCCAAGACCAAGTCGTCGTCAACACGGACCGTGCTGCGGTTCCACGGCCGGCCGTTCGGACACCTCATGGGACTGGTCGGCCCCCGGGCCAACTGGACGCCGGCGACGATCCCACATTCGAGCCCGATTACCACAGCCTGTCGAGGCTGTAAATGGCACGCTTTCTTGTATTTTGCTGTTTTTACGGCTCCTTTGTTGTCCCTGTTAAAAGGGGTCGTCGTGGGCCTATCCGTGGCCAGCGAATTGTTCCTGCTACTTCGTTCCTCTTCGGGATGGGCTGATCGGCTGCCTTGAACCGGATTGTTGTGGTTATATGTTTAATGTTCGATACCCAATTTTAATTGTGAATTATCGCCTTTCTTAAAAGAGAATATAAAAAAAATTGAAATGTAAAATAAAAAATAAAAAAATAAAAAGTTGAATTGAAACCTATAAGGACATAAAATTGTACCGAAATAGTAGGAAATAACTTCAATGCAAATTGTACAGAATATATTTTGATTTCTTTTTTCACGCCTCATCACTTTCCCAAATACTGTCCATTATTTTCACCCTCCCAATTGGTTATGGTTCACAAAAGGGTTGGAAGCGAAAGGAAAGGAATAGGCAAAGAAGAGCCGCAACTGGGAAACTGAGTGACGATGGTGTTGGAGTTTGGACAGTTAACGAAACAGTCTTACTTCATAGGAACGGCACATTTCACTGGCATCGTAAGTCTCCGGTTTGATCTGACGTGGGACAATAGTTTTGGGCAACAGAAGGAAGACGCGGGCGCGGGGAAAAACAGCCGAGAGGGACATGGGAGGCAAGAATAACGGAAGAACACGGGAAGAAGAACAGGCAGCTGGTCAACTGCAAAAAAACCGTGCAAGGTGATGGTGCAGCGCAGGTCGTGGTCACTTGTTCGTCTGATAGCTGTGAAGGGATTGCAAAGACGGGTAGCAGAGAGAACTGTAGCAGTATGGTTTCACATTTTACTAAGGATATGATTTCTTTTTTGTGTCGAATTTATTTTTACCCTTTTCCTCATATATTTCTCTGTTCAGCTTATTTCAGTAAAAATGAACAGCAATCAAAGTACGACATACTGTACGACATACAGCTAGACTCGTCCCATTGATTCTCGCGTGGGCATGAAAGTGTCTATCTTTGGAGACCACTGCCAATTAAAAAAAAATAAGAGATGGTGTGATGGTGTGGGGGTGAAGAGGAGGGGGAACAAGAGGGGCCGAACCGGTGTTTATTGATGTATCTTGATTAAAAATCGTCAACTGGCGCAGCTGTGAATCGATATCATGCTCCTTATGATTCTCATGTACCTTGCATTTAGAAAATCATACCTGTACGGCGTAAAATATGCAAATAAAACAAACTCCCAGTGTCTCGACGGATGTTGACACAAACCTCCAAGCCGTCCCATGCTGTGCAGACCACGTGAAAGACGTGAAAGGGCCGCTCCCGCGGTGGGCCATGCCAGAGACCGGGCCGGGCAGTGCGCGTCTTCCCAAGTGCGGCGGAGAAGTTCAGCCTTTGCTCCAAGTTTGTGTCGCCTCCCACTCACAAACTGCTGCACGCCTCCCAGCCAGCCAGCACATTCGATCCTGTCCTTTGCCTCCTGCGGCATGCGGATGTGTGTCCAACTTGTTGGTAAGACATCTTACTGCTTTTGGCGACTGCTTTTGGTGACCGGCCCGGGCTTTGGGCATACCTTTCCTGTTACGGTCATCTAGGCCGCCAGAAATACAACTCTACCTTGGCCTGAGAAGATAACTGCTCTTCTGCGTCCCAGCCGAGGCTTCACCATGTCGTGGCATCCACGCAAAGCGTTCAAGGCACCGTCACCTCAAAAATATGCCGACGGTTTGTGGCCATGCTGTCGGCATCCGTCAGGAAGAGATGAATGAAGACGACACAAATCCAGAGCAATTTTATGATGCATCATGAGGAGGGTCGGATGACCCATACACGCTTTGGATAGAATACTAAGGAAGACGTGTCTCGTTGCTAAACGAAGATCTACCATGTTCGTTCGTACAACATACTGTCTCCCGCTTTACCAAGCGCCTCGCGCGGCTGCCGTCGGTCATATTGTATCGTGTGTTTACGACGTCCAGGCGCGGCTTCCTCACAATCCGCGACGTCTCTCCGCAGCTTGTCAGGAAAGAGCGACAGCGTGCCAAGCACACCAGCAACCCCCGTTATGGGCCCGCCATGCGACGTTTCTGTTTCTGTTCCTGTTCCTGTTCCCAGTTCCCTGTCCAGCAGTTTCCTCTTTCCTCTCTTGTCCCACATCTCCGGGCCCGTTTTTCACCTTCCCGACAGTTATGAGACCATTCTGGGAAGGAGCCAATTTTAAAAGGGCTCCGTTTCGAACTCCTTTAATTCTGATAAATCTACGAATTATAGCGCTTTCGACGGAGGGGAGGACACTTCAAACAATAGTTTCTCGCAGGTGTTGAAGATTTGAAGAATCGGATAGGATGTCCCATTGCATTTGGCGATCCTGTTTGCGTCTTTCAACGTCCGTCACCCGCCTTCCTCTGCTTTGCCAACAACATCCTGTCCGTCTCTCGGACGGAGTGATAACAGACACATGGCATCTGACATGGGCTCTGACCGTGCTCACCAAGGTGCAGCATTCGTCGACACAGCAGCCGGTTTAGTGAAATTGCAATGGCAGAAAGGGGCAATCAAACACATCTTACACAGAATCAAAAGTGTATCGAGGAACAGAGTAAAGACGGTTACAAGTATAATACGAAATATAAGGTGCGAGTCAACGTAGGTGAATTCAATAACAAAATCCTGTCCTTACGATTCGTACCTCCCCAAGTTGTTCTTTGCTTCTTCTAAAATACTTCCAAACGATCTCGAAGCCTTCCATCGCAGACTTCCTGCAGAGGCGGCTGCCCCAAATTTGCCTCACTTCTTCCCCGTTTCCATCAAAGCCCGTCCACTCAGACGCATCCACTTTCCCGATTCTCTCCACCTCATCTCTCTCGTCCTCTTCGCAACTCCCCACTTTGATTTTGCTTGCCGTTGACCCGCTTCTTATTCCCTTTTCCCTCCTTTCAACACGGAGTAAAACCAAAATGTCAATTACCTCGTAAATTTAAACAAAATAGAACCCAATCTCTGCAAACCGGTCCGGAGCACACTCCAAACTCCAGACGAACGAGCCCTATGGCCAGGGAGGACTTGCGGCTGGCAGTGGATGTTCTTGCCTGGAAGCCGGCTGTACACGATCCAGCGCATTAATTACAGCCTGTATTTCGTACAAAAATATCCCAAGAAAGAGCCGGCTGGTTGGGTTGGTGTCTCGCCTCTGGCGGGTCCACGGAAATACGCAAAAGAGAGCACAGCGCAGCGACAACGCTGCCCCACATCTCTCGTTACGCATCTCTCGTTACGCGCTCCTGCTCTTTTCGTCTTGCCACTGTGCGTGTCTTCGTTGGGCAACCCCCCCTTCCCATTTTCGGATGGTCGCGCCTTCCAACAGGCTGTCGCGTTGGCGTTCCCCTGATCCGCCAGAAAACGGTCACCTAAACGACAACCTGCCAGTCGTGTGCTGTTGCTGGAAGACCCAAAAAGACGCCAAACACAGGGCAGTTTCGTGAGAACAGTGAGGCACTTACTCGGTAATTCTTGGCTTAGACTCTTTTTTTAATGCTTAATTGGTTTTTGGCACATTTCCAATTCCCCTATTTCGGGGCATTTGTCCCATCTGTAGTTTCCCACTCCCGTCCGCCTCCATTGCTCCTTCTCTCTGTTGCGCTTCGTTGTGCTCCACGTTCCTTCCATTTCTGCCTCGGTCTTTGTATGCTGTCGACGGACTCTGTTGTCTCCCCCCCCTTTTTTGGATTTGCTCTTCTCGTGTTTGCATTCTCTCACTTTCACACAGTCTCGAGTGTTTCTCGCCAACATCGCTTGTGCACCGTTCGCAACCCCATCCCGCGTTCGCTACAGGTGCTTCAATCGCGCCGCACACCCCTGCTCGCTCACTTTTCGACGGCCCCCTCGCTAGTTCTAACCGGCACAGGGACTCCCCCCAATTCGGTCGTCATCTCGAACAAAAACGGGTCGACACTATTTCCTCGTGCGAAATTACTCGTACTCCCGTCTTGGTTTTTAGGGACCAAAATTTAATACAGAAAAGGAAAAAAAAGAACGGGGAGTGTTTTCTGTGGCTGCTTAGAATTAAAGAAACGAGACGGGAAAAGTTCAAGAAAAACGTGACCTCGACTCTCGTTTCCTCCCTTCGACTTGTGCTCGTGGAAGCCTTCTCACTCTTATTTTCCTCGGAACGATCGACTCTCGACGACTCGACTCTTACTTGTCGCCTCCTTTTCTCGACTTTTGGCTCGTCTCTTTCTTTTGTGTGTGCGTGCAGTTGTTTTCTTTCCTTCTCTTTCTCGCCCTTTACTCTGTCGTCCCTCGCCGACGGTTGACGGTGTGTTCTTTGTTGGGTACGTCTTCTTGCATCGCCTGTTTTCTGCTTTTGTGTGTACCTCCTTTTCCCGAGTCGGGTCGTCCGTTCTGTTTCCTTTGCGCCTCACTTTGCTCGTCTCGTCCCTCTCCCCCCCCATTGCCCTCCCTCCCTTTCCTTCTCTCGGTATTTTCCAAGTTGTCAACGGGCGACCACGCCACACCATCCCTTCGACAAGACATCGACTGCCGCAATTCGAACGCTGTCGCCTCCTTTTTGTCCTCGGCCCCATTTCAACGACGACCGCGTACGGTTCGAACCGTTGCTGGCCAACTGGACGACACCTTCCCGCAGCTGCTGAGGTCTCGACAACGGGCTCATTACTCAACCCTTTCTTTTCTCCACGAATCTACTCTCCATCGTCTGAGTATATCCCCTTTTTTACCCCGTGTGGCAGTTCCCGCTGCGGCGCCAGCCGTCTCCTTGCGCGAACAGCAAAAAACCGCATACGTACGCTCTGCAATATCGACTTCTGCCAGCAGCGCCCGCCGCGCACATGTGTGTAGACACGTACGCCCCCCTCTTCGCGGTCGGCCTGTCCTGCCTCATCTGTCTACCTCGCTCTCCCTCGCCTGTACAGCTTGCGCCAAGCGCTTTTCTTCCATTTTCCCCGCGTCATTCGCGGCCCTCTTTCCCATACCAAAAACCCCAAAAAGTCACCTTCATGGCCACAATCGTGGTCGCAAACCTACCTATCTTACCTATCTGCACACCGTCCTAAGATCTCCCAATGCAGTTTGTCCTACACCAGAAAAAAGAAGGACAAAGGAACTGTTGAGAGCAGCTGTGCTGCAATCCCTCTCGTCCAACACCAGTTTCGTCCATTGGTCGAGACCGTAGCATCTTTTTGCTGCAGTACTTTTTATGTCTTAGTGGACCTTTTTCTCTACCGGCTATCAAGAATCTCGATTTCCATCCATTCAACGCAACACCTTTTTGCCCCTAACCTTGTCGGACTGGCCAACTCGCCACGCTTTGCAACTCTACTATTTTCCGGCGCCAATTTTTTTTCCCCGGGAATAGCTTTCGTCTTTTTCATTGCACATGGCCGCGAATCAGTTTTGTTAACATAGTTCCAAACTTCACAGGCAGACTACTTTCTCTTGCCGCATTCACTGCGTGGGCATCTGACGCTGCAAAGCGACACAACACGACACGACACTATTGAACTTCCTTGCTGCTTCGAATCTTTCCCTTCCTCTTGTTAACGAGCCGGTTAGCGAAGGTCTCCTAGGGTCGGCCTAGACCCTCCCCTTCTCCGTCCCGCTGCAACGCCCATCCCGGTTTATTCGCACCGTTTATACGCACTACAAATCATGTCCTATTACGAGGGCTCCCGGCCATGGCCTGCCGTTGGCCAGAGCGCATGGAATGACCTGGACATTGACAGCCAGACTGTCCGCTCCGGTGCTAGCTCCACTGTCCCGAGCCAGGCACCTCCGCCACCGGCGCAGGGTCAGGAGGGCCTTCCGTTCTACCATCAGCTCGAGGGTATGTCGGACCGAACCCAACACACCGAGATTTTGTACCGCGAAGATACAGCAGTGGGATACGAAAGACAAATGACTGACTGGTAATATAGAAGTGGATCGTGCCATTGACAACTTGGTTAAGAGTGGCAAGATGTTTGGGGTGCCTGGTCGACGTGAGTGGAATTCTCCCCCCATTGGCCCTGCTAGGAAGCACCCGGGCTTTGGTGAGTTCCTGAACACCTCTTGCCCGGGAGCTCGGCTATTCTGCCCCGGTTCACTGTCCTTCACCGTTCGTTGATGGCTCCGTTCGCCGATGCTCGTCGACTTGCACTGTTTATTGCAGGTTCCCGATGCGACATTATGCCGGCCCTTTTCGCCTGACCACTAACACTCCTCTTTCCTCTATAGATGGCCGCCAGGGACACATGAACTCGCGTCCTCACTCGATGGCCGAATTTGGCGACGCTCGTGGCGCGCACCAGTCGAACCTCCAGAACTTCTACGCGAACCAGAGACACCAGTCGTCACGCGGCTCAACCGAGGCCGAGCAGGTCATCCAGGCTAAGCGCCGCATGGCTGCCCAGCGTGAGCGCGAGCTTCGGAACTACCACCAGGAGCAGCAATACAACCGAAGTAGGCCTTCCCCTTCCGTCTAACTCCAACACATGCACACAAAACACAACAAAGCAACACCCAAGACACAACCGACACAAGACACAAAAGCCCTGCAGCCGGTCGGTTTGCCGTCCCTTCCACTTCATCGTTTCCTCCTACCAGTACACCGTTTTGGTTATATTCTACATCATCACGTCACGCATTTATTTTGTTTTGCAATCATATGGCACAGGGGACAGTAAAAATACATATTCCAGGGTCATGGCATAGAACAGGGAAGAGCCTTGCTGCATTTCGGTCAAAAAAAGCAGTCATTTTATTTTACACGGCCGAGAGGAGCTGGGCATCACTTCACATGGGGAAGGGAAGGGGGATCCAAGAAGAAAGCGATGTTTTTCCTTGTCAAATGCAACACACCTTTCATATTTTGTAGATACCGCAAGTGCCGTTTTTTTTTTTTGCTCTCCCCCCCCCGCTCCTCTCTAATCCGGACGTTTGGTCTGTGTCGTTTTGTTTTTCCAACCTCCTTATTCGGCCCCATAACCATGCAGCCTCGCTACCCCGTCGTCACGGTGTTTGAAATCGAACTTATACGACTAACATGATTATCATTTTAGACTCCGCTGCCATGCTCGCTGATCTCTCGTCGTTCGGCAATAAGCCTGACCGCACCCTTAGCCCCGGCAGCAGTATGTCTGAGACCGAACGCCGCGAATTGATTGCCCGCCAGCGCAGCGCACTGTACGGAGAGGGTTCCTTTGCTGAGACCGGCGGCTACATTGATGAGACGGGCACCCCGCGCCCCGGTGTCCCCGGTCCGCTCCATGGCCCTCCTGGCTCGCAGCGTGGCCCGTCGCCGCTCGCCTACGAGTACGGCCGTGCCCAGCCGCCGGGCACCGCCGCTGATGCCTCAGCCACCAAGGACGGCGTCACGACCGCTTCGCCCTCGATCGGTGCCACCCCGCGATCTCGCGCCAACAGCAGCACAGCCAGCCCGCAGCCAAACATGGGTGGAAACGACCCGCAGCAGCAGCAGGCATCGCAGGCCAGCCGCACCAACACCTCGTCTCCTGGTACCTCGCCCATCAACGGCAAGCCCGGCTCTGGCGCCAACCAGGGCAGCGCAGTTGCGCCCATCGGCACCCGCCCGTCCGGCAGTGCGAGCTCGTCCGCCGCTAACACGTCGCTTAACAAACGCTCGACGACGCCCCTTGCGTCTCCCCAGTCCCACAGCGGCGGCTTCCCGGCGCCCGGCTCCAACAGTGACAACGCACCCGCCAGCGGCACGTCGTCCAACCCGGCGGCCACCACGCCGGATGGCTCTATGGGTGTGTCCGGCTGGGGCAGCCGTGGCGGCAGCGTTTGGGGTAACAGCGGCAAGCCTGGCATGGGTGTCCAAGCTAGCGTCTGGGGTTAAGTGTTGCATGCTGTTGTTGGCTTGTTCAACTTTCTTTTCAGTGGTCGAACGATGTTTCATTATTCCCCTTCATTGCGTTTTTCAACACACACGAGGCGTCCCCCCTTTTCCAGTTACCTAAACGGCATTTCTTTTTGCTCAAGAACGGATTTAGAGCTTTAGGTTTTATTTTACAACAGCCCCCTTTTGTCTGTCGGCGCAGTTTGACTTTTTTTGGGGGGGGGCCGGTCGTTTCTTGGTGGCTTTTCATTATCTCTGGTGGTTCCAAGGCTGCTCTGTTTTACTTTTGCTTTTGTTTCATTTTCATTGTTGTTTTCTACGTCACAAAGGAGCAACGAGGGCAATATTTTATCGGAAGGTGGTTGGATTTTACATTTTTCTTATTGTTCATTGTTGTCATGGGTTCTCTCGCGAGTGGTATTTGTTGTTTTTTTATTGGGGACTTTGAATTTTTGTTTTCCTCTTGGAATGAGTTGCTTTGGGTTGTTCTTTATCATTTATACTTTAGCTCTTACCCCCAGGAAGGCCTTGCAAGTAATATTGGATGTTGCGGTTGTTCCCTTCTCATGTCTTTGAGTCTTGTTGGTTTGAGGCCACCGGGTTTTGCTTCTTCATTTGTTGTCTTGGGATGTGTTCGGGACGGTATATTTTAAAAACGGAACAAAACGGAATGGGGAGAAATATTCAACAAGGCGTCGAACAACGAAACGAAAGCAAGGAACAATACAAAACGACGTGAGACGATGTTATACCAAGCGTATGAGGTTCAGGGCATGGATAAAAGGTAACGGACGGCGCAACTGAGTGGCACCATGGGGATTTTCTACTAGGCTGATGGCACAGGCGGCCCTGGGATTCACTGGGGCGAGCTGGTGGTCTTTGGCCAATATGTTGTTGCCTTTGTTGATGCTTGTTGACTTCACAAGGGGATTTGGTTCCACTGGTGCTTTCTTGGTCTTGGTCTGCTTGGTGTCTTACAATCTTCCGGTAAACTTTCCAAGTCTACTCTCGTTAATATTTGGGCGTTTGAATAATGGCTTGGGAACCTGGTTTCAATGCTACTACAACCACAGCAGGGTCCTGGGAACAGATATTAAACTCGGTCTTCGATTTTACAAAGCCTCACGCTTCACAGCTTCATTTCGCGGGTGAATAGCAAAGTACACAACAAACGCCAAAGAACTCCAACCGACCCAGATTTCAAAAAACCAGACCGGAACAGCAGACATCGTCTCGAATATTAAAAGGCAAGCACGCACCCCGTCATCGTACATGGCTATCCGATTCATTACAGGCCCAGCGACGCAATGGCCTGGTCCAGATCCAGAACGTCGTCTGCTCGCAGTGCCTTTTGGCCAAACATGACGATGCCCCGGCTGTTGACGGCAAAGGCGCCGGCCTGCTGCCACTTGTTTCCCATGATGGTGGCAGGACCGTCTGACACGGCGTCTACCACACCCGAGCCGCCGGTCCCTGCCAATGGCGGCGGCGCTGCTTCGCTTGCACCGCCGTTCTTCTTGTCGGCACCAGCGCCAGCACCAGCTCCACCACTCTTGCCTGGCTGCCGCTTTTCCATGTAGCCTGCCACTGTCTGGCCGAGCCACCCGGTCTCCTTCCAGCCCTGGATCTGCGTGCTCGGGTTCAGCACGTACCATACCGACCCCAGTCCGAGACCCCATGCTGCGTAGACAGCACGGTCCTCGTCGATGACAACCTGCACATTCCAGGCGCCGCCCAGAAGGTCGAGCCACTTTTGCGTGGCGGCAAGGGACGAGTGCGAGACGGCGATGCAGGTCAGCTGGCCGGCGTAGCGGTTGGCCAGCGTGCGCAGGTTGAGGAATGTTTTCTGGGCGACTGCAACGGGTCACAACGATTAGCAAAGTACAGTGGAACAGTGGCATAGTGGCATAGTGGCACAATGGCCATTCGGACTCAACTGGCCACTTACAAGCACACCCCACACAGCGGAGAAACACCACCACGACGGGCTTGGCACCGCCGCCGACCGTCAGCTTCCGATCACGGTCCAGCGGCGCGGCGTCGCCCTTTTTCGGGCAAGCGGTGGCCACCGGGATGGGTGCCGGCGGCGGCGTCAGCCACGGCTGCACGGTCAGCGGCAGCGCCTTGACGGACATCCATGCGGGCCACTGTTTGCCGCCGCTGGAGCCGCCGCCTCGGCCATTGCCGTCCAGGTCGTCGTCGTCAAGGCCGGGTACCGTGCCTGGCGGCAGCGGGCCTGTGCGCGTCTTCTTGAGCTTGTTGGCGCCCGCCTTGGCGTCGCTGTCTGCGGCGGCGCCGCCGCCGCTCATGTCCGGCAGGGACAAGTTGAATGTGTCGCTGGAGATGCCCATCTTCTTCATGGCCAGCTTTGTGGTGAGTGAGGAGAACATGTTGGGCGGTGTATGCGCCGTACGTTGGACGCTGTCAAATGCTTTGTTTCGTCGGTTCGTCGGTTCGTCGGTTCGTCGGTTCGTCGTTTCGTTGTTTCGTCGTTGTTGGTTTCTTTTTCATACAGGTGGAATGAATAGACATGAGGGGAACAGGCTTCTTTTATGACATCGGCAAACGTTTACAAAGCACAGGCGTCGTAGCGTCTTCCCCCTCCTGATCCGTGCAAAGATGAAACACAGAAACAATGGGCATCGTGATCTTACAGAAGAGTTGGACAGCAAAAAGAGGACGAGAGACACGAGAAAGCTCCTTGTCAGTGCGTTGTTGGGGCTTTGCCCGCACAAAAACACGAAACCAAAATCTTGACACAACAAGTGTCGCAGCGTCTCAGTATGGAGACGCGCACCCATCCCGTCGCATCGGGAGCGGCGTCAGGGGTCGCCAAGCTTTCGTTTCCTCTTTCGCCAGAGAAGATCAGAGCTCGAAGAATGACAATCGACAGGACAATCAGGAGTCAGGGTCAGCACTCATCCTATTTTCCACTTTCTGTTTTCTCTTCAGTCTAGCTACCGTCTATCGCACTTATCGCGTCAGTCGCCTTTAACGTGTGAGTAGTATTTGATGAAGATCATTTCGCGGCAGATGTACCCCAGAAACGGGGGGGTGTAACTGTCACAAGGATGCGCAGTGCTGATTGGCCAACTTTGCGAGCCCTGAGTCTGGGGACGCAGGTAGAGTGTGCGTCGCTCTGCTGTCCGGTATTCAGATGTGCGAAGGAAGCGCCTGTCGCTCTCGTTCGATTTTCTCATGCAGAGCATGTCTGCTATTTTCTTACCATTTGTCTCTCCACTTATCCGGATGCCTGATTTTCGCAAACGCCACACCGTTCTCCGTTTGTATCCTACTCATCAGATGAACACACATGTACGTAGTATGGACCCCGTTTTGCGTCAGCCGTTGGTATTCGAGACCGAGGAATATGCCATCTGGCTTGAAACGGACCAAATAATGTTCTCATTTTGGGAAAACAAACACCGCAACATGCATCATAGAGTGCCATTCCTTCCTATAAATAGACAGTAAAATGTAGGCGTGCTTGCTTGCCCGGAACAGGGCGTCAACAGAGACGTCGCTCTCTAGAGGACGGAATGGCGGGCCACGGGCGGGTGGCCCAGCTTGTGCAGTCTATATGAGCTCTATAAAAGTCTACCCAGGTAATTGCGTCGTAATACTCTGTATGTCGTAAATAGCCTGCCAATGCAAATAGATGATTTCAGATTTCAGTCTAGAATCACCAGCCGTGAAGACTAAGCACGCACATAGTCCCAAGGCACAGCTTCTTGGGTGACGTGATGCCGCGGTTGAATAGCCTGTGCTGTATTGCAGACGTTAAACCTGATAAAGCTAAGTTACAGAGGAATAGCATCGATGTCATTATAAACGCTACATACACAGTACACATTGTTCATATATACCGATCAGTCTGGTGGCATGAACTATAGTTTCCAGAAAGAAAAGTCAAATATACAGATGCCCTTGCATGAAGCTATTGAAACTTGGCTTTGGGAACGAGACAGCGGAACGGCCGTTGAACCACATGTCACCACCCTTCAGCTTCACACTCAGACACTGGCAATAAGCTTTCTCGCAACCACGTCGATCGGGAGAAACGCAGGGGACAGGGGTTGGTTGTGGGTGGTTAGCGGTAGTGGCTTTTGTGTTTTTCCCTTGCGTGTGGCTGCCGATCATCAAAAGCTTGGCTTTGGTCCCCTGTGCAGTAGGAACCAACAGTTGTCTATCTGTTATTTTCTTTTCTTTTCCCGCCAGACTGGGCATTGCCAAAGCAAGGAAAAAGCAAACACCCATAGGAGGAACTTATGTCTAATAAACCGCTTGACATATATATTTATCAAAAACGGAGACAGAAAAAAAGACGAAGTAAACTTTTTGTCATGATCAGATGCTCAGGCCATTCGATGTCGAAGGATCATGACATTGGCTGATATATACAATCTTTACGACGTCTTGTAAAGAGGCCACTGGTATCTTACATAAACATGCAGGATATTCACACCAGACGACATCGATGCTCGAATGCACAAAACGTTTCGTCTTGTCAACAAGCAAAACCGATCGCGACGACCGACGGCTCAGCTTTCTCTCATAGCGTCACCTCGAGCACCGAACTGCGAGGAGATGTACATAAACACCGCAATGGTATGAATGTATTGCCGTCTCGTCCCGCCGCTCCTACGTTGCCTCGTGTGCTCCCAGCAAGAGATGATGACGTAGGTAGATTTACGACACAGCGCATGCAGAGTGAGAGTACGCGCACGACGTAATACTGCGTACAACGCACAGCGTACAGCGCCCACGTACCGTTTTGGGTGCGTTGAGTCTATGCAAGATTGCGATACTATGTGACAGGATGGTCGATGGCTGTGCAAGGGGAATAGGACGCGGTAATCTACACAAAGGATGGAAGATAGCAGAGAGACACAGGCCCATATCTGCAGTGGCATGCGGCCCGTCCAGGGGACTGCTGACCGAAAGGTACGTGGCAAAGGACTGGCCAAGACAAAAAGACGGCGAGGCGGTGCACGGCACAGTAAAGTGAACTCACCGGGGATAATTAGGCAGGGGAATAAGATTCAAAATTAAATTAAAAAAAAAATAAAAGTTGATGATGGGGTTCTCTAGTTATGCCGTCTGCCACAATTTGTCAAATGAAGGCTGAGCGCGGTTCGTAAGCGTGGGCACATCACTCTGAATTTTTCATGCAGGGGTTTCTCGCTCTCCTTTGGATTTGCGGCGCTCAGCATCAACCTTTTTAAAGGAAGGATTTCCTGTTCGTGGAATACGCATACATTCGAAGAACCCACTCACTTTTTCTAGTTTCTTTGCCAGGTTTCCGGTGTCGATACTTCGTTAGTCCTCATAGTTCCTCTCGTCCTTTATCATTTGCTCCAATCTGCAGAACGCATTGGGCCGTTGCCGCGTCGTTTGCCTTCGGAGAGGGCGCAGAGTGATATATTGTCGAGAGGATCTGCCCAAAATTTATGTGTAAATTATGCTGCGATCTGCTCTTTGCTTCTGGCTGCCAATGCAAATCTCCCGTCAACAGTTGTTGGACCTAGGGTTGCCCGCAGTTGGCTTTCAATGAAGTAAATCCTGTCATTCGTAGTCGGGACGCTGTACGTCGCATGCAGGGACCGAACCTGTACCGAACGGACTGCTCCGTGCTCCGTGCGTAAGGGTCAGCTCCCGAACGTCAAGAACTCCATATCCCCTGTGGAGATGGCCCCCTGGCCTCCCCCAGTCACAGCGGTCCGCCGTTTTAGCACCTTTTAGCGCCCCGCAAACGGCCATTCAACACATTACGGCGGTGTTGAATTCGCAGAAACGCACCACCGCAGCAAAGCCAAAAAAAAAAAAAAAAAAAAAAAAAAGAAAAGAAAAGCATCGCCAAATCTTTCGTCTCTTCACTTGCAACAACATGGCCGAGATGGATGCGCACGCAGACAAAGTGTGGCCCATTGCGGCGCGCGTGAAGCAGTTTGCAGCCCGTAAGCAGCCGTTTCGCATCTACCACGGCGCGACGAACAGCACGCGCAACTCGCAACGGCGGCTGGACAACACGGTGGACACCAGCGCCCTCAACCGCGTGCTACGCATCGACACGATGTCCAAGACAGCGCTGGTCGAGCCCAATGTGCCCATGGATGCACTCGTGGCTGCCACAGTGGCCCACGGCCTTGTGCCCCTCGTCGTCATGGAGTTCCCGGGCATTACGGCCGGCGGCGGCTTCTCCGGCACTTCCGGCGAGAGCTCTTCGTTTCGCCACGGCCCGTTTGACGCCACAGTCAACTGGATCGAGATTGTGTTGGCCAGCGGCGAGGTGGTCAAGGCCTCGCGCACGACAGACGAGAACACGGATCTCTTCTGGGGCGCCGCGTCGGCATTCGGCACGCTGGGCGTGGTCACGCTGCTCGAAGTGCAGCTACAAGACGCCCAACCGTTCGTAAGGCTGACCTACACATTGCAAGACACTGTGCAAGGATCGAGAAAACAACTAGAGGAGGAGGTTGGTGAGTTTCCGTTACAAGAATATATCCACCTATTCGTACACTCATTCGAACTAACCCTTGTGATATTATAATAGAAAGGGACGTTGTGGATTATATCGATGGTATTATGTTCTCTAAAACGGCGACGGTCGTGTGCTCCGGTATCTTTACAGCAAACGTGCCGGCGGGCGGCAAGGTCGCCCGGTTTATCCGTAGCAGCGATCCGTGGTTCTACGTACACGTCCGCCGCATGCTCAAGAAATTTACCGCGGTCCCGCCGGGCACGACGTTTACCGAGTACGTCCCGTTGGTTGACTACCTCTTCCGCTACGACCGTGGTGGCTTCTGGGTGGCCAAGTACTCGTTCGACTACTTCCTCGTACCCTTCAACCGTATCACGCGCTTTGTGCTCAATCCGTTCTTGCACACACGCACCATGTACCGTGCCCTGCACCAGAGCGGACTGGCTGATTTCTACATGGTGCAGGACGTGGGCGTGCCCTACGAGAAGATGGATGAATTTGTCGACTGGCTGGAGACGGCGTTTCACATCTATCCGCTCTGGTTGTGCCCCCTGTTGCTAGCACGCAACTCGCCCAACGCCGGGCACGGCCTGCACTCGGACTTTGCCCAGCTCGATGGCAGCACGTCGGAAGGCCGCTTGATGAATTTTGGCCTGTGGGGCCCGCTGCCCTCGGGCTTGTCGGACCGTGCCGCATTCATAAAGGCCAATCGGTTGCTGGAACAAAAAGTGCAGCAACTCGGTGGCAGGAAGTGGCTTTATGCACACGCCTACTATACCGAGGAAGAGTTCTGGGCCCACTATGACCGCGCGTCCTACGATCGTGTCCGGGCCAAGTACGGTGCCGAGTGGCTGCCTACGGTCTATGACAAGGTCAAGGTCGTGGAGAAACCCCGAACGGGCGGTGATGGGCTCCTGGGCTGGCTGCTGGCCCTTTTCTGGGCAGTCTGGCCCATGCGGGGGTTGTACGGCGTCTTGATGGCTGTTCTGGGCGGAGAGTACCTGATGGGCCGTTCTGTCACGCCGCTAACGACTGTTTCGCCCAAGGTTGTCAAGCAGAGTTGCGTGGACGGGGCGAGTGGACGGGGTGAAAGTCTTTCTCCACCATCGTTATGATGTATGAAAGAGGAATGAAATAAGGCCCCTTATTTCATTCAGGACATGAAATACAGAATGAAACACGAATGAACTACGATAGCTATATGTGGGACTGAGGACTCCTCCCCTTGGGGTGGAAGACTTAGTCGTTACCGATTGTCTGAAATACAAACCTACATGAACCTGTTTTCCTGTGCCATCACTGTATACAATCACCACCCCATTATTACGTGTTTGACCTATTGTTCGACCGTTACACCTTCTCTCTGTCTTATCCAGAACATCAACTCCACTAGCCTGATCAACTAGCAGAGCCACCTACCCACCGGGAAGTGCCTTTGTAACAAAAGGATTTACGTGATTCAGTTGTATAAGGAATATTATAACTGCGTACTTTGGCCCTTCCTTTTGTTTACCATGCTTGACGCCAGGCTCTTTCCTAGTTCGTCCGCATTTACGACTGCTCGTGCCTGCGCGCCTGCCCGCCTGTTCGAGCACCTTCCGCTCTTTCTCATTTCCTTTACTTTCCCGGCCTTTGTAAAGTGTATGTTGATTCCACCGTCTTCGCGCGTGTTTGCCGAGCGCGCGGCCTTGTCAAATTAACCCATTTAAAGCTACCCACTAAAATGGCGTTTGGTAAGTCATACACTCTCCACACAACATGTGGCGCTAGGGCGTAGGTGCCCATTGCCCAGTGGCCATTCCTCGCGTTCCAGACCAAAATGGCACATCGCATGATATCGATTATCAGCTTGGCCAATGCCCGTATTTCACTTCCCAACATGGAAAACAGAAAACCTGTGTATTCCCCACGTATCGCTTCATGAGCGCGCCATTCACAGCAGCCAGTTCGCATACCTAGGGATGGTCAGTTTTGATATAATATTCGCAGGGCGGTAATTAGAGACATGCTGTGTGACGACACCCGGAAACTGGATCAAAACAGGACCAGGACGTCGTTCAGGAGGCACAGCTGATGTGTCTGCGTTTGCCTCATTCTTCCACTTGGCAGTCAGGCAATACCCGTTGCGTTTTCAGCCGTTCCCGCGCCTGTGACATGTTGCCGCAGCCTCTGACTCAAACGGGGACTCAGAGCACCAGTTGTGTCGCCGCGCCGTTCCAGCTTGTCACAGTAGGATAATCTGACAGTGCGTTCCTTGGTCAATACTGTATATTCGTACAGTACGACTTATTTCTCTGTGTTCTGCTCGTCCAACACAGTGCCGTGTCCTCGGAACAGCTTAGACAATTACACAACGTACTCCCGTATTCCACAGCAAACACTCTTCGTATGTCGTACACGGTGTCGGTGTCCACTACCTTCCCGTGCTCACTTCGTTCTGTCACTCACTGCCTTGTCTGTTTGCTGTTTGCCGTTTGCTCTTTGCTGTTTGTTCTTAGGTTGCAACGGAGGCCGCTGGCAAACGTGACGCTGTCTCGGCCTTTCTACTTTCGATCTCGAAAACGCCTGACGAGTACGACGGCAAAGGGATGCTCCCCAGTTTTGGTGCGTGTAAGATACATTTATATATCCAGTCAGCCCTCTTCCGCGTGTTAGGACGGTCAGCTTGTCAGCTCGTGTCCGAGGCTGCGACTCTCTGGGGGGGCTTCTGGTACTGTCGATCTGCTGTGGTCACCGAGGTCAGACGCGCTCAGCAGCTGCCGCTCGTCTTCTGAGTAGTGGTCACGCTCGACGCTGGACACTCATATTTTGATGATAGTACGGCGTGCGTCGTACATCGAACATCGTATCGTACTTCGCGATCTAATTCTCTCAATGCCCCAGACGTCGTATTGTTGTATTCCGTGCCTTGGTGCGAGGCTGTGTTACGAGCGGCTCTCACACGAAGAAATGCTTGGCCAGACAAAGACAGACCTACCCTAGGCAAGATGCTCGTATCCATCGACCACTTGTCTTGTGCTCTATTCAGCAACGTATTTGGTTCTGCAATAACTGAGGTCACCGGCCATAAAACAGCTTGTTCGGAGCCATCGACACGGCAGGTGCCAAACGACTCTACTAGAGCCTGTCGCTGTCTCGTTTGTTGTTCGGGCATCAGCTGCGCTAAAAAAAATCCACACTGTCCAACTGGCCGTTCAGTGGCGTGTTCGCACGTCCTGCGCACTGTACAGGACGTCGCCACACAGCCCAAAGAGAAATTTATAGGGCACTGCTCCACAGAAGCGAACCCATAAAAGCCAGAACCGTGCTAGAAATACGGGGTAGTATTACAGGGGAGTAGTTGTGGTTCAGAGCACTGTAGAGCCTAAACCCAATCCGCATCGCCCGTTTGAGTGCTCGGGTCGCAGCTTCTCTATTTGGTTCTCGTTCTCGACAACATGCTGCCTCACGATTGCCTGTTGCTGTGTCTGACTTCCTACCTAGTTTGGACAGATTTTGCAATTGCCTAATGTGCTGTCGTCCCTAGAAACGGGCATCGCATCGTGGTCGATTGCTCTCCGCTGCTTCGTCTTTTCTCTCACCTTCAATTGCTGCTTTTGTCACTCGACCCGTTAACCCTCCACTTTCGCCTCTTACTGTCTCATTCCCCCATCCCTAATACGTCCAACACCGCCCACCCCCCTAACAGCCCTGGATCAGCGGCCCCTCGGCAGAGCCTACTCATGTTTTAGGGTCTGTCAGGGACGGCTTTTCGAACACTTCCAGTCCCTCCACTCTGCCCCTTTTCCCACTCGCGCGCTTCTCCCACCGAACGTTCGCTGCGACCCTTGGCCCCACAGGCGCATAGGCCAGGCCACGGAACCACAAAGAGAGCCACCACTCTACCACAGCGCGTCCATCTATTCTGTACGCAAACAGCATTCTATGGCGACACTGGGCCCTCGTCCACGCCCCAG
This sequence comes from Sporothrix schenckii 1099-18, assembly GCF_000961545.1. Taxonomy (NCBI): domain Eukaryota; kingdom Fungi; phylum Ascomycota; class Sordariomycetes; order Ophiostomatales; family Ophiostomataceae; genus Sporothrix; species Sporothrix schenckii. The sequence goes on from NW_015971144.1 coordinate 284,248, forward strand.
TTAGCCCTTCTTCGGCATCCTTTGGCTCCCGACCATCACGCCGCTGGCACTCGCTGGCACTCTTTTTGCCGTCTTCCACGCCGCACGCTTGGTGTTCCTGCGTTCCCTTTGAACACCCTCTGCCTCTCAGGAGTCCTGCAGTCTTCGTGTCGACCACGCCCAGTTTCTCCACGTAACGCAGACACAGCGACGCATCGCACGTTTGTTTCTTTCTTTATCCTTGCCATTAACTTTGTTTCTTTCTTCTTCAGTATCTGCTTTTGTCTCGCCTCCTCGTCGTCGCGGCTCTCCCTTCCACTCGACGTCCCGGCCAAGACAAGGCAAGCTGAATCCCCTTCTGTGGCCCCATTCTTACAATTCGACTTTCTTAGCAACATTCCGTTGAGCCTTCTTTACCGTTTCGTTTTTGGCCTTCGCTTCGTCCTTCTCTCGCTCATCCATTTCCCATTTTACCCGCGCTTTCTTTCTCGCCCCCCTGGAATATTGGAATATTCCAAGAACGATCCAACGAAAGGTCGTCTCGCCGGCCGTCCGCCTTTGTGTCCGTTCCTCGACCTGTTGCCGTCATCCCTTTTCCCCCCATTCTTCCTTCTCGCGGTCAACTTGTTCGCCTTTTGGGCACTCCCCGCGTTCGACGTTCGACGATCTTTCTGTTGCCGACTTGCCCTCCGTCGTTCCACGCCAGCCCGACTGTCGACAATCCCCTTTCCACCTCCTCAATCTGTCGCCGTCCCCCCCCCCTCCCGACGAACATTGTGTCGTCTGCCGTCGTCCGGCTTCTGGCACGCCAACGCAACGCCCTCCTCCCTCCCCCCTACTCCCCTCGTACGGATCGCCTCTTGAGCATCTGTGCCCTTCGGACCGCTGTCGCCTTTTGATACGTATACCGACGCCGCGCGTAGCAGTGCGCACGGTTCCTTCTGCTTTCTTGCCCCCGGCACGGCCACGACTACGTCCACGGCTACATCCACGCTTGTCGCCTCCGTCCCGGTGCCTCCAGGGACCCGCACCGCCGCGGCCATATCGCCTTCCATGGACAGTCGGCCAACCACGGCAGAATCGAAACACACCACCCCCCAATCGGCCTTTGCCTCCTCCGCCCATCTCTCGCCCTCGGCGTCCACCCCCCGTCTGCCGGCGAGTATTCCCCTCCCCGAGACCCCTGTCTCGCCTGCTGCTGCTGCTGCTGCTGCTGCTGTTGGCGGTGCTGCGATTCCGTCGACGCCAAGAGCTGTCTCCACGGCGCCCTCCGTGACAGCCAACACGCCCATCACCGCCGCAGCGCCGCTGGACCTCATTCCCATTCTCTTCCCGCAGCATCCGTCCATCTACCAGGCCCAGCTGCTCAACTACAACCGGCTGATCTCGCCAAGTCGTGGTGGTGGCGTGGGCTTGCAAACGCAGCCGCTCCCGCCCGTCTTGTCCGCCCCTTTTGTGCAGGCCTCAGCGCCACGATCGCGGTCATCGTCCAAATCTCACCACAACAACAGCAGCAACCACTCTCATAACCACGCCCATAACCACGCACATAACCACAACAATCACGCCCACACCCACGCCCACGCTCACTCCCACTCCCAGTCGCAGCAGCAGCAGGCACAATCTCACCAGCACCAGACGGCACAGTCGCCACCACAAACACAATCCAATCAGAATTGCCATGGGAGCAAGGTCAATAAACCCGCCGACAAGTTGGACCGCCCGGTAACCAAAATGGGGAAAGACCCGACGCAAAAAGGCTTTGCGTCAAAGCAGCAGCAGCAGCAGTCGGCGACATCAAATCCGTCAAGTTCAAGTGCGGCAAATGCGTCAAGTCTGCCAAAGCCACCTGCGCAATCCGCTCAATCCGCTCAATCCGCTCAATCTGCACTTACGCAGCAGTCCGGATCTCCCGATCTTCTTTCCGCGCCCTCCGCGTCGCGACCCGTCGCTGCTTCTACGTCGTCACGACATCAGCAGCAACAGCAACACGGCATCCACCATCAACGGCACTCCAAGTCGCCCCGCCCGCACGGCAAGGCACCCATGACACAGGCCAGCTCGGTGCCGTCGACGCCGCACCAGCATGCGCGAAATTTCTCGTTCGAGTCCCGCGAGCCGTCGCCCAACGCCACGCAGAACCACTCGCCACGCTCCGCCTACTCCGAGACAAACTCGACCTTGCCCTCCCTCCGCCGTCTTCCACCCCGTGATGGCAACTGCATCTACGAAACCGCCTTCGTCCACGGTCGCCGGCGAATGCACTACAGCCTCGGCACCGACCGTCTCGACACTATGCCTCTGGACACTGTCAAGAGCAAGTTGACGGATGACGAAGAGAAGAAGCTGACGTCCGACATGCTCGCTTTGTTCGACCAGTTACGACCCGACAAGGGAGCGGACACGACGGACAAGACAGACAAGACGGACAAGACGGACAAAACCGAGGACAAGCGAATAAAGTTTGTTGAGAAATTGCAATCCATATTCAACGAGGAATGGCCCGGCCACGATATTCGTGTCCACATCTTTGGCTCGTCGGGGAACAAGTTATGTTTCAACGACTCCGACGGTAAGCAGCCGGTCCTTCGACATTCCTCCCTGCCCCCTGTATTTTGTGGCAAACGGCAATCTGCCAGCCATACTAACGTGCTATAGTGGACATATGTATCACGACCGACTGGAAGGAAATGGAGAACGTCTGCATGATTGCCAGTCTGCTCGCCAGCCGCGGCATGGAAAAGGTCGTTTGCGTGTCGTCCGCGAAAGTGCCCATTGTCAAGATCTGGGATCCCGAGCTCGGTCTCGCGTGCGACATGAACGTCAACAACACCCTCGCCCTCGAGAACACCCGCATGGTCCTGACCTACGTCAACATCGACGAGCGCGTCCGCCCGCTCGCCATGATCATCAAGTACTGGACGCGGCGGAGGATCATCAACGACGCTGCCTATGGGCAGACGTTGAGTTCATATACCTGGATCTGCATGGTCATCTGTTTCCTTCAGCTTCGCAAGGTCCCGATTCTGCCGTCAATACACCAGCGCGTGGACGGTCGCTTGCCACGACCCGACGGCACAGTATCCGAGTTCGCCGACGACATGAGCAAGCTGGCAGGATTTGGCAAGGACAACAAGGAGACGCTCGGCGAGCTTCTGTTTCACTTTTTCCGCTTCTACGCCTACGAGTTCGACTACGACAAATACGTCCTGTCTGTCCGACTCGGCAAGCTGACAACAAAAACGGAAAAGAAGTGGCACACCATGTTGAACAACATGCTCTGCGTCGAGGAACCGTTCAACACTGTGCGCAACCTCAGCAACACCGCCGACGACACGTCCTTCCGCGGTCTGCACATGGAGCTGCGGCGCGCGTTCGACCTCATCTCCCAGGCCAAGCTCGCCGAATGCTGTGAGGAGTATGTCTTCCCCAAGGAAGAAGAGAGGATTTTCCAAAAGCCGGCACAAGCGCCACGGCCGATCCTGCTACGTAGCTCGTCTCAGCAGCATTCTACCTCGCGCGGTGGCGGCGGTGGTCGTGGTGGCAACAGCTTCCGGGGCAATCGTCAGTATAGGAGCGGGAACAACAGCCGGAGGGCATCGTCCAGCGTCGCCTACGACAACAGCAACAACGGCAGCCCGTCGCTCTACGGCCAGGGTGCCACAATGATGCCTATGATGTCGCCGCAAGAATTCCAGTGGTTTGCGCACCAGCAACAACTCGCATTGGCATTGGCGCAACATAGCCAGCAGCAGCAGCAGCAACAACAACAACAACAACAACAGCAGCAGCAGCAGCAGCAGCAGCAGTCTCAGCAGCAACAGCAGTCTCAGCAAAGCGGCGCACAGACACCCCAGCAGCAGCAACAACAGCAACAACAACAGCAATACGTCTTCCCGGCGGACATGCTGACAATCAACGCTCTGCAAATGCACCAAGCCGAGCAATCGCTGATGCGGTACCAAATGTTGACCAACCCACAGGCCTACATGCAACAGCAGCACGCCTTGACGCATGCCCAGCGCATCCAGCAAACAGCCGCGACGTCGGCGACAGACCGGTCGCGCACCAACTCCTTTGACAACCCGCCTCTCACTGCGCCGATACGGCCGGACCTGTATATGTACGCGATGCCGCAATTGCCCACGCCCTACTATGCCATTCCGCCCAACCCTGGTTTCACCACGCTGCCATCGTCCCCGTCCACGGCCACAGCCCCGTCCGAGTTCCGTAGGAGTCTACATCGGGCAGGACCCACGTCCGAAGTGTCGTCACCGACCGGCACGCTGCGGTCGCAGTCGCAGCCGGCCTCACGACCCTCGATGGCCAGCAGCCAGAGCCATGGGAATCTGTTGAGCACCGCTCAGTTTAATGGCAGTGGCGGCGTCCCTTCGTCTGCATCCCCAACGTCTGCTCCTTACGCGCGCACTGCCACAGCCAACGGCATTCCCATTCCCAGCTTCATCCGCGACGACAATGCCGACTCCGAGGCCGAGACAACGACCACCAACACAACCACCACCACGACTGGTACATCCACGACAGCACCTAGCAAGACCATGTCTGACGGCCACTCGTCCGAGGAAGACGGGCCCCAGTACATTGGATACTATGTGAACGAGCCGACGTCTGCGCATGGCGCCAACCCTGCCGCTGCCTCATCCGACGGCGCATCGCCGGCCAGTACCGCCACGGCCAGTGCGATTCCCTCGTTTGGCGACCTCGGTCCGCTGGGCAGCGACGGCGGACCTATCAGTGGTGGCGGCAGCAGCATGAACCAGCGCCGCCTGTCGACCGACCAGCTGCCGCATTTCCTCATCGATCGCCGCATGCGTCGCGCTTCTCGCTCGCCGTCGCCTCTTGGTAGTGCGCACAACGGAGGCCATGGCCGCGCTCAGTCGGTCGGTGGCAACAACACCGCGCCGTTGGCGTCCGGGCCCTTCTCGCCAGTTGCGGGCAACCGGCAAGCCAAGGAAGCCAGCCGGTCGCCGCTCGTTGTGAACGGCTCCGTCTCGGCCAAGCCGTCGAGTCTGTCGCCGCCGACTGGGCAGCCAAACGGTGTGCCCAACTTCCACTACCAGACGTCGCCCAGCCTGCCGAATGGTGTCGGCCACACGACGCCCACGCCTCAGTCGCGCTACCCGTCCACCAGCGACAGCGTCATGTCCGATGAGTCGTCGGCCAACTCGTATACGTCCTCTACGGCACACGGCGGCCTCGGCATCAGTGGTATTGGCATCATGCCGGACATCCCGCAGCACGTCGTGACTCCGCCGGCCGTGGAGATGAACGGTCCACTGCCGATGACGCAGTCGCCCGTCATTGCCAACGGCTCAGCGTCGTCGTCCACCGTCGCATCGCCACCGTCGCATGGTGCCCAGTCGTTTAACCAGCGCGTAGCTGCCATGAATATGAACGGAGGATTGACGAGCGGATTCAGCCCGCTGCCGTATGCAGCGATTGCAGGTCATGGTCTTGGTCTGACGAGCGGCGTGCCTCAGCTGCCGTCGCCGCGCCAGCGCAACCTGTCTCGGCAGCAGCAAAAAGGCATTGCGCCACTCGACCTCGCCATGCCGGACCACACGCTCATGTCATCGCCCGACACCCAGCAGCACCTATCGCCCGTGTACGAGAACCGCACGCCGTCGCCCACCAACCTGCGGAAGCTCGACACCTTGCTTGGTGGTGTTGGTGGCAGCACTGGCAGCGCTGGCACCGCTAGCAATGGCCGGTCCAACACAGCGTCGTCCTCGTCTGCTGCGCACACGCACAAGGGCCCCGTGTCCCATGCCGACAAATTCTCCTCGGTCGCCGCCGCTGCTGCTGCCGCCTCGGCATCCAGCCCCAGTGCCAGCTCACCCATGGCCTACAGCACACACACCGCGCACAGTACCGCGTACAGTGGAGGCAAGGCCAGCCAGGGCAAGGGCCCAGCCACGAAGAAGGCACCCCAGACAGCCAAGGCGGATGCTACAACGACGTCGACGACGACGACCAAGCAGAAAGGCTCTGGTTCGCCGACGACCACATCGCCGTCCACGGCAGCGTCTGTGCATCTCCCGCACCGCGGTGTCAACGGCAAAGGTCCTTCGGCCGTAGCTGCCAACGGCCACATCCGCGGCGCGAAGAGCGAGAGCATTGATGTGGCTCCCAGCAGTTCGAGTACGGCCGCTCCAGCAGCTTCGGCTGTGACGACGGCGAATGGCTGGCAGAAGCCCAAGTCCCGCAAGAAGGCTGCAGATCTGAAAGCGGTGGCGAACGGCCATGCCCACACGCACAGCGAACAGCTGCCCAAGAATGAGTCTGAGCGCAAAGGTGGTTGAACAAATGCAGTCTACTCATGCGCGCTAATTGAACGCGTCGGATGAAAGAGTGAGGCACTTTCGCCCCTTGTCTTGGTCTTTGCGATCTGAGCACGCTGTGGGCATGATGACAAAATGCAGAAATCAGCACGCCGCGCAGTTCAATGCGCATACTCTGTTTGCTGGTCCTATCGCGATGTACCTGCCCCCCTTCAGCCGTGTCACGTCGTTGTTGGATAATGACGATCATGGGAATGGTTGGGTCAGGTCCTCTCGCTGCTCCGGATACAAATTATCTCGACCAGATGCGATGCTGTCACTGTCTGTTGTGCAGCACGACCTGGATCGCGTGCCAGCCCCGCCTGCTCGGCGCGACAGTGTCCCACCTTCGACTATTCTCACAACGTTCTGCACCATATGGTAGCAGTTGGACTGTCTATGTTCTTATGTTACAAACCCAACTATAAAAAACATACGGAAACATGAGCCCAAAAGTGGGAAAGCACTTGAACGAGGCGAGTTAACAAACATAGAAAATGGAGACGGCAAAGCACACGCGACGCATGAAAACAAAAAAAATCGTACCGAGACAGCAGCCTAGAGGAACATGGCATACCCGTGATGTCGAGTGAGGGGTCATATCGACCTCCAAAAGCGAAGCTACTATTTCAAATAAAAAAAAAGAAAATGATATATATACCAGGAGCACGGAGGGCACACGAAACATAGCGAGGACACGACATGGATGGGAGTCGACAAGATGTCAAAAACCACCGGTTCTGGGCTTTGGGTCGACGGGGCGTTTCGTCTTGTTTTTCTCTTTGTTTTTTTTTTGTCATAGCATCACCATACATACACACACAGAGATCCATGGGCGCCTTTGTATTTTTCTCTCAATCATTGTATTTTTCAATTTCCATTTTTCTCATTGTCTACCTGCCTTTGTCTGCTGTCTGCGTCTGTGTTTCTAGTCTTGTTGTTTGTCTACATGAGCATTTTACAAGAGGGACCATAAACTTTGAAAAAAAAAAAGCCAATACCGGGATGAACATACCACGACGGCCAGCGAACGATACATGGAACAAACACGCGAGGATGGAGGAGTCGGGTTAAGGTTTCATGTCAACTGATTATTCTTATTTAAAAATTTCAAATGCATTTACAAAAAAAAGAAGTAGAAGAAGACAGAAAAACTTGATACTGAAAGAAAATGCATCATACAATTTCAATGTTTGTATATATGTACCTGTGTGCTACCTGTTGACCGTCACATTTAACAGAGATATAGTATATACTACATTTCTTTAGCCGTGTATTTTCCGACAGATGAAATTATAAATAAGGAATAATTGTTTTGCTCTTTTTAAGAAAAAGAATTCAAAATAAAAAATAAATAAAACGCAGTCATAAAAATCCGTATACACAGACAAAAGATTATTGGATATCTCGAAAAAAAACTACACCGCTGCTATGATGCTGAAACGACAATGTTCGTTACAATCATCACATGTGAAAGCCTTGTAAATTCCATGGCGTCTATGTCCAGCAAGCCTAGGAAAGCCATAGAAACCATCCCCATGCTGCCATTCACGGCTAGCAATACATGTCTCGAAACATATAGCAGGCCCAGAAAGTAAAGGCAGCATCCAATAATTGAAGGTGGTATACTTTTCTTTGGTATCCTATACAGCCCAGTAGACGTCAATCTGTGCTCGCTGGACGATGTTGACCCAACCGGGGAAGCGCGCCTTGGCCCACAGCGTCACGACATCGCCGACGCGCAGGTTTCGCACAAACGCGCCATCGCCCGTCTCGGCACCGCGGCCCAGCTTTTCAAGAGGGTGTACATTGTCCAGGACGTCTGTGAGGTCGGCATTGTCCTCGTTCTGGGGCCCGGGCCCGTTGGCTGTCGTGGTGGTGGCCGCATTGGCCATGGTGCTGTCTGTGCTGGCGGCTGGGGCATCGCTGTTTTGTGCGGCGGACGCCGGGCCATTCGCGTCCGTGTCCTCCATGCCATCGGTCCACGACCAAACAATCTTGTGCTCGGTCCACGCACGTGTGGCCACAACGTTGGACTGCAGGCGGTCGACGCCCGGCAGGAGAGGGAACGAGAACTGGTAGCGCATTTGGTCCGGCGGGCCCCCGGCGCTCGCGGGCTGCGAGTCGAAGTTCTGCGCGGGCGCTTCGACGACGTCTGGCCGAAGGGTGTAGAGCGATGCCGTCGCGGGCATCGCTTGTGGTTCGGTGGCATCCAGGCTCGTTTGGCTCGTTTGGCTTTTTTGGCTTTCTTGGCCGTCGTTCGTTTCGGATGGGCCGCCGGCCGGCACGCCGTACCGCTCGAGTCCGACGTCAAACCACGAGTACGAGCCTTTGTAGGTGCCTCGGTCGCGCTGGTTGTTGGCCCAGCCCTGGTCGTGGCTGGTGATCGTAAAGACAATCTTGCGGCAGGGGTACTCGAGTGGTGGTGCCTGGCCCGCCGGAAACCATGTGCGGACGTCGTCGTCGGAGCAAAGCACGCCGCCATTGGCTTCGTTCCCGTCCCCGCTGTCGTTGCCGTCCACATTGTGGTATGGCCGCGGTTCCGGCTCCGTCGTGCTGTAGGCATTCGACTCGTCTTCTTCTCCACCCGCGTCACGGCCGCCCGGCACAGGGGGCCGCCGGAAGCCCAGCGGCAGCGTCCGCAGCAGAAACTTGTTGTTTCCGTCGTTGCGGAAGCTGCGCGGCGGGATGACAAGCCCGTTGCCCGTCTCCTGGGCATAGTCGGCCTCGGCGTGGGTATGCGGCCAGTACTCTGCGTAGTCGACAATGTCGTCGACCAGCTCCAGGGGCAGGTGGCCCGCGCGTTGCAGCATGGCCTTGGCGACGAGGACATCGGCAAACGAGGGCTCGTAGAATCCGCCATAGGACTGGGCGTCGTCATTGTCCTTGTCACCGTCGTCGTAGTCGTAGTCGTCGCCATCGTCTGTTCCAGTGGAGCTATCATCGCCATGGCCGCCGCCGGCCGGCAAGGACCAGCTGCCGTCGCTGAGGCTCTGCCAGATGGTGCGCGCAGCGGAGAACATGATTGTGTGCGGCTGCTCTTCAGGTGTAATTGCGTCGTGGCAGCGTTTTGGTGATGCGAGTGTCTTGTTTCTACTGCTGATACGTTTGGGTGTGCCAATTGCAGAGACCAGCCTTACAGGCTTTAGTATGCTGTGTCTTCAGGGCAAGGCTCCCGTTTTACGCAGTTGCATTTGCACCACGTCATGAACAGGGAGGCGAGGCTTAACTGTTACGGAAGGTACGACGCACCCTGTCTTCCTTCACCAATCTGGTTCAGGCGGGAAAGTGACCCGGGCCAATGACATCACAGCATGCAGGTGTGCTTGTATGAGGCCAACGGCCTGCGCTTATCGATTAGGATCTGTACTCTAGCTCTCTAGGCAGCCCAGTTTTGAACTTCACGTCGGAAAATGCCACGTGATGAGCGGCTGGAAACATCACGTGGAATTCCGTCATCGCTGTTACTGGTTCTTGGCCGGTCCAGATGGTTGCCGTTTTGGGGCGTCGGCTCGCTGTAGTGGGGTCTGTGGTCGCGGCCGACGGGGCCAAGCTTGCCGTTTTTCGACATTTTGAACGTTGACGTGCCTTGTTCCGTGACAAACGCAACACCGGCTGTCGCTCGTGGCGCCTCTGGACAAGATTGTTTTCATTTTCAGAATAGCTTGTTGATTTATAATGCTCTCAAGGTTGAGCCTTGAACATCGACGGGCCTTTGCTTGACGTCCAATTTTTAGTTTTTATTTTACCGACATAGTATCACACACATTTATCCACATCCGAGTTCGGCGAACATCACCAACTTTTCCAGTTGAAGAGCTCCTCTCGCTGCCCACCCCACCATGAAGGCTGCTCAGTCGCTTGCCAGTGCGGGCATGCGCTCAGGCACGCGGCTGGCCGTGGACGGGCCCTCACAGATCGTGCGGCGCTCCTTCTGCACGCAACGGCCGGCTGCAGTGCGCCTGTTTGATGTCCCTTCCTCACAACATTCGTCACGGCGATCATTGCATATGACCGCAGCCCGGTGCAGTGGAGCTTCCAATCCGGCCATGGCGTTTCCCTGTCTCGACGCTCTGGAGGACCGGTCGCAGCGGCTGCAATCTGAGCGCCAGCAGCAGCAGCAGCAGCACCAGCAGACGGCGACCACAGAAACAACAAAAACAACGAAGTCGCCAAGAGCATCCGAGAGCGGACCCGAGCCCAACTACACGTCGGGCGCCACGTTGCGCTACCACTGCGAAGAGCCCCTGCGACTCGACTGGGGCGGCGTGCTGCGCGAGTTCGACATTGCCTACGAGACCTGGGGCACGCTCAACGCCGACCGGTCCAATGCCATTTTGCTGCACACGGGTCTGTCGGCGTCCTCGCACGCGCACTCGACGGACATCAACCCGGAGCCGGGATGGTGGGAGAAGTTCATTGGCCCGGGCGAGGGCTTTGCGCTCGACACCAACAAGTACTTTGTCATCTGCACCAACGTGCTCGGCGGCTGCTACGGATCGACGGGGCCCAGCAGCATCGACCCGGCCGACGGGTCGCACTACGCCACGCGGTTTCCCATCCTGACCATGGAGGACATGGTGCGCGCGCAGTTCCGGCTGCTGGACGGCCTCGGCGTCGAGCGGCTGTATGCGTCGGTCGGCTCGTCCATGGGCGGCATGCAGTCGCTGGCGGCGGGGGTGCTGTTCCCGGACCGCGTCGGCAAGATCGTGTCCATTAGCGGCTGCGCGCGCAGCCACCCGTACAGCATTGCCATGCGGCACACGCAGCGCCAGGTGCTCATGATGGACCCCAACTGGAACCGCGGCTTCTACTACGGGTACGGCCGCGTCCCGCCACACGCGGGCATGAAGCTGGCGCGCGAGATCGCCACTGTGACGTACCGGTCGGGCCCCGAATGGGAGCAGCGGTTCGGGCGCCGGCGCGCGGACCCCAGCAAGCCGCCGGCGCTGTGCCCGGATTTCCTGATCGAGACGTACCTCGACCACGCCGGCGAGAAATTTTGCCTCACGTACGACCCCAACAGCCTGCTGTACGTGAGCAAGGCGATGGATCTGTTTGACCTGGGGGCGGCGCACCAGGCACGCTCGGCGCAGCGGCGGCGGGAGCGCGAGCAGAAGGCGGCCGAGGCGGCCTCGTCGGTGGCGGGTGCGGGTGCGGGTGCAGACGCCGTCGCCGCCGTCTGCTCCCTGACGCTCCCCGACAAGCCGTACGAAGAGCAGCCTGAGGCAGGACAGCCGTCGGCCGCGGCCGCGGCGGCGCCCCCCCCGCCGTCGGACGCCGACGGCCACGTCGCGTCCATGATGCCCGGCGCGCCCAGTTGGCAGCCGCCGGCGGATCTGGTCCAGGGCCTGGCTGTGCTGCGCAACCACCCGACGCTCGTAATGGGCGTCGCGAGCGACATTCTGTTCCCTGCGTGGCAGCAGTACGAGGTCGCCGAGGCCCTGAAGAAGGCCGGCAACCGCAACGTCAGCCATTACGAGCTCAGCGAGCAGCAGAGCATGTTTGGCCACGACACGTTTTTGCTCGACCTGAAGAACATTGGCGGCAACGTGCGCAACTTTTTGGGTTAACGCGGGGCGCACGATTCCGATGGCTGTGCCTTGGTGCATTTGTCATCTTTACAAGTGAATAGCATAATGAGCATCTCCTGTTAACGACGGCGACGGAGTACGTGACGGTTTTGCGAGGTTAAGCCATACGGAGTGTTGAGAATCATGTGCCATGTTGCGCTGTTGTTTGCATGATTCGTCTGACTGGACACCGCAACGCAGAGTAAGACAGTCCTGTCATCCTGTCAGTGGTCCATGCATGCTGATCTGTGCACCCTCCCGTCACCTGCCGCTGGTTCGCATACCGCTGTGCAGAGTCGCAAAGGCGGTCGAGGCGGTGTAATTACGTGGTACAAAGAAAAGATTGCGATATCAACGAGATGCCGCCTTCCACCACAATGTGCGCTCGCAGCTTGTCCAAGAGTCACCTGTAAGATATCTTGACTGGTCTCTCTCTTTTTCATTTATTTCTCCCTCAGTGGAGATGATGAGAACGGCGCCATTTTCTCTCGTAGTTAACGGGCACTATTTGGCCTGATCCACAGCACCACGTCGCTAGCTCTCACAATGGCGGCGGGCGGCAGAGCTTCCGCGGGGTCTGGCGGCTAGGATAGTTTTTGTTGTTCTCTCCGTCTGACAGTCGTCTTTCTCGTCTTTTTCGTCCCTTGTCGTCTTTTTATTCTTTTGTCTGCTCCTACCCTTGCAAGGCGGAGCGAGCGCTACGGAAGCGCCCGCAAAGGGCCATGGACATTCGCCGCGGACGGAGGTGGAGACATGGCGTGGATATGCGTCGTTCTTGTGCGTCGTTCGTTGTGAGCGTGTGTTGCGGCTAGAGAGAATCGAGAGACTGGAATCGTGAGAACCAGAAAATGGAGGGCTGTCCAGTGCTGTCTTTTCGTCCGATCTTTCGGAGGAAGTTGACAGAAAGACAAATCCACAAAACCCTGCTACTGCTACACTAGACACAGATAGGAAAGAGCGACCAGAAACGATGGTTGGGCCGCGGTTGCATGAAGTTGACAAAAACGATGGGATGCCCCTCCTTTCGTCTCTCGTGGGGGGCAGGCATGTCTTGGACGAGACGACTGGAAGGGCAAGTGCGATGTGACAGACGCAAGCAAGGTGTGATGGCGTGCCTGCCCTTTTGCGCGGCAGCGAAGTGGAGATACTTGGTCTGGTTTGTAGTGTCTTTATCGTCGTCTTTTCAGTGTCTTCAGCGTCTTCAGCGTCTCCAATGTCTGCAGTGTCTTTTCAGTGTCTTTTCCTTCTTGTTTCTCCCTTTGCGTTTGGGACGGCCCGCCAGTGTGTGTTCCAAGGCGACGGGAACCCCAACACTTTGGTTCGTGGGACAAACGGTCTGGCTTCCCAGAATATTTCGTTGAGTGGCGCAATGGCCATTGTCTGTTTTGAGAGATTGCCCGTTGTCCCCAACTGTAGGAACATCCCGCGATGCAACATACAGTGGGCCGTGGTGTAAGACGTACATATGGAATGGTCAGGCGAAAGGCGAGCATGGGTCATTGGAGTGCCCAAAACACCCTTTTCTGCTCAATAGTACAAAAGAACGGTGGGCGTTTTGGAGAACAATGGTGGGATGGGGGCCCCAGTCTTTGCGCCGGTCGTTCCTGCTGTTGGTTGCTCCCCATGCTGGTCGTTCCCCATGTTGGTTTTGTAGCCCCCTCCTGCCGTCGAATGCTGTGATTTATCTCCATTGTTCTTTCCATCCCTAATAAGCAGTGTTGCAGAGCAAGTAAGAGAAATAACAAACGCCACAATCGGCACAGACAACACAGACAACGTCAAGGGACTCCACAAACGCAACACGATGGCCGGCGACACGCAGCCATCAACGGCTGCGCCTGCGGCCGACAAGGCCGACAAGGTCGAACCAACCCCTGCTGAGGCCTTATCTGCACCCGCGTCCGAGCCGGCGCCTGCGCAAGCCGTGGAGGCCGTGCCGGAGGTGGACGACCTTGCCGCTGCCGGCGGTGATGGAGACGCCGACGCCGACGCCGACGCCGACGAAGAGCCCGCCGCAGAACACGTCCCCATGGCCAGCCGCCTGTCCCTCATATCGTGGGGTGACGGCAGCGCGCCGTCCGTGCCCGCCATTGACGACAGCAGCAGCGACGGTGTCGGCGGCAGCGGCACAGGCGACGGCGGCAGCGTGGGCGGTGGCGGCGACCGAGACGACGCCGACAGCTTGTACGACAGCGAGCGCGCGTCGAGCATCTTGAAGTCGACGACGACGTCGCTGCGCTCCAGCATGTACGACTATGTCGAGGAGAACGGGCGGACGTACCACCGGTACAAGGAGGGCAAGTATCCGCTGCCCAACGACATCCAGGAGCAGGCGCGGCTGGACCTGCAGCACGCCATTTTCTTGTTGATGGCCCATGGCAAGTCGTACCTGTCGCCCATTGACAAGCCGAAGCGGGTGCTGGACGTGGCCACGGGCACAGGCATCTGGGCGATTGAGTTTGGTAAGCCTCGTTTCTGTCTTTCTCTCTCTGTCTCTTTCTTTTTCTCTCCCACGCACCTCCGTTCTTCCCTTCCCGCTAACCTTATAGCCATCGAATTCCCCGAATCGCAGGTTATCGGCACGGACTTGAGTCCCATCCAGCCCGAATTGTACGTTTCTTGTCTTGCCCGTACTTTTGTTTTGTGTCTGCACAACTCACCGCTAACCGCCGCTAGCATCCCGCCCAACTGTACCTTTGAGGTCGACGATGCCGAGGACGAGTGGTCGTTTGACCAGCCGTTCGACTACATCCACGGCCGCGCCCTCATCAGCTGCTTCCGCAACCCGGCCACCGTCATCAATTCGGTGTATGCCAACCTTGTGCCGGGCGGCATCCTCGAGCTGCAGGACGGCAACTTCCCGCTCAAGTTTGCCAGCCCGCCGCCGCCCAACTGCGCGCTGAAACGGTGGGTCGACCTCATTACCGAGGGCGCCGAGTTGTCCGGCCGGCCTTGGACCAATGTGAAGCACTATCCGCGCTTCATGAAGGAGGCCGGGTTCGAGAACGTGGTGGAGCGCAAGTTTTACTGGCCCGTGAGCCCGTGGCCCAAGGGATCGTACTACAAGACGCTGGGCGCGTATGTGCAGCAGGACCTGCTCAACGGCATGGAGGGCCTGTCGCTCAAGCTGCTCGGTCTGCTGGGGTGGTCGCTCGAGGACATCAGGGCGTTTGTGGCCGACGTGCGGCGGGACCTGCTCGACACGTCGATCCACGCGTACATTGAGGTCAGCATGACCTGGGGCAACAAGCCCAAGACTGCGTCTGCCACGGCGGAGTCTACGACGGAGGCCACGGAGGCCACGACGGCGGAGACGACGGCGGAGACGACGGCGGAGACGACGGTGGAGACAGCGACGACGGAGGCTGCGCCCAAGGAGACCAAGACCACGGAGACCAAGACCACGGAGACCAAGACCACAGAGACCAAGACCACGGAGGCTGCGCCCAAGGAAACCAAGGCCACGGAGACCACGACGGAAACAGCAGAAACGGCGACGGCGGGCGTCCCGGATGCACCCGAGACGGCCTAAGCAAGCACTGGCTTGCGAACAATGACGACAGAAACGACTACAGCGACGATATGAAATCTGGAAAACCGTATGCCTGTCCTTACAGTTGAATTTGCAAGTGTGTGGGAGCGAATGGTTGTTTATGCAAGGCGTGCAGTGCTTATTTTCTCTTTATATATATATTTACATATATATTTTATATAGTCTCTCTTAACTTGCACGTTACTATTATTAGGAGATCCCAAGACAAGCGAATGCCGTGTGCAGCATCCCATCCGCGCCCAGGCTGTTGTGCGTCAATCCTTCGAGGCGCCGGTTGAAGTCGAAGGCAAAAGCCGGGAGAAACGTCCGTAGTTGTACCGCGTCCATGGGCAAAGGTAGCCACAGTAGTTGTAGATGGCTCAAGCCCACAACGATATCAATGGCAAATGAGACAAGAGAGTGACATATTAAAACGGTGCAATATTCATTAAATTTACAAAGGAAGGATCACACGGGTGAAAGGATAGTAGAGGCAAAAAGAAAGAGACAAAATGAGAGAAGCCCTAACGCCGATTGCCACGGGGGATACATCTTCTTCGGACGGTCCCCATACTAGATGTATCGTCTTGATGTCGTAAATTCAAAAGAGTGTGAAGAAAAAAGAAAAACAATGAAAAAAGAAAAGAAAACGATGAACTCGACGAAGAAAAGGGTACATGCAACCGTCTACACGTACTGCTGTGCTTGCGTGTTGGCACCGTTGCTGTAGCCTCCGTGTTGGTTGATGTTCTTGCTCTCGTCAGCGTAGGCCTGGTTCTCGTACTGCAGCTGGCTGTAGTTGACGCCGTGGCCGTGGTTGGTCCCGTCATTGTAGTCGCCCTGGCTGACGTAGTGCTTTTCGTTGGCCGGGCCCGCGGCCTGCAGGTGGCCCTGGTGCCCGCCGTTCTGCCGCCAGGCCCACCAGTCGACCAGCGCGAGCACCGTCTCGGCCAGCTGCACGAGGAAGAGCAGGATCAAGTTGTACTGCCAGCCGCGCATGATGCGCAGGTGCCGGGCCAGGTCGGCCGCGACGGCCGGGTCGGCCAGGTCGAGCTGGTCCAGGACGGCGGCGAACCAGTTTTGCGGGGTCCACTGGTCGAGCGCGTAGGGCCCGGGCTGCGTCGCATAGGCCACGGTCTGGTCGATGGTCTGGCCGCGGTGCTTGTTGGTGACGGCAAAGGTGTAGCCGAGGGCAGACAGGGTCAGCAGAAAGGTGGGGACCTGGAAGACCATCCAGGCGCCGTACAAAAACTTGGTGAGCGGGCGGCCCGGCAGCTTGGCGCGTGCATACAGGGCGAGGGCGCCGACGATGCCAATCAGCACAATGGCTGACCCGGCGGCGCCGTTGCTGGTGTGGCCCTGGTTGACGAGCATGCCGAGGGGCTTGCCCTTGATTTCGTAGGTCGACGCCTGGCCGGGCGCGGTGCCGGGCGGCGTGTTGACGACCAAGGTGCCAGAGGGGGCGCCGGCGTGGAGGTACGACACCATGCTGGTGATAAAGCCGAGCTCGATGACGCCGTCGGCGGTGAGGAGTGCCAGCGCCACGACGAGGGCGACGGAAGGGGCGGACATGGCGGTGGAAACAGAGTGGTGAAAACTGTGAGGTAGGGGTTGTGGTGGGAAATACGTGTTTTGTTTGTCGACGGTGAAAATGTGTCGTGATGTTTGTTTCGTTTCTCGGGCTCCTTGCGGAAAGGTAAAAAAATAAAGAGAGTATGAGCTCAAGAAAGCCAGAGAAAGGCTCACGGTAAAGTCAGGTCAAAGTAGGCTTATATCATCCTGTAAAAAACAAATGCAGCTTCGATTTGTTGACTATAGCGACAGCGACTTGGGATGGTGGTCGACGAAAGAGGCCGGTGTTGAGGTCAAAGATGTCGAGTTAAAGAAAACAAAAAGAAACAGAGTCTAGAATATGAAACGAAACGAAGAGACACAGAAACAAAAAAGAGATTCGGGAAACAAAGAAATATGGGGTTGGAGCAGTGAGAACTAATAAGAAGGAAACCCCATAAGAAACCATATGAACCACGGCCAGACCGCCCGACTGTTGGTTCTGCGGTAGGGGTGTACGAGGGTCCGGTGCACACATGCAAAAGTGCAGAAACGCAAAAGTGCACAGCAAATGCCAACAGACAGACAGACAGACAGATAGTCGCACAGGGGAGGCGCGAGGCCCAGCCGCCCGAATGCCAATGCAACCCGCGAAAAGCACGAATCCGGACACGAAGCCAAGGAGCAAGGAAATGTGAGCAGGGAAATGCGAAGTGCGGGAATCCTCTGGCTCGTCGGGGTGGCAGCTGATGGGGCTGACAGGTGTGGGATGGCGTTACGCGGCAAGATGAGAGAGGGTCGAAGGAACACAGATGGGGAGGACGAAATGCGCAACTTGGCAAAGGATCGAAGCAACAGAAGCGGCGGCAATTCTCATAGACGTGGAGTACGAAGATACGTCGAGCGTCAAATCACAGGGAAGGCGGCTTTCAAAGGAGTTCAGAGGAGTTCAAAGTTCGGTCAAACAGAAGAGAAGCGCGAAAAGAGAAAAAGAGAAAGAGAGCAACAGACTGTTGGCCGATGTGCAGGCCACGCCGAGGATCACAGGAGGGGTGGTTATACCGGCCTGCATGCTATCGACAATGTGATTCGTGCGGTTCAACACATGGCCCAGCAGGTCGAGCGTGGTGAGGTGGCAGTCGAGGACGGAACACGCCGTTCCAACAGACAGTAAATCGTACAGCTGCAGCGTGATGTGATAAGTTGGAGGCCATGCACGGAGAGGCCAAAAAGAGGAGAGTCAAACGACCAAATGGGACAGAAAGCAGAAATACCAAGGAAAGGATCGCCCACGACCGGCGCATCCCAGGCGAATCACACCAACGGTCTGCACAGCGCAGTGCAGCATGCAGCAAAAAACTGTTGGCAGAGGATGGCAGGGGGGGAGCGGATGGTCCAGGATGGCAATCCAGAGTGGATGCAGCTGAGATTGATTCTTGGCACTTGGCTGCCAAACTTTCACAATAGGCAATGGTGCTTGCGTTTGGTCGAGGGTTGTTTGCCTGGGAGGACGAAGGCCTTTGACCAAAAAACAAGGTCATGGCTGTGCTTTTCCTCGCCCAGTTGCCTTCCCTCCTTCTTCCTTCTACCCCATCGGCTATCCTTTATTTTGTTCTGACATGGGCGGACATTGGGCCTGCATAGTGCTGACGGTGCTGAGAGTTCTCACCGATGCTGACCCGCCACGATGGCCAGTCGCTCCGCTGCATCCTTCCCTTGTGCTTTCTATTGCCTCTTGGCGCTGGCCAGCCGTATGTACATTATCGGGATTGGTAAGGCAAATCGTCGCGGCGAGCAAAGAACAGAATGAAATGAAGGCACATAATCGTAGAGAGGGCATTTGAACTGGTACATACCTTGTAGAGAAGGAGGCGCGGAAAAAAGAACATGTCGACGTTGATCGGCACACTGGCGTTAAAGTTTAACAAAGCCGGGCGCTTGGAGGAAGCCAAGTCCCCTGGCTATGCCGGAACCGGACAAGACTTGACAAAGAAAAAACAAGGGGACTGGGGCAAGGGACAGAACAAACAAAAGCCGGTCAGGGTCGAGAACAAACAGAGCTAGAAACATGCACTTGGAGGAAAAAGACGCGCCGTTCCATGCGGATCTTGCGTTGGGCACAAGGACGATAAGGCATGACAATGCCACGAATGCAGGCGGTAGTTTTTTTTTTTTTTTTTTTTTTGCCTGTTCCAAGAGACAGTCATCGTCGTGCTTGCTCAGCAGCGTGGTCAGGACGTAACCGGAGCTGACCACTTATCACAGCAAAAGGGCTCGATGAGATAAGATCACCGGGCGTCAACGGCAGAGGTCCTTTTTCTCTCCTCCGAGTTACCCGACTGGGACGCCCTCTTTGTTGGAACGGCACAGCATCGCCACTTGGGAATGTCTTACAAACCACGGGTTATGGCTGACAGCGATATCCTCCCGTGGTATCGGCAGTGCCTCGCTGATCGTCAGCTGCCTTTTGTACCATAGCACGAGGAACAATGTTAAACGCAAGTTGGACCACAGCTGTCCTCGCATATCTGCCATATATCCTACGCCGTACGTCGTACTGTCGAGCTTGCAGAACACACAAGCCGTCTATTGTTATTACTCTGCGGCCCTGTAGTCCATAGTCCTTAGTCCTAGTCCTAGTCCTGTAGTCCGCCTGTCGAACCCCAAGACGTACAACACACCAACATTCTGTTACGTCACGAGGGCAACCGGGGACAAAGAGCAGTCTATTTTAAGACCTGCGACGGCATTCTCCGTACGTTTGTGATTGAGAGAACCTCTGAATTCTGAACAAGCCAACATCGTGAAACGAAAGCACAAATCCAATCGGCATCGCCCGTCGGTGTCAGCTACCACGAGTAGGCCTCCACCTCCAGCTCAAACGTGGTGCCGGGCGTCGCCTTGGCCAGGTCCACAACGCGGGCCCGCACGCTGTCGCAGAGCCCGCCGGGCCCAGACACGACCACCCCGATGCGTCCCCAGCCGGCACCGGCCTCGTCGGCCAGCAGCTGCTCCGCATCCAGACGACGGCCCACGCGGACGTCGTCGACGTCGCCACGGGCGTCCAGCAGCGCCGACAGGTCGTCGAGCAGGGGCCGTGCCGCCGCCCGCAGACTCCAGGCCAGCTTGGCATTCGCATGGCACGCCAGGTAGGGCAGCAGCGCCGTGATGCCGATGCCGCCGCCGATGAGCAGCAGGCGGTCGCAGCGCAGGAGCGCATTCGTCGCCGTCGCCGTGCCCGTGTTGGCGTAGGGGCCTTCCAGCAGAACAAAGAGTGACGGGTGGGCGGCGAGGCGGCGCGTGGCGCCGTTGGCGCGCCGGATGTAGAGAGTGATGCCGGCTGGATCGGGCCCGGGCCCGGGCCCCGTGCTGGCTGTCGCCGCCGAGACAGACGCCGGCCCTGACCGCGACAGCGAAGACGCGCCGTCGACCGCCACCGCCTGCACTTGGACCAAGCTGCCCATCTTCTCCATGTCGTCGCTGCCTCGAACGGACTGTCCGAGGCCGGAACGCCCCACCAGCGCCGTCGGCACAATCGAGAACGGGTGGTTCTCCCACGGCCGCCAGGGTGTCAGCGTCGGCAGGTATACGTAGACGTGCTTGCCCAGCGCATCAAAGCTCGTCCAGCGCACCTCGGGCACGTCGACGCGCACAATGTCGCTGGCGCCGCCGAGCTCCGTGACGCGGGCCCGGCGCGCGCCGAGCAAGCCGACCACCCGCAGGACGCGGAGGGCATGGTCAAAGAACCACACGGCCACGGCCGCATAGAGGAAATCCACCACGCCGCCCAAGAACTTGTACAGGTCGTACGCGTGGTACCAGCAGCCCACGATGAGCAGCGCGGAGAACACGACGTGGGCGGCCAGGAACAGCTCGTAGGCGTAGGCGCGTGCGTAGGACCCGCTCAGTCCAAAGGTCAGGAGGACCACCATGACCGTGGCCACGATGCCCCAGATCCAGTAGGGCTGGACCGACTCCGCATCGTACACGCCGTTGAGCTTGTACAGCACAAGCCCGACGACCGAGTGCAGGATGGCCTGCAGGGCAAACACGCGCGCCACCCAGCGGTGCAGCACCAGGTACGTGGCGTGGCTCCAGCCGGCGGCGCCGGGCACGAGCAGCAAGACGTTGTTGCGGGAGCCAAACAAAAACACCAGCGGCAGCAGGATGTACCCCAGCTCGCCCGTGCGGTACAGGATGTACGCGGCGATCTCGCGGCTTGTGTTGAGGAACCAGGCGCTGGGCTGGCGCGCGCGGTAGTTGACCGACGTCAGGACGACGTTGAGAGCGACAAACAGGCCAATGTACAGGGCCTGTCCGCGCGTGGGTGCATTGCCGAGCCCGTAGGGCAAGGGCCGCACGCTGTACGTGCCCATGGTGCTGGGCCAGACGAGGTACGGCTTGAGGCGGTGCACGAGCCGGTGGACAGACGACGGCACCAGGCTGCTGCTGGCGAGGGCCGTGCAGACGATGGGCAGAAGCACCCCAGCAGACAACAAGGCGATGCCGTACCTGTTCTCCTTGCTCGTCTCCTCCTGCACGGCGACCAGAACGTTCCACTGCGCGCGGTAGACGGCCGGTGACACCAGCGACGTCGTGTTGAGCCATGTAGCATTGGCCGCGAGTGCAGGGAGGCCGCCGCTGGCCGACGCATTCGACACGACCGCCTGCGCCTCAACCAGTGCCTGGGCGTACGTCCACTTGGGCGTCACCGTGGGCGCGCCCGCCGCGATCTGGCCCGTCGCCTCCGTCTCCCAGAACCACTCGAGCTTGGAGGCCGGCATGTCCTCGCCGCGGCTGAACTCGTCGATGGCGCACTGGACCGTCATGCAGTAGGCCAGGCTCGTCAGATAAGGCGTGTCGCTGGCCCAGCATGCCGACGAGGTCGCAAAATCCACCATGCCGATCATGCCGCCGCTGCCCTGCGTGCTCGAACAGCTCAGCAAAAGCCCGTTGAGTGAACGAACACACGCCATGGCGCAGTAGGGGTCGTAGTTGTTCGCGGGCACGCCGGTGAGCGCACCAGCATTGAAGGCAGCGGTCGCGTGCAGGAGGGACAGCATGACAACGATCGTCGCTGCGAAGCGCGAGGCCTGCCATCGCTTGGCCGGGGTGTTGGCGGCCATGACTGGTGTTGTTGCCCGTATTGCTTCAACCACAGTCGGTGTGACCTCGGAATATGTCGATGGACAAGGTCGATGGAGAATCAGGGAAAGACGAGGATGAGATCTGCCCGCCTCGTCGAGCATCTCGAGCGGTCCATTGCGTCTTCTTATGGACGTCGCCGTCTGACAGACGGTTTACGGCACTCGACGATCAACGGTCCCGAGAGGGTGGTATAATATCGAAGCCATATTGACGAAGACCATGGAAACAACTGCACGTCGCGTGTTGCTGCCAATATCACCGTCCAATGTGACGCTGCGTCTGCCATCCGTTACCCCACGATATGTGCTCGTCTTTTCAGCCACAGCTCCTTTTGACAATGCGCGAAGAATGCCATCCTTCCTTCTCTGCCGGAGCAAATAGATGGCCCTTATTGGTGCCGGGTGCTGTTGCTTGCCGACGTTTGCCTGCCGTGTCCTGGGATGGCTGTTTGGGTAGCATTGTCCCAGTCGCGGAATGCTCGTGGAATGGGGTGTGTTGGGGAGGTTGTGCTGTCCGGTGAGCAAGATTGCGTGCATTAAACGGGATGGGAACAAAGTACGGCGGTGAAAGCCCATGCCAGAAGTTTTTTTTTACGCCTTCTTCTGTCGACTCTTCTGGCCAGGCTCTGCGCAGGTTGTACGTAATAATGTTGTGATCCAGTCGGAGATTTTACATCCATCCAGCTTTTGACGTTCTTTCCCTTTCCCAAGACATTGCCCTCGTGCTCCTTCCATTTTGACGAAGCCTTGCCTTGTGTTGACGTTTTGCAGCCTCGTATCACGGTCGCTCTTCCCTCGCCCAGAAAAGTCCTACTTTTATGGACCAAAACGGAAAGAGCAATATTCAAAATGCAGGAAAGCCAAAACCCTCCAAGACCGGAAGGCACAACCATGAAATATGCTCATTTTTGAGCCCGCCGGCCCCTTGCCTCCTTCCTGCCGACTCCGTTCCAGGCGCCGATCTCCGCAAAATTGCTCACGCCATGAATGCCACGCCGCGCCAAGTATCCGCCGTGCCTTCCATTTCGTTAAAAAGTGTCCTGTCAGCACATATTTGCCCGAAGACCGAGGAAAAGGGCCCAAAAAGGGTCCTTTGTTGAATGGCCTCATACACCGAATCTTTCTCACATCTGCAGATTTTGTACACCATACGTTTTCATGGCGCTACGGCTCTGGCGTGGCCCTGACGTGGCCCTGGCGTGGTTCTGGCGTGGTTGATCTCGTTTGTCGCGATTTCCTCCTCTTGGCATCCAGTACTTTGCGCTGGCGGACTCCGTATATAAGGCTCTGGCATCCGCCGACGACAATGCAGCAGGGATATGCCTCCATCGCCCTCGCACATCTCGTCTCTGCACCATCCGGACAACCCAGCGTTTCACTCCACCACAAGTCACCATGGACATGACAATGGCCACAACGGCCACCGCGATGGCCACCACGATGGCCACCCCGACAGCCACGGCTGGCATGGCTGGTGGCTCCCACTCCATGGGCGCCATGGGCGGCAAAAGCTGCAAGATTTCGGCAAGTTGTCTCCTCGCTGCGCTTGCTTTGCGTTGTCGTTGGTAGTCCCCCCACGTTGGTACCCTTCTAACAGACTATAGATGCTCTGGAACTGGAACACCGTCGGCGCCTGCTTCATCGCGCGATCCTGGCGCATCACCTCGCGCAGCGTCTTTGCCGGCTCCTGCATTGGCGTCGTCTTGCTGACCATGTCGCTCCTGATGCTCCGCCGTGCCGGCCGCGAGTATGACCGCTACCTCGTGCGCCAGCACCGCGCCGCGACCGGTGCGAACAGCAGCACGGTGGGCGACAAACCCGACCCAAGCCACCAAGCAAGCCAAGCGAGCCCGCTGAGCCCCATGGTCACCAACACCGAGTGTGGCCCGTGTGCGCCCGCCTTCCGGCCCAGCGTCCTGCAACAAATGGTCCGCTCGCTCCTCTTCGTCTTGCAGTTTGGCGTGGGCTACTTTGTGATGCTGCTGGCCATGTACTACAACGGCTACTTTATCATTTGCATTCTCATCGGCGCCTTTCTCGGCAGCTTCGTCTTCAACTGGGAGCCCATTGGCGAGTGAGTTTCTCCTTACAATGTACCGTTTGTCCTTTTGTGTTGTCTTCATAACTGTTCCTCTAACATCCCCTGTAGCTCGCCTGCTGGCAAGAACAACAGCAACTTGGAGGCACCGGGGTGCTGCGGCTAGACGGCATGCAGATGCAAAACCGATGACCCGGACATTGGGAGACAAATCGGCCGTGACGATCCTTGGCAACGGCCTTGGGGGAAAAAAAAACAGGGAAGTAGGAGTGCAGATTGGCAGGCTGTGGCAATGGTGATGCCGAAACATGGGTCGGAAGAGCTTTTTTTTAAGCTCATCAAGCCTTTGGATTTTAGACGATTCTCACCTCTTCACAGAGTCGGCATTACAAGCAATAATAAAAAGAACGAATTAGATAGTTGAGAATTGTACAACAGTACTCAGAACTGGGCGTTTCGCTCTGTCTTTTGTTTCGGTAGGATGGAGGGGCGACTTTGCTCGTGGAAAATGCTCAAACTTGCTCACCTGCAGATTAAGAATGTAAGGTGATGTGACCGTGTAAGTGGCGAGGCTAGACTAACCCGTTTTGGCGGATCGGCAAGGCTGCAGAAACGGCCATACAGATGCTGCGTTCCGTGTCTACTTTCTTCGTACCACTAACATTGACATTGAATCAAGCTTCTCACGGTAGCGGTACGCATCCATCCAGTATGCATACATCACCAGTTCTTCTTTTATACAGTAGTATCGTATCGTACAGCGGATCTCCCCGCAATGTATATACAGGATATGGCCATGCATTTGGCAGAGTTGAGAGATGGGTATACAAAAAAATGGTCCAGAAGCAGAGTCTGTCGTGAGTCCGTCGTGCCTCCGTCGTGCCTCCGTCAGTCTCCCCGCCTTACGGCGCAGCAAAGACCGACTCCTTGAGCTCCTTCATGAGCGAGTCGGCCTGCTGCTGCCGGCTCTGGCGCACCTTGCGCGCCTTGCCCTGGAACTTGCCGGCCCGGTCGCGCTGCCGGTGGCGCGTCTTGTTGGCCACCGACGGCTGCTGCTCGCGCGCCACCACCTCGCCCGACCCGTCCAGGCCGACGTCAATCGTGCGCGTCGTTTTGCTCGTCTCGCGGCCCAGGCGCACGCTGCGCGGCACGCGCGTCTTGGCGCCCAGCGCCCAGAGGTCGCCCCACCGGGCCTTGCGGGCGTCGTGGTAGGCCTGCTTGCTGCGTGACCGGGGCACCGTCCAGCGCTCGAGCTGGCCGGCCGGCGTGCAGACGTCCAGGATGACATGGCCCTGCCGCTTGAGCGCGGGCATAATGGTGCGCGGGAGCGCGAGCGGGTGGGGGCTGACGGCATCGGCGGGCGGCGGCGACGCGTTCGCGTCGGCCGACCAGACGTTCTCGAAGCCCCGGAAGGCGGCGTCGGTGGCCTCCTTGCCCTGGACGAGGGGCGCCGTCGGCGGCAGCAGAGGAAACCCATCGGCAGTGTCCGCTGCATTGGAGAACGGCGCGCTCTCGACGGGGGCGCCGTCCTGCAGCACCTCGGCCTTTTGCGTGCCGCGCTGCACGGCCACGTAGGTGAACTCCACGTCCTCGTGGTTGTGGTGCGAGCTGCCCAGAATGCGCTGCAGGAACGCCGGGCGGTTGAAGCGCTGGCTAAAGTGGCAGTAGTCCTTGCGGCCCTCGGAGACGCCGGCGGTCAGGTACATGGGGCACTTGCCGTGGCTCGTGCAGGGCGCCACGATCATGCCCGGGTCGCGCTTGGGCACCAGTACCTCGTCCGCGGTCGTCGTCAGGTCTTCCGGTGGGTCAGCATCCGCCGCACGTTTGCCCTGCGACGGCGGCGTCATGAATTTGTCCAGAATCTGCTGGCGGGCATCCGCCACGGCCTCGAAGCCGCGCGGGTGGCCCCTTTCCAGGAGAATCAGCACGCCGCCGTCCGGGTTGAGGTGCGCCCACAGGTTGCTGACAACGGCGTGGCGCTCGTGTGGCCTGTCGTGCGGCAGCAGCAGGTGGCTGGCAATAATGACATCGTACGTCTTGCGCTTGTTGCGGCCCTCGGGGTGCGGCGTGGCGGGCGCGTCCAGATGGCGGTCGACGTTCTCGGCCGAGTGCAGCAGGTCCGGCAGGCGCGGCAAGAAGGTGGTGTCGTGCAGGAACTTGGAGAGACGGAGCCGCAGCTCGTCCGACCCGACGACGACGGTGCGCTCCATGCGCCGGCGCTTGGCCAGCGCGCTCTTGGTCGGGCGCGCCTTGACAAGCTGGCCCTTGGCCTGGGCCTGGTCCGCCTCGTCGGCGGCCAGCTCGAGCTGGGCCAGTCCAGCCTCGGCCTCCTCGAGTTGACGCTCGGGAAGTCGGCCACGCTCACGCAGCGCGGCCAGCTCGGCGCGGAACACTGTGTTCCAGGCCGCCAGTGCGCCGCCGCCGCCGCCCACGTCGAGCACGCGCGGGTTGCTGCCGTCGGCCTTGGAAATCAGGTTCTCGATCCAGGCCGAGCCCAGGCGCCGCCGCACCTCGACCAGCGTGCTCGTGGCCGTCGCATACACAAAGGGCAGCACGGCCGCCAGGTACGCGTCCGCGTCAATGTCGCGCATGGTCCGTTGGCCGGCCTCCATGGCCACAGGCAGCTGCGCGTAGGTAGCGCGGCCGCGCTTCTTGGTGGTGGGCGTCGAGACGGTGCGCGGCGAGTGCGGCAAGTCGGGCCCGCCAAAAACCTTGAACGCGGATTGCTGAAGATGCCGGTGGTGGGCGCGTTTGAGGAGCTCGGTAATGGGCTCGACGAAGCTGGCCTTGGGCAGCTGGATGGTGCGCGGGACAGTGCGCGAGCGCCCGCGTTCGGTGAGTGGGTGGATGCGGCGCAAACGGGGCCGGCCGCCGGCGTGCAACGCATCCTCGTCGTCGAGATCGTCGTCCTCCTCGGCCTCTTCGTATGCTTCGTCAAACGTCTCCACGAGATCGGCCTCCTCGTCAATGGCCGTCCCCGAGACCTCTTCTTGGTGGTCTTGTTCCGCCCGCAGCCTGTCCTCCTGCTCTGCCACGAGCCGCGCCGCCTCAAAGTCGCGCTGCAGCTTGGTAAGGGC
The DNA here is from genome assembly GCF_000961545.1 of Sporothrix schenckii 1099-18. Taxonomy (NCBI): domain Eukaryota; kingdom Fungi; phylum Ascomycota; class Sordariomycetes; order Ophiostomatales; family Ophiostomataceae; genus Sporothrix; species Sporothrix schenckii. The sequence continues at coordinate 311,486 of NW_015971144.1, forward strand.
AACGTACTGGCGCTCGCTGCGTGCACGAGCCTGGATGTATTTAACGTTTGGATTTGCTGTCGCTGGCTGGCTGGCGACCTGTCCCGTCGAGTCGTTGGCGGCCTGGGCCTGGGCCTGGGCTTGGGCCTCGGCGTCTGGGTTGGCGTTGGCATCGTCATGCTCACCCTCCTTGACCGTCGTCACGTTGGCGTCGTACACAAACTGCACCTCCAGATTGCCGTCCTTGGTCTCGCGGACCATGCTCGCCAGCGGCGAATCTTGGATGCTCTCTCTGTTCTTCTCTTGCCGTTCTACAGCATCCGGGATGCCCACGTCCTCGGGCTGCGTCTGGCGCAGCGGTGTGCCGTACAGCCGCTGGTACAGCGAGTACTCCTCGTCGCTCAGAAAGTCCTCGGGCAGCGTGTCGCCAAACGTAGCGCGTGCCTCGCGCACGACCTTCTCCATGTCGGCCGGCGACTGCGTCTCGAATTCCGTCTTAGCTTCGTGCACAGTGTTGGCCGCGGCGTCTGGCTGGCTCTCGTGCTGGCGGGCTGTCCGTGACGTTGAAAAGGGTCGCAGCTGCAACTGTTTCGAGGGCCGCCGCTGCTGCTGGGCCGGCTGTTGTCTTGCCGCCGCCGTCCACCATCGCGTGCTCGTCGAGGCGACGCCTTTTGTGATTTGGCTGTCGGGGCCAATCAGGCCGCTCGCAAGTGCTTGTCGCAGCCATGCTTGGCTCCGCGGACACGCCCGCTGGAGCTCTTTTGCTTTGTACATGGCGGGTGGCCTTGTGAGGAGAGAACGGGCGACAATTCGTGTTGTGGAAAACGAGGTGTCGAAAAACAAGGACAAAATAGCTCCAAAAGTTTCGAGGACTGGACTTGCCAAAACAGTTAAAAAAGTCGGTGTCAGATGGCAAATCATAGCGCAGAGATTGAAAATTGTGGGTCGGTTCGCGGCTGGCCCGCTTTTCTGCAACTCTAGGCGGGTCGCCTTCTGTATTATTCTCTTAGGGGCCAAGGACCTGCTCTTACTTGTAGTACAACATATTTGAAGTTCTATTCTTTTCACCACAATAGTTATTCTATATCTCTTATTCAGTTAGGTGCAATTGCCCCCAGGAACCATCTTGCGTGAGGATCAGAAGTGAATCAAATAATTATTCAAATCAAGGTGAATAAATCCAGAAATAGAGGCTGCGTCTGAAAAGAATGTGATAATGCAGGTAAAGAACCCTGTTTAAACAGGCGTGGTTAAGACATTCAGGCGCCCACATAACTGACAGAAGAAAAGAAGGAAACAAAAGACATAGGGAAAGCCCACCACGGCACGTCACGCACCCCACTTGTCTATTCCGAGCCCAGGTCGGCCAACGTCTTGAAGGTCGACTTGGACTTGCCGCTGTTGTTGTTGCTGCTGCTGCTCGGCTGTGACGACGACGTCGACGGGCTGTCCACCCGGCCGGTGCCCGAGGGACCGCCCAGCGGCCCAAACTGGCCAGCACCAACGGGGACGAACTGGCGGCCGCCAAACGGCGCGCCCGACGACACGCGGATGGGCGCTGTCGGCTGGCCGGCGGCGTACTTGGAGTTCTTGGCCGACATGTATGGGTCGAGCTACACGATTAGCAGGAGGCACCAAAAAAAAACGGGGCGAAGTGAACCCACCGAAAACAACGACGTAAGGTAGAGACCAATGAACATGGTCAAGAATCTGTAAATCTTGCGCAAATCGAACCAGCCCGAACGGCCCTGGATGGGGCCGCCGCTGGTCGTCGAGCCTCCACCGACGCGGATGCCGGTCGCAGTGCTGCTGCCGCCGCCACTCGAAGCGAGCGTCCGGCCGGGCGTCGAGAAGCTGGCACCGCCACCCGTCGCCAGCTTGACGGCCTTTTCAACGGCCGACGTCAGCGCGGGCGGGTTGGCGCCGCGGATCGTGTCGATGACCGAGCCGTTGCGAAGAATGACAAACGTGGGCATGGCACGCACGCCGTACTGCTGGGCGATTTCGCGCTGGTTGTCGACATCGACCTTGGCGAACGCAATGCGGTTGGGCTTGGCATACTTGGTGGCGAGGGAGTCGAATGTCGGCGCAATGATTTTGCAGGGGCCACACCAGTCGGCGTAGACTGATGTGTGTCAGTGGATGAACGTCATAGGTACAGACAGGGGAGAACGGGGAGAACGGGGAATACGGGGAACCTACAGTCCGTCACAACGATGCTGTTCGCGCTGGTGACCTGGCGCCACTGCGTCGTCGAGCCGATCTTCGTCGTCATTTTGAATGCGTTTGTCAGCGTTGCTTATAGAAGCCGCCTGGCGGAGTGTGCGTGGTGTGAAGCGTCGCGAGAAATGGCGTCGTGAGAAATGGAAATGTCGTCGATGTTGGGAGAGGAAACGTGTTGGTAATAGGCGGCAGACGGCGGACAGCGGACAGCGGCACAGCACCCTGGAATAAGGAATAAATTGGCTTGGAAATCAGGCGTGCTGGCCATTTCCCCCTCCTGCCAAAAACATGTCAGCGCCCAAAATAGAAGGCGGTCAGTGGCCACTGCCCATTCTGCCGACTTTTCAATTCTCCACCGACAAAAAGTTTAGGTCTGGCGCAAAGAAGGAAAGAACAACCGTCGAAGCGTGACGACGATTCTGCTTATAGACCTACGAAGCAGCGGGTGACAAGTTAATCCAGGCACTGAGGTATTTTCCCATCTCGCTGCACGTTGCAACACGCACTTTACACATCGCGCGGACCATGTCGTACGGCGACGGCTTCAAGGTAGGCACCCACGCAGTCTCGTCGGCTAGTCGTCCTGCTTGCTACTGCCTTTGACTAACAATGACCAGCGGCGAAAGGTGGAGGGCGACAACACCTTCAAGCCCTCAACACGCTTCATGCCTCTGGGCGGCCGCAGCTACACCGTCTCCGTAGCCATCCCGACGAGCCTCTTGTCTGAGTGAGTCTGCGCATCTTTCCATGTCTACCAACTACGGCCGATCTCCTCCTCCTTGTCCCTTGCTGACCCTTCCCAGCTGCTCAACATCCGAGCAGAGAATCAACGCTCCCTCGCGCATCGCCCGTGCCCTCGCCATCTTCTCCATCGACGAGGTCGTCATCTTTGACGACAGCCCCCTCGACAGCCGCCCGCCGGCCGTCGACCACGATGCCTACACCGGCGACACCGACCCGGGCCACTATCTCTTCCACTTGCTCTCCTACATGGAGACGCCGCCCTTTATGCGCAAGACCCTGTTTCCCTTGCACCCCAATCTCCGCCTCCAGGGCCTCCTGCCCACCCTCGAAATGCCCCACCACCCCCACCGCGACGAGCAGCTGCCCTACATGGAAGGCTTGAGCCTGCCCGGCAAGCCCGACAACCCGGCGCACAAGACCCTGGTGGACATTGGCCTGCGCAAGCCCGTGTCCATTGCCGAGGCCATCCCGCCCAAGACCCGCCTGACGCTGCACTTCCCCCACGAGTCCTTTGACGGCGCCGCCCCCGTCGACCCGGCCGCGCCCCGCACCGACGCCGGCTACTACTGGGGCTTCCAGATCCGCCGGTGCTCGTCGCTGTCGGGCGTCTTCACGGAGGCGCCCTACGAGGGCGGCTACGACGTGAGCATTGGTACGTCGGAGCGCGGGGACCCGGCCTCCCACGTCTTTCCGCGGGCCGCGACGCCTGCCACCGACCCGCCCTCGCTTGCGTTTGAGCACCTGGTGATTGTCTTTGGCGGGCCGCGGGGTCTTGAGTACGCGGCCATGAACGACGGCGAGCTGAGCAGCGTCGGCATCAAGGTGGCCAATGTGCGCGAGGCGTTTGACCACTGGGTGGACGTGCTGCCCAACCAGGGCAACCGCAGCATCCGGACGGACGAGGCCATCTTTATTGCGCTGACCGAGCTGCGGCGGCTGTGGTCGGAGGTGTAGAGGTGGAGACCATGCTGTGAAGATCTACTCTCTGTTTATTCGTTTATGCCTGGCATACGTGTTTCTTGGTTAGGTTGTGGAATTTTTGGCGCATGAGGTCTTATATAAAAGTTCATTACTCGTTTCTTTCGCTGGGCGAGAAGCTGCATATCCATATCTACGTTACTTCTAGAATAAAGAGTCATACAGCCATGTCACGAACGTCGAACAGCCCACACATTGCTCGATATTTCACTACTTAGAAGCAGATGCTGTCTGTTCTATCATATTTCCAGTCGATGATGTGGGAATTAACCATATGTATTCTCCGCTAATGAAATATGTAGTTGTTTTGGTTCGGTCAATCGAGAGAATAAGACACAATGAACTAAAGAAAGAGGTAGAAGAAAATGACAAAATGAGAAAAGAAAAAAGAAAATGAACAAAACCACGAAAAAAGGAATAGGCAATGAGACACCAATGATGAGAGAAAAGAGACAAAATAAAAAATACACTCAAAATATTGGGTCCAAACGCCTCCTGATCAGGCAAGGATGAAAGTAAACAGAGTCAAAAAGGAGGAAAACATTCACACGCTGGCAGGCAAAACGATGCAACCACAACGGAGGTGCATCAAAAAGGAAGGAGCCAGTATCTAATATGGAAACACGCATCACGCCAAAAAAAAAACGCACGCCATCACATGCCAGAAAAAAAAGACTGGACGCAAAAGGGAGACCAAGGAAAGCCAGCAATTCTGGTGGCGGCACACTACCGATCCAGGCGGCCGGGCGCCGGCTGCCAGCCGTTTAGGTACGCCATCAGGCCCATGCCGATCAGCACGACACCCACCATCGATGCGTAGGGAATGCCGTGCAGCACAGCAGCGTCGTGGGACGTGGCAGCGCCCTTGTCCTTGGTGGTGACCTTGCTGCCGAGGGAGGCGGGCGTGATGGTGTTGCTGCGGGAGAGCGATGCACCGTCGGGGCCATTGTCATCGTGTCCACCGCCGGCGCCGCCCGCTGGCTCTTGCCTCGACCGCGACAGAGGACCGCTGCTGTTGCTGTTGCTGTTGCTGTTGCTGGTAGCACCATTGCGTCTCGCGTCGCGGCCGCTGGGGGTCGTGGCCTTGGTCGGGGCGTCCACCGTGCCGTCGGTGCCTGACGTGGCGTCCAGGCCGCGGCCACCCGACATGGACGGCGAAGTGGAGGTGGGTCCGGCGTCGCCTTGAGATGTCGTGTCAGTTAAGGATGCCGACTGGCCCGTAGCCAGTGCTGTTGCGGCTGCGGAGGATGCCGCAGCAGCTTCGGCGGCTGCCTTGGCGTCGTCTTCGTCTCGCTGGCGGATGCGTTGGATCATCTGGGCCAGCGTCTCGCGGTCGGCGTCCCGCTCGGCCTCGGCCTTTTCGGCGCGCTCCTGGAAGGCTTGCAGCTGGCGCTTCATGCCCTCCATTTCCGTCATCATAGAGTCGATCCGGGCGCGGAACGCAGCGTCCGTTTTGCTGTCGTGGTCGTCCGTTTCAGCGTCGTTATCGTCCTCCTCATCGTCATCACTGCTAGCGGAGGTTTCTGTGCCTTTCGCGCCGCGCATTGGCTTGCCGGTAACGTCCTTGCTGAGCGATGCTGCGGGCTCGACCAAAGCTGTCTCCAGCGCCGAAGCGCCCTTGGCAGTACCGTTCATTTTCGGGGCGGCAACGGCCGCCAGAGCAGCCGTGTCGACACCGGTCGTCGGTTTGGACACAGACATGATCTCCAGCTGCTGTGTCAGCTCCTCGGCATATTTGCGCGCCTCTTGCTCATGGTGCAGCTGCTCTTCGAGTTCACGCAACCGCGTATGCTGTGTGCTGATCTCGCGCTTGGCCGTGTTGAGCGCGTCGGTCAGCTGGAGAACCTGGCCCATGACGTCGGTCCGGATTGGTGACGTGTTGTTTGCGGCACCAGACGCAGGGCCAACCGACCCGGATTTTGGTCGCTCTGTTGAGCCACGTTTCAGTGATGGTACATCGGGCTTCTCGGGCAAGGGCTGTTGTGGTGGCGGTGCGGGCGGGTCGGAGAACCGCGCCTTGGGATCGGCGCGGAACGAAATACTGTTGTTGCCGTTGGAGATTGGTTGCAGTGGCTGCTGCCTTGATGCGGCGGACAGCGGATCTGTTGCTACGGCATCGGTCTTGGGGTTGGGTTCGTTGCGGATGTCGTCTTTGGATAAAAGGGCTTGGATGAATTCGTGTGTACGTAAGAGGTCTTGTGATTGTTGCTTTGCGTTGCGCATTTCTTGCTGCATGGTTGTTAGCGATTAACAGCAAAAGACTGCCATGGATTGTGAGCGTGAACAACGAAACTTACGTGAATCTTCTTGACGATGGCTTCGGTCGAGGGCCCTGTGAGCCACAGGCCGCGCTGCAATGCCAGACCATTATTCTGGGCAGCAGCCATGTTGGATGTGGGGGCCATGCGGCCGGCCGGGCCCAGCGAGGCCTGGCTGCCCGTGCGCCCGCGGAACAGCATGCCGTTGAGCTGGTTGCCCAGCACGGCGCCATTGGCCGGGTCGAGATCGCCAAAATTCATATCCATAATATTGTTGGACGTCTTGATGAAGCCGGCGTGCTCGACCTTGGCGGCAACTTTGTGGTGGACGACCGACTTTTGGTCCTCACTCACAATGTCGATACCGAGCTCAAGGTGGTCGTTCGTTTGCAGCTCGTGTGGCTCGGACTCGCGGTTCTCGGCTGACAAGCGCGTGCCATTCACAAAGGTTCCGTTGGACGACTTAATGTCACGGATCCAGATGGTGCCTTGGCGATCAGCGTAGATCTCAGCATGCTGCCGCGACAACACTTTGCTGTCAAAGAAGCCGTTGACCGTGTTCGGCGTCGTGCTCTTATTGGTCTGGCGACCAATGCGGAGTGTGTCGGGCAAAAAGGGCACGCTGATCGTCTTCCGCTCAAATGTGCCGTTCAGTGATACAAGGTACAGGACAGGCTGTGCTTGGGAGGACGCGCCCTCGGCGCCTTGTGGGCGAGCCATGACACCGTTTGTTCCGTTCGTCCCGGCACCAGCTGCTGCTTGACCTCCGGGGACAAATGGTGGTAACTGGTACAGGGACGCCACGCCGTTGGGGCCAGCGCTCATCTGCTGGCGTCCTGCAGCCGCACCACCGGCGCCGCGCAGAAAATCGGCCTGGTGCTCACCCTGCTTGTTGGCCGACCATTGTGCTTTTTGAGGTGGTCGTTTCCGAAGTGTTGTGATAGGGAGGCCGTTCGCGTCGTTACCACCAGCGGTCGACGAGGGACCGCCGCCCCCAGCGATGCTACCGATGCCCGCAGAGCCACCGACTGGTCCACCGTTAGCAGGTGGTGTCCCGTTTGCCGAGACGACGGTGACTGTGGAAGAGGTGGATGCGTTGGAGGCGATGGACGAGGAGGAGTTGGTTCGCTGCATGGACTTCCGCGGCGCAAACATGTTGCGGACGTCGTCGTGGTCGCTGGAGCCGTTGAGAGATTGGCTGCCACTACCCCATGCCGGCCGGTTGATGTTGGCGAAGCTGGGCGGGTTTGCAACGGCAGTCATGTGAAGAGCCGGTGAAAGATCGTGGAGGAGAAGGAGGAGTGCGTGTAAGAGAGAGGATACGGGTCGCGTGCTTCGCGGTTCGGGGAGGAGACCGTCGATACGGCCGTCGGGGTCGTCACGACCGAGATCGTCAACGATGCTGGCGCGTCGATCAAGTCGGTCGTTCAGCTCGCGTGCCCCTTTTGTACGCCGTCGTTGTCTTCAGCTCGATGCAAGAAAGAGACAAGACGCAAGTTGGCGCAGGAAGGTCGCGGAGGGCTGTCGATGCTCGCATAGGGGTCGAAAGGGAATATGTGCAAATAAAGAGCTTGCCGTAGGAGAAAAACAAAACAATATGACCAAAGCAAACAACCGATGCTGATGAGTAACAAGGCCGTGTCGAGGCAGTAAATAAAACGACGGCGGCTTCGAGAAAGAAAATCGGCACACAAAAGCACCTCGTCGAGATTCTCAAAGCGCGACGGCCGACATACAGCAACGGTACGCGCTGTGTCGACAAAAGCAATAAAAACGACAAGAGTGGAGGGTATACGATTGCGAGAGAGATGCGAGATCGAGTCGAGAAATGGCCCCAGAGAAAAATGAGAAGAAAGAAGAGAGAAACGGTCGACGGCGCACGGGATCCGCGGCCTCAGAGGGCGTCGGCTACAATGCCAATATCGTCTGCTGTCGAAGAAGAAAGGGAAAACGGTCGAGATAACGTGTATTCGCGGGAGCCGATGGGAGACTCGAGGGCGGAAGGCGATGCAGGGCGTGGAGGGAGGTGAGCGTCGAGACGAGGTCGATTGACTACCAAACTGAACAAATGTGAAATAGGTGAGGCGTTTGGCCCTTGCGGTTAGGTGACGAGAGGCGTGAGCAGCATTCGATCGCCAGGAAAGGGCGAGAGGGAAAGAACGGGGGCGGTTCCACTGTACGTACCAAGGCCACAAGACAGTGCGGATTACGTTGCGTCGCTGTGTGCTGGCCCCTAGAAAAATACCCCTTGTCCTGGGCGTTCTCGCCACAGCGCCAGGGCCGACCCACCTGTAATTGCTGTGCTTAGCGCTATCAAAGGCAATTGGCCCGCTACGGAGATGCAAGGCGCGTGCTGTCTTTTTTAAGTATCCAACCGTTTCGTCTCCTGTTTCTCTCCTCTTTTTCTCCGTCATCGCTTCCTCTTTGTGCACCCAAATAAAGGAGGCAGGTGTTCTCATCGACCGCGCAATAATACAAGGCTACGTCACGCGCAGTTAAGGAGTACGTAGAGTAGAAAAAATGAACTGTCAAAGGTGACAAGCTGATACACGAGCAAACGCAAGCGACACGATTGTCTCCTTTGGCAACTTTGGCACTCGGCTTCTAGCTTGCGAAAGCAGCCCCCTGTTGCCCCTAAACAGCTCTACTTAAAACTCGTCCACAGTGCACCCCGTACTGTAGGATCTTGTTATTCGTATCACGTGATCTTCGTTGACCAGGCTGTGATTGGCCTGAAGCTGCTTGTGGGGGAGCAAGGTGGTCCGTGCACAGCGCCGTCACGGGTGCCGCGTTGAACCGGCCGATTTGCAGGAAAGAACGAAGCTCACATAGAACGATGGCGTTGTGTGGAAAGAGCGACACAAAAGAAAAATCACAAACTAGAAAAACAGGAGAGCTTCCAAGCGACAACGACGTCTCGAGACACCGCCAATTCCTCGTTGCAGGACAACAAAGCAAGCGCGCGTGCAGCACAACCTCCAAACGTCGACCTTCAGCCCACCACTCCTCCGACTACAGCCCCTCCCACCAGCAACAATGCCGGTTCCGGTGAACACTGGCATGTCGGGCCCGTCGAACTTCGACAAGTGTACGTTGGGGACCAGGGTAGTGTGTGAGGATACTATCGAGAGAGAGACGCATGCTGACAACTGTTTACAGTCAAGATGGGTGCCATGATGGGCGGCAGTATGTTTTCCCAGCCCACACTCCGCCGGTCTCGACATGCGACCATGTAAGACGTGAAGGAGGCATGCTAATCCGACTTTGTATAGCTGTTGGCTGTATCATTGGCTTCATCTACGGTATGTCAAGACGCTTTTCGGTTGTGCAGGGCAAGCTTTTCTGGAACAGACAGCTAACATGGACGCAGGCACGGTCAACATCTTCCGGTACGGCGCCGGCACGACGGGTATTATGCGCACACTCGGCCAGTACATGGCAGCATCAGGAGCGACTTTTGGGTAGGTGGAAGCGGCGTTTGTAGGCGTCGAATGGATCTCAGTCTGCTGTGCAAAGGCTAACTCGCCAGCTTCTTCATGTCCATCGGCAGCGTCATCCGCAGCGACGCGTCGCCGGTGATGCAGCAGGCATACATGCACGCACGACAAAAACCGTGGATCATGGCGGCCGACGCTGCCTACCGGCCACGGCCAACACGCAGCGAATAAGCGGGTCTGCGAGCTCGACAAACAATACTCGGCGGACGATGCTGGCACGATGAGCCGGCAGCGGACGACACAGAAGACACACCTCTCCATCATGGCACAGACAACCGTGTCGATTTATATACACCATTATCTGACCAACGCCATACCATCTTCTGAACGGCATTCGAAGAGGAGGCTTCTCGTCGCACCTTTGATGCCACTTTTGTATATACACATGTACGTTTGACTCTGGTAGAAGAAAAGGGGGGAAGGGGGAGAAGCATACAAAATGCATGTGGAGGTGAAGACAAAAGACGTACGAACAAAACATCAATGCCGAGGGCATTATGCCTTTCGGCACTTTCCGGTTTCCAAAAATGAAGACAAAGCGCATTCATCACCATTTGAGGACCGTGTTTTGTAAATGTACCCCGCCACAGCGTTGCCAAGGAGTGCCCAGTACGCTGTGTCTTTTACGGCTTGCACGTTGTCGCTTTGCCCTTTGTGCAGCATTCTTCTCCCAACTTGCGTTCGTCTGAACAGTTGACCCGTTGACATTCCCTCGTGTTGTTGTGCTCTCTGCATTGTCCTGTTCTGTACATACAAAAGCGGACGACAATTGGCAGGCAGCCGATGGTGGATACTGGACAGCATGGCATCGACTCGTGGACGATCTATCGGGACACGACGTGCCGTTCCAGTCGGGTCTCTGCAAGAGACCAGTTCCGACTGATGCACGCGCATACTTCTTCGTCGTCCTCTCCAGATGGACTGAATTACGATGTGCTGTGTGTGCAGCAAGGGCGTACAACATATCGTTGTATTATATATATGTGGCCTCTTTGCTGCCTAACGTACATTCTCGGCACTTTCTAGAGCGTATATTCCATGTATCGAAAGTGGTCGGCGATCACGGCCAAAAAATCACTAGACAGGGGGGAAACAAGGTACAGCAATGGTATACATATATGAATGTATAAACGCCCCAACTCATCGATGTTCCACAAGAAATCTGCAGGCCAGCCCAAAAAGCCAGGCTCTTTTCTCCGTGTTGTGCAGCTGTGCCTAGCCCGCCCCGGGATCGAGTGCAGTAAGGGTTACTGGAAGGATCAAGGGATGACATGACGAAAAGAGGACAAAAGAATATGGACGATCAGACCGGGCTCTTTTGCCCCTTGCTGTCTTTCTTTTTTCGTTTCCCTCGTCAACGGCCTATGCACTGTATCATGGAATGGTCGCCCTGTTTGTCTGTTCCTTTTTCTTTTACTTTCGTCGTCTTTCGTTGCAGCAGTCACGTAGATCGAATGAACGACCTTGAGCCGATCATGACCCAAGGTGGGCATACTCTCCATCTCTCAAGAAAACATCACACGAGGAGAAAGAACCGAGCGTGGTCGTTCCTCGTCACTCCTCGTCAGCACTGCCGCAACCTCTACCTTGTTGAGAGTAGTTCCCTGGTACATCTTGTCCTACTGGAGCATTCCTGGGTACGACGGGGCAAGGTCCGATGAATAAAGTGCAAAGAATGTGACGGGGAAAGGGTAAGGACGAAACAAGGACAATACTCACTGGCCAAATCATAGTGGAAGTGGGAAACGACAGCGTGTTTAAGAATAGTCCTTTCTGCCAGTGTTGTCGACATCCTTATCAAGACCGAGGAAATAAATGAGGGTGTAATTATAGACCTTGCATTGAAACATCACTGCAAAGCCTTCAATACATTACCCTCGCTCTCACCGGATTCTTTCATGTTTCCAGGTATCTTTGTACTGTCTTTGCCATTTTTTTCCGAATGTATTTTTAATTATCTCATATTGTCGGGATTTTCCAAATCTCCTCTTGTCTCACGCTCCGTCTTTCTTCTTCGTTTTAATCTTTCTTCCTTTCAGGTTATTTTCTCCGGTTTGCATTGTATACCGTCACTGCGCACTGCGTGGTCACCCAGGTCAGTGCGGCCAGCCATGGCTACATGTCTGTGTATGTCTCGGCTGTCTTGCAGACTGTGCTCGGTGTACTGCAGTTGCAGTTCAAGGACAACTTTTTTTATCGAGATGTTCTACGCTGCCAATGCTCACCAAGCATAAAAGGGAGCCTCAATATATTGTCGTCAGAATTGAATAAAGTAAATATTATTGTCAAGTGTGATTTGCTTTCTTTTTTTAAAAAAAAATTAAAAATTAAAAAAAAAAAAAAAAACACTTTGAATAAAGTGCAAACAAATTTAGAAAAGATTGTTTACTAATAAATATGAAAATCACGCCAATAAAGCCAACACGTCCGTGTAGTCTTACACAAACCGTATTTGGCCCTGCTTGTGTTCCCTTGCCCCCCTCTTCTTTGTTGTTGTTGTCTCAGCTACCCTGTTCCCGAGCTCTTGGTTTCTCTCCGTTGTATTCTCCTACGTGTCTCTCCCTGTGGGTTTTGTTTCTGATTCTATCGGGAGACGGTCACAGTTCTTGGCCAGAGTCCTACTTGTCTTAAATATGTCTGGCTCTGATGCTTGCTTTTGCGTCCTTTTGCATTTTCGGTCAAAAGTCAATATTGCTATATACAAGCACCATCTGCACTCGCCAACTGTCCAGAAAGCAAACCTTACAACAACCCGTAATAAATAATACCCCGGCCTTAAAACTGCTTGTTCTACTCAGGCAGGTAATTCTGTTGAGTTTTCGCTTCGCCCTGGGTCATGCTTCCTGCACCACTTAATTGGTTGAGTAAAATCCTTCGGTTGCGACTTACAGAGCCACTGGCCGTCCTTTTCGTCTCTTTATTTCCGTCATCCCATTTGTTCAGACGACAACGATCCAAACTAGGTCTTGTTGTGTATCACGCCGCCAACGACTAGAAAGGGAGTGAGCGGAACCGGCCAAGAAAATAGATGTAGTTTACAAGGCCACAAATGTCGTGGCGGGCGTTGCTTTCCAGACACTTCTGACAACCACCATGCCCATGTTGTTGATGGCTTTGCAAAACGGGACGCCTCGGTTACAGCACAGGAGGTGCATGTACAGGAACAAGGAAAAAAATAATATAAATGGTAAGTAATTGCTGCACAAAATATCGATTTGTACCACCCATATCCTGGGCATGATCGTCTTACCACTCCTGATTGTCCATTTTGGGTGCAGCTGGGCGTGTGTGAAGGAGCCCAAGGCAAGACAAGACACGGCGCAGGGGGATAACAAGAGAGACAACGACTCACAAATTGTCCGTTCCTGAGAACCAGTACGCCTTAGGGCACTACAAGCAATAATAGTCATGATTAGAAACAATACGTTGACGTTACCATTGTGACGGTATAAAGAGGTAGGTCGGCTAGGCACGTTTCTCTCTCGTCTATGATACCATGGCGTGCCAGCTACTACTCAGCTTCCTTTCTTGTGCGTTGTTGGCTGCTCAACCAGGGAGAGTAAACAGGTGCCCTGACGTCGTACTAGAAGCAAATGAGACAAGAGGCGTCTAGCCTCCATTTTATTTACCGCTGTTTTTTAAATACCATGTCGTTGTTTTGGCCGTTTCTGCAATTCCATACATTCTTCGGTCTTCCGCAGGGGAAGACGCAAGCAAGGACGTTGACCTCTGGGGAACCAATGTGGCGGTGATGGTAGAGGTGATGTGAAGGGACGGTGGGAGAGGGCGTCAGATGGGGCCTTGTTCTACAGCATTTCCAACTTCTCACACATATGGCAAAATGCAGGATACTCGAAATGCCAGCCGAATCTGCGCCCAGGGACTGGCTACCGACACCCTGGCCGCCAGGAGTGAATGATCATTACAATCGAAATAAATAGATAGTAAACAGAAAATGGTACGACCAGATACCCAGTGCCATAGTGCCAAGAAAATATAAAAGAGGCCATCATCGGCCGCATGTCGTTCATGTCTCTACGTTTCGATCCAACCCAGTCTTGCATCTCGCGTTTCTTAGGATTAAGAAAAGGACAAATACAAGGACCATGACCGGACGTGACTGCCTGTTGTTTTAGTTGATTTTTCTCACCCCTATTCTCTCGTTTTATACAAGGTGTTCGCTCATTACATTCGTTTTTTTGTCCTTCTCTTTTTTTTTTTAACCATCCCTCCGACATCATGGGCTGGCATCATCGACTATTTGGGGCCATGCTGCCGGGCCTTGCTGCCGCCACGCTCACCCAGGAGCAGACCAACGGGTATGTGGTGTACCTCTCCCGTCTTTCTGTCTACACTGCCAACACAGCCTCACCTTTATAGAAATTCTGTGCTGGGAACGGCCGCCGCTCCCTACCTTCCCCATTTCCTCACGAACAACCCGCTGCCCCAAGGCTATCCCTGGGGCTCGCTCACGGTCAACGGCACCGACCAGTACACGACGCACCCAAACACGGGCGTGATCCGGTCGTACGACTTTACCATCAGCCGCGGCACGCTCGCGCCCGACGGATATGACAAGTCCATGATCCTGATCAACGGCGGGTTCCCCGGCCCCTTGATCGAGGCCAACTGGGGCGACACGATCCAGGTGACCGTGCACAACAACATCACGGGGCCCGAGGAGGGCACGACGCTGCACTGGCACGGGTTCCTGCAGCAGGGGACGCCGTGGGAGGACGGCGTGCCGGCGGTGTCGCAGTGCCCAATTGCACCCGGGTCGTCGTTCACGTACCAGTTCCAGGCGACGCTGTACGGCACGGCGTGGTACCACTCGCACTACTCGGCGCAGTACGGAGACGGCGTTGTCGGGCCGATTGTCGTCTACGGGCCCAACGCGTATCCGTACGACATCGACGTCGGGCCCATTCTGCTGAGCGGCAAGTCCTCGTTGGCCGGCACACAGTTGGTGTTTGATTGTTGCCCTTTTCGCTAACCCTCTCCCCGCCCTGCAGATTACTACCATACCGACTACCTCACCATCTTGGAGAGGATGCTCGCGCCCGGCGGCAAGCCCCAGGTGCCGTCGGACAACAACCTGATCCAGGGCAAGAACAGCTTCGACTGCGCGACCGTCGACAGCGCCGACCACACCGCCTGCGTGTCCGACGCGCCCAAGGCCGAATTCTTCTTTGAGCCCGGCAAGGTGCACCGCCTGCGCCTCATCAACTCGGGCAGCGAGGGCGTCCAGCACTTTAGCATCGACGACCACATGCTGACGGTGATTGCCTACGATTTCATTCCCATGGAGGCGTACCAGGCCAAAGTGGTGACGGTGGGCGTGGGCCAGCGCGCCGACGTGCTGGTCACGGCCAATGCCGCGACGGGCCGCAACGCCAGCACCGCCTCGTTCTGGATGCGCAGCAACCTGGCCCTGTGCGCGACGGCCAAGCAGCCGTACGCCTTGGCGGCCGTGTACTACAGCAGTCCGGCCACCGCGTCGTCAGGGTCGACCGCGACGCCGCCGGGCGCCAGCAAACTTGACATAGGTCTTGGTGGGGCGGCGAGTCTCCCTGGTGTTGGCTCCGTTGTCGGCTCCGGTGTCGGCTCCGTTGTCGGCTCCGGTGTCGAAATCGGATCCGGCGGTCTTGGCGTGAGCTCGTATGGCGGCGGTGTCGGCGACGAGGGCAGCTCTCAGCCGAGTAAGCCCAAGCCAACGACCAACAGCCCCAAGCCCAAGCCCAAGCCCAAGCCTGAGCCCACCTCCCGGCCCTGGGCGGTCGGGTCGGTCGGCGTGCCCGACCCGCGGTCGTGCACCAACGACGACCTGGCGCTCACGCGCCCGCTGTACCCCATTGCGCTGCCGCCACCCAGCTGGACGCACACGTTTGACATTGGCGTCTTTGTCAACGCCTCCAACGTGACGCTGTGGAAGTTTGACGGCGTCAGCTTCCGCGGCGACTACAACGCGCCCACGCTGCTGCTCGCCAGCCTCGGCAACGCCAGCACCGCCGACTGGCCCGTCGAGTGGAACGGCCGCAACCTGTACACCAACTCCTCGGTGCGCATGATTGTCAACAACCCGGGGCCCTCGCAGCACCCCATGCACCTGCACGGCAGCAACTTTTACGTGCTGCACGAGGGCCCCGGCCCCTGGGACGGGCGCTCCATCGTCCACCCGGAGAACCCCATGCGCCGCGACGTGCAGCTGGTCCGGCCCAACGGCCACCTGGTGCTGCAGTTCGATACCACCAACCCGGGCGTCTGGCCGTTCCACTGCCACATTGCGTGGCACGCGTCGGGCGGGTTCCTGGAGCAGTTTATTGTGCAGCCGGAGAAGATTGAGGCGATGAGCGTGCCGAGCATCATGGCGCAGACGTGCCGTGACTGGGCGGCCTGGACGGGCACGCATATTCCGGACCAGATCGACAGCGGTCTGTAGGTGGGCGACGAGGGTGATGTGTGGTGACGTGACTTTCTTGGGGATGCCGATGTCGAAGTCGAGGAGAGATGAGGACCAGAGGGTAGGTAGGGTGTCGATTACCCAAAATGTATTTTAATCCTTTTCTTTTGTTTTATGTATTCAAACAGACCCTTCATCCCCACCTGGTCCAATTCCTTTCATATTTTCTTTCCTTCTCTTACTCTGTTCTCTATATACACTTTACACTTTTCGTTCGCCAGGAAATGCTGGGTGACCAAACACCGAGAGGACATGTCTCTAGATCCTCTCTCTATTCAAAGGGATCAAAAATCGATAAGAAAAAAAAGGAGTGCACAAAAGGCACAAAATGCATAACAATATAAAACCACACCTCATCAACCACCTCTCTACCTCCTCTCACCCCTCATAATGATGCCTCCTTCAGGAACCACCGGTTCTCGACCTTCCGCATCAGCTTGTTTGTCTGCTCTGCCAAGCTCAGCGTCAGGATCGTGTGCGGCAATATCCGCGCCAGGTGCGGCAGGAAGCCCTTGTAGATGGCAAAGAAGCCCTCCGTCTTGACCGTCTTGGCCAGGCAGTCAAACACGCCCTTGTACAGGTTGCCGTTTTGGTTGTACATGCGCGACATGATGGTGTCTGGCGGGTGCATGAAGACGCACACCACAAACCCGCTCGCCGTGCTGCTCGCCAGGTGCAGCGCGGGGCCCTCCTGGACGCCCAGGTGGTGCTGCAGCCGCCGCTTGGCGAAAAAGTACGTCGGCAGCTGCACGGAGCTGCCGAAACCTGTGCGGATGCACGCCGCGCCCACGCCACGGTACAGGCCCAGCAGGCCCTCGGCGCGGTAGATCTGCTTCATGCCGTCCCAGGCGTTGCGGTACTCGTGCTGCGTGCCCACGGGCAGCAGCGGGGAGTAGCTCTGCAGGCGCGTCTTCACCAGGAAAAAGGGGCTGCCGGCGGCCGCGCCGATGACGCCCGAGCCGGCGCCGCAAAACATGTTGATGGGCAGGCTCTGCACGGAGTTGTTGCCGTACAGCACGCCCGTCAGGCCCTGGCGCATGGGCTCGTAGAAGCCGAGGCGGCAGCCGTTGAGCAGCACCTGGTAGATGTAGGCGCAGCCGAGACCGCGGTAGATGCCGCGCAGGCCCTCGTTGCGCACAATGACGGACACGCCGTGCAGCGGGCCGCGGTAGTGGTGCGGCTGGTGGCCCTTGGCCTGCAGCTCGCCCTGGAGCTGCATGCGGATCTTGACCGTCTCAAAGGGATGCGTGGCCGTCACGGCGCCGCACGCGGCTATGCCGCCGGCAATGAAGGCGCTGCGAAGACGAGGTCAGCAATGTAAGAGGGACGAATGAACGCAACTCAAGAGGGAGCAGAGAGGCATGACCTACCCAGATGTTGTTGACATCGTGCGCTGTTTCTTGTGGCTGGTGACTCGGTCAGAAGAGCAGACGGCGCCCTCTCAATGTCGGCCGCTTCGTTGTCGTCGCCAAGTATGCTTGCGGACTGTGCTCCTGTGGTCTGGGTCTTGGTCGGCCGAAGCGGTCTGTGAATGGGAGGTTGTTGTAAATCGTAAATCGTAAGCCGGAGTCGCACTTCGCAAAAACAAGCACCCCGGCGGAGTCCGCGAACCCGTCCAACTTTCTACAGAAGGAAAGCGTGGGACCGCTTATATGTGTGGAGGAGCGGATAGCCAAGGGTCGCGTAAGCTTGGGGCCAGTTGTGAACGTTGAGAGGCGTTGTCTCTTCAACTCTCGTTATTTATGTCGTCTCGTATAAATCGGTCAAGTGAACCTACGGAGTCAAAAGTACTCTGTAAGCTGACTGTACCTGCCTTATGCCGCCCTTGTGTAGAGGTTGAGGGATATGTGGAAGGCGCGGCCCAAGGCGCAATTTTCTAAGGACGACTCAATCGGGCCCGGTTCTTTAGGGATGTATTTTTTTTCCACAATACCGGGTTGCTCTTACCTCGCTAGGTTATTGACGGAGTGTGGCTGCTAAGGCTGTTCCTGCCTTTTTCTGCCGCTTTACACGCGCCTGCCCAGCGCACTGGAAATTTTTATCCACAGGGCAGGTGCTGGCTGGCTTCTCTCGGCTGCTTGTGCCAATGCCGTAACCCGCGTCTGGCCCGCAGCCCCAAGCGGCTTCCATAGCGAAAGTCGGAGCGAGCCCAAACTCCCACAAAGCCATGACAATCCGGTGTGTGGGGCGCACCGCGAATGTGGTTTAGCGCCTTCTGGGCCTAACGTTGCGGATATTCTGCCAAGGTCCCCCGCCAAAATAATTCTTTGGGGAAGAACCAGCGAAAGGCTGACCAGCTCTCCCTGGGAAGCTCCGTCCAATTGGCCTCTCCAGCATTTGCCATTGACACTATTTCGGAACAAGCTTTCGTCGCATCTTCTCTGCGAGAGCCTCCGCCCGCCTCGGCCGTCTATCCGCACCTTCGCGGCCCTGCTGATAGAGACGAGCTTAGACTTTCTCTCCGCTACGCTCCGTACAGAGCTCTGCGTCCATCCTGCGTGCCCCGTGCCATTGTCCCTTCTCGACCGATCTTCTCGTCCTCCTCACGCGACTCTGCTCTCACGCGTCTTCTCCATGCCTGCCGTTCCCATGGACATTGACACGCCGGCAGCGGGTGCTGCCGGGCCCTCGCTGAGTGTATCACGGGCCCTGCGCGACACTGCCACCGAGCTGAGCTCCATCATCTCCAGCTTCCGGCCGACAAAGCTGTTTGCGCGCGACGCTAAGGACAAGTCGCCCACCTACATCTTGTCGCTCGACTTTGACGACCCGGGCGAGTTGTGCATGACCTCGGAGAGCGACGACACCATCCAAATCTACAACGTCAAGGGGGGGCGCCACGACAAGGCTCTGATTAGCAAAAAGTACGGCGCGAAGCTGGCGCGGTTTACGCACTGGTCGAACAGCATCGTGTACGCCAGTACAAAACAAAACGGTGAGCAGGCGCCGCCCCAATCTATTGCAACAATGTCTTGCCACTAACCATGGTCCCTGCCCGTACGAACCAGACTCCATCCGCTACCTTGCCACCCACGACAACTCGTTTATCCGCTACTTTGAAGGCCACGAGGCCTCGGTCACCTCCATCTCCATGCACCCGGGCACCGACAACTTTGTGTCTACCAGCCAGGACGGCACCGTCCGCCTCTGGAACGTCGCTAGCAAACAATGGACCGGCCTCCTCTACCTCAACAAACCGTACTTGTCCGCCTGGGACCCGTCGGGCAACGTCTTTGCCGTCGCCTCGCCTGCTGCAGGCACCGTTCTCCTCTACGACCACCGCAACTACCAAAAACCGCCATTTTCCGTTTTCGACGTCGTCGAGCAATGTGCTGCCGTCGACCAGCGCAACCTACTGCAAGGGTGGACCAAGCTCGACATATCCAACGACGGCAAGCACATTCTCGTCGGCACGCGCGGTGCCGGCCATTTCTTATTGGACGCCTTTGATGGCAAGCTCAAGGCGTTCTTGCGCAAGACGGACGAGCCAACGCGACGTGCAGCCGCCGGCGAGGGCGGTGACGTGCCGAGTGCGTCGGGCGCACCAGCCGACCCCACGCGGCTTGAGGGCAGCGGTGACTGTTGCTTCACGCCAGACGGCCGTTATGTGCTTGGTGGTACGAAGCAAAATGTCATGGTGTGGGACACGCTGGGGTCCGTCGGCGAGAACAAGGTCCTAAATCCAGCCTTTGTGCTGGAGGACAAGCGGGAAGCGGCGGTCGTGGCGTTCAACCCGCGCTTCAACTTCTTTGCAACGGCCGACCAGGCGCTGGTGTTTTGGCTGCCGGACGCCAATGCATGAGGAACGAGGCACGACTCGAAGCGATGGGATAAGTCTATATAAAAGCAGCACAGCGAGATACCCGGGGCACTGACCGAACCGAGGTGGCGGGCGCCATGTGCCGCGCCAGATGAGCGGGAACAGGCAGACTGACCGCGCATCAACGCATCCACAAAGCTTTGCCTCCTCATGGCACAGTATCGCGAGACATCACGTTCCCGTAATACTACAGAACGTAGATTCACTGCACAAACAACATGCTATGCAGTTCTGCGGCGCCAACATCTATGCGGTGACGCCCCCGGATGTGCTTCGCAGCGGACTGGTGACTCGTTGAGAAGGGTCACCATTTCATACGTCTCTGCCTCTTCCAACTACACGCAAGGTCTGCGGCAGAGTTTCTACATGAATAATGATAAATATTGTTCGTCGACTTTACAAAACAATAAGAATGTGCGTGTATATAATCATGACATCTGCTTTGATTGAGTTTATCCCGCATAGATGCATGCAAACATCTCATGCATATATGCAGATTCTGTTTTTATGGGTACTTCGGTTTTCGTGAGAGCTAGCGCAAGTTGGTACCTTCTGGACAACCATTTGGTGGGGTAGCACAAACCCAGACGAACCAAAATTCTTGACACTGCGTTTAACGACGGACGAACTAACTGTACGCAACAACACACGACACACGGCACGCGAGTCAACCCATCTGCACGTCCACCACACCCACACCTCGACCCATCTCGTCCATTCTCACATTTGACGACAGAGAGTACCCTATCGGGCACTCGACGGCGCACCGCCATCCCCTTTCACCCATACTCTCTCTCCCCTTTCGATCTTCCTCCTTCAGCATCACAATGGCCACCTTCGCAACCAGCCAGCAATGGCTCCACCAGAGCTCGCTTCTCTTGGAAGCCCGCCCGCACACAGTAAGTCGCTGCAGGAGGAGCAATGAGCAGCAAAGAGTAACAAAGAGGAACGACGATCCGTGGACGTGTATCGCTAACGCGTCGAGACAAAAATTACCTGTCGCTACTCGGTCAAGCCCAAGCCGGCGCGCCGCGTCAAGAAGGCCAAGGACGGCGAGGCCCTGCCGGATGCGCCGCCAGCCGCCACGAACGCGGTCGGCCAGAACCCCCGCGCCAAGCTGGTGCTCAAGACCGTCGACCCGGCCAGCGGCGTGTGCCTCAAGTACGAGACGACCAAGGCGGCCGAAGTGTCGCGGCTGGTGCAGCTGCTTGGGCAGCTGAGCCGGCGCCAGGCGGGGCTGGTGGCGGGGACTGCCTCAGCCGAGGAGCAGGCGGACGATGTGGCCATGGCAGAGGCAGCGGCCACAGCAGCGGACGAGTCGGGCGCAGCACCGTCGCCCGCACCGACGCCGGCGCCAGCACAACAACAACAAGGCGGCGGTGGCGGCGGTGGCGTCAAGGGCAAAAAGAAGAAGGGCAAGCGGTAGGGGAGGTTTTAAAAGATAGGAGCGATTGTGGACGAGGGGAATGGACGCCATTCGCTTGGGTCAGTTTTAAAAGAACAACATTGGGCACTCACACGAACATATCGTGAGAGGTTTACGATACAAAAGTACAATAAAAGTTTACGACTTCACGTGGCTATGCAGATGAAGGAGAAGTCCATTGTGAACAGCGTCTTTTAACAATCAAGTGGGGTGTGTATGCATCTAGTAGCATTACATGGCTTTGTATAAGAAACCGTATGTCTTTTTGTTAATCCGTCAACCGCGTTGCTACAAATGAAAGAAGATATAAAAAAAGAAGAGGAGACAAACCATAAAGCATAACAGTCGGTGCCGTAAAACGACGCAACAGATCCGATCATTCCAAGTAACGCCGCTATGTAACAACCAAAAAGAAGAAGAATCGGTAGGCAAGAGTGGTGACGTGTAGAAACAAAACAAAACTCTTTCTCTACCTCTTCTTAGGAGACCCAGCAAATTCCAAAAAAGCCAAGCCACATAAAAACAAAGGAAATTAATGTTGAAGTCGAAAATGCCTCTCCAGTGGGTATGCTGACGTTATGTACGGAGGAGAGGATAAGGATGGGAAGGTATCAAACAGCGAGGCAGGAGGAAAGGGACAGAGCGACGCGACGATCCGTTTAGAACTCGTCGTCAAATGTAAAGTCGCCCTCGCCCTTGCCCAGGCTGCTCTCGCCTTCCTCCTTCTTGGCGCTGTTGGCCATGACACCAGCCTTCTGGTACTCGCCGACGCGCTTCTCGAAGAAGTTGGTCTTGCCGCCCAGGGAGATGTTCTCCATAAAGTCGAACGGGTTGGTGGCGCGGTACACCTTGTCGTTGCCGAGGGCGACCAGCAGGCGGTCGGCGACGAACTCAATGTACTGCTTCATCAGCGTGGAGTTCATGCCCAGCAGGGCACAGGGCAGCGCCTCGGTCAGGAACTCCTGCTCGATCTTGACGGCATCGACAATGATGTCCTCAATGACCTGCTTGCTGGGGCGGTTTTTCAGGTGAGAGAACAGCAGGCAGGCAAAGTCGGTGTGCAGGCCCTCGTCGCGCGAGATCAGCTCGTTGGAGAAGGTCAGGCCGGGCATCAGGCCGCGCTTCTTCAGCCAGAAGATGGAGGAGAAAGCACCGCTGAAGAAGATACCCTCGACGGCAGCGAAAGCAACCAGACGCTGGGCGAAGGTGGACTGCTCATCGGAGATCCACTTCAGAGCCCAGTCGGCCTTCTTGCGGATACAGGGAACTGGAGAATGTTAACACAGGGACAGGCCAAGTTGTGAAGGGAACACGACGGAGCAACATACTGGTGTCAATGGCGTTGAAGAGGTAGGTGCGGCGGGCGGGATCCTTGATGTAGGTGTCAATCAGGAGGGAGTAGGTCTCGGAGTGGATGTTCTCCATCATGATCTGGAAGCCGTAGAAGCAGCGGGCCTCGGGGACCTGGACCTCGCCGCTGAAGCGCTCGACGAGGTTCTCGTTGACAATGCCGTCAGAGGCGGCGAAGAACGCCAGAATGTGGGAGACAAAATAGCGTTCGTCCTCGTTCATGCGGTTGTTCCAGTCGTGCAGGTCCTTGGACAGATCAATCTCCTCGGCGGTCCAGAAGGAGGCCTCGGCTTTCTTGTACATCTGCCAGATCTTTTGAATTGTTAGATGATGTTGGACATTGTATGTGGATGGGAAACACTTGGCGAAACATTCGTCGTTGGATCACTTTACGCGTCGAGGTGTCGTGACACGAAACGACGCGTAACGTGACAAACTCCAAGTTTTCGCGATGTCACTCACCTCGTGGTACTTGATGGGGAACAGCACAAAGCGCTGGGGGTTCTCCTGCAGGAGTGGCTCGTCGGCCTCGCTGGGCTTGATGGTAGGGGCAACAGCCTTCTTGGTCTCCTCCGCCTTGACCTCCTCCTTCACCAGCTCCTTGGGCTTCGCATCCTCGGCGAGGATGTTCTCCTTGTTTGCATCGCCAAAGTCCAGCTTCTTGACGGGCGACTCGATCTTGAAAGACTCGATGGCAGAGGCAGCCTGTGGCAGAGGGAACGCGTTAGTAGGAGGACGTTGAAAGGGTCGGGTGAAAAGACGCGACGCGACATACAGCCTTGGACGGGGTCACGTTGGTGGCCATTGTGAATGTGTGAGAGAACGAAAGTGATGCAAGAGAAACAATGAAGCGATGAATGCAATGCCAAAGAACCGAGTTGCTGTTCAAAGTTGGAGATGGGGGAAAAGAAAGAGTGAATTGGTTGAGGTTGAAGGGAAACAAAGAAACGAGAGAAGCAAGAAAACAGAAGGCGAAAAAATTAGGCTGGCGCTGGATTGTTTTAAGTAGACCAGCAAGGAAACCGCGGAACGCCAGGTCAGATGGGGGGTGTTAGCGCCAAAATACTGGAGAGGCGGACAAGCAAGACGCGACGCGTCTCGTTGGTGATGGTTCACCGTGCACCGACCACAGAACGCCGCCTCCCCATTAAACACGGGCGCAACAAAAGCTACGACACACTCGTTTTCGATGGCTGAAGGTCCCACCGCCCACTCACACCCATGTCCCCATCCACTTTTGTTTTCTCCAGACGCGGCTCGCTGCGACTCGCGTTTATGAAGCTCTAGAGCTACTCATTTTTTAATTTTGCAAAGAACGATTTCGATGGGACGTAGCCACTCTCAACAGCCCTAATACTGTGTACGGTGCCATGTACGTCGTATGCTCGGCCGTGTCACTCCTGAAATTGTAGAGGCAAAGGATGTGCAACAAAGGGATGCGAAGCACGCAAAGGGACAGCGCGTAGAGCGTTGTTTTTGGTAGCGATGGACGGCTGCACCTATCACCGAGGATTTATGACGGCGAACGGCGCGACGATCCACGACAGCTTGGCAGCTTGGAGCTGCGACGCTTTCCATGTCAGGTAAATTCGGTAGAGTCACTGCATATCCAAGCCAATCGATATCGCCGAGATCTTTGTTTTTCTATTTCCCTTGTCATTGAATTCCTGGTCGGCAGACTGCCGCGTGAACAAGCAAAGTTGGATTTGTGCGTGTTAAAGTGACAAGCAACAGCGTATTTTCACCTAGCGCCCTTGGTGCCATTAAGATCGTTAAGCCAAGGGCGATTCCACTCTACGCGAGAATGGGATCTTGGCTGAGGCCTTATGTGTTTTGGCGAGCTCGGCTGGTAAGTGGCTCCTCCCTTCGTTGCACGCGAGCTGGTCTCCATCTAACCTCTCAATTATCCCTGGCGTTACTTGCGTTGACTTGCGCCTGTTTCTGTAAGATATGTCCCACCCTACTTCGTACCAGTTCCTGTTCTTGGGTGTCAATTGCTCCGCGCAGTTTATCCACGCAAGTTGTACTGAATGTGCAGACAAAAAACGACGCCTCGCACGTATGGGGCAGACGCGTGAGTCTTATCAGATCCATCGGAACTGGTTTGACCTGGTTATCGCCTGTTTGCTGTTTTGCCTGGATTTTGCCAGGACTTCGCGAGTTGCCCCAACCTGGCCCGAATATCCGCTGTCGAGGTCACCGTTTATCAGATCAAAGGAGGAAGTAATTACACGACGTGATCCACGTCCGGCTAAGGTGTCTTGTTTGTCATTCGTCGAACACTGGCTCCATTCACTCCGCACATTTCTGGATACCTCTTGACTCATGCTGACTATCGTATAATCTATCTAGCTGTCCGCCTGGACGGTCGTATTTATCATCCATTACATGTACAGCGTGGCTGTTCTTTTGTTGCTTTAAATCTTTGGTCGCCGAATTAGTACATTCCCCATTCTACACCACATCTCCCAAGACGCCGAAAAATGCAAAAGGATATACGGCAATATAACGAAAAAAAAAAAAAAGAACGACAAAGTAAACAAGACCCATCGCACAATGCATCTCCGAGGGGAAAAAATAGGCCGCCACGGCGTCGCTGCCTGGTATCTTCGTCTGAGCCCGCGTCGTGACCGGCATGTGTCGGCATCTGTGGCTATTTTAGGCATCTCCCAATATGTCTTAAACACGCACTTCAATGCTGCTTGGGAGGGAAGCATTTCACCGCCACGGCATCTGGCAACTTCGCGTCCTACGCTCGGCCGCCATACGCCAGATCGCTCGGCTGTCTACCCTGCGCACCTTCGACGACGGCCATCTCTTGGTCGGGCTGCTCGTCTTGCGGCGCCGAGCGGCCCCACGATGACCAGAAGCTCTTCTTGGGAGCAGGCCGCTCGGGGTCCGCACCGGCACCGGCACCGGCACCAGCAGCAGGACCAGGGTTTGGGAGAGGCCGGCCGTCGCCAAGGCGCTGCTGCTGGTTGTTCTGGTTGTCCCTTTGCGCCTTTTCTTGGCGGAGCCTCTGTTCTGTCTCTGCTTTCTTGATCAGGTACTCCTCGAGAACCCAGGCGTTGCGGGTGTTGGCGCGAAACATGGCGTCGACGACGTCGCCGACAAAGGGGACGAGCCCGATGCCAAAGTCGAGCATAATGTTAAAGTACATGCGGGCTTGGAGCGCGGGAGGCAGGCCGCCGTCGATTTTGGCGCAGGACGTAACGACAGAGTACGCCAGTAAAAGGTCAATGACATCGCCAACCCTACAGAACGATAATCGTTAGCAAGCATTGTCGTTGGCAGTTGCGGGTGTCGGCTTTGTGTAACATGTCGCACGCGTCCCTCGCGTCCCACGCGTTGTGCACCAATTCGGTGTTAAGCCAAAATGACGTCAACGAATCCGGATACGGATACCACAGCCGCCTTACGGAGGGCCAGGGAGAAAAAGGAGGGAGATGCAGACTGCGCCAGGAGAGCAAAACTTACACAGGAATGAAGCCAATGACACTGCCCCAGCCAAAGCGAATCCCGCAGCAGTTGAAGAGCGACATGTCCAGGCGGTAGGCCTGTCTGCGCACCCTCTTCAGCACCTTGCCGTCGTTGTGCGAAAGGATGGCTGGGATGCCCTTCTTCTGTTTCTTGACACGGCCCGTGGGCCGACCATCGCGGCCGTAGATGGCGACTTCTTCAAAGAAAGGGTCCTAACGGTGTCAGTATGTATCGCGTGACTCGGATGAGGGTCGAGCGGCGCGAGGGGGACGACGGCGTACCTTGGAGTTGATGTTCTTCTTCGCCGCGTCTTTGAGGGCGCGCTTGGCGACCATATTGAAAAGTTGCGCAGACATATTTGCAGATTTTTGTCGAGTTGAGGAGTTCCAAGTGTTTGAGCAGAGGGATACCCGAGAGTGGAAACGAAAAGAGGCAGTCGCGCGATGATATACAAAGTCGCAAAGGTCTCTGGCGGAAGCAGGGTGCTATTTTCAGCTCCTTCAATGGACGGCCAATTGCTTTGTTCGCCACTGAAAACTGCCGGATCCGTTGCTGTGCTGCGGTGGTAGCCGCTGGGAGCTGGATTGGTGGGCGTGTGTTGTCGCTGGTTTCAGAAAGCGCCGCGTTGGAGGAACCAAAGGCTATTTTCGTCGTCGGCCAGTCGCTAGGGGCGGTTGTTGGTCGATGTAAGAGTATGTGAGAAAGATGAAAGAAAAGGAAAAAAGGAAGAGATCTGACGAAGCTTGAATGGGGAATCAATTGTGGTCCTTCCTTATTAAGTTGTCTCGTTCATCAGGTACGGAGTATGGAGTATTGTTTCGCTCTTGCCTTCTATGACGCCAACTTTATTTCCGCTACACTTGGCGCCACAAGTGTGTTGCAGGCCTCTTTCCTTGTTGAGACATGGGAGGCCTGGACTGCACCTTTCCTTGTGCAGGCCGAGCATGTGCCTGACGTAACGACCAGGAGGGAAACCACGCTAAGCATGCAGTGGCTGAAGCTGCTGTCTACCAAACTTGCACCAAGAAGTCGGATTTGATGCTGGTTTATTCAATGCAGCTGTCAATCGACGTCTGTTGGGGCATTGGAGAACGGCACTTGTCTGATTTCAAATGTCAACACGGTCTGTCTCAATGTAACTGGTTCGTCCCGCATTTTTTGTTCAGCCTCGCCGACCGGCCGGCCTTGTCATAGCAAAGCCTTCATAACCTCGATAAAAGGGCACCCTTTTAGCCTCGGTAGATGTAGATAGGATTGCCAAAGCTACCTAAACTTTGTGATAGTATGTAACCTGTCGAGCCTCCCAATGTTCTAGGACATGCACGCTGGGCCGTTTGTGTCGGCTTGCGATCATGAAAGTCACATGACTAGACTGAGGGAGCCACTTGGGTTGTACTTGCTTTTTGGAGCTTAGTGCCACATCAGGTACCGTTCTGTACCTATTCTGCGCCTGCGTGCACAGCATCTTGCCGACAGCTCCTTCTTGCCCAAAGGCTTGCCCCTGCCGCTTACGCAATTACTGTAACCAGCCCTCTGCCGTTGCCTTGCCCAACTGGAGCCGTAGCCTGACCCCACGTATGCATCTAGTCCATGCCGCCCTGCGCCTCCAATCTTTTGCCTTCGGTCTTTTCCAACCTCCGCCGTTGATCTCTCCTCTCCCAATCCGCAACCCAGCACAACACGTCTGCGCCTGCATAGCCGTGCGCCACCCAATCACAGTGCCCGATACATATCTGTCGTGATAGGTGCCACCTGCTGCCCATCCGCGATATTGCGATCCTGCCCCAGCACTTCATTCTCGCAAAATCCACTCGACGACGCTGCAGCCTCTACTCTCCTCTTCTCTAGCAAACGGCCCTGGCCCAACGCCCTGTCTTTCACCAGACGCACAAGCCTTGTGTGGCCCCTCCGATTTGCATACCACGGCGAGCTTCTCCGCCAGCGAGCCTGGCTGACAGTGTCCTGCGTTTCCCCCGCCGCCGATTCGTGACCTGCTACCCAAACAAGCAACGTTGGGCCGAAGCTGTTCATTCCATCGAATTCGCTCAATTCTCGCGAGTTTGCGCTTCGCCCGCGTTGCGTTGCTCTCCTTGGCCCATCAGGCGATCTGACGGCTGTCCTCGGCCTCCTCCTACACCCTCACGTCTCCTCCTTCGCAGCCTGGCTATGCTGTTGCCGTGTCGCCATCATGACTTCACAAAAGATGACACTCGACGATTGTACGTTTCTTGTGCTTGCTATGGCAATCCTGTACACCCCTTCATGACACCTGCTGACCTCTCCAGGGCTGGACGACCTGTGCGTCCGCTTCATCAACAACCTGCCCCAAGCAGACCTGACGTCTATGGCACGAATATGTTTTCAGGTCGAAGAAGCCCACTGGTTTTACGATGATTTCATCCGCCCCCTCGACCGCTCCCTCCCGGCCATGACCCTACGCACCTTCTGCCTCTCCATCTTCAAGCGGTGTCCGCTGCTTGCACCGTTTCCGATCGAGCACCACGTGCTGGCATTTGAGCAGTTCCTCAAGTACAAGACGAGCATTCCCGTTCGCGGCGCCATCCTGCTCAACGAGACCATGGACATGGCACTGCTCGTCAAGGGTTGGAAGAAGGGCGCCAACTGGAGCTTCCCCAAGGGCAAGATCAACATGGACGAGGACGACTTGGACTGCGCCGTCCGCGAGGTCGACGAAGAGACCGGCTTTGACATCCGCTCAGCCGGCCTCGTGCCGCCTCCCGAGGAGGTCAAGTTCATCGACACCTCCTTCCGCGACCAGCAGATCCGGTTGTACGTGTTCCGCAACGTGCCCATGGACACCCATTTCGAGCCCAAGACCCGCAAGGAGATTGGCGGCATTCAGTGGTATAAGATTGCGGACCTGCCGAGCTATCGAAAGAAGAACAATGCGAATGGCCATGAAACCGACGAGCCCACATCCGCGACCTCCAACCGCTTCTACATGGTGGCGCCCTTCATTGGGCCGCTTCGGAAGTGGATCGCCTTCCAGCGGAAGAGGGATGCTGCGCGCGCCGCCGGCAACAACTACCTGACGCCGCAAATGGCCCACGCCGAGGACACCTACACGGAAGACGAAGGCAATGCACTGCCCGAACCCGTCACCCAGGACACGCTTAGCGGTATTGCCGATCCCAACCAGATTCTGGAAAACGCAAATAGGGAATTGCGGCAGATGCTTCGTATGCCGCCGCTGCCGTCCGACGAAGCGCCGCCTGTGCAGGCACCGGCTCCTGTTCATCCGCCGCCGGTGCAGGATGCGTTTGTGGACCCCAACCAAAACAAGGCCAATGCACTGCTTGCCGTCTTAAAGCAGGGCGGCACCATCAACGCCCCTCCGCCGCTAGCACCGGCGCCGGCACCGGGTGACGGCCAGGGTATTTCTCTCAACCATCTCCTGAGCCAGGTGTCCCAGCCGCAGTCCAACGCGCCACGAGCACAACACCACCAGCAATACGAGCACCAACTGCCTCCGTACCCGCACTCAGCAGCAGCAGCAGCAGCAGCAGCAGCAGCAGCAGTACCAACAACCCCCGCCCCAACACCAGATTCCTCAGCTAGGTCCGCCACCAATGCAAGGTCAGCAGCCTTCGCCAGGATACCCTCAATACGATGCACCTCGTCCGAACCTGCAGCAGCAACGGCAACAGCAACAGCAACACCTTACCCATGCTCAACAGCTTGCACAGCAAAACCAGCACTTGCAGCAACGTTTTGAGCTGCAGAAGCCGCACCAGGGCCAGCAGCACCAACAGTCCTCGCAAAATTACCCCTACGCGCAACAGCCTCCCCAGCAAAGCCAGAACATGAATCCCTTCGCACCAAACCCGCAGGTTCCCCCTCCACCTCCGTATACGGCAAACGGCAACGACATGCAAGGGCCGGCGCAGGCTTTTGCCCAAGCACAAGCCGCGGCTGCGGCGTTCCGGTCCCCACAGCATGCTCCGCCACCGATCCCACTCCTTCATCCTCAGCCACTTCCGCCCGTTGTCCAGAAGGCACTGTTTGCTAGGGACATGCTAGCGTCTCCAGACGCATCGTCGCAGCAGGGCAACAGCATGCTGCTTCCGCCGCCGCCGCCGCCGCAGCAGCAGTACCGCGGCCAGCAGGCCCCTTTGAGCAACCATGCCGCTGCTCTGCTAAACGCGTTCAAAAAAGACGACAGTACTACCCGTCCAGGTGGCGCAAGTGGTGGTCCCCAGGAAACCGCTGGCGGTCCTGGCTGGCCACAACAGGAGCCCCAGCAACAGCCGCAACAGCAGCAGCAGCAGCAACAGCAGCAACAGCAACAGCCCCGCCACGCGTCTCATGCCGTTCCGCAACAGCAGACTCAGCAGCCGCAACAGCCATACGCGCCTCTCCAGCACAACCTCCACGGCGGCCGTCCCCAGCCGGCGTCGCAACACCCGTACGGTTCACTCCAGGCCGGAGCGGTTCCAGCAGCCCAGAACACCAATCAAGGCGCACCCAACCCTCCGAGCGGCAACAACGACAATTTTAATCAGTACCTGCCTCGCCCTGCTGCGGCCAACAACGGCCCGCAAGACCAGCCGCCTGTCCGCACCCAGCACTCCGATCAGCACAGGTCGTCCCTGCTTAGCATGTTCACGAAGCAAACTACGCAGCCGGTACCTCAGGCCGCAGCACCGATCCATGTCCCTGCGTCCGGCTCTCCGGCATCGGCACCCGCGCCGCCACAGCATGCCACTTTGGGCCACAATGCGAGAACCAGGCAGTCGGCCGGCGGCCCGCAAGGTGTCACAGCCCAGCGGACCGTGTACTCGGCGACGACAATCTCCACGACACAAAGTCAGCAGGGTGCTGCTCTGGGCCAAGGCCAAGGCCAAGGCCAAGGCCAAGGCCAAAGCCAGGCCCAGGCAATTGAGGCGGCAGCGCGTGCCAATGGCGGTCCGATCGAGATGAATGCCCAGACCAACCTGCCGTTCGGTGCTTTGACACTTCTGACACGGCCCAAAGCCCAGCAGAACAGCAGCCCCAGTCACAGCGGCATAAATGCACATGCGACCAGGACAGACCGTTCACAACAGCATCCCTCGACGTTCGCGTCGCCGATTACCGAACTGCCGGCCGAGACCACGCAACTCCGCAAACAGCCCAGCCTCCCACGCCAGGTGAGCCAGCCGTACTCTACATCGCCTAGCGACAGACGGCCCTCCACACGCGGCTCGCAGCCTCCTTACAACACCGCTGCAGTCGCGCCCGCCGTGGCAGCCACCCTGCCGCCGCACAGTACGGTCGTGCGGCGCCCTAGTCATGCGTCGTCGTCGCCCACCGCGGCGGCGCCCGGAGACCAATACCAGCCGCCGCAGCCACACCCGCTCCCCACACTCAACTACCCGTCTACGAACGCTGCTACAGGCGGCGCCAGCGTGCGAGCGCCTGAGCCGGCAAACCCCGAGCACAAGCAGAAGCTGCTGTCGCTGTTTGCTGCGAAGCAGCCACCGCCGCAGCCGCCTGCTATGTCCGCCACCTCTGCTGCCAGCATTGCCGGTGCCGGTCTCCACCCCATAGGCATGCACACGCCGCAACATCTTCCGCCGCCGCATCCTCATGCTCAGCAGCAGCACGCCCCCCTCGGCCCTTATGAAGCTGCAGACTCGGCACCAGCCATTGAGGCTAATAACTCAAGACGTGGCAGCAGCCAGACACCCATCTCGCCGGCCAATCGCAACTTTTTGCTGGGCTACCTCGCATCTGTGTCAGGTACCCAGTAAATCAGTCAAGATGGCATTGTTGCTTTCCAAGCTCTTCGGGACGACTAGAGGCCGTATCAAGAATCATTGTTTGCGGGGCCGGCGCTGCTTTTATCCTGTATCCTTTTGCGTGTTGTCGTTTTCCTTTTTTGTTGTAATTGCGCTGCATTTCGTTGTATCTTTTGTGTTCTTCTCCCGTCCATAGCCTCGCCTAATTATTTTTGGTCGTTTACTGCCAATTGTTTTGTGGCAGTTCTAGCTTGCCGTAGTTATTGCGATTGCTTTGGTTATAGAACCAGCCTTGATACTCCCTTTGCGCGCATGTAAAGCGGCCTTGTTTGTCCCAGTTCTGTCGTGTCTTTTCAATGTAGTATTTCACACCACTTGTGCGAGAGAGAGAGACAGAGAAGATGAAAGAGAAGAGTCACCAAAGCAGAATGCCCGGCAGTTTCATAGAAGATTATGATTATCACTCTTTTGTGCGAGGTGTTCGACTTGGACAACTGTTTTGATTTTGGTGTTTACGAAGTGTATGAATGGGTATCATTTAATAGCAAAACTATACATGAACTGAATCTATGCGCCGTCTCTATGCCAACCCTGCTCCCTTTTTGACCTCAACCCCTCCATCAACCCTCCTTTTCAAACGCGTCATTCAAGTAGCCCACGAAGCTCTCCCGTATGCGAGCCGCCGTCATCTGCCCACCAACACCTTCCAGCCCAATGCCACCCCGGTTGAGGCCCATGTACGCCCGCCGCAGCCGCTGCAGCTGAGCAAGGCCGACCGCCTTGCCGGGCAGCTCGACCACGAGGTCGTCACCTTTCTTCTGCGAGTCGCCGCTCGGTATTCTGACCTCCCCGTTGCCACCCGCCGGCTCCTTCTGCGTCTCCAGAATGCGCTTGACCACGTCTTGCGTCGCCCGGTCCAGCACGTACAAGAAGTCGCCGCCGCCGTCGTTGCCCCGCTGCACCGTCACCTTGTTCGGCTGCACCTCTTTGCGGCCCGCGCCGGCCACAGCGTCCCACAGCTTGTCGAACACGGCGCGCGTCGCGGCGGCGTCGTCGTCCCACGTCAGCGCAAAGAGCGGGCTGTCCCAGCGCGTCATGGGGTTGGGCTCTTCGTAGCGGAAGACGAGGTTGTCCCAGTTGGGGACCGAATACGGTTCGGTGCCGGTACCGGCGGACTGCAGCCGCTCCGCATTAATCTCCCGCGCCCTGTCCACACTGCAGCCAATCTGCAGAACCGCGCTCGTCGTCGACACGTTCTTGGCCTCGCAGGCCAGCTGGTAGCGCCAGCCCTTGATGTAGTTGAGGCCGTCGAGGACGACAATGTCGCGCGGCGACAGGACGCGCTTGACGGCGCCGTAAATGGCAGCGCGGGCATCCTTTTCCGAGGCGTTGGCCGACCGGGTATGGGCAGGCAGAGTGGACAGGTCATAGACGGCGCGCGAGATGGAGAGGGCGTCGTCGGAGATGAGGTGCAAGCGGTACGTTGGCTTTGGTGTGGCGGCGGTGGTCGGCGTGCCGCCTTCCGCAGCCTTGGCCGCCTCGGCCTCAATGCGCTCGGCAAGATAGTCGTAGAGCTGCTTGGCGCGCGTCGACTTGCCGGACGTCGGCAGGCCGGAGAGGATGATGAGCTGTAGTTGGGCGAGGAGACGTTAACACGGGCGTTGACAAGTCGTAAGAGCTGTGACAAAATTGTCGGGCATCGTGTATACGATAACTGGACGTACCGGCATGATTCAATTGCTTGTGTGATGTCGCTGCGACCCTATTGTGGCTGTCGGCAGGATGGCAAAAAGTTTGCGGTTGGAAAGTCGCCTACAAAGGAAGCTATTTAAAAGCTCGGACATCCCCCACTAACAAACGTGCCAAGCACGAGGCAAGAACGAGGCTCTATTTTAGTGGGGCCTTCCCACCTAGCCTATATTGTATGTAAGTCACGTTGGCCAGCTTGATACATTTGAAGAATAGGAGGACGGTGAGCTACAGTTTACTATAGTACTTCATATTCGTTATGTACTCAAGAAGTATTTTAAGCGAATACTTTCTTATTCATTTTTTTCATTATTTTAAAATTAAGTTGTAAATACCGCGAAATTTTTGTAACAAATATGACATCGTATAACGTTTATAACGTGTAAGAATGTGGTGCCTACATTTGGAGTGCCGGAACGGCGATGTCACATTCTATGTAAGGTCTCTTGTAAGAGCTGGTCTTTGATATCTTGTCTCGCTGCCTAGAGCTGGCCTAGGATAATTTCCCACGCCGTATATGAAGTGGACTACCACTGGCTCGCTAGAGTACGATACATAGATGGTCAACAACTTACGCCAAAGGCTACAACAGATTACAAACCACCCTGCGATGCCTATCCGGTGTTACTTCTTTATTAACGGCCTTAAGTACGAAATAAAACTGTGGGGAATAAAAACATAGGGTTTAAAAAAACGAGGACTACTGAAAATTATACACGTAAATACCCGCTCGACGCCACCATATGCTGTAGAAAGCAAAAGCAAAAGACGAAAGAGGATGGTGAAACAAAAGAAACAACATATTACAGTGCAATATTGCACTCCCCACTCCTAATGCCTGTCCACCGAAACATAGGTGTATTGGCCGCGGTCGGAGCTCTGCGCGGAATGCCGACGGGAGCGACCGTCCGAACGAGTCCTAGAATGATGGCCCGAGCTGCTGCGCCGGTGTCCATGCCCATGCCCGCGATCCCGCCCGTCAGACCTCACTCGCCGACCATCTCCGTGAGAATGGCCTCTGCCACCGCCGATCAACCGGTCCCCCGGTTGGGCCCCGGACCTCACTCTCGAGTGACTGTGGTGCTGCTGGTTGTTGTCGTACGAGTTGTCGTAGTAGTATTCGCTGTCGTATGCACCACCACTCGATCCGAATTGTCTAGGTGAGTTGTCGGGGCCGAGGGACCGTCACGCTGACTCGTTCGGCTGCAGCTTGGGGTAGGACGGGCCGTTCTGGCCCTGCTGCGGGTAGGCACCGAGGGGCTGGCCGTTGGTGTCGAAGCGGTTGTTGGCACGCGTGGGGTTGAGGAGCGCGCCGCGCTCGTTGTGCGGGACGTACGGCAGCGTCATGCCAACGACCTCAAAGATGATGGCGGAAATGATCTCCATGATGGTGCACATGCCGAGCACGACGTAGCCGGCGTTGGTGCTGCCGCCAAACTGGTGGAAGTTGGCGCTCGAGGAGTCAAACGCTGACAGGATGGAGTACAAGAGGCGCACAAAGACAAAGGGCAGCGCGACAAGCACGGCCATCAACAGACGCTTCTCGCCGTCGACAATGCTGCTCAGGCAGGTGGTCAGGATGAGCGACGACAAGAGGACCAGCACGTAGCCGACAATCATGAGCGCGATGCCGGCCTTGGTCAACGAGGGGATGGTGTAGGAGATGGGCTGGCCCTTGGACACGGCGTCCTGCACCTGGCTGCTCATGTCAGTGCCGCCGACAATGGACAGGATGAGGCCGACAATGACGACGAGCTGCATCAGTCGCAAGATCTGGGCGTTGGGGATGCTGGGGCGTTTGTGCTCGGGCAGGGCCGTGTAGGTGCGCGTGACGAGGCCGAGCAGCATCAGAATGAGCGGCGAGAGGCCAATTGTCTGCAGGATCGAGGCACCAGTGGCGAGGCTGACGTTGTCGGGCGAGGCAATGGTCGCGAGCTCCATGCTGGCGCCGATAATGCGCATCAGCGACAGAATGACGAGGTAGATCCACCCGGCGCTGCGGCGGATGCCATGGCGGTAGCAGAGGGTGCCGGCAATGAACAGAGACGGCAAAAAGAAGACCAACTGCACGATGGAGATATCGTTGTAGATTGTCAGAGCCATGTTGGACGGTGTGTTCGGAGGATATGTTGATATGGCGATGGGAGGGCAAGGACGAGGTGAGAAGAGGAGAACGCCCTCAAGATCGGTCGAGATGGATTTCAGTCAATAGGGGCGTGTGATGGTGATGATTAAAAGAAAATTTATGAAGAGGAGAATATGTGATGATTATGGAGGATGGGCAGTGGAAATTGAATCTGGAGCTGCTTATAAGTGAATCGGCGACGGGTGATGTGATGGTGACGAGACAAAACCTTTTCAACGAGCAGCCCCTTTTGCTTTATAGTTACGAGCCCACCGTTCCTCGTCGTTCTCGTTCTCTCTTTTGGTTCGTCTCCATTGCCTTTGGCCTCCCTGGAGCTGCCGCATCTTTCATTGCGCCTGGGACCTTGTGAAGATCGACACTCGTCGCACTCGGAGCCACAGCGGCCCACACCAAAACACCATAAGGCTGGCAAGGGCCAGGACCCGAAACGCTGGCCAGGGGAACCAATGGGGGCCGCCAACAGGCCGTGGCTAACTACGGGGGGACCGTTGCACTGGTCACACTAAACCCTTCTGGGTCCGAATGCGCGAACGAGCTTGACACTGAAGAAATTAAAGATGCGACGACAACAGCTGGTCCACTCTTTTGCCTGGCTGGAAACGGGTACAGAACAGGGCCCCATCAAGCGACGTTCCAAAGTCGGAGAAGATGTAGTAGAGTAACTCATTTCATCTGTTTGTTGAACCAAGACTGCCATTGACAGTCTTATTGTCATTGTCAACTCAGTCCAAGTTACTGACAGGGAAGAAGCAACAGTATGTCGCTTCCTGCCAATTCTGAACACAGAGGCACCTCATCTCCAGAGTAAAAGGCAAATCCAACTGACACAGGTCGTAGAATGAATTGCAACGTGAG
Source organism: Sporothrix schenckii 1099-18 (assembly GCF_000961545.1). Classification (NCBI taxonomy): domain Eukaryota; kingdom Fungi; phylum Ascomycota; class Sordariomycetes; order Ophiostomatales; family Ophiostomataceae; genus Sporothrix; species Sporothrix schenckii. The sequence continues at coordinate 348,192 of NW_015971144.1, forward strand.
AAGAAGATCGAGGCGACGTCACGATGGCTTGGCAGGAACGGCACTGGTGAAAGAAGCTTCTTGTCGGCTTGGCGGCGTGTCCGTGCCAGTCCACCCAGTCCAGCCAGTTCAGCAAATTCTACTCCAATGGTCCAATTGCCGATGCCATCCTGGTGTGCCTGTTCGAAAGCCTTGTTGACCAGGAATGACGTATCGTCGATCGTCCTGACGAATCTGCGGTTTCTCTATTATCCCAGGTGGGCGAGACGGCGTGGCTTGGATACCAGCAACGAAAGCGAATTGGGGATAATATCAAGAATGATGAAAGGCACCGTGTCAAAGAAAGGCACGGACCTTTCGCTAAGCGATAAAAGGTTTCAGTTCTCACATATCCTGGGCCACTCTCCGTCGTCTGTTTGCCTTGCCGAAGCTAGTCACGTGAGGCCAGTGGACGGACGCGGCTAGTACCAATTCAGTCACTAAATGCGAATGCGAGCCTCTTTCAGGCTCCGCTAAATGGGTGACCCGAAAAGTGGGCCAGCGGAATGCGATGGGATCCTGCGAAAAACTGCTCATCGTCCAGAGAGGAGACGTCTAAGCCCCCATCTGCATTTCGCGGCAGACTGGAGAAGACGGTACATAAAATGGAGAGGCCGCGCAAGAAATTCAGGCAGCAGGCCAAAATGAGGAGAAAGAGACGAAAAAGGGCCGCCAATACCACCGGGAGAAGAAGAAGAAGAAAGAAGCAACAAAAGCCGATATGCGCGTGGCTATGTTTTGACACCGCCACTGAGCTGTATCGTAGCCCTATGCATACGGCCTTCCCAAAAGAGATCAAACATGCGAATATTCACATCACGTGCAATTTCAGCTCTTGCCGTCAATCAGATCCGATGGCCCCCCCAGGCAGCAACGTCGACAACTGGGGAAGGCACGCGTGGCCCGTCATTCGTGTGCCGCACGTTACTTCCCTTTTCGGCCGCTTGTTGTAAGTCACGATGCCTCTGCTTCCATTGACTGTCGAGTTACCTCGCATGTAGGTTGGAACCCGTCGGTCCATTCTATCGTTATATTCGTCGACTTTCCTTTCTACTAGTCCTCCTTCCACTGTAAAAACGTGTGATGTGGCTTGACGTGGAACAAGAGAAGTCTTTGCAAGGCCGCAGTAATCTAACGCCACGCGGAAAAGGGAAGCCACCACCAAACCTGTCAACCCCAATTGGAACACACAGTCGCTCTTTCCTCAAGAAGTCTTGATGCGACCCGTTCTTTCCAAAAGCTTCCTTCTCAAAACTCGTCCTCCAAAATCTTCATCCCGTCTTGATTTGTTGACTTCGCCCCTTTTTTATATCTCTTTGCCCTCGGGTTATCACTCCTTCATTCACCCTCTTGAACTGGCCGCAGCACTGGCCAACAGAACACGATCAGATTAAGCTTTCTTTTGCGGATCTTGGCGTGTCCAAAACACCGCCACAGCAACTCAACCACACTCGACGTCCCGCATTTATGGTCCACGGCGGTCTCCATCAACGGTCATCTCAGCGGCTTGCCATTGGTCTCGCACAGGTGCCCTGATTAGGAAATGAGCTAAGCAGCCAATCAGAGTACACTTTGTCTGGAGGCTCTTCGACAACCGGCCCTATCCCCGTCCTGCCAAGATGGACTGGTCTCCAATTCTTTTCGACGGCGCGACGACATTGTCAACAAGTGGAAAGGGTGGGAAAGGGGACCAGATGAATTCCGTCTCCCACTCCTTGCTCTCTCCTTCTGAGACGTATTTTCAGGAACTATCCGCAGACATGGGCGAAGTGATGAGGGTTAACATGAGAAACCAGCCCGCTCGGGCGTCACCTTGAACGACGCCATCCTCAAAGATTGGATAAAAACAGGTACCAAAGAAATAGACCACAAGTGACAAACCTACACACGCTTGCGTGGTGTGTCTGTGGCAGTGCCTGTCGGTCCAACGTCTCTTCACACTACCAACTACCCCCCTTTTCTGTGACTCCCTTCCCCTCCTTGGTGTTAGGTTTTCCCTCTTCTCAGCCTCTGGACGCGACTGCATCAGCCCGCGATCAAACACTGCTTCGGATCCTGGCGAATCGCCATCCACTTCCGCCCCCAAGCTCCCCGGTTTCTTCTAGAAGCTGTTTGGTGAACCTATGAAAGAGAGCGATTTTGCATTCTACCTGGTCCGCAGCATCGTCTAGCAAACGCAGCCAAGGAGCCTCAGCCCTATTGTCCTCCCCCATCGGGCAGCTCAGAGACGATCGGCACGCACCAATCCAACGTCTTCTGCGTGCGTGAGCAAGCCAAACGTCTGACAAGGACAGCACATTACAAAAAGGACAAAAGAGGACTAAACAGGCAATAAAGGAACCGGAGCAAATCGCACATGCACTTTTTTCCGTTCTCAAATTTGTCTCGTAAAGACTGCATAGACCAACAGCACTGGGCGGCACAGGCGGTCCTTTGCCAGTCACTCCTTCTTTTTTGCCAATTCACTTTTGCCTGCCTGTTGGAAGGAAAAAGGAGAATAGCAGACGAGCGTGACATATGAACTGCACAATTCGTCTTCCCACGTCTCTGTTTTCATGCCATCCATGAACTTTCGACACACGCTCGACGCAACTGCTGTTCACCACTTCCACGGTGGCATGGGCTGACGGTAAGATACTGGTCGACCGTCACTTCTCGACTGAATCTTACACTCAGCCGCTTACGCAAAGACGACGCGTATTTCTCTCAAACACGCTCATTACAAATTCAATCCTTTTAGACATACGCAAGGATCCCGGCTCCATAGCGTCGCCTTTGGCGTCGACCTCTTCGAAGGCCACTGATTCAACGTCTCCGACGGCTGACCGCCTTCCGATTTTACCATAGTTTTGGTGAACCAACGGAAACAGGTACGTGCGAATAAGGGGCAGTAAGCCCAGCACGGCGGCAAAAATATCAAGGTGCAGCACCTGCAATTATTGCGGTACCCTCAAGTCCACGCAAACAAGGTGACAAGCAGAAGACACAAGACCACACCAGCCAAGCATCTAGCCATCTCAAAGGTTTCCCCGCCCCGTGACAGCACCTTGCGACCGTCAGGCACAGCACATTCCGCACATACGACAGATCTTCGTTGAACACGCTTTATGGTCTAGGCTTTCGAACTTGGAGGCTGTCTTTACTAGTGGTGTGGGAGACAAGCCGCCAATCTTCGCCAAGGTACAATCCAGGTACGACCGAGACAGCATCGACCAACCCAGTATCTTACCAATCTAGGGGTACTCACAACCACCACCACCACTACCACACTCCTGCAGCCACTGGGGCGTAACAGACGCGCCGACGCAAGGCATAGGGCGTGACCCAGACCATAGGCCTACCGAAAGGAGGACTTCCGGTCGCCATAGGGGTGCCAACCTGTCTCAAACCCGTAACCAGCGCGAGATTCAGCCAAACTGCAAGCCCGCAAATTTCCTGAACGGTCGAAACTAAACACTCTCCTTTTTTTCTTCTTTTCCCCTCTATGCCCACCGCCGCCTCGGCTTTGATCAAGACCTTCTCGGGCGGCATTCGATTTTCGTTTATATCTAGGCAGGCCGTCAATCGTTGTTGCCCCCAACTTTTCATCATGGTTTACTGCGGCCCACCTTCAAAAGGCTGTAGCAGTTGTCGTGATCGAAAGATACGCGTGAGTTTGTTCCCCGTCTGCCATAGCTGCCTCTATCCCATTGAATCCAACAGCCCCCATACCTCAGATGCTTTTTTTTTTCATTGATCATCGTCGTTCACCATGGTCTGTATCGTTGTTCGTGCACGACAGAGCTTTGATGTTATTTCTCCCCGGTCTTTCATCGTCATAATTTCCCTCTGTGGCCCTTACTTGTTTCCTCCATATTTCCCCTAACCAAGGTTTCTATTAGTGTGATCAAAGAGAATCCGGCTGTGGCCAGTGCGAAAAACGCCAACAAAAATGCCCCGGCTATCGGAACCAAGTGGATCTCATGTTCCGTGATGAGAGCTCCCATGTCATCCGGAAGGCGCAGGCAAGGCAACGGCGAAAGGCTTCTGCGCGAACACCGGATCCGGTTCCGTCTCCGGACGATGACAGCTCCCCTGCGTATTTGTCATCGTCATCGTCGTCAACTGCCTTCGCCGTACCAAAGACGCCAACGGTACCTTCTACGCCATCCAAGGTTGGCTCTCGGCCAAAATCATTGACTCTGTTGACTCCTGGAATGCATCACAACGGGGCAAACTTTGTCGAAAACAACAAGACGCCAATGCCCCTGACGTTTCTCGAGCCCGAGTCTCTCCAAAACCCACCGCAGTCTCCAAGAGCATCCCCACCAGCACAGTTAAAGGTACAGGCGGATGACGATGACCAACAACGACAACGAACACACCAAACACAGCCCGTACTGGAAATACACCAACAGCAACAGGAGCAGCCACAACAGGAGCAACACCAGCTCATATGGACACGTGACGATACTCTTTTGCCGTCTCCAGATGGTGGCAGTTGGCCAGAAACGCCAATGATTGCACAAATGTACACTATCGAACCCACGAGCCAAGAACGCGGCACCGCCTTTTTCTTTTCTCGCTACGTGACCATGGACGAAAACGTGTCTCATCAGCGGTTCGATTTTCTGTATGATATTTGGAAACCAGGGTCACTCACGGTGGAGCGGCCGTTGGACGGCGTGATGGCGAGCATGACTGCAGTAGGTCTTGTCGGCATCTCACAGTTGACCCATTCGGAGGAGATCATCGACAGTGCACGAAAGAGCTACGGCACTGCACTCTGTTTGACAAATGAGGCCCTCAAAGACCCTCAAGAAGCCATCAAGGACACGACTATGCTGTCCATCTTGATCCTGGGCGTCTTTGAGATGATGGCCGAGCCTGGCCTCAAGACGATGAAAACGTGGCACGATCACATTAACGGTGCTGTGGAGTTGGCGAAACTGCGGGGCGCCAGTCAGTTCCGCTCGCGTGCCGGGATCCGCATGTTTAACATGCTGTGCGAGAGTGTCACAATTTCCTGCATGCAAAGACAGGTGCCCATTCCACCGGCACTGGTCGCTCTGCAGGACGAACTACTAAACACCGTGGTCGAACACGAGCCAGGAGGGTTTGGTGGGATCAACTTGTGGAAGCCAATCTATAAGCTGCTGCAAGCAAGGCACGATGTAGGAACGACCAGTCTCTCCGGCGATCTCGATGAGCTCCTCGCGCGCATGGACGACATCGAAACCGAATTCGACGAGACAATATCCTCCTTCCCTGCAGACTGCTACTACAAGGTGTTCAAGGTGACACGGGCCCACAAGGCTGTGTTCCGCGACGTATGCCACGTCTATCCGAGTGTGGCTTCGGCGTCGGTGTGGAATTGGCTACGAGCAGGGCGCATCTTGGTGTTGGAAACCGTCCTCTCTGCTATCCAGCGGTATTTCCCAGATACTGGTGATGACGGTGAACTGGTGCCGGCCCAGTACATGACAGCGTTCCGGCAGGCCTGGACGAAGCTGGACCGTGTCAACTCGGCCATTGTCGCCAGCATTCCGCAGCACTTTGGTCTGGTCAACCCAGTCAACCCATATTATGATTCACTAAGACCTATGCCGACCGTGGTCCATCCGCTCTCAACGACAGAAGTCCGTGAGCCGCCCACGCCCCCAGAACAGTCGCCGATCTCGTCAGCCGGGTCAGTGCAGACCCCGTCTGTGTACTTTGATGATCGCAGCGACGGTAGCCATGCAGCTCGTGACGATGACGAAGTTGTCTTTGACGACGGTGGTCCCAGCCTCGACAACCCAACACGAGCACGCAATGTTGATGAAGAAGCACAGCGCTTTATGCTTCTGGCTTCGGCGACCAATTCGGCCGTCTGGCCGCTGTTTACCGTGGGCGTCAGCTCCGTCTGCAGCCCCCAGCTCAAGACCTATGTCGTGGCTCGACTGGGCGCCATCTTTGACGAGACAGGGCTTAAGCAAGCTCGGTCGATTGCGTCCATCGTGCGCAACCGCGAACTCATCAAGTCCCCGTGGCTGAAGCTGTTTATGCGAACCAGCAACACAACAATGCCGCCCCCGCCGCCAGTGGCATCACGAAAACCATTCTTGAGTGCTTCTGCAGTGTAACGACAAGGAATGAACATGGACAACAAAACATTTTAAGCTAGACCTCATACATACACAGGATTAAGACGGGAATGATTTGACATGATACATGACATGATATGGATTACATATTGGAACCCTGTGTTGGATTCTTTGTTATTCTCTTTCAACTCTCTTACAGTTAACCCTTTCTGCTCTTCGTTTCGAAATCATCTTTTGGCTTTTTGCATCTAACATTTTTTTTTATTTACTTCGTTGCATATATTCTACAAACGGTTGGATTTTCGTTTTGTAACCTGTTGCATTTGGCTTGATGGAAACGATTTCTTTACTTTTTGATGTCTATAACCTAGAAGCCCACGAACCTAGAAGCCCACGCTTGCCTACCAATACAGTTGTACATTTTTGGATACAATTACACTATGCATGCGTCCAGCGCCCGCCCAAGCTACCAGCTGTCGAAATTGCCAAAGCCGCCTGACTTGGCCTTTTTCCTAACAGGTTCTTCCCACGCTTCTGGCGTTTGTTGCAGACTTGCATCTTCGTCGGCGGCAGCGGCGGCCTGTTGCTGTTGCTGCTGTACCAACGCCTGCTTGAGGTATGTTCCAACTCCCACCGAGCTGCTTCCGCCAGACGCGCCATCGTCGGCCCCGCGCAGCCGCTTGCCGGTCCAGGTCATCTTGTCGTCGTCGGTGCCACCGCGCCGCTGAATGTCTGCCTTTTTCTCTTCCGCCTTGTCCGCCTTGCGCTTCTCCGACAAGAACTCGTCAAACGGGTCCACGTACACAACGACGTCGTGGATCACAATGTCGTCAATGGGCCGGTCGCCCTTGGCCTTGTCCACGGGCGCCGTCTCCATGCGGTCCAGCACGTCCAGCCCGTCCACGACCTGGCCAAAGATGGTGTGCTTGCGGTCGAGGTGCTTTGCGGCGCGGTACGTGATGAAAAACTGGCTCGAGTTGGTGTCCTTGCCCTTGTTGGCCATGCTGACGACGCCGCGCGCGCTGTGCGTCAGCGGGCCCTCGAGCTCGTCCGCAAAGGTCTTGCCCCAGATGCTGGTGCCGCCACGGCCGGTGCCGGTGGGATCGCCGCCCTGGATCATAAAGTTGCGAATGTTGCGGTGGAAGGCGACGTTGCGGTAGTAGCCCGTCTGGGCGAGGCGGACAAAGTTCCAGACGGCCTTGGGGGCGAACTCGGTCTGGAGCGCAATGTTGAGGTGGCCCACGTTGGTCTCGATGCGCGCATAGCCCTTGTTCTTGATGCGCCTGGGCTTGAGCATCCACTCCTCGTCGCTGAGGACGGCGCGCTCGCCGCTCGTCTCGGGCGTCAGGCCCGTGCTGGTGAAACTAGCGGCCGCGCGTCCCGTGGTATAGGTGGCCGCGTTGTAGGCGGGCTTGCGCTGTACGGTGGAGGCAGACTTGTCGGAACGAGATGTATTTGATGTGGTGGTGGTGGTGACGGTGGTAGTGGATGGCGCGGCCAGCGCGCCGTTGCCGCTTCCTGTCCGGGCCACGGCCGTGCTGGCTGACCGGTTCACGTCGGCGCCCGCATCGCGAGCCCGCCGCGCCTTGTCGACGGCCTCTTTGGCTCGCAGCATCTTTTCGCCCATGCGACCCAGCGCGCCCACATTGACGCTGCCGTCGCCGTCCTCGCCGTCGGCGTCGTTGGTGTCCTTCGGGCCGCCCGGCGCCGGCGCTGCCTCTTTGCCGTCCTTGACAAACTGGAACTGGCTCATGTCGCGGCCGGCCATGTTCTGCGGGTCTTGCAGCGTGATAATGTCCTTGCGCGTAAACGGCGCATCGTCCATCAGGTCCAGCCACATTTTGGGCTTGACGTTCATGCGCTCAATCGTGTCCCACGCAAAGACATTGGCATACGTGCCGTGGCGCACGGCCACAATGTGTGTGTTGTCGGAAAAGACCTTGAAGGTGACGGGGTCGATGAGGTCGTGCGAGCCGTCGGCGTCATTGCGCGCAAAGTTGAGCTTGATGAGATCAGACGCCTTCAGCGGTGCGCCGGTCACGGGGTTGGTGCCGGGCTTGGGTTTCTGCTTGTCGAGCCAGGCGGCAATGACTTCGGCGTCAAAGATGGTGCCATCGGGCGTGCACACGGGGTTCTGGAAGGGCTGCAGGCTGGCAGCGCAGTAGTTGAAGGGGAGGCGGCGGAAGGCGGCGCCGTGGTTCGGAAGGGTGGCGAGGCCAGAGCGACCAGCGGCGCCTTTGCTGGCGCCAAAGGAGTCGGCGGACGCCCACTCAGAGTGGGTAATGTAGAGCTTGTCGGTGCCCTTGCCCATGGTTGCAGTGGGAGGGGACGAGGTCGAGAGGATGACTCTGCCGGTGTGTTTTGAGAAGGGCAGAAAAATCAGTTGAAGGATCAGAAATTCAGAATGTGATGTAATGCGGCCGGCGTAGGCGCAATGCGCTAATCGTTCAGGGGTGGGTAAATCGCCGTGGGAAGTCAGCCTAGCGGTGCCGATCACTAACACAGTCTCCAGCCTCAAGGCTGAGATCGAGTCCTTCGAGTCCTTTGAGTCCTACAAAATCCCGGACAGGAAGTATATCTGTTCTTCGTTTCTCTGGGCTCGGACAGTAGGAGTGGAAGAATCTACAATCATCACAAGTTCACTGCCAAAAATGAAGGCATTTTCGAAACTCGCCAACCGGCTGTCTCTCTACAAGAAAGAGTCACCAGAACCGACACCAAACCAACCAACAACGACATCTGCTCAACCATCACCACCGCAAGTTGATGGCCCCATCCACGTCCTGTCTGACCTGCACCTCGAGATCTGCAGCCAGTATTCCACGTTTAAGGTGCCCAAGACAAGCGCAGCCTATCTCATTTTGGCCGGTGACATCGGCCGGCTGGTCGACTATGCGCCGCTCTTGGGATTTCTCGAGGGCCTCGTCTCGTCCTATCGGCGCATCTTTTACGTCCTCGGCAACCATGAGTTCTATACCTTGACCTATGAGAAGGGCCTCTCCGAGGCACACCGGCTCGAAAAGGAGCCCAGCCTGAACGGCAAAGTAACCATCTTGCACCGCACGCGGTGGGACGAGGACGCGCAGGACAGTCCGGTTCCCAGCCTCACGGTCCTTGGCTGCACCCTCTGGACCCATGTCCCGCCCGAGTCCCGCGACGTCGTCGGCCACGCCATTCGCGACTTCCAGTACATCGAGGACTGGACGGTCGACAGTCACAACCAGATGCACAACGAAGAGGTGGCGTGGCTGCGGCAGCAGGTCGCCGCCCTGCGAACCGCAACCACGGCGGCGGCGGCCAAGCGCACCGTCGTCGTCGTAACACACCATGTGCCGACCGTCGAGGGAACGTCACGGCCCAAGTATGCCGGAAGTCTGTGGGCTTCGGCGTTTACGACGGAACTCATCCTTCCAGGCAGCAATACCGGCAATACCGGACATACCGAAGCAGACGGCGGGCGCGTGGCCGATGACACAAAACCGTGGGAAGGCGTCGCGGCATGGATCTATGGCCACACGCACTACAGCAACGACTTTGTGCGCGGCGGCGTCCGGCTCATCGCCAATCAGCGCGGCCCTGTCTTCCCGCCGAACCCCGACATTTTCAAGGCAGAGGATGCTGCCGGTGCTGATAAGACAGGGCAATCAGGAAAGTCCAGCTTCCGCATCATTGAAAGAAAGGCGCACCAGGACGAGGGGAAAGGGCTGCATGCGTTTAACCCGGCGAGAACAATCGCTCTGTAGCTGCTCGGGGATGGAGTGACAGCTGTAATAGGGGAATAAATAATGTATACGGATAAGGGAATCCAATACATGTACGACATAAAAGTAGGGTGCAACGTAGAGGTTAAGGAGAGGTAGCATTCGACGTGCATGAGCTTGGATGAGATACTTTTACAAGGTAGACCATCGTACCTGCCTTGAGTGGCATCTTTTTTGAGCTCCCATAGCAATTGCCTGATCCGGCTGGTGTGCATACGTAACATCTTATCTTATCGGAATCGGTGGTCTTGGAGCCAGCTGTAGGTGATGTAAGGCCCTGTCCGACCGCCTAAAACACGCTAAATGCTACCCCAAATCCCAAGCAGCCCGCTGTACCGCACTGCTGGCGCCTAGCTTTGACAAACTACCGCATTACGCTAGGTGGCCTGGACCCAGTAATACGATGCGAGGCCTGAGCTGAGCAGCCCAAGAAGGACAGCACTGCGCACTTTCTTGTTCCATCTTTCCAGCACCCGCCGCCGAGACGCTTTTGTCTTTGCATCGAATTTCTCTTTCCGACCTCCTTGACAGTTTATTTCCGTTTTGCTGCCTCGCCGCACTCGTGTTGTCGATTGCATTGTCTCCATCGAATCCGAGAGTCTGCGCATAGGACTGGCTGCCATTGCCGACGCTGCCGCATCCGCCCGCCTGCACCCCCTGTTTGCGTTCCTTCGAAACTCTCGACGCTCCATTCTCCTCAACACGCCTTTGCTTCTCGACGCAGTCGCCATCTCGAGCACCGCTTCCTCTCCTGATTGACGTGTGCGATCACCAAAGAGCCGCCGACGATGGCTCGATGGCTGTCCCGGATGCTGGCGCTGTTTGCGCTGGCATTGTGGACGGCAACGGTGGTGGAAGCCTTTGAAGAACGAATCGTACGTGGACGCCCGGGGTTCCTGTTTCTTGTGTTTCTTGTCCGACCGTCGTCGAATGTAGCTGACAGTATGCGTTCACAGAACCAACAGGAAGACAATCGGCAACGATGCGCTGGTAAGTTTGCCGTGGCGACGATGGACGACGTCGGCCCATGGCCAGACCACAACCGCTAACATCGCCAGGCATGTACAGCCGCAGCTCGTGGGGTGGCGCCGTCGACCCCTTCATCCTCGTCAAGTTCGACTCGTACGACGGCCCCGTGGACCCCATTGTCAGCCTGCTCATCTTTGAGTGGCGCGACGAGCCCTTTATCGGCGACCAGCCCGACCCGTCCAAGCCCAAGATCATCATCTGCGAGCCCCAGTACGTCAAGCTCGGCTACTGCAACGCGACGAGCGTCGGCGAGTTTGTCCTCCAGCCCAACACCACCGAGAAGTCCAACAACCTGGTCTTCACAAAGGCCGTCGACATCAAGAACGCCGAGCCCGTCAACTACTCCATCAAGAAGACCGGCTACTACTGCGTCGTCACGGCGCCCTTCCAGGCCACCGACTACGGCGCCGTCATCGAGTTCCGCAACGCGTACGGCGAGCTGCCCGCCACCCAGATTCCCAAGCTGCCGTTCTACGGCGGCATCACCATCCTCTATGCCGTCGTGGCCGTCTTCTGGGGCTTCCTGTACTACCAGCACCGCGCCGACATCCTGGCCGTCCAGAACTACATCACGGCCATTTTGATCTTCCTCGTCTTTGAGATGCTCATGACCTGGGGCTTCTACGACTTCTTGAACCGCCACGGCGCGAACATTGGCTCCAAAGTGCTGCTCGTCGTCGTGGCCGTCCTCAACGCCTTCCGCAACTCCTTCTCCTTCTTCTTGCTGCTGATCGTGTGCATGGGCTACGGCGTCGTCAAGTCCTCGCTGGGCCGTGTGATGTGGTACGTGCGCATCCTGGCCGTCGCCCACTTCGTGTTCGGGCTGGTGTATGCCATTACGAGTCTGCTGGTCACGCCCGACGCCGCGGGCCCGTATGTGTTGCTGATTATCCTGCCGCTCGCGGGCACGCTCACGGCCTTTTACGTCTGGACGCTCAACTCGCTCAACTTTACCCTCAAGGACCTGCGCGAGCGCAAGCAGCACGCCAAGGAGACCATGTACAAGAAGCTGTGGTGGTGCATCCTGCTCAGCATCATCACGCTCTTCTCCTTCTTCTTCTTCAACAGCTTCTCGTTCGCCTCGTCCAGCGACCCGGACTTTGTGCCCTTCCACTGGAAGACGCGCTGGTTTGTGCTGGACGGCTGGATGAACCTCGTGTACTTTGCCGACGTCGCCTTTGTGGCCTACGTCTGGCGGCCGACGGCCAACAACCGCCGGTTCGCCATGAGCGACGAGATTGCCCAGGACGACGACGGGACCTTTGAGATTGCCAACATGGACATTGGCGTGCCGGACGACTTTGACGAGGACGACGACTACGACGACGATGGCCAGCTGAAGCCGAATGCGGGCGGCCGCAACGGCAGTGGTGCCGGTCCCGGCGACCGGGCGGGCGTTGCGGGCGCCGAGGAGGCGAACCTGGGTGGCAGCAGCAGCAGCAGCAACAACAACAACAACGCGGCCGCCTCGTCCAATACAGGCAGCAGCCGACCGGCCCAGCCGCCGCAACCAATACCAAAGTCCAACCCGCTGCAGCGCGCCTCGTCATCTGCGTCGGCCTCCAAGTCGTCGACCAAGCCCGCGCACCAGCGCGACTCGCTGGACGATGACGATACCATATTTGCTGTGGGTGACGGTGACAAGTTCTCGGATGACGACGACGAGGGATCCGGTGAGGAGTCCGGCCTGGTAAAAAATAAGAAGTAATCGGTGGACACTCGAGACGGACGAAGGATACCATTTAAATAAGGTCAAGGGTCCGTTCGCTTTCAAATGATGTATTTGAAAACAAAGAGGAGGACAATGCGGGATCGGACACTTGTTCAGGCTTGCGAGCCTTCCGTATATTGTAAAATACTGCACAATTTTGGCACAACGTTGGTTATGATGTCTAGTTTTTCTTTGGTTGTACAATCTACCTTCCGTTCATATATGACAAAGCACCCTACTGCACGACATCGCCGCCAAAGCCGACCGGCCGCCGCCGACCGCTGTTCTCCGGCAGAATCGCCAGCGCCTTGTACACCTTGCCCATGCCGTTCGGCCCGCGATCCACCAGCCGCTGCCATGACCGTTCAATGTCGGCGGCTGCTGTTTTGGCTGTTTTGGCTGCTTTGGCTTCCTTGGCGTCTTTGTCATTCGCGCCGCCGTCCTGGCCCAGGCCCGCCGTCTTGGCCAGCGCCTGTGCCCGCTCCCGGATGCCCATGCTCAGCAAGAAATCCGCCTGCTCCACCGGCCCGTGCACCTCGACGCCCTCGCTCGCATGCGTCGCCACCTCCGCAATCGCCTCAAAGTCGACGTCCGCGCTCAGGTCGGTCAGGCCCGGCTCCGCAAACGGACTCACCAGCTGGTGCTGCCGGATGCCCCGCAGCGAGTTGACCGGGATCGACCCGTCGCCCGGGCCGTAGTCCAGAATCAGCGCGGCGCCCGCCGGCTTTGCTTTGGGGTGCGCGGCGGTGCCGCCGATGCGCGCTGCAAACTCGGCCGCGTACAGCGCCGCGTCCGGGCAGACCTCGATGATGGCGCCGCCCTGGGGCATGCGCTCGAGCAAAGCACGGTAGCGGGGCGACATGGCGGGCAGGTAGTGGGAGTGGCGGGTTTCGCCGGGTGCGAGCGTCAGCTGGAAGTCCGGGACGGGGCTGGTGTCGTTGCTGGCCTCTGCGTGCTGCGGGCGCTGCGACCGCGGTGTGCCCAAGCTCTCGTGGGTCGAGCCTGGCGGCGTGGGCGTGACGACCATTTCGCGCCACTGCAGGGGCGAGGCGGACTTGGCACTCTGCGAGGGATGTCCCGTGCGGACCGTGACGGAGGGCGACGGCTGCGATGGCTGCGATGGCTGCGACGGGTTCTCCTCGCTGGCCGCCGGCGGCACGACGACCGACTGGAATGTGTGGATGGGCAATGCGTCAAAGAACTCGTGGGCCACAATCAGAGGTATGGTATCGGGGCCTGTAGGTCAGCAACAAGCAGATCCTTCACTACGTTGCTCGGGGCATATTGATGGACTCACTCTTGGGGATCGACTGGATCGTCTCGGTCCAGACAATCGGCACGCCGTGCTTGCCCACGCCGCGGTAGCCAACCTTGGACTCCGTCAGCTCGGCGTCCGGCCCGCACAGCAGGTTCTTCTGGGCCGCCCGCAGCTGTGCGCTCGCCTCCACCATGTACACCGCCTCCAGGCTCTTGGCCAGCCCAAAGTGCCGGATCGTCCGCAGAATGTCGTCCATCAGCGTGCCGCGACCGGGCCCGACCTCAATGAGCTCGACACCCGCGGCCGGCCGGCCCTGCGCCATCCACTCGGCCACAAACCAGATGCCCACCAGCTCGCCAAACACCTGCGACACCTCGGGCGATGTGACAAAGTCACCCGTGCGGCCAAATGGGTCCCGGCCGGTGTCGGCCAGGGCGCCGGTGTAGTAGCCGCCAATGTCCGATGTCAGGCACATGCGCATGAAGCTTGCGAGTGGTATCGGCCCTGTGATGGATATGGCGTCGGCCAGCTGTTTGGCCAACGGCGTAGACCATTTGCGCTCCTCGCTCTCATTCTCGTCTCGGCGGATGGGAGAAGATGAAAGTTGTCTCCGTTGGCGGTAGGCCTGGCGGCTGTGTGGTGCAAGAAGAGCAGGTACACCGGTGGTTCTCGTCTGCCATGGCCTTGTTATACTCAATTGACAGCATGGCCTCAACAGCCGGCGCGCTGAGGCGGCGTGGCGCATCGACCTCATTTTACCAAGATCAAAAATGTTATGTTCTTGTCGGGCTCATGAGTCCATTGCTGGTCGGCTCAAAAAAGTCAGCACATCTTTCACTTCTTCGTCGAAGCTTTGGGTAACGAGGCAGCATACCAGCATCAAAAAATAATATCTTGGCTTAATCTGAAAATCAAATGGAGAGTCCAACCATAGAGCCTTATGTCGATGTACGACGGAGGTTCTAAACTGGCGCTGAAGTCGCTCGGCGAGGCTCTCGAAATGATGTGGGTCAACTGGGACTAGAAGCTCTGATTGGCTGATTAGGCCATCTTTTGCGAATTCAACTGGGAAACAACGACCGGCGCCTTGCAACGTCATTTTCAAACTTTTGGCGACTACAGCAAGCGAGCTTTGCGCCTTCTCTTTTCTACACAGACAGCGCCTCTTCAAATTGAACCTTCCCTCAGGCTCCACTTCGATATCGACTCTCCCAATTCACAAATCGAACGAATACACCACGTTACAATACGTTCACAGTTACAGGCACAAACACACCCTAGACGCGCCTCCAACCATGGCCAGCGCGGCAAAGTCGCGCTGGGCCGACGCAGAAGAGGATGCAGCCTTTGAGGAGAAGCGTCGGAGAGACAAGGAGAAGAAGGAAGAAAAGAAGCGGTTAAAGGCGATCGAGAAGGCCAAAAAGGAGGCCGCCGAAGCGGCACAGAAAGCAGCAGCAGCAACCACAGCAGCACAACGCCAACAGGACGACGACAGAGACGATGGTGTGGACGGCGACGGTCGCCCATTGAAACGGCGAAAATACACACCCGAGCGCGACGACGGCCGGCGAGCGCCGCCACCACAAGGCGCCCGCAAAGAACGAAGCGACATCACAACCGCCCCCGAAGGCCGTCTTTTGCGGCTGAGCGGCGGCGCCCTCCCCGACCCGTGCCGCAGCGTTGAGCGCTACGACAAGCTCAACGACATTGAAGAAGGCGCCTACGGCTGGGTGGCGCGGGCCAAGGACCGGGCGACGGGCGAGGTGGTGGCCCTGAAACGGCTCAAGCTGGACCCGCACGACCGCAGCGGCGTGCCCGTCACGGGCCTGCGGGAGATCCAGCTGCTCAAAGACTGCGCGCACCGCAATGTCGTGGCGCTGCGCGAGGTGGTCGTCGGCGACCGGCGGCCCATTGACAACATTTTGCTGGTGCTCGAGTTTGTCGAGCACGACGTGAAGAGCATCCTGGAAGACATGCCGCAGCCCTTTTTGGCGTCCGAGGTCAAGACGCTGCTGCGGCAGCTGGCGGCGGGCGTGGCGTACCTGCACGGCCGCTGGATCCTGCACCGGGACCTCAAGACGTCCAACCTGCTGCTCAACAACCGCGGGCAGCTCAAGATTGCCGACTTTGGCATGGCCCGGTACTACAGCGAGGAGGCCGGCACGTCGTCGTCGTCGTCGTCGGCCGGCTGCCACCTCACGCCCCTCGTGGTCACGCTGTGGTACCGCGCCCCCGAGCTGCTGCTGGGCGCCCGGCGCTACGGCCGCGCCGTCGACCTGTGGAGCGTCGGCTGCATCTTTGGCGAGCTGCTGACGCGCGAGCCGCTGCTGCAGGGCAAGAACGAGGCCGACGAGCTGAAGCGCATCTTTGACCTGTGCGGCGTGCCGACGGACGCCACGTGGCCCGGGTTTCGGAGGCTGCCCAACGCACGCGCCCTGCGGCTCCCGTCGTCACCCTCCACAACAACAACAACAACAGCGGCGGCGGCACAGCAGTCCACGTCGGCCGCCATCCGCGCCAAGTTCCCGCTCCTCACGACGGCCGGCTGCCACTTGCTGTCGTCGCTGCTGTCCCTCGACCCGGCCAAACGGCCGACGGCCGACGAGATGCTGGACCACGAGTACTTCCGGCAGGACCCGCGGGCCAAACAAGAGGCCATGTTCCCGACGTTTCCGAGCAAGGCGGGCCAAGAGCGGCGGCGGCGGCGGGACACGCCGAATGCGCCGCAGCGCGGGGCGGCCGTGGCAGACCTGGGGGCCGTGGACTTTACGGGCATCTTTGGCGGGCGCGACAAAGAAGAACGCGGCGCCGGGTTCTCATTACGAATGGTATAGGCAGATTGTGCGATTGTACGGACTACATAGGTACACTCATGCCAGATCAATTGTAATGCAGTGGTATTCATTACGCTGAGCTAAATAGCTATCAAAAAAGAGTAGACCAAGAGAAGATAGAAAACAGACGGAGAGAGTGTGAGCTCATGAACCAATGCCGCCCGATGCAATACACGTGAGAAGAAGAAGAAAGAGAAAAAAGAGAGAAAGACGGAGAAATAGTAACCAAAAGCAGCGTCTCGCAGAAACCTCCGTAAACATTTTGTACCCCATAGATCCCGATACACCGAGCGATGTCAACCCAAAATAAAATAGAATAAAAATTACAAGAAGCATACAATGTCAACGCCGGAAGTCAAGCACTTGAATGTGCAAAGGAGACGGTATGGAAGAGGACGAGGAATCAGGTGAGAAGGCGTTGGGCGAGCAAGCCCGTTTCACATGACAATTAAGTCCAGTCCCAACGAGCGTCGTGGGTTCTTCGTTGTTTAGAATCGATCGCTGCCTATAGAGCCACGTGCATGCCCGTCACAAACCACGTAAAGCTGAGGACGGTGATGATGCTCATGGTCAGAGCAAAGCCGAGGGCGCGTCGCTCCGTGTCCGACAGGGCGCCGCTGCATGTGGCACACATCCAGCCCTCGGACAGCGGCGTGTAGGACTGCGGCGCATACATGCCAAAGGTGAAGCCATCGTAGGTGTCCAGGTAGCCGGCCTCGGCGGTGGCGCTGACACTGCTCTCGGCATCGTAGATGATGAGGGTGTACTGCTCGGTCAGCAGCGGCGAGGCAACGTTGCTGCTCTGGTAGGCGCCAGTGTCCCAGGTGTACGAGCCCAGCGTCTGAAAGGTCATGTTCTGGGTCAGGGTGAAGGTGCGCGTAGCGAAGCTGCACGAGGCCAGGACGTCAATGGCTGTGGGGGTGGCCTGCAGGCCGGTGTAGTTCCAGGCCCAAGTGACGAAATCGCCAATTTTGTACAGCTGCATGTTGGCCGTGGTGGCAGGGGTGACCATGACGACACCGCCGGCCGGGTCGACGGGGTTGAACGTAGTGTGGGTGGCCTCGGTCGTCTTGTTGAGGGTGGCCGTGTTGCCATTCTTGTCGGTGGGGGTGACCTTGGCCGTGTCCTTGCCGGTGGTCGTCTTACCGCCCTTGGTCGCGGTCGTGGTTGTCGATGTCTCCTGGGCACCGGTGTTGAGGTTGAATGTGTTGTCGGCACTGGGGCCGGGGGTCTGGGCCGGAGGGGTAGATGCTGCTACGACAAAGTTAGTGATCTGACAAGGTATACCCTCCAACGTAGGTTCTTGTTTACTTCTGGAACTCACTCGTTTTTGTGGTATCGGCACGACGGACGACAAAGGCGTCGAGGTTCAGTGGAGACCATGAGAAGGCGGATGTGACGGTGGACATGGAAAGGAGAGCAAAGGCCACACGGCCAAGAGACTGTGACGGCTTCATCTTGATCGTGGAGGACGTCGACGGTCAGATCTGTCGGCTCAGAAGATAGGGTTGGGCGAAGAAGAGCGAAAGGGTCGACACGATCGAGATAGCCAAGTCAAGTATGCGTGAAACAAAAGCAAACCCAAAAATGGACTTCAAAAAGGTTGAAAAGGAGGCAGCTCTTGCAGCTGCGGTAACGAGCAGGGTCCAGGGAAGAGCGAGGAGGGTATGGCGACGTGGGCGATGCAGATGAAGTAACGGCTCGGTTCTGTTGCACGAGAAACGCAGACAACGTACAGAGATGACATGCAAAGGCCGCAGTTCGCACGGGGGATGGACCACGCGTGGAGCACTGGAGCACTGGAGCACTGAAGACGCAGTACGACAGAGTAATGTTGTTGTTCGTCGATTTGTTCGGTGAGATGCTGTGCAATGCCTTTTTCTGTGGTTGCAAGTGGCGCACGAGGAATGCAGGCGGTGGAGCGAGTGAAGACGTTGCAAATTCCAAAGGAGCAACAAACAACAAAACAACGGATTACGTGAATAGGAGGGAGGCCGAAGCAAAAATCGAAAAAAAAGGGCGTCCGCTGAAACGAGTGGCGGGACGTGGCTGAAATGAAAAACAAAAGAAGAACCAAGAAGAACCAAGCGAATGTGGTGTGCCGTCGCGAGATGGAGGAACGATTGAGTGGTATGGAACGAGAGTTGAAGAAACGAAGCAGACAAAAATAAAACGAAGAAATTGGGCGACTGAAAATTGGGTGGAGGAACGGGAATCGACACGATGAGAGGCAACGACGAAGAGGGGACCAGGGGGGCACAGGACGAGGGAAGGAGCGGCGACCGTGAGAGTGGAGTTGAGGCAAGTGCAGGTAAGAACCAGAACCACCAACAAGCAAAGGGGTGGAACAATAAGAAAAACAATAAATAGAAACACGCAGCAGCGCTAGGCCGAGAAAATGGAGGGCAAGACCACAGCATGCAGCTGCCTTGATTGGCCGGGAGAGCGCGACAATGTCCCCCGTATTAGGGGGATCGGGGCTAAAATCCGTGCCCACAGCGAGAAAAATAAAGAATAGGGGAGAGATGCCGCACGATAGGGGTGTTGTCCCCTGTAAGAGTGCAGTAAGTCTTATATTCAGACGCAGAGAGCTACGGGGATTCTGCGTCCTGGACAGGGACCAAAGTGAGGCCTGGCCAAAGAGCATACAAAGTAAACAGGAAACGCGACCCAGTTGTTCTCGGCCAGCTCAGACGTCCAGGCAGGTCCAGGCCCCAAGAAACCAGGCAACCAGGCCAGATCTGGCCTTCTCACGCCCACCGCGCTGTGACCTCGTATCAGCCACCGTGTGACATTTGTGTCCAAACGGGTTGGCTGCTGTGTCCAGGGCAAAAATACATTGCTCGTATCCGCGCCATAGCCTCGTATTCTGTCCCGCTCTGTCCAGAAAACCTGACGATGGACACACGCAGCCCGTTTTCTCTGCAATGGCAAGCCCTAGGCACGCCGGGGCAGCAGACAAAAACGAAAATTGCATCATACGATACATATGCACTGGGCGCACACAACAATGCGCCGCCATCACTCAGCAGACATAAAGATCGCTCCGCCTCCCTTGTTGCCATATGGAAAATGGTGGAGCGCCCCAGGCCTACGTCTCTACAAGACCTGCGTGGAAGCCAAGATAAATTGTGACTGTGCCGATCGCCCCCTCCCCTTGCCTACTCAGTCGGTGTTCGACGGTGCTAACCGCGTGCATCTGATGAATCGGCCAGATCAGATGCTGGAAGCATGGTACGGTAAATTCGGTTTGATTTCTATCGCGCCTTTCTGTTTTGGGGAGACATCCTCCTCAGCTCGTGCGTGGTCGCAGTTACAGGGCTGCCGAAAAACAGAACTACCCCTGATCCCCCTACTGCGCGCCAGCGGCCAGTCCCGGATAGGCTAGTCTCAGTGGATCAACCTTCCCAAGCCAACCAGGCCTGACCCAGTGACACCCTGAACTGTGTCTCAGTGGACGTTTTTTTGTACTGCTAAAGTCTGCGCATTAGAGTGCTTGCTTGACGAGCTGCAGACAATACGAGATGGACACTATTTAACCTGATGATGCCCGGCGTATTCGGCAGCGAATGTGGAAACATCCAGTGACGGAACACGACATACATGAGGGTGCCATGCAGGCCTGCTTAACGCCTGCATAAAGCCTGCATAAACTCTCAAAATGAGCTGAGAGCTTGACGTGGGCAGCAACACGGTACTGCCTTTCCTTGCAGTGGCAAGCCAGTAGCGGATGTTCACGTCAGGTGGGCTTCCCGGCTTCCCGGCATACTTTTACAGCTGTCTTCTCTTTGAAGATCCACTCCGTCGTCCAACAGCTGTTTTTTTTTTTGCAGGCCATGATCTACCAGCACGTGGATGACCTCCCTGGTAACGTGCCCGTACGATTCTCTTCGCCCTTGATCAGGGACTGGCTCTTGCATCCCTTCACAGCCTTGTTGATGTTACTCGAGAACTTTCACGTAGCCAGTCTCCGACTCAACCAACTCTCCTACATATGTGTCTTATTACGGCAAGGTAAAGGCTGCCTTCTCGCCAGCCGACTTGAAGTATAAAGCGGTGTGGTTTGCTAAACACCTACCCGTAAAGTCTCATAACACGACCACTGCAGGGTACTTCGGGGCGTAGTTTTGCCTCTCATATATGGCCCGGACGCCATTCTTGGTTCTCCGCCCGTACAAGACTGAAACTGAACAGACTTGTTCAACTCCAACTGGTGAGCGTGCCGGGCCTTTGAATGGGCGCCACGTTGGCCGACGTGGCGGCTGTTGTGCGAGGTGGGAAGTTGCTAGAGCATCTCTACGCCGTAGTTGAGCACATGACCGTTTTGAAGCATATGCTACCAAATAATGCCGGCGCCACCCGCAATCTGATCGTGTGCCAGCTGGATCGGCCGGCGAGGATGTGATCAAGCGTATGCTCGGTAACGGTGTTAGTCTGGTGTGAAGTATACGGTCAAAAACTCAAAGGCGCAGTGGCAAACAAGATAAATCACAATACCATTTAGCTACTCGACGTTTGGGCATAAGGCTTTCACATTTGTAAATATATCACTTACTCTGCTCTATAGACTTTTTTAATGCAGTTATTATTAGTATCATTTTCATCACAATGATTTGTTTTTGTCTTTGTTTTTTTGAATAAAAAAAATAAAAATAAAAAAGAAATAAAAATAAACAACTTAAAAATACCATAGTTTCTTATAAACTAAACTGACTTCTAAAGCACCACTTCACTTGCCCTGGATATTGCCGCATCTGGTGTAAGGCAGCGAACACGTCTAGTGTACGTTAACATCGTGATGATCATAGCAGAGAAATGACGTTTTTACAATGGCCAGCAAGTCCCTCTATTTAAGCAACCATTCAATCATCACCATGCTACAGCCTATCTTCAGCGGTACACAGTGTTCAAGCTGAACAGAGCTCCCTTTGGGGACCATATGTCAGGCAGTGGTGCTAGTGAGACGTACCAACATTGGTTCCTTGTTAGTACTCAGGACATCGTATTGTGTATGTAAAATAGTACAATTGGGACAGGCGACGCAGGGATTGAAATAAGTGAGTTTGTTGCGCCGTGGGGGGAACGGAGTGGACCAGAGGCACCAAAAGGTTTTGGAAAAGGCATGGAACGCTTTTCACCTGTTCTTCTCGCCCTTCTTGGCCCTCTTTGTATCCCAGAACGAAATACCATCTCGACTTATCGCTGCGTTTTCTGCGCTCCTTCTCGGCAAGCGCCGAACCGCCCAGGAACAATAACCAAGGGGGCGACACCTTTTTTGTACAGTGGGAAAGGTGAACTGACTGCCAGGACGGCCTTGGTAGATGCAACTGTCCTGGTGGTTGTGACGTTCGACATCTTGTTCTCTCCTTATGTTGGACTAGTTGAATCGGGGCGGTTGTGCGCTGCTAATTTTCAGCCACAGGCAGCTCGCGCCACAACGCAAACGATGACGGAAGGACAACTTCACCTTTTCTGCGCCAACACTACCAACCCGCCAACATCGCATCAACGGCAGGCGCGACCGTGACAAAAACACACACCAACGCCGACGCCTTCTACGGCTTTCCACAAATAGTCGCCGACACAAACTCCCAGAGTCTCGCGACGTCAGTCTGCACCACGCATACAAAGGGCATTGTCGCCAATCATTTGATACAACACACCTACTACAACCGCGCTCCCTACCGCAATGGGCTGCACCGACCTCGCCCCGCCCTACTCGGCGTCGCCGGCGCCCTCCTTCTCGTCCTTTTCCTCCAACACCTCCTCTGTCTCCTACGATCCCTATGTCGACCTCGGCCGTCTGTTGGCCCGCCTCGAACAGAATCTGCTGCGTGCCGACAGCGACCGCTGGCGCCGCCTGGTCACCGACGAGTTCCAGCGCCTGCAAGCCCGCTTCGACGTGGCGGCGGCGCGCAAGCTGCTGACGCGCGTGGAGCAGAGTGCACTGTCCATCAAAGTCTTGTCGCGGCGGCACGAGGTGCAGGCCGAGCTGAACCGGCGGCGGGCGCTGGTGGAGCTGCTGCAGGAGCGGCTGGACAACCTGGACGACGAGGCACGTGCGGCGGCTGCGTTCAATCGCGGGGCGGCGGTCGCGGGCGAGGAGGAGAAGGAGGACGGCGACTCAGAGGATGGCGGTGATGGCGATGACGATACCTCTCACATCGTGCGTTCGATACGTGGTGCCGGCAGCACACAGCACCTCTCCGTGCAGACAGCCCAGCCCCAGCCGATACAACAGCCAGAACTGGCAACGCCGACAAGCGCCGAGACCGAGACGGCACCGACACCGACGTCCACAAGCCAGCCACGGAAACCACGACGGAGGAAGACGAACCGCGTGCGGATAGCAGCGCCGGGCGACGGAGACGATGGGGGGTCGGCAAGAGATGCACCAACAACGACCGCAATGACGACACGATCTAGAAGGCGGCAGCAGGCGAAGGAGGCGGTGGACGACGCGGGCATAGCGGGGGAAGCAGACGGTGCCACACAGACACAAGACACTGCCCGCACGACATCGGCCTCCCTCTTTGACAGGAGCGGCGACGGCGAGTCCGCCGGCGTCGCCACCGAGGAGGCCGTCCTCGACCACCACCGCCGCGAGCAGGAGGTTCTGTCGGAAGACATTCTGCGCCTCGCCCAGGCCCTCAAAGAAAAGTCGCTCCTCACGTCCCGCATGCTCGAGGACGACAAGGATGTGGTGGACCGCGTCGGCGAGGGCATGAACACGACCACGGACAGCCTGTCGGCCGCGAGCCGCAGCATGGCCGTGCTGTCGCGCATGACCGAGGGCAAAGGCTGGTGGGGCCGTATGCTGCTGCTGGGCATGGTGTACGGGTCGATGCTGGCACTGCTGCTTCTGTTTTTGTTCTTGCCAAAGCTGAGGCTGTAGGGAGTGGCACAAGCGAATGAGGGTGACTACGCCCTGTATAGATACGAGTTACATTGAGCCATTGCACGAGGACAGCATACGCTCGAAGCACTGTCTTATGTTGCCACACAAGTACGATACTAGAATTGGAAAACGAATCGAAGTTGTGCATGTTAATCTTCGCAGACGACGCCTCTCTAAATAAGGATATTGTGACCAGGAATTAAAGCACTGCCACCATCTCCTCTTTTTTCTTGCTCACATCTTCGTCCTCATTGTCCTTGTTGTGGCAGTTATCGTCGACTTGCTGCTCTTCTTTCTCGTTCTCGTTCCCCCCTTTCTCCTCTTTCATCTCCTTCTCCCCTCCCACTACTTCCTCGCCCTGTGTCTCCTCCACATCCTTCATCTCCTCCTCCTCCTCCTCTGGCGGAACATTCTGCTCATCCTCGATAGCGCCCACCGGCATCCCTCCCGTCGGCCGCTCGTATGTAAAGTATTTCGGTGGCAGGTCGGCATGAACCGTGTCGCCCGTCGACGGCGGCGCCCCGACGAGCCGCGCGTCCTACGCCACGCCCGTCTTCTTGTGGAAAAACCCGCAAAACTGCCCAAACGCCGTCCCAAACAGCTGGCACGTCGCGCTCGGCCGAAACGTGCGCGGCTGCGTGTGCATCCGGCTCTTGTAGTGCCGCGCCGCAAACCAGTACAGCGGCGGCTGCGCAAACGACTCAAACAGGTGCAGCACGTACCGCTCGCCCCACACGCCGGCGGCGGCGTGGTCGCGTCGCAGCGTCACGCGGTACGCGAACCCGGTGCTGTCGCGGTACAGCCGATACAGGCTGCTGTCGACAAACGCCTCGCCCTCGCGGCGGCCGCGCTCGCGCAGCGCGGCCAGCCGTTCTTGGCGGGCGGAGGTGGTGGGCGCCGCCGCGTGGGCGGCGTCGCGGCGGGCGACCGTCGTGAGCAGGTAGTTGCGCTCCGGACGGCGGCGACGCCGGTGCAGCGAGTCTTCGAGCCAGTCGCGCAGGAGGATGCGGACCG
This sequence comes from Sporothrix schenckii 1099-18, assembly GCF_000961545.1. Classification (NCBI taxonomy): domain Eukaryota; kingdom Fungi; phylum Ascomycota; class Sordariomycetes; order Ophiostomatales; family Ophiostomataceae; genus Sporothrix; species Sporothrix schenckii. The sequence continues at coordinate 372,780 of NW_015971144.1, forward strand.
TCTTGGCCTCAAGAGCCAGTTTCAGGTTGGCACAGCGCTGCTTCTTGGGTTTGGCGTACTCCTCGCGCGAGCACAGCAAGTGCGTGACGCCCTGCTCGTTGTCGGGCGTCATGGTCGCGACAAACCGGCCGCCGTTGTAGGCCGTCCAGCGGGCGACGTCGGCATCGGACCAGCCGGACCCGAGATGGCCGGCAATGGCGACAGTAACGTCGCGCAGGATCCGAGTCTTTGGTTTGGTTCGACTGGACGTGGCCGGCGCTGACAGCGACATGACGAGCGAAAGAGTGACGAGATGGTTATGCAAGTCTGGATGGGAAGACTGCCGCCAGAGTCTGTAGAAAAGAGTCAGTGAGAAGACGAGACGGTAATGAAGAACGCTGCAAGAGCAAAGACGACGAGTCCGTGAGATTAGTCAAGACCAAAAAGTCCAGATAAAGTATGATGATGAAAATGTCAATGGTGCTTTTCTCTTTCTTGTCTATGAACGTTGAAATATCAAGGTATGCCTGCCCGCTACTGGCCAAATTGCTTGGCCGCCTGCACAAATGCCCGGATCTTGGCCAAATCCTGTTTCCCGTCCGTCTCGACACCACTGCTCGTGTCCACGCCCAGGATACGGCCCGATGCCTCTGGGCCCAGCGCCGTCAGCACCTCTGCCACGTTGGCCGGCGTCAGACCGCCCGCAAACATAAACGTCAGGCTCGGGTCGCGCGCTAGCTCGGCCTGGACTGCCGACAAGTCGAGCTTCGTGCCCGACCCTGCCCCGGAATCCAACAACGTGGCAGCGTGGTATCCGCGTTGGCTGACACCAGGCTCACCCGGAGCAAACTTGTGCACGACGGGCACGGGGATCTGGCGTGCCCACTCCACGGGTTCGCGGCCGTGCAGCTGGACAACATCGAGATTGTAGAGCTTCTGCTTAGCAAGAACGTAGTCGAGCGGCTGGTTCATAAAGACGCCGACCAAGAGCGGGCGGCGATTGTGGCGGCTGGCGAGCGTGGTCCGCGCCTGGTCGAAGAAGTCGGCTGCAATGTGTGTTGCTGTTAAAGTTGATGTTGACGCAGTTGTCGCCGTAGTCGATGTAGGTGTGTCCTCCTGGTACTCGTGCACCGCCTTGGAAATGGCCAGCGCCGTCTCGTCCGACACGAAGCGTTTTGTGCCAGGAACAAGAATCATGCCGACCAGATCCGCACCGCTGCGCGCCGCCTCGAGTGCCGCCTCGGCACTACGCGTCCCGCAAATCTTGACCAGTAAGGGGCTTGTCCGTGATGAAGATGACGAAGAGGAAGAAGAAGAGGGAGTGGGGATGGAAGGAGTCGCACCTGAGCAGAGTTGGCGGATAAACACGGCCGGGTCGGCCGCGCGCATAATGGCTTCGCCGACAAGCACTGCGTTGACGCCGTCCTTTTCGTTCTCGACCACGTCGGCGCGGGTGTTGATGCCGCTCAGCGCGCACAGGATTGTGTCGGCCGGCACCATGCTGCGCAGCCGGCTGGTCGTCTTCAGGTCCACCTCGAAGCTCTCCAGGTTGCGGTTGTTGACGCCAATCACCTTGGCACCCAGCTGCGAGACCGCCCGCGTCATCTCCTCTGCATTCTGCACCTCTACCAGCGGCTCCATGCCCAGCGACTGGCTGTACTTGTAGAGACGCGCCAGCGTCGCGTCATCGAGCATCTTGACAATCAGCAACACCGTGTCGGCGCCCGCCAGGCGTGCCTCCAGGATCTGGTACTCGTCAAAGATAAACTCTTTGCGCAGGATGGCCGGCCGGTTCGGCATCGACTGCAGCACTTGGCGCACGGCACGCAGGTCCTCGATGCTGCCCTTGAACCAGTCCGGCTCGGTGAGCACGGAGATGACGCTGGCGCCCGCCAGGGCGTACGCACGCGCCTGTTCGGGCGCGCGAATGTCAATGGCAAAGACGCCCTTGGACGGCGACGCACGCTTGATCTCCGCCATGAGCGCCACGGAAAAGGGCGACTGGCGCAGGCGATCGACGAGGGACAGCGCCGGCGGTGCAGCGCCGGCATCGTAGGCGGCCTGGAAGTCCTCGAAGCGCTGTGACGGAATCTCACGCTGGGCTGCCACGAGCTCTTTCCGCCGTGCGTAGATGCGCTGCAAAATGTTGTTGCTCTTGGAGGGCGCGGCCGCACCCGAACCCGACGCCTGTGTCTTGGCGGCGGCCTTGTCGGCCGATTGCAGCGCCTCGTTCTCCGCCCAGGTGCCGCCGCGCATCAGCAAAAAGTTGCGCACCATGGTGCGGCCGTCTGCCGACAGAATGCTCTCCGGGTGGAACTGCACGCCCTCCACCGTGTACTCCTTGTGGCGCACGCCCATGATCACGCCCCGTGTGCCGTCCGGCTTGGCGATCCACGACGTTACCTCGAGCGACGGCGGCAGGCTGCCGTATGTGCCAGCCAGTGAGTGGTACCGTGTGACGGGCAGATTCTGCGACAGTCCTGCGTACACGCCCCGGCCGTCGTGTCCCAACGGCGACGTCTTGCCGTGCAGAATCTCGCCGGCCGAGTCCACCGTGCCGCCGTAGACGTCAAAGATGCACTGCTGGCCCATGCACACGCCAAAGATGGGGATCTTGCCCGAGAAGTGCCGGATGGCATCCCGGCTGACGCCCGAATCTGTCGACGGGTGGCCGGGGCCGGGGCTGACGACCAGCTGCGTGGGCTTGAGCGCAATCAGCTCGTCGATGGTGATCTTGTCGTTGCGGATGACGGTCGCGGTGGCGCCCTCGAGGACTAGGTACTGGTAGACGTTCCAGGTAAAGGAGTCATAGTTGTCGATGAGGATGACATTGGACGCCGTGGGAATGGGCTCGGCCGGCTGCGGGTGATGCGGCGAGTGGTCGATGATGTCGGACGAGGAAGCCATGGCGGGGTACATGCGTGTGAGCGTAGTGTGCACGGGCTGCCGTAGTCGTGAGAGGATGAGAGGAAGGACAATGCTCAGTCTGCACCGGGTGGGAGGAGGCGCAGAAAAGACGACGCAGCAAGACAACAAAAGCGGCCGCTGGGTTTTGTCACCAAAGTCGTGATTTGGAAGCAAGTGCGGTTTCGCTCCAACACTATGTCTTGGGGCAGGAGCGATGTGCAATGACTCGAAGGCTTCCGAACACGGACTAGCCTGGGCCCTGGCCGCCACCGAATTTTCTGTGCTAAGGTTTGTGTTGTCACACGCTGTATCTCACTTTAGTGTGTAAACGTACCGCACAGTGCGCACTGTTCCGCAACTGCGCGGCCATGTTGAGCGTCCTATGAGGAAACATCAGCCAATCTAGGCCGAATCGGCGTTCAAATGACCGTGGGATGAAATGTACCGTGCAGCGGGCTGCTTTTCGAGGACTGCTGTCAGCTTCCATGTGGAATTGTTTGTTCAATTCCATTTTCGATCAAAGCTTCTAGTGGGCACAGTCGACCGTTACAATACAGTGTGTATCATAATCGCACCGTATCGGATGACGGTCCTCCGAATGTCTGCCGGAGTGTCATCATGAATTTGCTTCCATGTTGCACCGATAACACATGGGTTTTCATCATGACGATGCGGAAGCCGATCGTCCGACGTCCAATGTCACGTCGTAGTGGTCAAGAACTGTGATCTCCGCAGATGATGATGAACCTTGTGAACGAATAGCTTTGGCAGCTCTGGTTTCAAAACCAGTGACAACGACAATGACAACAAACACAGCCATTGGGACGGGAGAGAATGGCTCTTGCGCACCTTCTTAGACAAGCTCGAGCTGCGGCCTATTCTCATACCATAGTCTTGGCTGCGTGCAAACACACTGGCCGACCTTCCGTTTCCGCGCTGCGACGGGCGATCATCTTTGGCTAAAGAGCGGGCTGCACGTATTTCCCCAGACGATGCGGAGTCGTGTCTGCCCCGCGTGTTTGTTGATCGTTCCAATATCCGCTTATTGACCAGGGTGCGCGTATTGAGCCTGAGCCTTTGCCGATGTGATATGGCGATTCGTGGATACTGCTGTCGGGGCTGCGCGGAGGCAAGTGTGAATGTTTGTTGTGAGCCGTGGCAGGGCAACGCTGACTGTATAAAAGGAAAGGCATCGCTCGGCCACACTCGCGCACGTAGTCGTCGTGTTCGACTTTCCGAGACCAACATCGTTTAGCATTGCATCTCTCGGTCGGAGCACGGCATCCCCAGTATCGTCAGACGTCCCCGCAGCAACAAATCACGATGCCCTCTTCTAGGGTCTCGGAACGCCTCAGCGTGCTCTTGTGCGTGCTAATCTGGCTAGCTGGTCTGCACTCTGTCGCGGCACATGCCGTCAGCAGAGATACTCCCAGTGACGGCGACCCGGCGACAGCGGCGGCTCATCACCAGGTCCGCCAGCGGCTGAGCCTCAACAAGGGCTGGCGCTTTTCACGCTTCACGTCCAACCCGGACTCGCTCTCGTACGCCACGCTCAAGCCATGGATGCTTGCGTCGTCCACCAAATTCACCCCATCCAAGGCCCAGCCGCCCGTGGTGCCCTCCACAACTCCCGCAGCCATCAATGCCAAGTATGCACAGGCGGGGTTTGACGACAGCGCGTGGGAGGCTGTGAATGTGCCGCACGACTGGGCTATCAAGGGCCCTTTTGGCGCGCCGGGCGTGAGTGGCGGGATGGGCCGTCTGCCGTCCAACGGTGTGGGCTGGTACCGCCGCAACGTGACATTGGAGGCCGCAGACAAGGGAAAGTCGGTGTTTCTCGACATTGATGGCGCCATGTCGTATGCGGCTGTGTGGCTCAACGGCCATCTCGTGGGCGGCTGGCCTTACGGCTATGCCTCGTTCCGCTTGGACTTGACCCCGTATGTTGTGGCCGGCGGCGACAACACTCTGGCCATTCGCCTCGACAACGCACTGGACAACTCGCGCTGGTACCCGGGCGCCGGCATCTACCGCAACATCTGGCTCGTCAAGGTGGATCCTGTGCATGTGGACCAGTTCGGCACCTTTGTTACGACGCCAGCTGTCTCCGCCGACAGCGCCACGGCCCATCTTGTTGTCGAGGTTGAGAACACGGCCACGGAGAGCCGCCAGGTCGACGTTCACACCGAGGTGCACGTCTTTGACGCAGCCACGCGCAGCGCTGCCAAGGACGTTGTCGTTGCGTTTGCAAAGACAGCCCTCACTGTGCCCGCCGGCAGCACTGCATGGACCAACAGCTCGGCCACCATTCCCAGCCCGCTGCTCTGGGGTCCACCTCCCGACCAAAAGCCCCATCTGTACGTCGCTGTAACCACTCTGTCTGTCAACGGCTCCGTCGTCGACACGTACGAGACCCGGTTTGGTGTCCGCAGCATCACGTACGACGCCAACCATGGTCTTTTCGTCAATGGTAAGAAGGTGCGCGTCCAGGGCACGAACAACCACCACGACCAGGGAGCGCTCGGTGCCGCCTTCCACGTGCGCGCTGCCGAGCGCCAGCTGGAGATGCTCCAAGACTTTGGTTGCAACGCCCTGCGCACCTCGCACAACCCGCCGGCGCCTGAGCTGGTAGACCTTGCCGACGAGAAGGGCTTCTTGGTCTTTGACGAGATCTTTGACAGCTGGGCCGGCGCCAAGACCACCAACGACTTCCACCTCATCTTCTCCGACTGGCACGAGGCCGATTTGCGTGCGTTTGTCCGCCGCGACCGCAACCACCCGTCCGTCATCGTGTGGAGCTATGGCAACGAGATTGGCGAGCAGAAGAGCGACTCGTCGCGGCGGGTGGCCCAGGAATTGCACGACATGATCCATTCCGAGGACCCAACGCGGCCGACCACGGCGTCCATGAACTCGGCGGGGGCCGGCAGCGCGTTCGCCGATGTCATGGACGTGGAGAGTCTCAACTACCAGGGCGAGGGCATGGGCACGTCGAACTTCTCGTCCTTCCCAAGCTTCCACAAGGCATACCCCAACAAGATGATCTGGACCAGCGAGAGCGCTTCGACGCTGAGCTCGCGCGGCACATACATCTTCCCCGTCACGTCTGCGTACAGTGCCATTGTGGGCAGCAATTCGGGCGGCGACGACGCCAACATGTACGTCAGCGCCTACGACCTGTACGCCCCGTCCTGGGCCTCGTCGCCCGACAAGGTGTTTGCGATGCAAGACGAGCACCCGTACGTGGCCGGCGAGTTTGTCTGGACGGGCTTCGACTACATTGGCGAGCCGACGCCGTACAACAATGCACGCAGCTCGTACTTTGGCATCATCGACTTGGCTGGTTTCCGCAAGGACCGCTTCTACATGTACCAGGCACGCTGGCGCCCGGACGTGCCCATGGCCCACATCCTGCCGCACTGGACGTGGCCCGACCGGGTGGGCAAGGTCACGCCCGTGCACGTCTTTTCGTCCGGCGACGAGGCCGAGCTGTTTGTCAATGGCCAGTCGGCCGGCCGCCTCAAGAAGGCCGAGTACACCTATCGTTTCCGCTGGGACAACGTCACCTATGCCGCGGGGGACCTCCGCGTCGTCACGTACAAGAACGGCAAGGAGTGGGCTGTCGACGCCGTCAAGACCGTCGGCGCTGCCACCCACCTGAACTTGGTCGCCGACCGCACGACGATCGCGGGCGACGGTCTTGATCTGTCGTACCTGACCGCGAGTGTGGTCGACGCCGACGGCAACACGGTGCCGCAGGCCAACAACGCCATCACGTTCACGGTGGCGGGCGCCGGCGAGCTCGTCGCGACGGACAACGGCGACCCGACGGACATGACGGCGTTTCCCAGCGCGACGCGCAAAGCCTTTAGCGGTCTGGCACTTGCCATTGTGCGGGCCAAGGGCTCGGACGACGCCGGGAAGAATGCGACTGTATCGGCGAGTGCGCCGGGTCTGAAGGGCGCACAGGTGACATTGACTTTGTCGTGAATGTTGAGGAGGTCCAAAAAGGGCTGCCGTCACTGTGTCGTGCAGTATGCGGAGAGTAAGAAACACAAGAAGGCTAAAAGTTATAAAAATACATTTATACATTTGTGTACATGAAATTAAAAGGGGCTGACACTTGATGCTTCTTCCTTCATATCGTGAACGTATGCAAGTCGTGCTTTCCAACATTGACGCCGTTTGAGTTGCCCCTTCCTGTTGTTGATTAAGTGAAGCTACTGGGAAGGGAAGCTGCGAGCGGTGGCATTGGCTAGTGCAAGCTCTTGGTCCCACAAAAATGCACGCCAACCGTTCCCGTTCCTGCCATTCAGGTCAGGCCCAGCACTACCCAACCAGCACTAGACTGCTAGAAGCTCCAGCCGCGTCTTTTGCAGTTGGCTGTTTCCTCGGATAATATTTTTCTGCCGCTGCTTCTCGCGATACCTTCAAACGGACGTCCCAAAACACACCATCTGCAGACAGGCATCACAACCGCCAACTCCACCCTGCATCTGCCTCACACTCGTTTGTTTTCTTGTCCAACGACGCGCAACGCGCGCCTCAATCGACCGTCCGAGCGCGCTTTTCACGCGGCAGATGCTTGCGCTCGCTGGCTAGCCGTTTCCTACAATGGCGCCGCCGCCGGACAACGTCTACTTTCCGCCCTTGGGGGGGCTCCTCGAGGGCGAGACGGCGTTGCTGTAGGTTGCCGTCTCCCATGTCGTCTCGTTATGATGTGTCCTTGCAGCCTTACTAACCGGCCAGATCGTGGAAACTCATCGCCTCGGCCCTCGTCGACACGGCCGGCGACCGCCTCACCTCGGCCGCGGTGACGGAATTCCTCAAAGACCCGTTTGTCCTCGAGCTCCTCAAGAACCCTGCAACGACCTTTGCACCATCAACGGCGCAGTCTGCTGCGGCCCTCGAGACACGCACTGCCGCCATCCACGTCACGCCCTCTTCGACCGACAAGTACGACCTCAAGACCATCCAGGCCGATGCCCGCTGGCTCAGCAAGACCGCCGCCATCAATGAAGTCGCTGCTCTCCGGATCGTCGTTGTCGAGCTGCAGAGCCGACCGCACACGTTCTTGGCCAGCCCGCTGTCTTCGCAGGATGCTACCAACGTCCGCAAGGCCGCCTCGGGCAGCAGCAGCAGCAGCCTGCCGGCCGCTGAGACCACCGTCGACGCCGATGTACTATGGACCGAGTTCAACACCGACCAGAGCCGCCAGCGCCGCCTCCTGGCGACGTATCTGTCCGAACGACGCGCCCTGGCCAAGTCGACCGACCACTTCACCTCCCTCATCCTGCACAGCGCGCCCGTGTTTCCCAACGCCGACACCACGGCTCTCCCTGCGGTCAACGCGGCCATTGAAACCCTGCGCAGCGAGATCGTCAAGGGCAGCCTCGGCCAAGCACCAGGCGCCGACCTAGACGGGCGTGCATTCCTCAAATCGATCCCCACATACGTTGCCGAGCTGCGGGGTTGCATGCAGCGCGCTGGGGCTGGCATCCAGGAGTCCTTAAAGTGCGCAGGGTCCGTCGTGACAGAGGAGCTTGCTCACGACTGGGTGCAGACAGCCTTGGCGGAAGCGGTGCATTTCCTGTCGGTCATCTTCCTGGTGCTGCAAGCATGCGGGCGGACGTTCCTTTCGCCTGCCGTGACGGCCGAGTGGTTCAGCTTTGTCGGCGAGTACGGCTTTTTGGACGGCATCACACCTGGCTTCGAAGCCATGGCAGAACTGATTCTGCCACTGAAAACGCTTGTCTGCGTCAACTCGCTGATTCTCTTGAACCTCAACCGCGCCATTGGCTACCTCGACCATGACCTTGAGCTCGAAGGCGACGAAGAACCGTACATCAACGACACCGACGTCCTCGACACCATCCACGGCGCGATTGTCAGTGCAGCCGAAGGCGGCTTGGCTACGGCGAGTCCCGTCTTTCTGTCCTGGTCGCTGATTCTGCACCGCATGGACGTGTCCTTCCAAGAGCGTACGGAGCGGCGGGATCTTGCCCAGAACCAGCGGGCCCAGGACGGCTTCGAGCTCGACAACCAGCCTTTCCACATCCACCAAAGTTTGCAGCCGCGTGGCCGCCGCAGCTCTGTCGGCAGCATTGTGTCGTTGGAACCTGCGCGCTACGATGGCTTCCTAAACGAGCAAATCTTGCCTCATGCTGCAGAGGGCGAGCCACTGGTCCCGAGACTTGCCATGGCGGCCACCGACCAGTGCCAGGTGTACGACGTCGTCATCGCCATGGCCAACTGTGCCGGTGGCGGCGCCGACGCCGCCTTCCGCCCTGGTCTAGGCCCACGCATCCGCCTCGTCTTCCTCGAGCTGCTCACGGCCAGCTTCCCCATTGTCGGCTACCAGGCCGACCCCCTCAGCGCACTGCTGTCTGTCCTGTCTGGCGGCCACGAGACGTGGGATCTGCCCGACGACGACGAGACCGTGGCCCGGGCTGTTTTGAAGGACAGCCGTCTCCTGCAATTCTACGTGCAGAACTCGCTGAACCGCTTCCCCTACGAATTCACACCCTTTGTCTCCATCTCACGCCTCCTCGCAGCATGCACATCAACACCCGGGCTCTCAGACATTGTCGTCGAGTCGCTGCTCCAGACACCGAGCCTCACATTTACATTGCCGCCAGGCTTTGAGGGCTACGCCATGATCGACGACGTTGACCATGCGACTGCTACGATGCAGCTGACTGAGGACATCCCCCTGTTCCCAACCGGAGCGTCGCGGAAGCGGTTGGCGTACTACAACGAGAAGCAGGTCGCTGTGATCCCCGCTGGCTCGTACGGTCGCTTCATGATTGACGGCAGCGGCATCGTAAACATCGACTACGAGCACTCGACGATCGCACTCCTCGGCAAGCGCCTCGACGCGAACTTGTCCGACGACATGTACGAGCCTGTCCTCGGCTTTCTGCAGCAGTCTGAAGTCGCCGAGGCCATTCGTTTGCTGGCGGCACTGGTGCGCTCAGAGGTCCGGAAAGCGTCCAAGAACGGGCAGCCAGCGGACTCGGCGCGCGCATCCGAGGCTGGACTGGCCATTGTCCAGGAGGCCAGCCGCGACCTGGAACAGGCCAAGGACATTGTGTCTGTCATCTGCGACACCCTCGACAACCTCATTCAGGACGGGCCGGCCGAGACCGACGAGTCGCGCATGGCCGTGCTCGCTGTCTGCGTCGACTTCTTGCTTGCCATCCTGCCCCTCTGCCCTGGCCGTGTCTGGTCCTACATGGCGCGGTGCCAGCTGCTCAACACCGAGTCGAGTGCCGGCCGGCTGTGCATTCTCACTGGCGCCTCGGACGTTGTTTCCGAGCGCTTCAACTTTTTGAACGTGTCCATCCGCTTCCTCTCCGGCCTCGTGCAGAATGCCATGAACAGCGCCGTCCAGCGCAAAGTGGCCACCAAGCCGAACGGCCGCAGCAACCAGCACAAGAGCAACGACGACAGCATCTGGCTGGGCACGTCGGACAAGACTCTGACGCAGGTTAGCCTCTCCATTGCGCAGACGGTGGTCGACGTGTACGAAAACACCAGCACCTGGAAGTTCGCATCCGAGGTGCAGCGTGCCAGCCTCGTGTCCGGCGCCATCGGCATCCTGCAAGACATTGTCGTCAACGCGTCTAGTCTCGAGTCCCCGACCGAGCAGGAAAGCCTGGTCGCCTGTTTCGAGCCGGCCGCCCAATTTATCATCAAGAGTTTCCTGTCTTCCTCATCCTCGTCGCTGCGCTTCCAACCCCTCCTCACCTCCCTCCTCCTTGGCCTCGAGCTTCCGCAGTCTACTTTATACCCCCAGCGGTACAAGCTGGCGGTGGACCGCGTGGTGGCCGCGCTCGAGCTGTCGGCGGCCCTGCTCAAGGTGACCAACCACGTCGACACGACCGGCAAGGCGCCCGAGCTGGAGACACAAATCTTCCAGATCGCCTCGCTACCGGCACGCCTGTGCGCGCTCAGCGACAGCACACTGCGGCCGGCCCTCGATCTCCTGACGGACCTCATCGTCACAGCAGCCGCGCGGGCTAGCGAACCGCCGTCGCTGCTTGGTTACCTGGGCCCTCAAATATCCCGGTCCTTTTTGGGCGTGCTTCTAGCCATGGACAAGCCGTTCAAGCGGCCGATGGAGGCAGCGCGCATCTGGAAGTTCTTTTCTACGATTCTGCGGCACCGGCAGCAGTGGATGGCCAACTGCCTCCTGACGGGCAAGACGCCGCGCGAGGCACTCCAGACCGACGGCAAGGTGACCAAGCTGTCGTCCGACTCAGCCCTGGCCAAGGCCAAGGAGGCTCTCAAATCCATAGCGACCCTGCCGCACGTCGAGTCGCTTGCCATGCTCGACTTTTTCGCCGCCGCACAAAACTACTGGCCGTGGACCATCTTTGCGATCCGCGGCGACAACGATTACCTCGACAGCATGCGCGCGTATGTGCGCGACCTGCAACCAGCCGCGACGACGGCCAAGACCGATGCGCTGGCGGCGTGCAACGAGGCCCGTATTGCGGCGTACATTGCCGAGAGCTTTGCCATGCAGCTCTACCACATGCGGCAGATGGGCACCGAAGAAGTGTTTGCGCGCGACGTCGTGCAGGACATTGACTACTACATTCGCGACGGCGTGGCGGTCGGCGGCTACAATGCGTCACTGCATGCCAACTTCCAGCGCAACTTTGGCAACCGGTATACGGGCTGCTCGCTCGACCAGTTCAAGCGGTCGATGCTGCAGCGCCGCGATCTCGGCCCGCAATTCTACTACGCGCTCGACCTCGCGGACCGCATGCTGTCGTTTGATGCGGCCTGGACGGGCAGCAAGGGCTTCCAGAAGGAGATGCAGACGGCCAACGTCAATCTGTCACTTGTGGACGCGCAGATTGCGCTCTTCCATGCGTGGGAGGTCCTGCTGCTGGAGCTGAGCGTGTGCCTGCTGCCCAAGAACCGCCGGCTGCCGGTGGTCATGCTGCAGCTCGCCGAGCAGTGCCTGGCGGCGAACCAGAACCGGCAAGGCCCCGAGCTCATCTTTGTGAAGATTGCACAGAGCCGGGCCAACCTGGCGTTGTTGCTGCTGCAGCGGCTCGCGGAATACGCGCTGCTGCCCAAAGACGTGTCGCAGCTGCTGTTGACGGTGTGGACGAGCATCCACAGCGTGGAGAATCCGTGGTCGGTCGAGCGGACGCCCTACTTCCGCACTCTGCTGCGCATCCTCTACATTGTGCTGCGCGGGTCGCGGCGCGGCCAAGCCGAGAGCGGCAGCGGTGCCGTTGCCGGCGCCGGCGCAAATGCTCCTATCGGTAGTGTCGAAGGCGATGGCACCGCCGCCGCCGCCGCCGGGAAAGCACCTGCGACGCAAGGTGGGACGGTATCCGAGGACGGCGCCATGGTGGTGTCCACCACACAAACCGTGCTGAACGTCCTCGATCGCGTGGTGGCGCACGGGTTCCGCGCGCTGGTGACCATTGTACACGACGAAGAGACCGAGTCGCGGCCCGAGGACCTGGCGCTGCTGACGGCTGTTCTGCAGGCGTGCCTCAGCACGCCGGGTATGAGCGACTGCCAGTCGCAGGTGCTCAACATTATGGCCTCACACGACGTGCTGCATGTGGCGACGTCGCTCTTTTCGTGGTCGGACAAGCTGCTCGTCGACGACCGTGACCCCGTGTACGGCGAGCTGAGCTTGCTCTTCTTGCTCGAGTTGTCGGCCCTGCCGGTGGTGGCCGAGCAGCTGGCGTGCGACGGGTTCCTGAGCCACCTCACGTCGGCCGGGCTCGCGGCGCACATGCGGCGGCCCGGGGTGTCCCCGTTTTCGGACGTGGCGGTGGCGCAGCGCTGCTACAGCATCTGGGCCAAGGCCGTGCTGCCGCTGCTGCTCAACATTCTGATTGCGCTGGGCACGAGCATTGCGCCGGAGATTGCCTATGTGCTCAACCAGTTCCCCACCCTGCTGGAGACGAGCGTGCAGCGGCTCGAGGCGCCGGGCCTCAGCCGCACGTCGGCCGCGACCCTCCGCGACACCACCAGCAAGAGTGCCAAGGGCGGCGGCGGCGACGCGCCGCTCACGCTCCTGGCCGTCAACGAAGTGCACTCGCTGGCGCTGCTGACCCGCGTGCTCGAGGTGCTGCGGGTCAACCACGCGCGCGACATTGCACCCGTGGCATGGGACGGTGCGCTGGTGCTGGAGAGCGTGGACTTTTGGCTGTCGCGGCCGCGGCTGCTGCGGGAGCGGCTGGTGCCGCTGGGGGCCCGCGAGGGCGAGTGGCGGTCCGCCGAGGCGCAGCACTTCAAGGGCCTGGCGGAGAACCGGCTGGAGGAGAAGGTGTTGCAGCTGATGGGCGTGGTCAAGATTATCTTGAGCGACGACGAGACGGAGTAGCGCTAAGGGTGTGACGGGGGGGGGGGGGAAGTGTTAATGTTCTATTTGGCTTTTCTTGTTTTTGATCTTTGCCATTGTCTTGCGATTTGGATGCCGGCTGCTATGTTACGTTTGCTTTTCCATGCCATGTATGTACATTTTTGTTTTAGATTGTATCTCGAAAGATACGACATGACGGCGTACAAAGGATACGTCGAACGAGTGACAGAACACAAAATAGCGAGAATCGGAGCCGGTACGCAGCATTTGTCATGTAAAAAAGATGCGATTCGTCCATCCAAGGGCTGTCTATGTACTGTCTTGCACTGTCACGAGAGCCGTACCCTGCGTGTCGCCTTTTCGTCCTTATTCAAAGGAGAGGGTCGTCACCGCTCCCAATATTCATGGAAGATGCATGTCCACGTCCATGTCAATGTCCAAGCCAATGTCCCATGTTTCACGTAGCTATAATACAATGAGGCGTCTTGCCACCAAACTCCGGTATCGTATGTCGGTCGTTTTCGCCTCTCTCCGTCTATCGGACGCCGGTCATGCGTTGTACTTTTTCGTTTTCATGTTTTGTCATCGTCACCACAAGAGTCCTTGTCGCGCTGCCACCGCGCCACGATTCGCCCGCTTATCGCTGCTGCTGCTGCTGGTTCATCTCGGCCGTGTTCTCCTGGAAGCGCTCCGACAGGCGCTGTTGCGTGGCCAGGTACTTTTGCACACAGCGGGTGACGCAGCCGCTCTCGCGGGTGGACACGGACTTGGACGTGAAGTCGTCGATGCACGAAGCGAAGCAATGGTCGACAAGGTTGGAGAAGACCTGTCGTCCGACGTTAACATATGAATCAATGGATCTGCCAGCCGGAGGACGGCGCGTACCCCGATAAACTCCTTCACCTGGCGCTTCTGCATGCGCTGCTCCAGCTCGCGGGTCTCGGCAGCAGTGAGGCTGTGCGACAGAAAGAAGACAATGGGTTAGCGATTAAGTTCGTGGAGGTCACGAGGGGCAGCCGGTCGCGAGGACGAGACAGGGCCCGGACCAGCCGCAGCATCGTCGAGGGACGGATACATACCCGTCCATTGTGTCAGTTCGTGTGGGGTGAAAAGTTGCGTGTGTGTATGGGGTACGGTATTCGTCGAGGTAGAAGTGGTGTCGTTGTGTGGTAGACCGTGGTCGGCGCTCGTCAAAATCGAATATCTCGATATACGTCAAGATGGGGACCAAGAAAATTCGTTGTCGATGGCCGACTTACTGTACCCGGCTAAAAAAGCGGGGCCCCGTCCAGCGGCGGCCAGCCCAACCAACTTCCAGTTCCTTAACTATTAGTCATCATTTCAGCCAATCACAGAACACGCAACACAAGCACCCAGAAGCTGCCCTAAAGCTGCAGCCTAAAGTGTCCCGGAAGGCGACTCTAACCACCTGAAATGCTTGAGACCCTGTTCAGCATCACCTAAAATCCTTGTGACAACCTTTAAATTCTGACTGTGAGACCATGCAAGGATACGAGGACGTAAGGATGCGAAAAAGCGAAGATAGTGTTGGCTTACGTTGTTCTCAACCTCTGCGCTGGCAGGCGCGCGGGTAGCGGGTAGGGATGGTCTCCTCTGTGTTCCGCCGTGCTTTTGCCTATTCTCCGCATTCCTGTCCTGCGCCTCGCGCTTGCCTCAACGTGCACAACCCACGACTTTTGCATGGGAGGTAATTGCGACATCAATACTGAGAAACCAACAAGGGGGAAAGGGCGTTCGGCAGAAAACTCCGGACGACCCTTTGTGCCCGTTAGGCGCTTCACCGACGGACCACTGGACAATCGACGCCCCGTCTGGTGTCTAGTATATCGTCGTATGTAACCTCTCTCACTCAACAGCATCTCACTCCTCACCTGTCCTAGCCTACTAGCCTCTCAGCCTCTGTTCTCTCCAGATGCCCCTCCATCTGCACTGCTCACAAGACCATGCTCATGCACACCAAGTGCCCCATGTGCCCCAGTTTGGGCCACACAAGCAGGCCACTGAAACAAATGATGCCAATGTGCAGGCCAAGAGGCAAGGCCGGAGGCAAGGCCGGCTGCGAGGGGTCCAGAAACAGGTCAGAGGAGCACGTCTAATTATGGAAACAGGCGCGGCGATCTCACCGTCCTGGTGGTTGTCTGCTGTTTGTTCATGACTGGCTCCATATTCGTACTTGAGGTGGCCGGCCGTTTCAAACATTTCCAAGCGTTTTCAGATCCTCATACTCTGTAGTCTGTGTATGACAAACTGAATTCTTCTCGGCGAGAACCCACGTGTCAGTCGGGAAGAACATGCCGTAGTTTGATGTCATGGTGTTGTTGCTCCTTTTTTGGTTTGTGGCCACTGTCAGAGTTCCGAGCCACATCGTCGTCCTTCACGATACGCCAAAACCTCAGAAAAACACACGACATGGCAATCAGGAAACGAACGAGGCGAAGCACAGATCCATCCTGCATTGCACCCCTGTCGCCTCTTTTCGTCGACCTTCTTCTGTCACTTGTTCGTCGTTGTTGTTGGCCTGCCGCGACTAACCGTGTCTGGGAGAAAGGCGGCAGGGCGGGCACCAATGCAGGCTGTTGTGACGTCGTCCTGTTGGGCGCAGCCAAAAATAAATTGGAAGGACGAAATAGAGGCGAGACAAAACAGAAGGCAGGAAACGGCAGTGTTCTAGTCCAGTCTGGTTCTAACGGCTTTCCAACTGTGTACATGGCGTCGCATTTTCCTGTATCGTACGGATCGTACCAACGGAACAATGAGGCTGGGGCACTGGGCATTTAAAGTCGATCTCGTAAAACTGCAGAATACCAACGTTTCCGTACAGCCCCCAAGACCCGCCGTCAACGATTCACGAGCTTTACGGAAGAGCTGTCAGCTCTTTTAGGATCGAGCTGGAGCTGGAGCTGCATGGACCAAAGAGCAACACGAGAAAAGTCTAGGCACAAGCAGATAAGAAGATGTCATCGTGCGTCTATTCGGGTGGCTGCATTGGCGATGGTTCATTGACAGCTGAGGTCTGATGTCGAGTCTTGGCCAGGCGTCACATCACATTGTGGGCCCTTTCTTCGTAAAGTCCTTCCTCCAAGCCACAATCGCAAACTTGGTGATTTTTTGTTTTGTTCACTTTCGTCACTGGCAAAAATGATCGTCGCAAGAAACCCGGTTGCGGCTTTCTGCCGTCTGAACGGCGACTGGTTCGCAGTCCCCTCCGTCGCGTCTTGGGCTCCAGCGGTCCTTTGCCTGTTCCCGTCTCTTTGGCCCGCCCAAGTCCTTTTTTCTCTACCCACCCGCTGGGATCGACATATGAATTTCCCTTCCGATCGACAAAATTTGGTTTATGAAGTTTGACATTTCAAGATTCAGAGCGTCGTTTCGTCCCGCCCTTGCATCATACCAATATCGCAGAACCGGCGTGTGATGTCGACAACGAGACATTTCCCCAGACCACGAAAGATCAGGTTCGAGGTTTTGTTGCGGGCCTGAAGCAAGCATGCTTCGCATTATGCACGGTCTGGCCTGGTCTCGCTCTAATTAGCTCTGTTTCGCCGTATACTGCTTTTCGCCGTCCGCTTTTGGCTTTCCGCCGTTTCCTTCTGCGAAGCCCTCTTCTGGTCTTTGGCCCCTGTGTTTCGTTCCTTTTTCCTTGTCTTGGCTTATGGACGATTCACTCCGTAGATGCTGCCGGGTTTTACCCAGTCGAAAACAAGCGTGAAAAACTGCAAAGAAATGAAACCGGGGAATGTATACAACATACAGAGTAACTACATAAGACAATCATTGCAAAGGAAACCCCTGTTTCGTTTCCGTTTTCAACGTGGTGTGGGCCTTCCTTTTAATAGGCGACAAATAGAACACTCTTCACTTTCAAAAGTGATAAACATAAGGCACCACAAAGAACAACTGGGAATTGCACGCGGCTTGCCTTGGTGCAGTTTGGTGCGTGCCTAGATCGGATGGACAGCAACGCTTGATTTGACTGGGCCCGTAGGCGCGGGTCTGCAGGTGGCAACTGAGAGTACTGGAAGGCTTTGGGAAGCTAACGGTACTTTGTGGGTGCTTAGGCGGGGACAAAGAACGAAAGACGTCGCGGCGTTCATGAGGAAAGAGCATGAACAGAGTGCGAAAAGCAGCACAAAAGAACCCACAAGAAATGCAAACAGCAGGCGCGACTGACCAAGAACAAAAACGGGAAAGAACGACTCGTAGCGGCCCATGTGTGGCCAGGCTGGTCGTCCAAGTCCAGAACCACCGTTTTCCCTTTTTTTAGAAACAGCAATTTCACTAAAAGAGACAAAAGACACCGTCTGGGGCTCTGGAACCTTGGAACACTGCTTAACCGCACCGTTTCTGCACGTCGCTTCCCGTATCCCCCTCAAGCCCCTCTCGCTTCTGATGCGCACATGCGCACTAAGGTCCCGTTCCCACGTACCCCGGCCCGCCGCCCAATCGTTATTACCAGTCAGCTGCCTGGAATAGAAGCAGGATCAGGACTAATATGACAGTCA
Organism: Sporothrix schenckii 1099-18; assembly: GCF_000961545.1. Lineage (NCBI taxonomy): Eukaryota > Fungi > Ascomycota > Sordariomycetes > Ophiostomatales > Ophiostomataceae > Sporothrix > Sporothrix schenckii. The sequence goes on from NW_015971144.1 coordinate 390,531, forward strand.
AAGCCCGACAGGACAGGGCAGGCAATAGCACAGGGCAAAACACCCACCGCCTTCCCGGCTCCCCCCTGCCCTGGCCTAGTTTTATAACAAAGCACGGAGTGCAGATTATTACGACGTATGAGTCGCTCCTGCTCTCCCGCCACTTTTCACTTTCCTCCTAATTCCCCTACCCACCGAGCCACCCCTCGTTCCTTCCCAGCACCCGTCCTGCTTTCTTCCCCAAAAATACCTCCCTGCACAATCCCTCTTTCCCGCCCATAGAGCAACAAAGCCCAAGCCGGACGGCGTTCTTCTTACGTCTGCCTCCACCGCCAACAGTAGCGCCACAGTCGCTCCTACTTATCCCTGTCGCTGCTTTCTCAGGCCCCTTCCCATTATCTGGTCGCTCTTTCTGTTCTCTACGAAGTACTGTTTCGCAGACTCGCCCTTTCCTACGCGAGCCCAGACTGCAACTGCCCAAGTCCATGTTGCAGTTGCTTTCGTTTGGCCCCCCCCTCCCCCGAGCTCTCGTCAACTTATTTGCACCTCCATTTTCTTGTTTGATTTTCCTCCCTCATCTCCATCTTTTGTTCCTCTTTGTAATTGTCAACGCACCCCCTAACAAATCGACCGCGACCAGAAGTGGTCCTTTCCCACGCCCTAACCGTGTCGGCTCTATGCATTTGGCATTTGGCTGACTGTTCCCCCTCCTCCCATTCTCCTTCTTCACCCCCCGTTTTTGGTCGCCTCCCAACGTTTCGTCTCCTGACGCTGGGTCGCGCGCGCTTCGACTTTTTTTTTATTTACCTCGAACCTACGGAGTACATTGTCGTCGCGGCCCGTACATACGCCGTTTCTCACGCCCCCCCTCCCATCACCCCTCGCAGCATTCACACAGAGACTGCTATTGCTCTTTTGCCGGCCTTGTCTTGCCAACTTTTGTTTCTTCAATCAATTCCCTCGTTTCTGTTTCTGCGCTCGACGTTGCCCGACTCGACCAGAGCTCGCTACCCTGGTCAACCCTGTTCAAACGCAATCTCTTCATCCCATCGCAGCGCCGCCTTTTCTTTTACTCGACTAGCATAGCGACTTTCGAATTTTCCCGTCTTTTCGCATCACGACGTCCGCGCAGTTTGTCCCGCCTCTGTCTCGCCCCAAACCCGCGGCTCGTTTCTCGACAAACTAACTCGAAACGACTCGTTAGACTTCGCGTCGACCTGCTTCCTACGCGTCCACGTCCTTTGCGAATCCGTCCGTCTATGCCGCCAACGACAGTATTCAACGATTGCTTTCCCCCTTTGCGTACCATACCGCATCTGCCACGCGGCCCTTTGCGCCAGTGTCGACAGCCTTCCCAGCGTTCTCGGCAGCCTCCGCGCTCTACGTCTCCGTTCCCGCCACGTAACTGACAGTCGCGTCGCTGCTAAGCTGGCCTCTTCCTGCGCCTGGGACACGTCTCCGTTGATCTCGCGAACCGCGGTTCTGGACAGTTTGCAGTCGCCGCCCTCTTGTACTCGAGCAGTCAATTCACAGAACTGACAAGGACTTGCGCGGGGTCCCCGGCGCGTCGCGTTCGTCGCTATCGTCGCCATCGTCGTCGTCTGCAAAAATGACGGATTCTAGTCCTCCCTCAACCAATCCACCAGGGGCGACACCAGCCCAACCGTCCGGCGGTCCCTCCCAATCGGAGCACCCAAAACAGCAACAGGAGCCTCAGCAGGAGCCTCAGCAGCCTCCGCAACAGCAGCGACAGCCGCCTCGGGAGCACACACCAGCCCAACAAATCCAGCTTCAACAACAGATTCAGCAACAGCAGCAGCAGCAGTTGCTCAAGGCACAAGCGCTGGCGCAGGCGCAAGGACAAGCACAGGCCCAACCACACCAACGGTCGCACCATCTCCCAGCGTCCCTGAATCCAGCACACGCTCATGCTCCGAACGCGCATCAAACCCGCCAGCCGAAATCACCTGCTTCGCCGCCGCCCGTGACGATGCCTCCACCACAAGCCACCGCTGCCTCGCCGCCCACAAAACGCGACCTCAAATCGTGGTGGAAGGGCTTCAAGCTCCAATCACGAAACCACGATGTTCAAGGTAAATAAATTGCGCTCTTTCTCCATTTTTTCCTTTCTTTCCTTTCTTTTCTCTCTTTGTTTCCCAATGTGTTGCCCTGCTTGCCTGTTGCGCAAGACCCTTTCTTTGTCTGCTGCTATGGCCTGTGGTCGAAGAATGGTACTTTTGGTTTCTTGGCCCTGGACGGAGCGGCCGACATCTACCGAAATTGCGCAACCGCTTAAAAACGAGAGCCGGGTCCATTTCCAGCCCCCTGGCCCCGTGCCGGTACTCGTCACCCGAGCCCACCGTTTTTGCTATTCGAAGTGGACATCTTCGAGTGCGCATTTGCAACCTGCGACTGTGCCTGCTGCGGCTTGGGGTGTGCAATTTTGTGTCTGCCCAGCTCTACCTTTCCTTACGGATCTGTTTTTCATTTTTGTCATCCGATGGGAAATAGGACGTGCGAAATACGGTGCCACTAGGCATGCGCCACGCTGCTTGTGCCACTCTGGAAGGGCGATGCGATAAGGCTAGAATTGTTGCACAGCATCCCATTGTCATGGCCACTGCCGAGGACCAAGGGAAAAGCTCCAAGGAACATATGGGGCGGACAGCGTGCAGCGACACTAACTGACTCAGTCATGCGTGTGGAACGTGGGGCGACTGCACTTTTCTTGGAAAGCAACGACATCCTGCTAACATACGTCTCCAACAGAACAAGCTCCCCCGGGCATCTTCGGCGTACCCTTGCGGCAGAGTATCGCGTACGCAAACGTCGCCATCTCCCTCGTCGACGAGAACGGGAAAAGCTATATTTACGGCTATGTCCCCATTGTCGTTGCCAAGTGCGGTGTTTTCTTGAAAGAGAAGGCAACCGAAGTGGAGGGCATTTTCCGTCTGAGTGGCTCAGAGAAGCGGATCAAGGAGCTCAAACTCGCTTTCGACTCGCCCGACCGGTACGGTAAGGGGTTGTCCTGGACCGGCTACACAGTACATGATGCTGCCAACGTCTTGCGTCGGTACTTGAACGACCTCCCCGAGCCTGTTGTCCCCCTCGCTCTCTACGAGCGTTTCCGGGACCCATTGCGCCATGCCATCAAACAAGGCCCCAGCGACGCCGACGGGCCGCAGTTCATGGAGAACTTTGACCTGGCTGGTGCCATTCACAACTACCAAGACCTGATTACCGAGCTACCTCCACTTAACCGCCAGCTCCTGCTCTACATCCTCGACCTACTTGCCGTTTTCGCCGCTAAGGCAGACATCAACCGCATGAACTCTCAGAACCTGGCCGCCATCTTCCAGCCGGGTATTCTGTCGCACCCCTCGCATGCTATGGCACCCGAAGAGTACCGTCTCAACCAGACCGTATTGATATTCTTAATCGAAAACCAAGACCACTTCTTGATTGGCATGCGCGGCACCGCCGCCGACGAGCAGACCGTCCAGGAGGTCTCCCGAGGCACACCACCTGTGACACCCGGTGTGCAGATGGAGGGTGCCGGTGCTGTTGGTGTGTCCCGCACTGCTTCTAACGCAAGCGCTGGCGCCGAGAGCGTGGCCCGGGACGGTAAGATTCGTCGCAACCGGTCGACCTCGTCTCGTAACTCGCGGCACTCACGACACTCGAGCGCCCATGTCGCTGTCAGCGGTAACCATGTTGGTGATGGCAGCGGTGGCCTCGGTGGCGATGGTAACAACCACGTCGGCCATGCATCAAGTCCCCGCAGCAGCAGTCCTGCGAATGCGACAACACCCACGACCGCCGGAAGCGGCAGCACTGGCGGGCTCTCTCGCAGCAACACATTGCCAGCAAGATCGCCGGGCATTGGCCCCGGCCGGTTTGCGAAGCGAACGGACGCGTCCGGCGGCCCAGTGTCCCCTTTGACGCCCATATACCCCCACCAGACGGCACAGGCCGCGCCCGCTTTCGATCCCGTCGCTGAGGTTGCCACACCCCCCGAAGACTCCAATACACCTGACCCGTTCACAACGGTCATGATCGAAGGCGCCACACATGTGGCCCCACCCAGGGACGTGCCGGGTCTGGGTGTCTCGCCCGCCACACCCATTTCGCCCGTTGCCGAAGCGGGAACCAGCACACCTTCCAAAGAGCGCCGGTTCCAGCTGTTCCAGCGCTCCAGCACCAGCGAGAGTGGTGCGGGTGAACTGCGGCCACAGCCGAACAAGCTCAAGAAGAAGAGGCTGCCCAGCAGCGCCAACCCGAGCGCACAGAGTTCAACAGCCTCATTGCCGTCGTCGGCTGCCTACGCGTCACCCAACTACGAGCCAGTTGTAAACCCGCTGGAAGGGCATGCGAACCAGTTGGCCACAGCCACTGCTGGTGGCCACGGGTACGACGGGTCTATGGAACACCGTCGGGAAGCCCCTGCACCAACGGGCTCGGACGGTGCCAACGACTCAACACCGCGTGTATCTCAAGTCCCGTCGGCTGCGACCACAGCGACAACGACGCCTACACCGGCCACTGCCCCGGCCGTTGCTAGCACCGCTGCACCAGCTTCGTCCGAGTCCAAGCTCCGCCCATCGAGAAACTCGCCGTCCGAGTCTCTCCACAGCTCCTTTAACGAAGGATCTGATATTGACCAGGTCGATGAGTCCGCCGCCGCCACTGCCGCCGCCGCGCAGCTAAACGAGACGCACACGGAACCTACCGAGAAGTCGAAAAAGCGTCTCTGGCGACTGTCTAGACGGCGTGAAGACACGCAGCCGCCAGCGCCAGTAGCACCAGCTGCGGGTGTACCACAAGCAGCGCCGGGAGCGCCGGGCGCGCCGCCACCGTCCACGAGCAACGTAAGTTCTGTCTCCACAGCAGCGGGGCAAAACTCGAGCCTCGGATCCAACATGCACGCCGGCATCAGCACCAGCTCCGTCGGCAGTGGCGGCCCGTCTCTGGCGGGAGTCGCCTCGCTGACCCCAACGGGCGCCAGCGGGTCGTCGGACCCTTCTCTGGCGTATATGGAAGGCCAAGAGCCGGGCAAGGGTGGCGACGAGCACAGCAAGGGCAAGATTTCCGGTTGGCTGAAGAGCAAGTACCGCGAGGCCAAGGAAACGGCAGAGCAGCGCCGGAACAAATCCCCGTCGCCGACCGACCCGTCTGCGGCGTCCTTGTCCACGTTTTCGGGCGCCATCCGCGGCAAAAGCCTGGATCTTGGCCGCGTTGCCGAGGAGAACGAGAAGCCACAATAGTGATTTCTTGGTTGTGCTGTCGGTGGCCCGTTTCCTTTGTTTTTCTACTGTGATCTTTTTGTGTGGCGCCTTTCAATACACTTGGGGCGGTGGATGTTACAAAAACGGGGAAGGAAAAATCCGGCCGACGGCGCAGAGAATGTCGGTGGCCAGGACGGCCAAGGGGTGTCTATAATTCCTGTGTTTTCATATAGTGTACCCGTTTTTCTGTGTTGTGTCTTTTCTGGCGGTTGTATTTTCTCCCCACTACATATCAAATTCCTTCATCCCTTCCCCGTTCTTACCTTCCCGACCCCTTCACCTCTCGCCTTACTCCCCCCATAGCCACCCCTTTCACTTGATCCTTTTTCTTCTCTTTTCTGCCCTTTTTTTCTTTTTTTATATTTTGGGCAGTGTGTCCCGCTACGATGGATACCCCAAAGGACGCTTCTTTTTGTTCTAACAAAAAGACGTTCCAAGACGTGCTTTTATTCTGGTGTGAGGAGACTCCAGGAGATTTATTTTGTCTGTTGTTTTCTTTCTACCATTCTCAAACCACTTATTTTCCCCCTCCAGGTTACGTTTGTTGATGTTCGTACCACTTCACCCGTCCCCCCACATCACCAGCAGCCCCCTGAGCCCTGAGCCCTTGAGATATCTATATTCTATAGGAAGGTTCTTTGAACAAAGGCCCCAAATGAGGGTCGCTCTACTTCCTTTTTCATTTTTGAATAAAATTCCCATTAGACTACATTCCCTCCAAGACCACGATAGTGTTTGAAGACACCGTACTTTGATTATTGATGTATCGGAAATGCAAGTGTAGCATATGAACGAGGTTCTTTTCCAACAAGATGTGTTTTGTGTTTATCAATTGGGGAGAAATCGTGATACGATTTTATCTTCTTCATGTTTCGTCCTTGGACATTCTTTCTATATGCTTTCAGTCGAACCTTGAAATCAATGGTCTCCGCTCTATGCGCACCCAGTGCTTTTATGTGTAGCTAAGAGCGCGACAACAAACCGTCATCTCTGGAGGATATCTATGACAAAAGATCCTATTCTAACCACCAGTCTTGTGACTTGAACCGTTTACTAAATAGTAAAATCAAAGGGAAAACGCCAAAACATACCAAAAAACACAAAGTCATGAAGAGTGGGGAGACTCCCGCCCCGGACCATCGCTTTCCAACGCCGCGGCAGGAGCCAAAGAACGCCATGCAGATGAGAAGGCATCAAACAAAGGAAACCAAAGGATGCGAATGTGACTTTTTTGTCTTTCTTTTTTTTTTTTTTACAAAACCTCGTTACGCTCGTAGCCCTCTGCACGGGCCAGCGGCTTTGGCGGTTCGCGGCCGGCCTTGTACTCGCTGACAAAGGGGTTGGGGTCGGCGTTTTGGTCGAGGTTGCCCAGGGTGTGGTTGACGCCGCGGTGGCCGGCCTCGTCGGCGCGGATGTAGAGGATCAGGTCGCGCATGGTGCGCTTGCCCTCGGGCATGTTCCAGTAGCGGACGGCGATTTCGGGGACGGTGAAGTTGGGGTCGGTCCAGGCCGGGGTGTGGCCGGCCTCGATCTCGGCGAGGCAGCGCGTGTAGGTGTGGACGGCCTCCTCTTCGAGGTAGCCGACGAAGCGGTGGCAGGTGCGCGGGCTCAGGAGGTAGGAGAGGAACATGGCGTTGAAGTAGACGCCCTGGGCGCCGAGGATCATGAGCTTCATGAACCAGCCGGGCTCGCACATCTTCATAAAAGTCAGGAGATGCATGCGCTCGTTGTACGACTCCTCGAGCAGGGTCTCGATCCAGCCGTTGTCGCGCCGCAGGCGGCGGATGGAGTGCAGGTGCCGCAGCATGCCGGCGACCATGCCGGGCACGCCGGCAATCGACTCGAGGAAAATGAAGCGGGTCATCCACTGGGCTTCCGTCAGGGGCTTTTCGGCGGCCACGGCCGTCGTGGGATGCGTCTTGTCGGACCGCTGGTCGCGGCGCATGCCCGTGGCCGTGTCCATGCCCCAGCGGCAGACGCGCATCAGGTACCAGGCGAAGCGGTCGCCCATGGTCTCGGGGGCGCGGTGGCCGGGGACGACAGCGAGCATCTCGGCCTCGGTGTAGCCGTGATGGGGCCAGGCGGGCGGTGTCTGGCGGATGTGCTCCGTCTCGCGAGCGGGGAAGAAATCACGCATGCGGGCGGCCGTGGTTGTGGAAAAGGGAGCTGCGGCAGAGCCTGGACGGCGGCTGGCGGACGACGTCGACGAAGAAGGGGACAGCTTAGGGAAAGGCGTCTGTGCAGACGACGAGCAGAAGAGGGGGAGGGCGGCACGGGCGATTTGCCTGCTGACCAGCTGAGACTGGCCCAGGGCGGACGATGTGATGCGCACCGAAGTCATTGTGAGGGGAGAGGGTGAGGTAGAACGCTATGTGAGGGTACTGCGAATGGTATGAGAGATGGTTGATGTGGATGGATGGTTTGAAGCCTGATCAATGTTGTTGATATTCAGATGTCGGGATGTGGCAAGAAGGCGGCCAGGCACAAAACCCGCCTCTGCTTGCCGTTGCGGTCGTCTTTTATATGTGAGTGAGTGAGTGTGTGTTTGTTTGGAGGTGTCAGAGGTCCCATGTGCCAAACAACGTGCCCACATGCCAAGGGCGTGGGCCATGTAAGAAAAACTGCAAGGCGGACAGACGGTTGGGGCGAGCGCGAAAAGATACGGGAAAGGCTACGGAAAGATCATCCGGAGAAAGAAAGAAGTGCGGTGCATGGCTGGAAGGCGCAGTTTGCCTGCACTATTGAATAGCGGAGAGCCCGTAAGTGGAAAGAAGAAAGGCCCGACGGGGAAGGAACAGCGCCGGGACTGCGTTGTTCGCATCGCTAGCGTTCCCGGGGCATCTGTAACATTCCCCCTGTTCTGACATTAGACCCGCCCTAATTCGCTATTTGTTCGCGATCTTCAGCGTCGAATGCTGTGCGCCGACTGGCGAGTTTTGCTGCTGCGAACGGCATGACGCGAGTCATTGTAACCCGCTCTCGCTCAGCAGAAACAGCAACAGCGACTACGAGTGGTAAATGGGAGAGTACTCCTTCCAAGAGAGCTCAAACAATACGAATGAAAAGAAACAGACCTGGAACAAGGGCCGTCGATGTCCTCGGAGTCGACAATCACCGATCGATTTTCGTCGAGCAAACACCGTAGCGGACCTCTGATATGGAGAGAAGGGTAGTTACGCATAGGGAGAAAGAAAACAACCCGGCAGCGGCATAAAAACAACCAATTTCGCCTTCAGCCTCGTGTCTGCAAGAACAGGGAACAGCCTCATCTGGCTCTGCACTTGCGCGGGATGTTCTCGTTTTAGTGGAGTCCCAAGGCCCAACCGGCCGGGCTCAGGTACCATTGTTAGCGGCGGAATGGGGGCGCCGTCGCTCCCACAGGCCAATGCGAAAGCACTGGACGTCAGGTGATGAGCAAAACATCGGAGACATTCGGACGGAGGTGCGTCTCTCAAACTCTCATGCGCCATCAGCTGCGAAATTTATTCCGCGTCGTTTTCGTGCCCGACTTCACTGGGCTGCCCCCAGCACTGCGAGAGAGTTGTGGTAGGAGTCACACGCACATGAAAAAAACGAGCGAGATGGAGAGTAAAAAATGAAATCGGAAAGCATTGCTGTCAACTTGCATCCGGAGATGCCACGGCTATTTGTCGCGATGGGATTGGCATTTGACATTGTTGTGTTTGACATTTGACAGTGCTTTGCCTGACATCTGATTTGACTTGTTCTTCATTATGCTTTTATTTTATTTTTATATTTTGGTTATTATTGGCTCTATTCATCGGATAGCCATGAACAAAGACAGGCTGCATTGTCGCGATGTTCCCAATAATTACCCTTTTCTAACTTTGACTTATTCTCATGTGCTCCTGCTCACACTGAGACATCCTAGGAGCAAGACAACGCTGAGTAGAACGACTGTAAATGTAACGGACTCACGCCCAATCGTCTGTTCACGATTTTCTCAATATCGGCGAGACCGTGCAATCCAAAGAATGATACGTAATGAGTGAAATAAACACACAAGCACTGTAATTTTAATCCAGAGTAAATGTGGCTTTGTCTTCTCGTCGCTGTTGCTTGCTCTCTGACTCATTTGTGACTGTATCCATTCATCTTTGGACTTCAAATTTCTTTCGTCTTACATCCCTCATGCAGCCTGACCTGCAAGTCTGCAGCCCTGCAGCGCCAAATGCGACGCGCTGGGGCATGTGCCCGGGTCTGGTTTCTGGGTTTCTGGGACAATTGGAGAGCAGCCCCCTGCCTGTTGTGACATCATCCCTGCAGACTCACGCTGAACGAGGGGCACAGCGTCTGGCCTGTGAATACGTGCAGTGCATTGTTGCGTTTTGCGCTGTGTAAGGGGCAAGAGGGGGGAAAGCGAGGGGAACGGACGTGGGAGGACAATGTGGCCGGAATAGGAAATCGCGACAGAGGGGCTGTAAAACGACGTGCTGTCTGAGACGGAAGGCGCGCACAGCACTTTGTCCAACAAGAAGGGGTCATGGTCTCCATATTATTATTTCTTGTTATTGTTATTGTTATTATTATTTTATATTTTCTAATATCTCCTGTTTCCTCTGTTCACAGCAGATCCCCGTGGTCTCTGTTTCACATCGTCTGGTCTCCTGGCCCGCTTCAGCCTCTCGTCTCGTCTCCCGATCATGCACTGGCGATCCAAAGGGACGACCCGGATGCGGATACATCAAGTCTGTGTCTGGCGCATTGCCATGCCCGCCAAGGAGCACCTTCGCTGGCATGACAAACAATTTCATCCGCTCGGAAGACAATCGCCATATGTAAACTTGTTGCCTGCATTTCATCTAGTGTTCACCGATCTCTTCTTCTTCCAGTCGCGCCTGCCATGTAGAATGTTTGTTCGTTGTTCGTCGCTTCTCTATCTGTCCTTGACGCGACTGCGGCTAAAGAGAAAAACGAGCATCCTTTGGTCAGCCTGTTCTAATTTAGCAGGAACCATCGACGGCCGCTGCCGTTCTGGCTCTCATTCGTCGTAGTCGACGCGCCATCTATTTTGGCTTTTTATATATTTTTTTTCTCCCGCTTGGAACAATTTTAAATCTTTGGCTGCCTCTAGTTTGCAGTTTTTGTTGCGCTTGGGCAGCCTTTTCACCCTTGTCTAACAGCCCCTTTGCACGCCGTGCCTGCCCAACTACAATTTTTCAGTGCTCCTGCCCACAATTTCGTCCTGCCACGTTCGCGCCTGCCCTCCCAAAGACTCGTAACTACACTCTCCTGCCTCTAGAGTGTCTCAGTTTTCGCCTCCCTTTCTTTTCCTTTCTTCTTCTCAGAACACAAACTATTCTCACCAGCGCGCCTCCCACGCTCGGGACATCGTCACTGCACTTCCAAACAACACACACACGACACATCCCTTCTCTCCCGACGACAACCCCTCGATTTCGAAGCCCACGCAAAAACAGACGAATTTGCCAATCATGCCTGGCAAGTGGGGTACGTGTGCCGTCAAGAAAACCTTTGAAAATACTCGTGCTCGACTACGACCTCTCTCCTCGCCTCGCCATCACCTCTCGTACCCCTCGTTTCATTTCTGGCCGCCTTGGTATTACACGTGGCCTGTCTTGGGACGAGACTACGGGAGAGGGATATGGGGGAGGCTCGTGGCCGTGGCTGCGAACAACACCCTACCAGGATACAGTTTTGCTGACCCTCTCTGCGTGACATAGACGACGAGGAAGAGTCCTCCAGTTCCGGCTCCGAGGCTGGCAGCGCTGTTGCCCCGCCCCCGCCTTTGCTCCGCCGCGCCAACAAGTTCGAAGACGAGGAGGAGGAAGATAGCGACGTCCTCGACTCCTGGGACGCCGACGACTCCGAGGCCGAGCGCGAGAAAGCAAAGAAGGAGGAGGAGGCCCAGGCCAAGGCAAAAGCCGCCGCCGCCGCTGCCGCCGCCAACAAGAAGTCCAAGAACCAGCGCATCGCCGAGCACATCTCCGAGCGCGCCCGTGCCCAGGCCCAGGCGGACGCCGACTCGGCGCTGCGGGAAGGCGAGACCGAGGCCGAGCGCCGCGAGCGCATGCGCCGCAGCGAACAGGAGGCCGATCTGCAGCACGCCGCCGACCTGTTTGGCGATGCGGGCCTGTCCGCGGGCACGGGCGGTGGGGCCCGCAAGTCGGCGGCCGCCCTCAAGGCGTCGGCCATTTCCATCGACGCGTCGGACCCGTCCAAGACGGTCGACCTGGGCTCGCTGCCGCTCCTCAACCCCGTCACAAAGCTCCAGTTTGACAAGCTGCAGCAGACGCTGGGCCCCATCATCAGCGCACACGCGCACAAGGGCCCCTACGTCGTCTTCGCCCAGAACTTGATCCGCGAGCTGTGCCGCGGCCTGCCGAGCGACCAGATCAAGAAGATCAACAGCTCGCTGACGGCGCTCGCCAACGACCGCCTGCGGGAGGAGAAGGCCTCGGAGAAGGGCGGCAAGAAGACCAAGGCCGCCAAGACCAAGACGACGCTCGCCATTGCGCGGCCCAACACGGTCGACACGGGCTCCTACGATGACGATGCCTACGGAGAGTGAGTTTATAGTCTCCCCCACACGCCTCCCCTGTTTGCAGAATGGCAATTTTTGTTCACCGCCCGTTTTTGCTAACAACTTTGTCCAGTGACGATTTCATGTAAAGGAGAGCATTTTTCTTTCCGTCTTTCCTTTCTTGTCTGTTTTCTTGTAGGATCAACAATGCACGGCCTTTTTTTTGTTTACTGGTTGGAGAGGGGAGGGGAAGACACATCCTCGGTCTCTTTTTTGTCATTCATCATGTGTCCTTCACGCTTTGTTTTTTTTCCTTTTCTTTTGTTACCGGTTTGATTTTCACATGCAAACCATGGGCTGGAGGACGGTGCTTAAGGAAGCACGAACAAGGGCCGACAGAGAGAGAGTAATGACGCATTTGCATGGCATACGGGATAAGACATGGACAGAAATGGTAACGACAGTATTTGAAGGCACGCGAAAGGGGTGAAAAGGGAGAGTGCGAGGATTGATAGTGGTGTGCGATGTTCTCTGATGCGGTCGCCGTTGTTTTTGATTTCGTGCTCCTTTACCTCACTTCACGCCTACTCTGCCGTTTCCCTCCTAGTCCCCTTGTTTTTAAATACAATCTAGACCGCACACTGTATTTTGCTTACATGACGATGCGCTTTTCTTTTTCTGCTCCTGTCTTTACCAGTCCTGCTACGTACAGACCCTGTTTACCATTCTATCACAGTTCACGTCGCCAAAATTTTACAAGTAAAGATACAAAAGAGAAATGATTGTCATATATGTATGTCCGTTTATCACTTTCCTTTGTTTTTGGTCTTCCGTATCCTTGCCATGGTGTACCGCCTGCCGTATATGTATCCCTCCCACCTTGACTAAACAAAAACGCCGTCGAGAAAAAGCAAGTCGCTTACACCCCAAATGGCCATCTATGTCATAGAATCCAGCAAAATCCAAAACAAAAACGACGCGCCGAACAAAGCTGTACTCCAAGTAGGTGACCGGAAAAAGCCAAAGCAAAAGCAGGAAATAAAAGAAGTGGCGTGGTATGGTTTTCGAGATCAACCTTTCTCAGTCCGTGTCCTCTACATAAGGTCACCCGCGACACCCGCCAGCAGAGCATGCACCACCATGCTCAGCGTCCAGAACCCGACCTTTTTCAGGCGCCGCACGCGTGACTGCTGGTCCTCGACGTCGTGCGCAAACGCCGCATACACCTCGGCCGACGTGTCGTCCAGCAGGCCGCAGTCGTACGTGGTCCAGCTGCCGTCAAAGTCCGACAGGTGCTTGACGACGCGGCAGCTGATGGGGATGTAGGTGCGCTTGGCATTAATGTAGGCGACAATGGGGCGGATGAGGGCGGCATTGACATAGGACTGGGCGCGGGTCTGGCCGAGGGCGGTTGTGGTGGGGAAGAAGGGCACGGCGGCGCGGACGTCGTTGAGATGCAGGCGCAGGTCCATGACGACGTACTGCGGTACGGGGTCGTCGGGGAAGGTCGGAGGCTTGATGACGGCGGGCGAGGGCGTGGGCGAGGGCGTGGGCGTGGGTGTTGCTGTTGCTGCTGCTGCTGCCGCTGCTGTTGAGGCTGGCTGCGCCGTCACTGGCGGTATCGCGGGGGTCGTCGTTATTGGTGTCTGTTGCGCGTCGTCCGTTTCCCAGCCCAGGTGGCCGCGCTGCTCGCCAAACGAGGCGTCCACATCGATCTGAGCGGCCTCCTCGCCCTCTTTGCGGCTGCCGTAATTGCCATCCAGGATGCGAATGTACCGGTTGCTCGTCACAGCCTCTTCCATCTTATCGTAAAAGTCAATCATGGCCTTGGCCAGGCTCTCGTCGGCCTCAGCGGGCAGCATCACATCCGCGACAATGTCGACATTGCCCTCGTAGATCCAGCCAAACGGTCCTGGATCGCCGCGGTTGAGGTGGTCAATCTTGAGACCATCGATCCGCAGGCGGGAGAACTTCTTCCATGCCACTGCCGCCTCGGGCGACATGGGCTCGATGACGGGGTTGTTGATGTTGTGGTGGCTGTTGTCGACGACACCGGGGATGGTGTTGGAGTGTTGGATCTGGCGCGGGTGGATCGTAAAGAGGGAGCCGTCGTAGGCGCCGGACACGTGGTTGGCGCAGAGGAAATCGTAAAACAGCCACTGTTTGCGCAGCTGCGGCAGCTCACACGAGAAGATGGACGCGGAGAAGGGGCGGAAGCCGTTGGGCTGGTGTACGGTCACCATGAGGTCCTCAAGCTTGAAGCGTTCAATCTCAAAGTCGCCCGGCTGGTGCTCGTGGCGGAAAGAGAATGGGTCAAGTGGTCCGGGAGACCAATTCACGTGCGTGCGGTCGATCACACCACGCACGCCGCGCACTTCAACATCCTTGAGCATGCCCTTGCCGTTCCACCACTTGTAAAAGGAGAGGGTGACGTCGACGTTGTTGATGGTCACGTCAAACTGCGTATAGTTGCCGTCGTCGACAACGTAGTCTTCATTGTTCTCAGCTTCGGCGTCGGGTTCGGCAACGCCGCTGATCGGGTCGTGCGTATGGCGCGCTGCAGCAATGGCGGCGGCGTTGGACGAGGAACCCTTGGTCACGGAGGACCTGATCTGGCCTGGGCGGCGCGAGACGAAAACGTTACGGAAGGTAATGACGCCATTCTTCCACTTGGGAACGATGGCGGACTCGAAAACGACAGTCACACCGGCCGACTGGGTCAGGTAATCACCAACCCACTTTGCCAATTTTTCTGTGGATGTCAGTATATGCATTGGCTAGGTATGAAATTGTGACAACAATTAATAATAATAAAAAAGCAAGGGAGTGGGGGTTTACCTTGTGCAAACACGGTGTTGATGGTCAAAATCACAAGCGACATAAAAGTGGTTGTGCCGACCAAGATCCAGACAATGTGCCCCAGCATAAACCACGAAAGAAAAGCACCCCATTCATCGGCGTTCCAAGGCCGCATGCTGCGGATTGTCAGCCATTTGAAGCGGACCTTAAGCCGCTCCGTGAAGCCGTTGGCAGCAGCCAGAAGCTCTTCCTTGGTGGGGCGATGTGGGATTTTGGGGAGATGGGACTGTAGGTATTTGGACACGGAGCTGGCGATCGTTTCGGCGTCCTCGCCTTCCGGAGGATGTGGTTGAGGTGGCGGCTGGTGCTGCTGTCCTGCCACGCCCTTGTTCTCTTCAGATGCGGGTGATTTTCGTGTCGACTCTGCGTCTATCTGTTGTTTGCTCTTGACGTCACCGCCGGGCGGTTGCGACTGGCGGGAGGAGGCTGTGTTGCTCCCGCCGCGACTGTCGGTGCTCTTCCATCGTCTCGGCTCTGCGGTCCGTACTGACAGGGCTTCACCTTGCTTTCTGCTTCCCAGTTGAGACAGAAGAAGCATGCCGCTTTGTGGCTGCCTTTTCTGGTGTGGTTGTGGCTTGTTGCAGAGCTGGTGGTGCTGCCGGTGCTGGTGCTGCCATGCCTGCCGGGCGATGCGGCTGATGCTTGTCTTCTGGGCCGCGTTCTGTCCCGAGAGCGCCGTGTCGGCGGCGGCGGTGCACGTTGCGACGACGGTGGAGGACGGTGTCGAAGGCGAGCTGAGGCCGAGGAGAAGCAGCCCGCCAGATGTGCAGCTCCGACGGACATGGTTGGGCGAGGCCTTGGGGTTGGCCGCCCCAGGAGAGCCAAAGTGGAAGCGCCGCGGCCGTCCCGAAAACAAGAGTTGCCGGCCTGACAGGAACGAGAACGAGCGTCGTGCGGCTCTGCTGCCGCCGCGGCCGCCTGCAGCTTCTGCGACCGTCGCTGATGCCACGGCGTGAGCGGAAAAGACGGAGTGGGCAATGCCCAGGCCTGTCAAGGACCGCTTGCCATGCCAGCGGCCGACTGAAGGTGCTTGCCAAGCCCACGAGTCAACCGAGTCCCGGACGGAGGCCCAGAAGCGGCGACCCAGTTGATGGGTCGATGCTGAGCTAGATGGCATTTTGCATTTCGGGCGGAAGAGTCCGAGGCGCGGGCGGTAAAGGCAACAGTCTTTGTCGACTGGGAATGCAGAATCCAAAAATAGGGCGAGCTTGAAGGCGGACAAAATGAGGTTGAATAGTGGACGACGTCGAGTGGAAAATCTGGGCTAGTCGGTACAAGCTCGCTCTGGGATATGCCGGGCAGAAAAGGGCTAGCACGTCGATTGAAGACTTTTTGTCTTTGTCGTTGGTTCGTGGCTGCTTATACGTCGCCCATTGGCGAATGTCTCCTGTACTGACGCTCTTTTCGATAGAGCGGTGGGCGAAGAGGGGAACGGAGAAGACTCTGATGCGATGTTGTGTCTCGAAAAAGCAAGTGACAATAATTATTGGCTGGTTTTTTCATTCGTTCTTACCCTGGGTCTGTGTTGTCTTCCCCTCGTTCCTTCCGGTCGGTGTGAAGCCAAATCCACACCTTCCCTACGAATGACGCGCTCTCTTTAGGTGCCTTTTAGCCATGCCTGGCACTCTGACAGTGCCCAAGAGAAAGGAGGAAGGAGGGGGGCAAAGTAACTGGCAAAAAAAGTGGAGGCTGGGGGGTTGCTTCTTGATCTGGGGGCTAGTTGGCGGTCAAGCCGATAAGCCCCGATAAGGAAGGGACAGTTGCTAAAAAATTCCCCACCAAGGCAGAAAAAGTTTAATGGGCCAGTGGGTTGTCGCTGCGAAAAATTGGTGTAGATTAATAAAAAGCGTCGATGGTTTGAGATACCGCCTTGACAACGACCGGCAACCGACGACCAGCGGCAGATATTGCACTACACGCCAGAAAAACATACATTCACAGTCAAACACACCCGATACAACGCACAAAACACTCAGCGATTCAACATGCCTGCGCCGACCGCCGCCAAGAAGGTGGATGTGCCGGTGGCCCCGGAGGCCCAGCCAAGTATGTCACCTCAATGGTTATTTGTTGTGGCGGCGGATGGAGCCTGCAAGACTAACAGGAGCAGTCTCCCAGGACGAAGTCGAGACGCTTCTCGACGCGGCGGCCGCAGCCAATACCCTGACGCTGACCGAAATCCCCGCCGAGACATCGACGCCGATCCTGCTCGGCGCCAGCGACCCCGGCAGCGACGACTTTGCGGCCGGCATGGACATTGACGAGGAGTCGCGGCCCAAGTTCGCGGCGGCCAAGGACGCCGAGACGGCCGTGCGCCGCGAAGTGCGCAAGATTCCGATTCCGCCGCACCGCATGTCGCCCTTGAAGGCGTCGTGGAGCAAGATGTAGGTCAACCGTTACAGATTGCAGACGGCAGGGGCGAGGGGCAAGGGCGCCAGCTAACAACAGTCGATCCGACGTCCGACACAGCTACACACCTCTTGTGGAAAACCTGAAGCTGCAGGTGCGGATGAACATCAAGACCAAGGCGGTGGAGCTGCGGACGTCCAAGAGCACGACGGAGACGGGCGCGATCCAAAAGGGCGAGGACTTTGTGCGGGCGTACGCCATGGGCTTTGAGGTCGAGGACGCCGTGGCTATCCTGCGGCTCGACGGCATCTACATCCAGTCGTTTGAGATCAAGGACGTCAAGACGCTCGAGGGCGACCACCTGGCGCGCGCGGTGGGCCGGATCGTGGGCAAGGACGGCCGGACCAAGTACGCCATTGAGAACACGACCAAGACGCGGATTGTGGTGGCGGGCGGTTCCAAGATCCACATCCTGGGCGGCTTCAAGGAGATTGGCATGGCGCGGGAAAGCGTGGTCAGCCTGATGTATGTCTCCTCTGCCGTTTCCCTTCCTTTTCCTCCCCCTGTTTCTGTCACTGTCTTTTGCTCTCTGCTAACAAACCAGTCTCGGCAAACCACCAGGCAAGGTGTACGGCAACCTGCGGTCGATCAGCGCACGTCTCAAGGAGCGGTTCTAGAGGAGAGACAACGGGTTATGTGGTATGGTTTTCTGGCTTTTGGGATATTTTGGGAGCTCGCATTATATAGGGCCGGCGTTTCTGTTTTTCTGTCTTTGATTACTTTTTTTTCTCTTTTCTGTGCATTTCACCGTTAGTTATTCTTCATACGTCCCATTTTCTTGGTTACAAAAGTTATATTTGACGACCTTGTACGAAATCAAACAATCCAATACAGCAAACTACTGTCGTACTGATGTATTCATGAAACATGCGGGATATCGTTATAAACAAGGTCATTGCCACGTCCATCACGATGTTCAATCGTTCATTCGTCATTCGTTACACTGCAGCCAATGTCAAGCCTCCCCCTCCCCCCGGCCTCCTCTCACCGAATATACACCTCCACACTGTCCATGTCCTCCATCTCGGCCTCGCCGACCGTCATGCTGCCCTCCAGCTCGTCACCGTCCCACATAATGGCCACCGTCTTGTCCGGCTCGATGCCGCGCTGCAGCCGGAATGCGGTGGCCAGCGTCTCGATGGTCGTGTCGCCGTGTGCGGTGATTTTGAGCTTCTCGTGCGCGCGCGACGCGAGGACCAGGCGGATGCGCGTGCTGTTGGCGGAGGCGGACTCGGGGCCTTGGCCGGGTCCCCCGCTGGGTCCCCCACCGGGTCCCCGGCTCGCACCACGGCGACCGTCCTCGACGTCGTCGTCCCCGTCACTGCTCATGTCCCCCTCGACGAGCTCGCCAAGGTTGCGGCGGCGGCGGCGTTCTTCGGCCTGCAGGTAGGCGGCATACCGGTCCTCGGTCCAGATCTCGAGGTGCAGGCCGCCCGACTGGAAGCCGGCGGCCGGCTTGCCCGCGCCTGCGTCGGCCGCGACCATGGCCATGCTGTCATAGTCGCGAAAGCGGCCCTTGGCGTCGGGCTGGACACCGAGGGACGCGCCCGTCGTGAAATTGTAGATTTTGCTGCCCTTCCAGGTGAGCAGCGTGCGCTGAGCCGCCTCGTCGGAGAGATGGACGTTGTGCTTGGCGGCATGATGCAAGTAGGCGTTGCGGGCGTAGCGCATCTCCTGGTCCATGCGCATGGTGGCGAGCAGGGGCGGGACCTCTTTGGGCAGGTGGGAGGTGATGAAGACGCGGTATTGCTGGTCGCTGGACGCGGGCTGCGAAGAGGCGATGGTCGTCGTTCGTGGTTGTGCTGGTTGTGGTGGTGGTGGTGGTGGTGTTGTCTCTGCCATCGCAGGTGCGGTTCCTGTATCGCCCGACTGGCCCATGGAGGCCGTAGTCGCTTGCGATGCCGAGGTGGCGTTTGTCGAGGCGGTGGTGTTGGACGAAAACGTGGCGCCTGCCTTGGGCCCTTGGCTCAGCTCGTCCCCAAAGACGGCGTCCAGTTCTGCGTCCTGTCGAGCCTTCGCGGCCTTGTCCCGGGCCCGCTCAATATACTCCCTGAACTCCGGGTCCGTCACCTCGTCCACGACGTCTCCTTCGTCCCGGTCTCGCCGAGACACGACAGGTGCCATTCTGTCGGGCGGCCGGTAGGGTTGGACGTCGTCATCCGAGTCGGAGTCGTCAGTCGACTCGATAAGCACAACCGAGGCATCCTTGTCGGCTCCGCCCGTGGACGTCTGTTGTCGTGTCGGGGGTGGCGACGAGGTGTTGGTGTTCGTTGCGTAGACAACGTCCGCGTTGACGGAGTGAGCTGTAGCTCTGGCCTTGCCCTTGTCCAGCCGAGAGGGCGGCGGGGGCGACGGGCTCCCAGACGACAGGGATACAGAGCGTGCATGCCGTGCTCCCGTCCGTCTGTCGTGTCGGCTGGGGCTGTTTGCTAGTGGCGAACCCGCGGGTGATGGGCTGTCGTGCAGCGCCTTCGCTTTGCCGTCTGCGGTCTCGTGCGAGACTTTGCGCCGTTTCGACACGTGGTCTGTGCCGCGGGGTCGGTCGGGGCTCGAGGAGGAACGGACTGTCGGCGGCTGTGTCTCGCTGCCCTTCGCCTTCAGTTTCTTCGCGGCGGCCGCTTCCCTTGCTTCTTTGGCCTTGCGCTGTTCCTCGAGGACCTTGGGGAAGAAGAACTTGGCGCGGCGGAACGCGTTGACGCCGGAGTCGTCCGCGGCAGGCGCAGCGGCCTTGGCGGTCAGCTCCAGGTCCAGGTCGGCGTCGATGCTGGCGAGCAGAGCGGAGAGTTTGCGGTTGCGATCGGCGGCGACGCGGGGCGGCGGCTTCGAGGCCTGCTCCGGTGCCGGGGGTTCCATGGCGGGCAGCCGGCCGGTTTGTGTACGTATGTACGTGTGTATGTGTGGACGTGTTGAGGGCCAAGAGCGTTGCCAGCGGTGAGCTGCGTGCGCAAACGGGACACGAATCACACGTTGGAAATGTAAACGTCAAACATCCAAAATACGCTGCCACGGTTCTAGGCTCGTGTGAAGCAGCGCGCGCTGAACTTCACTGGCGCAGAGCGCGTAAATGGTGCGCTGGAGCAGCACGCTAGCGTACGTAAGCACGCTAGACAGTGCGCGGCAATAGTGAGCAAAAATTAACTGTCTGCCAAAAGAAGCTAAGCGAAATGCGCGGAGAAGATGGAGAAAATGGGGAACGAGCCGAGGGCGTGCAGCGCTGATTACATGGTGGATGTAAGTTACTGCCCCAAGTGCCTCGGCATCGCCCTGTCAGCAGGAGACGAATCCAACGTTGGAACAGTGAAAGCGAAAGCGAAAGGCGGAACAAGAACCAAAACAACACGACAGACACAACGTGGCTGAAAGAAGATCAACAGCACCTCTGTCCCGTCGCACTTGGTTCCTCAGACCATCCATTCCCCTCTTCAGGCGCACCCCATATAGAGAGCCTCGACGTCTCAACCGTGGACAAACAACACACCACCCGTCGACTCTCCTTTACGATTTACGGTTAACCCCCGACCATCTCGTCTACGTCCACCATGGGCAGCAAGCAACCGCATGAGTTTATCAGCCCCGTGTGGCGCGATGGCATCTTCCGTACGTCCGCCGTGGTCCTCTTTCTCCCCGCGGTTCCCTCCTCGTCCTCCCCCTCTAACGCTTCCCAGACGGCCGCGTCGTATTCGTGACGGGCGGTGCCGGCGACATCTGCAGTGCCCAGACCCGCGCGCTTGTCCATCTCGGCGCCAACGCCTGCATCATCGGCCGCAACGCGCAAAAGACCGAGGCGGCCGCGCTCGACATTGCCAAGGTGCGGGCAGGCGCGCGCGTGCTTGGCATCGGCAACGTCGACGTGCGCAGCTACGACAGCCTCAAGGCGGCGGCGGACCGGTGCGTGCGCGAGCTGGGCAGCATCGACTTTGTGATTGCGGGCGCGGCGGGCAACTTTGTGTCGCCGCTGGCGGGGCTGTCGCCCAACGCCTTCAAGGCGGTCATGGACATTGACACGCTGGGCACCTTCAACACGATGAAGGCCACCATCGACTACCTCGTGGACTCGGCCGGCCGGCACCTGAGCCCGAACCCGGAGAACACGCCACCGGGCGGCCGCTTCCTGGCCATCTCGGCCACGTTCCACTACACGGGGCTGCCGCTGCAGTCGCACGTGTCGGCGGCCAAGGCGGGCGTGGACTCGATTGTCGGGTCGGTGGCGCTCGAGTACGGCCCGCGGGGCGTCATGGCCAACGTGATCGCGCCGGGCCCCATTGAGGGCACCGAGGGCATGAACCGGCTCGCGAGCCCGGACGCCGTGGCCGCGGACGCCCAGCAGGCGGACGCGCTGCAGCTGCGGCCGGGCCTCCGCGGCGGCTCGCCCGGCATCCCGAGCGGCCGCTGGGGCACGGTGCGCGACATTGCCGACGCCACGGTGTACCTGTTCAGCGCGTCGGGCGACAATGTCAACGGCCACGTGCTGGTGGTGGACGGCGGCGCATGGCGGCGGCAGGGCGGCTCGCTGGGCGTCGGTCTGGACCCGGGCATGCAGTACCCGACGTATCTGCTGTCGGGCGACGTGTCAACAAAGGTCAAGGACGGGCGGAAGCAGCCGAGCAAGCTGTAGGTCGGGGTGCATCATGGTGTTGGAGGCGCTGGCTGACCCCCCATCAACGTGGGTTCTTGGACATGGACATGGGTTGCATTGTAAGAATAGTACTTTATCAAGTACATTGGCCTATCAGTCGACGGGCAGCATTAGAATCATAGCAATCTAGTACGGGAAGCCGTATGCTGCGCGACAATATCATCAGTGTTACCGATTCTCGCTGTATTTGCTATCGTGGGCGCCACGTTGGCGATGACCAGCGCTAATGCCGGCGAGGAGCACCGGGACGTTTCTCGTTGTTTTGGCCAGAGCGGATACGAGAACGGTCTTCCAACGCGCAACGGCCAGCGACAAAACTTTCCTCTTTGGGCCTTGGATGCGTGGTTTGTGGAGGCAAAAAAGAGGGGACGTATGCCGTGCGTTGCTAAGTGGTCTGAGGAAAGGAAGCAAGGAGGTAAAGTGCAGAACGATAAAGAAGAAAAGTAAGTTTTTTTTTTTTTTTCTTTTTTTTTCCTTTTTGCTTCTTCCAGCACCTTTCTTTCTTTGCTAGCAATGGCTTTTCGTATTATTCAAAACCCCTCATCTACTTTTTAAAAGAAAATGCAAACGGCAGTTCAGCAATGCCATTGACCAGGAACAATCCTCCTTGCCCGCCTTGACTGTGGTGGGCGAAAAGAAGAAAAGCCACGCATGACTCGACCTCAACTGGCGCTTGCATGGCCGGAGCCGACCGTTGTAGTATCCTGTCAAGGCCCTCTTCAGGCGGTTTAGTGTGCACCTCCCACATTGCAGCTTCCCTGCTACTTTCCAGGCTCCTTCGCTTCCTGCTCTGCCACTGTCCTGCGCTGTCCGGCCCCTCCCGTACCTTTCCCGTCAGACAACAGCCGCTCTCAGATGCAGGTTGAAAGCACATCCGTAACTTCTCTTCTTCCGTCGACCAACTGTTGGCATGCGGGCTGACTGCACATGACTCGACCGCGAGTGGGGAGCACCAAGAAAGAAAAAGAACCCCAGACATCCATGGCGTATCACCTTCCCCACCGAGCGCACGCCCGCGGAGATCCACGACGTAAAACTGTACGAAATACAACCGCATGAAAATACGGCTTCGACATCCCAAACTTTCAACCACTCCCGTAGAGCAGCCATATCGGTGACCTATCCGAGTTGGTGACATATCCGAGTTGGTCTCCGATCCAGGCCCGTCCCGCGAGATAACATACCAGGACAAGCCAGTGTGCGGGGAGGCATGAAGTGCCTGCATCTCCGTGTTCAGGATGTCTCCGGGAGTCGGCCGTAAACATGGGACGAGGTGCGGGTGAGAGCGGAAGAGGTCAATAGTAAATGGCAGAAAAAAGAAGGAGAGAAAAAAAGACACTGCTGTCTGCTGATCGTCCTCTTTAGCGCAAAGCTCCCCTCCCATCCTGTCACCACTTTTATTTATCTTAGCTCGAGCTATCTCGTCTACCGTTTATCTTTCAGCCTCTCGTATTCTTTGTCGTTTTATATATTTTATTTGGTTGTGTTTCTTTTTTTCTTTTTTTCTCTTGTCCTTTTCGGTCTCTTCCTTTATCTTGTCTCATTTTTACACGGCATATCCCAAGTGTTCTGGGCTGGGCAAAATCACAATTTGTAAACACCCCTCACCACTTACACCCTCCCCACAATGTCGTCCACCCTCCGCTCCGGCCTGGCCTCCTCGGCCCTGCTGCTCGCCCTGGCCACTGCTCCCACCTCCGTCGTGGCCGACGAGTCTGTCCTCGGCATCTACGTCTTCCACCGCCACGGCGACCGCACCCCCAAGTCCTTGCCGCCCACCATGCTCACGGCCCTCGGCGCCGACGAGGTCTTTGCGTCGGGCAACTACTTCCGCAACCGCTACGTGTCGGCCAATGCCTCGTCCCGCATCGCCAATGTCGCCGCCGACGTTGCCGTCCTCTCGCAGATCAGCGTGACCGCCCCCGTCGACAACGTCCTGCAGAGCTCCGCCAACGTCTTCACCCAGAGCCTCTACCCGCCCGCGGGCGCCGCCGCGCAGCAGACGCTGGCCAACGGCACCGTCACGGAGGCGCCCTTTGGCGGCTACCAGTACATCCCCGTCAACGTCGTGTCGAGCGCGTCGAGCGCCGCCGGCAGCGAGGACAGCGCCTGGCTGCAAGGCAACAGCGGCTGCAACAACGCCATCATCAGCAGCAACAACTACCTGGCGAGCGCCAGCTACCGCGAGACCCTCGACAGCACCAAGGCCTTTTACGCCGGCCTGGCGCCCGTCATCAACTCGACGTTTGCGAGCGACCAGCGCTCGTTCAAGAACGCCTACACCATCTACGACTACCTCCACGTCGCCGAAATCCACAACGCGTCCATCCCGTCGTCCGACCTGCTCACCCCCGACACCCTCCTGCAGCTGCAGACCCGCGCCGACGAGCACGAGTGGGGACTCGCCTACAACGCGTCCGAGCCCGTGCGCGCCATTGCCGGCGCCGTCCTGGCCGGCGAAATCCTGCAGGCCCTCAACAAGACCGCCGGCGCCGCGCCCGCCGCCACGGCCGCCGCCCGCCTCAACGTCCAGTTCGGCGCCTACGGCACCTTTATGAGCTTCTTCGGCCTCGCCAGCCTGACCGCCGCCAGCCCCGACTTTTACGGCATCGTCGACTACGCCTCCGCCATGGTCTTTGAGATTGTCACCAACGCCAGCGTCACCGACGCCACCGCCGCCACCGCCGCCCTCGACCCGGCCGACCTGTCCGTGCGCTTCTTGTTCTCCAACGGCTCCGCCGGCCTCACCCCCGGCGGCCTGACGGCCTACCCGCTCTTTGGCCAGTCCGAGCTCGTCCTGCCCTGGACCACCTTCACCGCCGAGATGAACAAGATTGCCGTCGCCGACACCGCCGCCTGGTGCAGCGCCTGCGGCAACACCACGGGCGTCTGCGATCCCGCCGCGCTCGGCACCGGCTCGTCCTCCGGCAGCGCGACCACGCAGGGCAACAACAACAACGGTGGCGGCGGTGTGTCCAAGGCGGTCGCTGGTGTCATTGGTGCCCTCGTGACGCTGGCCGTCATTCTCGGTTTCGAGGCCCTGGTCATGCTGGTTGGCGGGCTGCGTCTTGTAAAGAAGAGCGTTGCTGTCGCTGGCAAGTCCGCGTCCAGTGCTTGAGTGTTGGGAAGCGTTGCGGCGGATGTCAGAACGAACACGAACACCCAGCCATCAAAAATTAAAGGTGGATTATAAGCCAAAGTAGCAAAATTGTGCTCTTCTGAGTCCTGATCACGACAGTCGTAACGTGCAACGATACATGCTAAATTTCAAGAATTCAAATAAAAAGGAAAGAAAACCAAAAAAGATCCAAAATGATCAATCTAGTAGCTATGTGAAAGAAACCCCGATGACGCCAAGCATTACATTAAGGAGACACATTGTGGCCATGTCTCAGTGCCGGTAAACAAACGAGAAAGAAACAGGGAAAAGAAAAAAAGAAGAAGTCTGGGCTTCTGAGATATATCCAAAAAGGGCAAAAAAGCGCGAAGGCAAATCTAATGATGGCTGGAAATAGGAAAGGCATATGCAAACGTATGAATGAAAAGGGTGGGCTGTGTCGAGGAAGAGACACAGGCGAAGAGACAGAGGGAATACCAGAGAACGGCAAAACGTGAGAGCACCCTGGCCCCTCGCTCATCGCAGACCGAGCATCTTGAGAATGTCGTGGCGATAAAAGAAGCTGCGGTTGCGCTTGCCAAACACGTACATGGGGATCGCCAACAGGCACACCACAAGCTGCACGCTGCCCAGCGCATTGAACACCGGCCGCGCCTTGGTGCCGTTGGCCACCAACCAATCGTACGCCTTGTACGTCAGGCCGTAGCTGAAGAAATTTTTGAAAATCAGCAGACAGGTGAAGCCTTCGATGGAGAGGTCGCGGTACGCGTCCACAATGTACAGGCTGCTCGCCACGGCGCCAATCACCATGCCGCACACCTCGAACCCGAAGAACACCAACGGCACCGCCCAGTTGAACTTGGCCTTCATCATGCCGTCAATCGTGATGCCGAAGCCGTACAGGCCCATGACACCAAACACAAGCTGCGGGATGACGAGCACCAGGCGAAACTCGGGCTCGTAGATGCCGTTGTTCATACGCGTCAGCTTCTTGGCGCTCCAGTCCGCCAGCAGGCCGGCAATCAGGAAACCACAAATGGCGCCAACGAAAGCACCTGTGTAGGCGTAGCCCGTCTTCACCTCGTCCCACCACAGCGGGTAGCCCAAGAAAAACTCGGCCATGACCACGCCGATAAACACCGTCCAGCCGATCAGCGTGCCCTGCGTCAGGCTCGCCCAGAGGAACGCCGGCTGCAGGAACAGAGGGAACGGGCGAAGTAACAGCTTGAAGAAGTTTTCGTCCGTTTTGCGCCCGTTGAACAGCGCAAGGCTCTTGACGTACGACACCTTCTCGGGGACGTTTTGCGCCTGCGCGCTACGCTCAGCATCGGCCGGCGCGGTAGCGCTGGGATCGGTAGCAGTAGCAGCAGCAGCGGCGGCGGCGGCACTGGCTGCGCCCTCGGGTGCTGTTGCAATCGCCGGTTCAGCAGCGCCGTTCGTCTTCTCCTCGTCGTTGCCCGACGAGTCCCGTTTGCCAATGGGTTGCGCGCCTTGGCGGATGGCGGCATTCTCGTCCGTGGCGAGCAGGTCCAGGTTCAGTGTGTCGTCGCGTCGGTACGCGGTCTCGGGGCAAAGGAAGATGATCAGAGGCAGGCACATGGCGCAGAAGATGGCAATCAGGTTGAATGTCCACCACCACTTGATCGTGTGCGTAATCTTGCCGACGAGAATCGGGGTAAAGAACGAGCCGCCAAACACGGCCAGGTTGGTAAAGGCCATGCGCTTGCCGCGCTGGTGGACAAAGTACAGGTCGCCGATGGCGGCGTTGACGAGGGCCTCAAACGGCGCCGTGCCGACGCCCTGGACGATGCGCGCCCACAACATGCTCGTGTAGTTTTTGTTGACGGCGCCGCCCCAAGCGCTGCTGCCGATGAGAATGCATGTGCCAATGACAAAGGCGTGGCGCTTGCCCCAGATGCGACTGGAGGGCACGAAAAAGGTCCCGGCGAAGCCCACGCCAAGCAGGTAGTAGCCGGTCAGCAAGGCGACCTTGGTGAAGTCACGCGTAAACCAGAGAGACAGCGTAATGGTGTTTGCAGCGAGGATGGGGCCAAGGGCGGTGGCGAAGATGGCGGTGATGGACAGAGTCGCCGTGATGAGGTCGCGCTTCCAGAGTGGCCAGTTGAGAGGGTCGTTTGGGTCGTCAGACGGCTGCGGGACGAGGATGATGGGCTCGGGGCCGCTGTTGTCGCACTTGAGGCCGGCGAGGCCATCGTGTGCAATCTGTGGTCGGAGGGGATCGTCAAAGTACCGGGTCGTGCCTACGGTGGTGCAGCACAAGCATTAGCGATACTGCGGTTGGATACAGGGGTACATGTGCGCCATAACAAAATGACAACAAGAAACGGGCAAAACGAAAGGATAAAAGAGAAACACCGTGCAGAGCTGGCAAGGTTGTCTCGCGGCGTTCATCACGGATAAGACAACGTACCAGGAACATGTTCCATGACCGAGTCTTCGAGAATACCTAACCCCATGGTGAACAGAGGGGGGGAGATTGTGCGAAGGTGAATGGTGTACAGTCAGATCCAGTCCAAGTCGACTCGACCTGTGCGACGGTCTGAGCCTGGGATGGTCCAGGTCGAGAAAGGGCGAAAAGGACGTTGGCTATCGGACGGCGGCCCGGAGTCGAAATTAAGAAGAAGCCGGCGACTGAGCCGCGATGCAAAGAAAATGCGATGGCCGGGGCGGGATGAGTGAGAAGAGAGAAACCCGAATTAAAAAGCAGCCAAGACCCGGAATGCTAGTGATAATAAACAGAGAGCCTCTGCCGCCGAGTCTGGGAGCGCCTGTAGGACGTGCTAGCTCTGGGCCAATTCGACCAGGGGCCGCTTTTTGGAGGTCTCAGATGGGTTCACACAAGGTGTAGGTGGGAAAGGGATGGCCAGTGTGCATGTCTGGACGCCAGAACTGATCCAGTGGGCGAAGGGAGGTGGGACTGTGGAATATACAGCCACTGATCAGCAGAAAGTCGGAATACTCCGTTAGGACGGTGTCGACTTGGGCCGACTGTCCTGAAGGAAATTGTGGAACGCTAGGCCCGTAGTTGCGAAAAGGGCTTGTGGGGGCCAATGGTCACGAGCCTGTTGCGCGACGGATGGACGTCTCTACGAGTTCTGGTTGTTGGTTGGACGGTATAGGCCGGGCGTAAAGGTGATGATAGAAATCGTGCAGTTGATAGGACGAAGATGTTGAAAGGAGAAGAGGACAAGAAGGAGAAGAGTGATACAGGAAAGGCCGTTGACGACGGCGGCAAACTAAACCAGCAAAAAGGCAACTACGATGGAAAGTGGTGTGTGCACCTGCCGATAATCTTACCTAGGTTCGAGCGATTGGGAACCCAGATCGGAAAGTCCAAGACTCCGGCGTGGACATTTGGGAATGTGCGAACTGGCCGAGCGATATTTACACCTTCGTCAGTAAATGGAAGGAGCACACAGCACGGGTTGGACACAAGTTGCTTACAGATTAGGTCAGATAGGTTCGGAGCCTTTTGAACGACTCCAGATTCTCACTGAATCGACCGAACGCAAAGACGCGACGACCTGCAAATATTGAATTAAGAGTGGCGCGCCGTCGAGCGACTCAATGTGACAAGCGTATGCTGGTCGCTTCCAAATCGAGGCAGCGTCTTACTGCGCATTGTTCCCAGCATCGTGTGTAGTTATCACGACTTACTTTTTCACCGTAGGTACTTCGTATTCTTGTTATGATATTCGAATACGATGGCTGTACGCTGTACGTACTTTTGCACACTAATACTGCGTATACCCGTTATAATGCGGCAGTCTTTGTGCAGGGCTGCCTCCTCTTACCGCGTGGTCATAACGGATCCAACATAAGAACGGGCAACCTGGTATTCGATAGTCTCTATCAGCGATTGTTAGAAGGCCGTCTCTTGGCACTTTGCAACGTCATTGACCGCTGTACTTAGCATGACCGGAGGCGACTCACGGATTCGAGTCTCTACAGCCGCAAACCAGACTCGTTTCAGGCGGCAGCCACCATCACGTCAAGGAAGATGGTGCAAATATCCACCGAACGCTGGGACCCAAATATGCAAACCCGATACTGCGGCCGAATCGTTCCACTACAGGCAACTTTCCATTGGCCCAGGGCAGGAGCAAAAGTGGGCGCTGGTGACGTGTGTCTCTCTGACCGTGAGGTGAGATATTACCAGATTAGACACATTTTCGATGTGCATGCAAAGCTTGTCGATTCCTCCGCCAACAAACTCCGATCTCCACAGGCAGAATCGTAACAGAAAATAACCAAAAAGCAAGAGCGAGGAAAAGAGGGGTGCTCGAGGAGCTGCTGGTACATCGTAAAAGCAGGGAAAGAGGGATGGACGGGACGAAAGTACGGGGAAAGCGACCGATTTTTCTCAAGTAGGAAGGCATCGTCATTCGTCCCAAACTAGCAGGAAAATGCTGCCCCGAGTCGTGCTGGGAGCCGGGCCTTTTCTGGTCACAATGACCTTCTTTCCTCTTTTGTGACACGCGTTTTGCACAGCAATACTCCGTAACCGTTCCCGGGTCGCACTTTCCCCTCTTTTACTGCCCATGTCCTCACCCCGGCCCACTACATCCTGGCTTGATGGCAAGAGGATCCACCGCCAATCACTGGGGAATGGCCTGGTGGCGGCGCAAGGAGAAGACACCAAATGGCAGCGAGTGCCAACGGTTGGCGCACTATGACAGTCGCCGGCCCCCGTAATCTGTATGGGGTTTTAATATTCGTACACATACTGATGGAGAGCTTTTACAGTGGAAACCAGAGCAACTGCTCTGGAAGGCGCGTCGCAACTCCTCCTTGGCTCTAATATTATGGATCCCCCTATTTGCGCTTGGCCGTTAACCGTGTGGTCCTAATTTCACCCCTTGTAAGCCGAATTTCCTAGCCCCTGCCGTCTGCCATAAGTGAGCCTCTGTGCCTGTTTATTAGTCTGCCGTGCGCTTGCTGCTCTTTGCGTTGCTGACCCCCTTTGCAGCAAACTTGTAATTCGTAAAATTGTCTAATAAACGCGCATCTTTCCCCGTCGCCCCCCAATTGTATCTCTACTCGCTTCTGACCGTGATCCTGATGTTTCGTGTTGGTTGACTTTGCGCTTATCGTCGTCTCTGTTATCGTCACCCCGAACTCACGCAATTGCCATTGAACCGTTTCTCGCTCGCGCGCCCTTCACAGCCAAACTCACAATGAAGTCCTTTACGATCCTCGCACTGGCCGGTCTGGCCGCCGCCCAGTTCGCCCAGCTGCCTACCTGCGCCGTACGTTACCCCGAATAAAAGCTGGGTTAGGAAGACGGAGACACTCAGCCGTCTGTGTTCTTGTGGACTGGCCTGGTCCGACTGTCGTACAAAAAGTATGGAACACGCAAGCCCCGAAACTCGCTGGCTGACTCGCCTCTAGCAATCGTGTGCCAACAAGTTCCTGACCGGCGGCATTGGCAACTGTGGCTCCGACGCCAAGTGTATCTGCTCCGACAAGAGCTTCCTGTCGGACATTGCCTGCTGTCTGGCGGCCCCCGGTGGCTGTGACGCCGCCGACCAGAGCTCTGCCGTCGTCTTCGCCTCGCAGCTGTGCGCCGCCCAGGGCGTCACCGTCCCCTCGGCCGTCACCTGCACGTCTACCGCCGGCGGCAGCGGCACCGCCGCCACGGCCACCACCACCACGGGCTCCGGCACCCCCACCGAGACCAGCGGCGCCGCTGCTACCAAGACCGATTCCACCAGCGCCACCGCCACGGGCGCCACCACCTCCCCGGCGACGACGGCCGCCGCTGGCACGACCTCGTCCAAGTCGACCAACTACGCGCCCCGCGAGTCGGCTGGTGTCGGTGCTGGCCTGCTCGGCGGCGTCGTCGCTGCTCTGGCCCTGCTGTAAGGAAGGCAGACGCTGGCGTGGTGAGAGAATGCGGGCGTGACAAGACGAGTTCTTTAGAGAGGGAGATTGAGGGAAAATATGGTCTCGGGACATTGTGGTCCTCGAATCTCAACGATTTGTTACTATTTACTGTATACTACATTTTTGGAGACAAGATTGGTCGCTCTTGAGCCATTTTGCCTCCACACACTTAATGTCGTAGAAGGACGTGTTTGCCAATATGAAGTGATTTGACGATGTTATTGTCGCGCCCGATAAGTTCACTCGTCCCAGCAACAAGGCGATAGAGAGCAACCAAGAAAGGTAAGGCACTTGCATTCTTGGCATGGACGGCCTGGGTAGAATGGTATGTGGGACAATATCTGCAGCCTGCAGCCGCTCGGGTCTTGCGCCCAAGGCTGGCCGCAGCGATTGGTTGCGTCGGCAGTTCTCTTATCCAGAAAGTCGACGAAGCCAGCTCCATGTTGATATGCCATCTCCAGTTAGCAAGTCGAATTTCTTGCTGTAATTTTTATTCTTTCTTTGTTTTGAAAAGAAAAATAAGATATTAAGATTGGATGCTTCTGAGGTGCGGAAAAGGTTGGGAAGTTTCACTTGGTATTCAGCAAGTGAAAGCTACTTCATCAAAGCCTTCTTCTTAAGCAATTGCCCAGGCCAAGTATTTACAGCAAGAATTGACGTAGATGCATTTTCAAGTGAGCGTGAATTAAATAAAAATGTTGTCAACGGAAGTTACGATCGGGAATGTGGGACAAGAACGGCAAGAAGTAAAATACACATCGATCGCACCTGCCCACGTTGCCCACATAAACAACCACCCAGCCAAAATTTCCATCCAATCACAAAAACACGCCAGTGAAAGAACAACAGCAACAAACATAGCCTCATCCCCAGCCTTGCGCCATGTTAACCACTCGCATTTTACACTCTCCGCAAACCGTTAATCGCCATATCAATACCACATGCAACGTTAGCGAGTACATTGCTCCTCACCCACAGCACAATGCGCAAGAGAGATAGGTCTGCCACCTTGCTTGACAGTGTGCAGAAAAAGCATCACAAATCAGGTGAACCTGACGATGAGACGCGCACACCTGCACCTGTCGCGAGCCAAGATGCTGAGCATGACGGAGACGACGGGGAAGATGGGGAAGATGGGGAAGATGGGGCAGGTGGGGAAGACGGACAAGACAGAGACGACGCCGAGGGCAGCCCTTTCTCTGCTAGGGGTGACGAGCGGCCGCTCGTTGTGAATCCACCGCCACGGTCCGCGTACAAGATCCCGGCCTACACACATGAAAACCGCACCATGCGATTGTATGCTGGCCCTCTTCGCAAATGGGACCGCCGACAGGCTCTTGTCAACACCGTGTACGGCCCTCGGGCCGATAATATCAGACTGTTCTGGGACCTCCAAATCCGCTGGCAGCGCTGCATGTATCCCAAACCCCTCCGTCAGGACGACGTGGAGCCAGGAAATACCCGGGGCGTGGTACTTGTCAGCCCTTGGCTGCCGAACAATTTGGAATCCGACCAGCAGACCGCATACGGCTCATGGTGGAACAAGTATGCTGCAGCCATGCGTGCCCAGAGCAGGGCGCCGTTTGGCGAGGTGGACGAAATCGGGGAGACGGAGGCCACACCTTTCCTCCCGTGGTATGTCTCTACGGAGTCGGACTTGGACATTTTCGATGACAGTTCGAACAGCATACTCTGTCTGCGGGCAGGCGAATCGTCGACGTACAGAACCACCTCAGACGCAGGCGCCGGGGCACGGTCCACCGGTTCTAACGCACCCACAGAGACCAACCGCGAGGGCCAGGTTCCTGTGGACAAGCCACCGAGTCCAGTATTCTACTTTAACCCGGGAGGCAAGGTCCTCTCCTTGGCCTGGGCACCCATGCCCAAGGCTGGCCGGATGGAAGGCTCCTTGCTCGCTGTTGCAGTTGTCCCGCACAAACACGACGATGACAATAACACTGTCGACGGTCTCTCAGGCGCCACAACAAAAGAAGAGAGGGCCAGGTTCTCCGAGTCGCCGGCGAGCATTCAGTTTTGGAGAGTCGCGCTGCGAGGTGGCAAGTCCGGCGAACTAAGTGTCTTTGGCGACGGAGCGCGGCTAGATTGGGTGAGCTGCTTCTACTGGGGGTGGCCGAAGCGGTTGGAGTGGTGCCCTGTCCAGCCGCTCATGGGCGACTCGTGGCCTGGCTTACTTGCCGTGCTCACCGAGGACGGCATAGTACGCATCATCAAAGCCCGAGGGGGCATGAAAGAGCAGACTCGATACGGTAAGACATGGCCTGTTTCGTTGCAGCAACCCACTCTGCTATGCCCTGTCTGCTAACAAATCGCGTCTAGGCAAAATCATCCACGCGTTGGCGTCTCTAGACTTTCCTGGCGAGGAAGGCGTCCATGCGACTTGCATGTCGTGGGTAGGTATCAACCGGATAGTGGTTGGCTACACCGATGGCACGATCGCACTCTGGTCTGTGTTCCCACAGCTGGTGCTTCTCCGCTTCCCAACACATATGTCCGCTATACAAGACATCCGCTCCGGTTATCCATCCAAACCGTACCTGGTGTCTGTACGCCCAGTGGAGGGCGTCCTTCGCCTTCTCGATCTCACCCGCCCCAGCAGCGAGCACACCTTCCACCCGAGCCCAGTAGCCGGCATCCAAGGCAACATGCTGGACTGGGTAGAGCTTATGCAGGGCTTTGCAACGTCTGCGCCAGCCAACAGCCCCGTGAGTTATAAGCTTGACTTCTTGCACCACCGGCACTTCCCGTGCCCTCGCAAGTTTTTCCCGTCTCGGCGGGAATCACCGCCGACATGCCTGGCCGTTGGCAAGACGCACCCGTTTGCTCTCGTCGGCGCGGCCGACGGAAAGGTGTGGGCGTGCAACATTCTTGACACAGTATTCCCTACCCACTGGGAATCGCACGTGCCTTCCTCCACGTTGATTTTTGCGAGCGACTTCAAAAGACCGACCCGGCAAGACCCCGAGGCCAGTTCTCTCCGCGGTGGCACGCTGTTCCGGTTCATGTTCAAGCAGGAAACCGAGTCGAAAGCCGACATTCTTGAGGACGACGCGGCGGACCCAGACGATTTGTCCGGCCTAGGGCCGTCCGCGCTACCTGGACAGGAGGCACTGGGGCCCGTTATCCACGAGAAGCTGGCTTCCGTCACGGCCCTTGCTTGGAACCCGGATTTCGCATTTGGCACCTATTTCGCCATTGGCCTCGCGTCGGGCCTGGTGGTGATCCGACAGCTAGATGGCACTGTTTAGGAACTACCTAGGATGCATTGGGATGAGTGACTCCGTTTTTGTATGTGTCTGGCGCGTATGCACTGATTTCTTAGCGGCAGTATTGGTAGAAACGGCGGGACAAATAGGATTATCCAAAAAAGGTTTACTTATTTACAAGAAACCCGTCTCAAATGAAAAGCTTTTATACAAGACTCACGCCCCATTCGGGCATGCCACGTTTGCCACCCTATCTTGTCTCCCTCACAAGTTGCGGCCACCGGTAACCATGATGGTCTGGCCAGTCACGTAGTCGAACAGCGGGCTGGCCACGGCCAGGACGGCGCTGGCGGCCTCGGTGGCGCTGCCTGGGCGGCGCAGGGGAATGTCGGCGTTGGCAGCCTCCTGGACGGCGGCGGGTGCGGTCGGGATGCCCAGGGCGATCTTTTCGCCGTCGGGGCCGACCACGAAGGCACCCTTCTCCTTGGCCTGGGTCAGGCGGGTCAGGATGTGGCCAAAGGCGACGGTGTTGACGCGGACGCCGAACTTGGGGCCCCACTCCTTGGCCAGGGTCTTGCTGAGGCCGGTGACGCCCGCCTTGGCCAGCGAGTAGTTGGCCTGGCCGGCGTTGCCGTTGACGCCCGAGGTCGAGGAGATGTTGATAATGTTGCGGCGCTCGCCGTCGGTGACGCGGAAGTAGGGGGCGGCGGCGCGGATCAGGCGGAAGGGCGCCTTGGTGTGCAGGTCCAGGATGGTGTCCCACTGCTTGTCGCTCATCTTGTGGATGACGCCGTCCCAGGTATAGCCGGCGTTGTTGACCAGGATGTGGATCTTGCCGTTGCCAAACTCCGCGGCCTTCTTGACGAGCTCGTCAATGTACGCCTGCTTCAGCAGGTCGCCGGGCACGGCAAGGGCCTTGCCGCCGGCCGCATTGATGGCGTCGGCGGTGGCCTGGGACTTGGCGGCGTCAATGTCGGAGATGACGACCTTGGCGCCCTCCGCGGCGAAGAGGCGCGCGGTCTCGGCACCGATGCCCTGGGCGGAGCCGGTGATGATGGCGACCTGGTTCTGGAGGAGCTTGCCGCTCTGCAGGTGGCCTGCGATCTGGGACAGACGGTCGGCCATTGTGTGAGATGTGTGTGGGAGCGGAAACGTGGAGGCGGGTGGATGATGTGCGGTTTGCTGGATTTCCCTGAGATGAGAAAGCAAAAGAAGGAAAAGCGGAAAAGAGGAGATGGAAGGAAACACAGGAAGGAGGCCTAATAAAGAAAAAGCGCTGGGAAACAAAAAGGGTTGTAAGTTTCAAGGATAGCTCCGTCTCGGCGTTCGTTTTCAGAATTTCCAAGACCGAGGCAGTCCAAACGCTCGTTCCTTTTCGTGTCGCAATTCGGTGTCTGTGCCGTCGACGAAGCAATGCCGCGTCCCCGCCATTGGCTGCTTTCAGCACGACATTTGTGACGGGCGGACGTTATTACGGGCCAATACACAATACGACCTGGTCAGCGCAACTGCTTCTTTGCTGCCGATGCGCATTCCGCTACTGCATTCTGCCGAGGTACGATACGCTCCTCAGCCAATTAGACCCAGCCCCCGCAGTAGTTCTCCTGCCCCATACTTCACAGGGCCGTGCTCCACTTTCCCCAAAGCCCAGTTGGTCGAGCTGTGGGCTCAATAGAGCAAGCGGGCAGCCTTGCCGCAGGCCCAGGCCTCGACATTTTGAACAATATGCTGTACAGCAGACTTCATCACAATGCCAGCAACTTCGTCTTACACTATCGCCAACAGCCTCTATAGATATTCTTGTAAGCTGCATTTGTCGTATAACTTTCACGACCACGCCGCCACCACTAATCCTAGTCAAACTCAACTGGGCAATCTGTTGTGTTTGAGGCCTTGCAATTCGAGATGATCGCATCAGTGGTTTGCCTTTCATGACGAAGCTCTTTGAGATGTCTTCTGAGTGTCTCGTGACAATCTTGTCACCTACGTCTTATCTAGCTTTCAAGTGAACGCCAGCTGGCTCCGTTGCGATGTGTCCTCCCCAGAAAGACCCTTCTCTGTTTCCAACGCGGATCCCCATTCACGCACTCTTTCTTTCCACAACATCACCTCAACCGACTTTCGCACAATCACAAACCAAAGCTGGGTACATGGGCCTAGACACAAGTGTGTGATGCCTGCACTTTTAAACCTCAAAGATGGCACGGGAACAATCTGGTACGCGCGGTTCCTTTGCGCCGCCCCCCAAGCCGGAACTCATCACGAGTCTCGGGTCCCTACGCTCCTTTCTCGCTACGGTCTGCTCCTCTGCCCGCCTCTACATTGAGCTTCATGGCCACCGCCTCAGCCGCCAGGGCGACCTGACTCTCATGACGGTTCGCGCGTATCCACACCCGGGAATCTACGTCATCGACATCCAGTCGCTCGGCCACGAAGCGTTCACCGCACGCTCCGTCTTTGGCCTCACGCTGCAGTCGGTCCTCGAGAACCCGGGCCTCCGCAAGGTCTTTTGGGACGTCCGCGACGCCGCCGACGCTCTCTGGGGCCATCACGGCGTACGCATCCAGGGCGTGGTGGATCTGCAGCTGCTCGAGAACGCAAGTCGCCGGCGCCGGCCGCCCTGTGAGGGCCCGGAGCGCCACAGTCGCAGCGGCAACGGCAGAGGTACTGGCAGAGGTACTGGCAGAGATACGGGCAGAGATACAGGCAGAGGCCGAGGCGGCGTGCGTGGCCGCTCGCAAGCCTATGTCCAGGACCTCGATACGGCCATCCGTCGGGATCTGTCCGTGTCGGCCGCAGAAGGCGAGCACATTGCTCGGCTCCGGCGCGTCATGGCGAGCCGCCTGTCGTTGACGGCGTTTCGCCTGCGGCCGCTCGACGACGACACAGCCGCGTTCTGCGCCAACGGAATTCGATACCTGCCCCAGCTGCACACCGTCTACATGGAGCGCATCACGGGCGAGTGGCTGCGCAAGGTCAAGATGGAGACGTTCCGACGCCTCGAGGCCGCGTTTGGGCCGCCGTACGACCCGCAGTCGCCGACCAAGGCTCTCGGCCCGTGGGCAGACACGACGAAACCTGGTCCGCTGTTCCGTTGAGGAACGAAGAGAGTCAGGCGAAGATAGCATGGCATTGCGTTGGGTTCCTATGGGATATCAGGCCGGGTAAAGAGTTACTGGGATTGTGTTTTTCTGTGATGGCGTGGGGTGACTTGCGGGGTTTGCTTTATCTCAAATCATCTCTACGGCACAATTGTGATACCCAGATTAGTCGTCCTTCTTCTACTGAATGTAATACATTCATACTCCAAACAACCAAGACGTGCCAGTCTTGCTTCCATTGCATTTGTCTACCAACGCCACAGTTTGATGTGCCGCTGTGGCGGTGCATCTGCGGCCGTTAGCGTCGTTTGCACCTTCCCGCGTAGGCCAGCACACATCACAAGCCGACCGCGACGACGACGAAACTAACAAAACAAGCGTCCCCTTAGAAATTCAGTTTTTGGTCACCGTCAGGCCACGACTTGCTGCGAAGATTGGATCCCTGCGACCCGTTGCACTCTCACAGCTCCTCATCCCGTCTAGAATGGCATCATAGTTTCACCATGCCACCACCCCTCCGCGGACCAGCAAGTGGCGGGTGGGGCCTACTGCGGCCGGTCAATGTCGACCCTCTCGAGGTCTACGGCCTGCCCTCCAAGGGCGAAACAAGGTCTGTGCTGTGGTTGCGGCTCTCAGAAACGATGAAAACGATGCTGACATCTTTGCAGACTCTCTGATTTCAAGCTCCAGGAGCGGTATTACGGCACAATTGTTCAGCGCTACCTCCAGTTCTGCAACGATGCCAACGACCGGAACGGGCTGCTGGCACGCTTCGCGTCGCTGGAGCTGAGCGGCAAGACCACGGGTCCGTCGCCAACGGCGCCAACGGCGCCGTCCGATCCCCTCGCTGTTGTACCCACGGCCGCGACGACAGCCGCCCTCGCAGCCGCCACCCGCGACCTGACGCTGGTGCTGGCCGCCTTGCGCAAGCTCCGCGAAGCCATTGTGGCCACCGGCCGCGTTGACGACTTTTCCACGCAAGTGTACCTGTTCTGCATCCGCCTCGCCATCCTCGCCAAGCACCCGCAGTCCTACCACCCGGCCATCCTCCACCTCCTCCGCAGCATCCACCGCCACCGCCCCCTCAGCACCGTCGAGCTGCACGAGGTCGCCGCCTACCGCGTCCTCGACGCCGCCTGCCGCCGCGGCGACCTCGCCGAGGCCTACCACCTGCGCTGCCTCTACAAGCTGCGCAACGCCACCGTCGACACCGCCCTGCGCGCCCTCGCCCGCGACGACTGGGTGGCGCTGCGGCGGCTGG
Source organism: Sporothrix schenckii 1099-18 (assembly GCF_000961545.1). Classification (NCBI taxonomy): domain Eukaryota; kingdom Fungi; phylum Ascomycota; class Sordariomycetes; order Ophiostomatales; family Ophiostomataceae; genus Sporothrix; species Sporothrix schenckii. The sequence goes on from NW_015971144.1 coordinate 428,815, forward strand.
TGGGCGACGGCGCGTCGGGCGGCGCCCGCGGTGGGTGTGCCGATGGGCACCTGGTCAAGCTGCTCGAGTACGCCGTGCACGACGTGCGCGTGCACACACTTAAGTGCTTTGGGCGGGCGTACCTGCGGCTCGAGGATGTTGGGTTCCTCGAGGCGTCGGCGGGTCTCGGCTGGGCCGAGCTGCAGAAGCAGTACAACGTCGGGTGGGAGCTGGACGGCAAGGCGGTCGTGATCCGCAAGATGCAGCCTAAGACACAAGCACCGGCGGGCGCGGCGGGCGCGGCGAAGCCGTGATGCCATGCGTGCCTTGGCGATGGCCCGGGCTGGCCATCTCATACGTCGAGATCCGTTCTAGGACACAGCTGACTCGGTTTCTTCCTTCTACGTCGTATTTGCGTTGCTTTCTTCAATTTCGCCACGGTTCAACTCTGGGGGTCTGCGGTTTCCGGTATGATATACTTAGACTACAATAAATAATGTTTAATGTCATATTCGTGATTATGCCTCGGTTGGCCTTGACTGTCCGCCTTCCAAGATATTGGCGTTGACCAAAGTTGTTACGTCGCTACCTTCTTCGCAGGCGCTGGTCCTGACATATCGTTGCCGGGCATATTTTCTGGCTCCAATCTTCTTTAAGCAATGCGCTCGGGCTGCCAATACATATCTACAGCCTGCTGGAGAACGAATGAAAACGACGCGGCAAAGTGAGAACGGTCGAGCTTCTTGGCAGTTGATTCATGTCGTATGCTCGACGGCATCAAGAGTGCAATATTTGCAGCTTCAGTGTAGCTCATAAACTAGAAACCCGGAGCTCTGCGTCTCATAACAGCAAGGTGATATGGCTACAATCGAGAAAGATCAAGACAGCACAAACAACCACTTGCCCGAGCCTTGTACCATGCTGAGGCTATCACCACTTCACACGTTACGTTCACAAACATCGACAGACACTGCAACAACAGTATGGTTGACAACCTTTTCTTTCCTTCATGGGTGGTTTTTTTGAGTGGCATCTCACTGGCATCATCAAGAGAAAGTGTCTCTCCAAATGACGTATCCGCGTACTCCGCAAGACGATGCATGGCATTCCTCCAACAATTCTACCATGGCATTCTCTGACGTTCTCTCCGAGACCTCTCCTTCTCACCGCCTCCTGTCTCTCTCGGCCCCTTTGCTGTCTCACGTCGTTTGGCCGAGACTACATCGGCGACGGTGATATCAATACACCGAAGGAAGGGACGGACAGCTGTGTTCACCTTTCAATAAGCCCACCGAAATCAGCCTGGGCCATACGGCATTTCTGCGCCCCTGTTTGGAAGACCATTGTATTTTGCATCTGCCGTGTCTGGATTTCTCTATCTTCCACTCGTATGTCTCGGCCAACTGTCAGACAAGTCTCCCTTGCCTACCATGTGTGACGTGCATGACGCCGTGTGTTTCCTTTGTGCTGCTTCTTGACGGCACGTCCATTTCCTTCAAAGTGAGACAGGACGTAGAGACATTCGAAAGGGATGCAAAAAGGTTCCGCCGAGGCCGTTAAGCCGTCACCTCCTTTCACCTCCTGGCACAGAAGACAAGAAGGCGACACAAACAAGGACCGACTGCTGACGACGGTGTACAAATCTCTCATGAAGACCGGAGACGTATCTCCTTAGTGGCCAAAATATGACTTTTTTCAGCCGCACGCTGTGATTGGCTCTAATGCCTGTTTTTGACCCACTGATACTTCCAGATACATAGCCTTACAACGTAACTTGGAAGTCACCCTCGTTTCAGCTGTTTGCCAGCCAACTCTCAGTAACTTCTCGATGTCAACAAACGCTCGGACCAGCAACCGCGCAGTGTATGTACACGTACGTTTCGCGCGCCCCATTAAAAAAAGTCATATTTTGGCCACTAAGGAGATAGAGTAGTACACTAGCACTCGCTCCCTTGCATCGTCACCATGTCTTTTCTTTGTTGTTGACGTCGGGCAGGCACATGTTACGATCAGTCTCTGCCTTGCTGTCATTGTCTTTGTTGCTGAACCAAGACCTTTGCCAAGGACGGCAACGGCATCTGTCTCCGTCGAGAAGGCCGAAAACTCCGCATCGTACGATCCCATGCTCCTCCCGAGGTATGGCTCTTGCATAGACACTCTCCTATGCCCGTTGCTTGATTGATGTCTGTTCGCCGTTGGCGGCCATGCCTCGATTCGAGACGTGCGACGAAAAGGAAAGCGAACAGGAGAAAGGATGATGGCCCACTGTTCCAAGAGACAACGACAGCGCCATCGGCAGCAAACAGTGCCACGATCGTGAGGTTCCCGTTGTTCATCGTTGCACTGTCTGCTGATCAAAGTCACGTCCTTTTTTTTCTCGTTTGCCCATTCATCCCACTCGTGGACGTCTTTTCCTCTTACCCCTTGCGTGCAAACTAGTCCAACTGGCCCGCTCATCGTGATTCTCGCGCTTTGCTCGGCGGGCCTGAAAAAAAAAAAGAAAAGAAAAGAAACAAAACAACAAAACAGCAAACGTACGACAAGAAAACCGGGACGTAGGACGCAAGGGATGCGTAGGACCAGAGATGGACGGATTTCCGCGCCGTTGCAAGAGAGAGATGGCGGTCAAGGCGCGTGACGGAAGACGATGCACGGCCGTCGTCCTCGGAAGCGATGCCTTCGACACTGTATCTCCTTTCCTTCTTCGGTCTCGTTGTCTTCTAGCGCTCCATCAAAGTATGTTCGGCTGTTGTTGTACAGAGTTGATTTCGACAAAGGGCAAGATCGAGGTCTAAGGTCCCAATTCCGAGGCCCCGCCACGCCAGCTACCAGTCCTGCCCAGGTCCATAATCTCAAAATCAACAATCAGACCAGGCTTGCGTCCTGTTCGGGACCCCGCGATGTCACACTGCGAATGGTTAGCTGCTTGAGAGTTTCAAGTTTTTGCAGGGAGAGCATTGAGCATGGCACCGCTACGGACTACCGACGTAAGTTACATTAGTCGACTCGCTGTTGGCCTGGCTTTGGGTTTCCAGCTTTCGAACCACGATGCCGGCCGGTCCGTGATTATTGGCCGCAACTGCACGACTCCGACTAGCTCAAGGTACCCCACGGTAGAGCGACGTAATAGTTCTTGTCGTTCCGGCCTTGGCTACAGTAGTGCTGGTGCATTTCAGTTCCTTTTCTTAGCGGCTGTTTTTAAAGAGCATGCATATAGTGCTCATCGTAGCATTTCCATAAGTCAAGGCATGGCAAGATGCACAGCCAGATTAGGCAAGTTTCTCCTTGTCTCCTCAGTTCGCCATGCCCGTAAGAGGAAGAGCGTAGATACCGAGTGACCTATGCGCGCCTCTTCTCGTTCATGCGAGCATCATATCCTCGATGAGACTGGAGAACATGTTGATCGTGCCGTCCAACAGTCAGCAGCTTCGAAAAAGCAAAGGACTGGACGTGACGACAACAATTTCCCAAAAGGGGCTAGCAGTGGAGAGTTGCTCATCACTGATGGCTTTGTCGTGAGGTTGGACATCCAAGTCTCGTCCTTTACGCGTCTCCGTTTGCATCGATACCATGGGGCCGACGAGTGCTTCGTGTAATTCACTGCTTCAGTTGGAAGTGCCATGTCAGAGTTTGCCGCTGCAACAATACGAAGACGGCAAGGCGAAGCGAGTGGACCGTGAGTGAACACAATCCTCGTCGTCCGCATCGCCTGGAACGTCTGTCGGTATATCATCGGTGGATATCCAACACAGCCAACATGTGCCTGTGGTTCTGTCTCTCTCTTTTGTTTGTGTTTCTGTCTCCCTTTCCTACCTCCCTGCAGCAACAAAACAATCAAAGGGCTCAAACCCAGCGACTCCATGCATGTCTCTGTGCTTTCTTTTGCGGTTGGCAACATTTCAGCACCTGAGCAGCTTGGCATCACTCCCACAGACAGACCTGCACTCCGCCTGTGTAGCGTGTCTCTTCTTCACCGCCAAATTGCCAAACACCTTCTCCACGATGCGCACCAATGAGATACTTTAGCACTTCCCGATCGATGCAAGACAAGAAGGTCAGTCAGAGCGTTGACCAGTGTGATGTGCTGCAAGTACGCCCATCGCACTGCCTCGTCAACCTGCTTCCTTCACTGTATTGAAAACATATGTTCCCCCTTTGGATACTCGCCGTCGTATTTTGCCGGGCCAGCCTGGCAAGGTGGTTGATTCGTCCAAGACGCGCACGATTGTGCCACCTCGTGCAGGACTTTTTGTATGCATCATGCACGCACGTAGCGAAAAGGTCATGATGTTGACTGTTGACTTTTGTGACAAACGTGTTGCCGAGTCTGAGGTGGTTGCCCAGCCAGCCGCATGCAAGCCGACGGACCTCCCTTGCAGTCGTCTCCCGCCTCTGTGCTCTCTGCCTTCTTCTCGTCTTCTATTCGTTTCCTTCGTTTCCTCCGCTCCCTTATCACACTGCTGTTATCCGTTCTGCAATGCAACGCAGCTGCATATGCATCATGCAATATGCCGTAAACGAGTACGCCGCTGTTGTCGTGTCGTCGTATCATCGTGTCTTGAGTCTTTGTGCGCCCCCCGTTCGTCATCGGACGCGTCCTCTGGCGGATCAGACACACAGTCCACAGCCTGCAGTGCAGAGAGTGCATATTTCCTCCGTCGTCTTTCGTCCTGTTTGCGCCCGAACCTGCGTGCATTGTGCGTGCATACAGAGTACAGCGCTAACCCCCAATCCTTCCATCGTTTTCAAACCTGTGGACGGGCCGCGGCATTTCTCCTTTTTTGGTTTCCTTTAATTTTATTATTTTCCCTCTCCGCCTCCTGCAGCGCAGTCTTCGCCACTCTTGTGTACCCTTCACCCTCCCACAGCATCACAGCATTTTGCCAGGCTGGGCGACAGACGCCTTCCCTTTCATCTTACGACGTAGGATTGCCCGTTTCAACACGACTCTCATACTTCGTAAGCGCTTGTCTTTCAAAACTCTCACGCGTAAATTAATTGATCTCCAGGAAATCCGGGGCCGTCGTCCGTGTCGTCGCTCGCCTGTGGGGCCGCTTTCATGCTTCCTTTTTGGATCAACGACCGCTCTTCCACCGCGACTTGCTGTCCTTTTGCAGAATGAGTTGGCTCGCCAGGTGACGAAATGGAGATGACAAAGAAGAAGAATAGCAACAGATGCCACTGCAAACAGTCTGCAAACAGTCTGCAATCAGCCCCAACGGTCGTCTCCGGTTCTCTTTGCCATGCACGCTCTTCAACCAGCCTTTTTCCTTCTCATTCTGCCTCTTTTATGCAAGTGATCGACGATGATCACTTTGAGAGCAATGTCTTGCAATATTGCACAGTGCCTTCATACTGTATGTAAAGTATATTGTACTGTGTTGCGTGGTCCCACTTTTTGCTACACGGACCAGCCAATCACAGTCTACAGAGGTCTCACCGACAATTAGATAGCCAACCAGATACGTCGTTGGCCCTCATAATAGTGGGTCCTTACGAAGGATTGCACTGCACACCAAACCTGGCCTAGCGCCAAGCTCCGACCACCTCCTTTTCACTGCGGAATATCAACCAGCCCTCCATCATCACGACCACCACAACGTCGTGCAGGTGACCCATCCTCATCTTCCCCTCCCCGCTGGTGCCCGACCTCTTTCGTCGCCCAAACGATTGGTTGTCGACATGGGCAGCCACATGTTTGCATGACCCGCCTCGCCCGCCTTACCTGCCTCGCCCGCCTCACTTTTATTGTTTGGTCTGTTGGTGTGCCTCGTGTGCGCTCACTTTTCCCCATTTGATTTGTGACAGAGATGCGGCAGGGAGCCGTCTGATTCGCCCAAAGTGGTCTCTGGTTGCTCTCGTACTTTGTAGTTTTCTGGTTTTCAATATGGTGGGAGGGTGGTAACGATAATCACACTGAGAATGGTGGTGGATGGATGGCTCGCCTCGTTTTCTCTTCGATTCTCTTCTTTTCCTTCCATGTTTCTTTCTTGTGCTTCTGTTGGTGTTCCCTGGTGCCTTCCCCCCTCTTTTGTCCATCCTTGTTGCTGGCTCTCTCCGATTGGGCCATGCAAGGGATGCGTTTTCCTGGAAAAGGGTGTGCTGAGAAGATCCGACAATTTAAGGAAAACGAAACATGATATTGTTCTTCTATTATCGCATATTGCCTCAGTCAGTTGGCGGTGTGACTTGTTTTCTGCACAATTGTCATCGTTTTGTCATCCCGTCACAAGACCCGGATAGAGAGATACGGGAAAGGAACGCGGCTGGACATTGGCGACAAAGGACAGAAGTGACGACGAACTGCAGAGTTGTGTGGTTCGGTCTGTTGGTGACGAAATGTGGTCTGTTTCTATTTTTTGTGCCCATAACCGAGAGTGTTTTGTACCGCCGTGTGACATTGCATGTGTTGTCCTGTCTCAGAGGTCGCCTTTTTGCTTGCCGTTACCGCCGTACGAAGCAGTGTTGGCCTGTTGTGGACGTCTTCATTGTGTTCCTAAAATATCACAACAGAAACTTGACGTTCCCATAGCAGCCACGACGAAAGCGTGTCGCTGGCGGGTGGTTGCGTCTTTGCAAATTTGCATTTTGTTTTTGATTTCTGTTGCCTCTACGGAGTATGATCTATCAATCAAATAAGCAAGCGGCCAACCCAAGTTTGAAGAAAACATCAGAGGGTTACAACAGGCTGTTGGCCAGAAAAATCTAAAAGAACAACCAACAAGATCGTCCGAGTAAGACCCAGTCTCCGAAATGGGTGGTAGAAAACGACAATTCCTAGCAGTGGGTGAGATGAGACACGAATTAGACCAGATCAAGGTGAAAGGTTTTTTGGAAAAAAAAAAAAAAAAAATCGGAAGGGCGATCATCGTGAGGTCAAAGAGAGAAAAACGCTTGAATGAGACACAGTGTCAAAGACGGGAAAGACAGAAACAGACGACTGCATTTCCGTGTTGAGCAAGGATTGTCCAAGGGTCCAAAAACGGTCTCAGGTCGACCTTTCCTTGCATCCAAAAAGCCCAAAAAGCCCAAAGTCCGGAGAGAAGATCCGTTTGCTTTTGTTGGTTTGTCCTTTTTTGCGTCCAGTTCAGGAATCTGAAGAGAATAAAAAAAAAATGTTTTGATAAGAATGAAAGCTATGAAAGTAGAACAAGGCGGTTTTTTCCTTGGGCCATCCGGCATGTTTTTGATAGTAATAAAAGTGGTAAGAAGATGGTAGTAATAGTAATAAAAGAATAGAACAGAAAGAGTAAAAGAAGATATCCCCCTCTCCATAAAAAGGTTTGCTTTCCTTGTAAAGCTGCCTTGTTCCGATAAACTCCACGCTTTGTTTAAAAAAACAGAAACAGTACAACAAATGAAATAGCTGACAAGACGAAAGGGGAGAAACAAGAGTAGACGTGAGACGTTCATGGCAAAAAAAGGTAATTTTTTTGTATCCCTTAAATTGGTTGTTCTGTTTTGTCGACGCAAAGACGGTGAACAACAAAAACAAACGTATTTTTTAATAACAGCCCTGCATGTTGAACATGGGCATGGGGTTGTGGAAGCCCGCGAGGTGATGGCTGTGGTGCATCGCCGCAGCCCACTGTTGTTGGTGCTGCTGGTGCTGCTGGTGATGCGACGAATAGTGAGGGTGGTTTGGGTGGTGCAGTTGCTGCTGCAGCAGGGGCTGCACGACGTGCCCCTGGACGGCGGCGTTCTTGCTCAGGACCCAGTCCCAGATGGACGGGAAGAAGAACTTGGAGCCCAGGGCGGCGGCCTGCTGCTGCTGGTGGAGCTGCTGTTGCGACATGGGTGCCTGCTGCGGTGGTGGGGGTGGCAGAGGCAGCTGCTGTTGCGCAGCGGGAGACATAGACACGGGTGCTGCTGCTGCGGGTGTAGGGGTAGGGGTAGCGGCCGCTGGAGGTGATGGTGGTGATGCCTGGAAGTGGTAGATGGGGGCGTGCTGCTGCTGCAAGAACTGCTGGTGCTGCTGGTGGTGTTGGAAGGCGGCCGGGGTGCTAACCGCGTCGACGCCCAGCATGGCGGCGTCCTCGGCCTCAAAGAAGACGGGGGTCGGAGGCAGGCACTGTTGGATGGGCTGGAACGGCGGGGGAACAGCAGCAGCCGCAGGAGACGATGCCTGGAAGACGACCTGCTGCGAAAAGGGAGGCGGGCGCACGGCCACCGAGGGCGGCGGCGGGGTTACGATCTCGGGCAAATCCTGGCACTCGTAGAGCTCGCTGTCCTCGTCGTCGGCCACCAGGGACACGTCGCCCAGGGAGACGCAGTCGTCGGAGACGGCTGGCGAGGGGCAGTCCTGGACGCCGACCTCCTCGACCTCGACCTCGACCACCGCGGTAGAAACGCTGTCCATGGTGTCCACGTCCTCAAAGATCTCGTCAATCTCGTCAACAGACGAGGCGGGCGTCAGCGGCCGGTCGGCCTTGTCAAACACGCTGTCGTCCTCCTCGGAGGCCACTTCGTCGTACTCGTCGTCCTCGGCATAGGCAGCATCCTCCTCGTCGTCGTCATCCACAATGGCGTAGTCCGAGGCACACGACGCTTCATACCCGTTGAAGTTGTGCTGGGGTGTCGTCGTAGGTGGCGTGAAGACGTTGACAGGGATCTGGATCTGCTGCTGCTGCTGTTGCGCGGCAGCAGCGGCAGCAGCGGCAGCAGCGGCAGCGGCTGCCTGTTCCTGCGGGGACACTGTGAAGCGCGGGCACGCCAGGATGCGCTGCTTGAGCTCGGGCAGGGTGATGCGCTGGTCCGGGTTGATGGCAAAGATGCGGGCCAGGATGTCGTCCAGCTCGTCCGACAGGGGCAGGATGGTCTTGAGGAACCGCGGATTGCGCGCGTAGGCGCGGTACGTCGAGTCGTCCGTGGAGGCTTGCTTCCAGGGGTTGCGGCCGCACGTCAGGTTGACGAGGATGACGCCCAGGCTCCAGACATCGTTGGGCGCACAGTAGTAGTAGGGGCGTTTGGAGTTTTGTCCCAGGCATTCTGAACACGTTAGCAACTGGCAAAAGGGAGAAGGGAAAGAGAAAAGGGACGAGTTGCCGCAACATACCAGGCGACATGTAAAATGTCGAGCCGCATCCGTAGTCCTCCGATCGCTCCGAGGCTGTGGCCAGCCCGAAATCCGCCAGCTTGAGCGTCTCGCCGCGGTCCGCCACCAGAATGTTCTCCGGCTTCAGGTCCCGGTGGTAGATGCCCTTGCTGTGCAAGAAATGCACCGCGTCCAGGATCTGGCAGAACACCTTGCGCGCCAGCTCGTCCTTGCCGACAAAGTGGCCGCACTCGGTGATGTTGTAGAACAGGTCGCCCTCCGCGCAGTACTCGAGCACGACAAACAGGCAGTCCGGGTACACGTCGATGATGCGGTGCATGGACACCACGTTGGGGTGCGCCGACGCCTCGTAGTGCAGCCGGATCTCGCGCGTCTGGTAGTCAATCTGGCGCGCCTCCAGCGGCGTGCCGTCGGCGTTGAGCTTGCTCAGCGCCTTGACCGCATAGCGCGCGCGCGTCTTGACGTCGACGGCCTCGTAGACCACGCCATAAGCGCCGGTGCCGATGATGCCCGTCAGCTGCAGGTTGCCCAGGTAGGTGCCAATCCGGTCCGCGGGCGCTACCGGGACGTAGCGTTGCTGCTGCTGTTGTTGTGTGCGTATTGACTGAGGTTGCTGCTGTTGCTGTTGCTGCTGGAAGAGGTTGGGCTGCGCGCACTTGGGATAGTCAAACGACAGGGGCGACGATGGTGGTGTCGGGAGGCCGCTCGGAGCCAGGACATTATGCATGTTATTTGAGGGGGGAGAAGAGGGGGAGAGAGAGAGAGACAACGAGACCGTTCCGGGATCCTTTAGGCCAGAAGAGAGGACATGTACAATGTTCTAATGTTGCCGTGTTTTCCAAGAGGTCGTAAAAAATCAAACAAATCCAGGGCGAAAGAACCAGCTCCGTTGTTTGATGCCGTTGTCCAGGAACTTCTCGGAGGAAGATGGTGACAGAATAGAAAGCCTTTCAGGAAGACGACAAGAGAAAAAGAGAGCGAGCACGAGAAAAGAAAATAGCTTCCAAGAGAGAAACAATAATCCTCAGGTCGGGTCTGTTTTGATTTCCTTTTCGTCGTTCGTCAATGAGAGCAAGGTTTCGCTCAAGAGGGTCGTCAAGTCCAAGAAAAGGCAAGCCAAAGGTAATGTCGAGCCGGGGAAACGTAGATGTATATTGAGCTTCGATTTAACGAGTCAATATGTGGCCAAGAGGTGAGATGAGATGCGTTGAGAATTGGGATGTGGACGTGTAAGAAGAGACGGAGAGTGAAGAGATGATACAGCCGGATGAGAGAGCGTGGGTTGATGAAGATAAAAGAAGAGAAGAAAAAAGGTAAGGGTATTGAAGAGAAAATAGGAAAATAGGGAGCGGTCAAAACATGAAAATATGAAAATATGAAAATTAAAAAGAGGTTTCCCAAACGGCTGATGGGGTTGAGAGGAGGTTCGAGATGAAGTAGGATGTAGGTGGTCGAGGGAAGGGGGGGTGAGGCCGTTGATATTGATAACGAACAAAATGGAGAAAATCGAGCTTTGCAACAGGAACGTAGGGACAAGTCGCAGAGGCAGGATACTTTCATCGACTAGGGCGGGCGAAAGAGCACAAAGGTACCTTGGCGAGAGAGGCGTGGTCGACGAGGACGAGGGCGAGGGCGACTTTGTCTGAGTGATGAGCGTGAAGGATGTGAAGGTCTGCACCAGGGCTGGGCGTCTTGCCGCTCGCACTAGCGTGGTCAATTATGGAGCAAAGCGTCGTAGTTTATTATGGAGGGGTGGGCGGAGGCCGTGTTGCGTTGTTTTGTACTCTGGTAAGGGGGGGGGGGGGGGTAAAAAAAAAAAAAAAGGAGCACAGATAAAAGTGGGGACCGTCAGGGTGGACAGAGGACGGCGGATGGCACGAGGATGTGGCCAGAGGAGCAGGAGACAGGGGTGGGTTACGCCTTGACGACTTTTGACTAATTAGAGCCCAGGCCTGGTTCGAGCCAGGGTATGGGACTGGGAGTCGTTTCTGCAGCCTTTGCCTGGAGTTGTTGCAGTTGTTGCAGTTTGTTGCATACCTGCACCAGCCAGGGGATGCCGGGCACAGGCCAGAGATGAGCACAAAATTCATAAACACGACGAAAAGGACACAAAACCGTGCACATCAGACAAAATGGTAGACATACACGGAGTAAAACAAACCAAAATAAAACAATAAAATAAAATAAAAGACGATAAAGAGGCGTTGAGACACGGACTCAGAAGATACAGACACGGTCCGAGACTGGTTAGAGACTGACTCTGTAAGACAGATGCACGCTCGAAGTGGTGGGTCGTGAGTGGCTTGCGGCTGCAGATAGAATAAAATTAAATCAAAGAAAATAGAAGAAATACGAAGAGTGAGAAAAGAAAAGAAAAGGCAAAAAAGAAAAAGGTGGCCAGACGACTAGCCTTTTTTGGTCAAAACCGGCGACGGCGAGGCAAGGAACGCAAGCACTACGACATGCAGAGGGGGGAATGTGTGGTGAGGCGTGGTGTGGCAGGCGAAGGTCTCTGGTGCCGTTGGCCATGTCTTGGATTTGGCAGACTGCAGACTGGAGACTGAGTGCGATGGTCTTGTTCTTTGTTTCGAGGCATCCAGTCACAGGCGCCCCATCGTGTGGAGGCGAGACATGGTCCTAGCACTCAACAGGCAACGCGCCTCTTTTAAAATTGTGTGAGTGGAGCATATTCCAACAGAAGCAGAAAAGCAGACGTAGACAAAACCAAACGGCCCCAGACACGCAATTGTGGGTGGTGACGAAAGAGGACAACTAGCCCAGGATGTGCAACAGCAGGATACGAATGAGAAGAGCACAATAAAAAAGAGGGGCCCAGGGGTGGCGCTGTTGGGCGAGTCAGCGGACGCGCATGGATTTGTCTCACACACGGGACAGTGGAAGCAAAAACAGAGACGAGGGAAGAAGGGAAGTGATGGGCGGTGCCACAGCCACTCAGAACACTGGGCCACAGGAGAGGCGGGAGTCTCGGAGTGTGCTGCCTGAGGTCGTGAGGTCGTGTCCAGTGTTGCTCTTCTCATGCATGTCTTTGCACGTCCCGTCGGGCGTTTGTGCGACTGTTCCTGCAAAATAAAAAATTCAAACTAAGATGAAAAGAGCAAAAACAGCACATCTCGCGGAGATGCGTGCCAAAAGCACCGCCGCCGCTTGCCGTCGTCCCGTTTCCAGATAAATCTGAAAGGCACCTGACAATGTTTCCTTTGTACAGAGTAGGGGACCACAAGGACCAGGTGGCCTCTCGTGTGTCAGCGAAGGCGCTATTCTATTTGGCCCCGTATTGTCCGTCTCCCGGATCTCTCGCATTTCCTCGTCCTCGTCCTCGTCCCCATCCTCGTCTTCACGCCGGCTTCCGTGGAGGCCGTCTTATTTTTGGCATAAGGCAGTGGCCCAGATCCAGACGGACCACTTCTACTAACAAAGGAACTCCAAGCCTCTTCCATACGCCAAGGATGTAGGGGATTAGGTACAGAATAGTGGATGACCTGTTCGTGCTCGGGATTTTCCACGACGGAGTTGGCGGTCGCTCTCGCGCTCGGCTGAAGGACGCCAGGGACGCACGACGCGTTTGCACTTGCACTGGCGTTCATGAGGACAAAGGAAAGTTTGGTATATTCCGCGAAAGTGCGCCAAAAGTGCACCAAACAGGCAACAAACATGCAACAAACACGCACCCCGCCGCCCTCTAAAACAGCGCCGTCTCCTTCAAAGGCAGTGCCCGATTGGCGCGCATGTCCAGACACCAGGCGCTTTTTGAGCACTTATCACACGTAATCGCCCCCCAATGGCAGCTGCTAGGCTGGCCCTTGGCAAGTCTCTTTTTCTTTGGCGAGCAAGATACCGCTGATAAGGATACGACGTGGCCTGGTGGGCTGCCCGAAACACCACTGCCTCAGGAACTGCCTCGCACGGTTTCGATCAGGCAATGCCCTCTGCTTCTGACTGGCTGATGGGGTTTTGCCAATGGCTTGGTATGGGGCCTCTGGGCATTGGACCTTACAAAATACGATCCCATGGGCCCACGGTACCGACGAACCCTCTCAATCTTTCGCTCTTCCCGTTGTGTTTCCCGGAGGAGGGCGTGAGGGTCCCTTGGAAGGGGGGATGAGGTGAGGGAATATGGAGAAACTGCCTGCGGACAAGACACCCGTTTCACCTTTTTGAACGTGTTTTGACAAGACATGCAAACGACGATGAAGTGGACAGCAAAACAGGCACAGGCAAGGCAGGAAGGCGATGGGGCAGGGAAAGCCAGGGAGAGGACATGCCTCGGTGCCCAAAGGGCGGTGACGAGCTGTCGAGATGCACTGTGAATGCACTGCGAATGCAGACAAATGCAAGCAAATGGAGGCAAATGCAGCACAATGCAGTCAACCTGTAGGCAGAATGTGCAGCACACTCACGGGCAGCACATCTCACTGGCTGAACAGCCTGGTCTGTGCTGTGAAGTGCAGACATGCATGTCGATGCCATATGCATAGAAAGACGCATGTTCTGTTGTACCTGTCCCTTCACGAAAGACGTAAGAAGACATGCCTTTTGGTATGCAGCCGCCCGAGTAAGCAAGTCACGGCCGCACTATTGGCTGGTGGCGTGCACTATTCTGCATTCATTAATCCATGCTGGTGAACTCTCTCAACGGTTTGCCGCCACGGCTGGCCATTTCGTTTCAGCTGCACCAACGCGGCACAACAGAGAGACACCAATGTTCTACGCCGTAAATGTTTACTTTTATTGTATGATGCAGTCTTTACATTGTGCAAGGTTTTATTACCATGTTTCCCCGTGCACGTACATAATTTCTATACTCCGAAATCCCGTTCCGCCCTGTTCTAAAAGATACTGCAATGTTGAAGCCCAGCGCTTCGAGAGTTTCACAAGTCGCCCCAAATTCAAACAAAAATCGTCTACAGTTTCATCAAGACAATCCCCATCAAAACCACTCGTCCATCATCAAGGCCCCCCTGCGCAAGCGAGTTGCATTCGAGAAATTACTTCGTATGCCGGGGTCATCTTTTTCACCAACTTCCAGCTTTGGGAAAAGACCGGATGGGTTTTGGAAGGGTGGTGTGGTCTGGGCAGAAGGAAACGACCGGCGTATCGACGAGAGAGTAATACGATGCAAGATACCCAACCGTGCCAACGTATGTGTCGTACTTTGTCAGATGGATCAGACCGCACGCCGAAAATAAAATTAGATCTGGGCACGGTCCAGCCGTCCTCTCCGTGCGTGTGGACTCCTCTTTTTTTGTCAAATTGTGTTTCTCTTCTCCACGCGCATCCAGCGGTATCCATGGTTCATGGCCCATGCTTTACTTTATTAGGGGCGATCGGCCAATAGGACGGAGCGGACTTGGTATCGAAAGTGGAAAAGGACCGCCAAAAGTTGGTCAGGGAAAAAAGGAAGACGCAGAAGCAGATGAAAATGTACAAGGGGAACGCACGGCAGAGACAGAGGCAGAGGCTAACAAAATGGACTCCACTTTTTCAAGCAACCTTTTATGTCATTGGATTTTACGATGTACGAAGTACGCTGAGGTTATGAACCTGAAGAAGGATTCTTAATGAAGAAAAGAACAACAAAAAACTCGAGATGTGATAGCGCCAGTGTGACACTCTGTGAATAATCCAAGCTCAGGCAACCAAAGTCGGTGTGCAAAGATGACAAGATGATACGTCGTACTGGCTGTCGGGTATGGAAGCAATGTTTCTTTTTTTTCTTTCCTTTTCCGTTGGAACCCCCGACTTCAGGCCACGCGACAATATTCCGTAGGCACCTTTCTGAGCAACAGGTGCTCATTTCGTTTGACTAATAGATTGCTTTCTTTTTGATATTTCTTTTTTTTTTTAAAAAAAAAAGTCTTGTAATTTGTGATATGATCTTAATTTTTTGTGAGTTGTTCTTTATTTTTGTTTCCTGTTTATTTTTCTGTCACGTTATTGCTTTTTTGTCTCGATTTTTCCCTCATTCCCTTTGACATGACCGATTTCCTTTACGATATGTTCAAGCGTACATCGTACATTTACAGTACCTTAACGAGCCCAGCTTGGCAGCCGAAATCTCAGCTGGCTCTGTATCTCCCCGGAGTGACGCGCAAACCCTTGTCTCTTGAACTATGCAATAGCGTGGTCAGGCCGATGAGACCCGTCCTGCAGCCTCGTAAAATTTAGGGGAGGCCGCATCTTGCCGGGGTAGTTGTGACCAGGTTTTGCACCACTTTCTTGCATGGGCATGGAGGCATATTTGTCTGGCATGTATTGCGACGTGCGTTGGTGTGGGTTCCTCCCCGTTTATCTGTTCGTCTGTGCAAGATGATTGGCCAAGAGGTCACGCCGGGTGAAAGTTGCAGGCGACACTCTGGCTCTCGACAAGGGAGGCCGGGGAGGCGTCAAGAACAGGGCGAAAAACGAGGCGAGCATCCTGTTTCCCCTTTTCCATACAGTTTGGTCCAGCCCACATTACAAGAAAAGTAATACTTCGTACGTCGCAGTGGAAAATACAGAAGATTGATCCACAATGTTCGAAAACCTGTCTCGCCCAGTCCAACCGAACTTGTTTTGTCGGCCTGTCGTTTTGTCTTTTGTCTTGTTCTCATCCCTTCCCAATGTCTTACGGCCTACTCCGTAGAACCGTTTTGCCGTTCAGTAGGCTCTTGGTTGCTTCTGGCGCGTCTCTATTTTTGTTCCATGTCTCAACCTGTTACAAAGACCCAGGATCCCTGAAATCAAAAAATGCCCTGAAAGAACGGGAGAGAAAGAGACACAACGATATAGGCTCAACTGCACACAACAGGATACGGTAAACGTGGGCAAACAGGGCAAACAGGGCGAGCAAGGCCGCCTGACGTAAGAGACACTTTCTCTAACACCTATGTAGAGCAAAAGGTCTCGGCCGATGACAACAAGCCGGAGCGTCGTCTCCATCAAAAAAGTTGAAAAAAAGAAACGATTCGCCTCCTTGACAAGATAGGCCCAAACATTGAAAAGGTCAAAAACGTCAAAATGGTCGATATGGACGGTATGGTCCAGCAGGTCGATCATGGTCACGACGTTTCTCGATCACAACGAAAGGATCCCAGAAAACAGGGGACACGGCCATTATCGGCACAGTGCTGCACGGTCCAATTTTCTTTTCTTTTTCCGCATAATTCGCCACCGTAAGGCACGCCACAGACAGTGCCGATTTCGAACATACATACCATACGTCAATTTTGACGTCCGTGCATGTCGATATGCGGAGGGAAGAAAAGGGAAGGCAAATCGGAAAGGCAAATCGGAAAGGCGCAAAAGCTCCGTCCTAGTTAGGCCCTACTAAGGCTGTTAACAGGATTGGTAGGCTGGCTGCTGGTAGGCTGGCTGCTGGTAGGCTGACAAAAAGACAGAGACGACAGAGGCTGTGTGAGTGGAGAGCACAGGAGAACCGCTGGCCGTACGAATTACTTTCGAACGATGAACACGGTGAGATAACGCAACAGCCCGCACGATGGAATGGGAATGGACTGGCGGATTGGCTGACTGGGCAGGCCGCGGCCAATTTCCTAGAATAGGATCAGCGACCGGCGTCAGAATCGACGATGGGCCCCCAGCAGAACAACAGCAAAAGGGACGGGAGAGTCGGCGCCCAGTTTCAGGCTATGCAACAATCCTTAAAGCAAGTACGCAAAGCCACCCACCCTTGACGAGCCGCTATTTTAGGGCATTTAGCAGGTAGTTTCACGTCTCTCAGGTTGATGCCAGCTAAGATACGAAATACATCCAGGTCAACTTCCCATCCTCTGCAATTCAATGTCAGAGAAACAAGAGATACCAAGACGATCACGAGATAGTACACTCTGATAAAGGCACGCATTGGTGCACACCAACAGGCCAGCCCTGGCCATGCGAAAGAGGGGAAGAGACAAAAACATGAGAGAACGACCAGCCCTTCCCATAGCGTGCCATCGTTCGTTCGCCTAGTGCTCAGAGATGGCATATCAAGTTCCATCCGTGCCATTTCGAAACAAAAACCACTACCGGGGTGCGTGGAGACGTGGCGAGCATGGGAACCGATTCCATGTACGACGTAATTGCGTTCGCGTGTGCATTCTTCGCCATGGAATCGGACCTTGCAATCGACGATGAATTTGTCTGTGGGAAAGAAGACGCTTGCGCACGTCAAAGGGGTTACTAGTGATGGCGGTCCCCTCTTTCACAACGTGAGTAGTAATACATTCGTACGTACGTATTGTACTGCATTTAATTTCAAAGAACACCGAAGCTGCCGGTGAGCATTTTTTGCCCAAAGGAATAGGTAATTACAAAACAGCACCAACAGGTGAAGGCGACAGTTGCGGCTCTAGGGCAACGGACAATGGACAACGGGCAGACGGCGTGATGAGAAACCGTGTGCCCCGACGAGGCGACAGCGGCTGAAGGAATCGCACTTCTCGTTTCGCTCTCTGCCTCTCTGCCTCTCCTCTCTGCGTGTGTGTCTTTGTCACAACCAGAAAGAAGGGGCGAAAAGGCGAGACCGCGAAAAGAGAAAAGTGTCAACATGGACAGATCAGGACAAGGCCCAACAGACATGGCTTTTGCAGGACAAGGGCCTTTTCACCCAATACTTTGTAAGAGAGGGAAATACTGATAGGCGAACCTCGGTCTCGTGGTCTGGCTCTCTGGGTGGTTCCAAAAGACAATTCGTTCGGACGGTCGACCAACAGACACAGACAGTCGTCACCCGGGCACACGGCACTGGGGTAGTAACAGTACAAAGTAGGCGGACAAGAGCACACTGGGCACACTACAAGTCCTTTTAGCGCCTTTGGGACTGTGATTGCATTCCTGCAGGCATTTCCCTCCTTTTGGGGGCCGTCGTTTAGACGTCTGGGCGTTTTCATCACAGTTGGCGCTCTCGTCCTCTCTTGGGACCGGCGTCTGTTCGTTAGGCTCGGTCCCCGTACTTTGTTCTCGGGATTTCTCAGTGACTATCTGTTCCCGGCGCCCCTGTCTGTTCGTCACAGCTGGGTCTCGTTGGCTTGTCCTGGTGGTCCTATTTGAAGGATAAAGAAGCAACGGAAGAAGACTGCCTCTGTGCCCTCCTGGCTTCGCTTGGACGGTACGATGGGTCGCTTCTTGTCCGTTGTCGTGCTGCTGTTGGAAAGACTTTCTTCCAGACGGTTCGATTCCGCATCTTCTACGGACATGGCGATGGCCGTCTCCATCCTCGATCGTCATCCTGATGATCTGGTTCCCAAACTGACCCAAGGTGGCCCAACCTGGTTCAAACGGACCCAAACTGGAAGAAACTGGGCGAACTTGGGCGAAACTGGTTTTCCATCACACGACCCCTCCCTTTTGTTACATTTTGACGACAAATCGACATTCGACATACGGAGATACGGTATCTCTTCTGTACGAAGTAAACGACAAACACGACAAAACGAACATCCTGACTATCACAGCCGTTTATCCTTGTCATGTCTGTCCATCTTGATATCAAACTGCTCAGCTCCATGTCAGCCATTAGTCTAAGCCAATCTCTTTCCGTCTTTGTCAATTCTTTCCACTGGACAGTCTTCCATGCCAAGCAAATCTGCATCGACATTCGCTAGCACCAAAGCTGTCACTGCACCGTATGCCTATGTCCCCTATTTTAATGGATTCTACATGTAGAGATGTACCAAGAGAGCATTACGTCGTCGAATGTAGTACTGGATTGTGAGCTGGCTGGGGATCATCTAAACATATTCCCAGTAGTCTTGCACAAATGCCACAAGAAAGCGGTGATCAAGTTTGGCCCCGCAGGTCTTGACCAGTCTTCAATGGCAGATGGGCCGCAGCACGCCCCTGAACAAATCAAGGATAGATCGACACAGTCGATGCAGTCCGTCGAAGCGTCGAAAGCATCGAAAGCATCGAAAGGCGTCCAAAAGCCCCGGCTTGGCCGTCTCCGCCGTTCGAAGCCCACCATTTTTGACCTGACGACGCACGGGCCTTGTCATTACTTTCTTGTTCTGCGACAGAAAGCAGACAAGATCATCCTCCGCTAGCTGTTGTCAACCCAGCTGGCCGTGCTAGGGAACAGGCCAGTCGTTAGTGTCTTACTTTCTTCGATCTTCGCTTCTTTTCGTTTCGAGTATGCCGCCTGGCTGCCCAGCCGCCTTCCCCAAAGGATAAGGATGGGATTCTTTGCCAACTCCCATCTTCTTGTGTGGTAGCCAATCGTGGACCTGCCAACTCCCCTCCCACTGGCTGCACATCCCTTTGCCACCGCGCTACGCAGCTGGACGGCACCGTCTCGACGGACGGGGCCTGGACCTTTGTCTAGGTGCTGGTCTCTTTGCTGCTCGACAGCCAAACAGAACACGAAAATGCATAGCGTGTCAGCGTGTGTTCCGGGCACCTCGTAACACATAGCCTGTGGAGACCTACAATCCGGTGCTGAACAGGGTGTTGTAAAGGTTGTTGGTGGCTTTGTGGCTGAACCAGGTGACCTCTAGGCTTTGAAGGGGACACCTGACCAGGCACAATGCCAAAAAGAGAGCCATAATGGGGGCCAAGAGACTGTGCACAGCGAACAGATTGGATCGGCGGCTGAGCCACTGTGTGACGCCAATCGTATTTAAATGAATGAATTTGACGAAAAATAATTGCAAAAATGGAGCTGTCTGGCCGAAGAAGCAGAGAGCCGTAGAGAAGGTGAAGGTAAAAGTGTGAAGGTGTGAAGGTGATTAAAACAAGCTCGAGATGCGCTCCAGAAATCAAATAGCCTAACGAATCGGGTTTCGTCAACCACAACGTCAGTCCGGATTGCAACCCGGCGAGTCGAAAGAAGCCCAATCTCGTTTCCTGTCTTACACCATCCAAACAGCCAATGAGAGCTCCAAGAGCTGTCCTGGCAGACGATGCCAAACTGCTGCCCGTCTCGCTCGTGTACAGCGGACAATCCAATGATGGAACACAAAGGGCCGTCTTGTAAACGGACTCTGTAGTTTTGAACCGGCACTCTTGTAGCTTGGAAGCTATTGCTCCCGCAAACTTTCACTTTTTGGGTTGCAAGACGCGCCGCCAGGGAGACTTGACGGCAGGCGACAAGCCTCTCGCCTCTTGCGTCTTGCCTCCTGCCTCTCATCGTCTGGTCCCTGGCATCTTTCCCGCTTTGAATCAGTTGCCAGCCACAAAGCCCTGTTGCTCTCGCCGTCGAGGGCCGTCGAACATCGTTCTGGCCGTCAGCGACGGCGTTCTTTCTCTGTAGATTCGCCAGCCCGAACGTCGTAGCTGCGGGCGAACAATCTCATTCGCCATTGACCATCGACCAAAACGACTCACACGGCTGGCGGTTCGCTCTTCTCCGGTTCCTGTGACGAGCGATTATTGAGGAGGATGACATGAGCAAACGGACCAAGAGACGCCAGGTGAGCCACAAGTGCATCAAGGGCGAGGCTCCCGAAGCCACGGCTCTGGTGAACCCGTCAGAGCTGTTGGCCCAATTCTGACCCAACGCAGGCGGCCCAAATCGTGCAGACGTGAGGCTTCTCGGTGGTTGGTCTTGTTACTTGGTATGCCCGAGTAATCCTTGATGCACGCTCTTTGTTTCTCTTGTCTATTCAGGTTCTTGTCTAGTCTGTATTTGTTTATTTTTTATCATTTGGGACATTGGGATATTAAAAGGTTTTCTTATTGCCTGAAGCATTCTTGGTTTGTCCATGTCTTTGTCGTTTTATTTATTTTATTTTATTTTATTTTTTTAAAAAAGGGAAGAGTTATCTACTCTCCCTCGAATGGTTTATTCTTTGGCTGAATCGATATCAAAATCAACAAAACGAACTGGTCTCACATAATCGCCAAAGATACGTACAACGGCTGACCACGATTTATGCGGCCGCAGTTCAGATACGTACAAGAGAATGAAAGCATTTGCAACAAAACTGTCATGAAACCTATCCGCAGTTGTCTCCTGTCTGCAGCACGCGTGTCACAATAGTATATCCCCTATCAGCCTTCTGTATGACTTTCGGGCTGCACGGTTGATTATTGTCTATATACGCGTGGATATCTGCCGACTCATCATTGATTATGGCAAAAATGTGATGATTGAGATACTAGCGATGATGACGATGCTGGTGACGACTCTTTTGACCACGTATTGATACTGCATGTTATCCTCGTCGTTGCTCAAAATAAGATTAACGGTGGCATACATGCGAGAGTATGTCGTACAGTGTATTGTTTTGCTTGCTTGCACTACATTGTACACATTGTACGTACCACTGGCGTGACGAGCACAAGTTTTGTTGGTCGAAATTATGTCAGGCAATAGCTGGCCGTGTGTTTTGTTGGCTTTTGTTGCCTGTTGGTTGGAATGTCTGAAAATGGCTTGATGATACAAAAGTCGCCTCCCATCTTACGCAAAAAGTTGCCCAACTAGGAAAAAAATCAGATGTGGCCTCAGTGTGGTTCGGCCGTTTACGGAGCATTGCTGACGGGCCACGATGGCAATTTTTGGTATGACCGTACGTACTTGAGAACATCAAGTGATGAAAATGATATTGTAGATTCAACGTTGTCGATTCGCAACATCGTTTACCGGGACCGGTCGCTTATGGGCCACTTATTAGCAATATACGAGAAACACAAGAAAATAAATGTACAAAAGATAAGAATATACACGGCATATCGACAAAACCCGTCATTGTGATATAGTGCTTTGCTTGCATAATGAAGAACTTTTGGGACAATATTGTGCTGTTATTAATTAATTTTTTTTTTTAAAAAAACAAGGCGGCAAACAAAGTCCTATGGCCTTTTGTTATGTTTTGATAATGTTCAACAAAAGAAAGACATATCCAAAATGTCTTCAAAAACGAGGCCCGGTTGCCTATGTGCCTACGTTGAATGACACATTCAGAAACGACGATGACTGGTGACGGACATGAGATGTCGTTGGTCGCATTTGCCTTTGACGTTTTCCCTTATTCTTTCTACGGCTCCTCAGTGGCTGCCTAGTCGAGGCTGTCATCTTTGTTCAAACAAAACAGAAAAAAAAAGAACCCCCTGTCATACAGAACTAGTCCTAATCCGGATTCTGTTCAAAAACCAAAGACAACATCATCCAGAACGGTGAACAATATCAGCGCATCGAACCATTTTCGAATAACACGTAGAGATGCCATGAATATGGGAGTGCATTGGCCGGGTGACTCAGGATTATGCGCAACAGGTGTCACAAAGACAAAATGAAGAGATGAAAAAAAAATCGTGGGAGCATATGATCAGAAGAAAGAGAGGCAAAACTCGGCATCACAAAAATAAACCATGACATGGTGTGCCAAAAAAAGAATAATACGACTGTCACGCGGTCGAAGCCGGATCAAGTTGACCATCGCCAGCCTTGTAGCAGGTCGCCCTATGGCATAAATGACAGCCTGTTCTTTTTCGTAGATTCGCCGCTGTTTCTGGCTTGTGCCAGCGCTTCCCGTTTGGTTCTCGTGGCTCGCCACTGCCACGCAACAACGCAAAGTGGTAAGCATCCACAGCCTTCCGGTGGCCTCCTGTCGTTACCCACTCGAGTCGCTGTACTGCGCCGACTGCAAGCCGCTGAATACGATTTCAGCGCTGTTAACACTTGGCCTCCTATATGGCAGGGTGGGCCATTTGCTGGCTGCCTGGAGCGGGTCTTTGGCATTAACTCGGACGTGCTGGAATTCACAAGTACGAGGAGGGACTTGCTCTATAATAGTGCCCATTTCTGCGATGGGTGAGATGGACTGCTGCTATGGGCTCCATTTTTAGGGACCCCTAATCTTCCAAGATGAAATATGGGTTGTGGAGATTGCCACGACGAAAACGACAGCATGTTCTCAAACAGGGAAATAGTGGTATGCATCCCGTTGTTTACAGTGGATTTCTGTGCTAGATAGTGGACATTATTATACTCCGCAGTGGGCATCTTGGAGTCAGGCGTATCACTGTGTGGATCGTGCAGGATGTATTGGTTTTTTTGTTTATGTTTTAGGGGGTACGTGGTCAAGATTGAGGGTCTTTCATACGCGTTTTAACCCGAGCCACCTTTGTTTGTGGCTTGATACAGCGCCACACTCTCGACGTCACAGCATTCTGCACAGTTGAGACAACCAGCAAAAATTATGTAGCGCTGCTCTGTATGACGTGCATTGCAAAGGGATAGGAAAGAGATAAAATATGGGACACACATTGCCACGATGCTTGGGGCCCGAGGAGCCCTTTTTGTTGCGTGTGTTTCATGCCTTTACTTGCTTTCTTATGGCAAGGTGAAACGAGACCCGCAAGGGGACTGCCACCGTAATGCCAGGCCATGGCCATAAAATGACTGTCCCACATACCAAGCGAAGATCGCACCAGTATCATTGCACAGCGTATTACGTGACTCTGGCTCTCCCTGTCCGGGAATGGGCGGTGAGGGCGGTAAAGCTGTGCTGCTGCTCCTCTTCCGGTGGAGCGACGGAAGGGAGGAAAAGAACGTTGAAACCCAGGGAGATTGAGACAAGAAAAGTACATCCCCCTCGTGACGTACTGTTAACTATGAGCTGCCCTCCCTCTCTTGCTTTATTCCTTGCCGGAACGTGTGAGACATCCACAGGGACGGCATCCTACGGGTCCTCTGGAAGCCAATGGAAACGAGCCGGGAATGGAAAGGGGGAATGGCAAAAAAAGGATGAAGCCAAGAAGAAAGAATGAAGGAAGGAATAAATTCGCAGAAGAAAGTCGAATCTCGACTCGAAGAATGTAGAATCAGTTCTAGACTGCGAATGGGTGTTTGAACAACCAGACGACACGTTTCAAAACGAGTATGCTTTGTACGAGGGCGTGGCATAAAGTCACATCGAATGATACGAGAAGCACGGTAATTAAATATGTTTATATATACTCGGTATTTATTGGAAGGACATGAATACTTTTGTGTATAAAATATTGTCTTTTTGTTTACTGACTTGCTCTTTGGGACTTTTTTTGAAACAATAAAAAGGAATATTTCAACTGTGAAGAAAAATGACAAGAATGTTGATGAACTTGAGTACAATATATTAAGAATAAAAAAAAACCTCGTATACAGACAACTTATGCTGTGGCTTTGAAAACTGCCGAACTCTCTCACCGCCAATGACACTCAATGCGTTGTCCGCCACTCTCATAAAACGGCATAACGACGGCGATGCAAATAAAGGAACTGAAATAAAGATGAACAAATGATAGAGCACAACGAATGCAAGGCGGAAAACAGTAGATGATACCAACTATATGTCGGTCGTATTTCGTGCCTTGTGGC
This sequence comes from Sporothrix schenckii 1099-18, assembly GCF_000961545.1. NCBI lineage: Eukaryota > Fungi > Ascomycota > Sordariomycetes > Ophiostomatales > Ophiostomataceae > Sporothrix > Sporothrix schenckii. The sequence goes on from NW_015971144.1 coordinate 453,147, forward strand.
ATTCTGTGACGGCTTCTAGACTCCCTTCACCTGCATCGGACATCCCTACAGTGCTTACGCTGTACACACAGCATAATTTATACCTTCATACCGTATCTGCACACCACGCCTGAATACCACACCTGCAGGCCGTGATCATAAATACTGCACCGAGTAGAGTGCTCCCTAGGAACTCATTCTCCATTCCTGTTGTGTCCCCTCTCGCTTGCAGTCGGTGACGGGGTATTGTACGGTCTTGGCATCGAAGGGCATTCTTTTGCCCGAGAATAGAGAGAGTGGCAGAGACAGAGAGTGACAAGTTTCGTGTTTTCTCGTCCGTCGCCTCCAGATGGCTCATCACTCTACGTCAAATAGATTAATCCATAATGCATGGCATATGATCAGGCAAACAGGCAATACCGCAACAGGGAGGGCTATATTGAAAAGAGGAAAACAGTGGCTCGCGTGGCCAAGCGCAAAGACAACGAGAAGAGCACCAGAGCACGACGACGGTCGACAGTGGTTGCATTGAAACGCCGGCTTTGTCAATCACGCTCCCGTCAATCACGCCAACACCGCCTCACAGACGCCGACCAAGGGCCAGGGGATGCGAATGAAGTCGAGGGTGACTGCGATTTGTTCTTTTCCGTCGATCCCGGGTCCTCAAACAAAACGGGTTTTCTATTTTTTAATTCTTTGTTGTCACCCTCGTCTTGCCACTTCCCGCTGCTGTCGTGCTGGCCCAGACGGCTTGCAACAGTGGTACAGAGAGCGGGTCGCACGAGCACACTGATATCACATCGTACCAACAGCATTGTAAAGGACAGGGGGGTAGTTTGAGAGTGAACGAAAATAAACCAGCGTTAACTTTTTTTAAAGAACACGATAAGACACACAGGCCATCCTGCGGTGTTGTAAAAAAATAAAAGAAGCATACATTGCAGGGGAAAAAACTGCAAAAGACGGACGTGCATAAGAGGACATTAGGCTGCTGGGCCGCCATTTTTCTGTTTTCCTATTTGCTGGCCGCGAAAGACGGGAAACACTGCAATAAAGGGAAGCTTCTGTTGGGAAGTTTTTTCATTGCTTCGTCTCGTCATTTGTTTATTGGGTAGTGACGAAAGCACACACCAACAGGCAACTTGAATATGTGACAACTATGGGCTGTTTCTTTCTGAAAGACCAACAGACATTCGAATTCACAGGAGACGACGTAGGTGATGAAAGGAAATAGAAACAAAGACGTAGCTATACCCGAAAAGAAGGGACCAATAACAAGGGGAAACATTTCAATTTATTTTGTCCAATCTAAACGTTGATCGTGCAATTTATTCAATCTATTCAATCTATTCCCTTTAAACACTGTAAACACGTCAAAAAACAAACCCAACAATTCAACAATCCAACAATCTTGCACCAATCACGGGCCGCCATGGAAAGAAATGCAATATAGACAGATGGACAGAACAGCAAGACCGGAAAATGTCCGGTCGGCGCAATCTATCGCACGATCTCTTGGTTGCCGTCTCAGCAAATGGACCCCCTGTATGCTTTGCTTTCCTGCCGCATCAAGTATGGCCGTGCAGCAGATCCTATGGGAAAGGGAAAACCTAAAAGACCCTTCCTCGGACAAAGGGTGTCTGTCAATATATTTTATATGGTTGCGGTGTCGCCTTTTTGTTTCGTTCTTCGTTCTTCGCCGCATGGTCGGCACCGAAGCTGATGGGCCGCTGGTCTGTGACGCTGCTGCCTCTGCCACACGTCTACGCTTCCACGCTTTCCACGCTTTCCACGCTTTCCATACTTCCCATACTTTCCGTTCGGTCCCATCTAGATGTGTATGTTGATTGCCTATGCCACCTGTGCACTCTATACGGCTGTAATGGCCTAGACGCGATGACGTGACGGCACAAGAGTGCAATATCGAAAAGGCTTTGCAGTGGTATGCTGACCAGCATTTTTTTTTTTTTTTTTTTGTATATGCCCAATGGTACCTGCCGTCATATCCCACCATCTATTCACCCTTTCACGTCCACGTCTTGCTCTTCTTTGCCATGTGTCGGGTGTTTCAATATCGTGTATAATATGATTTGGCAACCCTTTCCATCACGAGGGCGTGTAAGAACGAAACGGCAAAAAAAAAAAACAAACATCCTGAAATTCCTGAAATGCCACGCCACCACAATCATAGCAAAGAGATGGAAGACAGCATCGTCGCCTGTTTTGTTAACCAATGATTTGGTGCCGTTGGGGCGGAACCTTTTCCGACGCCCTTGCCTTCTTTAAACAAAGATGAAACGGGTCATGGTCGACCACACAAAACGCAAGAAAAGCGGCGAAGAAAAAAAAGAAAACGGGCGGATGAATGCTCGCTCATCTTTAATAACAAAAGAAGATTGATAAGAGGCACAGGGCATAGTGCTCACCCCCACGACCCACGACCCACGACACGTCGGTGCAGATAGGCTGAGTTGGTTGTCCTACCGCCCCGTGCTTGTCTCCGTCGATTTTCCGTCGATCCCGTCTGTGTCATCTTGTCGTCGTCTTTTCTTCTTATTCTTCTTCTTTTCCTCTTCTCTTCTTTCGTCCGTATCATCCGCACCGCTTGCCGTCTATTTTCCCGTCTTATGGCTTCTGATGTCTGTTAATGTTTTGCCATGACCGATCACGGAGAGCATGGAGACAGGAGAGACTGTAAAATGGCATTCTAAGTCTCTCAATGACTTCTCCCTTATCAGCTGTACTAAGAGAGAGCCGTGGTGTGTGATATTCGAGCCGGCATTGTCCGATCTGTACGTTGCATGCGCTTAACAAAACACTACAAAACAACTCGCCGAGGAAGAAGCGACGAATAATAATACCAGTCATTAAACAATGGAGAGACTCGGTTCTCGAACCCGACCGAGGCCGTGTTTTGAAAGCGTCGCCTAGTATGATGTTCTTCATCTGAAATGCACCGGACTTGGCTTCGGACATCCTAAATCGTTGAAATCAATGAATCAATGAAAGCAATGAATCAATGAAATCAACGACACGACTAATCGTTTGAGGGAGCATTGTTGGTGTTCGCTTGGCTTGCTGACCTTCATGGTCGGCGTCGGTGTTGGAAGAAAGCGAGCCTCTTGGTATTGTTCTCATGTAAGAGTTGGGCCAGAACGAGGGAGTGAATAAGTCAAGAAGAAGTAAAACGAGAAATTCAACAACAATATCTGCAGTGTCACGAGCCTGTCCTCGGCCACATCGACTGGAAGTCATAAGAAGGAATTTAAAAAAATATAGGTAAAATAAATGAAAATTAAAATTCGGCGCACCGAGGCTTCAATAGTGTATGGACCGGGGCCAGGCCGTGCAAAGCCACCGTGAGGTCAAGTGTCTTTGTGAGAGTTTGCCTGCCGCCAATGTTTACTTTTAGCCCGATCCGGACATGGCCTCCCCGCTTTGCTGACCGTCAAAGGCGTTCAAACGTCATCCCATCCCTTGCATCACTGGGCGGCGCTACGGAGTATTCAACGGTCTGATGCGACCTCTTTCTCACCATCTGCAGCGACCGGCGGTTGTCCGCGACGACGTTTGTATTTTATTTCTTTATTTATGTTCATGTGTTATATGCGGAAATGCACTTGTCCCTTGTCGACAACGAGGTGACCCTCGGTTGTTGGTGGGACATGGACACGCAATGGCCGAGGATGCAGTGGTTGGTGTCCGTTGGCACGCCTAGGACAGCAGCACGACAGGTTCCTCGTATTCCTCGTTGGGCGAGCTCGTACGTCCTGCAGGCTTTCTCGCCATTTCTATTCATCGGTTTCTCCCTTGGGCGGTTCCAGTGCTGCGTCTCCCCCCTTTGACCGGTCGGTCAACGGCGCCCAACAGGACACGACCGACTTTGTTGAACACTGACAGGGCCGCTGGGCCATTTTCTTTCTTGGGACAGCATCGTATTGCCATTCCGCTGTTCTCTCGTCAGCCTTCGTCCTCCCTTGCTCCCGAAGAAAAGTTTCTTTTCAAACGAACACAACCCGAGAAGCCGTCCAAGCGCGCCTTGTCGTTCTCCCTGGCAACAGCGCCACAGAGACCAGAGTGGTGGAACAGACGACCAACATACAGCAGGACAATCGCGAGAACGACAGGCGGTAGCATATCTGCCAACCCTGCCCTTCATCAAGCGCACTTTGCTTTGTTGGACCACCATTTGCCAACGCGCCTGGTTGCAAGGCAATACGACGCAACAAAAGACGAGCCGAGGCTGTTGGGGCTTTGGCGACCGAGTCTCCTCGTAGTGCCAATGGGACAAAGCCATGCCGTCGACCGCTGCCAGTTGCGCCCCTTTCTTCCTTTTTCGAGAGCACCACATTTGCCGCACTCCTGTTGGCGGACGGCTACGCCAAGTTCTCGACCTATCCCTGGCGGACGAGCGACCGAGGTTGAAGAAGCCTGATGCAGCTAGAACAGCACGCAACCCATCCATCCTCTCCCGATTCACCGTCCCAAGGTGCTACGAACGAGGCGAGAAACAAACAGTTGCCCCAGGGAGAGACCATTGCACATCTTAGATTGGGGAACACATCTGGCATGTTTGGTCTCTGGTACGCTTTTGTCCTGACCACGATGTTGGGGCCAACGTGCATATTCTGCTGGCCCCTTTTTCTTGGCGCCACCGTGCGTCGCTGTCAGCCTTCTCGCGGGTAGGTTGTAGGTCTCCCTAGACGCGAGCTGTTGGAGAGACTGATACGACGGAAATGAAAGGGCGCCAGAGTTTGCGGCCGGCATCTCAGTCAAAGATTTGTATTGGGCCCTGTTGTTGGATCGTACGGCAGGGAGGGTGTGCAGTCTTACGATGGAGTAACAGAATGACGCGGAAACACCACGGGCAACGACGATGGTCAATGAAAAGACGGGACAGCAACGGACACTGGGTAGACAGAGCAAGGATTGGTGGACGAACAAGGAACGAGCGTGGCGTATCGCTGCATCCTTGCTTGTGCCACCGAGGACAGGGCCGACTTGTGCTTCGGCAGGACAGCGTCTGTTTAATGATGTCGGTGATCGACGTGGAAAAAGAAAACCAGTACGTGAGGAACTTTGCGACTTCTGCTTTCGTCAAGATGCCCCCCATATTGAGGCACAGGACGTACAGGTGATGGAAGAAGGGGGTGGATGGGCAGTGGTACGCTCGCTCTGCGTCCAACTGGACGGAATGAAATCAAAAGTGGGCCAGAATTCAGGTGAGGTGAGGCCAACAGATTGAACGTCGTCGGGCAAACCCTTTGCGTGATTCGATGTCTCTGAAAACGGACCGTGTTTCGACTCTACAAGTTTTGTGATTTTACTCTGCCGTGGTGGCGGGTTGATCTCTAATTTGTAGAGCCAGCTGCGGACAAGGCAAGCCCTGCAGATCTGGAGAAGGCGGACCATATGACGAACAGTCTGTATGAGTTCGAGGGAGTCTTGTTTGTGATACAGTAGGGCGTATGGGATGCAAGTGTTGGTGACGTTTCTATCATGGTCGATGCGGATGTACAAAGCGGAGGCGGAGGCCAGTCCGTAACGGAATACAATGTTGTAATTGTGACATGACGTCGATTGACTCGGCGACGGTTTTTTCTTACGCACTCTAATAGCGGAGGCTGGCTCCCGTTGTTTAATCTGTTCTGGTTTCTGGTTTCCTTGGCTCGGTACCAGGAAATAACCTTGTCAGCCGACCCAATAACCAGGAGAAGGTTGGGGACCTCAGAGGACCAACGTGGACGTTTGAACAGCGATTGTGAGTTCGACAACGTTCACTTCAGATTGATTAGCTGTTGGACATACATTTGAATTTTATGCACACTATCGTCATCCTGTGGCGATGTTTATGCTTGCTGATCCGCGGCCGAAAGAAGTAGATGAACGAATGGTTTGGGTACAAGTAAAGGAAACGATACATAGGTCATAACTTATTAAATAGAAATTGAAACTTGTGCTATCAACCAATGCACCATTTTATTGTCATCGGACCTGGTTGCTGGCCCCGACAATGTGAATAGAACTTGGAAAAATACCAAGAAAACATACCAAAAATATAAATTAATCTAATATACTGAGGTCATCATGTATTCTCAACATCAACTCACCTGATATGAGTTGCATCTGCTGTGTTCCTCCTGCCTCGCAATCCTTGTCTATTGTATGTCCTACGTTGCCGTCCCATGGCCACCACTGCTGTCTGCAACGTACGTCCGTCTAACGAGATAATACCTACGCCACACCAAGCTCCTTCATCCGTATTTCAGCCCAGTTCCCCAGATCACCAAAGTAGTCCTCCGGGTCATCACCTCGCCAGTCTCGCAGCGCAAACCAGAGGTGCCGTGCGTCTTTTCCTGCCTGGATGGCACGTTTGTAGTCAGGCGCATGATGGAAGAGAGCCTGTGCGGACAAGGGCGGTTAATCACTCTGTTTCCTACATACGGAGAAAGAAGTGGACGGGGGACATACGTCATAGTACTGCTGCGACCACTCCATGTACCGCGCGCGGTCGCTTGGCGTGGCGTCGCCGGCCACGCGCGTGATGGAAGGGCGGGCATGCTCGTCCGCCGCAAGGTCGACAAACACGGCCATCAGCGGATCGGACAAGAGGGCGGGCACGATGCACCCCGTTTCCCAGTCGCACACGGACATCACAAGCGGGTTGTTGTTTGCGTCCGTCGCAATCGACATGTTGTGGATGCCAAAGTCGCCGTGCTCCAGAACCAGGCGATACACAGAGGCTTCTGCTGCCGCTTCTCCTTCTGCTTCTCCTTCTGCTTGGCTGCGCTCCGCAGGCAGGATGTGTGGGATGAGGCGCAGGAGGGATTGCTTGGCCGCTGCCGCGACGGGGCCCACGACGTTGTTGTCGTCCTCCCAGCCGATCATGTCACCCAGGTTTTTGATGGTTGCCTCGACCTTGGCCGTGAAAAGGGCAACGCAGAACTCGCGGATGGACGCAACGGGACGAGGGAGCGACGCGGGCTTCTGTTCGAAGAGGCACTCACGGAGCCAAAACGCGGCAAAGTCCAGCGGGAGCGGGAAGTTGAACAGCGACGCGCGGATACGAGCAGCCTGGGCCAGAAGGTTGGCCTAGGGGGACGATTGGATTAGCGAAAGAGCGCTCTGGACAGAGGACAGACATGCAACTTGCCCGCTGTTCGGCGCCGAGATCGCCCCATATATTGTTCTCTCCCTCTACTCTTTCAAACACAAACAGCCGACGGCCGACGATGTCCTTGGGCAGATCAAGCCGGGGACCCGTGCGCTGGAGCGGGCTACGGTAGTAGAGCAGGCGAGAGGCCAAGATGTTCGGCTCTGCGCGCAAGAGCTTGTACACCGCCGCCTCGAACTTGACTTCGGGGATCTGCACATCAATGGGGAAGCCGTCAAAGTTGGGCATGTTGCAATCGCCACGTGCGAGTCGTGCCACAATGTCCGCTCGATTCGACAGCCTGATGTGGAAACCCTTGTGCCATTTAGCCCCAGTCCCCACTGGAATCGGACTGTGAGGGTTATGAACAACTTACGTAGTTGCTGGAGCCCTTGTAGACAAACGAGATATCAATCACCTCGGTGCCGAGATTCTCCTCGATCTCGTCAATGAGCAGATGAACGTCCCACGCTCCGTCAAAGGGGCTCTCGCCACTACGGATTAAGCTGAATAGCTTCTTCCCATCAAAGTCGGTGCTATCTGGCATCGTGGGCCAAGGGTCCATGAGATACATAATGAGAGCGAGTCCCGAGATGTACAAGCATCTACACGACAAGAAATGAGAGGTAATTGGACAGGACCTGGAATCGGACGTCCTGGCGACAGCCTTGATTCCTCCACCGACTGTGAGAAAATGCTGCAGAATGGCAGGGGAAGCTCTACCTCAGGCACAGATGTCCATCACCATTCGTTACATAAGCAGTGAGAGCAGCGCGGGGCATCCCACTGCATTTTAATAATAAAATACAAATTTATAATAATTATAAACATAACTTTGTAGGAAAACGAAAATACTTTAAATACAAAATGTTACGGACTGTCGTTTCAACGACCACTCTACGACCACTCTACGAGCACTCGCTCTTGTAACGTAGTCGACGACCCGCCGTGTGCCCTGGTCTCACAGACCTTAGTCTGATACTTTTATATCTTAGTGGCTTAAGGCTGCTAGTGCTTGCAGCCGAATGATCGTCGATGCTAGTCCGTACTGGCCTTTAACGTGGTTCTCGTCTTCTCTCGTGTAAACGCAGTTCGATCATATACACTCGCGTAATCTTCCTGCGTTCTCCTACGCCTGCAACCACCCAAGCCGCCCCTTCTTGTGTATTATGACTCGTCACTGTCGTGTCTATTTGCGTGTTTTGTGCTCTCGAGAACCCCCCTGACCCGACACCTCGTAACGAGTGTCTCCCGTGTGGGAAGGAAAAGAACGAGAACTCGCCCGACCTCGTCTATTCTTTCCCGACGACTGGCGAAGACAACCACGAATACCCTGTCTCGTTATTGTCGGATGTGGCCTTGACGGCCGTGCCTCCCGTCGTTGGCTCTATTCCTCTGGTCTCTTGACACGTGGCACTCGGGTCAACAGCATCGAGTATGTCGGCTCGAATTGCGCTTTGTTCCAATATTTATTTTTTGTTTGTATGCATTTTGACAATTTGACGTTCCAGCCGAGCCTGCCTTGAACTGCCCGTTGACCGCCATTCTGTAGGTGCTTACTTACCTCGTTACACAACTGCCATACTGATCGCACAAAAAGCACATGATTTCTCGTGGCCCGTAGTACGCTGTTCTTCATATCTCAGCCATTCCGTCTCGTCCCCCAGCCCCTCCTGCGTGTCTTTTGAGGATTTGAATGGCAGGAAAAAATACAAGTGCATAGGATGGTCGATCTGCAGAGAGAAGAAAACGAAAGTGACTGGCCAAACTAAAGTGATAGCTCACGCTACCTCGAAAAGAGGATCCTACGGACGTGATGGTCAGTCATGCGAGAGCGGCCGAGTGTGAGACGAAACGGCAGGAATTAAAGTGGGAAAGCCGCAGATAGATCACACGGGAGGACGGGCCTGCAAGGCCAGCTTACACAGATCGAGGGCCATGAGCGATGCGGAAGGACGGTGGTGAGAGTCTGCTCTGGGCTTTATTCCTTTGCACCGCATGAAACACATCCTGGAGACGACACATCAACAGGCAGCGCTGGTAGGCAAGTCGGACCAGACGCTTTCCGCATACACAAGTTGCATTTGTATTTGCTATGCCTTTGTTTTTCGTCTAGTGTCTTCGTCTAGTAGGTCGCTGCAGATGAAAAAGAAAAAAAATGAAAACCCGCCAACGTGTTGCAAACTGTACAATGCATCCCGGGAAGAACAAATACAAACACCCTCCGACAAAAAAAAAGCAGCAAATAAAACGCCTACCTAAACGGATCCATCCTCGGCGGCCGCCGTCGTCGTACCCATGTCCCCCTCCTCAATGACTCTCACTTCTGTCCAGCCCGGGCCGTGAAAAAGGGATGCCGCAGCGCGTCGCTCGGCAGAATCCGCTTGTCTGGGTTCAAATTGAGGCAGCGGTCCAACAGGTCGTGGAACAGCTGCAGGTCCTTGGACTCGGCCTCGCTCATGCCGGTCGATGCCGCCTGGAGGCGGGTGCGCAGGTCTCGCGCCGGTTTGATGACGGGCAGCGTTTTGATGGTGGTCTAGGAGCAGTTAGCAATGGATACGACAAAAAAAATAGACAAGACACAGAGGGGTAAGAAGTAAGAACAACAGCAGCGTGCGGCCCAGCCGGCGACCGGGCCGGTTGAGGCAGGTGATGGAGGGACGATTGGCCGCCAACGACATGCAATCACTTTGTGATGAGGCACAGAAGGAGGCCTCGGAGTGCCGTGGAGCGCCTTGGAACGCCCGTGTTGGTGACACCAACAGAACCACACGCGATGTTGGAATCCGAATCCTTTCAGGAGAATGCGGCACAGTGCGGCGCGCTTGCAATATGCATGCAGGGTAAAAGGAGCGTGGACAGTTGGATGCCCGGGCGGTTAAGGGAGGGGACGGCAGATGCATGCCCAAAATAGAGAAGACAAAAAAAAAAAAGGGCAACATAGCAAGCAACCACGTACCTTTCCTTGAAACTTGTCGCGCTCTTGGCTCAGGAAGCCGCCGTTGTCGTCAAAGTGCTGCGGCCACAGCTGGCCGCGCCGGTACAGCTTTGCGCTGATCTTGCCGCGGATCTCCATAATGGCCCGCAGCATCTGGTTGTTGCTCTCGCCCGTAAACAGAATCTTGCCCGTGTACAGCTCGTAGAGCGTGCAGCCGATGGACCACATGTCGACCGCGTAGTCGTACGGCATGCCCAGCACGATCTCGGGCGCACGGTAGAAGCGGCTCACCAGGTACGGCGTGACCTCGGTCTGCGCCGTCGCCGCGTCCGCGCGGTCAATGGCCGTGCCCAGGTCGCAAATCTTGAGCGTGCTGCGGTTGTCGTTGACCAGGATGTTGTCGGGCTTCAGGTCGGCGTGGATGATGCTGCAGCGGCGCATGTGCGCCAGCGCGACAAAGATCTGGTACGCGTAGATGCGCACGCCCTGCAGGTTGATGCCCACATTGTTGCCAAACTTTTTGAGCACCTCGCGCAGGTTCATCGACAGGTTCTCAAAGGCCATGCACAGGTGGCCGCGGAAGTCAAACGCGCGCTCAAACTGCACAATGTGCTTCTTGTGCCCCGGGTCGGCCTCGTTGAGCTTTTGCAGAATGGCAATCTCCGTGTAGCCGCCCTTGCGCAGCGCGTCGTTGTTGCGCAGAATCTTGATGGCCACCTCGCGCCGCTTGTCCGGCGAGGTAATGTCCCACGCGCGCGCGACCCCCGAGAACATGCCCTTGCCCAGCGCCGACTGGATCTGGTAGCGGCCGTCCAGGATCTCGCCGCGCCGAATCTTGTAGTAGCCTTGCATGTCGTCGCCGTCGAGGAGGCCGCCGCCGTTGGCTGCTGCGGCCGGAAGTGCAGCACCGACGGCCAGGGCCCCCTCGTTGCCAGCGACGACGTCGTCGTCATTGCTGGCCTCGTACTTTTTCTCGACAAAGTCTTCGGCAAACATGTCGTCCTCGTCGTCTTCGTTGTCCTCATCGTCCGCGCCGTTGGCGGCGTCTTTGTCTGCTTTGGACTCCTCTTCGGCAGCTGCCTGGGCAGCCTGGACGTCTCTGGCGTCAACGGCTGCCAGAAGAGACGCGCGACGCGTAGCACCGTGCAGGCCCGCAACGGTACCGCCATGCTGGAGCTTGTCGCGGCGCTCGTCTTCTTCCATGTCGACCGTGGGATCGTAGTCGGCGGCCGACGGACCGTCTTCGGCGTTGTTGGCGTTTGCATCGGCCGATCCACGGGTGTTCTGCTTGCCGAGCATGTTCATAAAGTCCTGGTCGTTGGCCAGGTTCACTGATTCGGCCGTGTCGTTGGGGTCACGAGGGGACGCGACGGACGGGCTGGCCGGAGACGCAGTATCACCAGGTGTGGACGCGGCGTTGGAGAGGGCCACAATGGGCGTGGAGGCGCGCGACTTTTGGAGAATCTCCAGGCGGCGCTGGCGGCGCCGTTGGATCTCGGCTTCTTCGTCGATGGGTGCCTGTTCGACCCAGTCCTCCTGAGGTACTGGCGCTGGTACTGGTGCTGGTGCCGGTGCAGAATCAGGAGGCTCCTGGGTGGGGGCATGGCGGTCTTCTTTGCGCGAGCCTCCGGCGTGGCGATCATGGTTAGGTGTCGTGCCGCGATCCGAATAGCGACTGCCGCGATCGCGTTCCCAGTTTCGGTCAGGGTTTCGGTCACGATCGTTCCTGTGAGAGTTCCTGTCACGGTTACGGTCAAAGTCACGATCGCGGAAGGTATCGTCACGGCGGTCGCGCTCGTCGCGCCCCCGGTTGCCGTAACCGTTACCATTGCCACGGAATGACGACGGATGTGATGGGGGCGGGGATCGGCTGCGCGTGCGCTGTCGCTTTCTAGTAGCGTTTCGGTTATATCGGCCGCCGTCGTCATCGTAGCTTAGTACGTCGCGGTCGCGGTCGCGGTCGCGGTCGCTGCCACCTCGCCCGCCACGACCGCCCCGATCGCCCCGATCGCTGCGGTCCTCACGTTCGTAGCGGTCCCAATCGGGGAGACGGCCGTCGCGGCGTCGCGGGCCATCGTCGTAGTCGTAACGGTCGCGGTCGCCACGTTCTCGGCTAGCGGGCCAACGCGAGTCACGGCCGTCGCGGTCGTCCCGCGGCCGTTTCTGGCCGCGTGGAGGCGATGCGTTGCCACTGCCGTTTCGATACGGGTAGCTGCCACCAGACAGCCGGTCGGGCGAGCGTGGTGATCTGCCCCGAGAAATTCTGTTGCGACGGTCAACATTGAAACGGTCTCCGCCATCGTCTGGCCTGACAGAAGAAGTAGCAGCAGATGTCTTTGCCTTATACGGTCCGGCGCTTTGTCTTTCGACGATTTCGCCTTCGTCGGCACTCGAACTGGGAGAGGCCATGTTGGGTGGTTGGACGACGATGTCTCTTGTCTTTGTTTCTCGTCTTTTGGTGTCTCTTGTGTCCTTTTTGCAGACGCCAGCAGGACGATCCGCAGGCAAGCTGAAGTGGCGGGGGAACGAAGACGTGAGAGGTCCCAAGTGTCAGCCAAAATGCAGTTCTTCTCTTGAATCCCCAGCAACCTCACCAAGAGCAATCTTAAGCGGTGCGAACGGTGCCTCGTCGCTGCTTTCTCTTTCCTCCTCTTCTCACTTCTGTGTCTGCTTCTTCTATCTGGGGGAGAATGGAACCGAACCGGATCAAATCCTCTGGACCTATCAGGAAAAGCTCAGGACATTGGCCCGAATCATACGCCGCGCCGGAGAGTCTGGACAGATCGATGCAGAGCGGCAAGCACGATGCAATCACTGCTTGCGTCACGCGAGCGGCCGCTGGTGAGCTTGAGACGGATATGTGTTTGTCGACGATTGTGCGCGATGCGGTGCGCCGATGTATCGAAGCGCAGGCCAGTAATAGCCTCAATGGCGATGAATTTGTTGGGAAAGGTCGACGACAAGATGCCTGAAATGGAAGTTGGTTGGATGCGACAGGTGATAAGTAAAACAGGGCAGGTGCGAGTGGTGCCTAACGGAAGCCAGCGAGAAGCAAAAGTTTCAAAGGGTCGCAGGCCTGGGGTGGCGCAATGCGTTTTGATTGGCCAGTGGGCCCGTCCGGCGTCTTATTAATCCGTTCACTGTGCGAGCCGGGGGCGGCAGGCGCGCGTGCCAAATCGTTAGTCGCAGTATCGCGGGGAAATTTTCTCACAGCCTTCTCTCTTCCTCTCCGTTGATGGCAGCCGCCTGACAGAGCACCGCTAGACCCGGCCAACAACGCTCGTTTTCTCTTCTACCACTCTCACCACTCTCCACAAACTCCAAAAACAGACAAGATGGGTGGCGCTAACCGTGAAGGTATGTGGAGGACCGTGGCGTCGTGACAGTCGTGACAGCGACTTTGTGGAACGGGGCATGGCACTGACATTTTCGTTCTAGGTGGCAAGGTCAAGCCCCTCAAGGCGGCCAAGAAGGAGAAGAAGGAGCTTGACGAGGACGACTTGGCTTTCCTCGAGAAGAAGCGTGCTGGTGAGTGGCCCTATGGTGGCACTGGCTCGAGCCGATCACAGCGGCGATGGTGCGATGGGGCGATGGTTAGCACGCACATGCTGACATAGGGACTATAGACGAGAAGGCACGCAAGGACCTGGCTGACAAGGCCAAGGGCAAGGGCCCTCTGAACACGGGCAACCAGGGCATCAAGAAGAGCGGCAAGAAATAAACGAGCAAACGGGCAAACGGGCAAACGAGCAACGAACGACCGCGCAGACGAGAGCCGACAAATACGCACCCTGACGACGACCTGCGACGATGTGACGTGAGGACGGCGAAGGTCAGGGTGGCCTCACACGTGAGAGGAGAGCATGGATCACCAAAGCTGCAAACTCACGCCATGCGGAGACGGAGAATCAAGCGCGGCCGAACTGCCGCTCCTTGCGCACTCCAGACTGTTGTTTCTTCCCTTTCTCTCTTTTGTCTTTGAATTACATGGCGCTGGACACATGGCATCAACTGTTTTTACCTTTTCTATTTTCATTTTCGAGCAGCAATAGACACAACACTTGAAACAATAGCTTTATCTTGGGGACTGAAGGTGGCCGAATAAGACGATGTCATAATGCCATCGCGGCCTGTGCCCACCACACTGTTGTTCAGTGGTTGGTCGCACGTTAATGAATGCAACCACTTAAACTTGGGCCAGGCCCAGGTCCCTGAAAGCGGCTCCTCTCACATGCAAAAAGGGACTGATGGCGCTAAAACTCTCCATGAGGCAGCAGTCAAAAACTTTCACCAAACACCCCCTAAAGCCCCTGTAGACAGGGACCAACACCAGAGTCGCCCCCCAGCCACCGTAGAGCGGAACGAATACGGGTTTCAGTGGCGGCAGTAGCCGAGGTGGAGAGAATTGTTAGGTCTGCAGGGTGAAAACAGCCGACCGCTAGACTAAGAAAAGTCCACTAATTTTTCACACTAACACCAACCTCCCAACAAAATCCAGCGTCACAGGCAACCTTAAATGTTGAGACGGACAAGAGCCGAAAGTTTATCTTCAATTTCCATTGTAGTCGCCTCTTGCAAGTTCTGTTGTTGTTTTGGAACTGCATTCTTCTTTATATAAGTCAATCCACCTTACCAGGAGGACCTCTCAGCCGCCCCTTATTTTTTGCGCATTGCTCGGGCGTAGCTACTGCAACTTGCATTTTTGCGCCACCATCGACCATCAAACCTCCTGAAAGCTCTCCGCAAATCGGCCTGGCCCACCTGCAGACCGAATCTGCAACCTGCAATACAACACGCATAACACATACTGGCCCTGCCCGCGCAGCACATATACACACACGCGCGGATACAGATGCCGTCCAAACACAAACCCAGTCGGGGCCGGCAACCGAAAAAGACGGCCATGCGCAACACAAGTGGCAGCATCGGCACCAGCAGTGGGAACGACTCGAGCGGCCACAGCAAAAACAGCAGCATCAGCAGCATCCACAGTCTCGGCACACAGACGGACCCAGGACCGGACAGCAAGAGCATCGGCGCTGGGCGGACGGGCTTTACGCACAGCCGCCACGGCAGCAATGTGAGCACGTCCAGCGGCCGGTCCGTGAAGCGCGTTGCCTACGCCCTGCTGCACTGGGACGACCTGCCCGAGTGGCGCCGCGACAACGTCTACATCCTCGGCGGCTACCGCCCGACCTCGCACAGCTACGTGGCCTCCCTGGCCAGCGTCCTCGGCATCCACAACGAGTCGGTCAACATCTGGACCCACCTGGCCGGCGCCCTCGTGGCGGCCCTGCTGGGCGTGGCGCTGTACGTCGACGAGCTGCCCAGCATCGCCGACGTGCTGCTGTGGCCGCTGCCCCAGGGCGTGGCCGCACACCTCCGCACGATCGGCGCACGGCTCGCCGGGGCGGTCGGCGCCCTTGTCGCAGACTACCTGCCGACACCGAGTCTGCGGCTCGGCCGGGCGGCCAGCGCCCAGCTGTCTGCGATGGGGGCGGCCGCGCTCCGCCTCCTGGGCGTGGCCCAGTACCACGCCGTCACGGCGGCCGCCGCCGGCGGCAACACCGCCACCACCGGCGAGACGGCGTCGTCGACGCTCGTGCTCAGCTGCTTTGCCGCCGGCGCCGTCGCCTGCCTCGGCATGAGCGCCACCTACCACGCCCTCAGCAACCACAGCCCCGCTGTCGCCCGCTGGGGCAACAAGCTCGACTACTCGGGCATTGTGTTTCTGATTGTCGGCAGCTACGTGCCCACCCTCTACTACGGCTTCTTCTGCCACCCGCGCTGGCTGACTGTCTACCTGTACCTCATTGTGCTGCTGGGCCTGGCCTGCCTGGCCGTCTCGTGGCTCGAGCACTTCCGCACGCCTGCATGGCGCCCGTACCGTGCTCTGCTCTTTGTCGCCCTGGGCATGTCGGGCGTCGTGCCCATTCTGCACGGCCTGCTGCTCCTCGAGGCGGACGCGGCCGGTGGTGGTGGTGGCGCCGCGGATGCGTGGGCGGCACGGTATGCGCGTCTCAACGAGCGCATGGGCCTCAACTGGGTGCTGCTCCAGGGCGCCCTGTACGTCGCGGGGGCGTTTCTGTACGCGGCACGGTGGCCCGAGAAATGGCGGCCGGGCCGCTTTGACATCTGGGGCAGCTCGCACCAGATCTTCCACGTGTGTGTGGTCCTGGCCGCCGCCGCGCATCTGCGCGGGTGCATGGAGGCGTACCTCTACCACCATAACGTCATGGGCGGCCAGTGTCCATCGCCGCCGTGATGCTGTGACGTGGTGATGAGCAAAGGGGCCGAGGCCCTGTGGGCCAGAGAAGAGCGCAAAAGTTCCATGTTTTTATTCTTTGCTGTTTTGATTTTACATGTTCCCTTAATGTATATGCCCGTTACTTGGTTGTTTGTCTGTTGCTACTTTTCTTGTTCTTTTGTCACGAAGACCAAACGACCCAGAGATACCAGAGACGTATCACATAGACTCCCCGCATAGAAACATTCTGTTCACGTCCGCAAACTTAAAGTCTACATGTATATGGAAATCTTAAATAGACGAGAAAGAAAAGAAAAATTCATTCTTCGCTGAGTCGTTCCCATGTCTCAGGAACGCGCTAATTATGTGCCGCTTATGTGACCGCTACCTCCATTCTATGTAATGAAAAGTGCAAACAAGGTCCTTCTGGCCGCGCTTGCCAAGCTGACCGACAAACAAGAGAGTCTTCTAAGGAAAGAATGCAAATCGGATAGCTTTGATGATATGGCAAATGGACAAAGGAGAAAGGGGGGAAATAATCAAGAGTCAAAAGACAAAATAGGAAAGTATAAACGACATAAATCTTGCATCTGTGGCTTCGCGCTCTGACGACCAGTTCAGGCCGCGAAGTCATACAGGAAAAGATTACAATATAATGTAAGTTGGGTAAAAAGGGCGCAGATCAAAAGCAAAGAAAGGAAAGAGATGTCGACGCCACAAAGCACTCAACGTGGCCATAGTTCGCGATGCAGATTGCTTCGGCTTCGCTGGACGCGTGGCCGCGTGGCCGGGTAGTGACCTGCAGTGTCGTCGAGCGCCTAGCTCGGCGGTGGTCGGCCCATACCGCCCGTTGTGTTGCTGCGGTTATTGCTGCCCGGGTAGTTGTGTTGTTGGCTCGCGTTGCTCGGCAAGACGTTGCTCGTCTCACGCCGTTGAGGTCGGCTGCCGCCCCGGAAGTAGTTGTAATGCGTCGGATCCTGGTCCGGCTCCCCCTGCGGTAGGTTGGCACGGCTCTGGTTACTCGGCGTAGTGTTGCTGGTCTCGCGCCGTGCGGGACGATTGCCGCCGCGGAAGTAGTCATAATGCGTAGGGTCCTGCTCTAGCTCCTCCTGCGGCAAATTGCCGTAGCCGCCAGGACCGCCGCCGTACATACCGGGCGCGGGCCCACTGGCTTGCCGCGCGCCGAACGAGCCGTTGTTGCTTGAGTGACCGGGAACCGCGCGGCGAGGGATGGGCGCGGCCACCGGCATGGCGGCGGCGTTGCCGACCAGGTCGCTCAGGCTGTCATTGCCACTATGGCCGGCGCTATACATAGGGGACCGTGACCGCGACGACTCGAGGCCGGTGCCCAGCAACACATTGGGACCAGGGGATGTTGAGCGCATACCGTCATAGGGCGAGGGCGACCGCGTGCGCACTGGGTTGATCATGGGTTGAGACTGGTTGGCGATCGGGGGACTGGGAATGCCAGGCTTGTTATAGCCGGGCTCGTAGATCGTGCCCGTCTCGGGACCACCTCCCATACTGCCCATACGGCCGCCGCCACCATAGGCCGTCGTGTTTATGGAGAACTGCCGACGTCCCGTCATGCCGCCGACCGGGGTGCCTGGCCGTGAGTCGGTAGCACCCATCATGCTGCCAGGTGTGCCAGGGCGGATAAGGTCGCGTGCGGTGCCAAAGATCTCGCCGCCGCCGTGCTCATCGGCGAATTCGTCACGGTTCTTGTAGTACTCAAAGTCCAGGCGCGACTCCGGCACAACCTCAAAGCCGGGCATAACGGCCCCGGCGGCCTTGCCAGGGCGCTTGGCGTTCATGGGGTCCATCACATACGTGTCCGAGTAGCCAGAGACAGATGCGCTGTCGCCCGAGCCGGCCTCGCGGCCAGCCGTCAAGCGGCCCGAGTACACACTGGCCAGGATGTTCTGGGCCTTGGCGTGCACCATGGGCGTGATCAACGGCTTGTAGAGGGCAGGGTGGCCGAAGCGAGCGGCCAGGCGGTCGCTGCGCAGGTTCTCCTTGCTGGCAATATCGAGGCCGGCCTCCGGGTTGGCCATGACGTTTTGCGTGGTGTAGTACTGCATCTTGTCGTCATAGGTGCGGGCGCAGTACCACTTGAAGGCGATCATGAGAAAGGGGAGGGGGGCAATGACGTAGGCCTGGTAGTGGTTTGCGTTGCCGCGGACAAAGACGATGAGGAAGGCGACAAGGTTGGCGAGAATCGTGCCAAAAACCATGCGGTTGAACAGGACGCGCCAGAAGACACCACCCGACTCCGTCTTGGTGACAAAGACGTAGAGAATGAGGTACTTGCGCAGTACAACATCAATCGCAAAGTAGATGGCAGCCGCGGCGAGGACAAGCGGCTGGACGACGGCGAAGCAAAGAGCTACGGTCGAGTAGAAGAGGAAGTAGTTGTAGTAGCTAGCGTAGTCAAACGGTGGAGGGGCCGTCAGCTCGATCATTTCGCGCGGCGTCGGGCTGGAGACCTTGCGCATAATGAAGCCCCAGAAGAGCGGCCACAGCTGAGCAAGATCGACGGCGACGCCCATCTGGCGCTGCAGGAGCCAGGTAATCCAGAAAGGCGAGATGTTGCAGAGACCGCTCAGCAGGTAGTCGCCAGGCTTCTCGGAAACAATGGCCTTCCAGCCGTCCTCGCCGGTGCTTGTCTTGTCCAAAACAGCCGAGATGAAGCCCCACACGGCACTAAAGAGGGAGAAAATCACAAGGTTGTTGAAGACGAAGAAAGAGTACAGCTTGGCCAGGACGTGGCGTTCGCGGCCGGTCTTGGTCTGGTCGCCCGACTGGATGGCGAGGCGGCGGAAGAGGACGGGGAGCAAAAGGTAGACAGCAGATGTGAGGGCGGGCGACGCCACACCCTGCACCAGCTGCCAAAAGTGCGTATTGGTCTCGAGCTGCGTTTGGAAGGCGCTCCAAACGAGGCCAAGATTGCTGAGGTTGACGAGGAAAATGGCAATCATGGCGTTGGGGGCGACCCAAAGGAGCGTAAGCAGAGCGACCCAGAGGTTGTTCATGAAACGGCGGCGGCTCCGGGTGGCGGCAGTGAGCGGCAGATTGTCCCAGATAATGTCGTTCGGTCGTGTGGCTAAGCGGATCGTGGCGCCCTGAGGACGCTTTTTACGCGCGGCATAGGCGATCGAATGGGCCTCGCTGATGTCTGAGTAGGAGGCAAAACCATAGGACATGGTGTTGCGCTTGTCGACGCTCTGGCGCACTTCCTTGATCTCGATCTCCAGGTCCTTGATGCGCTGGGTCAGGTACTCGATGGCGTCGACCTTTTGGCCCTTGGGGTAGGTGTCGTACGAGTGGTCCTTCTTGGACGGCTTGCACTGGGGCCGGGCGGCTGGCAGGTTTTGGGGGTCCTTGAGGTACTTGGCGAGGACCTTCTCGAGGGCACGGACGGCCTTGTCGTGCTCCTTGATGAGCTCGGGGAGGACCTTGACGTTGCGGGCAATGGCCGTGCGCGAGAACGACGAATTAGGCGCGACCTCGTCAATGATACGAGCAATGCCCTCGTCGGAGCCCATCTGCTTGGGGATGTCGTACATCATGAGCGTCCGCGAGTGGAGGCTCATCTGGTACTCTGGGCTCTCAAAGTACTGTCGCCGCAGTGTGAGAACCTTCCTATAGTTCCACAACAGGAAAGCACACACGACAATGTTGATGACCCAGGCGATGATGGAGGTGGCCCACTGCGGGTTGCCAAAAACGTTGGCGGGGCCCAGCATGGAAATCCAGACGTCGTTGCCATAGCGGACGCTGTTGGTGTAGTTGATGGGGATGAGGACGGCGCAGCCGATGACGGCCAGAACCAGAAACATGTTGCGGCACATGAGGGTGAAGCGCATGAAGATAGCAGCGTCCAAGCCCACCATGCGGATTAGGTCCTGCTCGTTGGTCTTCCACAGCGGGCCGACCCATGCAAAGACGCCCTTGCCCATGGGCGGTGGGACGTGCTGCTCGTCGGCATGCTTGAGCTTGGGGGCATAGACGACGGTGTGGTATGGGCGGATAAGGGAGAAGAGGAGGGCGATGCCGGCAGTGACGCCGAAGGATGTACCAACGGAGGCCCAAATGGAACCGACCTGCAGCTGTGAGCCAAATGGGTTTTGGAGCAGCAGCAGCAGCTCGTCGGCGGCGCTTGTTGGCGTTGCTGTTACTTCTCGACCGAAGACGAGTGGTAATGTCTTTGTTGCTACATCCATTGTGTATGTGAGTGTTCTTTCGTCGCAGCGTCAGCCGAAAAGGCGACGAGAGGTGTCCGACAAAAAAATAGTGCGGAGGTGAAAGAGTGACAGGGAGGCCGGGCGGCAGGATAGTCAGGCGGTTCGGAAGGTCCCTGATTTCTTGTGTGGGTTTTCTATCACAGCCACGAAGTATATATTGGGGTTGGTTTCAGTGTATTGTTGGCCTCTCAAGGGAACGGGTGAATCAGAACCGGCTGATATAGACCTGTTGTAGAGGGCGGGAAGAAGGGCTCGGCGGCTGCAATTGTCGACAGTTCGTTGGATAGTTCGTTGGAAGGGTATTGACGTCAACAATGCAAACTCGGGGAATACGGGAGGGCGGCAACTAATAAAGTCGACGTTGGGACGCGGCTGTGAGCGTTGACGCCGGGGCTTCAGGGGTCGCGAAGTACAAACAAAGAGATGAAGAGATGACGGCTGCTTGCGAGAGACCGGTGACTGTTGGTTCCTGGCGCTGTTTTGAGACAAGACGAAAAAGAAAGACAAAAGGTCACAGGAAACAAAATGTCGTCGAACAAAGGAGCAGCAAGCGAACGGATCTCCAAATCGACGGAAGAAGAAACGAGCGCACACCACAGTAACAAAACAAGGTTGCCTGCAGGCCAGGTCGTGGTGACTGTCGTGATCGAAGCGAAGGACAGACGGGAGGAGATGGGCGATGCCGTGTTCTCTGGGACGTTCCCCTTTGCCTCAACTCACAGGGCGACACAGTACGATTGAGCCGTGGTGATGTGACGCGGGCTTGCGAGAGGAATGATTTTGGAAGAAGGCTGGCGTCCGTACCAACAGCCTGTCGAAGAATGGGGGGAGTGATCGTCGCGAGGTTCGCTGATCAGTTGAGGGTCGGCTCAGGCTGCTAATCGGACAAAGAGAGGCCACAGAAAAGGGGCTTCGAGTGTGATGCCGAAAGCAAAGCGAGTGACGAAAGAGCAAGAAACGAGAGAACAAAAGAAGAGACGACAAAGACACGAAAAAAAAAGAGGCCCAAAAGCGAGCGGCAGATCGAGAGGTCGATACGAGAACGAGTGAATCGCGGAGAAATCCAAATCGATAAAAAGTACAAAATGGCTGATGCCCAGAGTGATCAGCAGAAACAGAACAAGGACAAAACGGGAAAGGCACGCCAAAGAAAACTGGAAACGCAACGTCTTCCTTTTCCCGCGCATACTGTGGTGGTGTGGATGGGCCGACCGAAGCGAGGCGAGGCGATGTGATGCAGGGGTGGTGGGTAGACAAATGCAAGGGAATGCTGCACAGATGGCGAAAATGCTAGGGTATCTGGGCATTTCTTCTGTTGACGTGGAAAGGCCTGGATGCACTGTGAGGGAAAAAAGTGGACCAAAAAGGCCCCGGAGGCAGGGAGTGGATGGCACCTGCCCGCGTCAACGGCTGTGGGAAAGAGTGGAAAGGGCACAATCCAGAACATCTGGAAGGGTCGACCGACCGGCAAGTCGACCGTTGTTGCGTTTTCTTTCTTTCCTTTTTTTATTGCATCTAGACTACTCCACTTTACAAAAAAGTTCTACGAAGCGCGGAGGACTCCGTGCCTTGTATCGATATTGGAATACTTGACCACTACGACGCATGTGTACGCGCGAGAGCATACGCGGTACACGCGCCGGTTGTTTCGGTGCGCGTTAGGCTCACGTCCGATGCTGTGTCGTGTGCTTTGTCCCTGAACGTGTAAAAGGGGCAGAAGGAAGTAGCACAGACTAGGACGGCAATTCCTGGCAGTCCATGGAAAGAGCCACCGTTTGGCTACTGCCGCACTATTGCACTAAACACAGTAGCCTACAGGTACCTGAATCTCTGGACGCTAGGCGACCCGCAGAACAAAAACTGCTAGCGGCCTTGTCTCAAAGTTGCCCTGGAGCCTGGCAGCACACCCCCTGGACCAACGTTGAGAACGAACGAAGCCCACCCGACGTGTTTTTCTTCGTATTCGCCAGGGGGGCGGGAGTGAAAGGAGGGCAGAAGTGGGGTGGCGTTGGAACTGGAACTGGAAAGAACTGGGGGTTGGCTGCGCTTGTCCATGCACTTTGTTACACTGAATGAAAAGCTCTGCAAAAATCATGTCAAGTGCCCCAATAAAGTTTCTATTTTTGCCATCCACCATTCCAACGGCGGCCTGTGCCCGGTTTGCCCCTGGCAGACATTCACGGTCTGGCCAAAGTAAGACGGACCCTGATTGTTTTATTTTGGCCTTTGCCAGTATTTCGTAAATGGCCACGAATACAGCCCGTCCAGCGGATGGGAACACTTGTGAGGGGCCGTTTTTCCACGTCAACAAAAGCCCACATAAGCCCACATCAGCCCACGTCAGTGGTGAAGATACTGCTAAAGCATAGAGGTTGGCGTATGTCTTGTCACCAGCAGACGACAGATGAAACTCGAAACCGGCCGAGCCAGCTTGTCCTGTGACTTCACAGCTTTTGCGCCATCCCACCCCCGGCAAGCAGGGACAGCCTGGCTTAACAATGCGGGCCGGATACGAGGAAATGTCAAAAAGAGGCCTCTTGTCGCGATAGGAAACGCTACCGGAGTCATGCTCCATGTTCAAGACAAGCTTGTTTTGTCCTCCAGACCCGAGAGTCGTGGACTTTCCAAACGGCAAAGGTCAAAGCATCTGCCAACCGTCGTATCCAAAACGCACTGACGCAAAAGAGGCATCAACTCGACTGGAGGGTAGACAATTGTCGCGATTTGCGGGCCACGCGGATGTGCTGGTGCATCACGAGCTTGGGTTGTCTTACTCTTTGGGACAACGGTGACCTCGCGAACTAGTGGGCGACAGGTCATCTGGTTCAACCTCCCATTTGTGGAGGCTCCATGCCGTGTGATGTTGGCTTGACTTCGAGATCTATTTGCTTTTGTTCTTGTTGCAGTTGTTGTTCCTGCTTCCGTCATCCTAGTCTTATTCCTGGTGATCCTGTTCTTGGGCCGCATCGATATGCTTATCTCTTCCACGTGCCGTACTACCTCAGAGTTCAAACAAAGAGATAAATATAGCAGCTTGCTTTTTACGAAGGAACGTGCAGATGAAATGAACCTGCATCGCATCGCTGGTTGGCAATTGCTGGCAAATCAAATTAAACTAAAGCCAAGGGAAGCAGAGCAAAGGAACAAAAACACAAAGGGGATTGGCACGCATTGCACACACGCAAAACATGCATGCAGCGATCCCTCCGTCTTAGTGTCCCGTTTGGCTCTGAATACGAGGGTTGTTGTTCTTGTCTTGGCAACAGGCGACAAGGGTCGCTCATGGGTGTGCTTCCGCATGGCAGTTTCCGCCCAATTGACCATTTGGTGACATATACCTTTCTAGAGGCCATCGGAAGGGAGCAAAGCACAGCCCTCCTAACCTTGCATAACATCATTTCATCGCAATTTTTGTTAGTCGCATTGGCGGTCCTTTCGCTGCGTTTGTTTTCAAACGAAAGGGTTTCCATGCTTCGAAGCTGTAAACTGCAGCTCGCCAAAAGAGTTGGAAAAGCGCCAATACAGATCTAGAGCGACCATGTATTATCGCACACCCTTAACGAGCAAGGCAATGGAAAATGTTGGCGTTGTTGGCATGTCCAAAACAAGGCATAACATGTAACTGGGATTCGGCTGCAACGTATAAAAGGGCGTACACAGGAAAACATGAGAGCTCTCGGCTTAGCCGTGAGGGAGAGGCTGAGCCACTGTTTCCCGTTAATGCTTTGCACTTTTCGATATTTTACGAGCTCAATGCTACGTTTCCTTGGGAAAATCTAGGAGAGGCGTCGTCGAAGGAGTTGCCAGACGAAGGGATGGAACATTTATGTCTTTGAAGAAGGGAGAATCATTTTTTAAAACCAAACACTGACTTCAAGAAGAAAAAAAATACAGTAAAACATAGACAAATTTAAACAATAGCGAAATAGGAAATACAGCTGGTTTCTATTTATTTGGATTTCTTAAAATGATAATAACGACACTGCTTACAAAACAGAAGATAAAATATGAACTCAATAGAATAAAAAAAGACAAAAAAATATTGGTCTGAGACAGTAATTAAATAACAATACGCAGAACTCATAAGACGCAAAGACCTAGCACGATGCATATTCAAATAATGTCATGAAAGAATTAGAGTAAAACGATGCATAAATATCATACGCGTAGTTGCAACTGGAGTTTCCTCAATCCAAAGGTACCGTTTTCTCCCTTTTGTTTTTCCAAAATACAACCTTGCCACCAATACTTACCTCCCCCAGATAGAGGACGCAGGAAAAGAAACGTGCAAAGGAAACCACATAAAGACGTAAACACGCATGTGCATAGGCCCACGATCCCTTCTATAAGGAGAGCACCGGATCCGACATGATCCCCTGGTTTTCTTGGGGATATATCTCCGGCCTCTCGTATTTTAATGAGTTGTTTTTGTTGGTTTTTGTCGAGCTTTTAATAATTTCACTGTGCCGTCGGGTTCATATATCTGCCCGGAAAGAACCCACCCCTACATTACATATACAAAATGCTGAAAAACGGATTTTGCTCACGCCGTGTCGACGCGGGACCTACGCTGGTCCTTGGCTGCGCGTCTTGCGTGCCGTTTTACCAACAGGCGGAAGCGGCTTCTTCTCGCGCTTGGCGCGGCTGTTGCTCTTTTTGACGCCGAGGGCCGTTGTTGAGGTCGACGCGATTTCGTCGGCCGAGGGAGCCGGCCCGAGGTTCACTTCGAGAGCAGGCGCCACGCCAGCAGGTGCGCCCACAGGGGCTGTGATGGGGTCGGCAGCGGGGGTCGCGACGGTGACGGGCGAGGGCGCAGGGACCTCGACGGGCGGCGCAGCCGGAGTGGACGTGGGCGCCGCATCGGCAGCCGTTGCCGTCTCGGCCTTGGTGTCGGTCTTGAGCTTCTTGGCGGCGGATGCGCCGTCCTCGCTGTCATCGGCAGACTCGACGGTGGCGGCAAGCGGTTTGGCGGGGAGTGACGATGAAATAGCCGCGGAGCCGCCAAAGAGGGAGCTGACGGGTGCGGGAGCAGATGCTTCGGGAGCCGCTGCTGCGGACTTGTCGTCGGCCGCTTCGTCGGCCTTGCGCTTCTCACCAACGATAGCATTGCCGGATGTGACAGATTCAGCGGGCGCAACTGCCTGAGAAGGCGCAGACGGCTCTGCTGGCTTGGGGGGGAGGCCGGATGGCAAGGACGGCACCGCGCTGCCATTAGTGGTGGGCGCCGTCGGCGCGATGAGCGTCACGGAGGGGGCCGAGGCGGTGGGGACGCTGCTGGTTGCAGTAGGTTCTGATGGTCCCGGCTTCTCTGCTGGCGCCTCATCAATTAATGGTAGGGGTGCAGTGGTAGGCTTGTTGTCGCTGCTGCCGTTGCCGCCACCGGAGGCGCTGTGGAACGTGTCGATGCCGCCGTTGGCCTCACTCACGGGCGTGACGGGCTTGGCAAAATCGGTACTGTCCTTTTTATCGGTAACCGCGGTGCTTCCATTAAAAAGTCCACCGCCGACCGAGCTGGAGGGTGAGTCATCCTTCTTAGCAGCGGCATTGCTGTCGGGGTTCAGGGCACCGGAAGCATTGTTCCCAGTCGTGGAGCCTTCGACAAAGACTGGCTTTGGGGGCAAACTGAGGTCGGGCAGGCTGGACAGCTTGGCAGTCTCCAGGGAAGGCTTGGAAGCACTGTTGTTGGTAGGACGTTCCGAGGAGTCTATTGGAAATAGAAAGAAATTTCACGTTAGTTCGTCTGAAGAGCATGCAATGTCGGTGGAAAGCAACCTCCATTCGATGCGGCGTGGTGTAAGAGCTCTGGTGGATTGAATCTGTTGTTCCCCGTTTCATTCGACCAATGACAAGGCGAGAAACCAAGTAGCTTGGCAGATTTGCGACCAACGGGCGATCTAGGCCGGGCCATTCTGGCGACAAGCAATGCAACGGACAAGATGGCAGCAAAATGGCAAGAAAAGGACA
The DNA here is from genome assembly GCF_000961545.1 of Sporothrix schenckii 1099-18. Classification (NCBI taxonomy): domain Eukaryota; kingdom Fungi; phylum Ascomycota; class Sordariomycetes; order Ophiostomatales; family Ophiostomataceae; genus Sporothrix; species Sporothrix schenckii. Next base: position 479,672 of record NW_015971144.1, read on the forward strand.
AGATGACAAACAACTAGAGACTAAAATGGATGCTAGAGCACAAGACAGATACCGTGATGCCGCTGCGCAGCGCTGGGTGGAAAGGGCGCATACCTGAGTTGCCCACGGGCGCGGAAGAGAAGTCGGCCATTGCGATAACGTAATCGGATATGAAAGCACACAGACACCGGATGCACGAAAGCGAGCGAGTATTAGACGAGACGCAGAACGAAAGAATGCGGGTGCAATGCGAATTGGGCGTGTTGATGATGTCTGGGATGTTGCTGGTTGGCAGTAGGAGGGAAAGAAGAGAAGGAGAGAAGATTGGGATGGGCGGTGGAAGGAATCGAGAAAAAGAATAGGAAGGGAAAGTGCGACGAGCAAGGAGGAGAGGTTCTTGCCCTACCCGCCGGCAGGTTTGGGGACAAACAGCTGTACGGGGGTATGGCGAGCTAGGCCTAGCGGGAGGCGGGGAACGGGATGCAATGAGAGAAGGAGCGACTGAGGGAAGCTGAACTCCGGTGGGCAGCACGGCAGAATGGCCAAACGTTTAACGGCACAGTGTCAGCTATGGCGTAAAGGGGTGGATGGTAGCAGCCCATTGGAGCCTTTTGGTTCTCATTAGAAAGGACCAGAACCGGGGACACCGTGGGAGGGGCTGCTGTCGCGAGTTGTTTTCCCAGCGTGGATGCTGAAAGAAGGACACTCGGACATTACAAACTACGGTTGCAGAAGAACCGCAAGAGGAAAGGCTGCATCGGCACGACAGGCGACAAGGTGCGCAGTACGCCGTATATATGGACGGTGATTGGGCAATTCGCCATGGAAAGATGACGCACTGCTTGTTGAACAGGCGAAACAATGAAGACGAAGAAACCAGGAAGACGGAGGAAGACAGACAATGGAAGGGGAACAAGGCGCTGAGGTGGTGAAGTGGAGACAATGAAGCCGATACGCACTGTCTTGGTGCGTGCCAGAAGGCTGCAGGCCGGCCGTGCCGCTCGCCAATGCACACGGCGCATAGGAGGAGAACGAAGAAATGACGTTCAAAGTGCATCAGCGAAGATCAGCATCGGTAGCCGGAATGGCCCTGATGGATGGCAGGTACTGTTCCATGTATGGATAGGTGCAGGGTAACATGCGGGGCAACACTTGCCCAGCAGGTTCAGAACACAATGGCGTGCATCGCTCTTTCTCGATCCGGGGGACGCGCCTTGCCTGTTGCGGTTAGTGGGTCTCGACTGGACAACAATTGGGAAGCCCCGATAGACGCATTTGAAGATTCGGTTAGTGGCATTTCACTTTGACAACGTCGACATTGCAGCCTTTTGCCAATTATTGATACGCTCTGCAAATGGTACGATGAAGTGAGGAGCTTCTTCGAGGAGCTTCTCGAAGGACTAGAGGGGCCGCCAAGAACGCGACCGAGGCCCAGCCCATCGTCAAAGCATCGGGCCTGTCGCACTACCTTCAGTGTCTTCCATCCCCGTCGAAATAGCAGTCTAGTAGAACAAGCTGGACAAGCTTGGTGGTGCATATATGAACTGCTTGGTGCATCCAAGGCGAGTGGCGGCGACGTCGACATGGCCACCGGAGCGGACCGTGAGATAAGAAGGAAGTACGTTTCTGTATTGCCTAGACTTCCAGACAGACCGCGCCGAGACCAGAGCACTCTCGCCGAGACTTCCTTATCTCTTTCGTCTTCGCTGAGACCGGGGATGTCGCAATCCCGTTTCCAAGAATTACCAAGGACAACGTACAGCGACAAGAAGCTGGGGACGTCTGGGCGTCTTGGGAGGTCTCGGCTAGTGTCTGGGCGATGCGACGGCCTGGTATCTCGGGGAGATTCCCCTACTTTTCGACACTTTGAGAGATGTGTCGTACAGCAGTGGATATTGGCTTCGTGCGAAAGTAAAGCGGAGGAGGTTGGAAATGCATAGTGGGATATTGCCGTTACTCACGATGGAACAACTTGCTCGTAATGCTTTGTCGCGTTTTGCGCAAGTATCGCCTCGTAAACGACCCACACCGAGTCACATGCCCAGTCACCTGCCACTAGCGGTGATATTTTGTGGGTCTGGCACTGTGCGCCAAGAACGTCAAAGGCTGCACTGCCACGGTGCGAGGCGAGATCAGAACAAGCATTTCCAAAGCTTCACGTTGGACGTTGACAACTAAACCATCGACAGCCCTGACGATTCCGAACCACCGAACTCACAGACGGGACTTGTGGAACACCCCAGAAGCTTGGCGAAGAGGATGCTTTTAAGGCCCAAAATATCTCAAAATCTCAAAGTTTCAAAAGTTTCAAAAGTCTCAAAATTCCAAAACCCAAAGAAAGGGATAATTAATCTCTGGGAGCCAATGTACAAAGAGAAGCACGCCGTTATCATCACAACAACCACTGGATGATGAAGCTTGACAGGGCAGAGAAGGACAAGGCCATGGAACAGCTGTGTACCGCGGCTCATCATGCTCAAGGCCGGACAGCCAGCTAAGGTGCACGAACTGCACGCATCGACGGACGCGGCTTCACCGTGCTTCGGAACGCCAAGTTACGGCCAAGAATTTGCCACGCTCGCGCTAATCCATGGACGGCTGAGTCACCTGACTGGATCGACATTAAAGTTTTGCTATTTGGACGAATCAGGGGCGCGGGGACTGGGCGAGAGTCGTACGACAAGTGTCGAACAAGGTAGACAAAATGGACGAAGGGACCCAAAAATACCGACAAACAAGACGCTGGCCAACGGGAGGCGTCCCTTTGTGCGCGGGGTGTGTCGCCCTTGCTCTGCGCGTGTCTGCAGCGCCGAGACACCCCGGGAACAGTCCGGTGTGCGCCGACGAGACTCGACAAGGCTCGACAAGGCTCGGCGGGCGCTTGGAAGGCCCACCCTCCTTCGTATGACTACACACGGATGCGCTGTCGATGCACCATGGGGGGGCACCGTCTGTCGTGTGGCGACCGTTCTTTTGCAAACAGTCTTTGTAAAAGGATGTTGACGACAGTCGCTATCTTTGCTATTGTCGCCATTTTCTCTGCTTTCTCCATTTTCGTTCGGGTTGCACCCCTGTGGCGGAACCAACGGTGCTTGGCGAGGGGCGATGACGTGCCCCGATGGATGCTCGGCAAGCGTTTTGTGATGTATTTACTGTTTGGTTACGAAGAAGGTCGTTTTCGTTATCTCTCTCACGGATGGGGGGCGGGGATGACAGGACATATAAAGACGCGGCATTCGCCACGTCTTATGACATCTGGGAACCTTAATGCTTTTTTTTTCTTTACATTCTTCAAACATACAAACATCGTTTAAGAGTTTGGATATCCAGATCCTATTCTTATCATCACTCCTTTTGCTTTATCAAGCTATCCACTCGTTTTGTTCACTCCCTCTCAATGGAACACCGCGAGAACACTTGAATACGCGAAACGATCAAACGACCACACCGAACAACAACACAGAACCAACCACTTACACGACACTCTGCCACCTTATCATGCCTACACCATCGTTCACACAGCACCCATTCCTCCTCAGCGTCGAGGATGTCGCCAAACAACTGGAAACGGACGTCGACAAGGGCCTCACGGCCGTGCAGGTGAAGCAGCGCCAGGCGCACTATGGGCGCAACGAGCTCGAGGTCCAGGAGCCGACGCCCTGGTACTCGATCCTGATCAAGCAGTTTTGCAATGCCATGATTATTGTCCTCTTTATCATCCTGGGCGTGTCCTTTGGCATCGGCGACGTGATTGAGGGCGGCGTAGTGGCGGCCGTCATCGTCATCAACGTCACCATCGGCTTCTACCAGGAGTCGCGCGCCGAGAAGAAAATGGACGCGCTGCGCACGCTCTCGTCGCCCAGCGCCACCGTGGTCCGCGACGGCCACTCGACGGTCGTGCCCAATGCCGACGTCGTGCCCGGCGACGTCGTGCTGTTGCGCACGGGCGACACCGTGCCCGCGGACGCGCGCCTCTTTGAGTCGGTCAACCTCAGCTGCGACGAGCAGCTGATGACGGGCGAGTCGATGCCCGTCGACAAGGTGACGCACAACCGCATCCTGGACCCGACGTCGACGTCGGGCGCCGTGGCCACCGAGGCCGCGCGCGTGACCGACGGCGACCGCATCAACCTGGCCTTTGCGTCGACCAACGTCAGCAAGGGCCGCGGCCGCGGCATTGTCATTGCGACGGGCATGGACACGGCCGTGGGGCGCATTGCCGCGGCGTCGTCCGGCAAGCACAGCCGCAAGCCGGGGCGGTCGATGAACGTGCGCAAGTACGGCCCGCGGCAGGCGGCCCTGGGCAGCGCGCGGCGGCTCTGGGACCTGGTGCGCAAGCTCATCGGCCTCAAGGACGTGACGCCGCTGCAGCGCCGCCTCACGTACCTGGCGTACGCGCTGTTTGTGCTGGCCGTCGTGATTGCACTCATCGTCTTTGGCGTGCACAAGTTCGACCTCAACAGCGAGGTGGTGCTGTACGCGACGTCCACGGGCATCGCGCTCATCCCTGAGTCGCTGGCCATTGTGCTCATCATGACCATGGTGCAGGCCACGCGCGTGATGCGGCAGGCCAACGTGGTGGTGCGCGACCTGGCGGCGCTGGAGCTGCTGGGCGGCGTGACCAACATCTGCTCGGACAAGACGGGCACGCTGACGCAGGGCGCCATGATTGTCAAGAAGGCGTGGCTGCCGCGGCAGCGCGTGCTGACGCTGCACGGCTCGACGGACCCCAACGACCCGACGACGGGCACGGTCCAGGAAGACGACGCGACGAGGGCGGACACGAACACGAACAATGCAAACAACGCAAACTACGCAAACAACTCAAACAACACAAACGACGCAAACAACGAGCCGGGCGACGGCGCCGCGGCCGTGCGGATGACGCCGGGCCTGCGCACGTTTCTGCTGGCCAGCGCGCTCTGCAACGCGGCCACGGTGCGCCAGGACCCGGAGTCGGGCGAGTGGCAGGCGATTGGCGAGCCGACGGAGATTGCGCTGCAGGTGTTTGCGCAGCGGTTTGGCATGGGCAAGCGCGCGCTCGAGGCGGCCGGCTGGACGCAGCGCACCGAGTTCCCCTTTGACAGCACCATCAAGCGCATGAGCGTCGTCTACGACGCGCCCGCGGACGTTCCGGCCACGGGCGACTTTGTGGGCGCGCAGAGCGCCCGCACCAACAGCATCGTGCTCACCAAGGGCGCCGTCGAGCGCATCCTCGAGCGCTGCACGTCGATGGCCCGCGACGACCAGGACGCCGAGGGCGAGGGCGAGTGCGAGCCCATGACGGACGCGCACAAGGAGACGATCCTGGCGCAGATGAACACATTTGCGCCGCTCGGCCTGCGGGTGCTGGCGATTGCGTACCGGCCATGGCACGGCCGCTTCCAGGACGAGGGCCATGGCGAAGGCGAGGGCCAGAGCGAGGGGGCGCAGGCCACCGACAAGGAGAGAAGGGACACGGCTGCGGCCACCGCGCGCGCCGACGCCGACGCCGAGCAGGACCTGCGCGCGCGCGTCGAGCAGGACCTCGTCTTCGTGGGCCTCGTGGGCATCTACGACCCGCCGCGCGTGGAGACGGCGCCGTCGATCCGCGAGTGCACGGACGCGGGCATCCACGTGCACATGCTGACGGGCGACCACCCGGCGACGGCCGAGGCGATTGCGCGCGAGGTGGGCATTCTGCCGGACGCGTCGGTGACGGGCACGCTGCCGGCGGACGTGGCGCGCTCGCTGGTGCTGCCGGCGACGGCCTTTGACGCACTGTCGGACGCGGCGCTGGACGCGCTGCCGCAGCTGCCGCGGGTGGTGGCGCGCTGCACGCCCGAGACCAAGACGCGCATGATTGACGCGCTGCGGCGCCGCCAGGCGTTCAGCGCCATGACGGGCGACGGCGTCAACGACGCGCCCAGCCTGCGCCGCGCCGACGTCGGCATTGCCATGGGCTCCGGCAGCGACGTGGCCAAGGGCGCGGCCGCGATTGTGCTGGCGGACGACCGCTTCAGCTCCATCGTGGCGGCCGTGCGCGAGGGCCGGCGCATGTTTGACAACATCCAAAAGTTTATGCTGCACCTGCTGACGTCCAACATTGCCGAGGTCATTGTGCTCATCATCGGCCTGTCCTTCCAGGACGCCGACGGCTTCTCCGTCTTCCCCGTCAGCGCGCTGCACATTTTGTGGATCAACATCTTCACGTCGGCCATGCCGGCCCTCGGCCTCGGCATGGAGAAGGCGTCCATCGAGGTCATGCACCGCCCGCCGCACGGCCGCGGCATCTTTACGCGGCAGCTCGCCTGGGACATGCTCATCTACGGCGTCGTCATGGGTGCCGTCTCGCTGCTGACCTTTGTCGCCGTCGTCTACGGCGTCAACGGCGGCGAGCTCGGCCACGAGTGCAACCGCGAGTGGTCCCCCAGCTGCCACGCCGTCTTCCGCGCCCGCGCCACCGTCTTCGTCCAACTCACCTACCTCATTCTGCTGTCCGCCTGGGAGTTCAAGGACATGCGCCGCTCGCTCTTCCGCCTCAACCCCGAGAACCCGCACCCCTTCCCCCTTAACGTGGCCACCGACCTCTGGGCCAACAAGTTCTTGTTCTTCTCCGTCGTCATCGGCCTCATCCCGCCCATCGTCCTGGTCTACGTCCCCGTCATTGGCGAGAGGGTCATGAAGCACCGGCCCATCACCTGGGAATGGGGCCTGGTGTTTTCCGGCATTGCCGTCTTCTTGCTGGCGGTCGAGGGCTGGAAGTACACCAAGCGCAGCATGGGCCTCTTTGACGAGACCATTGGCGCTGCGAGGCACGGCCGGCGCCGTGGGGGCGGCGCCAACGGCGGTTCAGTCGAGGCCGGCCGGCCGCCGCTGATGCAGAAGAGCGTGACGATGAGCACCATGCAGTAGTTGTGCAGACTACGAGCGTTGCGGTCATTCATCAATAGTTAGCGATATCTGACTTTGATTTTGATTTTGTTGTTATTTTCTTTTACTTTTCTTTTTATTCTCGCTGTTTCTTTTCTTTGATAGTTTTCCTTTGATATGATTCCCGTCTTAGAGGTCTACGGACCAAATTCCCAGCAAACGGGCGACGCAAGTTACCATACTTTTATTTTTTATTATCTAGTTTACAATACGAAGACGAATGACTTGAACAATCTTGAGCTCTCCTTTAAGTGCCTGACTTTGACGAGCCAATTCCTCCTCGAATGCGGCCGTTATCGCTGTAATCGCTGGCCAAGCCGGAGACGTCAACAGCGAATGCTTCGTCGTTTTTATGCACGTATAAAAACTTGATTTGGTGCCAATCGAGCCGCGTCTCAAGTTGACTACCCCGGAGTGGGAATCTGGTCAGCATCCGTGCCCATGATATCATAGTAATAGATGGACCAACAATAGCCATCGTATGGTTTCCCCTTTCCACTCACTTTCTTCATCACTCGCCAATTGAGCCGCAGTCTTTTGCCTGTACATGACTCGATGAAATCATGATCGCCGGCACTGCGAATACCATCTTCAGGTGGTCCATTGATGACCCGGCTTTCCATTCCCTTTCTGCACTGTTAATACTCCCTCGAAACGTTGAGTATCACCATGCACCGAATTATTCGGCGTCCGCTTGTGTTGGTGAGCTGTTATTACACCGATCCCTTTTTTATGTCTTCCTGCACGCGCTCGACTTTCTACTCCAGACGCAGGGCCCCAAGGCGTCGCTATTCAAACGCATCTCCTGGGAAGAGGTAGACATGGAGATGGGAATGTGTTTCATTCGCATCCTCGCATCGATGTCGTAATTGTCAGGATTATTCCCTTGGCTGCTTGATGTCACTGCTATCAAAATAGTGTCTCAACCAAAGGACGGCTTGTTGAGCAGGCAAAATGGTCGGAATGGCTACTTAGCCAGCCAATACATCCAATTGCCTACCCCGGCTCACCGTGTCCTTGGCTTTTAGAATCCCCTATTGCATGTTTATTGCTATAATGAAGTGTGCTATAGGTGACGTCGGAGACCAAGGTGCTTTCTGGCCATATTCACGAGAAGAGCATAAATGCTGTGACCATTCCCACGAGCCTCGGTGAAGAGATGCTATCGTGACTTTTTTGTACACCATATTAGATTTCACAGTTTTCATCCACGTCAATGTCTTTCTACTTGTCATAACGCGAGACTTCTGCCACCTCCTTTTCGTCTCCTGATTTGTGTGACCATGTCCTGCACCGTCCTTTCTCAGCCAACGCCGCTAACCACCGGCCCTATTGTTGTCGCTTGCAACGCTCCGGTGAAGGTCCCGGTGCCCATCCCTCTTCCGGCCAGCATCCCGGCCACCATCACGGCCCACACGCCGAATCCCGAGCCGCCGCTGGTGTCCGCCGTGGCCGCACAATATACGGGACGCCTGACTGTCCCTGCTCGGCCGGCCTTCAACTGGCGCAACACCGCCGATCGCCTGCGTGAAGGTCTGCACAGGCCGCTGCCGTTTGAGAGCGACAAGGTGCAGCGGTACCGGCCGTCGGTCTTTCACGAGATGGGGCTGGGCAGGGACGGTGAAAAAGGGTTCGACATGAACGACTTTGATATGGAAGACATGGACGACGTGGACGACATGGACGAGATACTGCCGCGAGCACGACGACCGCGGCCCGCGTCGCTCTTTTTGACCAACCTGCATGCGTTGCGGCTCGGGTTGGACGACGACAACCAGCCGGCGATGACCAGTCCCGTCGCATCGGCCCGGAAGCGCATGTCGTGGTCGCCCGCATCATCCACATCCGCGTCGACCTCCACGTCCACGTCGACCTCGCCAGGCCTGTCCGACCGCAAGCGGCCGTGGTATGCCAAGCTGGGCGGCAGCGGCAGCGGCGGCTTGCGACTGGCGCCGAAGCGTTCGATCTTGTTCTTGTCTGCGAGGGAGGATAAGTGACAATGGAGAATACGGTGCACGACAAAACGAGACAACAAAACGAGACATGACTAAAGATCTGTACTGTAAAAAGTAATAATGTATTTCATAGTGGCAAGACAAGCTAGAGAATATATGCACTGTGCAAAACAAAATGGAATGCAAACAAAGGGAATGAGCGTGTCGTTATGTACAAGAACTGCAATGAGCAGTCTGAGACGGTTGACTGGTACCGTCCTCGGACGGGATGTGTTTGGCCATTGTGTGTGTCTGGGCGACAGGGTCTCGTCGAGTTGAGATGGTGTGTAGACGGTGTGACGGAGTCTATGCTCGACGTCGTTGCCGGCAGAGAAGCAGGGACGATACAGATGTCGTCCGTGTCTCGCTGGCCTCGCTCTGCGCGGCACGTATTTGCCATGGGGCAGAGAGCGCGGCAAGGCCTGGCCGGATGCTGCATGTATTGTGCGGCGTACAAAAGTACAAGAGTACAAGAAGACTTGACGCAGTCCCTCCTCAAGTCGCCAGTGTACCCCACGCCCGCACTTGCCGCTGCTCAATGTTCTCGCCAAACTTGCGCTGCAGCCGGTGCAGGATGCGCTGCGCCTCGTCCGACTGCCCCACAAACGCCAGGTGCCGCACGGTGTCCAGGCCCATGGACACAATCCGGGCTGCGTGCGCCGGCCGCCGGCCCATCGGCGGCTCCGCCGGCATGCGGTGCCGCAGCACGCTGGTCAGCAGCGTGTCGTTGTCCAGCAGGGCCTGAGCGGGCGCGGGGCTGGGCTTGGTCGGGTGGCGCAGGTCGAGGTGGGCGCGCTCGATGAGGACGCTGGGCCGCGGGTCGCTGTCCATGATGCGGGCGAAGCCATCGTATAGGGCCGGGGAGGGGTCGGCGAGGTTCCAGGCTTTGAGGGTGGACATCCACGAGAGCTCGAACCAGGGCCAGACGATTGTGTTTTGGACGGCAGCGGCGGTGGAGGCGGTGGAGGCGGAGGAGGCGGTGGCGGCGGCGGGGAGGTCGGCGGCGGCCTGGCTCATCGTGCGGTAGGCGTCGTCGAGCGTGTCGGCGCCGCCGGCCTTGGCCTTGACGAGCGCGTCCAGCACGAACGCGGCGCTGCCGACGCGGTAGGCAGGCGCGTTGCGGGCGCGGACCTCGACCTGCGCGGGGCCGTCCTGGTTTTGCTGGAGCCGCGCAATCCACTGCCACACCACGGCCTCCATGGCCGGCTCGGCCGCCAGAAACTGCACGAGCACGCTGGTGAACTGCGTGTCGGCGACAAACGACAGGTCGCGCTCGAGCCCCGACGCCCGCAGCCACTGCAGCACGCGCAGCCCCGCGCCCGTGTCCGCCATGAACGTCTTGGCCAGCGCATGCGACGACTGCACGGCCTCGCGGCGCTTGGCCAGCAGACAGCCGGCCGCGCGCTTCGTGGTCATGAGGCCGCGGGCGACGGCCCAGTCGAAGATGTCCATGGGGTCGCGCTGGGCGGTCTCCGCATTGGTGGTGGACGGGTGAGCGAGCGCCGACGAGAGTGGGGCGGCGGCCGTCAGGATTCCCGGGGCGTTCGGGGTATTCGGGGCATTCGCTGCTGCCCCCGGCGCGGCCCTGGTGACGCTGGGCGGCAGATTCGGGCGGCTGGCGAGCTGGTCGTAGGTAAAGAGCGGGTTGGACAGGATGGCACGGAGATGGCGGTCGGTTGGGCGGTGGCGTGGCGACGACGACGGCGTGCCAATTGGCGTTGCTGCCGTGGGGGCGTCGGCGGCCCTGGTGGATGGCTGCGTCACTGTCTTCTTAGCGGCCGCCACGGCGGACTCGGCATGGTCGTCGCCCAGACCATGTTCGCGGTCGAGATGTTTGCGGAACGACGTCGTCAGCGTGTCGAGCAGCTTCTTGCGGCTCTTTTCGTTGAGCGGCAGGGGGTGGTGAATTTTGGGCAGCATGCCCTTGAGGGAGCTGTATGGCCTTGACGGAAGCATCGTGGATGGTGTGGGGGGTGCGCGTGCGCAGTGTCGTTGGCGACGATGGAAGCCAAGAGAGATGTGACGATATCATAGAACGAATGAGGACAAAATGGTCAGCAGGTTTGCCCTACCCCACAGTGGGCTGGGTGTGAACTGCACGTGACTATACACGTGCATGACCATGTGGGTCCAATGCCGTTAGCGCCCAGACCCCAGCGTTCAGTGTAAGTCGTAGCGGATACTGCTGGTGAACTCCGCATCGCGAGAAGGGTGCTTCGGTGGCGGCGATCGATACACGGAGGCGTGCATGTGTGGGCGGTATATAATTCCTTTTCCCCATGAACTGGAACGTGATACAAGCGTCACTCACCGGCATTATCCTGCATCGATCACATCCAACTGCCTCCCAACATGGCCCGTACCATTCCGCCCATCCACGAGGACGAGACCTTCTACCGTGTCATGACCTTCTTCAAGCGCCGCCCCGACATTACGGAGAAGCAATGCCACGACCACTGGCGCTTCGTGTACGGGCCGCTGGTCGTGCCGTGGGCCTTCAAGTTAGGCATTTCCCCGTGGACGCTGCAATGCAATTCATATTTAAGTCGTATCGCTACATGGCTTATGTTACAATCATGACTGTGCCGTCTACCCTCTCTCCAACAAATCATCCCAGTCCCAGGGATCTTGGTCTGACCATGTCCCTGCCGCAGGCAAGCCGCCAATGTTGCGGTGCGGTGGCTGTTCGTGTTGGGTTGGCTGTTGTGGAGGTTGCTGCTCGAGCTCCTTGACAGCCTCCAGGGAGACGACCGAGACACGGCCGTCCGCCTCAAACAACGACGACGGTGCATGTTGTGCCTGCGGGCCAGCGCCCGTACTCACAGTCGTGTCGGCCGTCGACAGGTCCGGCACGGATGGCACCGTGGACGCCGTCTCGTCGAGGTGGTGGAACACTGCGTGGTGCAAGTCCTGGTGCAAGCTCTGCTGCATGCACTGCTGCATGCTCTGCTGCGTGCTCTGCTGCGTGTCCTGCCGGGCATACGCCTGCGACGCCATGACCGTCTCGAACGCGGGTGGCGGTGGAGCCGACGTCTGTAGTGGCGTCGCCCTCCCCTTGCCTTTGACGGGCACTGGCGGCGGCGACTCGGTGCCGTCCATGCGCCGCTGGAACAGGAGAAGTGCGCGGTTGGTGCGGTCGTAGGGGTAGACGGCCGGCAGAAACGTGCGCGTCATGTCCTTGAGGGTGCGGCGCAGCGACTGCAGGTGGGCGACGGCCTCGATGGCGCCGTCCATCGGCAGCGTCTCAATGTACCAGGTCAGCGCCTCGGACGCCATGGCGGCCCACTGCACGCCGGTGCACTGCAGCGTGCGAATGTCTTCGCGCCGCCGGAACGTCTCAAACAGCTTGGCCATGCAAATGGACGCGTGGCCCAGCGTGGCCATGCTCGCGGCGGCGGCGTAGTCGCCCGAGGGATTGGGATTGTGCGCATGGGCGTGGTGCTGACCGTGCGACGCACGACGGGACGGCGATGGCATGTTGGGCGACGGCAGGGGGTAGCCGCTCGGCGAGCCGCGGGTTGTCCGAGGCGGAACGGTGCGGGTGCGGTGCAAAATGATCTTGGTGGCGTTGAAGTGCAGGTGCAGCACAAACAGAAAGTGGTAGCAGTCGTGGCCGGTGATGGGCCCTTGGCGCACGCGCTCCGACAGACTGGCGAACCACTGGTTGAGGCGGGCATCGAGGCTGGCCACGTCGGGCCGTTGGCTGTGCGCGTGGCGCTGGGCGGCATGCTGGTGATAGGCGTGCGGGAGCCCGCCGCCGTCATAGGGTGACTCCGCAGAGGAAGAAGAGGATGCAGCGGCGGCGGCGGCAGCGGCGGCGGCGGTAGCGGCAGCCTCGGCCTCCGCGGCAACGGCTGCCGCCGGGCGGTTCTGGAAAGGACTGCCGGCGCCGTACAGCTCGTCGGTCATCTCGCGCGCCAGCTCCATGAGGTCCATCAAGTCGTCGTTGACCTCGTCTTCGAAGCTCGGCGGCGCGCGCAGATCGTCTTCGCCGGGGCCCGCGACGCTGCTGGCGTCCGACGACGGCATCGTGCTGGACGAGCTGGGCAAACTGGACAAACTGGTGCCCCCGCCGGCAAACCGCCACGCCAGACGCGACAGCTGCAAGGTGCGGTTCTTGATGGTGAGTGGCCGGCGCAAAAACACGGCCCAGAACTGGTCGTGAACCGACGCGGCCCAGACGAGCCAGTGCCGGATGGCCGTCTCTTCGGCGGTCAGGGCACGGCTGCTCGAGGCCGCTCCCAGGTCGAGCCCCATCTCCAAGATGAGCTTGGACGCCAGGCACGAGTACATGTAGCCCGTCATCTGGTTGTCGAGGCTCGTCTCGACCTCGCACAGAATCAAGACCGTCTGGACCGTCGCGAGCGTCGGGCGCCCGACGTCGGTCTCGACGGCGCGGCGTGCCGCCGTCGCCAGCCGGTTCTCGCCGTCTGGACGCAGGAAGCGGTCTGTGACGTCCGGGCGCGTCGAGTAGCGCAGACCCGCCGCCAGCATGGCCAAGAAGAGCGCGCTGCGGTGCTTATGGCAGCAGTCTTTGCGGTGGACGGGGCCGCTGCTGGGGTCGTCGTAGACGCTGTCGTAGAAATCATTGTCCGCCGACTTTGGCAGGCTGCCGTTGCTGGTCTGGTGCAGCGTCATAAAGTCTTGTTGCGACACAAACTTCATCATCGTCTGGTAGCGGTGGAAGAAGAGGCCCAGCAGGTAGTCGACGAGCGGCGGCGACAGGCCCAGGTCGTCGCAACTGGCAGCGCGGGGCCGTACCGTAGGGAACGGCGCGGCGGCTACAGCTGCAGCAAACGTGGCCGCGACCGCAGCCGTGGTGGCAGCCGGTGCTGTTTGCTCAACGGTGGCGCGCGGCAAGGACATACTGTGGTCGTGGCCCTGACCGTGTTCATGACGTGGGGCGAGTATCTGTGCGTGCGAGGGCGCACAGGGTGGGGCTTGCGATGGATGCGACGGGGCGCGCTGGCGACCGCCGCCAGGAAGCAAGCTACTCGCACTCAGGTTCACCATGTGCGACGACGTATACGACGACGTGTACGACGGCGCGTACACCGTGTTGGGCATGTAAAAATTGTGGGTGGGCGGCGGTGGCATCGACGATGGCGGCACTTGCGACTTGGCCATGGTTGTGGTGATGTTGTTGTTGTTGTTGTTGTTGTTGTTGTTGTTGTTATTGTTGGCAACTGACAAAATCGTGCTGTGCGCGTCGATGTCAACGTCACTGGGCATGGCAATGACAGACGGCGGCGCCACGGATGCGCCGTCGTCCATCTCCAAGTCCATGTGCTCCCATGCGGAGAATTGTTGGACGTGTGGCGGTTGATTGTGACTGTGACTGTAACTGTGACTGCGGCGCTGGCCGTGGTTCAGCTGCTGCTGCCGCAACAGTGCGTGGTTGGTCGCCCGCGCTTCGGCCAGGGCCTCTTCGAGCAGCCGCACCTGCTTGGCCAGCGCTTCGGCCTGCGGCTTGTAGTGCCCGCGGTTGCGTTTGCCGTCGGACATTTCGCACGCGATGCCGCGCTGCTGGCACTGCGCGCACTCGCGCTGGCCCGGGATGCCGTCGCATTTAGAGCGCTTGCTGCGACAGTGGCTGCAGGCGACAACGGCGCGGATGCGTTTCTTCTGGGGGTGTTGTGACGTCGTCGACTCGGACTGTTGGGCCGGCTGTAGTGGCTGAACTGACGGCGGCATCGACGATGTCGTCGGTGACGTGCTGTGCTCGGACATGATCTTGTCCTGGGGTCTCGTCGGGAGTGCTATCCAGGTTGAAAGGTCGTGGATCATGAGATCATGCGATCATGAGATGTCGAGATAATGAACAAATTGTGCTCCTCACGCATTGGTAGTGAATGGTCAGATAGAGATAATTCACGATAAGAAGAGAACACGGCGTTATAAAAAGAAACATGACTGAAAACAGTAAAGATGGGGCAAACAATGCGGAGAAGACGTTGTGGAGATCCCATGTTGACTCGCTTCGTTTCATTCCTTCATTCTTCCTGTCTCTCTCAGTCACTCCTCCGTATCAACTCCGGCCTGCAGCAGCGTGGAGGATCTGCAGAGTCTGGAGACCACTTTGTAGTGCCATAGCATGCATGGGGCTCTCCGACCCATTGACCCACGGGCTCATGGCCATGAATTTAAGGGTTGTATGAGCTCACAGTCTCCTATTCCCCGTCTTGTCTCCCCACTGGCCGTCTTGGACGGCCGCTCATCGGATATGGTCTGCACCATCTCGCGGGCGTTGATACGTCCGTTGTCCGGTCTCCCCCGCGCCCTTCCAGTTTAGCGCCAAGCTAGCAGGAAGTTGACAACCGAGCCCGTCACGCCAACGTGCAAAACGACGACAAACAACCAAAAACGGGGTCAAGATCGGGGTGGAGGTGCGACCATGACAGGCCGTCGGGGTGTCGGGCTATGACAAGCGTTCAGTAGCAGAAACGAAAATGAGACGCGATAAAATACACGGAATAGATGAGTAATTGGCGGCTTGACAAATGCGGCGACCGACGCAGTTGATTTTGCAGCTAGGAGTATCGTCTTCTTTTGTGAGGGGAAAAAGACGGCAGAATGTGGACAATTTGGTGCCGGGAATTAAACTCAGATGGGCCCACACTTGTCGCCATTTACAAAGTATTGCCGATCTTGGAGTGCAGGTCGCATGTTGTGCAGACTACATAAGCAGATTTAGCGCACCGGCTGTCATCAATCATCCAATGACTTAGTCTCTTGTAGTATAGTGGTCAGTATACGGGCTTGTCACGCCCGGGACCCGGGTTCAATTCCCGGCGAGAGAGAATTTTTTGGTGTTTACTTCCCAGTTTTTTCGTGTTTTATTTTATTTTGAAGAATGCTATTTTATTTTATTTTTTAAGTTTGCTGTCATTTGTCCTCTCCTTTCTTCGTGTCTTAAAATTTACGGCTTTTTAAAAATACGACATGCTTGCAATGATTCCCGAGTCGATGGGCTAAAATAGTAAAACACTCAATAGTCAACTGATATCCTCTCGGAGCACCACTCATTTAATACGTGGGTGAGCTTTGATTGATGTCGTCGTACTTATGGATGTAGTTGACTTGAAACCATGGCCTAAGACTGCCCGGCGTCATGTTATGTCGCAACATGATGCGCAGAAGGCCAGTATCTTAACATAGTAAGAGACGGCCATTACGTACATTGCACACAGTAGCACCGGTGACCCCGCATAAGTATCACACACGACGCAAAATAAAGAGGCCGACGAGACGAACGGAAAAGAATGGTCTATAAGGATGGAGTTAAATGGACAAGACGCAGTAACACTTGTGTTGTTTGATCACGTTGTAGATTGCACTGTATGCCTGCTTGCGTTTTTTGTTTGTTTTGATGCTATCCCGTGCCGCACGGCAAAGGCACTATGTGCGTGTCCGTTTTCTGGTAATACAATGCCTGCAAAGGAAGTTTGCACATTGCACATCGACTCAGTACCCTTTGTTTGGTTTCTTGATTTGCTCCTCCAGTTCCAAGTCGCCGTTTACGATCCTGCCGGAGACAGCATGATCACAAGTAATTACCAGGTACGGGTCACTGGAACGATGCTGTCCTCTGACGTTTATGCACGCTGTGACACGGGTCTGTACATGGTTGGTGACTGTAACTTGTAACGGTTATGGGAATACGAGGACGATAACAGCGTCACGTCGTAACATCGTAACAGAAAAGTACGCACAAGCACATCTTGTGACGCTCTACAGCTACGTGCGTGGCATTGTTTCTCAAATGCTTGCGTGGCGTTGGACAGCTAGGCAGCAGAGCGGACAAGCGGATAGAAAAGAGACAGACGAATTTGTGGATGTTTGTGCTGACGGACTAACGGACATGACACGAGGCCAGCAGGCAAGGAGTTGTTGTTGTTGTTGTTGTTGTTGTGAGAGTTGAGAACAGGTACACGCACATGCATCACAAAGGCAACGACAAAACGAGAGTGGTACGCCAACAACAGTAAAAGGACACGGAGGACAGGCACCGAAATGAACCTTGTTTGCTGGTGTGTTTGTTGTTTTAACATCGGCGACCACTCTCTCTAGACCCTGAAACAGCACAAGGTATCACAATACATCACGAATCCAGGCACACTGGTACATTGGTACACATGTAAAGCCATCACGTCATCACATCCAACGGCCTTCTGTTGTCACTTAAGTGGAAGGTGGTAGTGGGCGAAACGGACACGCGGGCAAGGCAAGATATTCTCGAAAAGAACTGTCGTACGAGAGAATGACTGTTCATAATTGAGCTCAAATGACCTCGCACGCCACACCCTTGGCAGATGGGCACCGTGCAACCTTGACGTGTATAAAAGAAGGCCATGGGACCTGATAAAACAGACCTCTTCTTTTCCTTGTTTTGAACCCTTTTCTCTCCATTAACCGACCCAAAACACAATAGCAGTTTGTCCATCCCCAAGAGAATCACCCACAAAATACAACAACTCAAAACCCAGTAACCCAACTACCGTCACCATGACCGAGCACATCATTTGTACGTCTCGTTTGACTACGTTTGCCCATGAAGATGTCTGCTAACACGTTAGACTACTCCCCCTCCTTCTCCGAGGCCAGCCACAAGGCCACGTTTACGCGCGACCAGATCAATGCCGCCATCGGCCACGCGCTCGTCCTGCTCAAGGAGGGAAAGCAGATTGGCGAGGGCAACTTCCCCCACGCCTACAAGACGTACCCGCTGCCTGCGTCGGCCGGTAAGCACGCTCGCGGGCCCATCTTTGAGTTCCCCATCCTGCTGGACGGCAGCCCGTACAAGGGCCACCGCAACCCCGGCCCGGACCGCGTCGTGTTTGGGTCGGTGGCGACAGACTACGGATCGGCCGATTACGTGGGCATTGCCGGTGTGGGGCCGGATGGTGCGGGGGCGGCGACGACGACAAAGACGTCCTCCGCCGCGCCAGGCGGTACGTCCGGGTCGTAAACGCCGCATATTTTCCGGGACACGTCGGTGAACCCGGGCGAGGGACACCGCCTCCACCTCCACCACCACGGTCACGAACACGGCCATGACCACGGCCATGACCACGATGACGGCAACGAGGGCAAGACGGGGACGCCGCCGCTGACGCCGCCCGAGGAGCGGGAGCTGCTGGCCGAGGCGGATGTCAAGCTGCCGTTTTCGGATTAAGCAGGGAAGACGAAGACGCGGTACGGTGGATGAAAGACGACGCGATGTCGGTGCTTCCACACATGGCATGGCACGGTTCCTGGAGAATCGGCCATGGTAGACGGGGAGGACAGAAAAGGAAACTGGTGGCTGTCCGAGAAATCGATAGAGAGCCACGCCTAGCTAGGAAGCAAGACAAAATAGAAAAACGGATGATCACCAACAAAGGAAAGGCTGCTTGTGGGCCACTAGTACAAGGGCTTCCAATGGCCCACCGTGCGGTGAACAGCAGTGCTGCTCTCTGTAGTATTGAACGTCCCGCACACGTGGACATCCGAAGCATGGCTATGGCGTTGAGAGTACGCTTAAATTCGTGATAAATAAAGTCAAAGGGGTCCATTGTATTCGTGTCCAAGACAAGTCAGGACGGAGTAGCACGAATTACTCTGTTTGTCCTCGTTTGTTCACCAGGTGCCTCGAGTAATAATCGTGTTATGATTATGGGCTACCGATAAAGTAGAGCTGTCTTGACTAACCACACAATAGCTCACGGCCGCAGAGCGTCCAGCAGTGTAGTCCCGTGGAACTCTCCTCAATGGGTTATGGACTATTAAATATATCTAAATTCAGAGGCAACCATTAGTCATCTTCATTCTCTTAATCAAAAGCGTGTTAGCATGCTGAGGCATCAGTTGCCTCCGGTTGCATTTTCTCACCGGGAAAGGAAGGCACGACCGGATATTGGATCAAATCTAGGAAGGTGCCAGCTTGACTGGATTTTGGGGCGTTTAGGGACCCCCCAAACGAATCTTTTTTTTCACATTCACAATCCACAGTCTCATTCCATACCTTGAGCGCCGTCGCGTGTTTGTTGTACGAGGCCCAAACCCAGTTATTCCACGTTGGATGTTGGTACGTGTTCCCTCTTCACCGTAACTCAGCCCCTGCACAAGGTACCTGTACGTCTATGACCATCTGATATCCGTGATATCATCGGCCTCAGGTAGCTAATTGTTTGCGAAGACAGCAGGAATCCGTTCATCAAAATGATCATCTGCGTCAACTTCATTGGAAATCGCCTATCAACTGGGAACCCCGGGAAGATCCACCGTCAACGACAGCACGCGGCGAAGCAACCGTCGCCAGCAAGGACGATGGCAACAGCCTCACTGATGACGTCGTTCGAAAAAGATTCGCGGAGTTTCTAACAGCAAAGGGAGAAGAACTTCGGCCTCGTGGAGACGACGAAGATATTGAACTGCCAGCGTCTCAAAGATTGGCCCGGACTGCTCTCTTGGCATTCTGGAGGATCCCAGTATCCGAACCCCCGAACTCACTGTTGCATATATGCGATGCATCTTCCAGTTCCATAACCTGACAGGCACCCTGCAAGACAACATGCGGCTGTTTTACGCTGATATTTTTGACGTCCTAATTTACGAATCGACACTCTTACTAGGGGATGGTTGGGAAAGAGCCACCAAGCACGCGAGGTTGCCGACCGCGCGGCGCAGAGACGAGTTCCGACTTGGTACAACAACCGCTGCTTTCTTTCTGGCTCCATCGACCCCCAAGAGCGCACATCGTTCCCGTAAGGGCGAAACGTGGCGTTATCTCCGTCACTTTTGGCCCATGAAGGACGTTGAGGAGCTCGTCGTGGCTGGGGCCGAGAGCAGGAACATCCTCCCTTTGAATGCGCATGCGCATGTTATGTGGGAACGGTTCCGGGTCGCGCTGCGACCGATTCAGCACCCGATAGCGCCACCGGAACGAGGGATGTATGTGCAGCTGGTCTGGTTAAACCAGAAAGATGGCAACGACGGCACAAACAGCTGCTTTGTCGCAGACGATTGGAACTATGCCAAATACGGCGGCATCAGCGACTACCGCCGAGACCAGTATCCTCCCATTCGACATGGAGACGACTACGAACTCGTGTCCGTATTGCACTTGCTTTGGGCATCGACTTGCCGGAGACGGAGACGCACGCCCCCTAGGAACGAGATGCACATTCTCGTTTTAAGCACCAGGCGACGCAGACGACACAGACGAAGCAGGACAAAGCCGCGCTGGCACACAAAGAGCCGAGCAAACAAAAAGCACTTGCTCACGTCGCGGGCATTGCGCCGTTGGTTGAGGAGGCCGTCGAACGGGACAGTAGCCGATCGAAGACAGTGAGGTTGCGGCGGCTTCGGGCCAAAGTCCTGCGCACGCGGATATCCATTCTGGCATTGTTCGGCACCGTCGACAACTGAAAGCAAGCGCAGCCGGGGTTCGCAGAGCTGTGATTTTTGTCTTTGCCGGATCCCCCGTTCGGCTGGACGGCATCGCATGGCAAAGCCAAGAACAGGCACAACAGAAATGGCCCAACCCGGCATGGCGTGCGAGATTGTGGCGTGGGCTGCCCCGTTATTGGGGTGCCGTTGGTGCCTGCGGCGCTAGGGTGATGCATTGGAAATTGCCCCTGTTAGCGCCAACAGAGCGGGCAGGGGGAAGCACCGGCTGTGACGGCTGGGAAAGGTGACGCTGAGAATGACGAAGCTTTTGTTGCGCCCGTGTTTTCGCTGCGGGCGACACGATGTTGATTCCACAATGCGACATGTGGATAGAGCCGTCAATGGTCTTTGGAGGTCATTACAGCACACTGAGTTCGCACAGGGCAGGACAACGGTGTGGTTGAAGGAATGTTTTACGATCCGTGACAATCTAACATACGCCGAAATCAAAACAGAAGTCAATGGACTCCCCTTTCCTTGTCTGCATGCAATTCATTAGTTGCCGGACTCGTGCGGAGTACTTGCGTCAACATCTCCAGCCACTGTCGGCCTCTTGCTCCTTTGCCGCGCCGTCTCTGCAGCACAGACTTGCCTGTCTTGAACAGAGTTAAAATTACTCGACACCTCCAACCTCTCGTCACCCGGTTGGCCTCAGCGCACCTGTTGTGCATGTTTTCCGTTCTGCGCTTGAAGAGGCTCCGCCGAGGCCGTCGCTTTGCTTTGTTTTGGCGTTGCCTTTTCCCCCACCTGCATGGGTAGGTTAAAATGATACCCCTGATACTGTTCCCAAAATGACCATAGATGGTGTGGTCCATCGCGTGCTGATTGGTGTACCTGACAGACCATTGGCACACTCCATTTGGGTCGCGTCTCCTCGCCCTTCTCTTGTTCTCCTTTTTCTTTCTCCTTCACTCCCATCGTGAAGTCGGGTCCGGACACCCATCTCCTCTGTTCCTACGGCGGTGGTCTGTAGTTTGTGGTCTGCGGCTGTTCTACGGGGATGTCTAACGTAAAAAAAAAAACTGTTGTTTCCTTATTCAGCGCCTTCTCAGCTCAACTCGGCATCTGTGTTAACCACAATCATCTGTCCCCATACGACCCTTACCATTCAGCGCCGAATTTGTGCCTCCCTTGCGTCCTGTATGTCGTTGTTGCGATGCACATCTCCCGTCTTGCTGTCCCAAATCTTTGTTTGACCTGGCAAATTCCCTTCCATTTTTCCTTTCTCCAGTGCTGATCCCCACGTTTCTTTCCAGGAACACATGCCGTAAGGCAAAGCGAAGATCATGGCTAGACCACTCGACGCCTCGACGTGTCTACTCTGCCCCTGTCGTTGTCCCTCAGCAGAGTACGGAGGATGTCTTCTTGTCAAACCCCGACCCCTGCCACTGTCAAAACTTTATTGCACATCCACATTCACTCCAACGTCTACGCCCACTTTTACCCTGACAATAACCACCAGTCCGGCCTGAGTCCACCCACACTTTATTTTCACCCAACGAGAACCACACTACGCCGTACACAACATACACTCCGCTGCAATGCACGAGTAATGCTTTATTTGGTGGGTAAGTGTCCGTTGTTGGCTGTGTCCTCCCCTCTCCATACGACAGTGGTAACCCACCCGCCGTGGCCATTGTCCCAGTCCGAGTCGCAGCCATGTCGTGGTCGATGCCGTCGCGCTCGTTGCCGTTTCTGGCTCGCAGGCGTTTCCTAGAATGGACTGTTTGTCATAAAACATGGAGGGCAGACTATTGGCGGCGTATATTAGCATCGTGGGCGCCTCGTTTCTGCCCTTTTCGTACCTTTTTCTACTTTCCTGCTCTTCTGTTGTTTTCCAGCGCCACCTCTCACCTCGTTCTCTACCCATCCGCATCCTACCTCGTCCGAGGTCAGGCAGATCATTTGATCGTCCGTTCGTTCACTCCAACTGCTACGCTCATTCTTTGTTTCTCTTTCTTGTTTGTTTGTTCTTCTCTCTCCCACTATGCGCTACACCACCGCCTCGGTGGTGGCCTTCCTGGCGTCCGCCGCCACCACCGTCGCCCACAGCAAACCGCCCGTCGTCGTCTGGGTCACGAGCACCATCACCACCTGCCCCACGCCCCAGCTCACGCTCGCCTGCTCGGAAGTCGATACGGAGTCGGAGCTGCCCAGCAGCACGGCCGTGGTGTCAGCGCCGTCGTCACTGTCGTCGGCCGCATCCTCTGCCGGCAGCGGCGGCAACGGTGGTAACGGCCACGGCCACTCCCACTCCTCCTCCTCCTCGGTTGTTGTCATCTCGAGCTCGTCGGCCGTCTCTGTGTCCCAGTCGGCCTCGGCCTCGGTCTCGTCCTCCGCTTCGTCTGTCGTCGCCTCCGGTTCCTCTGGCGTCGCCGTCCCGTCCAGCAGCTCTGGCGCCGTGAGCTCGTCTTCGTCTTCGGGTCCCGTGTCTGCCTCCCAGTCGGCCTCGGGCTCCGCCGGCTCGTCTGCTTCTGCGTCTGCCTTCGCATCGGTCTCTGTCGGCTCGTCGTCTGCTTCCGCTTCAGGTAGCGCCTCTGCTTCCGTCTCTGGATCTGGCTCTGCTTCCGGCAGCGCCGCGTCTTCGTCTGCTTCCGCATCCGGATCGGCTTCTGCTTCTGCTTCCGTGTCAGGCTCGACTTCAGCTTCGGCTTCCGGCTCCAGTTCAGTGATCTCCAGCAGCGGTCCGGGAAGCTCCTCTGTCTCTGCTGCGGGAAGCGCCTCGTCCTCTGTATCTGCATCTGGCTCTGCATCTAGCTCTGCGTCTGCGTCTTCTTCGGTTTCCGTTTCTGGCTCGTCCTCCGCCGTCTTGGGCTCTGCTGCTTCCAGCGCTGCTTCTAGCTCTGCTTCCAGCGTCGCCTCCAGTGCCAGTGCCAGTGCCAGTGCCAGTGCCAGTGCCAGTGTCAGTGCCAGTGCCAGTGCCGGTTCGAGCTCCGGTTCTGTCTCTGCCTCTGCCTCTGCCTCTGGATCGGCGTCTAGCTCTGCTTCTTCCAGCTCTGCCGCCTCTAGCTCTGCTGCTTCCAGCTCTTCTGCCTCTGCTTCTGCCTCCAGCTCTGCTGCTACCAGCTCTGCTTCTTCTGCCTCCTCAGCTTCACCATCCGCCTCGTCCGCCTCCGCCTCGTCCGCCTCCGAGAGTGCGTCTTCCAGTGCGTCTGGCTCTTCCAGTGTGTCGAGTGCCAGTGGTTCTGCTTCCGGTTCAGCCTCCTCCTCGGCTTCGTCTGTGAGTGCATCTGGCTCGTCGGTGTCGGCATCTGAGTCGGCCTCTTCGGCCTCGTCTGCTTCGGCCTCTTCTGCCTCGGCCTCGTCCGCTTCGGTGTCGTCTCTCTCTGTCTCGTCAGCCAGCAGCTCTGCCTCTGTCTCGGCGTCGGCCTCTGCCAGCAGCTCCGCATCCGCTTCGTCCTCGGCATCGTCTAGTCTCATCTCCTCGTCTGCTTCCAGCGCCGTGTCGTCGGCTTCTTCGTCGGTGTCTTCTTCGGCCTCCCTCTCGTCGTCCATTTCCTCGTCGGTGTCCTCCTCGTCAGCCTCGTCGGTGTCCTCCTCGTCAGCCTCGTCTTCGGTCTCATCGTCCTCCTCGTCTGCGTCGCCTTCGTCGACCTGCTCGTCGTTCTACCTGGAACACATCAAGCACCAGGGCTTTGCCCCGTACGAGGGCAAGGACTATGTTGTGTTCCGCAACGTCAAGGACTTTGGCGCCGTCGGTGACGGCGTGACAGACGACACCGAGGCCATCAACAACGCCATTGCCGCGACGTCCAAGGCGACTGTTAGCGGGCGCTGCGAGCCCGGCTCGAGCTGCCAGTCGACGACGACACAGCCGGCGCTGGTGTACTTCCCGGCCGGAACGTACCTCGTGTCGTACCCGATTGTCGACTACTACTTTACACAGCTTGTGGGCAACCCCGACTGCCCGCCGACGATCAAGGTGGCCAGCACGTGGGCGAGCGTGGGCGAGACGCCGTATGCGGTGATTGACGGCAACCCCAACGAGCGATGGACGGCGGTCAACATCTTCTGGCGGCAGGTGCGCAACTTTGTGATTGACATGACGGACGCGCCGGCGGACCTGCCGCTGGCAGGCGTGCACTGGTCGACGGGGCAGGCGACGTCGCTGCAGAACATTGTGTTTGACATGTCGACGGCGAGCAACACGCAGCACCAGGGCGTGTGGTCCGAGGAGGGGTCGGGCGGGTTCCTCAGCGAGCTGACGTTCAACGGTGGCCTGTACGGCCTCAACTTTGGCAACCAGCAGTACACGATGCGCAAGCTGACGTTCAACGGCTGCCAGACGGCCGTGCGGCAGGTCTGGGACTGGTCGTGGACGTACCAGGGCCTGACGGTCAACAACTGCAAGGTCGGCCTCGACCTGTCGGCCGGCTACCCGTCCAACGTGGTGTCGGACGTCGTCATCGTGCTCGACTCGACGTTCAACAACGTCGAGACGGCCATCCTGTTCGCCAAGTCCAGCGGCACCATCTCGCCGGCGGCGGCCGGCGAGCTGATTGCCGAGAACGTCTGCTTCAACGGCGTGACCAACGCCATCAAGCAGGCGGCGGGCCCCGTCGTGCTGTCGGGCGCGCAGCACTCGATCGGCCTGCTGGGCTACGGCCACGGCTACGAGGGCACCAAGGCTGTGTCCAACCTGGGCAACGTGGGCTACAGCCGGCCCAAGACGCTGCTGAGCGGCTCCAACTTTTACACGTTTGACAAGCCGTCGTACGCGGGCCTGACGGCGGCCGACGTGCTGAGCGCGCGCACGCTGGGGGCGCTGGGCGACGGCTCGACGGACGACACGGTGGCGCTGCAGGCCGCCCTCGACCTGTCGGCATCGTCGGGCAAGCTGCTGTTCCTAGACTACGGCGTCTACGTCGTGACGTCGACGCTTGTCGTGCCCGCGGGCGCCCGCGTCACGGGCGAGTCGTACCCGGTGATCCTGTCGCACGGCGCCGCGTTTGCCGACATCAACCACCCCGTCCCCGTCGTGCAGGTGGGTGCGGCGGTCGGCGCGGTGGGCCACGTGGAGCTCAGCGACTTTATCGTGTCGACGCGCGGGGCGCAGGCGGGCGCCATCCTGATCCAGTGGAACCTGTCGGGCGCGGGCGGCGGCAAGTTTGCGACGATGTGGGACGTGCACACGCGCGTCGGCGGCTTCACGGGCTCGGAGCTCTCGCTGGCCAACTGCCCGCTCGACAAGTCGGTCACGGTGACGAGCAGCAACCTCAACACGAACTGCATTGCGGCGTTTATGAGCTTCTACGTGCCGGCCGGCGTCGAGTACGTGTACCTCGAGAACAACTGGTTCTGGGTGGCGGACCACGACGCGGACGACGCGGCGCTCACGCAGATTACCGTGTACGCGGGCCGCGGCATCCTGCTCGAGGGCGCCAACCTGCTGCTCTGGGGCGTCGCCGCCGAGCACCACACGCAGTACCAGTTCCACGTGCACAACGGCAACAACATTGTCATGGGCCTCATCCAGTCCGAGACGGCCTACTACCAGCCCAACCCGGGCGCGCTGCTGCCGTACGCGACCAACGCGGCGTACGGCGACCCCAAGCTGACGGCCAAGCAGTCCGGCTGGGGCGCCGTGTACTCGGGCACGACGGCCAACACGCTCGTCTACGGCGCCGGCCACTACTCCTTCTTCATCAACAACGACCAGTCCGGCTGCGAGCCCTACGGCTGCCAGACCACGCCCCTCGTCAGCATCCAGGACACGGCCAAGGTCACCATCTTTGGCCTCGTCACCACGGGCGTCACGTACATGGTCGACTACCTGGGCACGCCGGTGGCCGACGCGTCGGCATCGGCCAACTATGGCAACTTTATGGGCGTCGTGGGCGTGTTTTCGAGTGCCTTTTCGGCGTGAGCGTAGGCGGCGTGGACTCCTGTGTGTGTGTACATAATGTTCGGTGTGCCGTATCTCCTTTTCTTTTCTTCATAACATGTGTAGGCTGGTAATGTGATACTGACGTTGTCCATTGGATAGCAGTAGAATAGACAGAATTTTGACACCATCCATGCCAGCTCATGCCAATGCACACTCTCGTTATTTAGTTCCTTGGAGACAGAAATTATGTGCCTCTGACAATCATTGTGCAATTGTACAGATATGTCGGCAATGTGTAGTCGGTCTCTTGGTGGCTTCGCAACATAGGCGTCTTGTACCGACAACTGCGTCGCGCCGTTGACCTTGTGCGTCCACTATCGAGATCTTGGTCCGGACTGTTGCTACACGTAAATCTTGACGATATACAATGTGTTGCTGGCCGTCTGTGTCACTGTCGGAGGACTGTCGGGCTGGCGTTCAAATGCGATATCGTCGCAGGAGACCCAAAGAACATGATATGATGCGCGGGCATGTATGAGAAAGACGTCAAGTTCATACTATCAGACACAGCAGAGACAGCAGACGACAACATTGTTTTATTCTTGATTAGAAATGTAGGATTGTTCACCGCCCGAGTGTCAGCTTACGCCGTCCGGCAGAGTGTTCGTCTTCCATTCCTAGTGGGTATAGGTCACAGTGGTCCAGATTCCAGTGCCCGAGGTTTCCTTGGGGGTAAAACGGGGCCGGAGGACGATCTTTTCCATGTTTATAAGCATTTGCCTCAATCTTGAAGAACAATTCTACTACTGTTAGTACATTCGTACCGGCCGACAAATAAGGCAGGCACGGATAAGTCCGCCAGAGACTATCTCCGCCCAAGGCCCAACTTCGTCCGAACAGCGCTTTCTTCGCCGCAATTGACGGAACAGCGGCTGGTGACCCGCCCTCTGCGCTATCGTAGCTCGTCCCTGTGTCCTGTAGTTGTTTACTCGTCCTCCCGCTCGGGGCGTTACTCTTCAGGACGGCTTGGCAAATCCTTCCACGGGCCTTCTTGGCTCTTCTGCGCTCCTTCCTCTTTCGTCGTTTTTACCTCTTTTGTCATTATTTCCCTTTTCGTCGTCTTTGTCCCCGGTCTCCGGGCCCGTTCCTTCCTTTCACAACGTTCTCGGCCTTTGCTCCTTCGCATCCTCCGGTTCCCCAACTTACGTAAAATGCAGATCTCCTTCCCATCCTACCCCCCTCACCCCCCATTCCCCAATTGACATCGCGGGGTTCTCTCGGCGTTTTGACGCCACCAACGACAAGTGACTCAAGCGACTCTTGCCATTGACAGGGGCTGGACACGGCTAGACTCGCGACGCGCTCGACAACGCGGGCGACAGCTGCTATCGGACAAAAAAATAAAAAGGGCAGAGGTCGCCGCGATACCGCGCCCGCCTGCGCCATGAAGACCATTCGCATAGTTCGGCAGTCAGCGCAACGGTCTTTGAGTCACTTCTCCGCCAGAGCAACACTGACACAGCGATTCGTCCCCATTTCTCAAACGGTTCCCACAATGGCTGCCTCTGCCGCCCCTCCCTCCTCGGCGACCGGCGCCCGCGCCTACGGCACCACGCCGCGCATCAATGGTACCCGCCTCGTCGAGTCCATTCACTACACTTCCGAGACCTGGGGCGCCGCCCACCGCTACGGCGAGGACCACACCGAGACGGGCATGGCGCGCCTGTCGCTCGACGACGACGACGCGGCCGTGCGGCGCTGGCTGGCCAAGGAGGCCGAGGCGCTGGGGTGCACGGTGACGGTGGACCAAATCGGCAACATGTTTTTGGTGCGGGGGGGCGAGAACACGGACGTGCCGCCGACGTTTATGGGCTCGCACCTGGACACGCAGGCGACGGGCGGGCGGTACGACGGCATTCTGGGCGTGCTGGCCGGGCTGGAGGCGCTGCGGACGATCCACGAGCAGGGGGTCAAGACGAAGGGGCCCATTGGGCTGGTGAACTGGACAAAGTAAGAGACCGGACAGCGACGTCGCCAATCACCCGTTGTTATTTTTGCTTGCTCGCTAACCCACCCGCAGCGAAGAAGGCGCCCGGTTCCCGATGATCACAATGGCGTCGGGCGTCTGGGCCGGCGTGACGTCGCTCGAGGCGGCCTGGAACTGCAAAGAGACGCCGGCGGCGGCCGCACGCTACGGCCACAGCGACCCGGTGACGGTCAAGGAGGAGCTGCAGCGCATCGGCTTCCTGGGCACGACGCCGGCGACGCCGGCGGCCATGCCCATGGCCGCGCACTTTGAGCTGCACATTGAGCAGGGCCCGATCCTCGAGGCCGAAGACCGCCCCGTCGGCGTCGTCGAGGGCGCCCAGGGCTATGCCTGGTACGAGGTCACCGTCCGCGGCAAGGACGCCCACGCCGGCACGACGCCGCTGCACCGGCGCCGCGACGCGCTGCTGGCCGCCGCCCAGATGATTGTCGCCAGCAACGGCGTCGCGCACGCCGAGTCCGCGTCGACCGACAAGAAGGTGGGCGTCGTCACGGCCGGCGTCGTCAGCGCCCTGCCGGGCACGCCCAACACGATCCCGCACACGGCGTCCTTTACGCTCGACATCCGCCACCCGGAGCCCGCGCGCCTGCAGGCCATGGTGGCGGCGTGCAAAACCCAGTTCGCCGACATTGGCGCCAAGGGCGGCGTCAGCGTCGACTGGGCCTGCCTCTCCGACAACGCGCCCGCCGTCTTCCACCCCGACTGCGTGGCCGCCGTCGAGGCCGCCGCCGAGGAGGAGGTCGGCCAGCACACGACGGCGTCGGGCGCGACGATCACGGGCCACCGGCGCATGTGGAGCGGCGCCGGGCACGACAGCTGCAACGTCAACAAGCACTACCCGGCGGGCATGGTGTTTACGCGGACCAAGGACGGCCTGAGCCACACGCCGGTCGAGTACTGCAGCCCGGAGGACTGCATCAAGGGCGCGCAAGTGCTGCTGGGGGCCGTGCTCCGCTTCGACGCGAAGCGAGACATTTAGTGCTTTGTATAGAATGCATCAACTGTTTTTTATGATTTGTCCACAAACGAGTTCGGTTCGATTGTAATCATATAATACGTGCTGTGTCTGAGTAGACAAGGACACAACAACGACTGGTGTCCGAATAAAGCAAACGGGGAAACGGGCGGCATTGGTTGCATTCGTGGCGTTGACGTAGAGAGCGAGACTGTGTTGTAGGCATGCACTGGTGCCATGTCGCGACATGCGGTGACCGTTGCGTGCAATCAATCTAGACAAGCTCTCCTGTTAGTGTGAAATCATCCGGCCGGCACTGTCTAGCTTGCTTCGGCTGTGGGAGCCAATGCTAGTTCTTGTAACGGCGGCTGTTGCGACATGGATAAGCTGCCAGAGCTTTTGAAAACGCAGACTTTGCGGCGTACACCAAGTGCTACAAACAGTCCTGGTGCAGGTCGCATTCGTTGGGGGTCACAGTAGCATCTGCATGGCCTGGCAAATCACGTCTTCTTGGCGCGCCTTGGTGCCATCTCCACAGCTCGCATGATGCCATCTTCTGGGGCTCGCATCTCACACCTGGGACTCGCCCAGGCGGACAAATGAGAGCCAAAAGGTGCAGATGGGCGCCGATTGACTAGCATGTGCAGAGTGTCGAAGGAAGCGACGTCGCTGGTCTCTTCGTAGGTGTGTCGGGTCCAAGGTAATATATATATATATAATATAGTACGGCGATCGGTACGGCGTGCGCCCGCCAGGACGTCTCAGCCCAGTTCGTTCCCATACGACTCTCGTTTGACGTGCGGCAAAGACGACATCGTGCTTCATCATGGCCGACTACGAAAAAGAGACTGCGCTGGGCGGCGCCAACGTCGCGGCGCATGCCAAAACGGCCGCCATGTCCCAGGCCGACGAGACGGGCTTCGAAGACAGCCTCACGACACCGACGTCGACGGACCTGCCCTCGTACGCGGCCATTCCAGACATTAGCGCCCAAGAAGAACGCGCATTTGTGCGTACAAAGAGCGAGACCAACCAGAAGCAGACCATGAAAGTCTCGCATTGCTGACGGAAACAGGTGTGGCGACTCGACCTTGGTCTTCTTGTGGTCGGCTTCCTGGGATACACGTTCAAGTACCTCGACCAGACCAACATTGTGCGTACTGCGGCCCAGATACGGATCCTCCCACGACCTTTCGCTGACTGTGCATTCAGAGCAACGCTTATGTGTCCGGCATGCAGACCGAGCTGAACCTCGTCGGCAACGAATACAATTACTTTACGACGTACTTTAAGTAAGTCGGCTGTCCTTCCACCACTATCGTTCATCGCTTACGAGCATCACCTAACATCGGCAGCATCGGCTACATGGTCATGCTCTATCCGTCATGCATCATCGTCTCCCACTTTGGACCGCACCGATGGCTGCCCGCGTGCGAAGTGATCTGGGGTGTTTTGACGTGCTGTCTGTCCCTGGCCAACTCGTACAAGACGGTACGCGAGTCCCAGTGTGTGACACGACAGGAAACACAACGGCTGACGGCATGTCCCAGGTGTACGGCCTCCGCTTCCTCATCGGCCTGTTTGAGGGCAGTGCCTGGCCAGGCTACATTACCATCATCAGGTCGGCGGTCCACTTCCCCTCCCCCCGTTCCCAACGGCCTCGCGTCACAGCATTCCTCCACGACGAGATGGGTGACGGGTCCAGCTAACACGCACAGCCAGTGGTACCTGCCAGACGAGATTGCGCTGCGCATGAGCATCTACAACGTCGCCCAGCCGACCGGGGCCATGCTCTCGGGGGCCTTGCAGGGCGCGCTGTCGACGAACCTTGACGGCGCCCTCGGCCGGTCTGGCTGGCGCTGGGCGTTTATCATTAACGTGCGTGACGGCAACATGTTGGGCGCTGGAAAACGACTCCGAGGGCATGTGATTGCATCGTTCTAGTAACAATTTACTAACACCTCCCCCAGGGCGTCTGTACGATTGTTGTCGCGCTGGCAGCCTTTGTCTTCCTCCCTGGTTATGTATGTTGAGACACGGTCGTTGTCTATGCAAAGACACAGAGAAGACTTGCCCTGCTGACAGAAACAACACAGCCCGAGCGCCCCAATCCGCTGTCTAAATTTTACATGAAGCCTCGCCACATCGGTACGTTGGCTTGCATTACCCCTGTTACTTGCTCCCTGCTCCACGGGCTCGCTGTTGACAGTCATTAGAAATTGCTCTGGCACGCGCGCGCCGCGTCCGCCGACGGGAGCAGAGGGGCATCACATTCAAGAGCTTTGTGCGCTGCTTTTCCTTTTGGCAGCTGTGGCTGTTTGCCAGTAGGTGTTCTTTTTTATTTTTTTTTATTTTTTATTGTCCGCCTTCCCCTCCCCACTCCCTGTCGATACGGTCCGTAAACTCATCACTGACCCGGCAGTCGCCTGGCCGATCGGATCCAACACGACGCCGTCCAACTACTTTAATCTGTGGTTGAAGTCGCTAAAAAACGCCAATGGCACGACGAAATAGTGAGTGCATAGAATCGGACCTCGATATATTGTTTGAAGACCCATTCTTACATCGCAGCTCCGTTGCCATGCTCAACTACTTGCCCATCATCGGACAGGCTATCCAGTTTGTCGCCGAGATCTTGTTCAACGGTTTTAGTGACTACTTTGGTGTCCGTCTGCCGTTTCTCTTGCTGCACTCTGTACGTCTCCGTGGTCCATTCCTTACCATTCCTTTCCTTTCCTCTCTAACTCGGCAGTAGGGCATCAACATCATCTCGCTCATCATCCTCATTGTCCGGCCCGCCAACAACGGTGCCTACATGGCCGGCTGGTATCTCAACTTTGTCGGAGGGTGAGTGAAGATGCGACCCATGTTTATAAATACTGCGACTGTAGACACATCAACTCACACTCTCTCCCCCTTCCAGTGTCTCCACCATGCTGCTCTGCTCCTGGGCCGCCACGCACCTTCAAGACGAGCCCGAGGTGCGCACCGTGCTGTTTGCCAGCGGCACCATCCTCGCGTACCTGCTGAGCGCCTTTGTGCCGCTGGCCGCCTTTCCGGCCAGCCAGGCGCCCAACTGGCATATTGGCTCCAAGCTGTATCTGGGCTTCGCCGTGCTGTCGGCCGTCATCTTTGTGGCCATCCACTTTGCGTTTCGCTACGACAGGTGGGCCGAAAAGAAGAGAACAAGACAGCCCGTGGCCGACGATGCCGAGCACCAGCAACCGCTGCCGTTGAGCTCGTGACGAAGATATACAGCGAAATCTGCAGGTGGCTCGAATAGGCCATCGCTAGGAAGGCTGAGGTTCCTCGGACCGCACTGTACTGCTGCCCAATCCCGTACGCATCTTCTGTCGTGTCCCCCTATCAAATGTCGAATCAGTGTCTCTGTTCTTTTCAAGTTCTTAAACGGTGTTCTCAAGCGACTCCTTGTTTCAGTCCGTTCATGTCTTCTTATACATTCTGAATCTATATCTATTCACGACGCCCAGAATATAACCTTGTATTCAACTTCCTTGGTATGTACAGCCAGATATACAATATACGCACCCCGCCCCTCTGCCCCCACTTCTCTCTCTTGCCTCACGCGTTTACCATGGCCAGGTAGTCCAGGCCAGGCTCCTGCGCCGCCGGCTGAACGCCACTGTTGCCGGGCGCCTGGACTGTGCTCGCTTTGTATGTCGCCGTCAGCTCCTCGGCCTCGGCCTGGGTCATGACGATGGCCGGCGTCTGCCCGGGCCGCAGGATGGCCGTCATGTCCTGGGCCCACTCCCACGGCGCCGACGACCCGCCGGGTTCGCTGTCAAAGTACTCCCAGCCCATGACGCCGCCGAGCGGCGAGCCGGTGCCGTAGTGGGCGCGCAGGGCCGCCACTGTCGTCTTGAGCGTGCCCGGCGCGACGTAGTCGCCGCCCTCGGCGGGCGACGTGATTTGGCCCAGGAGCACGTTCTGGGGGGTGAAGACGCCGTTGTTGGTGGCGATGGCCTCGTAGTCGTCGGGCGTCGCCAGGCTGCCGAAGCCGTTGTAGAACTGCGCATTGTAAAAGGCGATGCGCCCCGCCGGCGACGCCGCGATGGTGCTGGCCAGCGCCGCGTAGCTGAACCCGCTGAGGTTGGGCCCGCCGCCGCCCGGCAGCAGGGCCGACGCGACGGGCGCCAGCGTGACCTCGAAGCGGTCGCCAAAGTCGTGGGCGAGGCGCTCCACGAGCCGCGTGATGCCCGCCTGGCTCATGCTCTGCTCGACGTCCAGGTCCATGCCCTGCAGCCCGTACGCGGCGATGGCGTCGTGCAGCGGGCCGTACGCCGCCTCAAACGTCGCGCTGTCGGTGCTGTCGAGCGTGTCCGCCGCAAACGACCCGGCCGCCGCGCCGCCCACCATGCCCATGACGCGCACGCCCGCCGCCTGCAGCGTCTGCACCTCGCGCCACAGCGTCTGGAAGCGCGCGTCCGACGGCGGATAGTCGTTGAGGAGCAGCGCCGCGCCGTCGGCGCCGACGTGGAACGAGCAGACAATCAGGTGCGTCAGCGCAATGCCCTTTTCGGTGATGAGCGGCAGCAGCGAAATGGGCCGGCCGGACGCGTCGTGCGTGGTCTGGAAGTAGATGACGAGCCGCGGGAGGGTGTATGGGCTGTATGTGGTAGCAGCATCTCGGCGGGCCGGATTCTGGGCGACGTCGGACGGGGTGAAGGATGTCACCGGCGACGAGAAGCCGCCGTGGACCAGCAGAAGCAGCAAGGCCGTTAGGACGTGGACAAACGACATCATGGCTGGTGTCAATGCCGTCCAGAGAAGGTGTGCAGACGAAACTGTCTTCTCAGCATGAGACCAGAGACCAGGCCGTGGGCGGCAAGTCTGGCTTTTGAAGCCCAACAGCCTCGGCCGTTGTCGCCAGTTTATCACGACCACATGCCAGTCCTTGCGATCGACATGGACCCCATACCAACCACCCGCGGTCTAGGCCGCCGCCAAATTTCTCTGCGAGCTTTTCTTTCAAACATCTTCACTTAGCAGCCCTGTCAGGAGACGCGATACACTGAGACGCAAGGGATCATGCGTCGTTACAAAAGAAGAAACAAAATCAGAAGACGACGTCACGAACGAGGAAGGTTACTGTTTATGCGCATGGGGCTCCCGATGCGACCTTGACGAGCCTCCGATGCACCGTAGTCAAACGGCATGTGCTCATCTGGGTCAGACCAGATGTCATCTCGGCCATTCCATGCTCTTTATCCCCCTTTTATCCCTCCGATTTGATTGTTGCATTGCGTCCGACGATGTGTCTGCAAGGGCCGTTGATGCAGCCAAAACGGGCAGGAGCTTATCAACGGTGCCATCCCTTTGGCCGTGATGATCATCTGCCGCGTCGAAAATAGGGGCATGTCGCCAGATAACGGTCTTGGCAGCCTGACGGACGATCCTCTTCCTTTTCGGTCGACGCGACTGACTCGCCATGTCTCGGTGTCGATTGGTGAAGGATTGTTGCCATTTGCTGGTCATTCGGGTCATCGTCACAGCAGACATTGCTAGCTATTGGACAGGAACTCCTCTGACTCTGTAACAACTTTCAGAAAGGATGTCTCAAATGCTACGGGGCTGAAGAAGTCAATCAAAATTATACAAGTCAAATTTGGAT
This sequence comes from Sporothrix schenckii 1099-18, assembly GCF_000961545.1. NCBI lineage: Eukaryota > Fungi > Ascomycota > Sordariomycetes > Ophiostomatales > Ophiostomataceae > Sporothrix > Sporothrix schenckii. The sequence goes on from NW_015971144.1 coordinate 514,448, forward strand.
AGGCCTACCTAACGCCTTTTGTACGGCTAGAATTAAACAATCCTCACAACATTGCGCTGACACATACCGTTCGCCATTGTTAAGTCGGTCGCAATACAAACCACAATAAAACAACTACCAGACGAGGAAATGAACGCCCACAACGCCAGTGAAAGCACAGCTGAAAGAAAATTGAAGTCGAATGGTCCATCATCGGCAAGCCCATAACATTGAAATAAACAGGACCATGCGCGGAACGAAGACCAGAACCAGACCTGTCGTCAACGTCGTAGCGGACTCACGCTGCCACCGCTGCTGCTGTGCGACGACCGCACTTTGGGCGAATGCTGGCCGCTGTGCGACGCGTGCGACGGATGACGGCTGCCCGGCGCTGCGCCCGTGCCCGCGGTGCTGATGTTGCGGTGCGCCGTCATCTCCGGGCCGAGGCTGAGGCCGGGGCTGCGGCTGCGGCCCATGCGGCTGCCGTGGCCCGGCGCCCGTGCCGCGTAGTAGCCAGGGCCGTCGCCGCGGTACGGCGTGCCGCCTCGTGACGCACCGGCGGCGGGGCCAACAGCGGCCCCGGCCCTCTTGGACTGCCGTGCGCGGCGGATCTCGCTGATGACGGCCACGACGAACCAGAAGAACCAGACGATGACGGCGACGACAATGTAGGCGACGACCAAGGTGCGGCGCGCGTTGGCCAGCCGCAGGCCCAGGCCGCCGTTGACGATGCCGACGGTGATGCCGATGCGGCCGTTCCAGAGGTGCATGTAGGACCAGAAGGTGCGGCGGCCGAGCTGCTTGAACTTGGCGTGGTGGACGAAGCCGAGGATGGGCTGGAAAAAGAGGGTGGCGAGGGTGACGATGCCCATGATGGGGTGGATGTTTGTGCTGGGGTTGGCGAGCTAGGAGCGACGGTGTCAGCGAGTGCGCCCGGCAGTCACCAGATGACAAGAGAAAACGAGTGAAGCGAAGAGAATCAAATGCGAGCGAAGCGAGGACAACAAAAAACAGCGAGCGTAGCGCGGACAAAAAGAGCGAGGACAACAAGAGCGAGACACAACTTACAAGGGACGCGCCCGTAAAGGGAATGGTGACCGTCTTGACGAGGTAGATGCCGAGGGCGGCGGCGGCGACAAACAGCAGGAACGCCAGCATCTGGAAGACGCCGTGGGCCCAGATGGCGAAGCGGCCGGGGACGACACGCATGAGGATGGAGCCCACGGGGAAGAGGACGACGATGGAGAGTGACGCCAGGATGCCGTGGATGGTGCGGTAGTGGATGGCCTCGCGGAGATTGATACCAAAGAGGCCCGGGAACCCGTTGCCGTTTGCGTTGCCGTTGCCGTTGCCATTGCCGTTGCCGCCAAACGGGCCATTGCTACCAAACGGACCATTGCCACCAAACGGGCCGTAGTGCTGCTGCAGATCGATGGGGCTGTCGGCATCAGCGGTAGCCGTGGCGACGGCGGCCGTGGCGACAGCAAGGAGGGAGGCCACGAGGGCCCATCGTGACCGTGTGGCAAGAGACATGATGTGGTGTTGAGGCGCCGGTTGTGTTGTCGCGGATCCGTCAGGGACAGTCGGGAAGAGCAAGTTGAAATAGAGTCACACGACGAGAAAAGGGGCACAGATAGCAAGACGACAAGCCAAGAAGCGTCTCCAAGACAGAGGGAGGTCTGGGACTACTATATAAATCCCAGTCCACGCAAGTCCCTTTTTATGGAAGGCTGTCAAGGAGGGGCGGGACTGAGAAAGATGAAAAAAGATATGTATGTCCTGAGAAGGGGATGATGATGCGCGATATGGAGTACCGAGAGAGGCTCGAGGGTGTACTATGGGATGAGCAAGGAAAGTGGACGTCTCGTCGGTCTAGTCTTGTGAGTACGTAAAAAGAACAGGGCTCCGTGCTATTTGTGAAGATCGTCACAGGGATACCATGTGAGGCATGAATGTATGCAATAACAGACGGATGTTGGTGGAGGGGGCAACTATGAAGGAGAGAAGCAGCGGCAGCGAAAATGCGATATGAGGAGGGCAGGATGGAAGAGACGCCGGCCGTTGAACAGACGGGGGACATGGGCAGCGGAACGTGCCTCCCCACCTGCGCCATTGATGTGATTTTGATGTGATTTTTTATGTGATTCTCCAATTTTGTTAATATAAACGGAGGCTGCAAAAGCGGCGCAGGGACGGAGAAAACAGAAAAAGGGACATGGGTAAAAGCAATATAAAGAGGGTTCGCCTTTTGCTTGGCCCGCGGTTTGTCGAGCGGGACGGGAGAGCAGAAAAGTGACGTGTTTCTGTAGAGCGGCTTTGCAGACGGAGACGATGCGCAGGCCGTAGTATGCCCCATGAGGTAAGACACTGAATGACAGTATGTTTCCTGCGTACTGCCGGAGCTCAAATTGGGGAACTCCCAGAACTGGATGCAGCTCAATTGCCAGCGATCCACGGTGTGGCAACACTTGGGTCGGTCTTTGTCCGCTCTCGATTGGTCCTGGCAAGGTCCTATTACCGGCTATGCGATGAGAAATGCATATATTCTCGGTAGGTTTGCCGAGCACGATATTGGTTGTATGCCATACCGGTCACTCTTTTCCTCGCGACTTTGTTTCTTCACTGCTCAGTAACGCTGACGTCCTTTGCTCTGCTCCTGGCCTAGGTCCTCCAGCCAAGAGCTGCAGTGCGACACATGCACGACTCGAAACGCGTCAGCTTTGAGGGTGCTTGTTCTGAGTCTGTTGAGTCATTTGCAAAGATCATCGTGTGACGTATCGGTAGGAATCAAAAAAAAAAAAAAAAAAGAAAAAAAAAAGAAAAAAAGACACTCCTTCTTTGGCAGACATTCAAAATGAACCGCATGCCGAATATCAAAATTTTACGTCGACCTTCCGACTTTCCAGGCGTTTGGGCGTGATAAGATGGCAAAGCAATAAAATACATCAATTAAATGGGCGGAGTCTTCGTCATGAGCAGTTGATTTGTGGAAACAGAAAACATGATGCACAGCAGACGCCGTCAGCACATCGTTCCTCTTCCCCCCCATGCGGCATAAATGCACAAGGCATAAGGTGGTAAATGGGATTGTCTGTCGGAAAGGGAGAAAGACCGGCGGCGGAGGATGGCCATATCTGCGTCTGCTATTAATCTAGTGTCCAAAGTGCATTCTGCCGGCAAGTTGGTACCAATCACCGACTTCGCTCTGGGGCCCTCTTGGGCTGATGGGGGCCCCTGCATGAGCTTCAGTGCTTGGAAACATGCAAATCCAACAACGTCGTCCCGTTCGGGCACAGGAGGCAATCGATCGGTGCCGGATCTGACGCGTTCGTACCCGGGGCGCCGTCATACAAGAGAAGAATCTGACGTAATAATTGGTTTCTGGGGACTTTCAATGAGCCTTCAAGGAGTGTAATTTTTAGGTTTTGTTTTACAAATTTTAATTGGCGTTATTACCTATCTATAGTGGTAAATGGTGTATATGAATAAATGCAAACGAGACGCTTTCAATGCCAAGACACAAAGATACAAAGACACAACGACACAAAGACAAAATCAACTCAAACACCTCCACGTATGGTATCATACACGCATTGCCACGCTTCACGGCTCAACGGACACGTCCAGACGCGTGTCGCAAGCAACGACGCTTTTGTCGATCAATTTGCCACGGGCTGCTGCAGCGTCGGGGCAGGACCATTGGCAGCGGGTGTGCGGCCCTTTTCCGGGTCCGTCTCGCTGCCACTACCGCTACCGCTGCCGTTGTCGACCTCGGCCTCGTCGTCGTCGCCGCCGTAGGCGTACTTGGAGCGCTTGCGGATGCGCGCGCCGTAGGTCCAGAACAAAAAGGGGATGGCGCAGCAGGCCAGGCTGAGAAAGGCCAGGAGCGACGAGGCCCACTGGTCGCCGAGGCGGTCGTACATTTGGCTGGTGAAGAGGACGACGCCGGCGCCCCAGAAGGAGCGGATGCACGTCTTGGCCGCCAAGGCCGAGGCGGCCTGGTGCTGGTACGAGTCGACGAGGTAGTTGTTGGCGGCGTTGTAGAGAAAAATAAAACCAAAGCCGACGGGGAAGCCGCCCAGGGCGGGGCCGGCCCAGGACAGGTCCGCGTAGGACGTCCAGGCAAAGATGAAGAGGCCAGCGGGGATGAACCAGCAGCTCAGCATCATGGGGACCAGGCGGGCCTCGGCGGGCGGGCGGCCGTTGTGGCGGCGGACGAGCGTCAGGTAGTGCCGGTTGACGAGCGGCGCGCAGACGGCGCTGAGGAGGACGCCGACGGCGACGGGGATGAACATGAGGCCGGTGGTGCCGGCGCTGTAGCCTTTGCCCTTTTGGTAGACGATGGGGAAGGCGACGAAGAACATGTAGAGCAGGCCGTACAGGACCGACATGTAGAGCGAGATGAGAAAGACAATGAGCTCGCCGAACAGCAGCTGCAGCGGGCGGACCAAGAAGATGCGCAGCCGCGCCGACAGGGGCCGCGTGTCGAGCTCCTGCTCCGTGACGTGGTCGGGCTCACCCGTGGCCGCGCGCCGCGTCCGGGCGCGCGCCCGGAGGATGGCCGGCGCGTAGGTCTCCGGGACGGTGAAGGTGATGAGGAGCCACACGAAGCCTGCCAAAATCAGCTGGATCCAGTACAGCCAGCGCCAGCCCTTGGCGTCCGACAGATAGCCGCCGACCAGGGGGCCGATGGCCGGGCCGATAAAGGGCGCGGCCGAGAAGGCGGCCATGGGCACGCCGCGCTCCTCGTTGCGCCACAGATCCGCCAGCGTGCCGCCCACGAGCGTCATGGGCGCCGAGAAGGCAATGCCGTCAATCAGGCGGCACGCCAGCAGGGTGCCAATGTTCGTCGCGACCGCGCACGGGATGATGAACACGACGGCCACCAGCAGCGTCGTCGCGTAGACGATGCGGCGGCCGTAGACTTCGGACAGCGGCGCGAACACGAGGGGGCCGACGCCGAAGCCGACGACAAACAGCGAGATGGACAGCAGCACGACCTCCTCGCTGGCGCCAAACGACGCCTGGACGCCGACAATGTCCGCCGTGATGACGCTGGACGCAAAGGCCACCACGAAGCAGGTAAACGCCACGACCATGGTGCAGTACCACTTCATCGCCTTGGACCAGTTCTTGGGGTTGCCCGGATCGTTGGGCTCAAACGTCACCAGGCGGTAGCGGCGCTCGTGCTCGGGCGGCTGCGGCTGGTTGGTGCGCTGGCGGCTGGCGATGGTGGCCACGCGGGCGATTGCGGGCGGCTCAACGGGACCGGGGATCTCGCCGCCGGGCACTTCGGTCTGGTACTCGGCAAAGTTGGCGCCGGCGCTCAGGGTGCGGTACGGCAGCGTGATGTCGAGGGCCGGGTCGCGGCGGCGCTCCTTGTCGGGGTTCTGTGCAGCGTCGTGGCTCGCCGTCGCTGTCGAGCCGGTGCTGGTGCTGTGGCGGAGGCCATGGTGCTGTTGGGCCGAGTAGGGATGGGAGATGCTGGTGTTGGCGTGGACGGCGTTCTCGAAGCAGACATCCTCCTCAGAGGGTAATGATGAAGCCATGGTGTTGTCACGTATGTGGTCGGGATATGGCTATCTATTGGTAATGCACCGAGTGAATATGGACGCACCTGACCTCTTCTCTGCATTTTCCTGAATTGGATATGGGCGCCCCGTTCTTATATACATATCGGCATGCCACCGAAACACAAACAACTAACCATCGAGAATAAACGCAAACACCCAATACCCATGGAAACCGTCGACTTACACCGACTTAGCGCCTTTGCCTCCCACTTCTCGCCAGTCGTGCTGTCGCGTTGAGGCGAAACGCAAACATTGAGTGCAAAAAGTGGGGCTTCACTTACATGGACATGGTGACAGGCCAATCAACCAACGGTCTGAGCCATAGGTCGAATGGATGAAAAATGTGCTAGAAAAGAGTGGGCCTTCCGGAATCGGAATCAGGTTCGATGTACTTATACACGCAAAATTACAGGGAAGGTACCTTGCCAGTCTCACGCAGATTTCTCGGTATTAGTGGCATAACATAACCGCTGAAACAGCAGATGCCCATTTCGCCTCTACTTCTTCGCGAAGGCGCGACCGCGATAGTGCCACCGTTTGGCTCGCCACAAAGCAAAAGATCCATCAGGCGAGGGCCAAGGTCCTCTCCAACGTCATGATGCTTCATTTACGTTGATGTTTGTTGTTAGTGACAGTGACAATCTGTACGATCGACATGGGCTCTGGCTGCGGTAGCAAAGGAAAGCAAAGAAAACAATGCGGATATTTGCATACTATGTAGTTGCCTGCCTCTCTTTCCATCACCAACGCTGGCCAAGACTTGTGTTACAAACGTAATCTCGTACGACGCTCGTCATGATCATAACTGCGCCGGATCCCGGGCTTTGTGGCTATCTCCAGAAAAAAAAAATAAAAAGAAAAAGAAAGGAAAGAAATGAGAAAAAAAAACAATAAACAACCACCGGATCCATCGCCAAGATGGAAGGACGGCGATCTAGCCGGGCGTGCGGGCGTGTACTTGAAGTCTCTTTTTCTTGCTTCACCTTGATAATTCCCAGGACTTCCTTTTCAAGTGCCACACCCGGCAACGTGCGCGGCTGAACTCTCTTGGCGCCAAAGCCGGCCCGTGTGTGGGTCCCTGTCAGGCGCCAGGCTTCTCGGCCACTTGCCAACGGACGGCGACCATGTGTCGTATGTGTTTTTATTTGTATTTGTGCCAAAGCCCACACTTTGTCGCGAGGCCGAGCTCAGCAAAGTCACCCCAATCCAGTGTTCCCATACTATTTCCTTTGACGCCCAAGCACGATTTCGTTCTAGAATGCATTTTGGGCCTTCTATTGGCTTCATTATCCTCGGTTAAGAAGTTCTGTATCCCTGCTGCGACCATCTGAGCGCCTATCTCGGAGAACGTGTCGAGTCTTGCGAGATTTTGCTATTTGTTTCTCGTCTCAAGGCAATGATCACATGTATCCAACACACAGCCGTACTCAGGCTATGGCGGAACGATGGACCTGGCCCGGCCAGGTAGCTATATGCCGTGATGCCATAGTCACAAATGCAAAAATACATACAACGACTGGAGTTGACGCGAATCGCTTTCTCCGCCCAAATACACGACTCCCCTCATCTCCTGGTTAATTACGAAGGACGAGGATGCTTCGATTTGCTGATGGGGCTGCAAGAACAGTCGCCAACGGAACCACTTCACCACTTGCATGAAAGTTCGGCTCCGCACTATGTCTAGGGCCATGCCTTTGCTGCTTCGGGTTAAGCCCACAAACCAAGCATGTCCCTCGTCGCTTCAACTGTACCTCTCCTTTTGCTCGGCCTTTCGCGTCTCTTGGTTGATTTAGGCGTTTGATATTTCGAAGACTTGGTGTTTTGCTGACAAAACGTATTTGTACTTCTTGGCTTTCATGGCGTCGTTATTTTCCCAGATACCGCCCGACATAAGTGTCAGAAACAAAGTTGACGTCCTTTGAATACACACACTTACTGGCCGCTTCTAATTATTGAGAATACATTTTCACCCTCTTCTCTAAACCCCGTATTGACCCCTGGTCGATGCCAAATGATCTAGCATGGGCCGCTTTCCAAAGCAGAAAAGACGACGAAACTGTATTCATCTAGCCGTACGTCCTCCCTCCCGTGCTCGGAATCGCAATGATGGTTACTTATCAATCCGTCACCCTAATATAGGAACAAAGCATAGCATTAGGCCGCGCGAGGTCGGCCACAGATACAAAGATGTCGTGATTGCAGAGGCGGTTCTTCATAGTGGCGAAAATGGCCCTCTGAGCAGGACTGGTGCCGGGGAAAAGGGCAATGAAACCAAGCCCAACGCATGGCCTAGGCTGTTGAAGGTAGGGAAGATGTCAAGATGTGTCAAACTTACGCATGCCTATTTTTCTCGTACAAATCAGATTGCCATTTGCCCTGTACTCTTTGGAACCGTACAGCCTCTGCAGCTGTCTTCGGTATTCACCTTTTCACCTGTCGTTGATGGTGGGTGCCCCACTAAATTAAGCCACTGCACGCTGCTCTTCACCGGCATTGGCGCACAATCACCCCCTGGGAACGCTAAACCGGTTTAGGCAACGCAGCTTCAGCTCTCTGGGCGCGCATCCCTTTTCTCTTGCAATCTGGCAATCCGATCGTGGCACGCACGCGAACAGCTCTGCCCTGACCATCACCTCGACACGGCACCACGACTCTACGTCACCCAATCTCCCGAGAGACCTCGTCTTGTCCGTTCCTTCGCTCTCCTATTCCTCTCGCCACACACACTCAACGATCCGTCGCCAACCTCCGCCACAATGACCCGCGCAACGCAGACCCTGTCCGTGGCCCTCCTGGCCACATCGGTGCGTCTCTATTCCTCATCGCCTCGTGACTCGAGCCACAAGTCGCCGCCTACATTTGTCTCGCAATCTCTGCTGACCATCTAGCTCTACCTCTCCCTCTACCTGGAGCTCATCCCGCTTCCCGCCATTGTCCAGACCGAGATTGTGCCAGTGGTAAGTCCATGCTCCCAGCTGGCGTTGTCTTATCTTCCCTCCCCCCCCTTCTCGTTCGCTCTAACGTGTCTTCCTCTGTGTAGCTCCCCTTCTGGTTCATCGTCGCGCTCGGCGCGTACATTCTCGCCCGCCTCGGCTGGGGCATCCTGACCTTCAACGACTGCCCCGAGGCACACAAAGAGCTGGTGGAGGAGATTGAGCTGGCGCGCGCGGACCTGCGCCGTCTGGGCGTGAGCGTGGACTAGGTTGTGTGTTCGACGGTACATGGCGACGTGGACAGCAACTACGGACGACGGCCAATGACGGACGACACGGCATCGCCCAAGCATTGAATGCGCACAAGGGTGTAACGGAGCAAAAAGAGCGAGGCATTGGCTGAAATGCGGCCACGGACGACGGCCGTTGCGTTGCCCCTTGAATAGCGGAGGACCGAAATAAGCAAAACATAGAACAAATTACGCAAAACTCAACACACAAATTTCATATGGTAGTGCGCGTTTACTGCGTGATAGGTGGATACTGGGTCGTGAGTGAATAGGGCTGTATTAAAGGACGACGGATGCCATTCGATGTAATATTGCCCTAGAGCTCCAGTTGCTGTCCATGATATCAATACGCAATGAGACCGTAAAACGATAAACGCCAATGCTCCAAAGAAACCGAAGAAAATAAACCGAAGAAAACAAATAAATGAACCACGTAACCCTAGCATCCACTCCCTACATATCCCCCGCCAGCAGCGCCACCACGGTCTGCACCGCGTCCATCGGGTCGCCGCTGTCCCGCACCAGCTGGTCAAACAGCTTCGGCAGCTGGGCTAGCCGGCCGCGCGTGTCTGCCTTCCGCCCTGAGCGTGTTAGTTGGGAGTCAACAAAAAAAAAAAAGAAAAAAAGCGGGAACTGGGAACGTACACTTGCCGGGGACGCCGACCAAAAGACCAATGTGGCTCGTGGCTTCGCCGGTCCAGTCAAACTGAATGGACCACTCGACGCGGAGGCTGGTGGACGACGACGATGAGGCGGCGGCGCCGTTGTCCTGGACGTCCACGTCCACGTCCATGGCGGTCCGCCCCAGATGCTCGAGCAGCTCGGTCGGCGAGACGGGCGCTGCTCCGTGTCGGCTGGGGCCATCGTCGTCGCCGTTGCCGTCGCCGTCACCGTCGCCATCGACGTCGCCATCGTCGCTGCCGGCCTTGCGCCGTCGCTTCTTGCGCTGCTGAGCCCGTGTCTGCCGAATGTCCTCGGCCATGCCGGCCACGCCGCCGCCGCCATCGCCGCCGCCGTCGCCCTTCTCCCGCAGCTTGCGTGCGAGCACGGCCCAGAACTTGGCCCGCCGCACCGCCACCCGCACCCACTCGCCCATGGCCCACGTCAGGACCGTCACGTTCCGCGTCAGCGCGGAGCTGCCGTTGGTGCTGGCGCCACCGTCGTCCTGGCCGGCGGTGATCCGTGCCAGCAGCGGTGCGAGCTCCGCGGCCGCCGCGGGCGGCGCCATGCGCGGCACCTGCAGGTCGGTGATGCGCAGGCTCTTGGCATGGACCGTCATTTCAATGTGGGCCAGAAAGAGCCCCGGCGGCGTGGTCGACGACGCTGTGATGATGTGTTTTTGCAGGGGCGTCGTGTCGTCGGAGCCGGCGTCCGCCGGTACGATGACAATCTCGGACCGGAACGCCAGTGGCGTGAACGCCTGCAAAAACGGCAGCTCTTCCGCGGCCGTCATCTCGATGGGGTGGTGCGACGGAGGCAGCGGCTGCGTCTCGTCGCCGGCGTTGCCGTTGTTGTCGGGTGGCGCCGCAAACGGCACGAGATCCGTCACGTCGGTGCGCGGCTGGCCAAACGGCAAAAAGGCAATCGGGTTCGTTGCCGCCTGCAGCCAGTCCATGGTCGCCTGCATCGACGCACGCGCACCCGCGTCCTTCGTCCCGTCATCGCCGGCCTCGTCATCGGAAAGGACGTGCCGCCGCAGCAAACTGATCAGCGCCGCCGCGTTGTCGCCGTCCGCACTCTGCCCACCGTTTTCGACTGCGCTCCGCATCCGCTCATTCGCAGCAGCCGCCAGCGCCAGATCCGCTTCCAGTCCGGCAATCTCAGCCTGCAGCGCGTCCCGCTCCCGCTTTTTGTGCTCGTCTGGGTCCGCGGGCTGGATGTTGCGCGCCGGCTCGCTTTTCCGCGGGCGGCCGCGACCGCGCTTTGCTGTTTTTGCTGCTGTCGCGGGGTCATTGCCGCTCGCTTCCTGCAGAGCGGCGTCCCCGCCATCATCTTCTGCTTGCGTCGTCGCCCCCGCTGTCGCCGGGTCTGCCGCCTTCAACGGTGGCTGTTTCAGCGGCGAACTGGTCTGAACCGTGCCCGGCTTGGTCTTTTGCACACCGCCGGCAGCAGCAGCACGCGCCCGAGCCGCCCGTCTGGGCCGTTTGGATGGCGTGCTGCTGTGGTGGATGCCCGGCGGGGACCGTGTGAGGGCCTCCTTGTCGACATGGTCGGGTGTCGGCGGCAGTTCTGGCTCGGGTGGCACCTCTTCGTAGCTGCGCAATTGGTCGAGCCCGGACCGCTGCTTGTCGCGCGCAATGAGCGGCTCCAGCAAGTCTTCGCCGCGCTGCGGGTCGGGTGGCGGCAGAGGCCGCGGCACGGGCTTCATGGGCGACCGCCGCGGAGGCACGCCCAGCAGACTGCCCGGCACGCTGCCGGCAACACCCCCTAGGAGTCCTTCGGCCGGACGGTGCCGGGCAGCAGACACTGCCTCGGGGGACTTTTGCGGTGCCGCTCCAAACAGCGCGCCGCCACTGCCGTTGCCGGCACCGTCCCGATGGGTAGCATTGTCCGCGCCAAACAGTCGGCGGGTAGGCGAGCGCGACCGGGACCGCGAGAGACGTGTAGGGGACCGCAGTGGGGGCTGTGCCAGCGGCCGCGTGGGTGACAACTGACGAGACGGCGACCGAACGGGCGAACGAACCGGTGGGCGAGCAAGCGGCCGCACGTTGTGTTCCTTTTCCGCGCTGCTCTGGCCCAGCTGCTCGTCAATCATGGCCTCCACAGCCTCCACGCTGGGCTGAGCATTGTCGCCTTCAGTGCTTCCGTTACCATTGCCATGTCCATCTCCATTTTCATTTTCATTTCGTGGAACAGACTGCCGTCTGTCGAGAATCGCGGGATTGTGCCGGGCGAGGCTGGCACGCGTCGGCGAAGCAAACGAGGGCGGCCGGGCTCGTATCTCGTCTGTTTCTGCGTGCGTGTCTACCGTCTGTGGAGCGTCTGGTGGTGTTGTCGCCGTTGTCGATGCATCTGGCGCCGGCTCCGTGGTACCGCGATTCGACAAACGCGGCGACGTCCTTCGCCGTTTTGCCGGTGGGGGATCCGCGTCCATTGTCGTGTGCGGGTGGCCGGTACGGTAGAAGAGTACAATTGGCCGTTGTTGTGCACAGTCTTCTCAAATTGCGTACATGGCCGATGAAGGTATCGTGACAACAGAAACAAAAACATAGGTGAGGCTCGTTGCAGAATGCTACAGCACGTTTAACACGGTCTAGGGCCATGCAGTGCCGCCTAAACAAAACAGCTGCCCCAAACGGGAAATCGACCAGCGGCCAGACGCGTGCGGCCAGAGCGCGTGCCTGTGACGGTCACGTGGGCCCCCGACTTTTGTCCGTCAACTGTGGCGAAGCGGCAATTTTAGTGGCGCCTCGGATTATGACGTATTTACAGAACCCTTTCGGGCTGGGAAGGCGCAAGATTTTCTTCGCAGCGCAAATTCCTGCCGGGACCGTCCCACTACATAGCTCAACCCAAGCACCTAAACATACGCTACCGGCCCGGGCTCGGCCTCGCCTTTCCGTACGAAAACAAAGAAGACAGTCGAAACAAATCATGGTCACACAATTACAAAGCCGCGAACCACGAAATCAATGTCTAGTTGAATTGATACAAATCGACAGCAGCGCTGCCATTCGCCCAGCGCTTCAGCGTTCCTTTCTTTTTCCTCCCGTCCATCCACGTAGCCCAAAATGAAGCGACTTTTGCCGAGATCACAAGCGGCGCTCTGCCAGCGCCCACGACCATTACGAGCGACGACGACGACGTCAGCGACTTTATCGACAGCCGACGTGCCTACAAAGGCGCTGTCCTCCTCCTCACGACGACAGGCCCCACCACCGCCGGCCACCGTCGCGCCCACATTCGACCAGGCGCAGCCGCGCGGCGGCTACTATGACGTCCTCCTCACAAACCCTCCACCATATGCCTCTGCCCGGGCCAACATGCCGCCGGTGACGGCCAATCCTACTCCGTCCCAGGCGCCTGCCTCGACCGCGCCCACACCTACACCCGCCGGCCAGTGGAAACAGTCGGAAGCTCCGGCTACCGTCGCCGCCCGCAAGGCCGCCGAGCAAAAGACCGTCAAGGAGCGCGCCGCCCTCGTCTTTGGCTCGCGCTTGGCCGGTCCCATGGAGCGCGCCAACCGGCTGGCCGAGATCCGCAAGCGCAGCACCAAGATTGCGGGCGTGCTCGTGCCGCCCAAGCCGACCGAGCCGGACAACTGCTGCATGAGCGGGTGTGTCAACTGCGTGTGGGACCGGTTCCGGGACGAGATGGAGGAGTGGGCGGCGGCGAGCACCGAGGCCAGTCGACGGCTGCAGGCACAGGAAGGCGGAGTGGCCAAGGCGGCCGGCGGTCCGCCGACGTCCGCCTCATCCGGCCCTGGGGCAGCCACCTACATCAGCATGGACGACGACGGCGGCGGATCGGACACAAACTGGAGCCTAGAAGATGCGGCCAAGTCGGCAAGCGCCGCCAACAAAGCCGGGTGGGACGAGGCGCTGTACAAGAACGTGCCGGTCGGCATCCGGGAGTTTATGAAGCAGGAGAAGCGGCTGAAACTCAAGCACATGAACGAAGGCACGGTGGGTTGAGAGCGCCCTCGGGAGCAGGATCTGCGTTGGATATACCATCGACGAGAGGGGCGGAGCGTGTACTTTGCTTTCTAGAACATTGTCTACATTGCATTGCATAGCGTTTTTATACCATTTACGAGCACGGTTCTCATACCTTAGACTTTAAAGGTGGACGTGGAACGGACCCAGCACCATCTGGGCAAAAGAACCTATATATTGCAAAACATTAAAACCCTGGCTCAAAGATACGCGCCTATATGTGCTTTGTACACGACCGCCTCCACTCCCCCCGTCTAACGTGTGCGCGTCCACCCCAGTGTAGCCTGTCAGGTCCGCACATTGTCTCACGACCTGCCCGCCTACTGCTGGCTGTTGGCCAACGCCTGCCGCGCCAACTCGTCGTGCTCGTCAATGTCAATCGCCTCCCACGGGTAGCAGATCCACTCGTCACCCACCGTCCGCGCCGCCATGTACCGGCCCTCGCTCATCATGTCCGCCGGCAGCGTGCCCTTCTTGGTCTTGTTCTTGTTGTGCAGCACAAACACCGAAAAGTGCGTCGGCGCCGCGTCGGCCCCAATCTTTTGGCGCGCCAGCTCCACGTCCTTCTCCAGCTCCTTGACCGCGTACTCGAGCGTCGTGCGCGTGTCGTCCACCTCGTCGACAATCAGAATGTTCTTGCCGACGAGGTTGCTCATCTCGCCTAGGCTCGACAGGTCCAGCCACTGCGTGCGGGTCACCTTGGTGCCGGGCTCCTCCTCGACCGCGGTGGCGTCCGTCGACAGCGACTCGTAGAGGGACAGGCCGATGGCCTGGATGGGGATGTTGGGCGAGCCGGGCTTCTTGAGGAACGAGCGCAGGATGCGCGCCGGCACGTAGCCACCGCCGCCGATGGCGATCATGAGCTGTGGCTGGAACTTCTCGAGGATGGCCGGCGCAGCCTCCTGGCAGAGCTTGTGGACCTGAGACGGCAGTGTTAGTCGGCTGCTGTACGAGCAGGGACGAGGCACGGAGTGCATAAGTCACAACAGGCATGCGCTGCCGCGGAGCATTGGGCACCAGACGATGCGCCGATGGCGATGCTGCCTGTGTGACACAACGGCAGGCGGCAGACGCAAGTGGCCAGCACAAAAGACAAACAAACGAGCAAGCATATCGTGTCTTGTGCCCGGATTCCTGTGCGCAACCGTTTTGAGACGGGGCAGACGCCGCAGCTATTCTTACCTCATTGTACGTCACGTAGACTTTGTTCACCATCTTGGCGGCTGTTGTGGAGGGTGTTGGGACAGGAGACGAGATCGGGATAGCGAGACGAAGAGTGAGTGTACACGGAGTCGGACGAAGAAGAAATTCGAGATGATCTTATCGTCGTCGTCGTCGCTCTTTCGTTTTTTCTCCTCTAGCTAGTTTTACGACTACTAAACTTTTTTTTTTTTTGGACCGGACCCGTGTGCCTGCCTTCGCGCGCCGAGAAGGAAAAGGCAACCCCACTAAAAGAAGCCTAAAAGTTTCTGAGGGGCAACAACCCGCGACGAACGTTTAAATGGGAAGGAGCAAACGAAGCGACGAAAAGCATGTGGAGGTTGCCTCAGCCTTTTGCATTTTCACTACAAATTCTCTCAAACGTGACTTGTCACGGGACTTTACTACAGAAGTCTACAATAGACTTGCGAGAATTTCGTTTCCAAGATCAACGTGGCTGTTCTGCTGGTACAACTAATTGAGACTTCTGTAAAGAGTAAACAAAATATGACAGTTTATTCAGGTATTTTTTGTATTATTTAGAAAAGTTATAAAGGCCGTGCTGCAGTGGAGGAATCGAGCATCGCCCGTTGACAGCATCTACTTTGACAGGATGCAGAAGAGTCTTGCTAGCAGGTGCCTTTTGCATTGATATACTCATGGCGGTTGAGAGAGTCTGGTGGGAACAAAAGGCTACAGATACTGGACTGTTGGTGTGAAATGGGACTGTACAGACGAACGTACTTCATAAGGAAATACCTCACAATGAAAACTTGTACCGACACGCTTTACAATGTAGTCGAATCTGTCCCAATCATCCTCAGACTAACATGGCTATAGCAAGCTACCCAATTAATAGCCGTCGTCTACCACCGCAAAGACCAAGTACACTGGAAGTCTTGTTATGGGGTCTCCCGCGAGTAGTGTTAGTTGGTTGTTACTCAGATATGTCGCCACGAGTTGGATGTCACAGTTATGGCCTGCGTAGTTATGCATATGCCCGCCAACACTACAAGAATACTTTAGCTCCCAAAATACCAATAGGAACTATACCTGTGGACGTGTGTCATCGTCGATTCATTACACATTACAATGTGGGAGGAGTAAAGGACAGAGGGGAGAATAAAAAGGGAGGACATCTGTTTTCTTTTTCACACCGTAATCGTTTGCCCAAATTATTCTTTCCATCTACTTTGTCCCTTCCGCCTTTGCTTCCTTTGTTTATTCTCTTTTGCATTGTGTCTCTTATTTGATTTCTGTTGATATCAGCCGCATTCGTTAAATACTGTCCATTCCTTTCCATCGTTAATTTCACCTCACCACCTATCAAGATGCTTTATCCAAACACCAAGTTGATACGTCACAAGAAGTCGATTGCCTTCTGGGGCTTCATTGCTGTGTCCTTTCTCATGTTTTTCTATTCCCTTCCCTACATCAACGTCGGAGACAAATCCATTACGGAGCTGGCCTCTGCGGGTATGCCCGTCCAGAACGTCCCCGCATTTCCTGACGCGGCCGCTTTTCTGGATGCCTCCAACGCGGGATCTGGAGATCTCCCGCCCCTGATGGATGAAGACACCCCGATGCCAGCCGACATTCCCCAGTATATTGATGAGGCTATTAGCACGGCGGCCTTTGGAGCCACTCTGGAGAATGACAACATCGATACAACGACTCCCTTCGAGGTCTACCCGGGCACCGACTCGTTCAAGGATCCCGCCGTCGACGCCGTCGACAGCACCCGCACTGCCGTCGACCAGCTCATGGAAGACATGGACCACAACCACGCCACCCTCGAGCACGAGGTCCTCGGCCTCGGCCACAATGCAGTCCAGTCGGTCAGTGCGGGCGACGGAAGCAGCAGTGGATCGACCACGGACGATGGCGGCCCCCTCACCCACACCGACATTGTCGAAGCCCATGCTTTGTGGAATCAGCTCAACCAGATGTACGAGAACATCAAGGGCGCCGCTACCGATATGAAGGGGTTCCTGTCGCGGATCAGTGGCACGGCGGGCGATTCGGCCTCCCAGAACGCGGCCGGTCTGCTGGCGGCGGCCAAGGCGGCCGACAACGGCGGTGACATCCACAAGATCAACCTGGCCTACACGACGAAGCGCAGCGTGGACGAGGGCAATGCCAGAGTGTCCAAGAAGCTAGAGATGCGCGAGAAGCTGCGCCGGTACAACGACGTGCCGTACTGGAAGCTGGAGAATGCCAAGCACCGTGGCGACCCTGTGCCGTACATGAAGGAGACGACCACCTTTGGCAACAACGTATACAAAAAGGCCAGCGACATGTGGCGCGGTCTTTATATATACTTTTAAAGAACGACGGGGCATTTTAATAACGGGGAGGCATGTGAATTGGCGTTACGAATGGTTTAAGGAATACTGGATGGAGTACTGCCAGATTTGGCTGAAAGTCTTGACGTGCCTTATTTCACAATATGCTGAGATGGATCTTATGAGCCTTCTTTTTGGCCAATGGTAATTTACATCCGTTTCTTGTGCCTGGCTTCCTTTTCCTTGCACGTTTTCTTCTGGTTGACATCTATAGTGGTTGTTTTCACCCAATCTTTTCCGCTACCGTGTCACATTCCTCTTTGGTAAACAATTTTCCGTGACTTAATTTTTTCTTGCGTAAGATTCTTTTGGCGATGTTGGGTATTTAATTTTGACACGGACATTTTTGAACGTTCTGTTTATTGTTTCTTCCTTTTTTTTAAATAATATTCAATATTTTAATCAATATTTTGTCACAAAATAGGAGATAATACAATACGAATGAAGTACTACTTACGTTGAATTATTTCCTATGCGAAGGTAGTACGGAGTATTTACTTCCATTAATCCCCTATACCTACTGCACGGCAATATTCAGTTTTGTTTCGTATTTACTTGCATCGTTACTTGTTTTTTTTGTTTTCGTTACTGTTCGGATCGTGAATCCAATACGTCCTTTCTCCACCCTACACTGCATAACTGAGGCCACCACCAGACAGTGCTGCACCCCGGAACTTAGCTGTCTTACCAGCGTTCGACACGGCTGTCTTTAATTCCCGTCTCTGGCGCCACTGTTGCCGAATTAGACCCTCCGTGCACAGAGCGCTTTTGGCTGCTTGTGCACTGCTCTTTGTTTTGTGTCCTGAACTGGCTTTGTGCAGAATCATCTGTGCGGACACAGCTTGCCGTGGCTTTTTGGCGTACTTTGGAGATCTGCGGAAGCAAGGGGATCTGTTGTGCATCGTATTACTCCTTTTTTGCTTTTTCCTCGCCGCTCTTTTTTCAGCCTAGTGGTGGGCACGACTCGGCTCGCTGCCGTACTATTCTTTCCCTCTTTGGGTATCCGGGCGGTCTCGCCGTCTTGATGCCCCCTTGCTTTCTTGTCGCCGCGGAAAGTGTTCAAACTCGTGTCCAGAAACATGACTTTTACGGCCGATTTTGAGCCACTGGTACTCCCAAATACGTAGCCTTACAGCGCGAATGGGAAGCCCCCGTTTCAGCGTTTTGCCAGCCAAACTCGCAGCACTTCTCGATGTAAACAAACGCTCAGAGTCACCAGCAATATCACGCGCAGTGTAAGTTACACGTAGGTATTCGTTTGCCCCTTTTAAAAAGTCATTTCGGCCCCAAGCAGATCGATTGTTCTCCTCAACCAAACAACAAGGAGTCAAAAGATGAAAAAGTCACAAATGGAGAGCATCTAGCATCTTCCTCATCTCCTTGAAAGTATCTCCTGATATGCCCCACAGAGTCCTAGTTTGTGCCCGTATTGTCGTTCAAGAGCCGTTGAGTTTGGATTGGACGGGACGGCGTTAGTGCTGTTCTTCAGAGCACCCAAGGCCTAAAACTTACAGGCTACTCCAAATTCAGTGTAGCGTGCAGCCTATTGTAGCTTCCTGGGTGGGGTTTTAGGGGAAAATAAGAGACAAAAAAGCTACATTTTGTTGATGGGGCAATCCTTGTTGTTTGTTTTGGTGATGGTTCGCTCCTTCCAATTGGTCTTCGGATCCTGCCGCACGACATTGACTGAAGCACTGAGAGAAGGTGCGATGAACCACGACGACATCACTGCACGTCGCCACCCACTGGTTGTCATTTGAAGCCTTTCGTGCCCTTCGCGCCTTCTCTCCCAAAATCTGACCACGACGTTCCTTCTCATTCGCGCTTTCCCCCTTTCCGCGGCTCCCCTTTTGCTTCTGGTGATACCGTTACCTCGAACCTTCATATCGGCACCCGCACCAAATTTCCTTTATCTCGGCTTTTCGATGGTCACTTCTTCCAGTTCGCCATCCACTCGTCTCACCGTCTTGGCTTCCCCCCCCGGCCGCCCCCTTGTCATGTCCGTTCTGTGCAACGATATTAATTTCTACACCGACCCCTGAACGACTGACACTGGACTGGTTGTGAGCTCCTGTCGATCTTTATCCGATTCTTTTGTCTTTTCTTATTTTCCTCTTCGCGACGTGCACGGTTGAATTGGCGAGGAACACCACTGCCTGCGTCGACACAAACAGCCAAACTCCACGATACCCTCATCTTTGGCCGCCGCAAGGTATTGTGGCTAGCAGTCGCGTACACGCTGCAAAACAACCCTACCAATATCTGCCCTACTCCCCCACACAGCCCTGTACACCAAAGCTCAGCATCCGTGCGGACTTTATACCCCAACAAGCTTTATGACCAGTTTTTTTTTTGTGCTCGCGCCTGCGGTCAACAGCTTACCGTTGTGACCTCGCCACAAGACCTCTCGGCCCAGTATCTCCACGTTCCGACACCACCGGTACAATGGCCGACCGAACGCAAATACCGCGCCCTAGCGGCTTACCACGACCTACCTCCCGACTTCCTCTCTACTCGTCCTCCGCAAATGCCCCGTCTGCAGCAGGAACGGCACCGGCCGCATCGTCGCATCCCGCACGACCCATGCCTCTCCGCGCCAAGCCATCGCGGGAAAGCCTCTCCGGAGGAGACTTGCGCAACCCGAAGCTGCGCTCCATGCCGTCACAAGACCGCCTCGGCGGCCTCTCGCCATCCTCCTCGAGCTCGAGCCTCTCCGTAGCCAAAAACGCCATTCGCAACGCGTCACCGCGCACGCGCGCCGTCTCTGGGGAGTTTGCAAAAACAGCACCTCCTCGCAAGACACGAGCCAGCATGGGCGCGCCCCCGTTACCATCGTCTCGGCTAGCCGATGACAGCAATACATTCAATCGACCCGGCACGGCCGGCACGCTGTCACGGCGAATATCTGCGCAGCACCTACCTAGCCGGTCCGCACAACACACACCGACAGTGTCACAGTACTCGACGAGTCCAGACGAAGACGTTTTGGCAGGGGACCACATTGTGGGGTCTACGGAGCTGGAATCGCTGGGGGCGCGTCCTTCTAGAGCACGGCTGTCTCTTGCTGAGCGGACCATGGAGACGCTGGCACAGATCCCCAGCTCACCTGCCGTCAAGGGAAAGACGACTGCATTCTACGACCCAGAGGCGGCACGAATCCCGCAGCGTCCTGGTAGTCGCACGGGCTCGCGCGCTGGTTCTCGGCCAGGGTCCAGTTACCGGTCAGACAGCTCGACCCGGTCGGTTTCTCGGCCACCGAGCCGCCCACGCTCGAGTTCCGGCAACGATGACACCGCTCCCAACGTCCGTTCGTCAGTCAACTCGTTCCGAACTGCCGTTCTGTCGTCGTTTGTTCCCATCGACGAAGTCGCAACCCCCGGCCGTTCCACTGCAACGCGGACTCTGCGTGGTCGTGCTTCGATCGGTCCAGGCGTGGCACCCAGTCACAAGTATGGCGCTCTGAATAGCTTACGAGAGCAGGCAGAGGCACCCTCATTCTTGCCGCCAAGGTCCCGCACACCGAGTCCCGAAAAGTCGTCTGCTGCTCCACCAGATACCCCATCGGCATTCTCGTCCCGTACTGCTACTGCGCCAGGCAGGCTTGCGTCCAAGACCGTTGCTGCCAGGCCACTAAAGTCGCGTGCGTCTATGAGCGGCCTTATTCGCAAGCCGTCTATGAATAGCATGGATGGGTCAACATCGTCTACTGTGGTGGCCTCACCCGCAACAACGCGGAAAAGCTCCATGGCATCGCGGGCTTCGTCCACGTCTTATGAAGACACCGGGGCATCTAATGCGTCCAATGCATCCAATGCGTCAACGGTATCAACGGCTCCGAGCATCGGTTCAGCCGAGCTGACGGGCACGGGCCAAAACCCTGTCAGCAACAGCAGAAAATCGTCCGCAGCATTGCGGGAGCAGATTGCCAGGGCAAAGGCAGCCAAGCGCGTGGCTTCGCAGAACGTGGGTGACAAACCACGCGAATCTCCTGCATCGCCACTGAGCACGCCAGCTGCGTCCTTCTCTAGCTTGGGCGACAGTGCGTTTGATGCGGAGCCGGTCGTGCCCACGGACACAACGTTTGATTTTGGTCTCAACTTGGATCCTTTCAACCGAAACCAAAATGGCGAGACGCCGGCCAAGGTGGTTCTGGCTCGCGTGAATGCCGCGCGAACAAGCGGTCGCCTCAACATCGCCGCCCTGAACCTACGCGACATCCCGGCCGAAGTCATGGGCATGTATGATGCAGATGCCTTGGGGACGTACGATGGATCCTGGGCTGAGACGGTCGATCTGACGCGCTTTGTGGCTGCCGACAACGAGATCGAGATGATTGACGAATCGGTCTTTCCCGACCAGTCTCTCGAAGAATTGGCGGAGATGGAGGACAGCAAAGGCAACATCTTTGGTGGGCTCGAGACGCTGGACCTGCACGGTAACATGTTGATTAGTCTGCCGATGGGCCTCCGGAGACTCCCAGTTTTAACGTCTCTTAACCTGGTGAGTGATTACAACATCCAACATAACTAGGTGGTAAAAGCTATGTGGCGGTTTACTAACACACCATCAGTCGCAAAACCGAATCACGAACAACGCTCTCGAGGTGATCTCCCAAATCCCATCGTTGCGCGACCTGAAGCTGGGCGGAAATCTGTTCTACGGACCACTTGACCCCTCGTTCGCGAAGCTGGAGAACCTAGAGATTGCCGACCTTCACGGGAACAACATCTCGGCTCTGCCGCTGACGCTCAGCAACATGACTAAGCTGCGCATTCTGAACATCAGCGAGAACAACTTTGAGAGCCTGGTGTTTGAGCCGCTGTCCAAGCTGCCACTGGTGGAGCTGAACGTGCGGAAGAACAAGCTCAGTGGTGTCTTGATCGAGGATGCGGTGTCAACGATGCCACACCTGCAGATCCTGGATGTCACGTCAAACCAGATTACGCATCTCGTGTCGACAACGCGCTCGGACGGCGTCGCATTGCCAGCGCTCCAGCAACTGCTCGTCTCCATGAACCGGCTGCAGATGCTGCCCGACATGACCAAGTGGACAGCCCTCATGACCCTGATCGGCGAGGAGAACAGCATCAACAGCATTCCCGACGGATTCACGAGCCTCCGCCACCTCCGCCATGCCGACTTCTCAAGCAACGACATCCGCACAATCTCACCCGAGGTCGGTCGCATGGACAACCTTGCCATGCTGCGGTTGAGCGGCAACCCCCTGCGGGACAAGAAATTCTGCACGGCAGATACCGACGACATCAAGGAGACGCTGGCCGCGCGGCTGGAGCCAGAGCCCGACATGGGCCTGGGCCCTGGCGAGGAGGGGTTCATCCTGAACCCGCAGTCCGACGGGACGCCGAACGAGATGAACGACGAGCTGCGTGATGCAGTGACGGAGCTGTCGACCAAGACGGGCGCACACGGCCCCCAGCGCAGGCGCAGACTGAGCGGCGCCTCTGCTGGAGAACGTGGCGATGACGACCGCGATGACAGCCGGTCGGACGACGAATTTGCGACTCCCCCGACGTCTTTGCCGCACTCACCCGCACGCTCGCGCTCACAGACCGTCTCCAACCAACTTTGGGCCGTGAAGAAGGGCGGCGTCCTTGATCGTTCCGAGACAGAGGCATCCTCGCTGCACCCGGTGATCTCGTCGCGTGTTGCTCAGGAACATACCATCTACGAGATCTACTTGCAGAAGAACTTGTTCACGGCGCTCCCCGACGCGCTGTCCTTCTTTGCGGCCACGCTCACGACGCTGTCGCTGTCCAAGAACCAGCTCAAGGGCGAAGCATATTTTGGTGATGCGGCGGCGAGCGACGGCCTCGAGCTGCCCGTGCTCAAGGAGCTGAACCTGTCATGCAACCACATTACGAGCCTGGGCCCCTTGGTCAAGTGCCTCCGTGCGCCCCGCCTGCAAAAGCTGGACGTCAGCATGAACCGTGTGTCGTCGCTGCCGGCCGACACGCAGCTGCGGGACGCCTTTCCGGCCCTGACGGTGCTGCTGGCCGGCAACAACCACCTGGCCGAGCTGCACCCGGAGAGCATCAAGGGGATGCTGATTGTGGACGTCAGCAACAACGACATTGAGCACCTGAACCCGCGCATCGGTCTGCTGGGCGGCGAGGGCGGCCTGCAGCGGTTCGAGGTGCTGGGCAACCGGTTCCGCGTCCCGCGGTTTAATGTGATTGAGCGGGGCACAGAGGCAACGCTGCGGTGGCTGCGCGGTCGCGTGCCGGTGGCCGAGATGGGTGCTTGGCGCGAAGCCAACCGCAACGGCGATGCTGACGACGATGTTGATTGATGTTTGGAAGGGGCTGTTTTTCTGTTTCTGCCATCGTTCTAGCCAGCGTAGCCGGCGTTGATATGTCTGATATTTCTTGTACTTTTTGAAAAGTTTTGCTGGATTTCATATCTACCTATTTATTGCGTTCATGCACATTTCCTTCAAACACTATGTGTAAAGCGATATTTAAAAGATGAATGATGGTTTTTGTGTTTGTGTATGGTACTTTTCTGGGTGGACAGAAGACAAGGTAATGTGAAAACATTAGTGCGAGGAAGCATAAATAAGAAATGTCACGAAATGTCACGAAAGAGCAAAGACCAGTTGATGGCGACAACAAAAGACATGGAGGAAATAAGAGTATCCCTACGTCATTTTTGGCACATAATAAGATTCGCATCCTATTTTATTCCGTACCTAAGCTACGACGTAAGGACACCTGACAGTGACGATGATCACGATATGGTGAAGAAAAAAAACATTGGAACTTTATCTGCTAGCGTGGTACCACGCCCCGCAAAACCACATACAAAAGGTACTTCCACCATCGTGTAAGTCAACGAACATCGACCAACGATGGCGATATATCAGTCTTGTCAGCGTTCAGCACATAGCTGTGTGCTGAGAAAGCCCGTTTTCTTCACGCGCATATAAATGTGGCTTTGGCTCTGCTTCGTCCTGTCGCACGTCTTTTTTTTTTTGTCTTCATTTCGGTGTCATTTCATCTCATCTTCTCGAGATCGTACTATTGCTTCGGTTCGCATCCAAGACGTCTACCACAATCGTCAGTCTTCTCTAATCGCTCGGTTTACGCATCACCTGATTGCCATATCTATCTACTGTACGGCATACGCACACACAACGCCGTCAAAATGGCGTTCTTCGCCGGAACAGCGGGCTTCCCAGACAGGCTCCCCAACCTGGCCAACCCAGCCGAGCGGCGCCCCCCACCGCCCAACGACGGCAGCGAGAGCTGGCACGCGCACTTGCAGCTGCACTTTACCCAAATCTTCCACGACATGGACTCGCGGGAGCTGTTTACGCACTTTGCCCACCCGCAGTTTTATATCCCTCCGCAAATGGGCGAAGACGACGAAGGCGAGGACGGAGAGGACGGAGAGACGATCGACGACATAGAGGAGGGCGACATGGCAGAGTTGGCAGACCTGGCGCTCGCCTATACCGATGCTGACAGCGTGTATGACGAGAATCGCGGATGGACTCCCGAGAGCATAGCCGCAGTCGCAGACGAATACAATGCCGAGACATTTGGTCTGGCCAGCGGGGAGGACGACGAAGAGGACGAGGACGAGGAGGGCGACGAAGAAGAAGAGGAGGAGCAGGACGACGATGAGGGCGACGAAGACGATCGCGACTTATACGATGTGGAGCACGATCACATGCAGATTGGGTACGATGTCCGCTACCGCTACGAATCCGACGACGCGGATGAAGAGGAACACAGGGCGGGCCTCAGCCCCCTCGAGCTGGCGCGCTATGAAGTCGAACGTGCTCGCGAGGCCCTGCACGACGCTCTGCTGCTCCAGCGCCGCAAGCGGGCCTACTTTGCCCGCCGGCGGTGCGTCCGCATGAAGTACGACAACCAGCCGCAGACCAAGGCCGACGCGCCCTATGCATTTGCGTACGTCTCGACGCTGCACATGGAAGTGTATGTGCGCCTGCTGCGCTTTGCGGACCAGCTGGACGATCCGTCGGTGCCGGTCGCCCCCATCGTGCACGACATGACGCCCTACACGTACGACGAGGAGGCGGAGATGTACGGCGCGTTCTACAAGCCGCCGATGCCCGAGGAGGAGTACGACCGCTACGACGGCAACAACGCGGAGGATCCCGTTGTCGTCCCGCCGCGCGTCGACGTGCCCGAGTACGGCCCGCCACCGGCCTACCTGCCATCGCATGACATGCTGGCGCCGGACATTATGCGCCGTCTCACGTCCCTCGACTATGTGATGCACAACCACCGCCGTATGCGGTTGCCGCTCATGGACCCGGACGCAGAGTGGTGTGAATTTGACCCGCCTCCCCCGTACGCCGGCAAGCCCGACGACGACAACGTGGCCCCGCCGGCATACTACCGCACCGTCGACGAATGCTGCATCGAGCCGGGCCCGTTACACGCTTCGATCCGACGCGAGTTCGAGGCGCTGCGGACCCCCGAGCCGTGGACGGTGGATCGGGGTGTGCTGCAGTTGCGGCTGGACCTGATGGTGGAGGCGTTTGAACGGTATCACTACGGACCGGATGAAGAAGAGGACGATTAAGTCGGTGGCACGTTGGGACGATTGTTTTGGATAGGTTCTAGGTTTGCTAGATCGTGTTCGGTTCATAGACATACGAAATATCCTATACCCATTTTTTTATATTCCGCTCATCCACCAATAGGCAGACGTAGCACCGAGTGGCAACGCATAGATTACTCCCGCACAAACAGCGCCGCCATGCCCATGCCCGTCCCTATGCACATGCTGACGACGCCAATCTCGCCGCCGTCCCGCTGCAGGCCGTGCAGCAGCGTCGACACCATGCGCGCGCCCGTCGCGCCCAGCGGGTGGCCCAGTGCAATGGCGCCGCCGTCGGGGTTGACGAGCGCTGCCGGTCGTGCCGCCAACGACTGGCGGTAGTCGGCGTCTGACTCGGCCCATGCCTTCTCGAGACCCAGCGCGCGCACACAATACACGGCCTGGCTCGCAAAGGCCTCGTTGATCTCCCAGCGGTGCACATCGGCGACGGCCAGGCCGTAGCGCTCGAGCAGCGCGGGGATCGCCAGCGCAGGACCGACGCCCATCTCGTCGGGCTGGCAGCCGACGGTCACAGCGCCGACGAAGCGGCCGATGGGCTGGCTCGACGCATCCATATCAATGGCCGACCGGCGCGCCAGCAGCACCGCGGCCGCACCGTCGCTGACCTGCGACGAGTTGCCGGCCGTGCTGGTGCCGCCTTCGGGCACAAACGCCGGCTTGAGCTTGGCCAGCGCCTCGGCCGTCACGTTGGCACGGATGCCGTCGTCCTGCGTGACCGTGACCTGCTCGATGGGTGCCGGGGGCGCGTCGGCCGGCGCACCCTTGGGCGGCAGCGGCTGGTACTGCGTGGTGACGGCCACGACCTCGCCGGCGTCGCCCTTGCGCGCCGACGCCACAAAATCGCCCGCCGCCGCCGCCCGCGCCGCCCGCCGGTGGCTCGCCAGCGCCATCGCGTCCTGCTCAACCCGGCCCACGCCGTACCGCCGAGCCACGTTCTCGCTCGTCAGGCCCATGGGCATGACGCAGTCGCGCGCGTCCTTGTCCGGCGAGTCGCGGAGGGCCGGCCACGCGTCCACGGGGATCGCCCGGCTGCCGTAGTTGCGCGTCATGCTCTCCATGCCCGCGCCGATGCCCACGTCAATGTCGCCCGCCCGGATCTGGTTCGCCACCGCCGCCACCGCCTGCAGACTCGACGCGCACGCCCGGTTCACCGTGTACAGCGTCGTCGCGCGCGTGTCGTAGCCCACGTGGTTGAGCGCCATGCGCGCCGCCTTGCTGCCGCCCAGCTCCGAGAGCACCACGCCCACGCCCACCTCCTGCACGCGCTGGTGCGCCACGCCGTACCGGTCGGCCGCATGGCGCTTCGTGGCCGCGAGCACCGTGGCCAGCAGCTCTTCCGGGTAGGCGTCCTTGAGGAGGCCGCGGTTGGCCCGGCAGACGGGCGTGCGGACGGCCGACAGCACAACCGTGTCGGTGGGCGTCTTGGTCAGGATGGCGGCGACGCCGCGGGGGACGGCCATTGTGAAAGCGGGACGAGGCGTGTGTGGACGACAACAATGTTGCCGAAGGAAGGCGAAGCAGTGGGAGAGCTTCTGTATGCTGTTGTGAGGCTCGTCGGAGGTGAAAGATGACTAATCCGGGGAAGTAGAAGGACGAAGGAAAGAAATGGGGACGGAACGACTGTGAAAACAGATCTCTCGAGAAAATCCCAGTTGCATTCATAAAACAATGGAGAGGTCCCGGGATATCTCGAGACAACGTGCCGTTGTCCGTGACTTTCGTAAATATAAGCCGGTTAGGAACTGTCCATTTAGTCGGAACGCTCTTTTAGGCGTAGCAGGGGCAGTACGTCCATCTGACGACGCTAAACCACACCAAAACGCTGGCACTGGGGACATGGGCTCCACTAAACTGCCGCAAAATGCGCTAAATGGGCTACAGATTCACTGATCGGGTAGGGGCTTCGGGAACGTCGTCGGGACGCGGGGGAACTCTTTTGGTGGCAACAAAGTGCCAGTGGATGAACACTTATCCCACTGTGGACAGCCCGCCAAAAGCAACAGGAAGCAGAGACCACTGCCGACGACGGAGACGCATTTTCGGCAGTGCCACGAAAACGACAAGGGAGAGCCGAAGGAGAGCAGCTTTAACATCGCATTTCCGGGAGTAGGGCACGGGGCTTGATTAGAAAATACAAAAGCAACACGTCGGATTACATTTTGACGAGTCGAGTAAAATCGTTGGAAAGTCGTGGTATTTGTCATCTAGCTACATATGAGGCCTAAAGCCAAAAGGAAAAGAAAGGAAGCAAAACAAAAATGGTACCGAACCAAAACATCCATCCTCCTTCATGTCGTCTCAAAATAGACGGCAACCCAACACATTTGGCGCAAATGATGCCACTGTCAGAGAAAGGACCAGAAGGAAACACCAAGCATGTGAAGTCCAAAACGTCCAAAAACCAATCCAATCATCAGTCAAACACAGCATCAAGCTCAAAATTAGTCGTACATTACAAAGCAGTCGAACGCAAAATGCAAAGTGCAAATACAGGCTGTCGTAAGATGGAGAGAGGACGCAACAGCAGCACCGCCCAGCATTAATCATATCGAATGCCCAGGCCGACGCGGTCCGGGTCCTGTGCCGCCGACTGGCGCTGGTAGCTGTGGTGGTGGTGGTGATGCCGGTAGCTGTCGGTCGTGTCCCGCAGCGACGGCACGACGCGCACCTTCTTGGTCGGGCTGGCCTGCGGGTGGGCGCTGCCGTGGCGGTCGTCCCCGAGGCCGTGGTGGTGCTCGTGCTCCGCACCGTGCGCAGACGCGTGTGTGGGATGCTGCGCGCCGCTGAACTTGCGCTTGTCGACCGCGCCCGGGCCGTGGCCGGCCTTGTTGACGCCGCCAAACAGCTTCGCCTGCATCTTGCTGCCACTGCTACTACCACCACCAGCCGCCGCGGCCTCTCGTTCTCGGGACGCCTCGCGGGCGGCCGCCACTTCAAAACTCTCGCGCGCATCCCGCCGCAGCATCGCCGACGCCGCCTGGCTCGCCTGGCTCTCAAACACGTGCTCGTCCGCGGCCGTTCCCGAGCTCGACGACGTCGACCGGTCCAGGGGACGCGCGGACCGCGACGTGCCAAACGACGGCGGCGGGAACGACTGCGTCGTCGTCCGTGCCACGCTCTCCAGCGCCTGCCGGGCAATGTCCTCATTGCCACTCAGCGCACGGCCACTGGAGCCACCGGGCCCATGGCCAAGGGTATTGCTGTGACTGTGACTGTGGCTGCCATGCGCATCCTCGTCTACCGAAATGGTGCTCTCCCGGCTGCGGCGGCCACCTGCAGGCGCGCCGGCAGCGCCCTGGTGGCCAGGCAGGCGGTGTCGTGGGCGTGTCGGGGTCTCGGGGAAGTACCGGCCGCTGGCGCTCGTCGTGAAGCCCTGGCTGTGGGAATGGCTCACGCTGTGGCTGTGACCATGCCCCACGCCGTGGCTGCTCGGACCGCCCGACCGCGCCGGCGGCGGCTCTGTCTGCGGCACCAGGTCGACCGACGGCAGCAGACCCGCGTACTCGCCGCCGCGGGGGCGCGACGTCGGTGTGGTCGGCAGCGAGGACAGGGACTGCACATTGCGCACGTGCTTGGCAACATGCCGTGGCGGCGGGCGGTGGCCCGTCAACGGCGTGTTGGGCGCGCTGTTGTTTTCCTGGTTCAGCGCCTGCAGCAGCGCCGCAAACGGTTCGGCGCTGGCGTGGCTGGCGTGACTGCCGTGGTTGGAGGTAGCGGTCGACGTCGACGTCGCCGGTGCGGCCGTGGTCGCGGTGCCGCGCTTGGGGGTCTGGTAGGGTGTGGCCCGCGCGTGGACAGGGGAGCTGTGCGGCTTGGGCGTCATGGCGCCGTGAAACAGACCGCCAGGGCTGCAGAGGAGGTGGAAGTGCTCGCGGTTCTCGCGCAGCCGGTTGAGCAACAGCTCCTTCTCGTCGACAAGCCCGGCCATCTCCTCTTCCTTTTGCTGGATCACCCGCTTGGCCAGCTTCACACGCTTCTGCAGCAACTCGTTCTCTTCCGCGGCCTCGTCGTACCACGTCTTCAGCTGGCGGTACTTGGCTTCGGACGTCTCGGTGGCGCTGCTCGTGCTCAGGTCGCGCCGTGCCTGGCGCGCGCTGTCGGCGGCGCGCAGAGCCTCGACCTCGCGCCGTGTCATCTCGTGCTCAACGGCTGCGCGCTTGGCGTCTTCGTCGGCCTGCAGCGTCAGCAAGTTGTACTGCAGTTTGTGGTGCGCCGTCTCCGTCTTGAGGCGTGTGTGCTCCGCCAAGCTGGCCTGCAGCATGGCGCGGAGCTCGTCGGGGGTCGCATCGGCAATCTGCGCTGGTGTGGGCGGGACGAAATCAGTGGCGCCGCCCACCAGCGGGGACGAGTTACCCGCAACGACGGCGGCAGCAGCAGCAGCAGCAACAGCCGCCGCAGCAGACGAAGCAGCGGGGCCCAGGCCGAGAGCGGCGGCCGCTGCAGCGTCACGTCGTGCTTGTGCGACCGAGGTGAGACCGGTACCAGGCGGGGACGGGATGGCGGAGGATTGGGACACGGCACTGGAGACATGGTTGCCGTTGACGGCGGCGTTCGAGGGGGAGTCGGACGGATGCTGGCGCCGCGGAAGAGGATGCCGTTGCTGCTGTGCGAGCTCTGCGCGGTGTTGTGACGAGGGAGGCGGCGTGAGAGAGGAGGGAATCATGGAAGGAATAGCAGTCTCGACCTCGACGTCAAGGTTCTCGTCTTCGTGGTCGTTGAGCTCCGTGCGGAACGACTCGTCGGCGTCCATGGGCGACCCGGGGCCTTCAGTTGACAGAATGGTCTCCTGCGATGCGGGGATGACCGTCTCGGCGCCCATGGCCGCGCCCAATGGCGTCGACGGCACCTCGACGGAGTTGTGCGGGACATTATCCGAGTCCATATCCATGTCAACAACGGCGTTTGACGCAGCAGCAGCGGCCGCAGCAGGCGTTTGGCCGGACGGAGGCGGTTCTGAATCGGAAGACATTGTGTGTGTATAGAAATGCTGTGCAGGATAGATGTTCTGGCGCTGTTGATAATCAACAACAACCAACTCAGGGCCCGTTTGCCGTTTTTAAGTGTTTTTCGTGCCGGTGATCACGATACGCCGTAAACGGTCGGTGACGTCTGGAATGTGCGCCCGGCGAAGAGCGAGACAACAGCGTGCGCAGCGTGCGGACAGCGTGTCAGGGAAGCCGCTGAAAGCAGCAAAAGAGCAACAACGACAACCGTCAAACGCCCTCACGCGCGCTGGGATGCAGTCGGCCCAACCCTTTTTTGTACAAAATATCGACCGGACCAATGCACTGGCATGCAGCGCCGTTTGAGAGCGGGACGTGTGCGTTTCACGATGAGCAAAGGGCGGCACGTAAGGGAGCGGTGATGAGACGCGGCGCAGAAGACGTTGTATGAGACAGGATGCGGCGGGCGTAGGGTGAGTACCTAAAATGCTGGAGGATAAAAAGTGAAGCAAAAGAATCGGTCAGAGATGGTTTGTGCGCAATTTCCCCGTCGCCTTATTTTTCTGGTCGTTCACCGTTGGGCAAGAACAAGACAGTCGAACGAGGAGGGGGAAGGCACGACTGGTGCACAGCTGCGCTGGTCGATCTGGTTGCCGCAGTGAGGAGAAAGAAACGGGGCCAAAGAACGCACCAGACGCGGGCTAGAGGAGGGACGTGCCATCCATTCCCCTGAAAGCCTGGCGGCGTGGTCCAATCAACGTGGCTGGTTGTCGGACGCGCTAGCCGAGACGCAGGTGATCACGTGTAGCCTTTTCAGGATGCACCAACCAGTTCAATATGCAAGAATCAGGACATGCAATTATACGAATTTCAGAGTACGGATTGCCGCTAATATTTGTCTATCGGTATTACAGGTTCCTACCTCCCCAGTCCCGTCGATCCGTCGCGTCCATCAACTCCATTTACAGCAGCGCAGCAACACCAACGACGGCGGCCGCGCCCAGGAGGCCGCCCGCACCGCTGAGTGCCACAGCACCGGCTGTCGACGCGGTCGCGCCGGTTGTCGTCTTGGTGGGCGGCTTGTTCGTGCCGAACACCGTGCTCGTCTTGCCGTCGGTGACGATGATGCCAGGAGGCAGGGACGTGTTCGTGCCGTTGCCGCCCGCAGGAGGTGTGACCGAGGGAGAAATGGTGGTCGTGGTGCCGCCCGAGCCGGAAATGACAACGATGCCGGGCTCTGACTTCACGTCGGTGGTCGAGGTGGTGGTGGGAGCAGCCGCGGTGCTGGTACCGGACTCGACAGGGGTCGTGGTGGACGCCGTAATAGACACAGCACCGGTGGGCGACGACTCGGCAGACGGGGATGCCGGCGGCTGGCTAACAGCGGTGGATGAGGCAGCCGCGTTGCCGCCAAACCCGGGCAGGAAGCTGGGCGTGACGGTGGCGGTTCCGGTGTAGCCAGGACAGCCCGGCACGGTGGTCTTGGGAGGGGCGCGTCCGCCGCCACAGTCGATAAACTCGCAGAGCTCGCCGGTGCCGGGGACGTACCAGATCAGACTGGCACCGTCGACGCTGGAAGTGCAGCCAGAGAGGTCAGTGCGGGCGAGGACGGCCGCGGGCAGCAGGCCAGCAAGAAGGATGCGAGACAGCATGTTGGTGGTGGAAGGAAACGTAACGAGTGTTTCGAACGAGTGTGATGTCGAGGTCAGACGAACAACAGAACGAATGTGCGAGGTGACAAGGAAACTAAAAGAAACTCAGAAATACAAAGGCTGAAAAACGAAAGAAGACGAGAAAAGAGCCGAACACTGTTAAAGAAGAAACGGAATGAGATGGTAAATAAAAGAATCAAAGACAGAGGCCCCAAAGAAGGAAGGACTAGGCCCTGTTCCAGACAAACGAGACCCCTGACGACGAATGGCTCGGAAGCCTGTGAGTGGAGTGGCCAGTCTCTCCAAAAACCTCGTATTTTCACTTCTTTTTTTGGGTTCTCTCCCTCCTTGTCGTTTTGCTTCCTGTGAGTGCCCACTGTTTTAGTTTGCAAAGCGTGGTTCCTGGTGCCGCTCGACCCGACGATGAGCGTCTGCTCGGCCAAGCCCCCTTGCCAAGCTTTGATTTTAGCTTGGGCCCAGTCGTCCAAGCTTAAAATCTTAAGAAACTAGGGGACGTTAGCACGTTTTGGAAACAGACAAGCACCGATGCAAACGTCGTCCAGGGGAAGTATTACCAACCCCGAAAGAGTGTGCAGTCCGAGATGGGCCGAATGAAGTGGGCTCTAATACCGGGGAAGATTCGACGGATGGAGATTCGAGATTACTATCGGAGATATGAATGTACTGTAAAGTAGATTTGCATGAAAAACAAACAAACCTTCTGTTTGCGAAAAGAATAAACACTCCACAAACCGGAGAAGGTTGTGGAAGCCGGCGGCATTGGTTCACTGGACGGCCTGTCGCCTGTTTCGTTTGGTTGGTTCAGCGATTGCCTGGATTTGTCTCTACGAACCAAAGCCGTCTAAAAGGCGGGACGACCTCGTATTGGGATCACACTTTCGCACGATGTTGCCTGAAGATTGAAGCGAAACTATGCAAGAATCCCACCTTTGAGATATATTTAGCCTAGGGTCAAGATTAAAGGTGAAACAGTAGAAATAGCAAATGCAGCTATTGAAGAGAAGATCTTGGATATGTATGTGTTTTGTTTTTGTTTTTGTTTTTGTTGTCGTTTATTTATTGTTTTTCGTTTTGAAAACAAATTCAACACAAATCCATAAAAAAAGCATTCAAGTTTGCACAGTAAATTTCTATAAAGAAAAAAGGGGGGGTTATGCTCAAATAAAAACAATTAAATTCAACAAACGGATATAAGAAAAGCATCGCATTTGACAAAGTTTGGTCCAACTGACGTGCATTTGACGTCGTTGATACGAAGCAATCGGTCTTTCCTCCGCGCATCCTTCCAATTTTGGATGTCACCACATGCTGTTTTGCCCCACTTTAGCTCTTCCCTCTTCCTCTTCCCCTTCCTCCTCTTGTGTCCCCTTTGCCCCCTCTGCCTCCTCTTGCAGCCCCCTTTCCACCCCTCCCACCTCTGGATCCTCCAGCCTTGTTTGCAGCCGTCTTTCCACTCGCAGCCTTGCCCGCAGCCTTGCCCGCTGCTTTCTTTGGTGCTGCTGCCGTCTTTCGCTTCTTCGCCGGCGCCTTGGTCTTGCCGCCACCGTTGGCCGCCTTGCGTTTGTTGGCGCGATTGGAATTGCCCGGAACCACCATCAAGTCTGCATTGAGGGCCTCGTCACCACAGTCGCCGCCGTCGTCATCGACGTTGGCCGTTATGTCGGGCAGTAGATCTTCGAGCGATGGATCAAGGGGCCCTGGAGGATAGTCTGTGGGCATGGCCGAAGACGCCTCGTCGCTGCAGCCGATGCTCCCTCCGCCGCTGTCCACATCGACATCGACATCGACATCGATCTGCGCACATGCATCCGGCGTCTTCCAGTCGCCTTCCCAGTCGAGAATGATGCCCTGAATGCGGCGGGCGCGTTCATCGAGGCGCGGCCGAAAGCCAAGGTCAGCATTTGTGCCGGCGACCCGACGCAACATGGCCACGACCTCCTGCTGGATCTGTACGAGGCTCTCTTCACAAATTTCCGACACCTTTTCCTTGAACACGCCGATATTCTCGCGGTACTGCATGTCCATGGCCTGCATTGTCTTCTTGACGAGATTTGTCGTGTTCTTCTTGGCGAATTGCTCCATCATGGCCTGGCGCGCGTTGAAGACACCCTTGCCCGACAGGTCGGACGCCGTTTTGAACGTGGTCTTCCAGCCTTTGGCCAGGATGCCTTCCACGAGAATGGCC
This sequence comes from Sporothrix schenckii 1099-18, assembly GCF_000961545.1. NCBI lineage: Eukaryota > Fungi > Ascomycota > Sordariomycetes > Ophiostomatales > Ophiostomataceae > Sporothrix > Sporothrix schenckii. The sequence continues at coordinate 548,837 of NW_015971144.1, forward strand.
ACGCCCTTGCCCTGCTCAGCAACGTGTTCCATGGCGGTCTGGGCGGCATCGACAGCACAGTCCCGGATGGCAAAGATGGCGAGTAGGTGCTGCCGCAGGTTGGCCTCGGCCTCGCTTCCTGCAAAGAAGGGCGGGAGGCGCACGCGGAGACGGGCCAGTGCGCGGCTCCACGCGTCCAGGAGCAGACGCCGCGCCGTCTCTGTCTCGCGCGGCAGGCGCTCTTGCAGGCTCGCTTCCCACTGGCCCACGACATCGGCCAACACCAGGTCGGTCATGCCGCGCATCCACATGTACGCCCCCGGATGTTTTCCCGCGCTCAGGTAGGGCCCGCCCTGGCGGCGGATGATGGCGGCATGCGTGGCCCAGGGCATGCGCACGCTTTTCCCGTTGACGTCCTTGAGCATTGTCGTGGCGTACATGTCGGGCTTGTGTTTGTTTTTTCCATTGTTTGCGTTGCGGACCGTTGCTCCTTTTGGCAGGCCATTCTTCATGATGGTCCGGAATTGCCAGCTCTTGACGCCCTCCATGACGGCTCGGCGACAAGGGGCACTGAAGGTGGGTCTTTTCGCCTTGCTGACCGTCCCACCCTCACCCGGATCAGCTTCTTCGTCGGCCCCCCCCGATCCCGCTCTTGTGGCCGCTGGCAATACCGCTGGCTGATTGAACGCCGCTTCAATCATGGGATTGCACGTACTGACTTGCACCTCGAGTTTCTTGGTACAGTTGTCGAGGTTCCTACCTAGGACCTCCTGGAATTTGGCAAGAATCTCGCGGACCGCTTCTCCTGGATTGTCGACTACGTGGGCCGCCTGACCACTTGTGGGTGTGACGAGCTCTGGCCCTTGTCCTTCATTTGTATTTGGACCTGCGGACGGCGAAGGGGGGGATGTCAGGACTGGTGCTGGTGCTGATTCCGTTTCCGATACCACGCCGAAGCCTGCCTTCAGCTGGTTCAAAAGAACAGTGAGCCGTTTGAGCAGCGTCGTGGCATGTTTTTGGCGCATCGGTATTGTCGCCGCCCGGATCCACGCTCGCACGGCCGGCACGCCTGTATAGACGACGTTTGGGAATCCCTCCTCGAACTTGGAGCTGCCGCCCCGGCTGCTGCCGTGTCTTTTGTGCTTGCAGATCTTCCAGTACGCCCCAGCGCTGACCGGCAGCACTTCGATGGGTTCTGGCTCTCTGGGTTCGTCGCTAGCGGCTGGAACGACGGGTGCTTCGACTGGGGCAACCGACGATGCTTGTTCCTGGTTGCCGTCACCGGCCGTCTTGTCCTTCGCCTTCCCTTTGCCTTTGGCGCCTGCGTTGGCTTTGGCTTGGGCCCCGACCGTCTTGCGCCGGAACGTCTCTTGGATGCTGCGGCGAATCTTCCTGCTGCGCCACTCGGTTGCACGGAACGCCAGCAGCCCGGTGTAGTGCGTCAGCCATGCCTCCAGCTCCCGCTGCCGCTGGTGCAGTGGCGGCAGAAACGCTTTGGTGCTGACAATTTCAAGGTTCAAGGCCCTCACCTTCTGGCTGGCGTCCGCACCGATGCTGTGCTCCTCCAGCTGGAGGTCGTTGTTCATTTCTACGATGGCGTCGTCGACCTTTTGCAGCTGCTCGGCAACTTTTTCCAGCTGCGCCTCGAGCATGCTATAGACATATGCGTGGTGCGCCAACACGCTGCCGGGTTGTGGCCGCACCGTCGACTTGATGTACTTCTCCCAGTCCAAGTCGTCGGTCTTGGAGGTGACGACGCAGAATTTTCGCTTTCCCAGACGGTTGCTGAGCCGCAAGTGCAGGGTCTCGCTGTCCGACAGCAGATTGACGGCGCAGGATTCGTCGCTGGCACGGATGGCTGGGGTGACGACCATGGTGATGTCGAGCTTGTCGAAGCAGGCCTTGGCAATGTTCGCGCGGTCTTCGTTGGCGTCGCCCAGTCCGGGAAGGTCGGTCAGTACGATGCCGTTGGCCAGAAGGGGAGCATCGCGGAGGTAGATATCGACCTGATCGACAATGGGCCAGAGGACTGTGGGCATATTGAATGCGACGACGTCGTCCTCGTCTTCTTCCCCTTGCTCGCTACCTCCACTATCTTCATCTTCGTCTCCTGCTTCTTCGTCGTCCTCTCCCTCCTCTCCTTCGACTTCCTCTTCACCGTCCTCTTCCCCTTCCTCATTTTCGTCGTCGTCGTCGTCGTCGTCGCTCTCCCCCTCCTCCCCATCCTTGTTGTCAAAATCATCGAAGTCATAGTCGTCTGGAATGGGTGTGCTGTCGAGGTAAGGCTTCACGGCCCTGGAGAATGCCCCAGCCTCCTCGCCAAAGACCGTCTTGGTGCGCCCGACGCACTTGACGATGGGGAACTTGTCCTTGTTGAGCAGCTTCTTGACAGTCCAACCGTGCAGGTGTTCGAGGCCGAGGCCAAAAACAGCCTCGACACAGACGAGTTTGTCGACGAGGCCCTGTTCGTCAAACTCTTCATCGAAAGAATCGGCGGTTACGCTGTCGACGTCTGTCTCGCGCCGTTTTATTTCCTTTTCTTTGGCCTTTTCGTTCCGTCTCGCTTCTCTTTCGTCTGCCGTTTCCTTTTCTGCCTCCAGACGCTTCTTGCGCTGCTCCTTTGTTTCGTTGGGTGGGATGTACTCGCCATCTGAACCGTCGTCGGCGCCGGACTCGCAGTCGTCGTCATCGTCGTCGTCGGTGTCTGGTTCGCGGCCGGCGTTGGCCGCTTCTCGCCGTGCCTGTCGGTCCTTGTACTGGTAGTAATCTGTCACATCCGCCAGGATCGGCTCCAGCCACTTGCACATGCCCTCTTCGGTCTTGAACGTGACGACTGCACGGAAGGGGACGACGTCCGCCTCTGTGCCCGTCTCTTTGTCGGTTGCTCTGGCCTTATGCACGCGGCACACCGTGGCCGTCGCGGCGCCGTCGCTGCCCGACGGCAGCAGCTCGTCCATGTTCAGCAAGGCGTTGATGAGCGTCGTCTTGCCGGCGCCCGTGCCACCCGACACGCCAACATGCACCGCGAACGTGTCTTGCGCCTCACAGATTCGGGCAAACTCGCGTTTCCAGTATGCTGCGTTGATGCGTGCGTCGGCGGCCGACCCCGACGACAGGGCGGCCACCACCTTGTGGCACATGGCCGTGGCACTGGTGACGGCTTCCTCCAGGACGCAGATGCCGCGGCCTTCGGTCATGGCGTCGATATCGTTCCATGCGTAGCCGGGTCCCTGGACGGAGAAACTGTTTTCCACGTCGTCAATTTCGAGGTCTAGGTCCTCTTGGTCGACCTCTGGATGTCGGTCGACAAAGATGGAGTCGTTGGCATCGGCGTTGACATCGGTGTTGGCAACGGCGCTGGTATCGGCGGCCGTGTCAATGTCCATGGCTGGCAATTGAGCGGGCACCTGGGGTGCATCGGCCCGGGCTGCATCGGTGTGCGCTGCTTCTCCCGGCTCTTGGCGCAGTGACTCTGCGCGCAGTGCAGCTGCCAGTTGGGCTGCGACCGCCTCTTCCGGTGCAACTGCTGGAGCAGATGACGAAGGACCTACATGACTTCGTTTGTTCTCATGACCTGTGGTATTTGCATTGTCTTTGTCGACTTCCGAAGCTTCTTCCTGTGGTATGTTCGGGTCCATGGCCATGGCCACTTCCGTAGTCCCGATGCCGGTTTCCCCAGAATTCGAGTCCATGATCTTCCCACTTGTAGTGGACACGGGAGTCACGATATCGACCGTAGCCATTACATTGGTTGCCACCATTGCTTCGGAGTTCATGTCCACTGGAGTGTTCCGTCGTGCATCTGTAATCTTGTCGCTGGTTGTATGGTTTGTGCTACTACCCATGCCAACGTCCATGGCCAAACCAACGCCGCTTGCCTCCAAGATGTTGCCATTGGCGGCCTGCTTGCTCGCTCCCTCGTCGCCCAACACGCCCGCCTCGGTGACTAAAGCCTCCGTCTGGCCAGCGTCGGTTCCTGTGTCTGTGCGCGCGTTTGTTTGAGCCGCTGTGGCATTGTTGTCTGCCCGTTCTGGTGAGGGGGTCTCCTTGCTGTCGTCTGGAGCATCAGTGACGACTAGTTTGTTTAGCCAGTCATCGCCCAATGCTGTAAAATGGGCCTCACACGAAGACATTGTAGAATGGTGTTCTGCGGCGGGAGGATCTTCCAAAGGCTGTATTTCGACACCCTGGTCCATGGAGAACATGTCTGGCTGGTCAAGGGTGTGTTCGTAGATGGCCGATAGATCGATGCTGTCGAAGTCGACGCCGGCAAACAGGTCCTGAAGCGGCAGTTTGTTGGGGCGGGCCGCGCCTGTCTGATCCACTTGATGTTGTTGGGCATGATGCGCTGCCACGACTGCCACGGCTTTCGTGTTGTGTGCTGCCGTGTTGTCTCTGCTGTCAGCTGTGACCCGGCTGTCCTCTTGCTTGGGAAACGGTAGAATCGAAAATACGCCGCCAACTTGGCCATCGTGCAGGATGGGCGCGGAGAGTGGCTCTACTTCCTTGACGGTGTCGTCTTCCTTTTTCACGTTGACATTGGGTTCGTGCACGCGTGGTTTGTTTGTGACCGTCGGCAGAGCATCTGCTACATCATCGATGAAAATGGGCATTGTGGCGGTACTACCTGCATTGACCGGCCAGGCTGCTCTTCTCTCCGTTGTGGTTGACACTGCTGCACCGTCGTCGACGTGGCTGTCTGTGATGGTCCGGTCGTCATCGTCATCAATGTCTGTAATCGTTCTGTCGTCGTCAACTGCGTCTGGGATGATCGCAACGTCGTCTATGGCGACAGCCACTTGAGATGACTGGTGCGCTGAGGTTGTCTGCGCGTCGGCCATGGCTGTGATCGTTGGAACTTGGAGCTTGTTTCAGATCGGTCTGATGGAGAGTTGAGATGTGGAGGGACGAATGAAGAGGCAGTAACTTGTTTAAATCAACGCTAAAGGAGAGAGCATTGATGCACGTTAGGGTTGACAACGTCGTGGTGACACAATCACTTGTGCCCTCTGCGCAACAGCGTGTTGCTGTCAAAGAGTTGAGGGAAAAGAAATTAGAAGAACGGAAATGCCCTCTACACGAGGCTCTCTGCCGCAACTGGATTGTGAGCAGGACTTCGGACGGAATAAGGTGAGGTGAGGTGAGGCTGAGATATGTTGTGGTGCTTGAACCTTGAAGCTTCAGCCGATAAGTTCCTGACACGAGACTGAGAATAGCAACTTGGGATGGAAAAGGCAATGGAAAGGTGAGACGAAATTGTTTACAAACTTGGACAAACTTGAGATACATTCATACTTGTGCATGCATTGCTTACACGGAAAGTTTGTTTGTGGATGCATTTCCCGGTCCCTCACACGGCCACCGACTTATTAGAGGGATTGCATTGCGCCATATACGGAGACACGATGTGCATGATCCAAGATGTAGCACACCCTTATTGACACAATTGAGGCCTTTGCCTCATTGGATTGTTCGTATTGCTCATCATATTGCACTCAACTTCCGTTCACAACCAAAGCCACGACGCCCTGGACGTTACTGTGGCATTAGAATTTATTTTCATTTCCGCATGTCGCTACAGACAGCACTGAAGATTTATCAACCGATAGCGGGACGTGTGGACCAGCAACGCTGGAAGCTCAACAAATTTACAGCGCCCAAGGCGCAGGATAGCGGGTTTTGCAATGTCGGCACAGCGGCTTTAGGGGTCGCGACGGAGCACGTTCGCGCTCGCCGTGTAAGTCGACTACTAAAACTGTATTGGTGTGGGCATAGTAAGTCAGGTCACCGCATAAAAGTCTGTTAGTTGCCGCGGCTGCCAAGAATCGGATATTACGACTTTAGTCACTCCCGATGGTGTAGCTGGTGATCACGTTCGACTGTAATGGCTACATTGTTATCGAAAAGTCGCCGATTCGACTTCGGCTCGGGAGATTCCGAGTTTATTTTTGTTTTTGCCGACGATTTTTTCATTTGTTGCAACTTGGCTTTCGTTCATTTTTGGCAAACAACGACATTACGAATTTTGAGTACAAAGTTACAAATTGCAGAGAGAGAACATGAGCGTCCATCAGGTAGCTGCGGCGGTGACGTCCAACCGATGGAATTTAGAATTGGAGACTACGAATATGAAGACGAACAAAAAAACTCGATTTAGGAAAAGTCATACCACTTCACCAGACTTGTAATAGTAGCCTTTACAAGGATCCTTCTAAGAATCGCAAAAAAAAAAAAGTCGCTTCCATAAAGTCACGATTCGACCACGATACCACCGCCCTTCCGGCTGCCTAGCGCCACTTGCGTGTTCTCTTTCTCGTGCCCATCACAGTCGCGTCAGTTTCACCCTCCTTTGATCCTTGCGCGGATCATGCTTTCAACTGGGCAAGGGTCGTCTTTCAGATCGTCATGACCGTCTTTCCGTGGGAACCAAGGCTTGTCGTCGTCCCCTCCAGTCGTCATATTGCATAGAGCGCTATAACGTTGACCTAACATACCTTCGGTGTCAAAATGTCGCAAATGCTTAACGTGCCATCTTGGCCAAACGCTGTGCCAGTGCTCGTTTTCGTACTGGAAGGCGCAAAATGCGTCCTTTCCTTTCTTTTTTTGACCCGTGCCCGAACAAGATCCGTTCCAATGACAGCGTCCGTTGCCATTCTTTCTGTGAGAAATTACACAAATCAGGGCTCGCTGCATCAAGGATATACCAATACCAATGTCAGTGAATGGTTAGAAAAGGCATCCGAGAATACTCCAAGAAATATTTACATGGGAGCCTGATGCTCTTGTGAGAGTACAGCCGGACTGGCCAAAAGGAGGTGCCGTATATGGTGTCGGATAAAGAGAGCTGTGAATTGGCGCAGTTCTCACGATAGGTGGTTGCTTAAAAGTGTATTGGGATGTGGTCGAGTGGTCTGGAGTTGCTCTGTTAGAGTTGTGGAAGGGAGTTTAGTCAACTAACTAGTTGAGAAGAGATGAAGAGAAGAGGCTGGAAGAAGTAGACGCTGTGTGCGTGAGGCGACAAAAAAAGATGGACGTCAGGATATCTGTGAACGAGGTGACTCAACAGGGCGAATCAACGTTATCATGACCGACAGCTGCTAATCATTGAGGGTAAGGAATCCGTGAATGAATTGCAGGTGACAGGATTAATGTAGGATGTCTGGTACGGAGATGAAAGAGAGAGTGTGAAGATAACGCAGAGGAGAAGATAAAAGAGAGACGAATATGTCGCAGTTGGAGGAAGGTGTAGAGGACGAGAGGAAAGGATGAAGAAGGGTAAGTGAGACGTTTATGGTGGGGAAGGGTTCCGTTTAAAATGTAATACTTAGAGGTAAGCGACGAGGACAGTAAGAAGGTAAACGTAAGACGAAGACTATCCGTCTACGATTTGAAGTGAACGTGAGAGTTCGTCCGAAGTGAAAACAAGTAAAAGTGAGTACGGGATAAAAGTGAGTACGGGATAAAAGTGAGTACGGGATAAAAGTGAATACGAGATAAAAGTGAATATGAGATAAAAGTGAGAAGAGTATCGTAGATTTTGAGTACAGAGATACAAATTGCAGATGTAGAACATGTTTCCCGGTTGGATATGTTCGTTCACGGTCGCAGCCGATGTTCATGTCCTCCATTTTGGCATCTTCGTTCCGACACGCCCTCAACAGACTTCCATCCCGCCACCACACTTCTCACTCTACTTCGCGAACAGCCGGCAACTGGGCCGACTTGACGTCTGCGGCATCGCCCAGGTCCAAGCCGCTTTCCTTGACGCCGGCGACGGCGACCTCGCCAATGTCGACGGCGTCGGGCCCGTCAAAGAACCGTGCGATTTCCTCCATGGGGGTGTAGCGGGTCTCGATGACAAAGGCCCAGATGACCCAGATCTCAAAGGTAATGAAGACGCAGTAGACAATGTAGTACTTCCAGTGGATGGCGTCGAGAGCAATGCCGTTGATGTACTGGTTAAAGAAGAGCGCGAGGCAGACGCAAAAGTTGAGCCAGGTGTAGCCCTTGGCACGAAGGCCGTAGGGCAAGATCTCGGTGGTGTAGTTGGCCATGATGCCGGACCTGTGGCATGATGCGTGCGGTCAGTAGGATACAGGAACAAGAATGGAGGGGCGGTGGACCGTGCAGCGGCAGGCGAGGGACAGCGTACTTGATACCATAGGCAATGGTGTAGAGGTAGGTGAAGAGGATGAAGGCCGCCGCGAGACCTTTGCTGGGCGCAATGTCGCTGCGGGCCGAGATAATGGTCCACGGCACAAACGCCACCAGCGTGCCAATCGTGGAGGCCAGGTACAGCGGCCGACGGCCGAACAGGTCGGCGACAAACGAGAGGCCGATGTTGACGACCAGCCCCAAGGTGTTCATGCCGGCATTGACGCCGAGCTGCGTCTGCGCGCTGGAGATACCGACGGCGTCCATCACGTAGGTCAAATAATAGGAGATCAGCCCATTTCCTGACCACTGACTGAAGAACGCGAGGGCCGTGATGATGCCGATGCGTTTGCGGTTGCCCGGCGTGCGGACCAGATCGAGCCAGGCGGTCTGATTGGCCTCCTTGTCCATGGCAATGGCGATTTTGATTTCCGAAAATTCGAGCTGCACAAACTCGTCGTCGGCATCGCCCTCGGCGTGGTAGCGCACGAGAATGTCGCGGGCCTCGTCCACGCGGTTCTTGTAAATCAACCAACGCGGGCTTTCCGGAATCCAGAAGAGTGTCGCCAAAATGACGATCGTGCAGAGACCCTGTAGCAAACTCGGCAGGCGCCATGCCCAGTCGCTCTACGCGGGAGTACCCGTGTGTCAGTCTAGGAAGGAGGGAAGGAAGGAGGGAACAACAACAGCAACAACGCAGAGAACGCACCTGAATTTGGAGCGTGCCGTAGGTGACCCAGCTGGCAATAAAGGCGCCCGACTGGTAGGACGAGGCGCTCAGCGTGACGAGCACGGCGCGGTCCTGCGGGTGCGCAATCTCGGCAATCAGCAGCGGCGCCGCGCCCATGACAATGGTGTTGCCGAACCCGAGCACCAGGCGCGCCGCAATAAACATGCCAAAGTTCTGGGCGCCCGACTGCAGGCCAATGGCCAGGAGCATAATGAGACAGCCCACGAATAGGCCCAGCTTGCGGCCGTACCAGTCGATCAGGTACGGCACGGGCAGCTGGCCGACAATGGACCCGAGGCTCATGGACGCGTTGAACAGGCCCAGCAGCGAGCCGTGCGGATGGTCGAAGAAATTCTGCCAGTACGACAGCGTCTGCAGTCCGTTCATCATGGAGCCGTCAAAGCCGTTGGCCGTGTTGGTGGCGATGAGGACGACAATGTAGATGTAGAGGCGGCGCATGTTGGGCCGCTTGTACCAGGTGGCCCGCGGGAACACGCGGTGCGCAAAGAAAAAGTGGCCCTTGGGCGGCTTCTCCGGCGCGGCCACGGCGCTCGACGGCGCACCGACATGGACTCCCATGATGGACGCAAGACAATAGGATGAAAAGACAATAAAACGTGGAGGGATATGGACTGAACTCGTCGTATATGGTGTGCGTCTGTGGATATTGCTATTGTGGAACGACTTGGCGACCAGCTTTGCAATATATGCATCTTCAGACTTACACGCGCCTACAACGTGAAGAGTACGTCTCCATGTGTTGTGAGACGGGTTCTTACCGCATATGGCCATGGCATGCGCGGAGTGAGAATCCGGGGTAATGTGGGGAACGTCGGGGAAGACCCTTGGGCGCCTACTGCGTGTACGCGTATGCAGGTGCTTGTCAACACGGCATCTGCCCATGGATAATTTAGGCTAATTCTTTATGTGTGGTACGAGTGCGGGGACACAACAGTAGCGACAACAGGACCATGGCTTGGTGATGATGGAATTGTTTGTTGAGAAGACAGAGAGGCAGAGAGAGTCGTGGTCGCGATTGAATTGTTCTTTGTTTGGATATTACGCAAGCGAGCAGAACGAGGTCGTGTTTATAAACAGGCTAAATAAAAGTCAAGTAGAAAAAGAGACGCGCGGGGATGCAAGGAGAAAACAGGTAACGGAGAAACATCTCCAAGGCGAACGGTGGAGTGGAAATGAATGGCGAGAGCCATCCATGTTGGCGATGATGCCGATGAAGATGGCCAAACAAAGAAAGGCCACTGCAATATGTCGTTTGCCCTAACAGTCTACCGCAACGAACCACATTCATATACGAAATACGTCATACAACGGCTAAATTGCCATGAGTTGGAGTATCCTTGTCGCGTCGTATCGGGGTATATTGCGTCGTAATGTCGTCCAACCCTTGTCCTTTGTCGAGCATTTCGATGTGCTGCTCGCTTTTGGACAACATCCTCGTCATACCAAGGTCGGCTTCATCACAGAACATGCCCTCGTCAACTCCCCAACGAACCAAACCAGACCCCGCAGTGTCCTAACTACGTTACCGGGTAAAGAAGAACAGAATAAAGAGAGATCTCGGTTCAGACGGCAGCGGACTGTTGAGAAGGCATGGCGGAGTGAATTCCGTGTTCATATGGTAGAGATCTTTTGTGTCTGTTTAAGATAGTACCCCTGCTTACAGTTTGTATTTTAACGAGACGACTCGCAAAGAATGATAGACCCCAATAACAAGCAACGACAAACGGCACACAAACAAAACATTCGTCACAACACCCTCCAACCATAGCATGGCAGCCCCCGTCAACCCCATCATTCCCGGCTTTTCGCCCGACCCCTCCATTGTGAAGGTCGGCGAATGGTTCTTCCTTGTCAATTCGACCTTTCACATGTTTCCTGGCCTGCCCATCTACGCATCCCAGGATCTTGTCTCATGGAAGCAAATCGGTACGTCCACCTTCCGACTTTTTAAATCTACATCGTAACTCCTCTTACAAGTAACATGTAGGAAACGCAATTCACCGGCAGAGCCAGCTCAGCCTGGCCAAAGCCGACACACGGCTCACGCCGCTGTACGATGGCGACACGCTGACGGAGGTCATGGCCAGCACGGGCGGCCTGTATGCACCGACGATCCGGCACCACAATGGCACCTTTTACGTCGTGTGCACCAACGTGATCCGCACGGCGGCCGGCGAGGGCCGTGACGAACAGCCTAACGAGGAAACGGAAAACTTTATTGTGTCCACGCAGGACATTTGGGCCGGCCACTGGAGCGACCCCGTTCCCTTCCAGTTCAGTGGCATTGACCCGAGTCTCTTTTTTGACGACGACGGCAAGGTCTACGTCCACGGCTCGGCGGGCCCCGGGCCGTACACGACGATCCGGCAGTTCCAGATCGACCTGGCGACCGGCGCGGCGCTCTCGGAGGAGCGTCTGCTCTGGAAAGGCACGGGGGGCATCTACCCCGAAGGCCCGCACATGTACCGGCGCAACGGGTGGTACTACCTCGTGATCTCCGAGGGCGGCACGCACGAGGGCCACATGATTACGACGGCGCGGTCCAGGAGCGTGTGGGGCCCGTACGAGGCGTACGAGCACAACCCAATCCTGACGGCCAAGGGCACGGACGCGTACATCCGCTACACGGGCCACTGCGACCTGGTCGAGGACGACCAGGGCCAGTGGTGGGGCGTGTGTCTGGGCGTGCGCAAAGACGCGGGCGGCCGGTTCATCATGGGCCGCGAGTCGTTTGTGACGCGCGGGACCTGGAGCGACGACGGCTGGCTGACGTTGGAGCGTGTCGCGTCGCATCCCAGCGGCCTGGTGCGGACCACCGCGTCATCCACCGCGTCCACCGCCGAGGGACAGACGGCCGCCGGCAATGTGGACTTCCTCTACATCCGGGACGCGCACCTGGACAACTACACGCTGGCGGGCGACGGGTCGGCCGTCACGCTGACGTCCACACCGGTCGACCTCGCGGCGCCCAACGCATCCCCGACGTTTGTGGGAAAGCGACAGCGGCTGCTGGACGGACAAAGCCGTGTGGCCCTGGCCGCGTGGACCCCCGAGACACTGGCGGCGTGGAAATCGGCCGGCCTCCGATGCGGTCTGGCTGTCTTCAAGGACGAGCACCGCTACACACGCATCTTCCTGGACGCTGCGGGCGACACGCCCAGCATCGTGTTCGAGCTGGTGAACAAGGCCCAGAAGATTGCGCGGACGTCGCGGCACGACCTGCCACAGGCCAGCCGCGCCCTGTCGCTGCGCATCGTCTACACGGAGCGGGAGTACCGCCTGCTCTACGCGGCATCGCTCCGACCAGACAAGGACGAGGGCGAGGACGAGGACTGGACGCCTCTGGATGCCGTCGACACGCTGCAGCTGACCGACCCTGACTTTGTGGGACCTGTCATTGGTGTCTTTGCGACGAGTGCGTCGCAAGCAAAAGGCATGGACGTGGCGCTGCGGGGGCTTTCAATTCAGTAAGGTTACATAGACAAGATCGACGTATGTAGTAAGAGACCATCAAGCTAAAAGAAAGAATAAAACAAAGTGGACCTGACAGGCTCTCCCCATCTCCAGCGCGGTCTACACAGCCACCTGCTTCGGCCAGCTCCCAATCGTAAACTGGCTGTTGCACATGTTGGTCAGCTCCCACGTCTCCGCCGTCAGCCGCCCGCCTTCTTCGCGCTCGTCGGCCTCGTCGCCGGCCGCGCCCGCCACAAACAGCACCGCCATGAAGTGGTCGTCGGTCGCGTGCGCGTCGCGGTACTGCGCGTGCTTCATCAGGCGCGTGGCCGCCCGCCGCAGCGCGGGGCCCTTGTTGCGCGTCATGACGTCCTCGACGGCCTGGCGGAACTCGAGCGCCCACGGCTCCGGCGGGCGCGTCTGCGCAAAGTTGTCGCTGTACTGCAGCATGGGCATCCACTGGTTGCGGTACAGGTTGTGCACGGCGCCGCCGGAGCCGATCAGCAGGAAGCCCTGCGCGCGGAGCGGACGCAGGGCCGCGCCGACTTTCACGTGGTAGTGCGGGTCGAAGCGGGCGTTCATCGAGATGAGCGTCGTCGGGGGGCACGTCGCCGGGTCCGGGAACATGCGGATGAGGACGAGGTACGTGTCGTGGATCCAGTCGAAGGTGTCGTTGCCGCTGGCCTCGAAGCCGCTGGCCTGCAGCAGGCGGATGCACGTCTGTGCCGTCGCCAGGTCCGGCCGCAGCGGGTAGTCGACGTACTTGGACGGGTGCACGTAGGCGACGGGCGACTTGGCCGGCGTCGGGTTCGTGGCCACCTCGATGCGGTCGTGCGGCGCGTCCCAGTGCGCGCCCATCATCACGATGCCCTTGACGCCGTTGGCCAGCGCCTCGTCACCCGCGCGTTTCCAGTAGTCGGCCGCCTCGGACGGCTCGCCGAGCATCATGGTCGACCCATGCGAGAAGAGGTGGACGGGAGCGAGGCCTAGGCGGTTAGTGAGGGATGTAGATAACGATGAACGCCGGCCAAAGGCAACAAGTTGTACGAAACGACAGAGATTGCTACAAAATACATACCCATTTTGACAATGGCGTAGCTTGAAGATCTTGTCCCTTGTTTTGACGATGATTTTTGTTTTCTCTTCTCGAACAGTCTTCTCGAACAGGTCACTTTGCTTCTCCCATCATGTCGTCCACACGGCTACGATCAACGGCAAATCGAATGGACCGACGTTGCAAAGGGTCATTTGAAAACAATATAAAGACTGCAACTCGCCTGCCGTCGGCATGGTCAAAGGACGTCCGCAGACAGCAACTGCTCGCGTCGGCATGTGGAGGAGCCGTCCCGATGGATGCTGTCGCGATAGTGCCTTCCCCACTGACTGTCAAAGCGACAACACTAGCGTCCGCCATGATTCGTTCCTGCCCCTTCCTTCCCCGCACGGGCACCTTCCCCGGGGGCACAGGCCAGGCCCTTCCCCAGACGAAAAAAAGGAGGCAATCCAGCTTCGCCACATCTGTTGTTTTGCTTCGTTCCCCTATCTTCTCCTCGTCTCTTGGTCGGTCCTATTAATACGGGACGTGGCCCGCCATCATTGATTGCGCTTCCGAGGGACGTTTTCTCCCCCACATCCGTTGGTCCTGCCATCCTCCCCTATCGCCTCTGCTCCTCGGGCCAGACCAAAACACGGCGATGGCCGAATACAGAACGAATCCGCTCGCTGCTGGTGCTGCCTCCACGACTGCCGGCGCCATTCTCGCGTCACCAGCTGCGAAGACGGGGACGTCACCAGCAAAGGGGACATCCGCAGGCATCGGAACGGACGACAACAGCAGCCTGTTCCAGTGCGGCTCCTGCAAACGCCAGTACAAGCGGCTGGACCACCTGGCACGACATGTCCGATCACGTAAGCGGAGTCCCCCCTGAGAGTTGGGAGTTCCGTCCCGGTTGGCATGCTGTGACGAGCTGCAGCTTTCCGTACTGACCAACGCAGACACCCAGTCCCGGCCGTATCGCTGCCAAGTCTGCACCAAGGCCTTTGCCAGAGCGTACGTCTCCTAGCTCACCTAATTCGTACTCCTGCTTCCTCCCCCTGCTCCCAGCGCCCCTCGTTTGTTTTGTCCACCACACACACAGTCTGACCAACACCGACAGTGACCTCTTGAAACGACATGCCGCAGGCCATGACCGCTCCGACTCGTCCTCCACGGCAGGCAGCATACGCAGCAATGGCGGCGCCGCATCGTCTGCGCTGCGCGCCTCGATCTCGGCCACCGTCTCGGCCAGCCGCGTCTCCCGTGCCTGCCAGGCCTGCTCGTCCAACCACCTGCGCTGCAGCGAGACCAAGCCATGCCAGCGGTGCACGAGCAAGGGGCTGGTGTGCGTCTGGGACCGCGCTGCCGACATGGTCGTCACGCCACCGGCCACAATCGGGGGGGATGGAGACGGCGATGGGGCAACCAACGATGGCGACGATGGCGACGACGGCGACGATGGCAGCAGTGGCGGCCACGACATGACCGGTGCTTTGGAGGCGAGTCGCGTCACCAACATGACCCAGGACATGACTGCCCACGACATGGACTTGAGCTTAGCGACGCCCATGATGCAGCCAATGCAACATGGAATACAGCATGGAATACAGCATGGACTGCAGCCGATGCACGCGCAGACGCCTCTGCATCCGCAGCCACACGTCGACGACCCTCCCGAGTCGTTTATGCGCATGCTCTCCGCGTTCGACTTTAGCTACAAGGGTGCCAGCGCAACCGCCGCGGCCACCGCCACCGCCACCAACAACGGCATGGTACCGCTCGCCTTGCCGCCGGATAATACCATGATCAACCACATGCCAGGGTACTGGACGCCCATGGGCCTGGGCGCCTCTCTCGAGATGGACGCGGCCGCGTCCGTCAACAATGGCACACTTGATCTCGGGTTCGACGATCTCGACGACATGGACTTTCGCTTTCTGGACGCCTACAACTCGCGCGTGCCGTTTGAGTTTGGTGTCAGTCCGACGGGCGACGGTCTGCACGTAGCGACGACATCAACCCCCTGGCCGGGGTCGGTGCCCGGGGCGGGGCCTGAATTCATACCGACCACGTCGCCCCGCCTCGACAGCGACAGCGACAACAACAACAGCAGCAACAACAGCAGCAACAACAGCAGCAACAACAGCAGCAACAACAGCAACAACAACAGCAACACCTCCCATCACAGCCACCTTACCTCGTCGTCTGCCATCGGAACCGGCTCCGAGGCCTTCCAGCGCCACTACTGGCGCTTCCGTCCCAACGCCCAAGACCATGGCGGTGCCGAAGAACACAACCTGTCCCTGCCGTCCACCACTGTTGTCATGGACCACACGAGCCCCGACTCGCCGCTCGCCCAGCACATGCACCCAAACTCCCACGCCGCTGCCCTGGCCGCCACCCACACCCGCCTCAACAACACCTCGCGCGACAAGATCCTGACCGTCGTGACCTACAACTGCCGCCGTGAAAACGTAGCCCGTGTCGTCACGTCCTTTCCCACCGTCGAGCTGCTCGACACCCTCCTCCAGTTCTACCTCACGTCGCCCGTCGCCCAGGCCTCTGCCTGGCTGCACCTCCCCTCCTTCCACGACAACCCCAATGACTGCCGCCCCGAGCTGCTGGCCGCCCTGGCCGCGGCCGGTGCGGTCCTGACCGCCGACTCCACCCTGTCCAAGCTGGGCTTTGCCATCCAAGAGTGTCTGCGGATTGCCGTCCCGCGCCATTGGGAGCGCGACAATTCGCTGACGCGTGATCTCGAGCTGGCCCACGCGTACCTGCTAACGCTCGACATCGGCCTCTGGAGCGGCCGCAGCCGCAAGGTCGAAATCGCCGAAAGCTTCTTTCTTCCTCTGCTAACGATGCGCCGACGCGACGGCAGCTTCGGACGCGCGCGGCCCGCGCAGCCCACATCACCCGTGACCCCGGACGACGAAGGCGAGGCCTTGCACCAGAAATGGAAGGCCTGGGTCCACCGCGAGGCGGTGACGCGCTTTGCCTTTCGCATCCTGCAGCACGACACCAACACGTCCATGGCGCTGTTGACGCCGCCGCTGGTGTCGTATGCCGAGATCTTGCTGGCGTTTCCGGCGGCCGAAGCGCTGTGGGGGGCCGAGACGGCCGAGCAGTGGAAGCAGCTCTACCTGCAGAGTGCGCGTGCGCGTGGACACGGCGCGGACGGCGGTGCAAGCATGCCCGCGACGCTACCCGCGTTCCTCGAAGACCCCGAGGCGTTTCTGCAGGTCCACTGCGACCGCGTCGACATGGGCGTCGTGTGCGCGACCTTCTTGTCCTGCGCCTGGGGGCTGACCTGGGAGTATGTGCAGATGCGCGTCCTGCAGCGCGAGATGGCGACCACGTCGGCGTCGACGCTGTCCACGACCGCCTCTGCCTTTGCCGGCCGGCGGCGCGGGCACGCGCTGGTCATGGGCGCCCGCCAGGACGAGATCCTCCAGCTCATCCAGTCCTTCCGCCAGGCCACGGCCAGCACCGTGCTCTCGTCGTCGCTGTCCGCGTCCGATCCCACCCTCGGCATGCGCACCGAGCTCGTCCTCATGCACACCCACACCGTCCTCGAGCAGGTCCAGCTGTTTGCCGGCATGGAGGGCCGCGACCAGGCCCGCGCCGTCCACCCCGTCATTGTCGAGTGGGTCGCCTCCGAAGGCGCGCGCACCTCGCTGTGGCACGCCGGCCAGATCCTGCGAGGGACCCGCCAGCTCCCCCGCGGCGTCGTGACCGGCCCCACCGCCGTCATGGTCTACCACGCGGGGCTCACCCTCTGGATCTACGGCGCCGTCGCGGCCAGTCTCCCGCCGGGCGTGGCCAACGACGACAGAGACGTCCTTCTCGACGGCGACGCCGCCGCCGCCGCCGCCGCCGGCGGCACGTCGTCGGCCCTCCAGCGCTTCTTTGTCCGCGGCCAAGGCCGGCCGTGCATTTCCTCAGACACCGGCGAGGTTGTGCCGCTGTCACGCCCGGACAGCGTCATGGCCGTCGTGGCCGGCCTCTTGCGCCACAACCACGGCGCGGGCGCACGGCCGCACATGGTCGAGAGTCTGATCCTGTTGCTGGACGAGATCCAGCGGGCCTCGGCGACCGTGTAGGAAGAGAGTCTGTGTACGGCAGCATTATCGGAGTTCATTTGACGTGGTACCATTTCACCAAGCAGAATAATAATTTGGATCATAATGTAAACGACTGACGCTCCATGTATAACAACGAGTTCTTTTTTGTTTCCAATTGCTCAGAACCCATTCATTTACTTGCTAGACTCGTGCCCGTTGTTAGGAAAAGCAGCATTCGCAGATGTGGTGCATTTAGCATTTGTTCTGTGATGGAAGACGACGTTGCCACAGAGGAACCAAGCAGCGACGCGAAGCCACCTCTCCCATCCCCACCGATGCATTGACAAACGCTGTCGCCGCTGCGGGCGCGTCGTGTTTATGCCAGGTACCAACCCCGGTAGTTCTGCATCCATACGAAGCCGATCGTCGCAATGACATACGAGGCCAGCGCCTCGCGGGTGCCGACGGTGCGGAAGAACAGATGCTCCGTGCTGTAGAGAGCCAGGACGCCGACGAAGGTGAGCGTCGTCAGGTTGTACAGCGCCGGATTAGTGATCTGGTAGGCGGCATACAGGCGGATGAGGCCGGTGTACACGTTTTTGACGCCGTACACGTGAGCCAGCAGGGCGTGCTTGGGCGGCGCCGATGGACCGGAAAACTGCCGCAGGGACGCGATCGGCCGCGTGTAGCAGACCACGGAATGGATCATCGCGGAAACACTCGTCTTAAGAACGGCGGTGTCAGCAGGCTAACTCGGTCGACGCGGGACAGGGGGTTGGGTCTGCTGCTTGGTACGTCTGTCGTTTGGGGAGTGCTCACAAAGAGAAGAAAATAGGGGAGTTGCCCCTTCTCGGTGGATGGGAGGAAGCTCATGGTCTGGGGACGCTTGCTCGGCGGGCGTCTGGAGAATGCTCTGAAGATGCGTTCAAGATATAGTCGCTGATATGGAGGAGACGTTGGCGACAAAACTATTCCAAGTTTTCAGTACTCCGTGAACGACATATATACACCCGTGCTGACAGTTCTTCAGAGCTCCCTTCAGGTTGTAGAAACTTGACTCGTTCACCCTGCGGGCATTGCTCGTCAGCATCCGAATAGGAAATTAGTGGGCCGTTAAACTTCCGAGCTCCGGAAGACGGTAAGCAGACCCGGCAGGACGTGGCTGTTATCAATCGACACAAGCAAAAGGGGATGGCACGCTGGTCAGGAAATAGAAATCGTTACAAACAAACAAAAGTTGTCAGATGAGATGTCAGCTCACGGCAATTTTCCTGACGAACGCGTGCCACTCGACGTGAATGTGACGTAAGACGGATGTGCTGACGTGAAGAGCCCACTAATTTGTTTATTACATCCAATATTTAAAGAAAAATGGAAAAGAATCTATCGTCTACCTGTAATGTCTTAATCTAAACACTACCCTTCTCTTGTTCCGCATCGTCGTGCTCTTGCTGATCATCATCCGGCATTCTCCTGACAAACAGGGTGCACACCATCAACACACCACATACGGCCGTGTAGAAGATCCACATGCGGCGGACGGCTGCCGCAAATTGCGCAGGCGGCGTCGTCGTATCCGTAATGCCCCGCCCGTGCAATCCGTTTTGCAACAGCACCGTACCGACGACAATGGATATGGCGCTGGCCAGGCTCCGCAGAAACGCCGACGCCGACGCCGCCCCTGCGGCATCTTCTGGCCCGACGTGACTCTGCAGCGCGACCAGCGGTGCCTGAAACAGGGGACCCGCGCCGATGCCGATGACGACCAAGTACAGCACAATCTTGACCAAATTGGTGGCCGGTGCGTCGAGGTTGATCAGCAGCCCCGTGCCGAGCGTCATCAGCGCTGCGCCGGCCCACATGGCCACACGGTAGTTGCGCGTGCGGCGGACGGCAAACCCCGACGCCAGCGTGGCGGCCGACAGCGGCAGGACGAGGGCAAACAGGGTCACGCCCGACCGGATCGGGGCAAATCCGAGGCCGACCTGGAAGTAGAGCGGCAGGAAGTAGTCGTAGGAAATAAAGACAAAGTTGTGCAGGACCATGATGAGGAGCGCGGCGATGTTGGTGAGAGAGCCAAAGAGACTGCGGGTCGGCAGGAGGGGGTGCGCGGGCGGGACGATGTGTTCGTACACGGCAAACGCCACGAGCAGCAGGCTGCCGACGACGAGCAGAGCAATCACGGTCGGGGCGGACCAATTGCCTGCTGTGTTGGTCGTGGTGTCCGCACCGGCCTCGAGGCCGTACAGAAAGGCAATCGTGCCGCCGACGACCAAGAACGAACCGACCCAGTCGAGGCTCTTCAGACGGAGGAGGCGCGACAACAGAGTCGGTGACGTCGCGTCCGCTGCCTTTGGCTGGTCCACCTTTAGTGCAAAGACAAGCACCAGCAACGAGACGGCACAGAATGGGAGATTGATCCAGACTGGGGGTGGGAATCGTGTCAGCAGCGGCGGCGTGAAAAAAAAAAAAAAAAAAAAAAAAAAAAGAAAAAGGCATCACTTACAGCACCATCGCCACCCAATCGTCTGGGTAAAGACGCCTCCCAGCACAGGGCCGACACTGCAGGCCACCGCATACACCAGCCCCGTCATCCCGTAGTACTTGGCCCGGTCCGTAGGCAACGTCACCAGGTCGCCAATCACAATCGTCACCAGCACGTTGATGCCGCCGCCGCCCAGCCCCTGCACAATCCGCCCGGCCACCAGGACGCCCGCCGTCTGGGCCACGCCGGCCAGCACGCTGCCCACCAGAAACACCGTGTTCGCGGCCAGAAGCACCGGTCGACGGCCGCCCAGGTCGGGGTCCGACAGTCGTGCCCAGATGGCAATGGAGGCCGTGTTGGCCAGGGTGTAGCCGCTGCCGATCCACGCGTAGACCGCGGCCGACGCGTCCAGGTGCCGCGCCAGCGTGGGCAGGGCCGTGGCCACAATGGTAATGTCGAGCGCCGACAGGAAGAGCGCGAGGCAGAGCGAGAGCATGATGACGCGGCGGCGGGCGGGTGAGACGGGCGGCGGGGAGGGACGCGGCGAGATGGTGGGCGACGGCGGGCCGTCGACGATGGGAACGACGTCGACGTCTGTTTTGGCGGACATGGTGGCTGTTGTAGACGTCCCGCTGAAGTCGATGTAGGTTGTCGAAATACTCTCTACAAAGTCGAAGAATGGGTTGGTAAAAGGAAGAAACTTTGATGTTTGGAAATTTTTGCAAAGGGATGCAATCTGCTTATATCTATGCAGTTGCATCCTCGGGGCGGAGCCGAGGGACTGTCTTGGCAGATGTGAAGGTGACGATGGGGACGATCTTGACAGGTACAATGTGACAAAGAGGAATGATAGTATGTAAATAGTAAACATAGTGTAATTCTGTTCTAGAGGGTATACATACAAAATAGTTTGGAGCAAATATCATTTTGTTAAACTTTACTTTGTTTTTGTTGTTGACTAGGTGCCAAATTTCCATCTAAAACAAGACCCGCTGCGAAGGGTATATCAAACGCAACCAAAAAGCAAACGCTAGACAAATAGACGCCTGAAAATTGGAAAATATAAAGTCCGACAATAACTCAACACGAACCAACTCGCATTTCGATTGTAGTGTCCTCCCTCCTTGATCATCATCTTTCGTCCGTCTTCGAAGCGGTTTTTTGAGTGTCGTGGGCTGGCCGTGAAGAGCCGCGTGGAGATGTGTTTGCTCCCGTTGAATGGGCGAATCTCGTAAAATAGAACGGTCTCGCAATGAAACTCGGTGCTTCGGGGACCGGATCTCGCTGGTCCAAATTGTCGTGTGTTGCGTGATGTGTATCCCGCCACGAAGAGCAGATCTGTTTGCTCAGGTGAGCCGACATGGTATATGTGGGTGCCATGGTAGGGTGTTGTGGGTGTTATGTGTGTGTCGTGAATATACGCGGAATGTTTGTTATGGAGGAATAGGTTCCTATGTCAGATGTTGGAGGGGAAGAAATATTCAGGTTTTTTTTTTTTGGTAAAAAAAGCCGTTGACTAATTCCTGGATTCGTTGTCTGCATGATGCAACGACCTCAGTAATCGACCCCAGCAACGACCTCGACGTATTTTGTATCTGCGTGCCACTGTGCGTTTGCACAGGCGTTAGTCCGATCCGAGGTTCCACTCAGAACACACGGCCTCGTGGTACTTGCTCATCCTTATTGATACAGTGCGGGCTGTCTACGGACACATGTTTACGTTTGGTGGCTTAATCCAAGAGGTATGCTGGTGCTCACTTAGTGAGGTGGAAAGTATCAATGATGCAAATAATGTGACTTCGAGGAAGCCACTACTCACGAACATTAGACTGATATCTCGCTGTCGTATCATTGTCACAATCCACAGACGACAAACATCTTCACTTGCCGTTCCTCTTGCCGTCCTTTTGAGCTTCGTCGCATCCTTGACCACCTCCGGACACTTCCCCCACATCGCGATCCATCCAAGGCAAAGGGCATTATGGACAGGCAAGGGGTACGCCCCACGAATGTGGAATCTGGACATCCCCACAGGAAACGACCTGGAAAAGAAGCCAATAAAGACAGTCTTGTTTCTCATATCCTCGTGATGGTGTAGTGTGTCTCGTGGGGACAGGGGCCTCGGAGGAGTAGCGTCTCGGTTTATTAGCGCTTCGGTATTAGTGTCATTTACTCCGTGTAAGCTGCTAATGTGTCTCGGTTCCGAGCCGAGACCTTTCTGTGAGTGCCAAAACGGAACGCCCGTCACGTCGAATCCGAGGTAGCTCTCTGCAGTGGTCTCCCGCGCCGTTTCGGAGACACGCTCCGGATGGCGATGGTATGACGTCGTGTGTCTGTTTTGCCTCAATATTGTCGAACATCGTCATGATATTAAAGGAAGACGGGGAGGTGCAACAGAGTTTCAACAAGTCTACCAGCAGCTACATCGCAACGATAACACAACATGGCCACCGAAACGATTACTGCCACGACCGACGACGCTGCCTCGCGTCATCCTGTCCGCATGCGCATGGACGGCACCGACGCGACCTACGGCGACTGGCGCGACGATCTCCTGCGCGATGGGTACGCGGTCGTCAAGGGCGCCATCCCGCGCGAGCGTGCTCTGGCCTACGCAGACAAAATGTACTCGCTGATTGAGTCCTTGTACGTTTCACTCCTATGCCATCACTGGTTTTCGCTGCCGTCTTCGCTTCGCTCGCTCACAAACTGCCAGCGGCCTCGGCTACGACCGCAACGACCCGGCCACTGTCCACCCCGACAAGCTCCCCGTCGTCAACGAAAAGGGCATGCTCATCAACTACGGCGCGTGCCACGAAGACTTTGTCTGGGCGGTCCGTGCCGAGCCGGGCGTCGTCGACACCTTCGCCAAGGTCTACGGCACGGACGACCTGCTCGTCTCGTTTGACGCCATCAACTACGGCTTTGCCAACCGCGCCAACCTGCCCGCCAACACGCCGTGGCCGCACCAGGACCAGGACCCCGACCGGCCGGGCTTCCGCTGCCTGCAGGGCCTCGTGAACCTGCTGCCCAACGGCCCGGAGGACGGCGGCCTCATTGTGTGCCGCGGCGCCCACAACACCAGCCAGCAGTTCCACGACGCCATGCGCGGCACCGAGGACCGCATACCCGCCTGGACCAAGGAGTGGTACGGCTACACCGACCGGGGCATGGCCTGGCTCCGGGACCACGGGCACGCGTGGATCAAGGTC
The DNA here is from genome assembly GCF_000961545.1 of Sporothrix schenckii 1099-18. Lineage (NCBI taxonomy): Eukaryota > Fungi > Ascomycota > Sordariomycetes > Ophiostomatales > Ophiostomataceae > Sporothrix > Sporothrix schenckii. The sequence continues at coordinate 571,971 of NW_015971144.1, forward strand.
GAGGCCGAGCCCGGCGACCTGCTGCTCTGGGACTCCCGCACGCCGCACTACAACGTGCCGGCCCAGAAGCAGCAGGACCGGCTGGCCATCTACACGTGCTTCATGCCCGTGGCGGACGCGACGCAGGACGACCTGAAACGCAAGCGGGCCGCGTACGAGGCGCGGCTGGGCACGACGCACTGGCCGAACGCCATGCACACGGGCTCGAACCAGGCGCTGCGCAACGGCAAGCCGGACACGGTGCAGCGCGCGTGGCCGCTGAACGATGCGACGCTGAGCGAGCGGGCCTTTAAGCTGACGGGCATTCCCTATATCCAGGCGGAGGTATGACCGACAGGCTGTGTAGCAAAAAGAGAGTGGATAGTTGGGATGTCTTGTGTAGAGTAGTGTTTTCGGATTAGAATGAACAAACATTGTCTTTCTTGCGAGAACTGCGAAATGGGCCTCGGAGCAGAATACACACGCATTTCTCAACAATCTAGTTCAGTGGCCGTCTTTGGGTGTTTTCCGCACTCATAAAGCCCATTTATCATTTGTTCGGACCCGATCCGGTGGTGCTCCTTGACTTGCTCCTCTCCCGCGGCGACCTCCTCCACCTACCGTTCCGTGGGATTTCGGCGCCATAAAAAACATCGCCTAGGTTCCCCGCACACCAAAAAAAAACCAAGCCAGCAAATGAATTCAGTTTAGTCTACTTCATTGCAGGTGTCCACACACACCCCGGATCCCCCTACCCTAGGCCATGCATTGCCGAGCTCGTCAAGCGGTTCTCCTCATTCTCCTTGGGGGAAACTCGTGTGTGTCGTGCGTGCCTCGACTCCGTACTGTCTGGTTCGGTTCATCGACGGGGGAATGGGAAAATGACTTATATATTGCGGCTGGCCAAGTGATGGAATGGACATGACGACACAGAGAAAGAGGACTGGTTGACATTGGCGCATCCTATTGCTGCTTCTTTCTTACCTTTTTTTGCCCTCTGCCCCCCCACGCATCTCAACATGGACAAACCCATTGCCGACCACTGCGAGGCGGCGCTCGACAACGATGCCGACCTCAAGGCCAACCTTGTCGTGTCGGCAAAGGAATTCAATGGCGACGTCAACCTGATGCCCGACGATGGCACGTCCTACCTGATCCCGGCGCCGAGTCAGGATCCGCGGGACCCTCTCAACCTGCCGCTATACCGAAAGCTGGTGCGTCCCCTCTGACTGTACTACGATGCACGACTGCCATCGCATGCTCTAACAGCGCAGATCCTCCTGGGCGTCGTCTCGCTCTTCAGCTCCATTGGCCTCACCATGGTGAGCGGTCTGGTGAGTCCTGTGCTGTTGCACTCGACATCGACATCAACGTCGACAGCGATGGTCTGTCTCGCATACTGACGGACACGGTCAGGGCGGCATCCTCGGCATCTTTATCCCCGAATATGTCTCGCAAGGCTACGGCGTTGCCGACATCACCCGTGAGTTTTTTTGGGCTGTCGACATATAATATGGACAACGACCTGGCTAACTCGCCAGACTTGATGACCTACCCGACCCTGTTTATGGGTCTGGGAAACCTCGTCGGCATGCCCCTCGCCCTGGCCGTCGGCCGCCGCCCCGTCTATCTCGTGTCGTGCATCATCATGGTCGTCGCCGGCGTGTTGTGTGTCACCCAAAAGTCGTATTCGTGGCACCTGGGCGCCCGCATGACCATGGGCCTCGCGGCCGGGCAGAGCGAAGCCCTGTGTCCGCTCATGGTCCAGGAAATCACCTTTTTGCACGAGCGGTCGCGCTACCAGATGGTCTTCTCGGCGCTCGGCAACATCCTGACGACGGTGCTCGTGCTGCTCACGTCCTACATTGCCGCCAGCATCGGCGCATCCGGCTGGTACGGCCTGCTGACGGGCCTGGCGGGGCTGGTCCTGGTGCTCAGCGTGCTCTTTGTGCCCGAGACCAAGTACGAGCGGCCCCTGGCGGCGTACCAGGGCCAGGCGACACAGGTGGGCGCCTTTGCCGGGCAGACGGCGGTCGGCGACGACGCCGAATACGTGGTCACGCGCCTTAAAACGACCGACGAGCGCGTCCTCGACACCGTGCGGTACGCGCCGCGCACGTGGGCCTCCGACCTGCGCATCGTCGTGCACAAGCCCGACTGGCACAGGGGTCCCGCACCGTGGCGCGCATGCTGACCGTCATGTTCTTCCCGGACATGCTGTGGGGGTTTCTGCTCAACGGCCTGACGCTCGGCGTCAACGTCGCCATTGGCACCACGTACGGCAACATCCTGAGCGCCCCGCCCTACAGCTGGCCCGCCCAGAACATCTCGTTTGCCAACGCCGGCCAGATTATCGTGTCCCTCCTCAGCCTCGTCGTGCTGGGCTGGGGCTCCGACGCGCTGGTCCGCTTCTTCGCCCGCCGCAACGGCGGCGTCCACCAGCCCCAGTACCGCCTCGTGCCGCTCATCTTCCCCGCCATCGTCGGCACCATGGCCTCCATCCTCTACGGCCAGGCCGCCGCCCACCCCCAGCACATCCACTGGTTCGCCATTGTCTTTGCGCTCAACGCCTACTACTTTGCCTTTCTCGGCGCCAACCAGTCCGCCATTGTCTACGCCCTCGACGCCTACCCGACGCGCTCCGGCCCCGCGCTCGTCGTCATCTGCGCCTACCGCGGCATCCTCAGCTTCGGCACGTCCTATGCGGTGCAGCCCTTGATTGACCTGCGCGGCTACGACGGCGCCTTCTTGGTGTACGGCGTGCTGACGGGTGTCCTCGCCGCCCTGGGCATTCCCATCTACTTTTTCAGCGCGCGCATCCGGGCGTACTGCACAAAGTATACTATGTAGGATGTAGGCCGGCGTGGACTTGGGAGGGGGACAGTTCAAAGAACGTTGCTCGAGTTGGCTAATTTGAGCCATTCTATTGTTCTTTCTTTCGTGTACTTTCGTATATTAAATTATATTGTTATGCCGCATACGTTGCCATATCTCATCATGTTAACGCCACTGCAATATGGCTTTAAACCAACTCTGTATCGTTTGCGTATTGAGGCAGCTGCAAAGCATGTGAGTTCCGGGACCCTCGACGGAGATAGGAGAACAAAAGTGAGGTGCCCTCTTGGAGGTCTCTTACCTTTTCACGAATGCAGTCCACCACTTCTTGTGCAGAAGCAAACTCGGTCTTCCAGCATTTTTCGATGGTGTCGCCCAATGCCACATTGGACACATGCGCTTCTCCGTCTCGAACAGGGCCTTGTGGTCGTCGTCTTCGTAGGGCAGCTTGGCCACGACACCAGGTTTGTCGGTAAAGGTAAAGACCATGCTTGTGCCGCCGTGCATGAGTTGCTTGCCGCCCGCGGGACACCGGACCCCTCTTGTTGTCTGCGGCATGTTGCCCAAAACCGAAAAGGGGAAAAATCTTTTGAGCCTCAAAAGAGCTGTTGCTGGAGGCTGATTGGGCGAATGTAGGCGGCCAATGTGAGGCGGTGAGAATCACATAGTCGTGCAAAGAGTAAAGTCCCTAAGATTATCCGCTATTCCGGATATCAGGCCTGTCCAGCCAAAATACCACTCTGTGTTCAATAATGGTATTGTTTCCGGGTCTTACGTATGGTTGTTTTTTTTTTTTTTTTTTTTTTTTGGCCTATTCCCGTGAATTTGGTTTTCTTTTCTTTTTTTATAAAAAAAAATGAACATGAAATTTTGTAACATGGTTACTAAATACTTACCGCGTAACGATTAAGTGTAAATATGGTTATCCAACGCGTCAAACGATTGAAGATGATACGTGTACCTACTGCTATATTCACCATTGTCATTTATTGAACGATATTGTTACATTACCACCTATCCTTAGGCACTGTCCAATCCTGGATCTAAAAAGTTGACCGGTCCCATGGCATTCCAGAAAGCTTCGAGGTGGCCCATACCGTCCCCGTCGAGATCGAAAAATGCCATGTCCATGCCGGGCACAGCAGGAGCGTCATTGTCCTGGCCGGTCGGAGGAAGATTGGTCGTCACAGGGGCCACAACGCCACTCTCCCGTCTGTTCGGCGTCGACGCGACTGTTGCGGGCCCAGCGGACGGCGCCGGCGGTGTGACTGTGTGTTTTTCCGCAGCAGCGGCGACGCTGGTGCGCAGTGTCTCCAGGATGCGAACGAAGCCCGGATGCTGCCCCGCGCCACAATACTGGGTCTCGAGATGGAGCGTGGCCGAGGCCAGCAGCTCACAGTCGGCACGGACGAGCCGCTTGCCCGGCGCGCGCAGGATGTGCAGCGCCAACACGACGGCCGCCTGGAACGTCAGCGTGGGCGATATGATGTGGGACGACGCCGACGCGGCCACGCTGTCGGCGAGGTCCAGCACGCGGTGGATCGTGGACCGCGCCGCCGCGGTGCACAGACTTTCCGCCTGCAACAGGCGATGCTTGTTTCGGATGGGTGTCTGTGTCGGTGTCGGTGTCGTAGTCGGCGCGCCCTCGGGAAAGGCGCGCTCCACTTCCGCCGCAAAAGACCGCGTGGGAAAGACAATGGCGGCCCGCAGCACGGCCATCTGGGCCAGGTAGAAGTGGAGGGCCAAATAGGTGGTGAAAACCGCCGTCGACGGCGATGACACAGACAGAGACACATCGTATCCCGGCTTCAGCGGCTCCGGCAAGCCCGCGGACCACGCCTGCAGCTGCTCGTCGAGCTGGGCAATCTCGGTCAGCAGGACGACGGCGCTCGCCGGTTTCTGGACGTACAGACGGCGGCTGATCTGGCCGAGGATCGTGGACAGCGCCACCCACGGTGTGAAGATAGACGCAGGGTCGGCGGTGGGGGTGGGCTGCAGCAGAGGCAGTGGAGGCAGTGGCTCGTCGTTGGGAATGGCCGACGGCCGTCCCGTTTCCAGTTCCATGAGCTTTTCGAGGGCATACAGGGACCACCAGACGCGGCTCTGGAGCGTGGGTCCGGGTTCGGGTTCGGGTTCGGGTTCGGCGCTGCGGGAGGCGGCATCGGCGCCAACCTGTCGGTGCAGCCCGATGGAGTGAGCCACGCGCACAGCCTGGCCGACCAGATACCATGCCTGGCCGTCGCGGGCGCGCAACCGCAGCGCGACGGCGAGCAGCAGCATGGACTGGACGCTGCGCAGATACGGCCGCGCAATGAGATGGGCCACCAGCCCAAAGCCGGCCGTGATGTACACCAAGCCCGACTCTGTGTCGTCGAGCGAGCCGCCCCCCTCGCCCTCGCCGGCGCCGATGGCGAGCACGGCGAGCAGCACGACGAGGCCGGGCACGTCGTCGTGCGCGAGGACAGACAGCAAGCTGGCCCCGTCCGGCAGTGTCTGCTCCAGCCCGCCCACGTGCCGCAGGTCCTGCTCGACGGTCGCGCGGTCCACGACCGGATAGAGCGGCCACACGCGGTCGAAAAAAACGTCCAACGATGCGCGGCAGGCACCCGCCGGGGGCAGCCGGGGCACCGCCGCCACGAGGGGCAGCGAAAACTCCTCGGCGTGCCGCATGCCGCTCGTAAACGCCGTCGACACCAGCGGCAGCCGCTTGCGCCGCAGAAAAATGTCGACAAACCCGGCCAGACACTGCAGGCTGCTGCCGCCCATGTACTTGACGCGGTGCGGCGCCGCGTCGTCGGTGTTGACCACGACGTCAGCGTCGTAGCTGCTGGTGGTCGCAACGGTCGTGGGTCCCGTAGCGTGGACACTGTCGTGGGCGTTGTCGTTGTCGGTGTGGCTCGTGGGGCCGTTGGCGCTGCTGACTCCATCGCCGCCTCTGCCCGCCTCTGCCTGCGCCTCGGCGGTCTCGGAGTACTGGTAGCTCCGCGACACCCAGGAGATTGGAGGAGGTGACGCCGCCGGTGTCGATGCGCCGACAACAATCGTCGACGGCCGTCTTGGTCGCGGAGGCGATGCATGGTGTTGGGTGGGAGGCGTTTCCGGCGGGGGCGGTGGGTATGCAGGTGCGTGCGTTTGTACAGTCGTCTGTGTCACCGGCCCATGTTTGGCCACATATGCGTGGTTGCGATGCGTGGCGGCCGGATTCTGCCCCGGCATCAGGCCATTTGGCGTCGCCCAGCGCCGGATCTGCGGCCGTCCGCGTTCGTCGCCGTTCCCATTGGGTCCTCCATCTCCATTGCCACTGGAGGGCGTGTACCGCGGGTCCGTTGTGAGGCACTCCTCGTCGCGCAGCCAGCAATTGCGGCACTTGGGCTGCTCGGTGTCGCACTTGACTTTGCGCCGCCGGCAGTTGTTGCACGCGAGGTTGAGGCGGATGCGTTTGGCCGGGCGGGCCGTCGACGAACTGGTGGACGTCGCTGTTGTCGTGCCTGTACTCGAGGGGGCGCTGTGGCTGCTGTGGCTGTGCGCCGGGGACAAATTATCCATGGTGTCAAGAGACTGAGCAGGGAGTAGGACGTACGTCGAGGGTCGCCGTGTCAGAGACGCAACTCACAACTGGCTACTCCACGGTTGGCCCGCGGGAGGTTCGGTTCATATATGGTCCATCGTTGCATCGACCTCCACAACCCGGCCCGACAGGCAGAGACTGCTGCAAGTGGAATGGTGTAGGAGGCTAGACGCAGCCGCCAGCTTTCCATTGACCAGTCAGCGGCTAGTGATTTGGGAGCTCAGGTCGACTAGTTGGCGATAAATGGCCCCTGTGACGCTGTCACGCGGCCACTCTAGTCAATCCCAGGCATGGTAAGGTCCGAATAAAACGCAGAGACAGAAAAATAAATCGTACTCAATGAGCGAGGCCGCACGATCGGGCCACAGCCCGTTACATGCCCTACATACAATTCGTTGTTCAATTTGATACACTATCTCTAGCTTTTACCAAACATAAACCCCTTAAGCCTCATCACCTTAGTAGAGTTTCAACTGTTGCGGAAGGTGCTGTGTAACACCGGAGCCCGTCTCCTCGGACGGACGGCCAGTGATACATTGGACTTCATCGCGCCCAGAATCGCCCAGAATCGATCCTGAGATTCATGTGCTTATGTTTACCTGATGGCATTAACCAGGCGACTGCCCAGGCGACTGCCCCCCGACACCGCCCCATGCGCCTTGAGCAGCTGGATGATCTTGTCGTTCCCCACAGCCGTCGCCACGTCCAGCGGCAGGTTCTGCATGGGCTGATTCGCAATGGCCCCGTGCTGCAGCAACAACCCCACCACGTCCACGTTTTCTTTCTGCACCGCCAGTGTCAGCGGCGTGCGGCCTTCCTTGTCGACCAGGTTGGCGTTGGCGCCGTGTCGCAGCGCCATCGTCGCGAGGGCCAACTGCGCATGATCAATGGCGTACGTGAGGAGCATCGGCTCACCGGGCACCTTGTCCAGGCGCTGGTTCGGGTTTGCCCCCTGCTTCAGGAGGAGCTCCGGTATCCGGAGCTCTGTCTCGCCGACAGACGCGGTCGGCGTGCCTTCCAAGAGATCCAAGACAGGGGCCATGGCGTGCTCGAGCGCCGAGACCCCGTAGACGTCTTTCGTGTTGCCAAGCGCGCCATGTTGGAGAAGCAGTTCCGCCAGGGCCGCCCGGTCGGCTACGGCGAGCGTCTTGTCACACAGTATGTTGACGACCAAATGCTGGCCATACAAGTCCCGTGTATTCGGATCGGCCCGTCGCTCGAGGAGCGTCGTCACCAAGGCGCGGTCGTTGTGCTTCACGGCCGTCTCGAGCAGCGAGACACCGGAGGCATCGCATGCGTTGGGATCTGCGCCCGCGGCGAGGAGCTCGCGCACAAGCGCGTCGCGCTTCTGCTGCACGCAGACGTGGACAAGGGGCGTGCCGTCTGCGTCGCTCGCGTCGGGCTTCGCGCCGAAACGGAGGAGCAGGCGTACCACGTCCTCGCGATCCTCGTGCTTCTTGCGCTTCTGCAGCGCCAGGAGCACGACCGGCCGCCCTTGCCCGTCCTTGGCGCAGGGGTCGGCACCGCACGAGAGCAGCAGCTCGATCCACGCGGGCACTGTGTCGCCGGTCACGAGATGTACAAAGTGTGGCTCACCATAGCCGTCGTTCTGGTTGGCGGCGGCACCGTACTGTAGGAGCAAGCTGGCTGCTGCCCTGTTCTCCGCATCAATGGCGTGGAAGAGAGGTGGCCAGTGCTTGCTCCCCGCATCGCAAATGCTACAGTACGCCCCGGCCTTGAGCAGGCACTGCATAGCATCCAACTGGCCAGCAATGATGGCGCAAATGAGGGCGGTGTGGCCGTCCTCGTTGCGCCCGTTGATGTTGGCTCCTTCGTTCAGCAGCGCCGTCAGCTGGGGTACGTTGCCCGCCGTGGCGGCGTGACAGAGTGGCACCACGAAGGGTTCCGGTTTGGGCCGTAGAGCGGCGGTTGCGGCTTTGAATGGGTTGGCCAGCGAGCTTAAAAAGCCGCCGGACGATTCACTTTTGGTTTTGTTGCTACTGTTACCTGGGTCGCCGGCTTCGGCGAGCGGCGGTCTTCCGTAGGCAGAGCTGGAGGCTTCATCAAAAGGAGGGGGCGGCTGAAGATCATCGTATGCAGGGGAGGGCGTGTCGAGCGTGTTTTGCTTCGAAGAGGAGGGGTTGTTGGGCCTGGTCTGTACATCCAAGATACCATCCGACCGTACGATCGCCTGACACGTAGATGCCAACCCAGCCATGAAGAATTTGGCGTCTTCAACCCCGAGCTTAGCCTCTTGGACTTGGTCCGAGTCACTGGGCGGCACCGCGTATTAGCAATGTATAATGTATGAATGTCAGGTAAGAGAGACAACGATGGCAGGTTCCTTACATGGAGAGCAGCTGCGTGGCAAAGAAGAGAAACCTCATAGTGGATTCCAAGAACGACTCGTACTGGAGGACGGCTGCCACATTGATCGCGTCCTTTGGCGTAGTCGTCCCAACTCGCATGAGTTCCTTCACCACAATGGCGGCCGTGGCATCACACTTGGACACGTGAGCCAATATGACGGTCCGAAGCTTGGCCGATATGGCTGGTGCTGTTCGCAGCTCTGCCTGTAGCTGGTCCGTATCCTTGCTCAGCTGTTGCAACTTTGCCGTTAGTAGTCGAAGCCTTTGAAATACTGTTGCGCCGGTCTCGTCGGTTGAGTCGAGAAAGTTGCTTTCTATCTCCGCGGCCCCGGACAAGGCCCCTTTTGCCAGACTCGAGCAAGCCGAGATAAGGCTGGTCTCGGGAGCGTCGCCCATGTTGTCTAGATATGGTCGGTTCGAAGCCTAGTTGAGAAGTGGGTCAACGATAAATTCAATGACTGGGCGTTTAGTTTAAGGGGATCACTGACGTACCGACATCTCCAATCGACGAGATTAGCGTGGTGGGGTCTTATAGTGAGTGGGCATCTTCAATTGCGGGGTATTCATGCCCCCCTTAGATTTGGGCTTGCGTGGCGGCTGACGCGGTGGTCCAGGAACCAATGTTGCCTAGGTATATACTCGTTTTTCGTATTAGGATCCTTGTAAAATAAACCTTAACTTGCTTATCTACGACTCCGAGCTTCCTGAGAGAAAGAACATCCAGACTAGACAAGCTGAGAATGTAGAGTTTAATCGCATTTATTGAGATAATCCTGACTATTTGCGCCTGTGTTGCATAATCCTATAATAGAAAACCCTCATGGGGAAGAAAAACTACTTTGGAACTCTGTGTCGTGCTCGAGAATTGTGCCGACACACGTCATGGTGATATCGCGTACTGAATCTTGATCTTGCCTGAGGATCCATATTGAAACCCCGTGTGGCTTGCGCGTCTTTTGGCAGGGCCCATTTCAGCCTCTTGTAGCTTACGCGTCTGTTACTGGGTCCAATTTCAGGCCCTTTGTGGCTTGGATCTACAACCCCATACCGCCAAATGATGTAGCCGTAGCCCGTCACCATCAGCCGAAAGCCCAATTTGGGAGGAGAGGAGGGAGAGGAGAGAGTGAGGCGGGGACAGTGAGACAGTAAGTGATCTCGCGTCTTCTCTTTTAATTGGTCCTAGCGACCATGATGTGCTAGCCACGTTTGTGCTGTTCCACCTTCGTTTACTTGCACACCCTGTCTCCATGTATACCAACCACGCAGCCGTACCTGCGATTACCAACGGCCGTCCTTCTGCGCGGTCTGTCGTCACGCAGCACGCCTCCTCTTCAACCAGTCCACGGCGCCGTCATAGTCGCAGTTGAACTGCAAGAACTGGCCCGGGTCCAGTGTCACCTTTTGCGAGCCCGACTCCGTCGCCGGCTTCGCCTGCTGTCGACTGTACGCCTGAATCAAACTGACACGGTCGTAGCGCGCCTCCCACACCTTTTGCAGAACGTTGCTGATCTCCTGCTCCGTCGGTTTTGTCGGCCTCGGCCCAACCTCCGCCAAGAACGCGGCTAGTGCCTCGGCGTCCTCGACACTCTGGCTCGCGCCCTGGCCTTGGGTCGGCAGCATCGCATGCGCGGCATCGCCAATCAAGACAACACGGCCTCGCGTCCACCGCGGCAGCGGATCCAAGTCGCGCAGCTGCCACAGGCCAATGTCATCGTCAGAGGCAGCCTCAAACAAGTCCATCAGCCATGGGGCGAAACCAGCAAACGCAGCCTTGAGCTCGGCTTTGCTGCCCGCCCGGACCCAGCTGCTGTCGTTGTCCTCCTTTTTATCCTCGCTGGCGCTCGCGTCCTTTGCGCCGCCGCTGTCCGGCACCAGGGCCACGAGCCCATAGAGCGCGCCGCCCCGGCCCGGCCCCATAATCACGCGTCTGTCGCCGCCCACGACCATGGACGTAATGGCCGGATCGCTGACCGTGACGGACGGCGGCAGGCCCGCCACCTCGTCGAGAAGCGACCGCGGCATCAGCACGCGGTACGCCGACAGGCCCGTGGGGATGGGCGGGTACTGCGCCGCCTGCGCGCCCAGCACGCTGCTGCGCACGACCGACTTGATGCCGTCCGCGCCCACGACGAGATCCCCCTGCAGCCGGGTCCCGTCGGCCAGCACGACAACGCCGTCCTCGGGGCGGCACGAGACGACCGCCGCCGCCGTGCGGATCTCGACGGGCGCGCCCGGCAGCACGCCCGAATCGCTCACGGCGGCATCCCGCAGCGCGGCGTGCAGGTCCTGCCGGTGGTAGAGCACCCGGTCGGCGCCAAAGCGCGCCGTGTCCAGGGGCAGCTCGCGCACGACGTGGCCCGCCTGGTCGAACATGCGGAACCCGCGGTCCACGAGAGGCGACGCCGTTGCGAGGAACGGGTCCAGCCCCAGCTTGGTGACAATCTTGCTCGCATTGGGCTGCAGCGAGATGAGCGCCCCGACTTCGTGGAGCATGCGCGAGCGCTCGAGGACGGTGATGTGACGACGGGGGGCGCGAAGGGCAATGGCCTAGGGAGCATGTCGATTAGCATGTACAAGTGTGGTGGGATACAGGCTCCATGAACCAGATCCTATTAGGAGTCGGGGTCCTACCGCAACCAACCCGGCAATGCCGCCGCCGACAATGATAATGTGGAACTGGTCGCCGTGGCTGCCCATCGTGTCGTGATGTGTGATGTGATACGTCATTGGGGTATTGGAGACATTGGGAGAGGAACCTATCGGCAGGTCTACTGTTTTATTTTGTACGAGCAACAGGCAAACAGACCCACATGCATTGGGGCCCCTGCCGTACGTATCGGCTCCAAATTCAATAGCTTGAGTTGGCGACGAGACTTGCTTGTGGTATTTTTTATTATTCCGCAGCGTTGTTCGGACCAGCTGCTTTGCTCGACTTATACTAGTGCTGTCCGGCCTGATTCCGAACCGAGCCGAATACAACGACTCGTCACAAGCTCTTCGTGCGGGGAATCCTGCAATGTGAACTGCCGTGAACCCGGTTGTGGATATCCATTCATGACTAGTGTTTCTTCCTTTGTTGAGGGCTCGTCCATTCCTTCGGCAATGACACGCGGCATAGTTCACGAATATGGTCTTTGGTATGTACAGTGGTAGTAATTTAAACGTATGTCTACTATGCTTACTCAAGTACCACAACTCTACTCTACTCAGCCAAGACAGAATCACTCGTGAACATGACCACCCGTCGGCTTGCCCACGTAGGGTAGACTCACCGACGTCGGGTACTGCCCACCAAAGTAGATGGTGTGCTCGCCCTTGTTGAGCTCGTGGTCGGGGCGAGGCGCCGACCAGCGGCTAAACTCGGCGGCCGTCGGGTTCTGCCCGCTGATGCGCACAGAAATGCTCTCGCCGGCATCGTAGTCGACGCCCAGGCTAAAGAGGCCAATCTCGAGCTTGACGACGGTGCCGGGAGGTACCTTGTCTTCCTTGTCGTGCGGGTGGAAGGGGAAGTTGGGGTGGATGCTGCGGGACGCGTCAATGGCGCGGTGGGAGGCGCGCAGGATGCCCATCTGGCCGTAGTGGGTGTTGACGCTCTGGGTCTGGGCGTCGTCGAGCTCGGCGACCGAGTTGATCGGCGCGGCGTGCAGCGGGAAGTTGAGGTGCACCATGTCCTTGCCGCTGCGGTCCTTTTTGCGGAGGATGACAAAGAGGACAAAGTCGTCGCGCGTGGCCGACGCGGCAAAGACGGTGACCTTGGGAATGCCGAGCAGGCGGGCGGGCTCGTCGAAGGTGTGCGTGAACTCGATCCAGGCGTTCTTGTCCTCGGCGTTGTACGTGAGCGTCTGGACCGCCGCGGGGGCGGCGTCCACGAGCCGGCCGCCCGCGCCCGCAAACAGCTCCAGGTACTGCGTGTCGGGCACCGGCCAGGCGGCGAGCTCAATGTCGTGCACGGGCGGCGCGTCGCCAAAGGGCAGCGTCGTCCAGCGCACCTTGGGGGTGTCCGTCTCCCAGCCGTTGTCTTTTTGGTCGCGCAGGTAAAAGTCAAAGAAGTGCTGCAGCTGCGTCGCCGACTCCGGCACGCTGTACAGCTCGTACCACTCCTGGTACGCGCCCCACTGGATCCATTTCTTGTCGTGCGGGATCTCGAGCCACGCCCGGATCGCGCCCATGTTGTGCAGGTTGCTGACGTCGGACCCGCGGATGTACGCCGGGCACTGGATCCGCGTCATGTCCACGCGCTTGTCGGCCCACCACGCGTTGATGGTCGGGCTGCGCCGGTACATTTCCGCAAAGTCTTCGACGCCCGACGCCGCCGGCCCGCGCAAAATCTCGGCCGTGATGAGGTCAAAGTTGGACATGCTGAACCACCCGCCGCGCACAAACTGCTCCCGGTACAGGTCACTCAGGCCTTCCCACGGCGCAATCGCCGCCAGCGACGGCGGCTGCTGCGCCGCCGCGTACCACTGCGCAATCGCGAGACACGAGTTGCCCGCCATGCCCACCTTGCCGCTGCACCACGGCAGCGCCGCCACGGCCTCGATGACGTCGTACATGTCCTCGGCGTCCTGCGAGCCCAGGACGCAAATGTGCCCGTCGCTGTTGCCCGCGCCCCGCGCGTCCACGCTCACCACCGCGTACCCTTTCGGGCACCACACCGCCGGGTCGAGCCCCTCAAACTTTTCCAGGCCGCTGAGGTCCGACCGCTTGACGCACGAGTGCCACACCGTCATCGGCAGCATGTCCAGCGAGCTGTATTTCTTGCCATACGGAGACCATCCCAGGATGGCGGGCACTTTCTCCGTGGTGTCGCCTGAGCCCTCTGGGCGATAGACGTCAATGTAGAGCCGCGCACCGTCGCGTACGACGATTTCGACGTCGTGGTCGAGACGAATGTCGCTCGTCAGGGCGCGCGTGTCCGGGCCAAATGGCTGTGCGCCGGCCTTGAAGAGTTCCGTCTCGCCCGGACGGAAGCCCGAGAAGCCATTCTCGCCGACCTTGCGCTCCTTGATGCGCTTGACCGCAGTCTGCACGGCGACGGGCATGATGTCGAGGGAAAAGAGTGTTCGTTTGAACAGCTGTCTAGAAGTGAAGGATGTGGTTAGGGTAGCACGGAAAGGGCAGGAGCTGGAACGGAGCTGGAAGAGAAAGAAAGAGCTATGCAAAGTTATCGCAGTCTGTAGATGGAAGGAGCGGTTGAGAGACAGATTGTGCTGCTTCGTAGTCTCATAGCCAGTCAACGTGAACGGCAAACAACCACAACTCCATATATACATGCATCAAGACAATGCCACAACAAGACTGCAATACGAACAGCCTCTGTCTCCATCTAAGCTCCCCGCATTAACTCCTCGGCCGCATAGCAGCCATACTTGTACTAGGCCCACCCCTCACGTATCCGTTTTCCTCCACACGCGCCCGATCCGAGGTCTGGCCGGAAGACTCCGTTTGGGGAAGAAATGCGGGGAACCAGCAGATGTAATCGGAATGGTGTTGGTTGTGAGTATACATATCCCTACCAGTTTGTGTCAAAAGACTCCGAGTAGCAAATCCGAGGATTCTGTTTGAGGCCACCGTCGCTGCCAAAGGCATTTTAATTCGCAGTTATTTAACCCATCGAGATATCGACACAAACAGAACTCGACGTTTAACATCCATCTGGAAGACACTGAACAATCTAGAAGACCAGAAACAATCCATCATCACCCCCCTCATCATTTACACATTCTACAGACAGCACAACCTCCCCACCTCGCCAACATGTCCACCACCACCACCCTCGAGGCCCATGGCACGTTTGGTGCGCAGTTTGAGACCAAGAACCTCGTCGACTTTGACACGTCGCGCGTCTACGGCGACTGGCGCGACGAGTTCCACCGCACCGGCTGCGTGGTGATCAAGAACGTCATCTCGCCCGAGCGCGCGCAGTACTACGTGGACCAGCAGCTGGCGTGGCTCAAGAAGTTCGACCTGGGCTTTGACGAAAAGGACCCGTCGACCTGGACGGCCGACCACCTGCCCGTGTCCTTCAAGGGCGGCATGTACTTTGCTTATGGGTGCACGCACGAGAAGATGGCCTGGGAAGCGCGCACGGAGCCGGGGGTCATCGAGGTGTTTGAGAAGCTGTGGGAGACCAAGGAGCTCATATCGTCGTTTGACGGGCTCAACATCTCCATGCCCAACCGCACGGACCTGACGTGGTCGCCGTGGCCGCACTGCGACCAGAACCCGCAGCGCAAGGGCATGCAGGCCGTCCAGGGCCTGCTCAACTTTGCGCCCAACGGGCCCCGGGACGGCGGCCTCATGCTGATGAAGGGCTCGGCCAAGCTCTTTGACGAGTTCTTTTCGCGCGAGCGCGAGCAGGACGACCACGAGGACGCGCCGCCGCCCGAGATCAAGTTCATGGACCTGTTCCTGTTCAGCAAAAAGGACGTCCAGTGGTTCCTCGACCAGGGCTGCGAGCTCGTTAAGGTCGACATGGAGCCCGGCGACTTTGTGCTCTGGGACTCCCGCACCATGCACTACGCCAAGTTCCCCGAGGGCGACCAGATCCGCCACGTGCAGTACATTTGCATGACGCCGCGCAAGTTTGCCACGGACGAGGCGCTGGCGGCCAAGAAGATTTGCTTCGAGAAGAGCTACGGCACCACCCACTGGCCGCACTGCAACATCCGGCCCTCGTCGGAGAAGCCGATGCGCAACGGCGAGGTGTGTCCCAAGTACCGCACGGAGCCGTTTGAGAAGCCCGTCGTGACGGACCAGATTCTGCGGCTCGCCGGCGTCAAGCCGTATTAGGCTGTATGTGGGCATGTACATGTAGAGTTTCTTTATGTTGAGAAGGATAGTTTGAATTCGACAAATAGAAACGCGTGACTGTGACATTCGCATCATATTATACATTATGTTGACATTTCCGTACACGTGTTTCACCGACGCCTTTCCTCGTTCAACAGGCTGAGGTTCCCTCGTAGAGAGCACGCACGTCGCCTTCCGTATGCGCCACCGTCAGACCGTCGTTCCACAGGTTCGTTGTCTCTCCCGCGCCCAGCCCCTTGTCAATCGGCAGCATCGTCCCCGCTACGTGGCTCTGCCAATGGACATCCGTCACGTCCGTCTCGCCACCCAGGTCCTGCCACACGCACAACATGATCTGGTCCGCCCGCAGGAGCCCGCGCACCGCAAAGTCGGTGGCACATCGGTGGCAGCTACCGCGCCGGCGCATGGGCTGCTGCTTGCCGTCCGTTTCTTTGTCGGCGAGGTCATAGTCGCTGTCGCATTCGTTGGCGTCCATCTCGTCGACATCACAGCCGCCGAGATTGTACATGTGGCGGGCGTGCCGGACGCTGGCCGCCATGGCCTCGCCCACGTGGCGGACGGCCATCTGGAGGGCAAAGGGTTTGGTTGCCCCCGACGCATGACAGTCTTGGCATGCGTCGACGGCCTCCCTGGCCATGTCGATCCACACCTCGGACTTGCGATGGTTGAGCAGGAGGTGCGGGCAGATGGCCAGGCTGACATTCGCCACCTCGCGGCGGGCCATCTTGACGGTCGTCTTGAGCAGGTAGCGGGCCTGCTCAATGCGCGGCACAATCGTGTATTTGACCGTCGTCTTCTGTACGTAGGGGTAGCTGCTCGTGCTGGCGCGGTCGGTCCTGGTCAGCGCACAGTCAGCCTTGATGGGCGCGAGCGCGCGCTGGAGACAAGACGTCAGTTGCTGGCGGCGTTTCATGACATCAGCTATCATGCTCTTCAACTTTTCTCCGTCTTGTCGCATGGCCATGTCGGCAGCCATTTCGGCAAAGCCGTTCTTGCGGTACTTTCGCTGGGTGGCAGTCACGTGTCCGCCATCACCGCTGCTCTCTCCCATTTCCTTGTTCGCGCCCTCTGCCTTGTCCAAGGACGCCAGCAGCCGTGCACGCTTCAGAGTCAGCTGTACATCCCGGTGCGTCAGACCAGCCAACGATGTTCTCTTGGACGACGACGCTTGGCCCATGAACCCGAGCGCGCGCTGGTACCGCTCCTCGGTTACAACTGCATCATTGTCTTCGGGGGATTCACACGGTATGCGGACATCGACGGCGCTGGCCATGATAGCGGTGCGCTGGCATGGTGCGTGAAGTGCCGCCTCCATTACCTTCGGGCCTTTCTTGTAGGATGAATTCTCTATGATAGCCACGTCCTTTGCGTGGCATTCCTCCGCCGTGGCCGAATGCAGAGCCGTGCATTCTGTGCACATGTAGTGGTCCGGAAGATCACGGGCCAGCGTGGACAGGAATGATATGCGCTCTGCCTGTGATCTTGGGAAACCGGTAGCCCCATCGTCAACTGCGAGCTTGGCTGGCGCATCTGTTGACGTGACCGGAGGAGGCGTCGGCACTAGCGTATCCGCCGACGACGACGAGTCGAGTTCATCAGCCATAATGACGAAGGACGATGATGATGGAAATAGCAAAAGATTGGAGATTTGTCCCATGTGCGTTTTGGGGACAGGATGCGGAACATAGGAGAATGATGGTGGGAAATTGTAATATTAGGTGCTGTGAAACTTTGAAATTGGAGCTCAGGGGACGCAAAAAAAAGGACAATAAAAAAAGAGAAACTGGCAAGGAGAAACCAGGTAGGGTACCTACATAAATTTTTGCCGAACCTGCTGCTCGTTAGCATGTAAGGTAGACGACGAATTTACTCAGCGAGGCCGTTGAAACATGATTGTGTCTGTTGGTCCGGTCTTGTGACGAAGCTGACAATGCATCAGGCTAACTAATGCGTGGTCAAATGTATATGTTCACTCTATTTGCACCAAACACACGTTTAAAATGTATGTCCTTTATTTCAAGAAATACTATTACTGAGGACCTCCCAGTGGCCGGTTATGGGACACAGCCTTTTCTCAACGTCGTCTGGTATATTGCCAGTATTACTGTGCATCGCCCAAATGATAACGGCGATTAGAGCAACACTTACCAAGGGAAAACCCCCGTATTAGCCTTGTTTGGGATATATTCGCAGGACTTATGTAACTGCCACTGGGGTGGGGCCCGTCTTTGTAGAACTATGGTCGATGATCAGACAATTTGGGCAGTTGCCCGTCATACGCTATTATACGTTCATGGCAGAACTAATAGATTTACACAGTTAGAAACGGACATGTTGCGTGACATTTTGAAGATTTCATTTTGCTAGTACATTTTCTCGTGATATGCAGCACAGAGCTACATTAGTCGTTATCATCGTTCTCGTCGTCATCCACACGCCAGGTAATCGTGCCATCAGGATGCCTACGGTAAAACCGTCCGGTCTCGTCCTGTGTCCAGTCGTTTTTGTACATGCTTCGATGACTTGAATCACTTTGCGACCCTCGCGACCGCGGAGCTTTTCGTTATTCTGCAGCCTCAAAAGAGACCGACCTCTGATCAGGATTGCATGTCTGCGCAACGTTGCCGAAAAGAGTACCTTGGCGTTCGTGTCATATTAGAGGGTTGGTCACACAGTAGTTCTGTTTGTCACGGGCATGTATCGAGGTCGCCAACGTTTTGACCGGTGTTCACTCCCAGTCTCTCAACCTGCTACTGCATCCTTTTCTTGACCGAATTAAGTGTCCATTTAAAATTCTATATATCGTAATCATGCCGCTTCCTTCTAAACTGTACAAACGTACCGCCCCGGCCCCCGGACTGGCCCTGCACCACCGATGAATTACACCGCCGGCTGCGCTCCGGCCTCACAGCAAGGCCACTCCTCCGATGGCTTATCCGGAGCGAGAGGCTGCCGGAGTATAGCCTTGCCCGGGCGCTTGAACAAACACCAGCCTAACGCTACTACCTTCCTTTATTCTTACTTCCTTCCTGTTGTCTCCTTGTTTTACCTTCTTTCTTTTCTTTTCCTTATTACCACTTGATAGGCCCTATTAGAGGGCTACTGCACACCCCCGGCACCTAGAAAGTGCTCACGCATAGATCTGTGGTAGTTTTATCCCCATGAGGGTTCTGCCTAGCTAGACGCCAATAGCCAGGACTGGCTGAGAAAGGCGGATAATAATAATAATAATAATAATAATCATGCCGTCTTTTTTTCCTTTTCTTTTCTCTTTTTTTTTTTTTTTTTTTTTTTTTTTTTTTTTGCTATCGCTCGCTCGCCCGCCGCTCAGCAGTTCCAGCCGCCGTCGACTGAGATGCACTGTCCGCTCACGTAGCTCGCATTGCTGCTCAGCAAAAACACAACCACCTCAGCCACCTCGGACGGCTGGCCCGTCCGGCCCACGGCCACCGCCTCGGGCGTCGTCGTCACTGTCGCCTTGCCGCCACGGGCCGCCAACGACGCCCGCAGCATTGGCGTGTCCACAAACCCGGGCGCCACGCAGTTCACGCGGATGCCCTGCTTGCCGACTTCCTTGCACGTCGCCCGCGTCAGGCCCACGACGCCATGCTTGGAGCTGCAGTAGGCGGCCGAGCCGATGGCGCCCATGATGCCCATGATGCTGGCCGCGTTGACAATCGACGCGTCCCCATTTATGCCCTTTTCGCGCATACTGGCCGTCTGCGCACGCATGCAGTGCATCAGCCCCGTCAGGTTGATGGCAATGTTGAGGTCCCAGTTGTCCTCGTCCTCATCGGCCACATTGTTCTTGTAGTTGGGCTTGAAGACGCCGGCGATGTTGGCAGCACCGTCGAGGCGGCCCAGCGCAGCCACGGCGTCGGTGATCCAGGCGTCGACGGCCTTGCGGTCGCGGACGTCGACAACGGCCGAGTGGACCTTGATGGTGTGGCCGGCCGCCTTGGCATCGGCCTCGACAAGAGCGACGGCCTCCTTGAGCAGGTCGACCTGGACATCGGCCAGAGACAGGTTGGCGCCCTGCTTGGCGAGGAGCTGGGCGGTGGCCAGGCCAATACCGGACGCGGCGCCAGTGACGACGATGTTGCTATCTTTAATAACAGGCATTTTGAGTGTGTGGGTCCGGGTGAAAGAAGGGGTGTTTGAAGATGTCGTCGTGGAAAGCTGTGAGAGTGAGAGTCGGTTGAAATGCGAGACTGGAGACAAGACGCTCTGCAGCTGGTCGAGTTCGAGGGGCAATGGCCTCTTTATACTAACATGATCGCTCTGTCCTTGCCCTGGCGCCTTCCCTTCTTCAGCTGGACTGCACCTTTTGGACTAGGCCATGACTACATCATGATTCCAATGAGTGCGCTGTCAACCATTGAAAGACGAGGGAAACGGTCGGGCATCGGACTTAGGAGGCACACCAGGACCCCTGCATCTGGAGCAGGAGAAAGAAATCCTTTCCCCAGTCGGCGCCAGTTCCTTTCAAGCTTCTGACCTCCAAAGCTACCCTTTGTGCCTTGTTGATGCAGTAGTGGGGTTGGAAAGGAGTTTAGCGGGGAAACATGACATCGAAGAGAACGAGCGACTCAGTGTTGGAGAATGGGAAAGAAAGTGGATCAAAATGCACACCCTCCGAAAGGTCCCTCTGATGTTTAGGGAGAGTAAGGCAAGCAATGAAGAAGGTCCAAGGTACGTTGTACTTCTTGATAGGCACCCGGACAGCTGATTCTCTTTATTAGGACCATAGCACAATTCTCCAACGTCGACTCATGTGTGCTTTGTCAGAGAAATGGCCATGGAGATCCAGGGATGCCCCACAGACAGACCTCTCGTGTTGCTTTCTTCGTTCTCATCGGCGTCTTCCTCATGTCGCAGAATACAGTTCGGGGCAGTCGGGCCAGTGACCACGGATGCTCGGCGTTGGGTGGTGACAGAACAACGGAATGCAATGCGGGGATAAGCATAACCGAGTCCGCCGTTAGTGGGCGTCTTGGCGGTATGTCTTCATTTTCGTTGTTGGACAATTGAGTTGGTCAGGGCTTTCGGAGTGGGGCTTGGCGCTATGATAGTTCAAAAACATTACGTAGTGTCGGCATCTCGGAATGTCTGGTCTTCGTAAATACGGAACAATATGAGTCTGTATTTAAATGTATCCCCCTTCCCAGCAGGACAAAGCAACTGACATCTTTCCAAAACCAATGCCTAAGATCTAAGACAACGATGCTAGATATCGTCTCACCGGTGCCATTCCAACAGGAGCCGGGGTAATATTCACTCTCTTTACACTCGCGTCGCGGTCTCATCTAGGAGGACTGGTATCTGAAATCGTTACGATTGGAGAGGACGTATCCGGAAACAAGCCTTGCGGCATAGATTCTTGTTCTCTTCGATAGGTACCTTGGGCTTGGTCCTTTGATATTGAATCGTATTTCTTTATTTCAAAAATTCTTTCTATTTAATGCCTCTATAAAATAGTTGAACTACATAAAGTATAAAGTTAATTCTTCAAGCTTTCGTCATACCGTTTTTTAAGATTCTTGGCGATTTCGATATTATTTACAGCTCTCTCGCGAGAAGCTTTCGCTCGTCGTTCGAGCCAAGCATTCCGGTCATCTACGAATACCTTGAAGCGCTCTTCACGTTTCTGGATATTCTGCTTCTGTAGGTCGGTGAGCGGTCTGGCTTCTGCTGGTTCCGGTGCAGGCTTAATAGTAGGTCTATTCGGCAGCCTCTCGTCCAGTGGCTGGATCGTCAGCTTGGGTCCAGGCAAGGTCTGGTACCAATAAGCCGTAGTTGACCAGTCATCCCGCAGGTGGTTCGCATGGCCGTGCTCGAGCTGCACCTTGATTTTCTTGTCGAATCGGACTGGATCTGCGAGATGCCAGCGGTACGAGACCTGATGGTTCGGCACGTCTTCCTCGTGGATGATTGTACCGCAAAACGGATATGCGTTCTTTTGCATACCCCATCCTTGACTGAAGTAGTCCTCGCCACCCGTACCGTGCATGCTTGGGGGCCAGGTATCGTCGTCGATGAAGATCATATCATCACCTTCACCCCACCACGTGCCTTGGTGGTGGAGGACAGAATGATTGCAACCAATATAAGTGCCGGAGCCGGTGGTCTCAAGAATGGTGTAACCCTCCCCGGTCAGGTTGGGCACTTGGGTTTCGAGGCTGTTGGTCTGCATCTCATTGGGAGCCCAGCCGTTGGTGGGGTTCTCGCGACGCCAGTGGGCGTGGAAGTACAAGATCTCCTTGGGGTCGAAAGGCTGAGGCAGGAGCTCATAGTCGATGTAGAAGTACTGGAAGTACGCGTGCTCGCCCTGGTTTTCAATCTCGATGCGGGCACGCTTGTTGAAGGGCATCGTCAGGTAGCAATTGAATGCAGCCGACCCGCCGTACTTCTTCTCCTCGGAAGGCTTCACCGAGACAGTGAAAGGGAGGGACTGGAAATTGGCAGCCATGGAGTGGCCCAAGCAAAAGAAGTCACCGATCGGGGCAATGACATTGGGTGTCTCCGAGTCGTCCCAATACATCTTGATGATGACCTTGCGGTAGTAATCAGGATCGCTGTCCTCGTAGCTGAGGCCAAGCGCATTGTGAATTTCCATCATGGCCACACCTGACTTGGAATAGGGAATGAGGCCGGGACCTAAGATGCGGCGGCATGTCTGCACAAACCAAAGGTGCGTAATCTTGCCCGGACCTTCAATGTTGGCCAATGTAGCAGTCTCACCGGGGAGTACAACAAACGCATCTTCGTTGAGCCCGGTCTGGTCGAAGCTGGAAATGCGAGCAGTGCGTCCATTCTTGCGTATGGCGACCGAGGACAGTAAATCGCCACCGAGAAGCGTTGAAGACATAGTTGCTGGATTGGAAGGTGATTTCAACGATGTTGTTCGATATGGCTCGCGACACAGCTGTGAGAAAGAGAATTTTTCGTTGCTAAAATTTGTACGAGCTGTTAAAGTTTGTAGCCATTGATTTGGAGATCGTGAGGCAGTCTATGGTAAATATATATACAACGTCCATACATAACTATGACGGTCGGGTATAATCATCTGTTTGATAAAACAGACTTAGGCCCGAGAACTCCGAGATCATTGACGATTTGGTTATTGTGAAGCAAAAAAGATCATTACAAGTCTGTGTATATTGGGACACGTCGCGGACCTAAGACCAAAGTTCCGATTCGGTCATGGGAGTTCCCTCTGTATTTATTTATTTATTTATTTTCATGAACAATGGAGAAAAATAGCTGAACCCACATGTCCCACCTCCCAAATCATCCAATCCGGAGAGGATGTGTTTTTTCTCCGCACCGAGCGCATTCATGTGTTCAAATAGAGTACCGAAAATTCTTGTACAGAGGTCGCGGAGTAAATGACTAGCACCGCGAGCACAGCTTTATGACGCTGTGCCTGTGGGTCGCGTGTGTCACGCGTGACGTGGGTGCGGAAGCGCAATTTTTCTATTTCCGTATGCGGGGGAGTGGGCGGTTTGGTAGATGTCGCCGACAAACGACCGACAAAATCTCTCGTGTGGAGAAACTTGACTCGCTGTCTTGACATAAGCTTTCGCTGATGCGGGGATTGCTGCGGAGAAGACCTAGCCCAAGCTGGATGTATTTACACTCTCAGCATGTGAAGCTAGTCGATCGTGTATCTAGACGTTGGCATTGGCCTTGCATGGGGTCCCCATGGGCCGTTTCGAATAAGAATCACAATTCTAGATCCGGCAGGCTACGGTGATTCCGTCGTGACGACAATTAGAGCGAGCGTTTCTCCTTCACACAGAAACCTCTCAGGTCAATAACATTGGAGTATTGATCAGTGACATTCGTACGAGTTGGGCTGACTTGTGTTTGAGCTATAAACCCTCTTAGTTCCGCGACACTGAAGAGTCTCACTTGCATTCCATCGACACCAGCTATTATTCTCTTTACTTGATTACACACCGAGCCTGGCTTTTTTCTGAATCCTATACACCAGTCTGTCTTTAGACACTCAACCGCTAAGATGGGTTGGCAACTCAAGAAGCCCGATGATATCGCGGGCAAGTCATGGCCTGCTATTCTTGTTGGCTTGTTCGTCGCCTTCGGTGGTGTGCTCTATGGGTATGTTTCTTTTACTGGAACCCTGCCAAGAACAAGACACCCATTAACGTTCTATGCAGATACGATACAGGCACGATCAGTGGCATTCTTGCCATGCCGTACTGGGAAGATCTTTTCTCGACCGGCTACCGAGACTCGTCTGGCCATCTTAATGTCGACTCATCCCAGTCTGCGGCCATTGTTTCGATTCTTTCTGCTGGCACCTTCTTCGGCGCCTTGAGCGCTGCCCCCATCGCCGACTTCATTGGCCGTCGCTTCGGCCTTATTGCTTGCTCCTGCGTTTTTATCTTTGGTGTCATCTTGCAGACGACAGCGACGGCCATCCCTCTGTTCCTTGCCGGCCGCTTCTTTGCTGGTCTGGGACTCGGCATGATTTCGTCCATCAGTACGTAAAACCCATCTGTCTTTCCCTTGGAAACATTTGCCCAGTAGATTTAGCTTTCAACTAACTGACCCAAAGTCCCTCTGTACCAATCCGAGACATCCCCCAAATGGATTCGTGGTCTGATTGTCGGCACCTACCAGCTGTCCATCACCATCGGTCTCCTGCTTGCCTCCATTGTCAATAACGCGTCAAAAGATCGGAACGATACGGGTTCGTATCGAGTTCCTATTGCTGTCCAATTTGCATGGGCTCTGATCCTCATCTGTGGCATGTTTGTCCTACCGGAAACTCCGCGTTACCTGATCAAGAAGGACAACCACGCCGCAGCTGCCAAGTCCCTGGCCCGCCTGCGTCGCCTCCCCGAGGACCACGAGTCTGTCCTCGCAGAACTTGCCGAAATCCAAGCCAACCACGAATATGACCTCTCCCTCGGCAAATCCTCCTACGCCGACTGCTTCAAGGGCAACTATCTCAAGCGCCTCATCACTGGATGCTGCCTCCAGGGTCTCCAGCAGCTGACGGGCATAAACTTTATATTTTATTATGGCACGCAGTTCTTTAAGAATTCCGGGTTCACAAACTCCTTCACGATCAGCTTGATCACAAACTGCGTGAATACGGCGTCGACGTTTCCGGGCCTCTACGCCATTGAAAAGTGGGGCCGCCGCCCGGTGCTGTTTTGGGGTGCGGTGGGCATGTGCACTGCACAGTTTATTGTGGCGATCCTCGGCACTACGACAACGACACAGGATGCCCAGGGAAATATCATCGTGCTGAACGAGAGTGCGCAAAAGGCCGCCATCGCCTTTATCTGCATCTACATCTTCTGCTTTGCCGCCTCTTGGGGGCCTATTGCTTGGTGAGTCCGCCCCTTGTTGCTCATTCTTTGCGTGCACGTTGTCTAATACGTCCGTTTCATCCAGGGTTGTCACTGGTGAGATCTTCCCCCTTAAGATCCGCGCCAAGTCTCTGTCCATGACTACGGCCACCAACTGGCTCTTGAATTGGGCTATCGCGTACTCGACTCCGTTCCTTGTCGACTATGGTCCGGGTAACGCAAACCTCCAGTCGAAAATATTCTTCGTCTGGGGTGGGTGCTGCTTCGTCTGCATTGCGTTTGTTTACTTTTTGATTTATGAGACAAAGGGGCTCACTTTGGAGCAAGTTGACGAACTGTATGAGGAAGTGAGCGTGGCGAAAAAGAGTATCGGCTGGAAGCCGACGGTGTCCTTCAGGGAATTGCAGGAGACAAAGGTTGTCCCGCACACGGAACAGGTCGACGATGCAGCCGCCGGCGCTGCGCAAGGTTAGTTCCGACCATTGCCCCCGCTGTTCCTACATCGAATGCTTTGCATTTGCAGGAATACGCAAAACCGTACCAGTTTTTCTTTGCCGCCCTTCAAACCTGCTACTGCAAATCAAATATACGTAGGAATAAACTGGCTCGTCATCACCAAAAGGCTCACATTCTCAAAGTGCATAAAATATATTCTTGTTCAAGTTTATGTAACGAGGTAAAGTACCTTTGCTTTTCACAACTTCTGCACTACGCAACTACCAATTTACGTAATCTTCTCTTTACATGGAGCTGGATGAACCGCAATAGGCTTGGCGAAGGGTTCATTCTAAATGTCGTGCTACATGCCATTGCATACATATATCAATACATGATCTGACGGTCAGTATAGCGACATCGAAATTAAACAACGTTACTAAACATATTGTACTGCCGTCTAATAATAGGACTTGACTTTTCCACTATCCAAAACAAGGCTACATAGGTGATAATTTTCCGGGCTATGCGTTGCAATGTCGCCTGTACACAGCAATGGCATACTACCATATGTTTTAACACCAGCTTGATCCGAGTGGCGTGAGCGTAATACCCTTGAACACGGCACTTCCACTATTGGCCTGCAGTTCAATGCCCCTGGATTCCTGGTAACGAGGCCAAACAGTTGCTGTGAATACTGTACCATCCGCGGCAAAGATTTCCAAACTAGAGCGGTCAATGAACAGGTCGAGATCCAGTGTCTCAGATGCACCATCAATGATGGCCCACCACGTCCCTGCCTGGCCGTATCCAGCATTGGTGGTGTCCAGAATCAGCGTGTGGTTGCCGGGAAAGTAGGTGAGCAAGACAGATTCCGCCGCAGAGCTGAAAAGAGAAAGGCTAAAAGATGACGCAGTCGTCGATTTCATGTCCACTTGCAGCTGTAGTCGGGCGGCTTGCTCACTGCCCAAGCTCGTAGCTTGGCTTTTGATCGTCTTGGGACCTAGGTTCTGAGCCTTGCCAGATGCCAGGCTCGCCACCTCCGAAACTGGCTTGCTGCCGAGGCCACCGTTGGAACGGATAAACAGTTCGCGGGTGATGGACTGCTGTCCAGCCCAGCCATTGATGCGGCTTGGCCACTTGTCTGTGTCCCAATTGCCCATCCATGTGATGGCTAGGTTTCGGCCCGCCTCGTCCTTGTACCACTGCATAGCATAGCTGTCCGGCCCGGCGTCAACAATGCCGCTCGACTCGCTGACAAACACCGTACCGTTGTACGTGCCAACGTGGTACCAGCCCAGGCTGCGGCCGCCGTAGAATAGGACCCACTTGTCGCCGACCGGGAAAAAGTTGGGACACTCCCACATGTTGCCTGTGCTGCCGTCCCCCGAGAACAGGACGCCTACATAGGTCCAGTCCACGAGATCCGTCGAACGGTACAGGTGCACTTTGCCGGTGACGCTGTCACCGGAGCCGATAACCAGTTTCCAAACATTGTCGATTGTGTCCCAGAATACCTTTGGATCGCGAAAACCACTCTCTGAGTTCGCAGGGGGCTTGGCGATGACGGGGTTGTTTGAATCGAGTGTGAATGTTGTGCCTTGCGAGCTTGCTGCGGTGGAGACGACCTCCTGCACGGCACCCGGGTGGAGAGCAGTGTTTGTGAAATCCGTGAAAATGAGTCGCAAGTCCCCCGTGGAATTGTCGCGAACCGCGCTGCCTGTGTAGCGACCAGACGTGTCCTGGGGATTGTTGGGATACGGCGGCTGCAGGGCAACGGGTAGCTCGCGCCAATGGACGGCATCGGTGCTTTGCGCGTGGGACCAGTGCATGGGACCCCAGAGTGGCGCCGCCGGATTGTACTGACTGAAGAGGTGGTGCTTGCCATTCCACTGTATCAGACCAGACGGGTCGTTGATCCAGCCTTGGTACGGTGTGTAATGAAATTGGGGACGCAAGGGGTCCGCAGCATAGAGCGAGCATGCCTCTGCGCTGCCAGCGGCCGGTTGGTTGGCCTGGCCGAGAACGTTGAACGTCAGGTGGTTGTCGCCAAGTGCCGCACAGCCAGTGCGCACATCATCAAAGTTGATGTGGCCAAATGCGGCGGTACTGTTGTCAACGACAAGGAGGTGGACAGCCTGGCCGGCCCATGCACTGGTGTCCCACGTAATGCGGATGAGCGCCTCGTCATTCTGTGGTGTCTGTTTCAGGAGAATGTGGCCGTCGCTGTCGCGTACAAGGGCCACGTAGACATTGTCTGGATCGTAACCGCCACCAATGAGGAAGCTCAGCACGTTGCTGGCTTGAAACGAGCTGGATTTGAGTTGCCCAACAGCGGTGTCGCCGTTCTGGGCATAGCCCCACAAGAAGAATTTGCCATCTTGACTAAATGGTCCACCCCAGAAGGAAGAGGTGTTGGTGACAGAAGACGAGCCAAAAGCGTCGCCGCTGACAATCGTCCAGCCGTCGAGTGTGCCGCTCTCGAACCCCGGATTCACCGGACCAGGGTACTCACGGCCGCCACAGCCACGAGACTGAAGGGCGGGCACGGCCGCTGCGCCGAGGACGTAGCTGAGAAGTATCTGGGAAAGATAAAGGGAAGGATGCATCTTGGATCTCATATGAGTTTTGCGAGTATCTTGAGTTGTGACTTGGAGTTTTACATACTATCCCGGGGTGAGCGACCGCCCTTATATGCCTCTTTTCAAATAAGCCTCTATTACTCGAGCACATCCAGGCACGGCGATCTTATGTCAAATGGTCATGTCAGATGGCTAATGCTCCATGTTCAGGACCAGCCTTTATTGCTCATTTTCCCCACGATCTCCAACTCCTTTGGTGCGGTATTATTTTTTATTGAGAAATAAAACCAGTATAAAAACAAAAAGGGTCTTATCCTCAACAGACATCGCGATGGAACTATCGTGCCGAGGCTAAGTTGCTACTATGTTCATCAAAACAGTCACGCTGTCCACGAGAAGCAATGACGGTTGTAGGCACAGTCTTTTCCATGACCCAGGGCCGCTGAGTACTATGCGGGGAAGTAGAAGAAGCATGTTCATCGCTTTAAAATTCGCTGGAATAATACAGTCGTACACCTTGCTTCATAAAACATACTTCGGACGTGCAGCATGCAAATAAGCTGGGGATTGTGGGGTTTGAATTCAACCCTTTTTAGATCCACGGCGACTGAAGGCCGTCGTCTTCCAGAATAGATGTTGGAGGTCCGTGGGGTAAAGGGGACTTTCTCAGCTGGACTAAAATTGGCACAATGAACCCGGGGCTTCCGTTAACACTTTCCTTATTCCTTTCTCCTCTCGTCGTGTGCCCACCAACATCGCGATTCGGGTTGCCGCATTGGGCGTTACGGTGACGTCAAAACACAATTTCGCGGACATCTTGGTTCCTCCGCGACAGGTTATTGCTCTGAGAAAAAGGTTTGTGGGTCTGGCACGTGCCAATTTTTGGATCTGGAATCTAAGTAAATCGCACCTCCACAGATCCAACTCTTTTTGGATTTGTTGGTCCAGGTTTTCCCCACCAAGGACAATGCCGTAGCCTCTTACCTCGCTAGTTTTTCTACATGGCTTTTGAGGGTTCCTGTTTTTTCTCGGTGGTGCGGAGGCGACTCTCCTGACAAGACAGGGTCGAGGTCAATGTCAGAAACCGCGAATATTTCTCCAGCAACCACTTTTGGTCTGAAACCCCGCACGATTGCACATTTCTGGGGATTTCTCCATATGCTCCAGACGCATGTGGTCTTCAGACATTAACTGATACTGGGGTTCAATTTAATACGTACCTTCGCGGAGTTGACGGCCTGTTTCCAACTCGCGTTGTCAGTCTCAATATTAACCCCGACGAACACGGCCGATCCGCACAATCCAAGACAAACTCCACCACAGATGTCAGGAGAACTTTGCGACTCGGAATTCGGCGAAATGCAGGATCGCTCCTCTGAGCCCCTAGCGGACGTCGGCCGACTGGTGACCCATTCTGCGAATACGCGGAGGAAGACGCGGAGTCGGATGACTACTGCGTGCAACGCTTGCAGAGCCAGACGAACAAAGTGCGATGGCCGTAAGCCGGCCTGCACGTTTTGCCATGGCCGCAACATTGTGTGTCACTATGAGCATAATGCCACTGGCCATTCATCCAGGTACGCAGCGACTCACCGCTCTGGGCGACCGATACGACAAAACAATTACACTGTTTCTGACTGACTTAGGGTTGAAAATGAGCTTGCCGCCATCAACCAGCGCCTTGAACATATCACCAGCCTTCTGCCGTCCAGCCAAGGGCAGTGCTGCAATAATACGCCTCGAGTCTCCACGGCCACGGCAACGGCACCGGGCCAAGCCAACGATGTGTTTACCGGCCAGGAGAAGTTGCCGTTCCAGCTCCTGGGAACAGCCTCAATAATGACCATTCTGGGCCTCGAGCCCGGCTTTTCCCAAGACCTCATCAGACTGGAAAAGGCTGTCACTCTCACTGGCACCGGCAATACAATTCGATTGCGTGTGATACGGCAACAGGAGGCTATTGAGTCACTCGCTGCGTTTTCGACATATGTCCACAGCTGGTACCCGGTGTTGCGCCCAGGCTTCTCCGAACGCTACTTTGGTGTCATTACTGGGCCTCTGACCCCGTGCCCAGAGTCGTGTCTCGTGCTGCTCGTTACCGCAATTGGTGCCCTTGCTCGGCAGGATCATGCCTTGGGAGGTGTCTCGCACGACGGCAGCGATATTAGTGAACACTACTTGGACGTTGCTATGATCTCGCTCCCTACGGTTCTTGCCGACAGCAGCATTGAGAGCGTGCAGTCCCTCGTCCTGCTGAGCATTTACTACAACTGTCTTTCCAGGCCATGGCAGGCCTATCAGTACGCCATGATTGCGTCGTTCAAGGTCCAGAATCTGCTCAAGTGTATGGACGAGAGCGACCGAGACGGCGAACTGGGTGAGCACGCGAGGAGGGCGTACTGGGCCGTTCTCCTCGTGGAAAGCGAGCTCTGCGCTCACTTTGACGTGGTGGACAGTGGTATCTGGAAATATGACGACGAACTCGCTCTACCCGACAGTCGCCGTACGTGGCAATTTGATGTCGAGGAGGGTTCACCCGAAAGCATAACCACACCACCAACAAGAAACATTTTGGCTGCGAACCTGCATAGCTCCGACAAGACACATTCCTATTTCTTGGCCGAGATATCGATGCGGCGAATGCTACACCGCTGCAACACGGCCATTCGACGAACAACGGAAGGAGAAATCGTGTATGCCGCAAATATTGCGCTGGAGCTCGAGCTCCAGCTTGACGATTGGTACGGATATCTACCAGAGATCGTCCGCTTCCATGACCATGATTTGAACATGTTCGCATCCGCAACCGGCTTTCCTGCTACCGAGGCGCTCGGCAATTTTTTGCGGGTGCAATACTACTGTTGCAAAATATCCATCTACTGGCCCGCCGTGTATCAAAGCATACGAGACGGAACGGCTACCAACACGGCGCTCAAGCACTGCGAGCGTTTTTTCCACGCTTACACCTTGATGATGCCGAGTATGGTCACATGCATCCGTGACTGCTTTGTCAATCGATGGACTCTTTATTCCACCATTTTCATGACGTCTATGGCCGTCATACGCGCGGCTGAGGTTCCATGCCTGTCCCGCGGCTGCGCTGTGGACTGGGAGCGGATTCTCCAGTGTCTCAGATTAACAGAGGGGGTGGACCGACGGGTCATCCAAGCCAGTCCATCCCTAACACTTCTCGACAGTGTGCTTGCCCTGAGGTTGTCTAAAATACAGTCTCTTGGAACGAGGAGCGAGGAACAGTGAAGCCAGGTCAGGTCTTGTCGAATGAAAATCATCATACCAGGAAATTATCACCATAATTTAACTTATGACCTCATTTGAACTCCCTTTTGTAAAAAAATCAGCTGTTGTAATTTCATTTAATTTCACGTATTGTAATTTTCAAGGTGCATCTTTAAATACAAAGTATTTATTGAATATTGCTTCATAGATGATATAATATCCGAAGCCTTTCTCAACCCGGCTTCCTACGGATCGTTCGTCCCTAGACCATCCCAAACGGCAATACTTTCAAAGGTGGAAGTGTTCTTCGTGCCCGTCGCGAACGCGCTGATTCCACCAAAATCCGGCCCATGGCCTTCAGAGTACACCATGGTGGCCAGAGCGAAACGGTCGTTGGCAAAAATCTCCAAAATGTTTCCATCCGAGAAAATTCGGAGGTGGAGCTTTTCCAGCACCACATTTCCATCGTCGTCGCCAGACTCGGGCTTTTTGAAAAATAACGTAAAGGGTCCGGCGTCGGGGCACTTGTTCACCATCTCAGCCGTATTGGAAGCTGAACGGTCAACGGTTATGGTCTCTTCCATAACAGCGAAGATAACCGATGTTCGGATGGAAAGGTCGCTGTTGTGACGCAAATAGAAACCGACAGTTTCGCATCCAGAGCTGATGGATATTGTCGCCGCCAACTCCCAGCTCGTAGAATGAGTCTCGTAGATGAACTTGTGCGAGACGTCCGTGGTCAACGGCAGTGATACAGAGGCTCCGATCTGAAACGCTTTGCAGACCACTGCGTCCCGGAACTGCATCACCTCGGAAATTGGCCGTATGCCCAGTGTGAGCAGTGTCTTTGAACCGTCTGGCTCCGTGCTGGCAATTTCAAAGGGCGCCATGTCGGACAGCTCGCTGTGCAAGGGCTTCTGTACCCCTCGTATCCGGAGAAGAAATATTTCGCGGGGCAGCGCGAGACTGCCGTTCCAGCCCTTTTCTTTCGCGACATCCATTGGAATGTCGTCCTCTGGTAGCCACGCGTGAACAATGCGACGGCCCGACCTTTCATCCAAAAATGAATTTGCAGCATACAACGGCCCATGGTCAAGGTACCCGCCATGCTTGTACTCGAGCTTGACGCCTTTGTGACCCGCCCCTTTGAGCTTGCCCGACATCCACACCTGGGTCCTGACCGTTCGAGACGGAGCTCTTACAGGTTGCTTAAAGTTTTTCACGTGGTTTTTCTCAATGTCCCCTTCCGCACCAATCACCAGAAACTCACGAGTGTCCGAACCGTTCTGTAGCGTAACAATGTTTGTGCATTCCCAGTTGACGCCGTAGTTGCCGCTCCACTTCTTCGAAGGCTGGAACCTCAACGGTACATCCACCAGAGGTCCCACGTACTGCCAGTCATGTACGTCGCTGCACGGTATTTTGTACAGAAATGTCGTAGGCCCGGTGTCCTGTATACCACCTGACACCAACCCGTAGAGGACGTTGTCAGTCGTACCCAGAGCTTGGTCCAGCGCAGGCGACTTGGTCACGAAAGGATCCCGGAATCCAGTCACCGTAAGACCTCCGGGCTCGCCATTCAAAATTGGATTCCGAGGCGCCTTTGTCCAGCTGTTTCCGCCGTCGGACGACAATGCTATGGCTATGCCGGCCGCATCCCGTGGATACGGTGGCGTGCTCCAGTGAAACGGGAGCCGCTTGACCGAGGAATACGCAACCTTCAGCGTTTGGTCAGACTTGTCAACCGGAGGTACCCAGCAGCCCGTGAATACACCATCTCGGTCGTACACCGCCCCGGGAACGATTGCGGGAGAAGTCTTGGCCAATGTCCATACAAGCATGTCTTTTGAGACAATGTGACCCCAGGACATATTCCCCCATTCGCAGCTGACTGGGTTGCCTTTTGAGGGTGTTAGTCAAGTTTTATAAGATGGGCTAAGTCTCGACCATTTCTTTTTCCTTCTCCTTTCATTCATTCCCACGGGGAAAGGTCACCTGTTGCGAGTCACACATACATTGGTAGAAAAGGTGATACAGCTTTGTATGAGGATCATAACCTGGAGCACATGGATCATTGATCCAAGTATTTGCCGTGAAATGAATATGGGGCCGGACTCCAAGCCGGTTCGCTGCCGTTGATGCCATGCTCCTTGCCTTGCTGGGACGATAAAGTGTGTCGGTTTGCTTTCCCTTCTATGGTGCTGCCTCCTCCGGCTTCACTCTGCCTCTTTACTGACTTTCCTCTCTCTTTTATTTATCCCATCATATCGCTACTGAACACCAATCTCTTGCAGATTGTAAAAACTAATCGCACGGAGCTCCGGTTCGTACATTGACACGAAGTGTCACCTGACCCGTGAAACTGCCAAGAGAACTACAGACAAACTTCGCGGCCTGATCAATCGCGGAGTTGTTTGTAATTCCGCGACGCGGTGCCGCTAGGAACAACTACATGTAGACGTTTGTTGTTAAAATCTTGCTAATGGCAGTCACCTGTGCATCATTTCCACTAGCGTCCAAGCCACGCCACACTGCCATGACACACTGTTCAATCGCCCGATCTCCGCGATGGATGTCTTTTTGTGGGGCATGGAGACGAGACAATGAGGTGGGCTAGCCTGGTTTCCATATCCACGCGCGCGAATAAAAAAAATCCATCAACTGCATTCGAAGTTGTAACCGGTCGACATCTCGAAAGTCGCTCTTGTGTTATGATCACAAAGAAATCCGGGGTCTAGCTTCTTAACCCCCGATTGGGTCTCCTTGTGCCCCTCGACAACCCCGGTTCACCCCATGGAGCCCCGCGAAATGAAGTCGTGATTTGAATTCAAACGCGCGCATATCATAGAGTCACCTTGTGCCGTATCTACTCTATAAAACACCGTCGACTCCGGGGTCGTCTTTCGACAAACCACCTTGGCGATCCCCAGTATTTCGAAGAACTACGAAAAGAGGCAAAAAACATAGGCACATTGTTACTCAGCACAATATACCATTTACTTGGTCGCTTCAAAGATGACTCTAATTCATGGGTAATGTCGACTCCAATCACCACTGTCCATCCTTCCGTTTTGTTCAGCCATTAACTATCTCATCGCCAATTGTGCAGAGTTGATTACTCTGTTGTCAATCCTGACAACAAATGGCAGATTCTCAAATCTCAGAAGAGGTTTGCCTTCTGGGGTACGTCTGTCAGTGTCGTACATGACTTGCCTCCACAAACATGTTATAACTAATATGCCGGACAGCACTTTTGATATCTGCCGGTGTGGTCATGCAAGGTTTTGATATCGTGGCGGGAGGCCAGCTGGCTTCTTTGCCAGCCTTCAAAGAAAAATTTGGCATCAAACACGACGGTACTTACATTATTCCGGCGCACTACCTCTCCGCCTGGAACTCCATTGCGCCCGCGACCGAAGTCGTTACAACTTTCATTTTTGTACCGCTTCTAGATAAGTTCGGCCGCAAATGGGGCATTCTCGCTGCCATGCTTATATCATGTGCTGGTGTTGTTCTCCAACAAATGGCAGACAATTGGCGAGTACATCTGGCTGGCCGGGGCGTCAACGGCATCGCCATCGGAATGATGTTTACAATTTCACCATTGTGGATCGGCGAGACATGTCGCCCGGAGCTCCGTGGCTTCTTCCTTTGTTTTTTCAACACCAGTATTGTCGTTGGACAGTTTGCTATTGTCATAGTCGCCGAGGGCAGCAGCCATATCACCACAAAATGGCAGTGGTGGCTCCCTGTTGTTGCCATGTACTTCTTCCCTCGTAAGTACGCCCCCGGTTTGTGAGACGCCGAATCGTTTGGCTGACGTAGCTAACAACTATAGTCCTCCTGACGGTAGTATGGCCCTGGTTTCCAGAATCACCATACTGGCTGATTCGCCATGGCCGCCCCGACGATGCGAAGAAATCATTGCGCCGTATCTACGGATTCAAGGAAGCCGAATACTACGACATCGAGGTAACTCGGATTCAGGAAGAAATCCGTCTTACCAGCCAGCTGCACGGCTATGACGATTCCAAGCCACCTCGGCGCTTCTTAGGAGTACGAGTCGAAGAGGAATTGCAGTGTTTTGATAAAATGAACCGAAAACGCACATTCACGGCAATCTTCTGCGCATCAGCACAGCAAATGATCGGTGCAACATTTGTGATTGGATACGCAACGTACTTTTTGCAACTCATTGGCATCGGCAACTACTTTGCGGCTTCTTCTGCCCTCTACGCCGTCATGCTGCTGTCCAGCATTGCGGCCTTCCCCCTTACCGAAATGTACGGTCGCCGATTTCTCATTGTTCGCCCTCAGTTCGTCTTGTGTTTCATGCTTCTCATTATTGGCATCTTGGGCTGCGTTCCCAACAAGGCCAAGGCAAGCTGGGGCATCGTGGCCATTCTTTATGTTTGGGCAATCATCTACCAGCTATCGATCGGCGCGACCGGCTTCGTGTTAGCCTCTGAGGTTGCCACAATGAGACTTAGGGCGGCGACACAGGGTCTGGTCACCATTACGAACTCCATTTGGGGTCTGATTAGTAAATTCCTCTCCCCGAAGACACGCGCCATTGCTGAGAAACTCATTCCGCTGACTTTGAATGATCTAGTGCAATTCACCGTCCCATACATGATCAACACAGATGCAGGGAATTTAGGAGGCAAGGTTGGTTTTATTTTCCTTGGTCTTGGACTCATGGCTGCTGTCGGTGGCTATTACCTGTTTCCAGAGACGAAAGGCCTTTCGTTTGAACAGATCGATGAGCTCTACGCGATGAAGGTACATCCTAAGCACTTCAAGAAAGTCGCGGAAGAAGCAGCTGGCCGCCACATCATCCCCGAATTCAATATGCCCTCCGTACTTGCCGACAAGGAAGGTGTCCAGGTCGAGACCGTTTAGGAAGGGAGACGTTTATACATATGAAGCCAAATATTGCATCATCGTCAGAAACATGACAATGACTTGCAATTTGACTATCCTTAGTTTAGATGGGGCAGGGAGGACCTGTACAGATTACGAAGCTTATATGTAATAACAAGGGTAATTGTTGCCTATTATTTAAATCTTGAACGCCGGCACTTTACGTGTATTTTTTTTTTCGGTCATTCCGCCTATGTGTCGAGGTATGGTGAAAATCGCACGGTTAAAGCCGCGTTGGGGCGTTGTGCCACAGTTTCACTGCCTGCTAGGGGCAGCGTGGTACTGCCAAGTGGCATCCAGATTCAGCCAAGTGCAGCCAAGTGCAGCCAAGTGCAGCCAAGTCTTCTGCATATCTCCTGCCAAGTAGAACCCCCTTAAATGTCAGAAGATGTGTCCTGCATATGAAATTACGCCCGGTGCAGGATCTGTCCCATTCCATTAAGGACAAAATACAGTCTATGAAACCTCAATGCTGAGGCTTGAGCCCGATGAACATCGTATTGGACCTCTCCTGCGGTGAAACTCTCTAACAGCCAAGACAATTATGAGAATCGTAGGTTGTGTCAAACGAACCGATAGCAGACTGAAAGATTGAATTTTGTGGTACAAATTTGTCTTTATTACTTCCTCCTGAGTGTTTTTTTTCTTGGTATTGACGCTATCTTGGATGAGGTCATACGAGATCCACGGTATAAGAATAAGCTGGCGCATTGATTTCTTCTCTACACCACGTCGGCCGTTCATTCCTCTTTTATTAACCTATTCTCGCCTTTTGCACTTATATAAGGAATGCACATGTTATTTTTTTCCCCTTCTTTTCAGTTTAGAATATTTAGTCTATTCTTTTATTCCCATCTTAGTCTCGCATTCTTTGTTTTCGGATACTACCAATAACCTGCCCGTTCTATTTTTTGACAAACAAAAACACACCATGAGTAGTCGGGTACTACTAGTGTCAATTCTGGCAAGCAAGGCCCTCGCGAACTGTGCATACGGCACTACACTTCATCCCCGTGCCGAAGGCGAGGTGAAGGTTGGTAACTTTGGTTACAATGGTGTCTATGTATGTGACTGGATATAAAAGAAGAATGACAAAAAAGGAAAACAAGAAAGCTTGTATCACTGTACTGACTAAATAGGGACCAACAAACTGGCAAAATCTGAATGCGGCCAATACCCAATGCGCTCTGGGCACACGTCAATCACCGATCGATATGGTGGCTGGTGGGTTCCCCAAGATTGCAGGCACAGCTATCAACCTTCGGATCCCAAACATTGACGAGACCGACTTTGAAAATTTGGGCACCACAGTGGAGGTAATTGCCAACCAGGGCGGCACCATGACCATCCCCAGCGTGGGCGATTTCAAATTACAGCAGTTTCATTTCCATCTTCCATCGGAGCATCTTGACAACGGCACCAGCCAAGCCATGGAGATGCACATGGTCTGGGAGGGAGTCACTGACCCCACGTCTGTCGCTGTCATTTCCGCATACATAGGTCTTGTTGATCAAAACAATGGCGGTGATTTGAGTGCTGGAACATCCAAGGCCGCCAATGTAGCCGGAGCCGTTCTTCCTGCACGAAAACGACAGAGTCACCGAAATTCTGCTCGCGATAACGCCAATATTCACTTTCGACACGAAGGCGCCAGCACTAAAGCAGAGGTACCCGCGACTGAGCAACCTGCAGCCACATCAGCATCTGGCGCAACGACTGCGTTGGAAACTGTGCTCAACACCGTTGACAAGATAGCCACCCCTGGGACGTCAATCAAGACACCAGCAGTGTCAATGTCTGAGATTGTCGACATCTTGACTGCAGGCGAATTTCAGCAGTATGTACACCGCAGTCACATTCATTACCATTTTTCTCACCGCCCGCTGACAATCTAGATACACGGGTTCATTGACTACTCCCCCTTGCACTGAAGGCGTCAACTGGCTGGTATCCACGCAGAAGCTGGCTATTGAACCGGCAACTTTTGCCAAAGTCCGGGACGTCATCGGTTTCAATGCGCGCTTCCCTCAAAACAAGCTTGGTGAGACCAACTTGTTGCAGCTCAGCTCCCAGTCGTCGACGTAAACTGCGAACTTGGTCGGGCCATCAACGGGGCGCTTGTGTCCTTTGAGGCCGATTGTAGCTACTGGAAACGGCATCATATAGCGGATGTTAGTAAACCACTGCCAGCGGGTCTGGCCGTCACTTTGCAGTTGGGGACTGAATGTTATTTCATTCAAAGTAGCATAAAATATGTGGTTAAATATGGCGTGTCGTATAGTAAAAGGCGAAATGGGTGTCACTTGCTTTTTAGTTAACTTTTTTAAGCCTAGTAGAAAACTATGTGGCTTGTGTGGCTTTACAGAATACATTTTGTAGCTGAGAGGTATTTTAAAGTATTACTTAACAGAGGGTTCCCCCACTTCCTCTAATGCTTCAACTTTCCTTCGAAAAGTTTGTTCTATTACGTATTTCTATGAGCTTCCGCCGGGATCCTTCAAAATACACAACTCCGCTCTCTTACCAGCCAACGCTCCGGGACAAGTCCTTGTCCTACAGAGCCACACAAGTCACACGCAACCATCCAAAGGGGCTTATTGTTAATATCTACCTCCTCATTACCGTTTACTTGTTTAACCTACCAAGTACCTTCATAACAGATGCCGTCTCACGGGCCTTATGAATGTCTGGGGTGAGTCTAGAGGGGACTTGTAGCTGGTAGATCAGAACTGCCAAGAAGTAGCCGTCGCCCATTCGTCTACAGCAGCCAAACCCTCACTCCCCAAACCTCCTGCTTGGGCAATAGGGGGGCATCAGTCCAGCAAGAGCTGTCACATAAGGAGGGCATCGCGCATCTAAAAATCCTAAAGTCTGCAAGACTTATTTTTATATTTTACTCCTTTCTAGAATCTCAAGAATATACCTCCCTTCTCCATCTCTTCTACCTATCCCTACAAGTACCGTATTAACACCATTGCCGGTTTCTTCCAGCCCTCTAAAAAGTTAACATCTTATTTTAACCGTTCTATCATACAGTGTCTGTATTAAGCCTATAGTCGGATAGCAGTTGGACTATCCTCTCGTGGCCTCTCGTTAATGCTGCCTGTAGAGCGTTTCCGTAGTGGCCACCTTGTGCGTTGACGTCGGCACCGTTGTCGAGCAGTAACTGGACGATCTTTTCGTGGCCTCTCCATGATGCTGCCTGTAGAGCGTTTCCGTAGTAGCCACTTTGTGCGTGGACATCGGCGCCCTTATCGAGTAGTAGCTCGACTATCTTCTCGTGGCCTTCTAACGATGCTGCTTGTAGAGCGTTTCCGTAGTAACCACTTTGTACGTGGACATCGGCGCCCTTATCGAGTAGTAACTCGACTATCTTCTCGTGGCCTTCTAACGATGCTGCTTGTAGAGCGTTTCCGTAGTAGCCACCTTGTGTGTGGATATTGACGCCGTTGTCGAGGAGTAGCTCGACTATCTTCTTATGGCCTCCCGCTGATGCTGCGTGTAGAGCGCTTTTATAGTAGCCAACTTGTGCGTGGATATCGGCGCCGTTGTCGAGTAATAGCTCGACTATTTCCTTGTAGCCTCCCCTTGATGCTGCTTGTAGAGCGGTTCTATCGTTTGCGTTAGTGCCGGCGCCCTTGTTTAATAGTAGCTTAACTATCTTCCCTTGGCCTCCCCACGATGCTGCTTGTAGAGCGCTTCCGTAGAGGCCACCTTGTGCGTGGACATCGGCGCCCTTATCGAGTAGTAGCTCGACTATCTTCTCGTAGCCTCCCGACGATGCTGCCTGTAGAGCGTTTCCGAATTGACCACCTTGTGCATGGATATCGGCGCCCTTGTCGAGTAGTAGTTCGATTATTTTCTTGTGGCCGAATACTGACGCTGCCTGTAAAGCGTTTCCGAAGTGGCCACCTTGTACGTGGATATCGGCGCCCTTATCGAATAGTAGCTTGACTATCTTTTCGTGACCTCTCAACGATACTGCCTGTAGAGCGTTTCCGTAATGGCCACCTTGTGCGTTGACGTCGGCACCGTTGTCGAGTAGTAACTGGACGATCTTCTCGTAGCCTTTATATGATGCTGCCTGTAGAGCGTTTCCGTAGTAGCCACTTTGTATGTTCACTAAATCAGTGGTTTTCCCTGAGAAAAAGCTAGTGGAAGACTTCTCAGAGAGTAGCTCGGAAATGATCGAATTAAGGCCAAGGAGTGAAGCATAATAAATAGGCGATGTCACTTTTCTATCTTCCCGGCAGAAATAGTCCGCGTCCCAAATTCGTATCCAATTCTCAAATTCGCTCCTGGCACTTTGAAAGAGCCGGATCGCTTGATGCTGAACTGGGTATAGGTTTTGGTTTCCGTCGTGATAATGCTCGTGCCAGGTTTTTGCGGCGTAGAGCGCAAGAGGATATTCAGATACCGAAATTGGCGATCCAATTCCCAGCAAATACGTCAGGCAAACGCACGCTATCTCGGCATGAGCTTTTGGCTTTCTTACACCAAAGGTTGCAGCTGCGTGCTCGTGTATCCGTTCGGATTCTAGGTATTCCTGGACTGAAAAATGCGCGATGCGTACAGTTGACTCCTTGTTACCGGGATGGTAGTCGACTTCGATAAGACCGGGACATATACGATAAATATCATCTTCATCGTCCAGTCTAGCATCGATATTGAGCTGAGGATTATCACCAAGTTCTATCGCGACGCTCTCGATGATCTCTGGTATGGTCAGTGGTCTCTTGGCGCAGCAAAGGAAAGTCAAGATCCGTCTTGCATCCTCGATAGACTCTTCGCTGATGTTCAACAGCATCCGCTCGTATGTCTTGTCTAGAGATTGAGGCAAAGATACTAGTAACATATCGAGTCGACGCTTGCTCCTGACACATGAGTCTAATGCTATAAACTGGCATTCGACCCAGCGAAATCTAGTTGGGTCAGTAGTGTCTTTAAATAAGAGATAAAGAGAGTAGACGTACACTCCCTCGGCGCGCTCGGTGAGCGCCTCCTTGATGTGATCGTGATACTTTTCCCACTTTCGTAGTCGACGGTCGGTTTTTAAGGAGCCGGATATAAAGGACGCAATATCATTATCGACGGAATCGTTCTTCATGGAGATTATCTCATCTTGCAAAGCTCCAAACTCATCAACAAACACGTCGCGGATGTCCGGCTCTTCACGACTAGTGACTAAGAGATGGAGGCCGGGCTCTGACCACGCCCGTATGTCGGCTAGAGCTTGTAACATGTCTCTGCGGTGCATATCCCGAGGGCACTCGTCCAAGGCATCCAAAATAATGTATGAGTCGTCGAACTCCCGCACGAGTTGACGTAAACAATCTATAAGAGCCTGGTCGGGCGGCGTGGCATTACGGTGGCCGTTATACAACCGTGACAGGAGCCCGTAACTATCGTCGAGCTGGCCTGACAGCTGTAAAACGAGTGCGCGGAGCATGGCGGCGGTGTCTTGTTTGCCGTTGTCGTTAAAAGTGAAGAAGAAAAATGCGATACCAATGCGTGGATTGGATCGTCGATGCCGAAAGGCGTACTGGATAGCCGTGGAAGACAAAACAGACTTCCCGCATCCCGCAAAGCCGTTGAGCCACAAAAAGGAATTTGGCTTTGTGAGCCAAGAAAAAAAGACGGGGCTCTTGACGAGCCAAAGCCCAGTGCCGCCGTGTCTTTTCTTGCAAGCCTCGTTGTAGTTGACGGTGGCGTCAGGAGCCTTCAACCAACTGCGGATAGTCAGCGAGATTTGGTTGGCTCGAACAAGATCGAGCAGTCTCTTGGTATCCTCGGTGTCGTTCTGAACTCTGTCAATGTTTTTCAGCTGGAGCGACTGCAGCGCCAGGGAGAGGTGAGCAGCGATTTCATCAACGGTATCGTTAAGCTCTTCCAACGTGGTCCGGCGGAAAGGGTACGCCAACTTGCGAGCAGCCGTGAGGGCCTTGGCTTGGATGCTGGAGGTGGAATTATCCTTGAACTTGTCACATTGGCTTTGGAGCTCGTGAATGCACCCCTCGCAATCTCGAAGCGCGCCTTCGATGGTCTCGAGAAGGTCTTGATCGTCCGCGAGGAATTTCCGGTCCACCAAATGGCAGCGCAGACTCTCAAGCATGCCCGAAAGACGTTTTAGCTTTTTCGTGGTGTTGGCGACGTCGGTTTCTCGGCCCTTGTAGGCCGTGTAATAGTCGACGAGGGATTGCGTGACTTGAATGCCCAACGAAATAAGGCCGGCTATACTTGCAGCGACATCCATGATGGAAAATTGCAATGAAACTGCCGACTTGGGGAATGGACAAATGGATGACGCTGATCTTGGTTGTAAGGGAAACGATTCTCTTCGGGTCGATGAGCGTAGGAGGGTGATATTCTCCCACTTCAAAATTGCACATTGTCGGCGAAGCGTGGCAAGCCTTGGTTGGGCTTCGCCCTTGACGCCCGGTGGCTTGCTGTCCAATTACAGGTCGCTCGTGATGCGCCCTGCTTTCTCAGGCTGTCTATCGGCGCAGGTGTTACCAGCTGCGCAACGCCGTGACAGAGCGAGGACCAGAATTGTAAAGGAAGAAACGGATTAGATGCGCAGGAGACTGGCGAGGACTCATCGGTCGTATGCATTAATTTTACGTCTCAAGAACATCCCGTCAGGCGCAGCGATTTGACCATATTTGGGAATCGTTAGAGTGAGCGTAGCCCACTGTTTCGCAATAGAGTAATGCACACATTATTACGGCCATAGCCAAAAGCGGCCCGGAAAGTTTGTTCTGGATATTAACATGTACTTGCAGATAGACAGTACCTCTCTAGTACAAACGTACTCCGTGGAGACTAATCAGCCACCCAAGCCACGGCTAACCCCGCAGCCCTTAAAAAAGTTAAATAAATAAAAAGCGACACCCATTTCGCCTTCCACTGTACAAGTCGACCGTGGTTCTAGATCTGTCAATTTCTATATGGGAAGATCCTGCCAACCGTGTTTTTATTCCCACCAAGGAGGGCGATGTCGAGCGATGTCGGCGTCTTTGCAGTCACACTCCGTTGACCTTCCTTCCTTTCAGCACACAGCCCGCTTTTGCTACGTAATTTTTGTTGCTTGGCGCCATGGCTTGTCCGCCATGGTTCGTCGGTTAGTTGGTCGATTTGAAGGTCCTGTCCAGTGATAAGATGAGATTGATAAAAAAGGGCGCACGACATGTGGGTCATATTACTTGGCACGTCCACACATCCACACAACGGGTCCACATCAGTCCCAACTACGGCGACCAGACGACCCAACAGGGCAGGTCAGCCGAATGGGTTCGGAAGGCTTTCTGGATCTGGATACTCTCTAGTAGCCCCATAGAGCATTCGTTCCACTTTGATGGATGTATTGACAGTAGAAATGCCGATTTGTTTCCTTCCCAATGACAAATTTCCCTCCGTGGGCCTTTTAGTATCGGCTTAACCCATATGGCTGGCATCTTGAAAACGTTCGCTGTAGTTTGTAGCCGCCAAGTCCGGTTCCATTCTCGGTATGCAGGATTGACGGGTGGAGTCCTTTTTGACTTGCGATTTGGCCCACCGTTTTTATCAGATCCTCTGCCTCTCATCCGGGTCCACGTGGGCCGATCCTCGG
Source organism: Sporothrix schenckii 1099-18 (assembly GCF_000961545.1). Classification (NCBI taxonomy): domain Eukaryota; kingdom Fungi; phylum Ascomycota; class Sordariomycetes; order Ophiostomatales; family Ophiostomataceae; genus Sporothrix; species Sporothrix schenckii. The sequence goes on from NW_015971144.1 coordinate 615,665, forward strand.
CTTGTGTCAACGTCCGTCCCAGGAAGAATAAAACGGACTCTGTGCCCCTTTTTTGCTAACCTAAGTTTACCTCCCATCATCTGTTTCCCCTGGTTTTTCTTTCTATTGTTACCACTCCTCCCCTCTTTGCCGCCATGGACTCCCCCGTGGCCTCCGTCGGCGAGAAGCAGGTCGTGTCCAGGGATTCTGACAATGGCGTTTCTTCTCCTGAAAAGCAGGTTTCAACGACCACGTCCGTGCTTGTTGCCGACAACGGCACCAACGGCAACCATGACGATGCCGCCTCGACCATCAGTGTCGGCGGGCGCACCAAGAAAGTACCCATGAAGGTCAAGCTCGTGTCGGTGGTGCTCGTGTCGCTCATCGGCTTTGGCGCACACTGGAGCAGCGGCATTACGGGCGCCATGAAGTCGGCGCTCAAAAAGGGCATGGGCATCAACAACACGCAGTACGCCCTGTTGGACGCCACAGACAACTTTATCAAGTCGGTGCTCATCCTCGCCACGGGCCTCTACACGGACCGCCTGGGCGGGGCCAGCACGCTCGTCTGGGGCAACCTGCTGTTCACGGCCGGGTCGGTGCTGGTGGCGGCGGCGACGACGACGCGCAATTTCCAGTTCATGCTGGGCGCGATGGTGATCCAGTCGCTGGGCGACGTGGCGACGCAGGTGGCGCAGTACAAGGTGTTCGCGTCGTGGTTTGCGCCGTCGGACGGGTTTGCGTCCACGCTGGGCTTCGAGCTGGGCCTGGGCAAGATCGGGTCCTTTGTCGGGCAGATCTCGGCCAACGTCATTGCGGAGCGCCTCGGCGACTTCAGCTGGACGTTTTGGATGTCGGTGGTCATGAACGTCTTCACCAACCTGGCGACCGTCGTCTTCTACCTATTTACGCGCTGGTGTGCGCGGCACTACAGCAGCACGGGCAAGACGGACCCGGCGACGGGCGAGGTGCTGACCGAGCGGACCCGGCGGCTCGCGTGGTCCAAGGTGGTGCGGCTGCCGTGGCCGTTCTGGGGCGTCATCGCCTTCACGCTGTGCCAGACGACGGCCGCGTCCGTGTTCGGCACGAACGCCACCGAGCTGGCCGAGCAGCGGTTCCACGTGTCGTCCATCCGCGCCGGCTTCTACGCGGCCCTCACCCAGTACATGGGCTTCTTCCTGGTGCCGCTGCTGGGCCTCTTCATCGACGTCTACGGCCACCGCCTGAACGTCATGTGTGTCTGCGGCACGGGCATGTTCCTCTCCATGTCGCTCATCCTGTGGAGCAGCTCCATGGCCGGCACCGCGGCGGGCTTTGGGTTCTATGCCTTTGCCGTCTCGCTCGGCCCCACCGTCATTATCGACGCCATCCGCACCAGCCTGTGGTATCAGGAGGTCTTTGGCTCTGCGTATGCCGTCAAGATCTGTGTCAACAACGCCATGAACATCATCATGCGCATTGTCACGGGGGTGATCCAGGACCACGACAACGACACGTACAACCACGTCGTCATTGTCTATGCCGCCCTGGCGGCCGGCGCGGTTGTGGTCGGCCTGTCGCTTGTCGCCTTGGCCCTGCCGTGGGCGAGTCCTGGCAGCCTGGGCCGGTTGCAGTGGACCCGCAAGCAGCGCTTCGCCCGTGGCGCCGCCATCAATGCCCAGCGTGAGGCCTTTGAGACAAATTCCCGCGCCGGTGCGAACCGTCAGCTGAGCCTCGCCTTGTTTGGTGCTCTCTCTCTTTTGACGGTCGGCGCATGGGTGTGCTACTTCTGGGGCGTGGCCACAGGCCACAACGATTAGGCAGACGAGGGCGGTTGCGGTACATATTTCGTTGTCCTTTCTGTATATATCGTGGACCACTGCATACGGCGTAATTTAATGACATTGGGTCCCTTTGTTGGAATATGATTGGCCGCGAGGACGAATGGAGGAACCGCTGTAAACAAACACTGGTGCAGCCGCTAGGCAGCCGTGGACACGTGATGACAAGCGCAATCCAAGCGTTATGGTAATGACCCGCGGACTCTGGTGATGGCGCCTTTCACCGTTGTTTCTGTCAACATGCCTACGCTGGGATCCTCGTCCACACCTACTTGGTTCGAATTCGATATGCTTCCTCCGCGTGTTCCATTAGACGCTCTTCCGGCAGAACTCCTGCTGGACATCTGCAAACTCGTCAGGACACCGAAACGAGTTCCTCAACTTCCATCACGACACCCGAAAAACATCGAGACCGTCCGAGAAATCGACGTTTCTCGAAACACTGCTGCCGCGCAGTCTGATCTTCTTGCTTTCAGCTTAACATGCCGGCGTTTGTTGTCCATCGCCCAGCCACTTCTCTATGCCCATCCGGTGACCATTGGCGATGAAGCAAAACGGCGTTTCGAACTTCTCTGCACAACACTGCGCAAGTATCGTGATCTCGTCCTGTTCGTTAAGAGCATCCAACTGTCCGCGACTGCAGTCAGTGGTGATGGGCTGGGTTCGACGGATGGCGATGCCGCTCTACTTCCGAATCTCAAATCTGTGTACATGTGGATTCCGAGCACCTTTGACGAGGACGAGGACGACGAGACAACAGCACGAGAGGCGTTAAAACAGCCAGCATATGTACCTTTTCCTTGCCACTCGCTTCTGCTGCGTGGCCAGTATGACAAGGCTTACATCGACGTCAGTTCGGGCCTCTTCCTGGACGAGAGTGGCTGGCTGTCCAAAGTACAGACTCTGGACCTGCGGGCTGTTGATTTCACCTGGAGCAGGGGGACTCTGCCACGCAACCGTCTCGGAAGCCTGCGAACACTTCGGCTGTGGCACTCGGGAATGCACGTTTTGAACTACAAGTGGTTGCTCCGTTCGATGGGCCACCCGCCGCTCTCAACCGTGTCGATCTGCATCAGCGACATCACCGAAGAGGAGCACAGGGCATATGCCACGGCGCCCCCTGCTGGCACTCCTCTGTACCCCCTTCCGGTCCATCTTGCCGTGCAGGCCCTTCTTCCATGGGCAACGACCCTGCGTTGCCTGACCCACGTGGTCACTGGCCACACGCCTTGGCCAGACCGCCATTGGGACCTGTCGAAGCTCACTGCCTTTGTTGCGCTCGAGTTCCTGTGGCTAGAATCAGCGTACTTTTACTTCAACCCAAGCAAAGCAGCTCTCACGGACATCCTCCCACCCAACCTTGTGACGCTGCGTCTGTCCGGCGTGAGTTTGCCCGCAGCAGCACTGGCGCATCTTCGGGATGCCATCGTCGAGGAGGCCAAGTTTCTGGCATTGGCGCGAGTCACAATCGACGAACAAGGATTTGACCTTGCCGATGCGAACGAAAAGGCAGTCGTGCAATCTCTTTCGTTGCTGCACGACGCCGGCATCCGTGTGACGGCATTGCCGCAGCCGTTGCCCGGGTACGAGGAGCCCGCAGACGAAGACGACGATTGACGATGACGAGACGATCGATGCGCACAACGAAATCCGATGCCCGACTATGCCGCCGGAAGCTAAAGCCCACCACTTCTGATGCACACTCAAAACTTCGTCCTTGCGCATGACTTGATGCACAAATCTCGTTTGTTTGCGTAGGAAACAGACAGAGTACTTGTTAAGGATGTTCAAACGCCATGACGTCGAACGCCGAGCGCGTCTTTCCCGACGAGGTCAACGACGAGGTCACCGAGGTCACCAACACCACAGAGTCTTGGAGAGCTTGATAGCCTCCCGGCTGAGCTGCTGCACACGGTCGATGGCGGTCAAGTCCTACTTACTCTCACAACCGTCACTCAGGGCAAGTAGTGGTTGTGGGCTGTCCTGCCCGCGTACCGGAAGGTGCTTTCGCACTTTTTGAGGTGGTCGCAGCTCGTCAAAAGTCTGGTGAGGAGGATCCGCTTGGAAAAGGCCAGTACCAGACGAGTCGGAAGTTCGGATTTCGGCAAGACGAAATGGGTCCGCAGTGAGTGGAAAACAAGAAAGTTGAAGAGGAGAGCTCGCTTGCTAAAGACGGTCAAGATTTGGTGGGGGAATGAGTCCATCACACTTCTTTTGTGGTTTGTTCTACTGCAGCCCTAGCAAAAAATCAATACAATGTTTTCATGCTCTGCACAGCCTGGGTGGTGGTGACCAGGTTCGTCCGTATGAAATCAAGGTTGGTGGAAGCCAATGTGAGATGAATGATGGAAGATTGAAAGCAACCCGGTAACCAACAGCCTACCCAAACCAAAGCCAATTTCGCCAACACCCGTCTTGGCAGACAACCCGGCTTGGCCACTTCTTGGCAGCAATCCTCATATGTAACTGTGCCGACGGCATTTGGCTGTCGCTGTCCATGTTGGACACGTTGGATGTTTTGTACGTTGTCACGAAATATGTCAATATGTCAATCTGTCAATCTGTCGTGAATTGCAGAGTCGCTTGCTATGTTCGTAAAGACTATCAGCCTCCACGTTAAAGTCAAAACCACCGACACAGAAATAAACTACTGAAAGCGTCCCGCTCTTCCGCTCGAGAGGGGCGCCCCGTCCAGCTAGCACAGAAATTCCAATTTTGCGGAGTGCTCGGGACTCTAAGGTTCCGGGGATTGTGAGGGTCGGATTTGCTTGGGGTCATCAGGTACAGGCAAAAGCAGCGGATTTCAATGATTATGGCATCATGCAGGAAGACGAGCGGGAGCTCGGAAGCCAAGAACAAAAAAAAAAAAAAAGAACGCCGTCGTTAAGACGCAGTAATATGTAATGGCATGGATTCCTCAGCGGCTCTTACGGGGACAGCTTGGAATGTGGAGTGGCTTGGGCCCATAATCTGACCAGCCGCAATCTGACAATGGCAGCTTGGGACTAACGGGAACGTCGGGTACGACCAGAGGAAACAAACAAGGTGAGAAAGAAGGGGTGAAAGTGCAAAAGAAACGCATATTCCAGGCATGGGTTGTCATGAGCAAATGCAAGGAAAATGGAATCGCAGAACAAGGAGGAAAATAGAAAGCCGTGGGAAATAATCGCATAGTCTGTATCGACTATTTCCACACATGGCAGACAGCTCGACAATACGGTAGCAAATGTCTGTCCTGAAACAGGACAGCAGCGCGAAGCATGGCAGTCGACACAACGACTCACTTTGCGGGCAGCGTCTACTGAAACAGGTAGAGTCAACGGCCCGTGCTTCCCAGGGCGGGCCGAGTGTGAGTTTCTCGAGCAGACGAAAGAGAGGTAAGAAGACGTGACCAGACGTGACCAGATGTGGCAAGATGTGACCAGACACACAAAGTCGATGCGGCTATCCGCCCCGCGCCCCGCGACTAGGTCCTACCACGTCGTGTGTTTCGTCTGTTTCGTATGTTGTGTCTGTTGTGTCTGTTGTGTCTGCTGCGTGTGCTGTTAAGTGCTGCCTCTGGTTGCATCTGTTTGCGTGTCTTGCGATTGACTGGTTTCTCACGGAGTGACTCGGCACGGGCTGACGGCTCACAGCTGACAAGTGGGCATGGCCAGCTACTGCGTTAGCGCCCAGTGGTGGATTTCCGGTCCGTGCGGCACCCAGGCACCAGAGTGATCTGGCCGAGCGTGTGAGTGAGTCGCGACGACAGGGGACTGAAAAAAGCGACGAGCAAACATTACGTACACTATTGAACCCGTCCACGAAACCCTTACCCATCTCGACGTGGTTTGGATCCGTTGCTGTCGCGTGGTTCATCCTCGTCGGAGACAAACAGACGAGGACGAGAGAACAAAAAAATGATTCAACATGCAGCAAAGAAAACAATCCACCGGGGAGACCCCGGTCTGGAGCCCCAGGGACGCGGGGCAAGCTCCATTCACAGTATGTCCCACAGTGTTCAGAGAACGGAGAACCGTGTCGATTGGTAGGTTGCTCCGGCTGACAGAAGAGAGGCGCGAACAGGGTGGCAGGGCCCTCCTTTGAGCAACGCGTGGTAGGGAAGCTGTCCCGAAATGCCGACGCATCAACGACGGCCAAGTTGCTCAAACGACTGCGAGGGCAATGAATTCACATGGTGATGCCGATACATATGAGAACACTTAAAGAAAGTAAAAGAAATGGAAGAAGTAAAACGAATGGAAAATAACATAAAAGAGCACGGTGCCCGTCTTGTTCCAAACTGGTGATGATCGCCATCGCATCGCCCACACGGAAAGAAGGCAGTTTACGTTGGACTCAGCAACAAATTCAGCAGCACGCAAAGGACCAACATGGCCAAAGAGGAAGTCGACGCGCCGGTGGCGACGGCCCCTGAGATTGAAACGGCGCCGGCACCGGCACCGGTCCACGGCGTCTACATTGCCGAGGGCACGGGCAAGACGGCGCAAAACGAGGGCGCCACGTCCAAGGAAGTGCACAATGTAAGTGGCCTGCACGCCGTGTTTAAGCCTGCCGCAAAGACACAACGGCCTCTAACCTGCACCATCCCTCTAGGCCGAGCTCTTTGCGGCCATCCAAGAGAGCAACATCCCGCGGTGGAGCAAGTCGTCAATCCATCTGTACTTTTGCATCTTCATCGCGTTTTGCTCGTCGTACGCCAACGGCTACGATGGCTCCATCTTCAGCTCCATCCTGGGCATGGCCCAGTTCCAAAAGGACATTCCCATTGGCACCGACGGCTCCAAGGTCTCGGTGGTGACGTCCCTCTACAACGTGTACGTCGCATGATGCACCGGCACGCGCCTGTTTCCTGCTTCTCCCGCTAACCATCCTTCGTCCACAGTGGAAGCATCGTCACGACTCCCATTGCCGCGCTGATCAGCGACCGCTTCGGCCGCCGCATCGGCATGCTCGTGGGGGCCATCGGGATCATCATCGGCAGCATCGTGACGGCGACCTCGGGCACCATGGCGCAGCTGACGGTGGGCCGCTTCATCCTCGGCAGCGGCGTGCAGTTCATGACCGTGGCCGCGCCCGCGTACGCCATTGAGATTGCGCCGCCGCACTGGCGCGGCCGCTGCACGGGCCTGTACAACTGCGGCTGGTTTGCGGGCGCGGTGCCGGCGGCGTGCATCACGTACGGCACGCAGTTTATCAACAGCAGCTATGCGTGGAAGGTGCCGCTGATCCTGCAGAACCTGGCGAGCGTGATTGTGGTGTTTTCGGTGTGGTTCATCCCCGAGTCGCCGCGGTTCCTGTTTGCCAAGGCGCGCGACGACGAGGCCATTGACTTCCTGGTGACCTACCACGGCAACGGCAACCGCCAGTCGCGGCTGGTGCTGCTGGAAATCGAGGAGATCCGCGAGAGCATCCGCCAGGACGCCGTCGACAAGGCCAAGCCGTGGTGGGACTACTCGCCCTTCTTCACGCACAACGGCCGCTGGCGCGCGGCGCAGGCCATCATGATGGGCGTCTTTGGCCAGTTCTCGGGCAACGGCCTCGGCTACTTCAACGTGCAGATCTACAAGCTCATCGGCGTCGACTCGCAGTCGCAGCAGCTCGGCTACCAGATCCTGTACCAGGTCGTCGGCGCCATCGGCGCCCTGACCGCCGTGTCGCTGACCGACCGCATGCCGCGCCGCCCCGTCCTCATCTACGGCACCTTTGGCGTCGCCTGCCTGCTGGCCATCAACGCCGGCCTCACCAACGCCATCGCCAACGACCAGGCCGCCCACGGCGGCGTCATCACCAACAAGAACAACGCCCGCGGCGCCCTGGCCTTTTACTTTTTGTTCCAGACCTTTTACTCCTTCACCTACACCCCGCTGCAGGGCGTCGTCCCCGCCGAGGCCCTCGACACCACGCTGCGCGCCAAGGGCCTCGCCCTCTACGGCTTCGCCGTCGGCGCCGTCGGCTTCATCAACACCTACGCCGGCCCCATTGCCCTCGCCAACATCACCTACAAGTACATCTACGTCTTTGTCGGCTGGGACGTCGTCGAGGCCATCCTCTGGTACTTTCTCTGGTACGTTTGCCACGCTCTGTTCGTCGCCCCGCAACGATTCACTAACCACGTGGTCCCCCAGTGTCGAGGCCCAAGGCCGCTCCCTCGAGGAGCTCGAGTGGGTCTACAACCAGCCCAACCCCGTCAAGGCCTCGCAAAAGGTCGACAAGGTCGTCCTGCAGGCCGACGGCACTGTCAGCGAGAAGATTGTCGAGCACGCGGAGTGATGTCCACGGTCGTCCGGGTGGACATGCGACAAAAATAATAAAAGTGTCTCCGCAGCAGTTGATGTTCTTTTCTCTGTTTGGCTGAACATCGCCAAACCCATTTCTTAATTTATTTGTAGCGGAACAAGAGGCCCCCGAAAATGATAATGCTGTTGTTGAGTGACGGGGGGCGGGGGCAGACGGAGGGACAGGATGGCAACCTGCTGGAAGCTGAAGGCAGAACATGTATCACTGATGACTGGCCTGAGGTCAGACGAAGACAACATATTCCCAAAAGACCTCGTGGTCATTGTAGCTCAGTTTTGGTAATGCACGTCGAAATATGACAGATCAGTCTTATATGATCCTATCCTACTGCATGCCATGCACCATTTTGGAATCAAATGAAAGGGACTCCTTTACGGTGTGCAGACACTGCCCTAAGGCAAGACAGTATCACGCTTGGTCCATGTAAATGCCAAGTCTGGCACCTGTTCTCGACCAATGGAATGAACAAACAATTGACCATATTTTGTTTACACGACGTATTATTAATTTATAAAAAGTGGATGTATTTTATTTTTTTAAAAAATCACCCATTATTAATTATAATGTTGGAGCGGAATTTTATGTGAAATAAATACAAAGAAAGCAAAATACGACGAATTTAAGCAAGAAGCCTCTACCGATCAAACAACACACTCACTCAAATACTCACGTGTTTCTTATTCAGCAATTTTGCACCCGAAGTGTCTTTGTATAGAACTGCCGCGCGTCGTATCAAACCGAGGAACGGTTCCGGACGTGGGCGACTTAGCATGTCTTTTGCCACTTGTGCCTGATTCTCCACTCTCCACAGCTCCAGAGCTTCCCCGCGTTATGCTCAGACCCTGGATCATTTGTCGATACCCACTGCCGATCCCATCGCTCGCCCTCCACATCCCGACATTTCTGATTTGTCTCTCCACGGCTCCACGCCCACACTGCAGACAGCTGACGGCCCGCCACGGATAATGTGAACGGCAGCTGGCTGGATTTTGAAGACGGGACATGGTACATTGGTGCGGTGGTGGCATTGGTACGCGAGACGTTAGGTGTGAATTCAACATCGCCGTCGACATTGCCGTCGACATCTTGACGACTACAGCACCCAACGCAACCAACCAAAAATCGCGTCAACGACGTCCAACGTCGCCATGTCCACCACCACCACCACAGCAACGCGGACTGGCCGGCCCACCGAGGGACCGTCGCCGAATCTTCTCCTGTCGGGCGTGCTGAGCGACTACGAGCTGCACCATTCGAGCGACAAGGATGCGAGCGACGACGCGGCACAGGCGGCTCCGGCCTCCATCCGCCGACACGCCGCGACGCCCGCCGACTGGGACACGGAGCACCGACGCGTGCCGGCGTACCGTCCGATCAACACGGCGCGCGACCAGACGGAAGTGCGGGTGTACCTGAGCAGGGTCGAGCAGGTGTTTATCGGGACGATGTTTACGGGGGTGTATCTCAATTCGGTGAGTCCCTTTCTTTTTTGCTGGCGAGGAACGACGCGTCCTAACCTCTTGCAGGCAGCCTCCAAGGTCTGGCGGCAGACGCTGGGACGGGTCAACGGTGACATTTTCCGGTTTCGAATCGGCGGCGAGTTTTAGATGGGAGGATGTATGGGGGATTTATGGGGGGGGACAAGACACGCGAGACCCAGTACAAGAAATGCATACATTATTGAATTGCAAGGATAATTAAATCTACACGATCGCCTACACACTCCACTCCCTTGCGGCCACGAGCTGGCCCGTGCAGGCGCCCCATCCCACGCCCGAGTCGGCGCCACCCGCAACGGCCGTCATCCGCACGACGTCGCCGTCCTGCAGAAACGCGCGTTTGGTTCCGTCGCCGAGGGCGACCGGCTGCGTGCCGCCCTCGGTCGATTCCAGCAGACAGCCGTGGTGGCCGGCGCCGGCCTCGCTCACCGTGCCCGTGGCCAGGAGGTCGCCCGTCCGCAGCGGCGCGCCCGCACTGACAATGTGCGCGAGCATCTGGCGGAGGCTCCAGTAGAGGGACGCTACGTTGGCGGTGCCGACCGTCGTGCCCTGGACGGCGACCTGCATCTGGACGTCGTAGGTGGTGCGTGTGGGATCGGCCAGCCACGGCTGGACGGTGGCGGTCGTGGTGGGAGCCGCCTGCACGACGTACGGCGCCAGCGCGTCGAGGGTGACAATCCACGGCGAGATGGTGGTGCCCGCGTTCTTGCCGTTGCACGGCCCCAGCGGCACCATCTCGAAGCCCTGGATGTCGCGCGCGCTCCAGTCGTTGAGCACGACAAAGCCAAAGATGTGCGGGTCGGCGTCGGCAGCCGCCAGGCGCTGGCGCATGGGCAGGGGCCGCCCGACGACGGCGGCAAACTCCATTTCGTAGTCCATCTGCCGCGAGGGGCCGGCCACGACGGTCGGCGGGGTCGTCGAGCGGTCCCGGAACTGGCCCACGGGGCGCTCAATGGGCGTGCCTGAGACGACCACGGAGCTGGCGCGGCCCTGGTAGGCGATGGGGAAGTGGAAGAAGCCCGGCGGCGGCGTGCCGTCCTGGATAATGATGCGGCCCGCGTTCTGGACGTGCTCCAGGCTGCACGAAAAGTCGGCAAAGTCGCTGACGTGGACAGGGAGGTGCAGCGTGACAGCCGAGATGTCTTCCACGCTGTTTCTGGGGAATAGGGACGGGCCGCCACCGTCGCCGCCTTGTCGCCAGAGAGCCTGAATGGTGGTCCGCACGGCCGTGTGCACCGTCTGCGGCAGCGCAGCAAACGAGTTCAGCGTCGCCTCGGCAAACACGCCGCCCGGCAGACCGGCCACGCTGGCAAAGGTGCCGGCATGGGCCAGGTCGGCGAGAAAAACGACGGCGTTGCCAATGCGGGTAGCCGCTTGGTGCTGAGGATGGGCCGCCGACGAGGCAATGCCAAAGGGGATGTTGCGGTCCGAGAAGTGGCCGGCGTAGTCGGGCGTTGCAGCCATTGTGCCGTGTGATCAGTCGTGCTCTACTTACTCTACTTGGTAGACGAACGGTACGACGGTTGGATGGTTTCAACCATCAACACACACACACTCATGTATATGCATGCTTTATATGAAACTGCTTGCTGCAGGCTTTCAGAATGTTTACGGGTCTCCGGATATACGTGTAGAGCAGCTAAGACCAGCTAGACTGGGAGACTGGCTAATTGTCGGCGCAATAGCGGCGCTCGGGTTGGGTGGAGGCGCTTTTGGAGAGAGAGGGGAGAGGGGAACAGTCGGGTCGCTGCAAAGACCGAGCCGGGGAGTCTGCGATCCTGCCGTGGAGCGAGAGAGGTAGTATCGCACTATCCGTGGTATAAGAGAGCTGCTTAATACAAGCAAAGAGCCGAGTACACGACAGAGCAACACATGCACTCATCGCAATACCCCCATCTCAACCCGAATTCCACCATCTCTTGTCACATTCCCCCCTCGTCATGGCTCACCAAGGCAAGCTCCGCCTTCCCAAGCGGTTCATTACCACCCACAACGAGGCCGGCCAGGCGGTGCTGCTCAAAGACAAGGACATTTCCGAGGACGCGCCGTTTTACCAGCTGCCGCACGTCCCCGATGTCGGCTTCGCGCAGGCCTATGTGACGCGGGGCTTCCCCGTCGAGCTCGGCGCCAAGGACGCCGCCAATGCGAGCGTCCACGACACGGGCGCCGACCTGGCTGTTTATCGCGACTTTCTGCAGGACGCACCGGGCCTGACCGTCTCGGGCGGCACCGTCCTGCGCTACGTCGACATGCCGCCCGGGTCGACGTCGGCGATGCACCGGACCGTCAGCCTCGACTACGGCGTGGTCCTGGAGGGCGACGTCGAGCTGATCCTCGATTCGGGCGAGACGCGCGTCATGCAGCGGGGCGACGTCTGCGTGCAGCGCGGGACCATGCACGCGTGGCGCAACCTCAGCGACACGGAATGGGGGCGCATGCTGTACGTACTGCAGCCGTGTGCGCCGTTTCAGATTGGGGGGAAGGACGTGGCAGAGGACTATGGCATCTTGAAGGGGGCTCTCAAGAATTCGCAGTAATGTAGAGGGGAGACCCACATACACTTACATACAATCACATACAAAACATACAATACATACAATGACATATTTAAACAAAACACGCAAATCTATCTGCTCGCACTGACCACTATACAAACCACCGGACTTGTCTGTACCCGAAATACAACAAGAGACCCGTGCCCGTGGCGACACTCGACAACAAAAGAAGGCCGCCCACGATGATGCCCTGCTCGAAAAAGCCGACGTAGGCCGCCTTGGCCGGCCGCTCGAACGGCACAAGAGCGGCCGCCGTTTTGGCCTGCAGTTCCTGGAGCTGGCGCGCGGTGCCACCCAGCAGGATGCTGTCCACCAATGGACGCGTCTTGGGCACGGCGATGAACTGGGGCTTGGGCAGGCTAAAGTGGGCTGTCGTGTAGCGGCCGGTCCACGGGGGCGACAGACTGTGGCCGGACGGGGCGACGGGGCCGACTGGATGGTGATGGTGAGCGGATGTTCGAAGAGAGTAAACAAAAAGAAGAGGATCATCTGGTGGCATCATACCTAGTAAAGTCGCCGGAAACTGGTTGACAACGACGAGGTCGGCATTCACAAACTGGCCCATGTACTTGGCTGCCGGGGCCGACGCCGTAAAGACAAACGCCGCCGACAGGGGCCGGTCGCCCAGGCGGTTGGCCAGGTCGATGGCGTCGTCGACGCTGGTGACGGCCACGACGGCCAGCAGGGGCTCGCCAATCTTGGCGTCGAGGGCGGCGGACGCGCGGTCCTCGATGCTGGCGACGGTGCCGTTGGCGCCCTGCGCGATGATGCGGGCGGCGGCGTCGTGTTGCAGGCGGGCCAAGAAGCTGTCACCGCGCTGACTTCCGTTTGTCGCCTTTGCCGCCTTCGCCCTCGTCGCTTTGGTCGTCTCGGTCTTGGTCTCGCCCGCCGCGGTGCCGCCCTCGGCGGTGAACTGCGCGGCTGCCTGTGCCGCAGCCGCCAAAAAGTCCGTCTTGGCCCACTCGCTCACCAGCACCACGTCCGGCGCATACGGCGCGCGGCCGCCAAACGATAACCGGGCGCGGACGAGCGCCGTCGCGGCGGCGGCGATGTCGGCATCGCGCTCGACAATGGCGACGACGCGGCTGGTATGGGACACGACCGGCGGCAGCGCGGTGGGGGCGCGTATTGTGGCTGCTGTACTTGTCGATGCCGACGCCTGCAGAACACGCACGTGGCGGTGGCCCAGGGCGGCGTCGGTCGGGGCGGCCGTGGCCGTCGTGCTGGCCCAAAAGATGTCGACGTCGAGGGCGGCCGCGAGCGTCTGCAGCACCAGGCGCGGCGTCTGCAGCAGCGTCTGTGGCGTGTGCACCACGACACAGTTGCCCGCGGCCAGCGCCGGCACCACGGCCGACAACACATTAAACATGTATGTGTGGCTACTACTCTCCGCCGTCTCGACGACGACGACGCCCACGGGCACGCGGCTCTGCGGCGCGTCCTGCCCGCGGGCGACGGCATACTCGTCCTTGAGCGCCTGCACGGGGTCGACGCCGGCAAACTGGTCCGCGACGCACTGCAGCGCCAGGCTGTACTCGACCGCCACCTCCGCCGCCCGTACACCCGCGCTCTCGCCGTCGGCCAGCATCGCCTGCTGCAGGCGCTCGCCGTCCTTAACCAGCGCGGCGTGCAGCTTGGCCAGCTGCGTCTTGCGGAAGACGGGGTTGTGTGCCTGGCCGTCGATGGCGGCCGTGCGGACGCGGCGGAGGGCGGCGCTGGTCGACGCGTCTGTGTCGGACATGTTGTCGGCTGGGGCAGTGTCGGCTGGGTTTGCTTTGGTTGTGTCTGCGATGTCGTCGTCCATTGTGGAATCTCTCCTTTGTCGCGTCAATATAGCTGCGGGCGACACAAAACCATCGACCGTCTGTGGACCACCACCCCGAGTCAGTGCAATCACAGTGTTTGGCCACATCTGGCCCGCACATCTGGCTCGCACATCTGGCCCGCAGGCCTGGCCCGTACGTCTGGCCCGGGTATTGTGTGCTATGCTGGGTCTCTTGGGTTCGCCAGGTTTGCTCCGAGGACTGTCTCCCCGAGCGTTTTTGGGCAGCTCCCCCACATCCCGATCGGCACCAACAACCGTCGTGTAAGTCGGGCAGTCGGCGCTAACTATGTCCGTCGTTAATTTGGCGGCGACCTTTTTTCAGTTGTCTGCACAGAATTTGCAGTTAGAAGTGACTGAACAAGGCAATTCTGTTTGCAAATTTGATTTATTTTCAATTTGATAAGATGTATTGTCTATGTATGTGCAAAGAATAGGTTTCAACTATCTACAAAACAGGCCAGAGAGGCATCAAACTACGCATGTCTTAACACCAACTAGCCTCACTCCTCACTCCTCACTCCTTTGCCGGAATCACGGGCAGGGTCACGTAGTTTGAAAACCCGGGGCCAAAGTGAATGTGGTTGGTGCCCTGGAAGACGTCGGGCGACCGGTCCGAGGGGTCGTTGTGCAAGAAAATGCCAGACCCCTGCGTGTCGCCCGAGCTGACCTCCAGCACGAGCCGCCCGCCCTGCTCCACCACGACGTTGGTCGGCCACACCTCGACGTCGACCGCGTACGGCTCGCCCTGGATGACTGGCTGCACGTCGCGCGACGTGTAGTTGCGGTGCGGGAGGTACGCCCGGTGGCGGCGGTTCTTCGCGTCGACGGCCCGCAGCGACACGCGCAGCCAGCCCTTGGTGAGCGGCACGGGGTCGCCGGCGGTGCCCGTGTAGAAGATTTCGCGTCCGTCGGGGCCGAGGTGCCGCAGTGTGACAAACAGGTCAATGTCGCTGGGCGTCGGGCCGGCCGGGTCGGGGCTGACGGACACGTGCAGGTGCGCGACGACGTGGCCGGTGATTTCCGTCTCCGCGGCAAACGGCGCCGTCGTGAACTGCAGCAGCTGCGGGTCGTCCATAGTGCCCAGCGCGCGGTACGACAGCTTGCCCAGGCCGGACGCCGTGGCCGCCGGGTCCGTCGTGGACAGCGTTTGTGCGTCAGTCAAAAAGAACTTGGTGTACTGCGTGCGCGCCAGCGGCCACTCCGTCTCCTCGCGGCGCGCGTACGCCCGCTCGGCCGCGGCGTCGTTGAACCCGACGTCACCCTTGCGCAGCACCAGACTGACGGGCGCCACGGTCTTGCCGTCCGCCGTCGGCCCCGTCCAGCCGTCACGGTCCTCGCCCTTGAGGAACGCGTCCAGGAAGCTGCGCTGCACCTCGACCTCCTCGTCGTAGTAAAAGGGCAGGTCGTGGCGGCCGGTGATCATGCGCAGAAACTTGTGCCGCGAGCCCGCCTGCACGTAGCCCTCGACGTTGCCGCGCAGGTGCAGCAGAATGCCGCCCCAGTTGCCCACGGACAGCAGCGGCACCTGGATGTCGGCCATGTCGTACTCCTTGGACGCGTAGTACGCGTCGTCGCGGAACCGGTGCGCCGCGTTGTCGAGCGTCTGGTCGCGGCGGTTGGCCGTCAGCTCGTCCTCCGACAGGTCGCCCTCCAGCGTGTCCGGCCCCCAGTTACGCGCCTGCCGCCCCGGCCGCCCGTACTGGTTTGTGATGACCTGCCGGTTCCACCAGAACTTGATGAAGGCGTTGGCCAGGATGCCGCCGTGCCGGCACCGGTCCCGGTAGTAGTCCGACATGCCCTCCCACGGCACCATGGCGGCCAGGCCCTTCGGCTGCCGCGCCGCCACGCGCCACTGGCTGCCCGCGTAGTACGAGATGCCCAGCAGGCCCACCTTGCCCGTCGACCACGGCTGCGCTGCCGCCCACTCCACCACGTCCACAAACGCCTCGCTCGTGCCCCGCGACATCGTGTCCAGCACCCCCGGCGACTGCCCCAGCCCCCGCTCGTCCGCGCGCACCACCGCGTACCCGTGCCCCGTCCAGAACCCCGGGTCCGGCGTCTCCCATGCCGCGTGCGCCGACTTGTGCGCCGGGTTAACCTCGGCAAACGACTTGGCGTGGAAGTCGCTGTACGCAATGTCTTTGCCGTAAGGGCCGTACGTCACGAGGACGGGCACCGGCGTGTCGGACGACGTCGTGGGCCGGTATACGTTGCACCGCACGAGGCCGGCGTCGTTTTTCAGCGTCACCGTCGCATTCTGCTCGAAAATGTACGGAAACGACGTGGCGTCGACCGTGTGCAGGTCTTTGATTTCGTTTGGCATGGTGAGCGAGGTGGCGAGGATACGATGAGATGTCGAGGATACGACGATGGTGGCAGCCGAGTTGCTTCTGGCAGCTTGCTATTCAATTCGTTCCCCTCTTTAAACTTACATCGCTGTTTTACAAGGTCGTGCAACTCTATATATGCGCGGGGATAATTTCTCCCGTCCTCGTTTGTACCCGCAATCAACAAGTCTCAACAAGTCAGGGTCTAGCGTCACGTCTTTGACAATGACGAAAACAAAACGTGGTAGCTGTTCCCCTCAATTCCGCTTCGGTGGAGCCGAAGCCGTCGGCCCCGTCTTCACCAAATGAGGCGCCCCAAAGCCCCGATTCTCCGACCTGACAGTAGCGTGTACCCCTCACGTCTTGATCTCGACCCCCCGCCGTATATTGTCTTGCTTTTAATGTTAGCATAGGTGGCCAGCCGCTCTGTCGGGCATGTGAAGCAAGACGCTATCGCGAGAAGGATCGACACAAAACGACGAAAGCAAAAAAAACCAATACAACATCGCAAGCCCAGTCGTCGTACGCCACGTCCTGTCACACAATGTCGGACGACACCGCCCCCCTCCACGTCGTCATTGTCGGCGCCGGCATTGGCGGTCTGACTGCTGCTGTCGGGCTGCGCGCCGAGGGCCACCGCGTCACGCTGCTGGAGCGCTCCCAGCTCGCCCAGGAGACCGGCGCCGCCATCCACCTGGCGCCCAACTGCCATGGGCTCCTCAAGCGGTTCGGGATCCAGCCGACGTCTTTTGGCGCCAACCCGCTGGAGGGCATCGCCGAGTACGATGGCGCCGGCAACTTGAAAATGGACATCAACCTGCGCGGCGCCGGCGGCATGTGGCAGCACCCGTGGGTCCTGAGCCACCGCGTCAGCCTGCACAACGAGCTGAAGCGCGTGGCCACGGCCGAGGCGGGCGACGGCCCGCCGGCGGTGCTCAAGGTCGGCAGTCGGGTCGTGTCGGTGGACCCCGAGACAGCGACGGTGACGCTCGAGGACGGTACGACGGTCAGTGGCGACTTGGTCCTGGGCGCCGATGGCGTGTCGTCGGTCACGCGCAGCTGCATCGGCGGCGACACCATCAAGCCCTTTCCGTCGGGCGGCAGTGCGTTCCGCTTTCTCGTCCCGCGCCAAAAAGTGCTCGACAACCCGTCGACGGCCCATTTGGGCGCCCGGCCCGAGCGCGACGGCTACATGACCATGTGGTACGGCCGCGACCGCCGCCTCGTCATGTATCCGTGCGTCAACAACACCGTGCTCAACTTTGTCGGTCTCCATCCGTCCGCCTTGACGTCGACCGACAGCAACAGCAAGAGCACCTGGAGCGGCGAGGGCAGCAAGACTGCCCTGCTCGACGTCTACAAGGAGTTTGGCCCCGCCGTCCACGACCTGCTGTCGCTCGTCGACAGCGCCGACCTGAAGCTGTGGACGCTCTTGGACATGGACCAGCTGCCGTCCTGGACCACCGGCAAGCTGGCCCTCCTCGGCGACGCCGCCCATCCGTTTTTGCCGCACCAGGGCCAGGGCGGCGGCATGGCCATCGAGGACGCGGCGTCGCTCGTGGCCCTGCTGCGCGCCGGCACCCCACGCAGCGAGCTGCCGGGGCGCCTGGCCCTCTACCAGGACATCCGCATGTACCGCGCCCACAAGGTCCAGGCTGACACCCGCCAGGCCGGGGCCGACATTGTGGACGGCCAGACGCCCCTCTTCAACGTCCAGGAGTTCAATTTCTACAACTTTGCCTACGACGAGTGGCACAACACCTCCCACCGCCTCAACCAGTGGCTGTGGGCCCGCCACGGCCCTGCGTACCGACGCCAGCCGTCCGTCTTTGGGCCCGCGCCCGGCCCGCGCCAGGACGCCCTCGGCCGCCCCGTCGACGCCCCCCAGGCCACGTTTCGGACCACCAGCATCCGCTTCAAGACCTCGGCGACGTACCTCCAGACCCTCTTCCCGACCCCCGCGTTCAAATTTGCCCGCCCCGGCACCGTTGTCGAGGCCACGTTCAAGTGCAACGAGCTCGACCGTCTGCCCTGGCTGGGCGGCGGCGGGTACCGCTTTGCAGGCCTCTGGGTCCACGGCGTGCAGTACACCAAGACCAAGGACAAGGACGGCGCCGCGCTCTTTGGGTCCTACCTGCCCGTCCTCTTTGAAGACCTCACCGATCCCATTCTCAGCGGCCGCGACGAGCTCGGCATGCCCAAGCTGTTTGCGAGCATCGCCGTCGAGACAAAGGATGCCGCCACCGACATTCGTCTTAGCTGGCGCGGCACCGAGTTTGTGCGCATGACCGTGGACCATCTCGAGTCCGTTCCTGCGCCCACACCGGGCGAAGCAGCCGCAGCCGCAGCCGCAGCGGCCCCTGTCTCGCCGTTTGCGCCCAAGCCGGCGCCCGACGACGGCGACTTCTTCTACCGCTACGTGCCCGCCGTCGGCCAGCCGGGCACCGCGGACGCCGAGTACCCCGTGTTTCTCCCGCACAAAGACAGCACCACCTCGCGGGTGGTGGAGGCCACGCAGGTCACGCAGCAAGCGTCCCTCACCTTCCAGGCGGGCAGTCAGACGTCGCTTCCGACACTGCACCACATTGCTGCCGCGTTGGCCGAGATTCCTGTCTATGGCATCGTCAAGGCCACGGTCGAGGAAGGCCACGGGGTCGACAACTTTGCCCACGCACAGCGGATTGAGTAGGGTATGGGCAAAGAAAACATAGCTACCAAGACAGTTCGTACAGACTTGACTTTTAATAAAAGAAAGCGTGCACACAATACGTAACCGCAATGCTGTTATGACCACAACGTACGAATGTAGGCATCCCTTCTTCACAATGTCACGTGTTCGTTTGGTCTCGTATGGTCTTGTGCGGGCGCAGGCGGCCCGTCTACGCGGCTCTTTCCGCCCCGATTTTTATTCTCGGTGCCTAGAGTCACGTGCTGCAGACATTGCAATATATGTTTCTAATAAAAGCACGCGACAGCGGGGCCAATGGGTAAGACCAGCCCCTGTCACCCCACTGTTTTGGGGCGCCATGTCTGGCAACGGACGATCCAGAGCGGCCCATTGGTCCAGCTCGTTGCTTCTCCGCCCCCTATTAAGCACCGCGGAGTTTTGTTCGACGTCGCCGTCAGACTCCCTAGGCACTCCCATTGAAGTCATTGAAGCCATTGACGGCTTGGATCCGCATCACGACCGTCTCCATCGGCTAACGGACCTGCGTACTAACCATCGCCTCGACCGCGGGTTTTGCAAACAGTCGATTGGCAAGTCGTCACGCGACAGGACACGCGACAGGACACGCGACAGCGCTCACGCGACACGGCGACGTTCCCCCCGTCGTCCGTCCCGGTTCGGCGACAATGTTGTACCCCACGTCTCTCATACGGTCCAGGCGGTCACGGGTCGCTCTTGTTGTCGCGGCCGGTTGGCTCGTCTGGCTCTGGCACTACCACCGGACCAGCGCCGCCGCCGCTGCCTCGGACCATGATCCGAGCACGCTGGCCGCCGAATTTCCCCTGGCGTGGAAGCACATCCACATGTTCAACGGCACAGGCGGTGCGTGGTACATTCCCGAGGCGTGGACGACCGACATTGACGGGCGGTACCAGCAGCCCCACACGATCCTCGAGGCCGCCACCTATGCCACGGCGGCCGCGTCGGGCAGCCTCGCGCGGCGCATGGACTTTGCCCAGATCCCGCTGATTGTCCACCAGACGTGGATGACGGCGAGCATCGACGGCTGGACGCCCATGGTGGTGCGCTGCGTCGAGCGGTGGCTGACGTATGCCGTGGGCCAGACGCCAGCGGTGGACGAGGGCGGGCCTTCGGACAACCAGGACGGCCCGCCGATGGCGTACTTTTTCTGGGACGACGCGGGCGTCGACACGTTCATGCGCACCTACGAGCCGGACTTTGTCGACGCCTTTTACGCCTTCTTCTCGCCCGTCGAGCGGGCCGACATCTTTCGCGTCTTGGTCTGCAAGTGGTTTGGCGGGATTGTATGTTCACCTCGCCCTTTTCCTGATTAGATGATTTATTATTGCTAACCCACCTCAGTATGGTGATGTTGACACCGAGCCGTTGCGGCACCCGGCAAAGTGGATCCAGCAAGCCGACCTGGCGGCGTGGACCGACCCGGAAACGGGCGCCACGTTTGGGCACAACACGACCGTCCAGGCGGCGGACCGTGAAAGTGAAAGTGAAAGTGACCGTGACAATGCCGTTGACGAAGACCGCCCCGTCACGCTCCTGGTGGGCCTCGAAGCCGACGTCGATCCGGCGTCCGACGCCTACTGGCGCATGGGCTACACCTACCCGGTCCAGCTCACGCAGTGGGCCCTCGCGTCCGCGCCCCAGCACGCGGCCCTCGCCCACTTCATCGACCTCGTACGCGCGCTCGCCGCAGGCGGCCCAAACCCCGTCGGCACGACCGTCGTCGACGACCCCCTCCTCTGGACCGGCCCGCCCGCCATCACGGCCGCCATCAGCGCGTGGTTGCAAGAGCACTGTGGCCTGCGGTGGAACGCCGTCACCGGTCTTCACGACAACGGCAAGGCGAAGCTTGTCAGCGACGTCCTCGTCCTGCCCATCACCGGCTTCAGCCCCGGCCGCGGCCGCTACGGCAACATGGGCTCCAAACCCGTGTCCGACGCCGACGCGCGGCTCTTCCACCATGCCCAGGGCTCCTGGCGGAAGTTTGACGTCAAAGACCAGCTCGGCAAGCTGTGCCGCACGCTGTTTGGCCTCTGTCGACCAGAGTCCATACCGTTATGAATGCCGTTGGGATGGCTGTGATTTTGCGCAAGCGTACCTAGATAGGTAAACAGTAAAAATTGAGTTTCATATGGATTAGAAGCAGTACCGCGAAACGAATGGTATTTGCGTGGTCATGTCAAGAGCCGCTTCGACACTTTTACTATTCCAGTACTGAGTGTCATGCGTCGTCGGCCAGTGACAACGGTTTTCCTCTATGCATCTCTGGCGTCTCTGGCAGTTTTGATGTAAATTATATGACGAATACTACATTTCGCATCAGCGTTAAACTGTACTATTTTCTGAAACAAAAATAAAAGGCCCATCCTATTCAAACTGTTACGGCGAATAAATTATTTCACTTTACGGGCTGAAAATGTCTATATGGAAAAGCATGCATATTGTGGCAGTAATCCTAGCGCGGGTTTTAAGAGTCCGTCAGGATAACTGCGAAGGATATCCGTCAGCGAGAAACTAGTAAGAGGGTAGCATCTACAGGCCCAGTGTAGACAAAAAAACATTGAATCGGAAATCTATGATGTTCAATATCGCACGAGGAACATTGAACTGCAATAGCGTATTACATAAGAAATTATTATGTAAGCCATATACATGTGAACAATTTAGGACTAGCGTCAGGGCGTTTCACGTCTCCGTTGCCCTCCCTTTGCATGTTTGTGTCTCGTTTGCTCGACTTCGTCCTACCTTCTTCCAGCACACCGCTAAGCTCCTCTCTTTGTTCTACGCCTAATTCTCCTCTGCTGTTACTTATCTTTCCCACACCAATAACTTAGGCTTTATTGCCGCCGTCCATAGCTATCATGCTTCCAAAGAAATACAACATCGTCTGGGATGCGTTCGGAAGTGGTGTCATCAACAAAGGTCGCGACGGTGTGGTGCTGTCCGGGCCACCTGGTATGGTGGTGAAAGTGCCACGCCGCTACAAGGATGACACGTCGGTCACGGGTTACCGCGACTCGGAATACGTGCGTTATTTTGAGCAAGAGAGGGCCATGATCGCACTGATCCAGGAGCAAACGAGACAACCACACCCCAACATCATCCAGATTGTACTGTCGACCAGCGACGGCTTCTTCCTCCCTCTGATGAAAGAAACCCTCAAGGACGTGCTGAACCGCAAAGAAAGCGTTCCCGACAACGATTCCAGCCGCTGGCTGGTCCAGATTGCATCGGCCTGCGCGTGGCTCGAAGTCATGGACTATTTCCACGGCGACCTACGGCCACCAAACATCTTGCTGGATGCCGACGGCCATGTCAAGTTGTGCGATTTTGGCAACATGGAGAAGCGCGGCGCCAAAAACTACGGGGCAACAGCCCCATACTACAAGGACTCGGAGGTGGGCCCGGCCGGCGAGCAGTTTGCAATTGGATCGCTCATGTACGCGCTCTTCTCGGGGCACGAATTGCTGCACGACGTGGAGGACTACGAAACGAAGCACCGTATGCTGAGAAAAGGAGAGGTCCCGCCAGTCGACGACCTCCGTGCCGGACATGTGATTCGAGATTGCTGGGAGGCCCGCTACGACACGCTGGAGCAAGTGCACCGCACGCTTCTCGTTGAGTTGGGCCTGGGGTTGGACTATGTGAATCCCGCCGTCTGTCTCACCCCAGAAGAGTGTGCTACCAAGGCAAGCGAGTGCGAAACATGGGGGCTGAAGCAGCGTGCATGGCAGGAGGACTGCAGAATGCGGCGTTTGAAAAACGATACGCAAGTCACAAACAATGATTGATTTACAAATGTGGTATATATATGCATGTGCCACCACCCATCCATAGCCCGTCAATCGCTATCCTTCTCCTCGGCGGCGGCTTCGCAGTCAGGGCAAAGCACCCTCGTCGTCGTTTGGCCAAAGTACACGTCCTTGACCTCACCACAGCTTTCATTGTCGCCGCTAACTTTGCTGCACTGTTTGACTTCCGGAAGCTCTTCAATGGTGTGTCTGCATATGCCAGACACCACGGTGGTGATCCAATTTTCGCACATTTCGTTTGGCTTTTGGTGAGTGATTTTGCCATCACAGTATGAACGAACATGAGAGAGGCAATCTTACAATATAGATCGTCTTGAACAATGTTGTTGATCGTGAAAGCGCTTTTAAAATACCGTTGACGTTTTTGGGATGTTGGACGAAAAGGAAGTGGGCGAGTGCTGGACGACGAACTTCAGACTCGCAAACATTGCGGACGAGGGGCAATTTATCTGCACGACACAGAGGGCGGGAGAATGTATCAGGCAGTCAGGATGTTGGGCCCCACGGCGCGCCATGAACTGGCTAGGCAACCATCACATACTTTCCGGTCGAAGATTGCGCGACCGTGATAAGATTCAGCGGA
Organism: Sporothrix schenckii 1099-18; assembly: GCF_000961545.1. Taxonomy (NCBI): domain Eukaryota; kingdom Fungi; phylum Ascomycota; class Sordariomycetes; order Ophiostomatales; family Ophiostomataceae; genus Sporothrix; species Sporothrix schenckii. Next base: position 639,072 of record NW_015971144.1, read on the forward strand.
GCAAATGTCGCTGCAGTATGACCTGCTCTCAGGTCACGGAAATTGCGATGTGGGAATGAACCAATCAAATGATTCCAGCCAGACCTCTGCGTCCATTCACGCATGGCCCTACATTGCCCTCCCAAGCGTGTGATGAGAAGCTCACGTCTGTGAATATGACGAAGATTTGTTCTCCGGATAATTAGGGGACCAAATCAATATGTTTTAACATACGATCCTGCTAGCCTATGTCTTTTCAGGGTTGGTCGCGCAAGTCCATTATCTTCCTTGGAACGTACCCAGCGGATACGCCACATATGTCGTGAGTGACTCTTGCAAAATGTGTGTATACATATACTATGTGGACTGCTGGCTATTCCCTAGTTGCATCAACTCTCCACTGCTAGGGCGCATTCTGTCGGGTGGTCTAATATACTAGCGGTAGGTGTATTGAGTAAATAAGTGCCACACCAGTCATAAGATTTGCACGACGCAGCCAAACTTACAAACATGATTTGCCACAAATAAGTGCTACGGCAAAACAAAAAGTCTCATAACTATCTGCAGCATGCCTTCCAAGCTCCGACGCACCTGTGCAGCAAAATATGACCTGGTTTGGGAGAAGCTGGACGAACCCATCGATGACTGGTTGGCCGCAGTCAGAACAAGTGATGTCTACCGTTCGGTAGCGCACTTTATTTTGAAGTTCAAGCCGGGAAACGCCGTGGAGATGCACCGCGCATTCAAAGGTGATTACAATGTTGTCTACCGTCTTGAATACAGTGACGGGACTTCTGTCATTATGAGAATTCCGATCAACGGTACCGTCCCTGCATCTACTCTTTTGAATACTTTTGAATACTATTAAGCTAATAAATGCTGTCAACTTTAGATGGTGTGCCTGCTACATTTCAAGATGAAAAGGTGCGGTACGAGGTCGCCGTTATGCGATACGTCGCAGCCAACACAAGCATTCCGGTGCCGCACGTCTATCATTACGGCACCGCAGTCGAGAACCCCCTCGGTCTCGGACCGTTTATCATCATGGACTACATTGACCACTACGAGACCCTCTCGGGTGTGCTGCGAGACCCAGACCGGCCGGTGGAGAAGCATCCCGTCCTCAACCCGAATATTGACGAGCGTCATCTCGCTTTGTTGTATAAACAGGTTGCAGACGTCCTTCTCCAGCTGGATGTCCTTCGTTTTCCGAGGATTGGCTCTTTGGTCGAGGATGCTGCCACGGGCACAATTGACGTCAAAGGACGGCCCCTGCTGGCGAACATGATCGACGTCGTCATCCATACCGCGTTCCCGCCCGTGGTATATTGCCGTCGCCGGACACGACGTACATCGATCCTGACGCTTGGTTCGCGGCCCTTGCCGACATGCACCCGGCCCAACTCGTGTTCCAGCGCCGAGACGCCGTAGAAGACGCCAACGACGCCCGGGACAAATATGTGGCGCGGCAGCTCTTTCGGCGCGGCGGCCGAGCGTCGGTTTTCACCAGAGGCCACGGTTTCCGACGCCGGCCCGCCCGCCATTTCGCTCTACTCCGAGGACCTGCGCCCGGCCAACATTCTTTTCTCTACAAAGATGACCGTATCGTGGGTGTCATCGATTGGGAATTTGCCTATGCGGCGCCGCTGTCGTTCAGCAGCTGTCCGCCGTGGTGGCTTCCCATGGACAAGCCCGAATCCTGGTCGCCCGGTGGCTTGATGGGCTGGCAGCAAACGTGTGAGCCGCGGTTGCGGACGTTTTTGTCTGCTCTAGAGGAGGTCGAGAAACATGAACAGCAGCCGGTTTCTGCGGGCGAACCGCTGTCACAACGCATGAGCAGCTGGACCAGCAACGCGTCGATGCGCAACTACGCGGCCAGGCGATCGTGGGCGTTTGATTTTTTGTGGTGGAAGCACATTGACGAGAGCCTGTATGGGCCAAACGAGGACCAAGACCACAAAGCACGACTCGCCGAGATGCCGGCTGCGCAGTTGCAAATCTTGGACGATTTCGTCAAACAAAAGCTCGACGAGGGCGAAGACGCGGAAGTCACTGTATGGGACAAAGATGCAGCAGTCGCACACCTTGCACAATATTTGTAAATAGTGTCATTTTGTCGTTTTTGCCGAATCTCCCAGTTAAGCCACGTGGCTATCATTTGAGATCTAATCTTAAACATCTCGTCATGAAATTGTACTGGGTTTTCTTTTCATTTTTCATTTTTCATGTTTCATTTTTTATTTTTACTTTTTTTTTTTTTTTTTTTTTTTTTTTTCTTTTTTCCAATTCAGTCATCCTGTTCTTCTATTTTCCAATATGCGTCCGTTAATATTCCGTTAATATTGCATATCGCCGGGATGAAATGCACGCACCTTACGTGTGAATCGCCGACCTACGTGAAAAGACGTCGCATTTTACACTTCTCACCCACTTGACAGCACGCAAAACGGCAAAGCTGCATGCAGCACTCCACCAAGCTGCACAAGTTGAGAAAGAGCCAATCGTATGTCTACAACGTGTCTAAGACGCAGGATTGCATATGCACATTTCGAAGAAACCCCGCATATCTCCAGGCACAGATGCATGTTGTCTTTACAGGTCCTTGAGAATGAGACTGAGTTGCCACGCTACGCCAAAATCTTCTCCCTTGTATAATACCCCGTCCAATTATCTGCTGAAGGGAGCATTTATCGTCGTCCGTCGCGCGGCTTGCGACCCTTCGGCAACAAACCATCAACTGGCGCATTCTAGGCGAGCGAACACTTCTGGATATTGTTGGACTACACGTGTCAAACGAGTTTCCCGGCCCTGAACGACCTGACGCGATGAAGAAGCTGCATCTGATTTCGACGTGGCGCGTATAAAATATGGAAGTTGTGTCGCATGCACGCTGCACTTCATCACAGCTCACAAGGAACGATATCAAGAAGAAATCAGCATTGCGTAAGGTCTGAAACCACCAAAAGCGGTACGGGTGGCTGTTCTCTCGGCTCTTTGTGCTTGTTTCTCATCTTTGTCCTCTTAACAGCAGAGCCAAAGCACCTTGTTGTGACTCATCGTGATCACAGCCGTATCCAACACGGTGACGTTTGCCCTCTCCTACAACTACTCGTCGAATACCCCGGGCAAGGCCGACATTTGGGCTCTCCTCCAACAAGCCATCACCCAGCGGGTCGGTCTCACCATTATCACTGTCCAACAATTACCCCCTTGTCCAGGAACAAACAGCTGATACGCCGGGCATGGCAACCCCGAGCGTTTTCGTGAGCTGCCCGACCATCGTGCCCACTCCCCTCTCCCTGTACGCCCCGACGGAATGGAGCTTGTCATGTTGGTCGGCGGAGCCATCCAGACGTTTCCGACGCTGCGGCAGGCAATTCTTGGCGTGGAACAATGACTGGGCAAATTTAAGCATGTTAGTCAATTCGCTGGATTCATTCGCAGTATTCATTTGCTGTTCATTTCGCTGTATTTCGTACATTCTGATCATACCCTCCGCCCCGTCATGAACGTCGCCTAATTGCCTTCGTATCTCGTAAATCTGCCATTTGTTAGCGTACTTGTCTTCTACTCCACACCTGTCCAAGCCACAACGGCGAAATTACCGTGTTGTCGTGTCGTCATTCCTGCTATGCCGCTACGTTCTTTTTTGTCCCCAATTAGGTTGATCCCGACAACGGAAGGCGAGTCTCGGCGGCGTGGGCCCAATGCGGCAACCGTTGCATTCTGGACGCGAAATACGACACTAGCCTAGTCATGTTCTCCGGTCGAGCAAAAAAGACCAAAAGACACGCTCACACGGACCTCGCTGGGGCGGGACAAAGTATGACCAATACGACCCTGGCGTTCACATGGCGCCGCCATCCCCACACACGGCAGTCGGAAAAGGCAGGTCACAAAAGCGTATTTGGACGGCATCCTTGGTTGTGCCTTGTGGTTTTGCCTGCCACCGGGCACACTCTGCGATGTAAGACGCAGGATTTAGGACCCAGAAGCAGAAGGCCCAAGTCGGGTCCCGGGCACCTGGCTACCACCATCCAAAGTAAGCAGCTGCAAAGGACAGTCCCAATGCCCAGTTTTCGTCCGTTGTGTCATTCTTGTTTTGCCGGCACATATTGTTTTGCATATATATCCATATTGCATCACGTCCCTCGAAATGAAAAGCCTATAGTTTCGTTGGCTGCTACTACCGGCGATCCCATTTATCCAAATTTCCACCCGTCTCCCGTCTCCCGTCCATCTACTTTGCACGCTTCGGCCCGGCCATGCATTTATCCAATTTGTGCCTCCAGGCATGCAACCGGCTGCCGGCCGTGTTGCGCCTTTTGCTTCTTGCTGGCGTGGCCCAGGCCGCGGCCCTGGCCCTTCCCAGCGAAAACGAAATCGTCGAGCGGTCGCTGTGGAACTGCAATGCGCTCTTCTTCCGGCATGCGCTTCCGAGCAACGCCACGCTCGAACGGGTCCAGGTTGTGCCGGCCGGCGGCACCTTTGGCGAGAACGCGACCAACATCCCATACCCCTACTGGCCGACCAATCTGCCGCAGCTGTGCGCCGTCATTGTCAACGTGACCAGCTCGCCGTCGTCTTCGTTCCGCTTTGGCCTGCTGCTGCCCACGGTCTGGAACAGCCGCTTCCTCGCCGTCGGCAACGGAGGCTATGCGGGCGGCATTAACTGGCTGTCAGCTGTAAGTGTTTCGTGTGCGGATGCACGATGTAGCGTCCCTACAAATAGTTTTTAGTGATGTAGTAGCTAACCCTCCCTGGGCCAGGGCTCCGGAACGCACTATGGCTTCGCAGTCGTGTCGACGGACACGGGCCACAGCGCCGGCGTGCTCGACGGGACATGGGCGCTCAACGCGCCGGAAAAGAAGGCCGACTGGGGCTGGCGCAGCATCCACGGCTCGGTGGAGCTGGGCAAGAAGCTCACGGCCGCGTACTACGGCGGCAAGGTGCGCTACTCGTACTTTAGCGGCTGCTCGACGGGCGGCCGCCAGGGCATGAAGGAGGTGCAGATTGCGCCCGACAGCTTCGACGGCGCGCTCATCGGGTCATCGGCGTGGGACTCGAATGTGCTCAACACGTACGTCACGCAGCTGGGCATCTACAACCTGCCCGTGGGCGCGCCCAACTACATTGCCTACACGCGGTTCCCCGTCGTCGCCGAGCAGGTCCGGGCGCAGTGCGACGGCGTCGACGGCGTGGTGGACGGCATCGTGAGTGCGCCCGAGCGCTGCCGCTTCGACTACGCCAAGATCCAGTGCGGCAGCCCCAGCGTCGTGCTCAACGAGTCGGCCTGCTTCACGGCGCCGCAGATCCAGACGCTCAAGAACATCTACAGCGACTGGTACGACAACCGGACCGGCGAGTACCTGTACCCGGGCCTGCTCATGGGCTCCGAGGACATGTGGCTCGCCGGCACGCTGCTGGGCTACGCGGAGCCGTCGCCCTTTGGCATCGGCTTTGCGCAGGACTTTGTCTACGACGACCCCACCTGGCAGTGGCAGACGTTCAACGACAGCATCGTCGACACCGCCCGCCGCGTCAACCCGGGCAACGCCACGGCCGACCAGTACGACCTCTCGGCCTTCCGCCGGCGTGGCGGCAAGATGATTATGTACCACGGCCTTGCCGACGGGCTGGTGCCCACCAAGGGCTCCGAGCTGTACTACAACCGGACGCTGCAGGCCATGGGCGGGGGCCACCCCGGAGTCCATGGAAAAGGCAAGGGCAAGGCCAACAGCGTCGACGATTTCTTGCGCCTCTTCATGATCCCCGGCATGCAGCACTGCTACGGCACGGCTGTGGACGCGCCGTGGTACATCAACGGCGAGTTCCAGGCCGACCTCATGGGCACGGGCCTGTGGTCGGTGCCCGGCTTTGCCGACGCCAAGCACGACGCGCTGCTGGCCTTGATGGAGTGGACCGAGAGCGGACGCGCCCCCGACGAGATCATCGCCACCACCTGGAAGACGTCCACCAACCCCTTGTCGGGCGTCCTGCGGCAGCGGCCGCTCTGCCCGTACCCGAAGACGGCCGTATGGAACAAGCGCTCGGACGTCAACAAGGCGAGCAGTTGGCATTGCTCGGATTAACGGCCGGAGATGGGGGCAGGTGGCGTGACTGAGGACCGAGGATGGAGGGCGGAGGGCGGAGGAGTGAGGACTAAACCTTCACAGAATTGGGGAGGCTGGGGACCGGGGATGGTATGGACAGGGGATTTGTGCATGCGTTAATTCATTTTCTCATTCGATACATTTAATACTATAGTGACCAGAACAATATCTATCATACGCCATTCAGGCTTTCGAGCAATATCGATTAGACGTGTTTTGTCCCGTAGGGAGTTCGGCACGTTTTCTCACTTTGCCCTAACCGACGCCGAGGATCGCCGGCGGCATCGTGGTTGGTGGACGCATTGTGGTCCCGGGGAGGCCAGCGTGGTGGCCAGCGACAAGTAAACGAGAAGGTTGCGAATAGTGGTAACAAGAAATTCATGTTTATTTCAACTGTCAGGGGATACTAGTCCAAAAAATAACAGTCCATAGAAGTCTCATTTGGATTCATCTTTTGGAAGACGTCGCCTGCAAAATCGCCGACCGTCCGCATGAGCCAATCAACATCTACGTTATGCTTGAATTTAAAAAATGTACAAGCTCCGTACAAGCTCACCATGGACCGCAGCCGATCGTTCGAGTCCGCCGGGGTGTTGTCGTATATGTATCGTACGAGCCAAACAATGTGCCCGATGCTCTTGTGATTCAGCCGAAAGTGCACAAGGATGCGGTGCAGCTTGCGCAGAGCGAGAGTTCGCAACGGCTTAATGCCGTGCTGGTCTGCAAACAAATACATTTGGGCGTGGGCGCTGAGAACGGCGAAACTATCGGGCCAATTCACTTCGTCATGGTTGCAGAAATCATCAGGGCACGCCTTCGTGAATCGCCTCGGAAGCCGCGCAGCGGCAACCGAAGACCGTTTCTTGGCCACGGCCAGTGTCGATGATTCTCTGTTCTTTTCCGGCGTTGGCTCCGGTGTGTCCCAGTCATCATCGTCTGCCGCCGCTTGCTGCTCATATTCGGGGGGAGCGGTAATATAACATTCTGGGCCGTTGTAGTCTCCCGTGTAGGCAAACTCGGAGAAGAACAAAAATGTTGCCTCATCGGTCCACGGCCATTCGACGCGTCGTCCGAGAGCTTCCTGCCTGTAATCGTTGACGAGCAATCTGAGAGAACGCGACTGGGCGGCGACGAGGGCAGAATGCATGGCAAACTCTGTCCCGCTAGGGCCGACCACAAACGTGAGCGGGGCGGACGAGAGAATCCTAGGTTACGTCGTGTTAGCAGCGCACACGGTGCAAAGAAAGCTTTGCCATCGCTTGGGATCACGACTTACTCATAATAGGACAAGGTCCCCATCGCGGTGGTTCTTGATGTAGGCCGCTGGACGGGCCCGTCAAACTTGATCCTTGTGGTACACACAAACAACAAAATGACACCCTAGCGGGGGGGACTCTGTGGATCGACGCGTGGATCGTGCTGACATTTTGACTTTGGTCACAAATAAACAGGCAGCTCATCGCCACGCCGCCAGGGGGGCTTTCCTGTCACGAGAGGCAATGCCGCCATTCCCTTTTATTTCGCCACGTGTATTGTGCTGCAAGGCATATACCTTTTTGCAAATGTGCATTACAGCCTACTTGACAATCGTCGCATCTGGTATTCGAGCATTCATTGGCGGCAGGAGCTCGTTGGTGCCCGACGTACGAAAAGGCCATGACGATGGACGAATCACTGTGCAAAACGTACAGACGGCTGCCTGTGTGCTGCCCGAACTACGCTACAGGTTCCTCAAATGGAAATATTGAGTCCTTGTTCGACTGATGCACTCGTATGGTTGCGGGAGATTCAATGATTTCAAGGCGTCCTGTCGACGCGCGCTGTGTAGCTCGGCCCTGTGCACGGTGTATGTGGCGGAACAGCGACAGGCTGAGACCGTCGAGCCAGATGATGGGCCCGCTTTTGTTGTTGTCGTTACCGTGGTCGTGCCAGTGCCATGGGGGTGGGACGCGATGTGCAAAACGTACAGACGGCGGCCTGTCGTATGCCTGAACTACGCTGCGGGGTCCTCGAATGGGAATATTGCGCCGTGACGAGACTGATGTACTCGTATGGCTGCGGGGGATTCAGTGGCTTGCCGTACATGCAGCAGATGACATGGCCAACACGGACTTTGGCCGTTAGATATGCCACATTTACTTTCTTGTATCTTTTGCACACTTTGCAATACAGCTTCTAGGGAACCTTGGAGAACTGCTGAAATATCTCGCTTAACAAAGGCACGACCTTGCGATTTGGATGCAAGATGCAATGAAAGACGGCGGCTTTATTGGTCTGTTGTGATGAAGTGATAACTAGATGATAATCTTGGTACGCTGAAGCAATGGAAATGGTCATTAAATTACAATACAAGAATGGCTCAAAATAAACATAAAAGACGCAGCCAAAGAAAACGATGCTATTGGCTCGTTCCGCCTCCAAGCCTGCTCAAGTGACGTAGGACTGGGGACTTGGCCGGCAAGGCTATCGCCCTGGAGGAGTAATGCTGAAGCCAGCCAATGCGGATGACAAAAGGACATCGGCCTCGTCAGTGCTCAATTTCCGACCGTGTCTCCCCGTCGGCGACGGGGTCCGTAGAAGAAGGGCATCTCTTCCTACCTGAGAGCGACTGGGCGTGCTCAACGTATCTTGGCTGCCCGTGTAGCTCGTGTAGCTATCCTGCCCGCTGGGCGTCGACAATAACACAACCGCCAGGTCCTTTTCATAGTCTTCGGCGTCCTCGGTCCCCGCCTCACTGTCGTCGTCCGAGTCAGATTCGTAGTCATCGTATCTCCCGTCGGGTGGGGCAACGAGGCTGAAGCCATGGTGCTCGAGGATGTGCTTCATGGCGATCGGCTTTGCACACAAGACGGATCGCACGGCCTCCACCATCTCCGGCGGTATCAACTCCCAGCACACTGGCGGCGAATAGGGGCTATACTTTGCTTCTTCGAGTTGCACTGCAGGCGCCATCATGATCCACTCGCACAGCAGCTTGGGCAGCGTGCCGATAAAGCCAACGTCCTGTCGCACCGCGTCCTGTGCGACGTAGATTTTGAGAGTGTCGGAAGCGTACTGGATGGCCGCAGTAGTTGGCGATGCCCATCTGACGGCTATGGGGCCGTCATCTTGCGTCAACTCGAGCTGTGACGTGATCTTGTCTGTCTCAATCGTCTTGGCTTGCTTCAACGTGGCGTAAAACGAGGCTATTTGGTTGTCTTCTACTCGGGGACTGCCATACGCTATGGCGAGGCTATTGGCAATGACAAGTCAAATTAGCACGTGTCCCTTTTTGTTTCTTGTACAAGTGCGGGTACGAACCTGGTCAAGGCACGAGCCTTTCGTCGAACATCACGGTCCGGGGACGTTATGGGTCGGCCATCGTCGTAGGGAACACACGTGCTCTCATGCACGGTCCTGGACAAGTATTTGTCGTGCACACCCACCCACTCGAAAAAGGGCACCAGAGTCCGATTTGTTTCCAGGTCGAAGTCCAGGATGTTTGCTTTTCCAGAGAAACAACGCAAGAGATGGTGGCGGTCGGGTATCGCAAATTGGCTCTGGCCCGTGAAAAGACGCACGTCGCCATCGGGGAGCTTGACGGGAAACAGTGGCCGCATATGGACCTTGCTGGGGTCCAAGCTGTCGGGTACGTCCCCACGGATGATCAATTCGTTAAACGTCATAATGGTCTGCTTTGCGTCGTCGACGGAGAGCGCCGGTCCCGTCAGCTTTTCGTAGACCATTTCTACCGTCATGTTTCCCACGCCCAGTTTCACAAAAAAGTCCTCGAGCTCCGGATAGAGGTGGTCGAGGGTGATCTTCCCAGGTATCGGAGTTGCACTCGTCCACAAACACTGGGCGGAATAGCACCACGGCTTGCTGGCGATGTTGTCCCCAGATACCGTCGTCCCGAAGCCGCAAATCAAAGGCTCGGTGTCAAATCGATTTTTCATCTCCCTGTTGTTGTATTGCGTTTTCGTCAATAGCAGCCCAGTTGTGATTGGAGACAAAATGCGATGGACAGACTTACAGCCACTCCGCTTCAATAAACTTTGCGGATACATTCGCAAGAGCGATGTACAGCGACGTGATCCTGGCAATGTCGCACGTATCCAAGCGCCTGACATGAGAGATTTCATTCACGAGGTCGACCCAGTCAGCGTTGCGTATCTCTAATGTCGTAGAGAAGAAGCTTTGCAGACTGGAATATGCCTCTGTCGACGTGTACAACGCTTGAAAGTGCTCGGCACAGACTCTGGCCAATGGAGTCTTGGACACAATGTTGGCTGGGGCTTGCCATACACACACCTTGGGTACAGTCCAATGTTGTGGGCGTATGCGGCTCCCAGGAACAAAAATAAGAGGCTCTGATTGAAAAGCGGTCCTGGAAAGGCAACTGTTAGTTTCATAGGTAAGCCCAGTGGCAAGTGCAGATGATAACACATACCGAACCTCCCACTCCGATGCCTGGATCTCGGCCTCAAGGCGGATGTATAGCTCATAGATGCGTTTTGGATTTTTCAGGGCGCTAGTGGTGTTGTTCATCCTCTTGATGTGTCTTAACACGTCCAGAAGAAATGCTATCGTGGAACAGTTGTGCCCAAGACCAAACGACTGTCCCACTGCCAAACATTTCTGTGGGTACACGTCGCCATCCTGTTGAGGGAAGTCTAGCTCCAGCCAGGGAAAAAATTCGTCTTCCAGAAAATTGCTCGCCAATGCTTCAAGGGAGGGAATCGGCAAATAGGCCCTACGAAGAGGGACGTTCCTCCCACCTTTACAGCGAACCTCGACTTCGTTCAGCTCCTCAACGATGGCGGTTTGACCTTTGGTAGTCAACAGAACCTTGCCCCATGCGGCGATGAGGAAGCCTGCAAACTTGTCTGGGCGGTGTTTTGCAACGTACTTGCAAATGGCAGAGGTGCCCGTTCCAGATTGAGAAACAAGAGGTAGATAGCGACGAACACCGACCTGGTCGTAGAGCCAATCCTTCCATGACTGGCTTGTCGGTGTTGGCGGAGTTGGTGGATCACGGAGATACTCGTCATGTAAAATGAAGACGGACGGCAAACCCGGTGCGCCATTCCTGTTTGGCAACAGAATATCCGCGCCATACGGGCTGCCGTCCGCGAGATACCTTTCGGTGAGGTTATTTCCCAAGGATCCGTCTCGCGATACAACATGGAGGCGACTGTAGCCGTGCGGAGGCGTGGTAACATGCTGGGTCCTGTATAAAAACTGAAGGTGGGCAACGGCGTCAGAGATAAAGAGGGAGACCCGTGATCGGTTTGTGTCGAAAATGGCACTACGAACAAAAAATGGGCGCGCGGTTTTCACCCCGAGAACGTCAAACAGACGCTTCCGCGCGGGATTGGCGGCGGCACGGATATCGACCACATTGAGCCCAAGCCCGTTGGGGATCGCCACGTCCATGCCCTCGACGTTGGGGTAAAACACTGGCACGGACTCCACAGACACCCACTTTTGGTGCTGGACGGGGATCAGCTCCAACTGAGTCAGGCGTGATCGCATGTGTGATGGCAGCAATTTGAACGCTGCGACAAGCAGCTCAGCCACGCGCGTGTGCCAGTCCTCGCTGGTCGTCGTCCGCATGAACGACTTGTTCCCGGCAAGGTCGACAGCCAGGCGATCCAGCCACTCGTGGATTGACAGCGTTCTCAGCCCGCAGTCCGTCAGCAGGTCCAGGTCGGCTGCCTTGTACTGTTGGGAGAGATAACATCCCGGTGAGAGATCTGCCAAAAGGGGATCGCCATTGGCATCGACCATGGTGGGTGGAAGGCGTTGGCAGTCGGCTATGGCTGTACGACGGCTCTTGTTCGTTGGCACCATGACGATTTGGCTCTGAATCTCGTTGCGAATGTTTGATATCAGATCGACCCAAAACGGCTCCCAGGGAAATGCATCGACGCGCGGTAGGTAGCGCATCCATTGGTATGCAAGCGTGTTGTGCTGGGAACACCAGAGGACCGCCTTGAGAAAGGCATGTTTTATGCCAACAGCCAAGTCCCGGTTCCGCTGTGAGGTGAGGACAATGTCTTCTCGGTTGGCCGGGGTGACGAAGTCGGCGTGGATCAGAAACTGTGGCCGTGTCTGGTTAGAAATTCGCCAAAGCAACGACACGGGGCACCTTCTCGGGGTATTTTGACGCACCTTGAACCCCAACTGCTTTACGGGTAGAAATGCATAAAGGTACTGGTTTGCAATAACGGGCACGTCGTTGCCGTCTACGGGAAAGCCGAGCACCACCACGCCAGACGACTTGTTCTTTACAGGCGCGTCGCCGTCTCGTCTCTTTCGGTTCTCGTTGGGGGCGAGGTTGCTGACGACGTGCTTGAAGATGATAAAGTGTCGGACGACGTCCACAACGGTTTCTTTGCGGTTGCTGTCGAATGTGGACGTGGACTTTTTCACGGCCGTCTTGCACATACCACGATCCACGGTATAGGTCGTGGCCGATGTCAAGACATTCGCGGCGTCGTGAAACGAGATCCGTATTTGCGTCAACTTCTTCATGAAAAGGAGGATCGAGTCGTGGATGGTGCGAAACTGCTCCTCGATGATCTCGCGTCGCTTCTGGACTTCGTCCGGCCCGCCGTCCCGGCGCAGCGTCAGCGTAATATGGGTGCGCTTGGCATCGAGGTCGTCGTCGTGCTCCGTCCAGACGGGCGTCATCATGCCGATGCCCGAGTCGCCTTTGCGGTACTTGAACATGAAGGAGTAGTCCCCCGACTGGATGTGCACTTGCTCGGCCGCCATGAACACCGACTTGAAGCCAATGCCCTTCTCGCCCGCGTATCCATCCTCGCCGGCCAAGAGGCTCTCTGCATTCTTTGAGCTTTTACCCAGGCTGGAGATGGCCTTGACGTTCTCGGCCGTGAAGCCGTCCTCGTTGCACGAGGCAACAATACGGTCCGGGTACACACAAAACGCCACGCTCGGCGGGCCATCGGCACGTTCGTACTTGTTGTCGTCGAAATTCTGGAGCATCTCAAAGACGAACTTGGCGCTACTCGAGTACAAGTTCTCTGCTAGTCTGTCGAGGGTGTTAGCAGGAGCACGATCGTGTCACGTCGCGGAGTTTATGTACGTACGTCTTGACCGACTCGGACGCACCTCGCCGGAGATTCTCGATGCCCTTCATCGCACGGTCAAACTCATCTTTTGGAGCACTCGTCTTTATTATCGTCAAAACCTGGGGAGGGATATATCCATTATGTTCCGCAATGTCGTCCACCACCTTCCGGGCTGCTTCGCGACCAGACATGTCTTTTGGCTGGTGTCGCGCACGAGGCGGACGTGGCAAGTGGATGCGTCTTGGTTATGAGGAAATTGGGGTGGAAAATATGTTTTAAAAAAGAAAAAGAACGAAATTGAATCAAAGCGTAAATTGAGCCAAAATTAAAAGCAAAAACACAATAAAATATCAAGTCAAAAAAATGAAATACGAAAGTTGGCCTTGACAGACTTGATGTCTTTGTCGAGAGTTTGTTTTTTTAAAAAAAATCACACAATGAGGAGCTGTAGCGAGGTCGAGCAAAAGAGACTACTGGCACTGATAAATGGCAGTAGGCAACTGGTCGGCACAGTTATCCGTCGGCGGCTAACCCAACACTTGACGTTGGCTTGAGATACTCCGCGTACAATGGGTATGATCTTTTACAGGGCCACACATTAGTATTCTGGTACTGCAACCTAGTGCATGTCTGTTGGTGTTTGGGGCATTTGGTGTGGGTGGTCGCAGCCTGGTCGTTGGCCAACAAGCGGCCCTTGAGGCTATGTTTGTTTCGAATATCTGCATGTTCTCCGTGGTAGGACCTGTCGAAAAGCAACGGCGCAAAAGACAGGCCTTCTTCTATGGACCTGGCCTGGGACCGTCAACATTTCGTGTTTGCATTACACAAGACGGATTTGCAACGGCAGTAACGCTGGTACCACATCCTCAGCCTTGCAATGTATTTTTCTATTTATACATGCTGCAGCTACTGTTGTTGCCGATGGGAACTACAGGCTAGCGGTAGTCTGTTCGCTTACTTTGGGGGTGGCTTTTCAAACCAGCCCGTTCAAATACGAACCGCCCAGCCGCCGGGATGGCGCCCATAGAGGCTGAGGTTATCGGCTCAGAGGCCTGTGTGATAGGGCATGCAACATCCCTGCATAACCGCCGTTTCAAACTCGACCCCCTACCAAAATTGCGACGAGCCAGCTTCTCTGTCATCAGGGTCCAACCGCCTGTACGATTATTCGCCTCTTCTGATCGTGCTTTTCTTTTTCTTTGTGACAATCAGTCTTGAATCCAAATCGGCTCGCTGCGGGACAACCCGCCACGGCGCTTTCCCGTTTCCCAGGCGGAAATGCAGTTTTGTGAAATTTGAACACGGAGGAGCGCAAGTCAGACAGGTATTGTTTTCGACGGCCTTGGAAAGTTTGTACTTGTGTTATGTAGGGGAGTTGTGCAGAATACACGTCGCCCTGTTTTTATCGGAGGTGAATACTCCGCAAATGCCATGTAGCATCGGAGAAGGCGGAGTAAACAAAAATATTTCACAAACGGCACAAAATAAGTGCGGCGATATGCACGTGAATATTTGTGTACCTAATGGGAAAATATGCTTTTGTTTACGTACGCATTATTACGATCATGTTCATAAATGGAGTTTCTTCCTCAAACTCCATTGTACTAATATTTAATTCGAAACTTTTTTTTAATAAAAAATATTTTTAACGTTTAAAATTAAAATGCTCTTCCCGAGGCTGGTGCTGCTGATACTCCGTCAGGTTATGGGAGTTGACATTAACTCAGGTAGAGAGAAAGTATAACGGATAGATATTGTCTACACTTTACGAGCGAGGAACGATATAGACTAGATAATGCAATAAACACACAGAGCACGAAGGGCGTTATCCAAAAGACACTTTGGCTGGTTATATGGCTGTGCAAAGAAAACTATTCTCCGCAAGAATTACCTGAAAATCACCCGACTTCCTGTAATCTCCCTCATTTCCTTCACGAAAAGACAACAAACTGAACAAAATGGGCAAAGCTGGCAGTGACGACAAAAACCAAAAGAAAAATTTAATGAAAGGCATCAAGACCGTTCAAATGTCCTCGGAGTTCCCGGAATTGTCCAAGCCCGTTAAATCAATATACTTGTACCACCCACCACACTACTATAGAGACGGGCAAGGAAGGTTGACTGCTGACGGCCGCATTGTTTGACGACTCTGCAAAAGCCACCAGATCAGGGGCCGAGGTCCGCAGGTGCTGAGGTCCGGTCAACAGGCCGAGCTTGTCCAGGATACGATGGCGACCGTGAATGGTCTTGTGGCCTCTGCTGTTGCGTTGGAAGTGCGTACGGATGCATTGGCGATACCGGTACGTTGCTACTGGATGTCGGTACGTA
Source organism: Sporothrix schenckii 1099-18 (assembly GCF_000961545.1). Lineage (NCBI taxonomy): Eukaryota > Fungi > Ascomycota > Sordariomycetes > Ophiostomatales > Ophiostomataceae > Sporothrix > Sporothrix schenckii. Next base: position 654,568 of record NW_015971144.1, read on the forward strand.
ATTTTCACCCGTGGTAAATGGGTTGGCTGCCACAGAAGCGGGTTCCATCGAGGGCTGGGCGTATGTGCTGCTGGATACAGACTGTTCCTGTGGACGCTGATATACCATCGGCTGAGGCCTCGTTGGCAGCTGCTCGTATGGAAAATAGTTGGCTGGCTCCTGCTGTTGTTGACATCGATACAGCTGCGGCTGAGGCTGGTGGTGCTGTTGTTGCTGCTGCTGCTGTGGCTGTTGTCTAATTGGCAGCTGCGTAGTAGCGGGGAGGCGGAACTCATGCAAAGAATTTTGCATTCCTCCGTATCGCCCACGACCTGGTTGTCTTGCCCGGCCGAGACGCCGAGACGCATCGTCGCTAGGATGTTCCTCCCCCATTATTTCCACGGCCCGGATGCCAAGCTCTTTTGCCCTCGTCTCGGTACTCGTCCCGTGCACATCCTTGAGGTAGTTGAAAAAGTCCAGGTACGCTTCGGACACGCGCTGAAAATGCTCGACTTTGAGATGCACCCGGGTATGGTCCTGCACCGTCAGGTCGAATTTCTTATCCGATGGCTGCGCATCATACTCGGCAAGAGCTTGCGCCGTTTGGCACGCGTTCCGTATCTGCCGGCCGTTCCAACGGGCGTCGCTGTGCTTCCGCCAATGATTGCGAATGTGCTCCTCAATGGCGTCGCTGTCAATCTTGATTTCGAGTCCGGCCGCATGATAGCGCTCGCGGATCATGTTCAAGTTGATACGGCAGACTTTCACTGTAGGCAGCTCGTCCAGTTGCGGATAGTGGAGGATCATATGGATACGGGACGCGAACGCCTCGTCGAGATCGCCGATGCGGTTCGTCGTGAGGAAAAGGATTCCCGTGTAGTATTCGAGGATGCGGAGAAAAACTGCATCGTAGCAAGAATTTGCTTCGGTTAGAATCTCCATAGAAAGAGTACACGGAATGGTGGACACGCGCACATACCGGCTACCAGCCCGTTCCGTGTAAAGTCGTTGCGCCCGCGGGCCGCGAGAAACACGTCAGCCTCGTCAAGCAAAAGGATGGCACCCCACCGGCTGGCCAAGGCAAACGTGCTTTGCAACGAGCGCTGTACTTTTCTTGTATCGGTTCCGAGGTCGCCTAGAACCGTCAGTCAGAGTCTCAAAAGCCCAGGCGGCGGGGAATCGCACAGTGGGAAGCCATACCGCATGTTATTTGCATCAGAGGCTTGCTGAACTTTTCGGCCACTCCCTCTGACTGTATGTTAGAAATTATGGGATTGTCTGACAGAACCAATGGACCTCCTCGGGTCTTACCGGCGGTTGTGGTCTTTCCAACTCCTGGCGCACCGTGGAGAAGCATAATCAATCCCTTTCCTGCCGTTCGAGTGAGCTTATATTTGCATCGAAATGGAATGTCCAGACAGCAAAGCTGTACCTTTGCCTTTGACAATGTCCAACCTGTCGTCGCGGTGGGTCTGGGATGCTTTGTTTCGAAAGTGCTGGGACACAAGAGACAATACCATGCGTTTGTGTCCTCGGGGAAGAACGAGATTTGAGAACGCCATGTTGCCGACGGCATCACCCATATCATCGTCGTCGCTGTCGTAATGACCACTGCCGGTGGCATCATCCTCGTCGTTCAATTTAGGCCGCCTGTCAATGTAACTAACAAAGTCCATGTCCAATTTCGCTGCGACGTTGAAAGATTAGATTCAGCTGCCTTCCCATATTGTCTCGGCTTTTCAATGCTTATGCTTACCCCAAGAACGGTCGCGCAGAAAATAGCCGTACACGCTGTACGACATGATCATGAGGTCAATGTCTCTCAGGAGACTGGGATCGGCTGTGATCTCGGCTAGTTCGCGTGGGAGTAGGGTCACGGGTATGGGAGAGGTTGGCTTTTCGGCGTCGGTGCTGTTGTAAGTCTTTTTCCCGTCACCATTCCAGGCTCTTGGAAAAAAAGAGTCATTCGCCATTCTCTGTACAATACCTTCATCCAGTACTTCCTGGTCCCAGCAGCAATTGGCTGTGCAACGGCTGTCAAGGATGGCGACGTCCATGCGATGCCCCAATAAATTAGCAAACTTGGGTACGTTGTTAGGTTTGACAAAATCGCTCAGGGCCTCTTGCGTATCAATCATGACTTCGCCCTCGACTTCGTCGCGCCTGTCCACCGTCCAACCAGCATAGTACATGTGCTTGATGCCCATTGCATCCACACACCGGCGGCCACGCTCAATCAGCCGCGCCCGGAAGGCCTCCGTCTCGCTGCGAACAGCCGCTTCTGCGGCTTCGTGTCCTTTTTCGTCGTCGGTCAGTCCGGCGAGAGTCCGTACTAGGTCGGGGCTTCGAAAGTGACGCAGAGGAATGACTTCCATGTTGGAAATCAATCTCAGACCGTCAAACCTCTTAATAACGAAACTTGTGGTGACAGGACCAAACGATATGCCGTCGTAATGAACAGATACGCAGTATATCGCAGCATCCTGGTCACCCGTTCCGTAGTAAACGTCCTTTTCCAAATTGTGTCCGTGGTGGGCTCCAGTGTAAACAGACACAACCTGGTAGGCTTGTTTGCCGTTGGTGGATACGACCAAGTCGCCAGGTTGGTAAAGGTGCCAGATGTCAGTAAAGTAGATCCTCTGGCAACGTGCGGAGTGAAGCCACGAAACGCGCTTGGAAATGTAGTCGTCCATGAAGCGAATAATGCATTCCGTGTGCTCTATTTCTAATGTGATGCGGTCGGGAAGTAGAGGCATTTTAGCAGCGGGAGAATCCGGAGAACAGAGAGGATCACGAGGCGAGGGAGGAACGGCATCCGTTGACCGAACACGGGAAGCAGAAGACGCATTGGAGTGTTGTAATGCGCGTCTCATGCCGGATTTCACTCCTATAAGCTCCTGGTGCATGTCACGGATTGCGTCACTGTAAAAGGTAAGGAAGCAATAAGGACGAAGCATGGTGAGTTCGTCGGAGCTCGTGTCTCTGAATAGCTTCGGGGGAATGCCACGAGTTCTCCTGAGAACCGAGATCAATTCCATTGAGTGGATTCGAATCCGCTCTGGTAGCTGTGTTTGGCCGCTATAGTTGACCGACGACTCACTGTGCGAGTCTCTTAACTCATTCGTGTTTATCAGGTGGTTTCGGAAGACATGACGGTGCGACGGGCGCCGGACGGTCGGCTCTCCAATTAAGATGTCAATGACAAATGACGCAAGGCCTCTGTCTGACTTGAAGGAACTGAAATCATCCCAGTCCATGCATCGCAGATCACAAATGGGGTGTTCTCTTTGTGAGCGGTTGTACGAGCGTGATCCGTTTTGTGAATGACGGTGCGAGCGTGATCCGTGATCGTCCGCGGGGTACGGAGACACGTCGCGAGGGCGTGATTTGTTTTGTGAGTGCTGGTGCGAGCGTGATCTGTGGTCGTCCTCGAAGAAGTACGGGGACGCGTTGCGGGGGCGTGCTTTGTTTTGTGAGTGGCGGTACCAGCGTGGTCCGTGATCGTCCTCGAAGAAGTACGGGGATGCGTTGCGGGGGCGTGATTTGTGTTGTGAACGGTGGTGCGAGCGTGGTCCGTGATCGTCCTCGGGGTACGGAGACATGTCGCGATTGTCCTGTTTTTGTCTCCTTTTGCCAGCACCCAGAATGGTAGCTAAACGCGTTGCCTCCCGCATCGCCCATGTCTTCGTTCTGTTTTCCAAGCCCAACACCGACGAATCTGGGTCCCGTCCCCATTCGCTTGTTGTCCCGCTATTTAAGGCGGATTCGAGGTGAGAGTCAAGCGCCTCGGCTATGGAGTCGGAATCCATGACGGTGTTTTGTTTTGTTGTTGGAACAAAGTCGTGGTAAGAAGCTCAAGAGTACACTATATTGCTTTTTGATGATGCCAGTTGGTAACGAACAATAGCACGGATTTATTGCCACGCGCAGGAAGAACTTGCATCTTAATGTTAACGGTCAAAATTGGGAGAGATGTCAGAATGTCAGGAAGAAGGATGTGCGAGGCGTGGCTGGCTAATCGAGAGATGTGTGCCTAATTTCAAGTTACTGTGGCGTCAACGACGGGCCAAATCATAGCGAATTACATTCATGCCCCACCCTCCTCGTATTTCTACCCAGAAGACAAGGCAGAATGCTACCGAACGGACGATAAGGCACACACAAACGCACGTATGGGAACACCAAAGGTACAATTGCGACAGTATTCTGCGCAGAGCATTTACATTCAACCGTGACACCGAATGCCAAAGTTTGGCGTTAAAGTTATACAAAAGCCCACTTAACGACATACTTCATGACGATTCGTCTTCAAACGCTATTGCATTCCTCAAATGCGACGTAAATCCGGATACCTTGGTTCTGGGCACCAAGACCCTAGCTTTGACAGCCTAGTGAGGACGACCCGATCCGCCCCAATCTAGCCATATGACGCTAAATAGTGGGGCCTGGATGTGGGTGGCAGTGGGGCAAAGTCTGCTAAGATTTCGTTGGCTGGCTGATACATCTGTACTCGACCGGAAGATGTCGTCCTGTGCTCGTCTTTTTTTGCCTTGAGAGGGTGGGAATTTCAACACAGCTGGGGCCGTCGACATAGGCACTAGAAACGAGACTGGGTTAAGCTGAGAAAAATAAGTTAAAAAAAGAAAAACAGACGATTGTAGACCACGCTGCGCCTTCTTCTCTCGTTGTCTGCCCCTCCGCATTATATGTAAATAAAATCACCGGACGTTTCAACCTGCTTTGTCTTGACAAGTTTACATTGCTCTCAGCTCCCGTGTGATACCATGGCTTTCCACGGTCAAAGCGACAGCCTCGAGATTCGAGTGCAGTCAGCATCGACGACTTCCACGGGAAACGGCCTCGACATTTCTTACGCAGGATTCGCCAATCGCGCTTCGTACGACGTCCAGCTGCAACAGCAAGTGCAGGCCGGCCGGGTGGCAGGAACAGACGAGCTGACCTTGGCCACATTCAACGATGGGCACTTACTGCCTGTGCGACGACGAGCGGAGCCCATGGTCGCACTGCGATTTTGGGACGATTTATTCACGCCATCGATGCATCGCTTCATAGCATCGCACCTAAGGGAACCGAACGAGGTCAAAGACAAAGGCAGCATCCGCGGTCAAGGCGACTGGGCTGGCGTGCTCGACAAGCTTGAGACCGCCAGAAATGAATACAGCCAGATAGATTCAGGCTTCAAAAGTACCTTTCGGAAGGTATACCGCAAGTCGGCCGATCATGCCGGTGGGGTGCCACTGTCGATAGTCAAGACGGCGAAGGATGTCGTGAACAACGACTACGCGTCGCCGGTGCTCGGGGTTGTCAAGTTGGTTGTCGAGGTAAGCGGCCGCTCATGTTCTGCACAATGACAAACTGGCGGACTGCTAACTTGTTACACCGGTCTCGATAGGCGGCAACAAAGGCGGCCAAGCTACGACAGGACATGATGGGCGCCTTGGACAACCTAGACCGTACATTTACAGAGGTTGAAATATACCTACAGGCGTTTCCCGGAGACGAGAACATTCGAGAGGCATCTATCGACCTGGTTGCGTCGGTTCTATACGCCGTTGAGTTGGTTATTGGCTTCTTTGTTTCCAAAACCTATGAGTTGCTGTCCGGATAAGTTGCAACAACGACGACGGCAAGAAAAAATAAAGAAAATGAAAACTTAAAAAAAAAACGAAAAAAAAACCGTAAGCCATCGAAGTCCCGCTACTAACTGCTCTTCTATTGACAGACAAACGTTTGCTTCGAGCCACCTTCACAATTGACGAGTACCGACAGAAAATTGACAACGGCCTCAAGGACGTGGACGACAGAAGCTCTGGCCTCCTCCGGGAGGTCAATTTGTCTAAAATGGAGAGTGACAGACTCTTTCAAAGCCGGACCATACATGGCACGTTCCTTTTCTATACTGGGGCTACAACCCAGCTGTCTGCTGACACCATTGTAGATACGTCCATCACCCACCTAAGCTTGGCCCAACTTCAGACGATGGTTTACGACATGCAAAACTCGATCAACTTTTTCAGAAACGAGTTGATACAGGGTGGGCTTATTACGTTTCCAAGACCTTCGAGTTCTTTGTGTTGCTATATGCATTTTCTGACTCCACATTGTTACAGGTTTGGACCGCGGCAGGGCACACATCACCGGCTTGTCTCCCTCCCCGCGTGAGCCGGCCCCTGTGTATGTAATAACTACGGCGCCACCGGCAATATCTGAGCCCGAGCGCCACCATATCACCCCCCAAACCCTCCTTGATTGGATTGGCATGCGTGATTTAGCACGACACGATCTCGACTACATGGCGACCCGCAACCACGACCACATCACGGGTGCCGAGCAAGGCGGCGCAGGGCATCTTGTTGCCCATCACAAACTACAGCTTTGGCTGCGCGTGCCCGCGTCGTCCCAGTTGCTGATCCACGGCACGAGCGATGGACGCGGCCTGTGGCCTGTGTCGGGGCTGTCTTTGTTCTGTGCCTCATTGGCCATGACCCTCGGCAGTCATCCGCGCATCATCCGACTGCTGTTCTTCTGCGGACTACATGCAGACGACCGACACAGCCGCGGCTCTACTTTTCCGTCTGACGACGAGGCGCTGCATGTCGGAGGCCGTGCCATCATCTCCAGTTTCATATGCCAGCTGCTGTGCGCATACGACTTTGGCCCAGAGCTGCCAATCGACGCGACGCGTGAAGACGCCGTCGTTGATGGCGACCTGGACGAGCTCTGCGGCATTTTTGGCGCTCTCGTGTCTCGCCTTCCGCCGGACCTTGTGCTTGTCTGCGTCGTGGACGGTGCTGCGTACTACGAACGGCCCGAGTTTCTGGCGGATGCGTCGGTGGTTTTGGCCTGCATCCTGCGTTTGTCCATGGACGATTCGGTGTCGGCGGTGGTCAAGATTCTCGTTGCCAGCCCCGTGCCGACAACGCACATCCGCCGACCGTTTTCCGACGACACCATTTTGTCCACGGCTGCAATTCCCCACACGCAGTGGGAATACAGTCCTGCAAGAATCGAGCGCATGCTGTTGGACGACGGGCATATTATGGGACTCGATGAACACGACTTGGAGAATTCCTAGGTTTTGCTGTTTCCACATGATGGGATCCAAAACGTGACCCTCGTTAACCGCACTGCATTTCACAGTTTAATTAAATCATAATACTAAAATATTGGAAATACAATCTTGCATTATACTATTCCTCCTGGAAAAAATTCAATACCGGTAGTCTTTATCCATGGTCAGGCCAACCCTCTTCGGCCACGGTCGTGTCCTGGCTGCTTTTATGTTGGCCCATCATGCGCCAGCACCTTTGTTCCAGCCACGAGTGTAGCAGTACGTACTGTGTTGGCCACTTCATCCGGGATTTGTCGTCCCTGTCCGCCTTGGGTCTTCTTTCTGGGCCTCATGGAGGTCGTAGCCGTAACACTTCGGCTCCCGCACATCGGTGTGAAGGTCGTTGGTCGTCTTAGATTGTTTCGCCACGGCTTCAGCCTCAAGGTCGACGCACACCTTTCAGCACTCCCGTCGTGTCGGCTTTTTATCTCACGTTCTGAAAGCTTGGGAGCTTTCAGTCGCACTTACACTGCCTGTCAGGCATCAGACGCACTGATACCCCGTTTTTCCCGTTAAGGGGTCGGGGGTCGCCTGTTGGTGCGGCCCGTAAGGGCCATATTCGTGACGCCCGGCGTTACGCATACGGCCTCCAGCTAGACCCTGAGCCATACGTGTCTTGCACCCGTGACGAGCAGTGTTCAACCTTCTGTTACGTTACTGAATTGCCCGTACGTGCGCCTTGGATAATGGTCCGGCTTGCCAGGTGTCGCTCCGCCACGTAAGACGGTGTCTAAAATGCCTCGAATGCCACATGTACCGATCCGCAGGGCGCCGTTTCCCCTGTCTTTGGCGGTACAATGTGGAATGCTATAAGTAGTGCGGCATTTCGTATGGGGATGCCGCCTTCCGCCGTAAAAAACACCCGGGCGACGGCATTTTGACGTTGGTGCAAAATTTGCTCTTTTGGTGATACCGTGTACAGGCTGTGGTGGAGCTAGAGGGCCGCTCTAAAGCACACAACTACTGCCTTGACTAAAATAGCAGTCGCAAGGCGAACCTTGTATGGGTCTGTGGATGGGCTGGTGAAAAATCGGATCCACATCGACATCGCGGTTAATGCTTAATTCTTATTGGATCCGCACGATATTGGTGCACAGTACCGTAGAACTACCCCGTGCTCTGGGCGGCCTCAAAGTGCCTTGGTGATGGCCTGCGCAGGTCTCTTGTCGCGGAACATGCAATATGCTCCGGTGGAGGCGAATGGTTGGGTATGATGGCAGGTACCTGAAAAGCAGCATTTTCCACGACTCCTACAGTGGATAATGTGGAAAACAAGCAATGAGCCATGTGCCTAGTAAAGTTCACTGCCAGTCTACTTCATATGTTGCACTCCTTGGCCTAGTGCCCCAATTTGTATCTCGTATTACCCCTGACGTGCGGCCCGTGTCGAAGGCCAGAAGCTGACCTGGTGGCATGCAGAATGGGCAGCCTGGGGAGCAACAACGGCCGCCAGGCTTTTCCATGCCCATATGACATTTATTATAAAGAGCAGTTCACTGAACATTGCAAGAGCGCCAGGCCATGGCAGTCTTAGCTGAATGCACTCCATTCAAATTGGCGTTTTCTCTCCGAGTCCAAGTTTTTCGATCCGCCAACATTCGGCGTCAACATCAGTCATGGCGAACGGACACGCCGAATCCGACGAGAAGCCAAAACGCATAGATGGACCTCTGCTCCTCAGCCCGGATGATATATACGAACTTCCCGGCAACAAAGTCAGCTCGGGTCTGCATCCATCAGACATTGACATGGAAGGGTACCGGCCGCTCTGGAAGGCCAGGATAGAAGAATTTAAAAAGCAGGGGGCTCGAAGAAAAAAAGACATCGAGCTTTTAGACGTCGTCGTGGAACATTACATGGTTGACATGTACAGTGCGCATGGCCAGCCGGATGAGCTGATTTCTCGCGCTGTCGAAAGATATTACGTGGGAGCCAAGATGTAAGTATATATTTTATTCCTGTTTTGGGGGAGGGGGGGTTAGGCCCTTCCAAACATAAAACTGACCTGCCGAGCTACCTAATACCTGAACTGTTTGGCAATGCGGCTGTGTCTCCCTCGACGCTCCAGCGCTATGGCCGTGACTGGGGAGCCAACGCCCGGGGCATCTACTATCGCCACCATTATTCGCCGGAGTGGGTCACGGCCGATCACAGCCTGTGGCTGCCGTCATTCCGGGGCATGGAGTGGGATGATGCCAGCGAAGCAGACCGTCGGCTGAGAGCCAAGTTGTTCTTGCGGCACAACTTGGACAACGAGAGATGGGGCAAGAGCGAGTATTCGTGGGAGGCCGACGCATGGACAGACGTTTTTGGCGGCATGAGAAACGATCCGGTTCTCGCAGTGTAAGTTTACAAGTTCCTCTCCACCCGAGCATCGTCTGTACAGGCAGCTGACATAGTACACGGCACTTCACACAAAAGCGACAAGCATGAGTACAATACAATGGGGCAGCAAAGGCATCCCGTTTCGTGTCTTCTCACGGGCGATTCCAAGTTTATCAAACGAATTCCTGACGCCACGTTCGGCCTCACGACGTTCCGGCCGGAAGACTACCAAAACGCTCTGGCGGAATGGGATCTTGATCGCAGCCGCCTCGAATCTCTCCTTTTGCATCGGCATTGTGGCCTTGTAGCCGATCCACGCTGGGGTGATACAAGTCTTGCGTTTCCCTTTGCCGTCTATGAAGCCAAGGGGTGGAGCGGCGACGCTCGTGTGGCACGGCATCAAGCCTGCGCCGCAGGAGCCGTATACCTCGACATTCTCGACAATCTTACACGGCAGCCAGGGAAGGTCGGCCAGAAGACTGGCGAGTACCAGTCATCCAGGAGTCATGAGAGCCAAGTGTTCGCTTTTACGTCGTTTGGTGCCCACTGGCATATCCTAGTGGGCTACAAGAGGCCGAGGCTGAGACGAGAGTATGCAGGGCGTGTGGGGATGAGTAAATCTGTATATGTAAGTTCAGCTGTATGTTTTTTCCGGTCTTTACAAGTTCGCTGACAGAATAGGTGTTCCAACGAATCTGGAGTGGCCGCGTCACGACAGAGCGCAAAGCTTGGGAGCTTTTGTCGCTGATCGACCAGATACATCTCTGGGGGGCCACCGATTTTCGACAATTCGTGATGCGGCACCTCCAGCCGTGGTATGCGTTTGCCGAAAATTGCTACAATATAGACGCCTACTTCTTGCACAAAGCGCAGGGTTTCAAGTTGGACGTGCGGGATGATGGCGGAGTATCGTGCAATATGCCCCTTGTTTATATGGATCTGGCTGGCTGGGTTCAGCATATCACAGACGACGCCCGCGCCAAGTTGCGAGACAAGCTGGGCAGGCACGTCGCGGAAGCCTGCATCCAGTTTCCAGGCGCTCAATTTCGCGGTCTCTGGGTCTGCAATGAGGATGGCTGTACTTCATCGAGCATTTCTAAGTATCCTATGAATACGCTGGAGGAGCTCATACGGCATTTTTCTGTGGTCCACGGAGTCAGCGACGATGAAATCGCCGAATTTGTACAAAATTGTGAATCGTGGCAGTCAAACGAGCCGCAGGCTGGATCTGTCACGACAAACCCACCGTCGGAGAGGAGGGGCATAAAGCGGCATGCCGAAGATGCAACGGGCACAGCCAAAGACCAGCAGGCCGTTAATAAACGACAGAAATAGCATACATAATATCAAACAAATATTGCCAACTGTTGCGGTTACAGCATCATCTTCAAGCACGCAAGGTCGCAGAGACCCTGCGTAGTGTGAAATACAACCTGAGACATGGGGAAAGGATAATAGCTATTCGAGAAATAAACCATTTCATCTCATTTCAGTAGCCAGCTTCCTGGATCTCTGTTTTCTCCCTTTGGTGAACCTGTTGGAATGTTCCACAATGATGAATGAGGACACTTTAGGTTCTCTCAGCTAGCCGTCGGATGATATACAATTCGTTGTCGCAGATGTCCCTAAACTGTTCGTGCTTTAATAGCGGTCGAGGCCTGAACGGTGCCTCTGCCTACATCTGGCACACTGCTTAAGCGTGCCTAACATGCGTCTGCGTAGACCGAGGCTCTCAACTTTAATGATAATGATATTTATAAATTGCCCACGGGCTCGACTGGTTTTAAATAAAAATTACGATTGTCTATGAACAAGGATATACAGGTTTGCAAACGACAATAGCTTGAAAATGCTACCTTCTCTAAACAAGCTGCCAATGCACTTTGCCAATGCACTTATACAGATGGTATTCATCGGTAGCCACTCGACACGACCGTAAACAATCCATTATGACGAGAGCTGCTGGGCGGTCGCCAGGACAAACACGGCTGTGCCAAACAGGGCCACGGCCACAAAAAAGGGCAGACCGGTCCAGAGCCGCCAAGACGGAGGCCGGCACGGTAGGCGGCCGCCAGCAACGGACCGGCAACAATAGCACCGGTGCATAGAGTACTCCGCGGTGCGCTGGCTTGACGAGGACGGTGAGCAAGCTGCGCAGGACGAGGTGGTAGCCGGTTCCCAGGCAGTACACGGCCAGGCCCGCGATCACGGAGGCCGCCTTGGGCGCCAGACCAACGTTGCACCAAGCAGTCGATGATGAAAAGGACACAACTGGTGCGGTAAAAGAGGCGATACTTTGTTGGTCGCATGGGCATGTCCGTCACTGTCGTCTGTGCTCTCCACCGTGCCAGGACCGTGATGACCTCGTTGAAGCAGGTGAATGTGTGGATATCGGTGCTGTTTGAGAACGAAATGTGTATCTGGCGAATGTCCTGTTCCTCGCATCGCTGCGGTACAGGAGGTGTCGTGTCACGGAAAGCGGCCAATCGGTTTCAACGGTTGAGCAGCCAACTGACGACACAGTGCGAGAAACGCAGCGAATAGGCCCAAGTATCAAAGGTAAGCATCGGGTCATGACGCATCTTGACGTTCTTGCTCATCAGCAGCCTCGTTGGCCAGCGTCTCCCGCGCCTTCATCAGTGCCTTTCCCAGGCGGTTCTCGCCCCACCGGGACTGGTCCTTGTGCGTGCTGGCCTCCTTGGCCGTAAACCCAATGCCCCAGACGCGGTCCTGCGACGCCGCCTCGGCCAGGAGGCGCGTTCCCGTGTCCAGCAACAGCTTGCGCAGGTCCTTGTTCTGCCCAAACTTGCACACATTGCCCAGCACGACGACGTCGCTCTTGATCGTGTCCCACACGGCCGCATCGAAGCCGCGCGTGGCACGGCCGAGGCATTTTTGCTCTTTGGCGTCGTCGGTCGCCAGGATGCGCTTCTGCGTCTCGGTGTCGTGGAAGCAGCCGGCTTTGCAGTACATCATGTACTGCTCTGCGCAGTGGAAGTAGATGGGCATCCAGCCCTCCGGGTCGTCCGGGTCGATGGGGTGGCCCACAATCGCCGATATGTCTGCTTTGCTGACGGTGAATATGGCGGGATACCACTGACAGAACTCGCCAAATGGCTCGTTTGGTTTGAAGAAGAAGAGGGGTTTTGATGCGTCCAAGTCTCGAGATTCTGTATTCTTTGCGTTTCCTGCCTTGTGGGCCACCTTCACGTCCTTGGCAGAAGCTTTGGACGGAACGGCCTTGCTGGCATTGTTGGCCTCGGGGCCTTTGGGGCCTTTGGGGACCTTTGCAGGAGTCTCGGCGGGAGCCTTGTTGATCATCTTCATGGTGTCAGTTCGTGTCAACGTGTCGAATTGTTCAAAGCTGACGACAAAAATACGTAGAGTAGTGTATGTCACGTGGCGATGCAGGGCAAGTTTTGGGCTGAAAGAGGAGAAAGCAACGAGGGTGAAGCCAGTCGACACGGAGAGAGGACGACGCCTTTAAATACGCGAGTCGGGGGGATGACTGATTGGGACGCCCCTACGTCATATTTCTGTATGCAGATATTAGTCATTATATCTAACTGCGTGCTATGAACATGAAGTGTTTGCCTCCAAGCACACTTACTACTCCGAGTACTGAAGGAGGAACTAGGTTTCTGTGATCCTTTCTATGAAAGCGGTAGGTTGATTGGATTTCGGGGGTTTGTGATCCCCCGATGCCAAATCCTTTCAGATTTTACCCTGGCAAAAGTAACCCTCTTTTCAAACATGGATCCGAGACGAGGCACTGGCCAACTCGGCCGGAGTGACAGGCACTTATACAGCACCTTCTTGCTGCTCTTTCATGGCAGGGCCTCCAAAATCCCCAAAGCAACAGTTATCTCGTTCTTACGAATAGTCCTTTCATACGGAGGTAAATTTCCAGAAAGCTCGACCGCGTTCGCTTTGCGTGATGAACTTTATTTGAACGCATAGCCACATTTCTCTGCGCCCCACTGCTCGCAAAGTGGGTTAAAGCGGCACCTGAGGACCTGAGCGTCACAGGGCAAGGGTGAGGCCTCGATGGTTACACAAATATGGAAGAGGCTGGGGGGATGGCTTCTTATTTGACGAGGTGGCGAAAAGACTGCCTCCGTGTTCGTCACTATGAGCTCCACATCGAGGCCTATTTGTGGAGCCTTAGCTGTTCTGCACTGTGACCGCCCAACTCAATGACCCTAAGCTCGAACTCGTGACCATGACGCACCAAGCTTCAAACTACGTCCACAGCGTGCCTCGCGTTAGCTGCTTCACGCGACCTTTTAACTCTGCTCTCCATTTCGACGACTTCCATTTCCATGCCTGCTGTCGCTGGTCGATTCACAACCTTCTTTTTTCTTTGCCAACCATCGCTGCTTGCCTGCCCACAAACTCGCCTGAGCTCCGTATCTTTCCTTTGCTGCGTTTTGCTCGACCTCGTCTAAACGCTGTCGCTCTTCTACTGGCCGTTGATCGACTCGCTCTCACCCAACAAAACTATGTCGAACAACATCCTCGCGCCCGTCGATGCGGTCCGTCTGAACAGGCAAGGCCTGACGCAGCCGGCCGAGCTGCACGGCTTCACACGGCTGCACAAGCGACGCCTGAACAGGTCGAGCGACGAAGAATACAGCGAGCTCCCCCTCACTGGCCTGGGCGGAACGAGCGATGCCTATGTTACCGTACCAAGAAAGCTGATCTCTTTGCCCACTCTGCTGTATCTTGGCCTGGCGGAAGAGGTCGCGCAGGCGCTGTGGCAAGAGTGGGAAACGTGGCCGGCAACAGGCCCGCAGCGCGAACTTCTTTCCGACGAGGACGACGAGGACGATGGACCAAGCATCAGCAGTAGCAACAGATTGGCCGGCGGCCTCCTCGTACCATTTCTGGACTTTGTTCTGGGACGGGTCTTGCCCAGTACCGCACCGGATGCTGACTTTGAGCACGAGGACGACGAGTGGAACAGCTGTCTCGATGCGTATGGGCTTAACGAGGAAACCAAGAAAGCCATCATGGACCCAAACTTCCGTTGCATCCGAATCGCCGATACGTGCAAAAACTGGACCAAGGATACGATCGAGATGCGCTGGCTGGGCCTCAACGAAATACAAAAGACGTCGCGCCTTCGCCTTCACGATACCGACGACACCGCCGGCACCCCTGTCGATTCCCACTCCTCCAGAGGAGGACCGCGTCGCCATGGGTCTGGCCCGTCTCGACCGGTGCCGAACGCCACGGCAAGCAACACTAGACAAGACAAGCGCCGCCGTCTCCAGTCCCACTCGGAAATCCAACGAGAGAGCGAGCCGGGCATATCAACTCGACGCTGGCACAAACGCAGCTCGCGCGACGCGACAGAACCGCCTGGGTACCTCGTCTTATACAAAGGCATCGCCCAGTCCCGCATGGCTGGCTTTTGGGCCGTCGACGAGGACGCCGACGATGAAGACAGCCACGCTACCGGCCAGCACCGCGTGGAAAAGTTACTGAGCAGTCCCCCTACTAACTTCAGTGGGACCAGTTCTCTATTCTACTTTGCTCCCGATCCCAACGTTGCCGAGTACTATGCCGGATATGCCAAGCGCCGGCACGACGCCGAAACCATCCTCATCGTGACAATGAAAATCAAGAGAGACGTGCTGGAGCGATTGGAAGGCAGCGGCAGCGACAGCAATGACAGTAGCACGACTGCGGGTCGAGTGGTCCGTCTCTACTACCCGTCGCCGCAATGGAAACAACTTGTTTGGCGCTCCAAGACAGTCCGCCCGTTCCCCAAACCGCTGAGAAAGTACCGCGACGCCCTGCTCATCATCGGGTCGGCGTCCAAGGGCACAGAGCGCGTTTTCAACGCCATGGCTTCGTGGGAGGAGATTGGAAATGAATGCATTTTCCACGTTCCAGAAGACAATCCAAATCCGGCCATCCAGTATGTCTTCAACGGAAACGACAGCGGCGCAGACTTTTTGCGCGACAATGGCATTTTTGATGCATTTGCAGTTGCAGATGACATTTTGCGCGCTGTTGGTGTTCAAGCGGAGTGAGAGAGTGAGGCTACTTATACCTACTTTAGCCCACCACCCGTTTCAGCCCACCATTCTGCCAGAAACATCACCAAAAACACGAAAAAGGCATCAACTTCAATTAAATTTTACGAAACAAATAAAATAGCTGGTAAAATATAAAAAACAATTCTGAATAGTCCTTTTTATACTCTTTTTAGTAGTAGTACGATGTTTGTGTTTGTAGTGATTTACTTTTTTTTAAACCTTATAAATAGTCGTGAACTTAGTATTTGGGTTTGCTTTGACTATTCAATTGTGTCTCGCGCAATTCTGCGAAATTCATGCGTTGATGGTCACCGAAGATATGCGGATGATGTGCTTGATTCCAATCCCAAAATAAATTGCATTTCCGAGACCGGAATAGCTCATTAGATTTCCAAGGGCACCGGTGAGGCGTGAATGGCCGTCTCTGGACAGATGAAAGTTGAAGGCAATGTTTCGGGCAACCACGACGGCGAGGGGAGAGACATCGGCGGCAGCAAGTCGTGCCAGAATGGGGACGGGAAAGGTGTCGGTTGTTGTGGCAAGCTGAGCCCAGTCTGCTGTGTGAACTGATTGTTCGAGCCGCCCGTCGGCTCGGGTGCCATGTTGAATGTCGTTGTGCGGTGACATCGAGAAAAAAAAAAGGGAAGAAGGGGAGGATTTCGTATAGTGAGTATCCACGTGTAGAAGTTGTGCTGCAACAATGGTTGGGCTGCAACAACGGGGTGGCCAGGCTGTACATAGGAACGCAAGGCGAGAATATATACAGAAATAACAAGGCTCTACGCCGTACTACTCGAAGAACACCCTCAGATCCCTTCCCTTCAACCTCGAAAATGGTTCTCGTCGTGTCAAGTCTTACAGTAGTTGCTGTCTCAGGCCTTGGTGCCCCGGTTGGTGGCGCTGCGGTCAGCGCGGCAGTGTCTGCTGGAAGCACTGTTACGGGCATCCCCGTCGTAACAAGCGTTGTTGCATTGGGCGAAGGTGCTTTAGTCGGGATTGGGTCCCTCGCCGGTGGCAGCAGCTCCGGTATTGCCCTTGCTACACTGGCCGGACCCGTTGGCGCCGCGGTGGTTGGCTATGCTGCCCTGGGATCGGGCACTGTTGTTGCCAGCTGGGACTGCTGGAAACCCATCGTCCGGGACCCGTCCACGCAGCCCTCGCGTGGCATCTCGCTTGGCGACCTTGCTGCTCACCCCCACGTCGACTCAATTGTATGGAGCCATGGAGGGGACCTTGTGGTGGCCAACATCTTTGGCGAGCGCTTCCATCGTCGCCCTGTTGACGTGGACGGATCATTGGCTTTTCATGCCTCACCTCTATACTCATTCTGACGCAGCGCTGTGTCAACCAACGAAGCTTTTCTTATGAGGTCGTTTTCTTTTATCTCGTGTTCAACAGTATTTGCCTTCCCGCACTCCCTCGTCACTTTAAAAATGTCATGTCCATCAGAAGCCCTCCTGGCCCCACATATTTATCAATACACTGAGTCCCCAACATCCTTGAGATAAATCTAATCTTTGAGATATATCCGTATTTCAGTCCCTATTCAGAACATAGTATTAACGTAGAGTACTAAACGGACACGGTTTGGAGAGCGTTATGGGACCCTTTGACACACCCGTAAGTCGTAAGTTGTGACGATTTGACCGGGCGTGCCAGTAAACAAATTAAAATAGCTCGTTGCCGTGGGCCTTTACATTAGAGTCTCCAAAGCTCGACTGGAGAAAACTTGCTATTTCAGCCATCTCGCCTCTCAAAGGTTCGTCTTCAACTTAAAGGGAGCTTGATTTCAGAGTTAAAGTTAGCGTGGCACGAAATGGGGTAGACCGATAGGTCCGGCCTGCTCCCCTGTTGAATTGTGACAGTCACAAGGCCGCTAGGCCGACGCAGGAAACAGAAAAACAATTGTATGTGAATTTTTCAGGAGAGCCCCGAATGATGGTGAGCAAAATGTTAAGGGTCAGTAGCTTGATGGCGGGGTCGTTGCAGAAACGCACGGGGCGCGTGGATAGTGGTATACTGCACGTTCAAATGTAATAAACGGAACAGTGTATTTATCGGTTCGTCGTCTTCGCTGTCAATAATGTTTCACATCCTGGTGGCTGATGGCACTATCACCCACGCACCAATCGCCTGTGAGCAAACAGACATTTCTCCCATCTCCCATCGCTCAACCAGACACACGTCGGTGAATCATCAAGATAGTACAGCAAAAGACAAGCACGGTGATTCCTCCACACCAGCCACAGCTCTTGAACGGCACGGTTGTAGTGGCGCGTTATTTTTTCCCCCTAAACGACAGTCCCCTAAGCCGCCGTCGGTGAGTCTTCGTCGAGGATCCGGCTGTAGCCGAAAGTTTTGCGCAGCATTTCGTCCAAAAGTGAGGCGGACACTGTAAAATTACTGCCTTTTGAAAAGCACGGTCAGCTCGATCTGGGGCTGTAATATGGCATTTCCAACACAATGGTACGGAGTACCAATATGGTATATGTAATACATATATCCCCAGCGTTGTTTTCCCGCCCAGTAACCCCCACGTCAGGTCCCTACCACTTGTTGCACCAATCGAACTTGCTGCACACTGAGGTCGGGGCTGCTGCCTAACTAGCACACCAGATGGGGTCACTCTGCGAGCTGGGGCCGGCAATGTGCGCCACCACTCCGCGTTTTCTTTTTTCCATTTCGGCCTACTTTTCCCCTTCCTTTTTTCCTCGCAACTTCTTCACTCTTTCTTTTGTTCATATGATGGGACCGGGTTCCGGTCACGGCTCGGCCGAGGCCTGGGCTTGGCTCCAGAGAAGGATAGAGAAAGGAACAACCGCCGCAGCAGCACGGGAGGCTGCGGGTGGCGACGGCTCTGGTGGTGATAGAGGCCTTGGGTCTGGTTATGGATGTCGAGCTGGGCATTGTAGGCAGTAAAGTGTTCTGTGCAATAAGGCGCCCTGTTCACGAACAGGCAAAAGCTTGGTTCGGCGTCTCCTCGTCTACATGTGATAAGAGGAGGACGGCTGGAAACCCCAGGGACCCCCTTAGATGTCTCGCGATGCTCTTATTGGACTGCTGCCGCAGAATGCGACTTTGTTGCCTATGGCCTGCCTACGGGCTGCTTCCATTGTTATCATACCTATTTTCTGACCAGCAGCATCGCAAACGTGCATATATTCTTTATTTAAACGTGAGTTGTGCCCTCTTCTCTTCCGTCGGGTGTTTCTTTGTTCTCAAGCCTCTCAACCACACTACAAGCATCCAACACAAGACACAGGAAAAGCAACAAGCCAAACACAGTCTCAAGTACGCTATCATGACAAGATCATACTCTTCCTTTCGGTCATTGTAGCGCCAACTAACAACTGCCAGCCAGACCCCAGCCATATGTGCAAGAAAATCATCGAGCACAAAAAGGCGGGAAAGTGCAAGAAGGAACCCGCGCATACCCAAGAGTTCGTCGTATGGGATTACTGTGACAAGGCTCCAGTCCACGGGACTCCCTGTGACGATGTCAAGGAACATAGTTCGCACTTCACGTACACAGAGGCGGGGGCAGAATGCCCGGACTGCAGATAATGTGGGAGAATGGAAACGCAGGCAGGGGTGGCAGATGGGAGACATGGCGGTTGGAATAGCTTCAAAGGTTTATGTCGAGTGAGCAGCGGCCGGCACATCCTATCTTCGTGTCTTGAATATTGTTGAAATGCAGCAAACAGAGTCACATAAAACTTGGAAATAGAGCGAGCTATGGTAGCCTAGGCGTCTGTGAGAAACCCCCCTTTTAAAACGATGAAAAACTCTGTACTCGAAAAGAATAACGACGACATACAAGGCATGCAGGGCCAAGGGCCTGGAAACGAGGCTCGAAAGGCGCTGAAAACATGCCATGGCGTACGGCAGGTTCGGTCCGTGCAAGCTTGTAGACCATGAGCACAGCACGTAAAGGGGTGGGTAAAGCCGGGGTAGTCACCGAGGTGTGGGTTGTAATAATCCGACTTTCAATCAGTACCCTGCTGAACACCGAGGGTGCGGGTGCACTAATAGTTGGGGTGTTTGGGGAACACACTGCTGATCCCAGCGAATTCCTTGGTGCTGGGGTAAAGTGGGCTAGGGCAAAAAAGAGGAATAGGAGAGGCTACGAAGAGAGGCCCGGCAGGGGCCGCTTTAGCGCCCAGTTTAGTGACTGGGGACATGGTTAGGCCCACTAGCTGGCCCAGGGCAGTCACTGGGGCAAAAATAGAACGTAGCTGTCCGCCTTAGGTATCTTTCCGTGTCTTTCTTGTACGGCTGCAGAAACGGAGAGCGCTGGACTAGCCAAGCGATATAAAATGTTATCTATGGCCATTATCTGGATGCGAAAGATTATTGAATTGTGTGTTTGGAGCCAGAATTCTAAAAGAGAAACCTTCGCTTAAGTAACCCGGGCCCTCTCACGTGACCTGTATACTCTCATCTGATTGACCCCGTTTCGCGAAACAAAAGCCCCTGTCGCTGCTGCCTAAAAGTGCCTGCGAATTCAACTCGTTCTCTCCCGCGACTCCTATTCTGACAGCATACGTCGTACTGAATCCTCTGAAAAGTCGATGAACAGACAGCCATCTCCCCAATTTCCCATCGCTAGACCAAACACACATTGGCGGATCATCAACACAGGACACCAAACACAAACAGACAAAACGAATCGAGATCCAATGGCCGAGACGAAACAGACAGAAATCGTCGGGGTGCGGTGTCCAAAGGGATGCGAGACCATCATGACCGGCGGCACGGGGGCTGTCTATGGATTTAAAGACCGTCCTGATGTCGTGGTTAAGCTGCCGTACGAGACAGACCGGCACAAGGCACGCTTCGACACGGAAAAGGCCATCTTCCGCCGCCTGGGGTCGCACCCGCACGTTGTGCCTTGCCTCGGCATCGAAGACAACGACCGAGGCGGCAGGATCTACATGGCCCGCGCCAAGCACACCGCCATCCGGGGCTACTTCCGCGAGGGCGGGACGGCCTCCCTGGCCGAGCGCGTGCGCTGGTGCCGCGACCTCGCCGCGGCTGTCCACTACATTCACGACAAGGGCGTGCGCTGGGGCGACATTGGCGGCCGTAACATTCTGTTTACCGCCGACCGTAACATCTGGATCTGCGATTTCGCCGGCTCGGGCCTCGACGGCGTACCACCCATCGTCTGGGGTGAGGACGGATTCCGGCACCCCGACGACGAGTCCCCCGAGACCTCGACGGGGACCATGCCCTGCGAGATCCACGCACTCGGGTCTGCCATGTACGAGCTGATCACATCCAGGTGTCCGCACTGGAAGGAGGAAGCGGAATGCCGCGGCCGAGCAGCCGGCCTCCTCCGCCGCGGTGTGTACCCCGACGTGTCGGACGTGGCGCTGGGCGACGTCATCCAGCGGTGCTGGAAAGGCGAATACACCTCTGCTCGTGAAGTGGCTGAGGGCATAGAAGAGAAGGTGCTCCTCTCTCTCTTCGCTCTGGAATTCTCAATAACTGACCCTGTTTGTAGATGCCACAATATGAGAACGAAGACAAGCCGTTTTAAGGTTCTGGATTACAGTTAGAATCCATTGAATGAAAATGGACATGTTCCCGTCTGTACTGGGGTACAAATGAATCGAAGTCATCGATTCTCGCCCTTGAAGTTACAATGCACATTCGATACTGACAGACTACTTTTGATACATTGCATACAGCCATTTCAACGTCAAAGTAAGCCTTCCTACGGCAACAAATCTTTGTCGTTTTCTTTCCGCGAGTCACTAGTGTAACAGAAGAAAACAAGCATTTCGATGGCATCGAGTCCGAATTCGTCTATACCCTTTCAAATCGTTCAAACCTTTTCTGTGCTTCTGACAATGGTTGGCTACAACTACAGTTTATTTGAGTCGTTCTTGCAGCGCGGAAAATCGGCGCTGTCCAATCCTTCAATTCATCGAGTGGAAAGAGGCGTGAACTCCGTAAGCATGACTCTCGTGACTACAAGCTTAGCTATATACGAGATGATGTTGAATTCGATAGTTGGTTTCGTTAGATGTCAAAAAAGAAGAGGACTGTATGTCTCTGAGAATGATCCACACCGCATATTCTAAGAAATTGCCCAAAACACTACGGAGAG
This sequence comes from Sporothrix schenckii 1099-18, assembly GCF_000961545.1. Classification (NCBI taxonomy): domain Eukaryota; kingdom Fungi; phylum Ascomycota; class Sordariomycetes; order Ophiostomatales; family Ophiostomataceae; genus Sporothrix; species Sporothrix schenckii. The sequence goes on from NW_015971144.1 coordinate 676,166, forward strand.
CGGCCTATCCAATCCGACCCGGCTGTTGGGAGGGAAAATAAATAATTCAAATTAGGAGGACAGGAAACTAACTTACGAGCGAAGGTTTAAACTGAGGCCTCATGTGGCTCATACAATCTGTCTCGCCAGCAAAAGGAAAATAAGATTCGCTTCACTTGGTGTCGCATATTGTTCGAATCAGGTACACCACCGCTCGTTCCATGGAGGGCATGTAATGCGCGTGGCCTGCTAACCGTTCTTTTGTGCGTACGAATGGTCTAGCCATCGCTGCGGCGTTCTCGTAGTGAGTTGTGATTTGGACGCCAGTCAACACTTGCCGCAGTCACAACTGAAGTAAGGTCGTCATGGCACGGCTGCGGCCTACAACGTAGTGTGCCCGAGATGTTTTAGAGTGGTGAACGTCGCAACTATGCGCTGTGGTAGGTGGCCCTCTTGTGGTGGAGTCTATCACATGTGTGCATTTGATGCCAGTATTTGTTTTGCGTGTGCGCATCAAGGAAAGAACAGCTACCACTAAATTTGTTGCGTACGTATGACTCTGTATAGGATTCGGTAGCCGTTGTGGCAAACGAAGATATTATTATTAGCACCGAACTTTCTGTCGGTCTGTACCAACGCACCATTGCGCGTGTTCGTAATCATAGTATTGTGAATCCTACGTTGTGTGTCAAAGGTTGGCAACTCCAGGCGCAGATATTACCCTATGCGATTTAGAGGTCTCCCTCCGCTGGAAATTCTGTGTATTTCGTCTTTCTCAACTTAGTATTGCAGCTGATGGTGCGCTTTTCGTTGTACTCATATTTTCGTGCATGCAATTACAGTAGCGTGGCAGAGTTGCCCGGTCATCATGGCCTAACACCAACCGCAGGTGTGTCACTCATCGTGTTTGTTATTGTTTCCTGAATCAGCGTCACGCAAATCTAATCACATGCGTTGCGCACATTGTTGGAAGAACAGTTGAACCTTATTTCGTTCATATAAGAACGATTGACAATATGCCGTCAATGTCACTTCCCAGAAGAAACCTCGCAGCCGACGGTCAGCCCTATCGTGAGGTTCACTTCTTTGGTACAATTCGTCAGGATGCACTTTGGTGCGTTCGAAGATGTGGTCGCAGCTTGCATTTCATGTTTCCTGGATTCACATTAATGAAGCTCATACCTAACGGGTCATTTTAGGCTCATCCAGTTCCGGATCAGAACGGACGGCAACGATTCTCGACACGTCAGGACAACCACAAAACTGGTCACCAATCGTCATCTCGGGGCCGTCCGGGGTCGGCAAAGGCACGCTCTGCCAGAAGCTCTGCGAGAGGCACCCAGACCTGTTTGCCACGACAGTCTCGCACACAACGCGCGCGCCACGACCGGGGGAGAAGCACGGCCGCGACTACTATTTTGTGTCGTGGGACGATTTCCGGGCTTCGGTCGAGAGCGATGCTTTCTTGGAACACATGGAATACAACGGGAGATGACTATCGGTATCATGTAGCCCTTACTGCTGAACATCCAGAGCTCGATCTTTGCTAATAAATGGTGGCTTAGCGTGATGGCCAACGTTTTGGCCGTGGGCCGGGGATGATACCTAGGCATCACGGCTTTGGCTTATTTCTCGCCGCCACACGTCAATTTCATATTCCTCTCTGTCATGATCGAATTCAGAGAAATCGTCGTCGAGGTCGTCAGGCCCAGCCGCGCCAGACATTGCTGCGAGCCGTACACAGCACCACTGTATGTTGACCATCCGTTGCATTTTCTCGGCATCTTCGCGGGTATTGTGGACTACCCGAAATTCTTGGCCGGAGAAAGGTGGTTGGAGGTCGTGCTGTTGCATGGTGGTGGAGGGCATTTGAGAGGCCGAACCGGGCCGGTGCCCTTCGCTGCTTTCGGGGACAGCGATGCACATCCTGTCCATCATACCCCGGTAGTCGCTCGTGCCGGGTTCTAGACTGACCCTTTTATCAGGGTCCGCATCGCCACGTCGGAGCGGCATCCAGTGGAAACCAGAATAACTGCATGATGCCTGATTTCATTGTCGGATGTCCGGGACTCGTCTGACGGCTCGATGCCAATGCACTCGATTGCCCATTGCAGCCTGGACCATGCCGCATGGAGGGAGGCGTCTATGCAGAGCATGTTCCAGCTTTTATCACTGCATCCTAGACCTGACGCAACCAGGCCGTTGCCGGCCAAGGCATCTTCCTGGTCAATGAACAATGCTGCCATTGTACAGCAGAAATTGGTCGTATATGCTCGCAAATTTGTCGTGGTCGAGTTGAATGCGAAGGGTACAATATGGCAAACTTCTGGGTTCGTGTCGTTGGTGAAGATGCACTTGTTTTGGTCACGTTCGAGGCACTAGGATGTTAGAGACGCGGCCAAGTAAAAATGAAAAAAAAAAAAAAAATTAGAAAAGGTATGTAAGAGGACGAACCATTTTCTTTTCATGCTCGTTTTTTCTAACATATCCTTGTCCAATAGCAAGATCTGCATCGCGGGGTTGTTCGACAGGCTGTGGTTCTTGTCCAGGCGTCTTTCGTTTCTTGGTTGCGGCGTCCGGGTGTTGGCCTTGGAGGACTGCAAATAGCATGTCAGAGATGGATATTACTCGGATAGGCACGGCTAATAGAAGAGTTGAAAAAAGGTCAGGACCACTTGCAGTAACGAGTCATATCTCTCATCTTACGAATAAAAAAAAGACCTCCTTCAGCAGCAAAAACTCTGGAAGAGAAGTTTCTGTCAGGGCCAGTGTCGGCGACAAGGGTCCCGAGGGTGCTGAGCGGCATCAAAACCAGGACCGCTACTTAAGATGCGGTAAACATAAAGTCTCGCTCGAGCCCGCAGATCGATTTGATAAAGTTCTTTTGCAACTGGCGAACGAGGTCCAGGCGCACCGCTACCTCGTCCGCAGGCGGCATCCATGACACAGGATGGTGGAGAGTCGGAAGAGGCGAGGAGAGAAATTTCGTCAACGCGTCGGTGAGCTGCTTTGGCGGGTTCTCGGTCAGAAACTGGTCCAACAGCTCTTGCGCATTCGCATCTGAAGCAGAGTTCATTGTTAGCTGATGTGGGACTCTGCGTCTCTCGTGTAATGCAGGATTGTCATAAAGAGGGTGTGGAGACAAGACAAGGATGTGATAGTGAGGAGTGGGTGAGGTGTGGGTTGTTTACCACATCTAGGGTGGCATTTTTGGCTCCTACAACAAGTGGGTGGGGGCTGTGGGGGTCATGAGCAACAGTCACGTGATATTGAGCCTGATGCCTGTGAGAAGGAGAGGTACAGGGGAGTTCTGGTGGACAGATTCAGTTTCTGCAGTCAAATACCTGCGGCCTTCAGCAACCGAGTACATGTCGTCCATCGTCTTTGGCCGGCTCGGGTATGTCTACGGCGAAATACCAGCACTTGTATTGTTCTCTTCGTCTCCTCCACAATCGTTCAAAGCAGCATGCAGCTACGGTGAGTTCTTCACGGCTATTTTGTTATTTACTTATCCTTGAAAACGGAATCAGCGCCTTCATGATAAAAAGTGAAGGGAACGATGGAAGATGAAATAAGTATACAAGAAACATTTACAAAAGGAAAGAAGTAAGTAATGAAGACTCGTATTACACCCCGATTAGAAACAGATTCGACCCAGGCATCGAACCTGACAAAGTTGCCCCAACACCGCCGTCTGCGCCATCACCATCTACACCAGAATGGCCATACCCTCCGCGCTCTTGGTGAGTCCCAGGGACGCCACCGACACGTGGTCGACAGCCTGCTTGGTCAGGGCGTTGAAGACGGTAATGGCGGCGTCCGTGGTGCCGTTGCCCGGGCTCAGTGCATAGACGAAGCTACCGGCGGCGCGCAGGTCCGTCAGGCCGGGGTCGACGCCGCCGTTGCCGGCCGACAGGTCAATGGGCGAGCCGATGATGCTGGCATCGGCCAGGGACATTTCCACGAGACGGTCGAGGCCCGCGTCGGTGACAAAGGCCGTCTTGGTGGCCGGGCTGATGGCGACCCAGCAGGTGGCGGCCTGGCCGGCAATGACGCCCTTGCCGACGGTCGAGGCCTTGCCGGACGCATCGACGCTGAGGACGGCGGCACCAAACGACGCGTCCGTGACAAACAGGTTGGACGAGCCCTTGATGGTGGCGGAGCCGAACAGGACGGCGGTGCCGCTGGGCGAGCTGGTGACGCCAGCGGCAGCGACGGAGGCCGCGGCGTGGCAGGACGAGCGGGTGTTCTGGACGGGGAAGGCGGCCAGGAAGCCGGTGTTGCCGACGGTGGGGTCGCCCTTGACGGTGACGTACAGGGTCGTCTCGTCCTCGGAGAAGAACACTTGCGAGACGGTGTTGAGGGGCCCGGCCGGGGGCGTGGTCTGGCCCAGGTTGAACGGCCGCAGCGCGTCGACGGCGCCAATGCCCGACGGCGAGTACGGCGCACAGGCCACACCCGCCTTGGCACCCGTCAGGCCCACGCAGACCAGCTTGTACTTGTCGGAGGCGGCGACTGTGGTGGGGAACTCGCCGGGCAGCGAGGCCGACTTGCCGACGACGGTCAGCTTCGCGGGGTTGTGCTTGTCAATGGCAAGCATCGTCACCGTGTTGGAGCCGGCATTGACGGCGAAGAGGTACTGGTGTGGGACGTTAGGACTGTGTCTTTCTGCAATTCCATACACCCGACCACCGGGCAACGGGGGAACCTACATCGCCTGCAATGGCAACACCCGACTGGCTGAAGATGGCGTCAGGCCCCGAGGGCTTGCCGCCGGCTTCCACGCCATTGGCACCAGCACCACCTGTGGCCGTGGAGCTTCCCTTGGCAACCAGAAGCGAGCCGTTCTCGGCAATGGGCACGGCGACGACGGCGTTGCTGGCCGCGTTGGACGCCACGTAGATGGCCTTGCCGTTGACACACGATTCCGGGTCGGGATTGCCACGGATGTCGATGGTCGACGGACGCGCAGAGGCAACCGAGAGGACCGACGCCAAGGCGAGCAGCTTGAGCTTGTTGTAGTAGTGCATGGTGGGCGTTTGTAAGGGTGCGTCCGTTGCTTCACTCGTGAATTAAACAGTAAGGTGGATTGGGTGTCGAGAGAAGCTGCATTCTGTGGCATGACAAGGCAGCTCAGGTAGCAGACAGCAGTCTTATAGTCCTGCTATTGGAACGTCCATGTCTTTCCAGGAGGTCCGACGGTTGCTACGTTTGGCACGGAGCTCCCTTCACTTGCGCCGATGGAGATCATCATTATTGCCACATTTGGAACTGGCATGGGCCGTCCAGGTACAGAAACTTGCTCGACCTAGCCCAGGTTCCGACGCTGTGCCGGGCCATAGTCCAAAAGAGCGTGGGAAGATGGATCCAAGACGACCGGCCGACACGGCCGGATTGCCAGGGTTTGGGTCCAATCTCCTGGATCGCATGGGTCTGATGTATCAATAGCCTCCAAGTCCGACCTATTTTTTTGTGAGCGAGACGGGGAGACGGGATAAGATTAGTTTAATAAACGGGTCTGTGTCTAACGGCGTACGACGTACGACGTACGACCTACATATGACAGGCCAAGTGGTGTTGGGACGGTCATGACGCCGCAGGAGCAGTTGCGTCGGATGTGGGTGTATTTAATTCCGCGATCATCAGAATTTCCATATCCGGGTTAACATACGCAAGGACCTTTGGAGGTGCAATAGCGGGGCAGGCATACCGGGGAAGAGATATTTGGGACAATAACAGAGGTGAGACGACAAAGAGACTGTGCCAAAAACACGGAGCACGGCGTAATTAAGCCTCTGCCATTTGCTGGAACTACGGCTCGCCTGGCTCCCCTGGTTCGCCAGGGTAATCAGAAATGCCATTTTGGGTATGGCGTCGATATACAGCCGGGGATGTTCCACTTTTTGGTCCACTCAATCGTGCTCACCAACTTCAGCGGGGACGGAGTGAGATGACAGGAGATTCGTCTGTCACAAAACAGAGCTTGAGATGCGACCTCTTCGAACCGCTTTCGAAAACAAAAGTCCGCACACACATACGCAAAGAAACAACAAAGGGGCAAGCCATCCGAGCCCCTGACAAACACAGACCAGACGCGGCCTGAACGGCCAATCTCGCAGGCATCATTTGTCGAGACGTACAGCTGACGGCCCGGCCATCGACTCCTCGTGCATACACACCTGCCTACTTCGTAGACGAAGACTGCGATACCCACCGCGTCCAGGCCCACGCATACGTTGATTACATGCCTGCCAGAGGCCTTCTCTCACTTGGATTCCACATCGTCCACAGACGACACCATTCACAATCCACAGGACAGCGCGCCCTCGTCCCTATCAGATAGACAAACCAACATACGACCGACGCCATGCCGAGGAACATTTTCCGGGTGTTCAACCCAAATGGTAAGTCTTATTCTGATGGCACCCCACTCAGCCCGTGTGGCTTTGTGGCTTTGTGTCTTTCTGGCTTTCTGGCGTGCCAACAGCACACAGCACGCCATAGACAGACGGGCCCTCTGCTGCCAGCCATACGGTCGTTATAATCACCGTCCTGCGCCCTTCGTTCTGGGTTCTGACCATTGCCAGCCACACCAGAGGACCGCGCTGAAAAGCGACGAGCGCAGCTACGCCAGGCACAACAGTACGTCACGGCCATTGCTGTTCTGTTGTAAACAATGCACAGTGTCACAACGTTCATGTCGCCTAACATAGCAGGACGTACCGAGAACGAAAAGATCGGTATACCAAGGCGCTCGAGGCCGAAATCGCCGACGGCCGCGCCCGCGAAGCCCACCTCGTCCAGGAGAACGAGCGTCTGCACGACACGGTCAAGGAGCTACGCGCTGCCCTGGCTCTTGCGCGCGGCCAAGCCAATGGTCAAGCCAATGGTCACGACCAACGTCACGACCATGGACATGATCATGGATACGACTTCAACAACCTGAGCCCATGGTCTGCCCAGCTTGAACCCCCAACGCCCCTGGCCAAGGACAGCCCGTACGTCAAGGGCCACGCCAACACCAACAGCTACTCGCCGGCGATGTTCCCGTCGCCCGTCAGCGCCAGCGACGCGTCGGCCCCGGCCCCCGCGCCGCCGCCCTCCGACACCAGCGTCGCGGGCTGGTCGCCCACGCCCGGCGCGGCCGCGCGGGTCGGCGACTTGGACCCCACGGACGTCGGCATGGAGTTTGTCCTGACGCTCGAGCAGCCCTGCCTGGCCCACCTGCACGGCGACCCCGCGTCGCCGCTCGAGTCCAACAACCACGCCCTCACCGTCTCCTCCAAGCTCTGCGCCTACGCCTCCACCACCACCCCGTCGCCCAAGACCGCGCCGCACAACATCCTCGAGGCGATGCTGCGCCTGTCGCCCGCGCTCGGCGTGCCCGACACCAGCCTGACGCCCGTGCAGGCGTGGCACAGGGTCAGCGCGCAGCCGCAGTTTGCGCGTCTCGAGCTGGGCACGCTCCAGGCGCTGGCGACGACGCTGCGCGGTCTGGTGCAGTGCCACGGCTTTGGGGCGGTGATTGCGCAGGACGTGTTTGCCGACCGGGTGGAGGCGTTGCTGGTAGGATCATGAGAGACGAGAGAAGCGTGGTATGACGGGAGTCCATTCGTTGTGTTTTCTAAAGTTGGCGTGCTGGAGAGCCTGTGGCTGGGAAGCTGCAATGGCAATGGTCGCACTTTCCTTAATGATGCTGGGACAGGAAAGGAAGCGGCGACTCGCTAATCAGATTAGTTTTATCGCGACGTTCAAAACCAGGCAAGATTACCCGTTTGGGAAATTTCCGATTTATCAGAGTGAATTTAGTGGAGTCGCAAAATAGGCAGGTCTTTGCTAAAAATGAAAAAGAAAAAGAAAACAAAAAGCACCAAACTGATTCGCTTTCACTCCCAGTACTCCACCAAATAACGTGAAGAAAGACACTAACGTGGCCCGATCTCGGTCGGCATTGGGAGCGCCATAAGGCTCATCCTGCACTAGCGTTTACTGCAAGACAACGTCATTTCCACGAGCTTTTCTGTTTCTTTTTCACCCTGACGTCTCCCTTCGACAAACACTCTGGAGTCCAAACACTCTTGGGTCAGCAACCGAACAGCATGGCATCACGGCCGCGAAAAAAGCGGCCCGTTCCCGTAACGGCCCCCCCGGCGGCCGAGGACAGCAACGCCATGTGGCCCGTCGCCAAGGACGCCGCAGTGGCCGTCAAGCTCGTCCTCGTGTCCGACTGGCGGCATTTTGTGCGCTGCTTCGTCTACGTCCCGACGGGCATCTTTGCCATTCTGGCCGCCTGCTACGGCGTCGACCGCCTCCTGGCACTGGGCGGCGTCTCCTTTCCTGCGTCTGTGGCCTGCCTCGTGCTTTTGTTCTTGTCGCTCCTCTTAGCCGATGTCCTCGTCGGCCACCACAGGACCAAAGCGCTCGTGCAGGCCATCAATGTCCCAGGGGGCTGGTCGCTGCGCTGGCTCAACCTGTTTTTCACGCCGTCGTTTGTCCTGCTGCCGCTGAGTCCGCCCATTTCGGCGACGGAAGTGGGCAAAATGATTGGGGTGTTTGTCCTCGGCTTCCTGGTCATGATGGTCGCCACGGCGTACATGACCCGCTCGATCCAGCTGCTGACGAGCCCGCCGCGCAAAGCGATCGACCAGCAGACGGAGGGCGCGCGTCAGGCTGTTCTCCCGGGCGACGGTGGCATGGACGACCGCCAGGACGACGACGACGAGCTGGCACCGCTCCGAACCGATTTTGGCGGCGACCGTCTGAGCACAGACAGCACAGACACCACAGACCACACACACGGCATGCCGCCGCTGCCGCCACCGTCGCACGCCGCCGCCTACATTACCATCCGCGGGCAGAATTTGGACGATCCGCTGAGCTCCTTCAGCGACGTGCCTGCGACGTCCTCGCGCATGCAAATGCATCTGCTCCGGCAGTCGGCCGCAGTCCTCATGGCACGGTCTTCGCGGCGTCCACAAAGTGCCTCGACGAGCGGCACATCGTCACCGACGCCGCCCGCCCGGGCCGACCGCTGGGCCGCGTGGCTGAGCAAGCACGCCGACACGCTGCTGTGTGCAGGGATGGGGTTGTTTGTCGGTGTGCCCATCTACTACGCGACCGGCTACGCCATGCCGCTGCAGCTGGCCGTCAACGTCCTCATGTTCTTTGGCGCCATGTCGCTGCCGCCCGCGTGGCGCCAGATCCTGCACCCGGTGCTCGTCTCGGCCTTTTCGACGTTGCTTCTCATCTGGCTGCTGGGTCGCGTCCGTGGCGACGGGCTGGCCGAGACGCTGCACCAGTACCGGCCGGGAAACGCGTATCTGCAGGTGTGGTCTGCGGCCTCCGGTTCCCGCAAACCCGGCGCCGGCGATGTGCTGGCTAGCGCCCTGGACGCCAGCATCGTGTCCCTGGCCCTGCCCATGTACCAGTACCGCCACGAGCTGAAGCACCACTTCTGGGCCATTGTCGTCCCCAACATCTTGCTGTCCGTGGCCTCCCTTTTTGCCTACCCCGTTGTGTGCTACCGCATTGGCATCAGCGCCCAACGCAGTCTGGCCTTTACATCGCGCAGTCTAACGCTGGCGCTGGCCACACCGGCGGTGCGCAACCTGGGCGGTGACATCAGCACTGTGGCGGCGGTGGCCATTTTGTCGGGCGTCCTGGGCGTCCTGATTGGGCGCAAGGTGCTGGCCTGTTTGCGGATTCCAGAAGGTGAGCCATACGTCTGCAAAATACTACTTTATGCCGTTACGAAAAGGAGATGCTAACTTCACAGACGACTATGTCACAAGAGGCGTCACGTTCGGAGCAAATGCTTCAGCGTTGGGAACGGCCCTCTTGCTGAGGGTTGACCCTCGCGCGGCCGCCATTTCCAGCCTGGCCATGGGGCTGTTCGGTGCTATTACCGTGGCCTTTTCGTCCATCCCGCCCATGGTCCACATCATACGATCTCTTGTTGGGTTAGAATAATTTGCGTCACTCTGTTCATTTTCATGCTTCCATAGACTCCAACCTAGAAACGGCGACTTTGATAGATTCTCCAATAAAAACTAAGATACATCGTGTACATATACAATCTGTCAAGTGAAACCCAAGTGACAAGACAGCATTGTAAATGCACACCGTCTCGTACTCTTACAACCCCTCGTCCGTGGGTACGTCAAAAATACCGTTGCGCCAGCCATCGCGCACATACGTACCGCCGGCGGCTTCTTCGTCAATCCGCGCCTGTGCCTCCTCGGCCTCTTCGCGCCACACGCGCACAAGACTGCCCGGCGCGTATACCCCGTCAAATACGCCTGTGGCGCCCTCTTGGAAACCAACCGAAACGTCCACGTCTGGGTTCTCCTCGACGGACGCCTGGTACCGGGAGAAGACGGCCCGGATCACGGGCACAATCGTCTCGAGACTGCTGCCTCCACCCGCGGCAATGGTTGCCGCTCGCAGCCGCTCGCGCGCGAACACGAGCTCTTGGTTTATTGTGCCGAGGCTGTCGGCAATCGACGACGCAATCTGCCTCTCCAGGGTCGTCTTCAGCAGCGGCCGCAGCAGCGGCGTCAGAAGCCACGCTAGCCACGCAAACTTGCTCTTCCGGAGGGTGAAACCGAGGTGGTGGATGTGCACACGCACGCGCTTGAGATGGAGCACGTGGTCGGCCGTGCCGCGGACAACATCCACCTCCAAGTGCACGTCGACGCCCCGCTCGTCCAGGTGGAACGACGCGATGCCCTCGTCGTGGAACCGGAAGAGGCCGGCGTGCACCCGCACGACATAGCCAAAGTCGTCGGCGGCGACCGACAGCCCGCGCACGTGAATCGAGGCGGACGTGCCGACCGCGGCGCCGGTGGTGTGGTGGTGGCCGATGTGCGTGCTGTGGATGTCGACGTCGTTGCGGATCTGGACCTGGAGGCGGTGCGGCAAGAAGGACGACGGTTCGGTGGGCGCCCCGCGGTGCAGCGCGGGCGCATGGACGTCATGGTGGCGGCCGGGCTCGAGCACCAGGCCTTCCAGCAGCAGGTCGACGTCGTTGGACACAATCTCGAGCCGTGGGATCGGGACGTACTGGACAGCCTGGACAAGACGCGGGACGTAGACGGACACCGCGTCGCCCAGCAGGTCGGTGTTGACGTACCCGTCGGCCGCAGGCCACAGGATGTCGGCCATCCGCGTCGACGTCGACACCAGGGATGCCACGTCCTGGTCGTTGGCCACCGACTGCAGCGTCCTCTTGATCTGCGCCAGCAGCGCGTCCACGTCCTCGCGCACGGACGTCGACGACGTCGTCTGGGACGACGACAGCTGCTCGTCGAGCGCGGCGCCCTGTTTCTGGAGGGCGCCCAGCTGGCCGTCCACGTCGTCAAAGAACGCCGGGTCCGTCAGCATGTCTTGGAGTGTCCGGCCCGCGGACCGCACAAATGCGTCCACTTGCTGGCTGTCGCCCTTGGTGCGGTCCAGCAGCGCCCGGAACTGTCTCTCGAGCGTCGCCCAGTGCTCCGGGTCGCCAAAGGACGTGAGGAACGACCAAAAGTTGCGCAGCGCCACGTCGGCCTCCTCATTTGTGGTCACCGTGCCCGTCGTGCCGGCGCCCTCGCGGACCTCGTCGACGGCCTCCTCCACGGCGTCCACGACCTCCTCGGCCGCCCGCACGTAGGTCTCGGCGTACTTTTGGATCAGCAGCGTCAGCGTGGACACCGACTCGGCATAGTCGGGCCGCTGCCGCAGCGACCCCACGGCCTCTTTGAGGCGCCCCAGAAGCCGCTCTCGCGCGCCGCCGTCGTTGTCGACCAGCTTGGCCGCGACGCTCTGCTGTGCGTCCGCCGCGACTTGCGAGGCGCCCGCCACCACCTCGTCCGCCACCGCCGCCACCGTCTCTCTGGCCGGCTCTGCGCCGTCCACTGGTTGTTCTTGTTGTTCTTGTTGTTCCAGTTGCTCTGGCGGATGCGCAGTGGCCTGGACGGCGTCCGCCGGCACGTCTGCTACATTGTCGGCCGCCTTTTGCGACGCCGCCGCCAGCGACTGCGCCGTGTCCCGAAACACGTCGCGCCCGACCGCCGCCAGGTCGGCCAGGAACAGGCGGAAAGGCGCGTTGGTCATCAGCAAGGTGGCGACCGTCTGCAGGCTCTGGTAGGTCGCCGAGGTGTAGCCCGCCGCCTGGCCTGCGCGGTACATGGCCCGGCTGCCCAGCTGCCCGAGGTCGTCCGCGTCGACGCCGACGTCCACTGACAGCCGCGCCCTGCGCACACACCACGCAAAGTCCTGGATCTGGTCGCCGCCGTTTTTGCGCTCGGCGAGGGTGATGAGCTGGTCCACCCACCGCTCCGAGAGCGCCGACAGGCGCTGGCCGGCGGGGCTGAGTCCTGCGTTAGGATGGCTGTGGCCATTACCCCGTTCGCCTTGGGCCACACCAAACCGCTTCAGCCGCCGCAAGTTGGCCACGGCCTGGGTGGTCGACGGCAGGTAGCCGTTGCCCATGGCCCGCACCATTTGGTACGTGTGCAGCTTCTGGTGCAGCGTCCGCTGGTGCTGTGTTTCTTCGTCGCCGTTGGCCAGCAGCGGGCGCCGCTCACCGTCGTCGCGCGCATCGCCATCCTCGTAATCGCTAGCCCCCGACCCAAGTCCGCACAGACCACAGCATGACATGGCGGCGGTGGTATGACGAAGTTGAATTCGTACAGTATGAATGGGAGCTTTACCAGAGCTGTATGGAGCTCGTGGAGGGTATTTGTGACCGTGGAGACGGTTTGGAGACGCGGTTTGGGGAAGCTTCAAGGTGCTGATCTACCTATGCTAATCTGGAGCTTGAATCCATGACGTCTTCCATTGTCGGTTAGTTGCATGTATGGTCGCGTTTATGTATATAACCGATCTCGTTACCGCAAACTGTTTGAAATGCACTCTGCATATTTACAACTAAAAGTACGTTTAACTCACCGAAGAATTGAAAACAATACTATGACATACAGAAATTACACGTCGACGATACATTCGATTTATTTAGAGATTATGAAGAAAAGGATGGCCCGTCAACAGATTCGATAGGGAGACGGTTAATCACATGCCTGTTTTACGAACCCATGGCAGCATGCATAAAATGAGACGCTGAAAAGATTATTCTTGGTTTGTTTTGTGTTCTTATTGCTTATTTTTCGGCGTTTTGGTCATGAATATTTCTATTTTATTGATAATATAGTTATTATTTTTTTCATTTTATTTTTTATTTTGCACGTAGTCGAAATCGTTGTCTTGAAAAGTCACTTGTACGGAGTATTTATGTTGGTAACTCCGACTAGTCTGTCCGCCGACCTAGCTGTAATTCCCCTATCTCCGTAGCGTGTGAGCCGCAACAAATTTTGGCGTGATGATATGTTGAGCGTCTCTGGCTCAATTGTATACGAAGCCTCCCATACTTCCACCCGACACGTTTGAAATGTAGAAATATCGGACCACACAACTGTCACCGAAGCTATGGAGTTTCTCTTCATCGATAGTAACACCTCAACCGACCGGCGCTCACAACGGCTGATCCGCAGCCATGGAATGAAAGGTAAGAATGCTGGTAAAGTTATCCCAGCAAGGGGCCACCGATGGCGACGCGAAGATGGAGATCTTCTCAGTTGTAAGAATACGAAGTCGACGCGCACGGACAATGTTGGGAGAGGCAGACAACTTCTACCCAAGAATCCCCCACCAGACACCGATGGTGAGCTAGTGCAGGCGATGCAGGCGGCATCACCCGCCAACCCTTTCTGCGGATTCGAATTCTTATATTTTTCGACTTCGGTGCCAGTCACCGCATTTAGCCGACAGCTCTTCCACGGCCGTACGTGACTGTATTGAAGCCGATATGTGAAAGATGAACAACCGCTCATCACTTTGGTAGTGCACAATGCAGTCTCGGAGGAGCTGTATCCTCGTGCCTTTTGCCGCCCGTCGAATGAGATCGGCACACGCTGGTTTGAGACCGTGACGACGAGCCCATGTCGTACGTCAAACTCTTGTTTTGACACCGGGCTGCGCTCTGCGCTCCGCGCTCTGTGCTCTCCTACTGACAGCAAGACAGTCTTTCACTGCGGCCTCGCCGTTATGGGCATCCATCGCTACCAGCTCTTAGGCCGACGGGACGAGCCCCTCGAGTCGACGCACCATTTGCTCCAGGCCATGCGCCTGCTCCGCCGCGACCTCAATGCCGTGTCCAAGACACAAGAGACCAGTGTTATCGCTGTCGTCATCTCGCTCGCCATTCGCGCGAACTTGGCCGACGCGGTGGCCGAAAGCCGCACGCACCTGCAAGCCCTGAAGCGCATCGTCCAGCTGCGCCCCGGTGGGCTGGTTGCGTTGTGCGCGGCCGTTCCCGAGCTCGGCAACAAGATACGCCGCACGGATGCAGAGTTGGCACTTCGATCTGGGATGCCGACCATCTTCGGATCGCGCCATCTGTCTCTTCCTGCGCCACTCTATCATGTCTTGCTGGGCGACAGGTGGCAGTCTATAGCTCTGCCGTTCCCGCTACAAGACGTGTGCATCGAGCTTCAACCGGCTATCAGGGACATCCTTATGCTGTGTAGCTATGCTGGCCGCAGTCAGCTCGGCACCGTTCAGTACCAAGACCTGGTGATCTCCATCGTCCAGCGCCTTGTCGACTACGCCCCGCTCGACGGGGCCCGACCGCCACAGCCTCTTGACGACATATGCCAGCTGGGGTTCTTGTCTTTCATGACTACCGTCGTCCATCGCGAACCACGTAAGAGGTCTGCCTACTTCGGGCTTCTGTCTGGCTTGTTTCGGACTCGATTGGGAGAATTCTACAGCAGCACAAGTTCGTATACAGCGAGCAATCACCCCGAGCTGCACTTCTGGCTCCATTTCATCTATGCCATGTCCGCATCGGACGATTCTGCGCCTCTCCGTCGTGTCCATTTGCCCACAGCCGACCGCATCCGTGTTCTGGGTGAGGCGCTTGCAATCAGAACGTGGGAGGTTGCTGTGGCTCACCTGCGCGTTTACCCCTGGGTCGACGCGTTTCATGACGAAATGGGCAGGAAGATCTGGGAGCAGACTACGTGTAGATGGCAAGATTGAGGACAACAAACTATTCATCGGTGGCGAAAGAAATAAGTACACACCGAATCCATCACAAAAGTCCACGTTAGACTACACTGCCGCTCTACGGCGCTGTCAGGGCGGCGACATCCACTCCATGGCCCATTGAGTCGAGCCTCTTGAGAAGGTCCTCCCATACACGCTCCTGTGTGATCTTGCCGCTGGAGTTGGTTATCCAGGCAGGTACATCGTCGCTACCATGGCCAGTTAGATTCTGCACGCCCATGAATCACGGCAACACAGATGGGATATGGTAGCGTGGGAAGGGACACGTACTTTTTAACTCGG
The DNA here is from genome assembly GCF_000961545.1 of Sporothrix schenckii 1099-18. Classification (NCBI taxonomy): domain Eukaryota; kingdom Fungi; phylum Ascomycota; class Sordariomycetes; order Ophiostomatales; family Ophiostomataceae; genus Sporothrix; species Sporothrix schenckii. The sequence continues at coordinate 691,532 of NW_015971144.1, forward strand.
CATTCGGAGCAGTACGCGCCGTGGCTGTCTGGCCCTGCGAGGGCAGCGTGTAGAAGGGTCCGGCTGCCCTCCTCTGCGGTTCTGGCGAGCAGCATCCGCATGGTAGCCAGCACCAACCTAGCGGGACGCGATGCGTTGCGGTCGAGGTCCGTGTAGCACAAGCCGGGGCTCACGGCGTTGATGACGACGCCCGTCGTGGCTGTGGGCAGCAGCGATGCAAGCTGACGCATGGCATATATCTGGAGCAGTTTGGTCTTGGGGTATCTGGCGAGGAAGGACGATTAGCCAACGAGCTACTCTCTGTCGTATATCGTGCGATACGTACTGCGTAAAGGTTCCAAATCCCTTCTCCTCGCTGAATTTGTCAAAGACATCACCCCGGGCCGTTGACACCGCTTCTTTCATGTTTGACTCCAGTGCCGAATTGCTCGATACAATCACGAGGTGTGGCGTGGTTTTGTAGTTGCGCGCCGACTCGCGCAGCTTCGGGAGAGTCCGGAAGGCGAGCAGCATGGTCGAGACGACATTGACAAGAAGGGACAACTCTATGCCTTCGACAATCTGACGGCTGGTCATCACGACACTGGCGTTGGCAATAAGGGCATCCAACCGGTCGAGAGTGGCAAGACGTCTACCAAAGCTCTCCACAGAGGTTAGTGACTGAAGATCCAGTTCCCAGACCTCGCCAGCATCATGGCGACCCGTCTCTTGTCTCATTGCTGCCAAGGCGGCTTCGCCCTTCTGGACGGACCGCACACCCAGTATGACACGGGCAGCACCCATACTGAGCAAGTGCTGGGCACATTGAAAGCCCAGTCCAGTATTTGCGCCTGTCACGACAAATGTTTGCAGCGCAATGTCGGCTGGCACCGGGGGCATTGGAAGTGCCGTGTATTGGTCGCGTACAAAGCCGAAGAAACTGGGCATGATTTCGGATTCTGAGAAATTTGGGAAATTGGTTGTATGATATAAAAATGCAGATAGAAATTGGGAAATGTGCTTCTCTCATTACCACAAGGGCTCCCGTGCCTTTCTTTTATACATATACAGCTCGTCGTGTACTCCCATCGCAGCCGTGTTACTGAATCTGTCATCCAATCATATTCACCGACCAATCAGAGACTTTTGTTCAAATACGGTAAGGTGCGCGTCGGGGCGGAGAGCCACGAACCCCGAGCCCACGATGTGATGGGTCAAGGCCACAGGATGAGAAGCCGGCCATCACAGGGTTTGTTGAGTAGACAATCCTTATAGTGCCTACGTTTTGTGGCTTCTTCTCTCTCTTTACTTCTTTGTCACCAAAGCCGCCAAAAGCGGCGGCCAGTTCCACCAGATTCTGCGGTCACAACAGCACATTCTCGCATTAATCTGAATTCCTTTAACAAGCCAATAGTATGGCAACGGCGTTACAGCACGAATAAATAAACAAGTAAAATAATTGACATAATGTTTTATGACTGTACACGTTTGATAGTCGCGACTTGAGCTTCGAATTGTTCCAGCTTTGATATCTCTCCATTTTTCAGTGGCTCAGACGTTGGAGTCTTCCGCCTCCGCAACGAAATGTGGCGCCGTCACTTACACCAAAACGGCACCACCCCGAGCCAAGCCTGGCTAGGAGGTGACGACCCGCCTTGCTCGCTACTTAAATAGCCGGGGAATTTAAGGAGCAACCGGCACCGACTTCAAGGATTCAAGCAGCAGGAAAAGAGACCCTGAAGATGCTTTGCGGCTTGCTACACACTGTGTCTGGCCCTGTCTCCACATCTGGAAGAGGATTTCCATCTACCGTTTTCCTATTTACTTTATATCCAATGCCTCACTATCCTCTGTCCTCTTACACTTGTCAAGAGCCCTAGCATTGGCTTGTTGGTATATTCTTTTTGATTTTTGTTAGATGTCGATTGATGGCCAATTTGCAGAAATAAGGTATTTGTTGCTGGTACATTCTCCCAGCAACAATGGAGAGTGGCCCGTCACGGACGGGTACAGTTACCCTCGTATGGGGTCAGCCTGGCCAGGCTACTGCTAAGAACGGTGTGGATCAGCGGCATCTCAATTCCGCCATCGATGAGACGACACTGCGGAGGTGGAGCGTCAACAAGCGTGGAGAAAGTGAGGGATGCGCGGCGTACGTTGGCGGTATAAAGCAAACACCATTGTTTTCAGATTGCCACCTCAGTTCGTCACTCTCTCGTCGACACTTTCTCCCTTGCTCCCTTTTCGACCATGGCACCCACTGTTGACGAGCCAAAGGAGGCTCCTGTCGTTCACAATGAAAAGCCAGGCGCCGACCCGATCACACCATGTCCGGGGGCACCCGCAGCGCACAACATACACACCATACACAACGGCGAGAATGACGCCACGGGCAAGGTGTTTTCGATTGACGACATCGACCTGCCCCAGGGGTACTACCGGACGATGCACTTTTGGGGCAGCATGTTTGCGATTGGCATGAGCCTGATGTGCGGCGTGGCTGGGTTCTCGTTTATCGCACCCCTCCTGGGGATTGTGAATGCCGACATCGGCCCCAGCGACGACATCAACTGGGTGGCGCTGACGTACACGCTGACGGGCGCCGTGGGGCTCATGATTGTGGGCCGGCTCACGGACATTTTCGGCCGGCGGTGGTTCTTTGTCGTCGGCAGCGCGCTGGCCTTGCTCGGCAGCATCGTGTGCGCGACGGCGCCCACCATTCCGGCGATGATTGCGGGCGAGACGCTGATCGGGCTGGGCTCGTCGGCGCAGCTGTCGTTTGTGTTTGCGGTGGGCGAGCTGGTGCCGATGCGGCACCGCGTGCTGGCCAACGCGTATTGCTACCTGTGGCTGATTTTGCCCAACGGATTCGGCCCCGTGATTGGGTATGCGTTCGAATACGAGTCGCGCGCCGGCTGGCGCGGGTCGTTTTACCTGCTGACGGCGATGAACGCCGTGTGCACGACCGCCTGGTATGTCTTCTACCACCCGCCGTCGTTTGCCATGAAGCACGGCAGCGCGGCGGTCCTGGCGTATATTCGCGACTTTGACTACGTCGGCACGCTGATGGCCACCTTGGGCCTCCTGCTCTTCTTGATGGGGTTGTCGTGGGGCGGCAGCATGTACCCGTGGCAGTCGGCCCACGTGATTGTCACGGTGGTCGTCGGCGTCGTGCTGCTGGCCGGGTTTTTTGCGTGGGAGATCTACATGCCCCTCAAGGAACCGCTGCTGCCCGTCCACCTGCTGCGCAACCGCGACTGGCTCGTCTGCATCCTCATGTGGTCCATTGGCGCCTCGGTCTACTACGCGTTTGCCGTCATCTGGCCCGACATGATCCGCGCGCTGTATGCCGACCAGCACGACATTCTGTGGAGCGGCTGGGCGGCCGGTGTGGTCGGCGGTGGCATTACCGCCGGCGAGATCCTAGCCGGGTTCGCCAAGCGGCGCCTCCACTGGGTCATCCGGGCTGTGTTCTTCGCCGGCGCCGCCCTGTTGGCCGCCATGGCCACCTGCACACCCGACACGCCGACGCGGGCCATTGTGCTCCTGCTGCTGGGCACGACGTTCATCGGCGCCAACGAGTGCCTGACGTCGACCTGCGCGTCCATCTGCATCACCGACCAGCGTGAGATCGGCACCGCCCTGGGCATCGGCGGCTCCTCGCGGTCGTTTGTATCGACGCTCTGCGGCACCGTGTACACCGTCGTGCTGTCCAACCGCCTGGCCACGACCATTCCCGCGCAGGTGCCGGCCGCGCTCGAGGCGGCCGGCCTCCCGGCGTCGCAGACCGCGTCGTTCATCACGACCTACGGTGCCGGCGGCGTTGCGGGGGCCACGGCCGCGGGCGTCGTCCCGGGCCTCAACGAGACGATTCTGGCCGCCGGCGTGCACGCCTACAAGGTCGCCAGTGCCGACGCGTACCGCACCGTCTTTTACTCGACCATCGCATTTAGCGGCATCGGCATTCTGCTGAGCATCTTCGTCCCGAACGTGGACACACTCCTGACAGGCGAAGTGGCTGTGACGCTGCGGGCGACGGAGGCCGCTGAGGACGTCGTGCCGCGGTCCAAGCTGGAGGAGGCGGATGTGTAGGTGGGGTGTGACGTTCATTCAAAAGTTAGTACGTCGTTGCAAAGACGAAAAAGAAAGACGAGCACAAGCAAGAGTCAATGATTCGGGATCTGTAAATCCAAGCTGGGGTGGATTCGTGGGGGCAAAGGTAGCTTCATGCGGAATGGCAAGCACAAAATTCCCGTTGTGCTACAATTCCAGTCACGAACCAACGTGGCTATTACTTTGCGCAGGCCGCGGGCTTCGACGACGGCAAAGTCCTCCAGATGAACAATTAGACACCAGGTCACAGCCAATTAAAGAGATACCACACTTTGCAGACGCACGTCGTACAAACGTACTTGCTCATGGCTCGTGAGGTTCCAAACTAGTCTGTGATAGCGACAAATGGTGCAGGCCCAGGCCCGAAGTACCTCTTCACCTCCCACTTCCACTGCCGAAGCGGTTTGGATCGGTTCCGGCGCTGTTCGTACAGCGCACGCACGTCGTCCGGCAGCTGCCGCGCATCCAAGAAGCCGTCGCCGTCCACATACATCTCCATGTATGTGATTATGGCCAGGGAAAAGGACCCGGCCGATGTCCCGTCATCACGTGCCAATATGCGCATCAGCGCCTCCAACAACACGTGCGATTTGACCACCACCACGGGACCCTTGCCATCCCCCGACGTGAAGACGCCGGACCCACGACTTGGGCGCCAGGGGGGGAGCGCTGTCGCGTCGGTGGCCAGCAAGAACGGTGCCGGCAGGCTGTCGACCCGGGGCGCCAGCAGCCGGGCACGTACGCCGGTGCTCTGAAAGGGCGGAAGGAACCAGAGCGTGTCGCGCTGCAGGTACAGGCCCACTCCCACCTCCGTGTCGTCCTTGAGATGCACATGGAACGATGGCGCCGGCGAGGGCCGGTTTGGCGCCAATATGTCGCAACTGCTCCGATCAGGGCACGGCGCCAGAAGCGCGTCTTGGGCGAGCGTGATGCCGAGGAGCGCGCGGGAGCCGGCCGTTAACGCATCGTCGGGGATGGCATAGTCTATGGACTGCAATGCGTTAGAAGAGCAGAACATAGCAAAAGCCAAGGGGACTGCGTTGCGTATCGTCTTGGTCGTGTTGATACGTACGCCCAGGATTGTAGGCACTCCGTGTACTTGCAAAAGACAGTGGCCCCAGAGAACGCAAGGGATTCCAAACGCATTCAAAGCCTGCGCGATGGAAGCAACCAGTGCCTCCAGATCCTCGGTGCGCATAGCGATCGTGATCAACGCACTGCATGCGATGCTGGGGTTATTGTTTTTAGTGTGCGGTTGGTCGTTTGCTCCACACTTTGTGGGAGAAAACAAGGAAATAGCACGTGATCCTACTTCAACAAACTTTCACGGGACCTCGTCAATTTAATGCGCTCTCCTATGTAACAACGTCCTGTCTTGTTGTATGCATTAAACGTCTTCATTCATTATTTTTTTCATAAATTATCGTATTCCACTGTCCATAAACTACAAGAAACCTCCAGTTGCAGTTGTATGCGTGTCCACCGTACTGTGCTCTGACTGCATTGGCGTCTCACAGCTCCAGCACGCAAAATGGACCAAGAAGCGTGACGCGGGAGACATCGCTGGTCAAGGCACTTGCTCGAGCCACAGCTTGTCCTGACCATCACATGGACTCCCCAGTCTCGAGCACCGGGAACGGCCCGCTCACCCGTTGACTCTAAATTTTCACCTGTTGCTCCTCACTCACCAAGTCCTAGTCATGCCGCGCCTTGTTGAATTTAGGCACGGCCATCGGGAATCGGTAAATTACCAACAAAGTGTTAGGCAGTCGGTCCCCGTTGCCATTGGAAGAGTTTTTTTGTTCGCTTTTCTTTTCATTTGTGGACGGATATCGGTGAACCAAGCACTGCCAGCCGACAGCAGATGCATTGCTCTCACGCCCAATCCCACTTCAGCTCTGTGACATCACCAAACAGCCACACGCGCACCTCGGAGAGGGCATGCAGATCACTGTCTTCCTCTGCTGTGACCACGTCTGAGTCATGCCAGCCGTGCGTCCGCCCCGCTCTGGACTCGTGCAATGAGGTCCCCGTTGGGCGGCAGCTGTCGAAATCGACGAGAACCAGCTTGACAGTGCCGTCGGCCACGCCCTCGTAATCCACCATAATGTTCGCTGGGTTGATGTCGTTGTGCACGAGGCCGAGGTGATGCAGATGGCGGATGCCGGCCAAGAGGCCGTCAAGGTGTCCGGGGTGTAACTGCACATGATCCGGCGCGGTGCCGGTGCTCCGCTGGTCCCCCTGCGCGACAAACATTTTCTTGTTGAGCCGGCCGGGGTTGCACAGCTCCTGGAGAGAGACGCGGTACCGTTGTAAGCAGAGCCCGTCGACGTGGCCGTTCGCAGACACGCAGCATCCGTAATACGTGGCCAGGTGGGGATGTGGGTGGTCGCGGAGGTGCTCGTAGACGGCAATCTCGCGGGCAATTCGCTCGCTCAGGTTGCTGTCGGTGTAGTCGAGCAGTGTTGGTTTCTTTATATAGAAAAGAGAGTCGTCAAACCCACCCCGCGCGACGGAGAAGCGCGTCCATTCCGGTCGCATTACCGGGCCCCGGTCATGTATCTCAAGCGGCCGAACATCATGGAGGGCCGAGGTATCGTCGCCGTGTGGCTTGGGCGTGCGCGTCTTCCATCGGGCTGAGACGAGCTGGCCGTCGCTCATGCGCACAATCCCTTCCATGCAGAAAAACCGGAACCGTCCATCAATCGTCTTGAATGCTTCCCACGCTTTAACTGTTTCCATGGCGGGAAGGGTAGGTGTGTGCTCTGTCTGAGAATATTTGTACATTAACAAGGTATGTGACAGAGGCTGGAATTCAACGCTACGAATGTGTGGGTGGAACTTTTTGAGGGTTACAATGCTATCTTATTGGCCAGGAGCTTTATGTGACTTTTCCTCACGGCGACATCATGACACCAACGACGGCGACGGCGACGACAACCGGCCAATACCTTTTTGACACCAAACACGCCCATGCACCGCATGGCATACGACACTGTTGCGCCGGGGAGTGCAGCGTATGCTTGGCCGCCAAAGATGGTTGACAGAAAGATTTCCGTCTCTTCCCATATGTATTGCCTCTGGATTACCTCTGGATTCCCTCGCATACGGACTGCCCCGCGCGTCCGTCCCCGGTGGACACTACATGTTTACCCGGTCAAGCGAAATGGTTACTGCATATAAGGTAGGTTTTGAGCCCGGACCTGGTCCCTCGTGTTGTTTCTTTGAATGACACCAGCCACCATTGGCTAATGTGTGCCGTGTAGGGAAGGGCAATATAAGGTTAGAATAGCCGTGTTTGTCCGACGATCAATGTCCGTGTTTACCTTTCCCTGCAGTATTCCTTTAAATACGACACAGAGCGTCCACACGAATATGCGATACCTTGGCTGTTTCCACGGATGCAGCACCTCCTCTGCCCGCCGGCCATTCTCCCTTCTGCCCCTTCTCTTCACCATGGTGTCTTCTAGCGCACTGGCAGCCGCTGTGGCTGTCGCCGTCCACGCTACCACAACCTCTGCCGCCTCCTTCTGCGACGCGTCTTTTACAGGCAGCAACGTCTGTCTCGCCGCGTTTTCGTCCAGCAGCAGCGTTACCTACCGCATCGGTGTACAGGAAGCAAGTGCAGCTGCATCCTCGCCCACTACGTATGACACCCTCCTCCAGATCGTCGCGCCCGTGGCGATTGGCTGGGCCGGCGTGGCCTGGGGCGGGTCCATGACGGGCAACCCGCTGACGGTGGCGTGGCCGTCGACGGACAATTCGGCAGTGGTGTCGTCGCGCTGGGCCACGGGCCACACGCTGCCCGCGGCCTACGCGGGCGCCAGCTACCGGACGCTGGCGTCGTCCAAGAACGCGACGCACTGGACGCTGTCGGTGGTGTGCACGGGCTGCAGCGCGTGGTCGGGCGGGTCGCTGAGTGCGTCGGGCAGCAGCACGCTGGCCTGGGCCTCGAGCACGCGCGCCGTGACGACACCCGCCAGCAACACGAGCTCATTTGGGTACCACAACGCCAAGGGCACGGTGGCGGTGGACCTGGCGGCGGCACGTGTGCCGGCGGCCGTGTTTGACGCGTATGTGGCGTTTCTGGCGGGTGGAAGTGGAGGCGGGACGGGGACTGGGACCGGGACTGGAACCGGGACTGTTCCTTCGCCGTCGACCACTGCATTGCCGCCTTCACGTCCGTCAACGTCGATTACGGCACCCCATCACTCGTCGACGCAGCCTGGCCCTCCGCCAAGCAGCAGCGCCACCGCCTCCATCACGACTGTCGTTAGCACCGTCTTTGTTACGGTCACAGCCCCAACAACAACATCCAAGGCTGTCCCCCCGTCGTCCTCACCGTCCTCGTCGTCAACGCATCCAATAGGCACCATCATCCCCCCCTGGGACTCGGTGCCGTCCAAACCAAGTCCGACGCAGGGCAGCGGCAACAATGGAGGTGACGGCGACGACGACGGCGGTGACGGCAGTGACAGCAGTGCCCCCGTACCCACCATCACCGTCACCGTCATTGAAGGCGGCACCGTCCCGTCGGGGTCGCCCGCGCCGCCCATCAGCAGCTGGCCGACGGGAGTCCCCATTGTTGGCGGCAAGAAGAAGGGGCCGCCCTTTGTGCCGCCCTTCCACCACCCTCCTCCTTTTGGTGTTCCCGTCTGGGCCTAGGCGAGATCGTCCATGTGGATAAATGGTCAATGCCGGTCGAAGGTGCAGGCAAAACGAATACACGAAATATCATCGCATTGTCCGGCTGCGGGATCTTGTGGTTCTGGGGACGTACGTGGATCTTGGCAGATAGTCTCGCATACATTCAGCTGCACATATTCTTAGAGTTAAAAACAACACCCGGTCCTGTTCCCGGCGAGTCTCCGGTCTAGTGTGCAATGTACTCCGTAGTACCATGTGGTCGATGTTCAAGCGCGGCGGTTCCCCGCAGCCGGCTAACCATACATCGTACAGCCATATTGTGGTCGTGACCATGATGGGGTTACTCTATCAGTCTATTTAGTATGTTGTTTACGTTGAGTTATGTTCTATTATTGAAATTGGTCCACACGTCAAACGGCGGTTCCCCGCACAAACACAGGATGAAGGCATCCCGCAGACAGGCCCACTGACGAACCCACGGATGAATCCATCCGCTGCAACTTCTGTCGATCAGTGAATTTTAAGGGCGGCCAAGAGGACCTTCCCCATCCTCGCTCTCGGTGCATATCTGCACGCAGACACTGCAAATGCACTGCAAAGAGACGGAACGCGACGGGCGTCCACTCCTGGATGCATTGTTCCGCGCAATGTTCCATCCGCTGTTCCGTCACGGCTACCAATCCACTCGTCACTGCTGCGTACTATGCGTCCATGGTGCATGCAGCGTCCGCTGTTCGTCATACGTCGAGCGGCCCGGGATGGCGTGTGAAACGTGCACATTCGTCAGTGGCTGCCATGTGGCACTCGCCGGTCGATTGTGTCGTTCCCAAAAGCTCATTGGAGCTTATTTGGGGCTCATAGGGGGTCCTTGGGGCGCGAGCGCGAGGCGGAATGTCACAATCGCGATCAATATCACTAGCAGCACCCACGGACGAAGCCTTCCTTGAACCGAGTTCTCGGGACAGTTGAGATACTTTCTCATATCTCCATTTGGCCATTTATCTTCCGTCTCGCCCGAGTCCTGTTGCTTATAATTAAATAGCAGTCGACCCGGCTTCGGCTGCTGCTCCAAGATTCGGCCTCCAACTAACCGCAACCCGACAAACATGGTACGTCTCGCGTCTCCCATCTCCCCACCCACGCTTGCCTCTGCAGCACCACAACTGACCCCCGACACCTAGGAAATCATTGTCATCGGCGCCGGCCTCGCTGGCCTGACCGTCGCCATTGCCCTGCAGCAGGCGGGCCACAACGTCATCGTTCTCGAGAGCGCCCCGCAAATTACCTACATTGGCGCCGGCATCCAGGTCTCGTCCAACTCGTCGCGCATCTTGCGCCGGCTCGGCGTCGACAAGCACATTGCGCCCTACTGCACGGAGCCCGTCGACCTGCGCATGATGCGGTGGCAGGACGGCCAGGTGCTGGTCGAGTGCCCGCTGCAGCAGCCGGCGCTCGACGAGTACAAGAGCCCCTACTGGCACATCCACCGCGCGGACCTGCACCGCGGCCTGATGGCGCGGGCGACGGAGCTGGGCATCGCCGTGCGCCTAGACAGCCGCGTGCAGACGGTCGAGCCGGACGTGCCCGCCGTGACGACCAAGGGCGGCGTGCGGCACACGGCGGACCTCGTCGTGGCGTCGGACGGCCTGCACTCCGTCTGCCGCGAGGTCGTCCTGGGCCACACGAGCCCGCCCAGCCCGACAGGCCAGATGGTGTACCGCGTGACCGTGCCCACGCGCAAGCTGGCGGGCATCCCGCAGCTCGAGGACCTGGTGGCAGTCCCGCGCAACAACCACTGGATCGGCCCGCACGCCACCGTGCTGTCGTATCTGCTGCAGGGCGTCAACGAGCCGCTGGTCAACTTTGTCTTTACGTGCGACGCCACCACCCTGCCCGACGGCGTCAACACCCAGATCGGCACCGCCGACGACGTGCGCGCGCGCTTCCGGGACTGGGACCCGCGCCTCGACGCCATGCTCGCGCACGTCGACGAGGTCCTGTCGTGGCGCCTCTTCACCCACCACGAGATCCCCCGCTGGGCCCACGCCGCCCACCGCCTCGTCCTCATCGGCGACGCCGCCCACGCCATGACGCCCTACCTCGCCCAGGGCGCCGCCATGGGCATCGAGGACGCCGCCGTGCTCGCCGGCGTCCTGGCCCAGCCCGACTTTGCCGCCGTCGACCGCCTGCCCGCCGCCCTCCAGCTCTACGAGGCCCTGCGCATCAAGCGCGCCGCCCGCGTCGCCGAGGCGTCCATCACCAGCCGCTACTTTACGCAGATGCGCGACGGCCCCGAGCAGCAGGCGCGCGACGCCTGGATGCTCGCCCACCCGGGCATCCAGGAGGGCCACATCAACATCCGCTCGCGCAAGGAGTTCCTCGACGAGCTGTTTGGCTACGACGCCTACGCGGCACTCAACGAGGCGCTGCAGACGGCGCGCGCGGGCAGCGTTGCCGACGTCAAGGCGCAGGTCGGCACGTCGTCGGTGTCGGCCATTCCGGTGGAGGCATAACGAGAAGCCCAGCGGGCAGAGCGAGAGATATTGCGTGGTTTGACCAGAGGAAAGACGACAATGTATGCAAGAGACTACATAGAGTAGTGGATTCGTAACGGATACTATCACAGCATTGACAGAGTAAACATTCGGTTTCTATTCAAGTTGCATCCAGTCAGTCGACGCAGGCCCAGCAATAGACAGCGTCCGTAAAAAAATACATCGCACAGTTACGATTCTGTACGAACCTTGGCGAGTTGTTGGGTAAGCTAACAAAAAAGTCGAGAAGCCAGGTTGCCCAACAAAATATACACATCGCCCAACATCCACGGCGACTCTCCGGATGCTAAAAAGGGACTCTTGGCCGATGTGGAGGTTGAGTTCGTCAATGTGGAACAGCTTGGCAGCTTACAGTGACTTTAATGCAGCCACTTCGTTTTGATTCTATCAGTGCTCTTGGAAATGAATGAAATAAAATTGCAGCTTTGAGAATGTTGGTCCTATCCACAAATGCTCGCTCGGGTGTAAAGGTAAAATACAGGCACGAAGAGAAGAAAGTAATTAAAGCAGTAAAGCAATACAACAAATATGAAAAAAGCACTCGCGTTGACAGCACGCGCGTTGTGTAAACAGCACACACGACTGCCGCTGAGAGCTGAGAGAAACACAATGTCCTCCCATGTGCCTTGACAATGGAAAAAGAAAATCAATGTTGCTGTAGGCGTAGGTGTCCAACAGTCCCCCTTTCAATTTATTCATCCAGTCGAGTGCTCGCGTTGGCGTTGACATGGACATTCTCGATGTACTCGACAAGCCCGTCGCCTGCTCGGGCATGCTGCACGGCCGACTTACGAGTACTGGTGGAACGACGGCTCGCCCAGCCGCTTCCGCCAGCCCTCGCCCTTGATCATCAGCGCCAGGATCGGCAGCCAAAACACCAGCAGAATCAGCGCCTGCGACGACCACGTCCACGCATAGCCGATCTTGGCGACCATGGGCGACCACCAGAAGCCGACGACAAAGGACAGGCCGCGGCCCAGGTTCATGAGCACGGCCGACTCGGGCGTCTGCGGGCGGTAGCAGTCGGACAGGTAGGCGTAGAGGCACGTCGACGTGATCTGCAGGCCGCACACGCCAATGGCCAGGCCGACGAGGGGCACGACGTAGTGGTAGTTGTGCTGCAGGCAGGCGCCAAACACAATCATGCCCACGGGGCCGAGGACCGCCGAGAGGCAGGTGAGGTACAGGCGGTGCTCGGGTGTGGCGCGGCCGCCGTTCTTCTTGGCGAGGCGGTAGACGATGACGTCCGAGAGCTTGCCGCCCGAGAGCTCGCCGACGACGCAGCCCACAATCAGCGGGATGCCCGTGCAGAGACCAATCGTGCCGCTCGCGAAGCCGTACTTGGCGCCGTAGATCTTGGCCATGCTGATGGCCGGCAGGATGTTGATGAACGTCCAGCTCAGCGTGTAGAACCAGAACGGCAGGGCCACCGACGGGTAGCGGAGCATGTAAAAGGACGTCAAAAAGTCCTCGCCGCGCAGCCGCCGCTGCGGGATCAGGTTGCCCCGGAGGTCAAACAGCAGCGCCCAGTACGCGCGCTCGCGCGTGCGCTGCTGCAAAAACTGCGGGCCGCGCGAGAAGAGCGTCTCGGGCAGGGCCACGAGCGCCACGAGGAACGAGACGCCCGTGACGATGGCCGGCATGTAAAAGTCCCAGCGCCAGCCGGCGTACTGCCCCAGGAAGCCGCCCGTCAGCACGGCAATGTGCGCGCCGTTGGTCACAAAGATGGTGTAGACGCCCGTCATGGCGCCGCGCTCGTGCATGCAGAACATGTCGTTGAGCACCGGCGTGCCCAGCGCCATCATGCCGCCAAAGCCGATGCCGTTGACCGCCCGCACGCCCACGAGCTGCGCAAACGTCGTCGTGCGCGCCGTCGCAATGTGCGTCACAATCGTCACCAGCTGCGTCACCAGACACAGTGGCCGCCGCCCCAGCACGTTGGACAGCGGCACCCACACAAACGGCGACAGGCCGCCCGTGATGATGGCCGTCGTCGTGCTGTACGTGACGATCTCGACGGGCCGCGCAAAGGCCTTGGACAGCAGGGCCAGGCTCGGGTTGGGCACGGCCGCGTTGAACGGCCCCAGCAGCGCCATGAAGCTGACCTGCAGCAGCACCATCCACTTCATCCACCGCGGCCAGTTGAGTGGGTCGTCTCGGAAATCGGACGGCTGCGGCTGGAGCGGCAGGCCGTGTGGGTCGAATTTGGGGCTGCCGACGCCGTCGGCACCATCCGACGACGACGACGACGGCTTTTCCGGGTCGATGGGGTCATGGCGGCCGCTGCCGACGGCGCTGCTGGTATCGTGTATCGTCTGTATCTTTTCCGACATTCTGCTGATGTGTGGGGGGGCAGGGGGGATGGAGGAAAAAAACACAAAAACTGCAGAGGAAACAGGATGTGACTTATATCAACATCAACACAAACTACCCCAAGGGGACGGTAATAAAAGAGTGGGGAGAAGGGGTGAGGAGGAGGAGAGGAGGAGGAGAGGAGGAGAAGTTGATGGGGCGAGGAGCCGGCAGATGATGAGAAACGACAAAAAGACAGGAGACACAAAAGACTGTCAAAAACAAAAGTCGGATATCCAGCACCGAGTGCAGCTGAGGAAATCAGAGGTGGTCAACGGCAAGCTGGTGGTCTTGGTTGGCCCCCATGGCAATGACATTGACGCGTATCCTTCAATGCTCGTTCGAGTATGTCGTATGCCGCACGGAGGAGGTATGATATGTCGCCAAGAAAACACACAGCAAAGCTACTCCATGTACAGAGTACGACCGACGTCCAGCCACTGCTTCCCCAGAGCCTGGTCTTGCTTTGGCGTTGGCGGTTTCGGCAAGGCGAACAACTCTGCGTCTTGGGTTGACTCGTCTTCGATTCTAGCGCTGGCACGCCGGGAATCGAAGTGGGTGGACGTCAAGGGTGGTGTGGACAAGGGATGAACATTGGGGGGTTTGCAGGGGTTGCAGGGGTTGTGCCAGAAGAAATCCGACGGGAGAGAGGTCAGAAGAAAGGAGGCAATGGAGATGGGGGAATGGCCGTGGCGACGTTCATGGCCAATGTCCCGGCCGTCCTCCGGACTAGGAAACGGCGCAGAAAAAGCAAAGACGGCAGCTGATGGACTAACCAGGCTGAAGCCAAGAGAAAAAAATAAAAGGAGGAAAGCGAAAACGGAATCAGGGAGACACGTTGTGGACTCGTCACACACGCACTAAACTAGCAAATCTGGGGGATTCAAAAGACATCAGGGGTCTTCAGGCGTACATACTAAGGACACTCACTAGGACGATATGGACAGCCTATCGTCGCTAACCAGTCTGCGAGTCAAGCGAACAACGGCTAGTCGGCATGCCGCGCGCATTGCCCGTTTTGGCTTCTCGTGGCAGAAGTCCAATAAAAAGGGCTGAAGAGCCCGGAAAATCGCCGGGGCCACAGACCAGGGAGCCAGGCTTTTTGTCGCCATTCTTCAGTGGGGACTTGGCAGCGGGCGAGAAAGGAGGTGTGGAACAATGATCTGCAATGGGCCAACCAGCTTAACTGACGCTGCCGTAGCTCTGCAAGTGAACTGTTTATTGACTGTTAGCAAAAGAAACGCGGAGCCTGGTTGAACCGTCAGCATCCTCCCACTCCCTGTTCCCTGGTTGCGCGGAACTTGATCGGGAAGACCATACTCGAGTCAATACAATATGAGAAAGAGAAGCAAGGAGACAAGTATCATCACATCGAAAGGCACAAAAAACATCCTTTCGGCATGCCAACAAAGGCAAGCAAACAAAGGGACAGTACAAGAAAAGATCGACGTTCCCAACCACACAATGGTACAATAGACAGACGATATGGTCACCCAAAACGGCCATAAGTGGGGGGCAGCGTTGTGTCGTCGACAGGTTCCCAAGAAACAAAAAGGGTTGCATTGGGGGGTGCAACATGCTCAACGAAGCACTGGCGGAGCCAAGCCGGGTATTCTGATGCTGAACAGAACAAGCATTTTAGTACAGAGTCGGCATCCCAGCCAGAGCAATTACGACATTCACCCGTGTGATTAGCAACGGCTGTCGTTGACAATGGAACGGCGCGCAAACAAATGCATGCAACGACTGACGAGATGGATGCAATGAGGTGTTTCTTTCTAGCTTGAGAACCTCCTGTGTAGGAGCCTGGAACAATGTACGGCATGCTCTTCGCAACAAGCAATGCAACTCTACACTTCAGACGGCACACAAGAACAAGGGGCGAGGAGGTATCGATGTGTTGGACAAACAAGCGTCCACGCAGAAACGGCCCAGAATCCATATTCGGCATCCCACTCGGCCGTGCTTCGCATCCGTCCACGACAGAACGGGAAGGTCCGACAGGAGAACCAGGAAGATGCAGTGAGCGGTTGGCCATATGTGCACATGTATTCTGTACGAATTACAGTTCAAGAGATCTGCGCCGTACATATGTCACCATGCCGTTGGCCGTCAGCTACGATGGGCTGCAGAGAATGAGCGTCGAACATGCCCCGTTGAAACGAGATGACCAGGGGGACATGGGCCAGTCAGCAAAAGGAAACGAACAATGCATTCTGTCCGAACGGCTGACAATGCCATTGATGTTTTGTACTTACTTCCCAGCATCGCCAGTGTGGATGCAAGAACATATGACATACGACATACAAGTATTTCGACTTTTCCACGGCAGGTTCCGCGCCAACTCCATCGTCCTATCGACACGAGACGCCCCTTTTTTATGCTCCAGCACTCCATGTCTCCATAGCACGCCAGAGTGCCCAGCAGCCCAGCAGGGAAGGATCGTCATTTGCCACCCTGGCCCATATTGTGTGACCCATATGTGGACGGATCCACCACCGCACGAATACGATGTACTTTTGTTCACCAACACCCACTTTCTTCCCGTCGCGGACTTGGAGAGATTAGGACAACCCCCTTTCCATCTCCTTTCCCCCAAAAACCCGTCCTCACCATTGCTTCATCGTTCCTTGCTTCGTCTGTTTTCCAGATAGCTTCAGTGTTCTTCCACGGCGGTCGCCATGGCACACTCTGGGAGTGAAAGAAGATTGCGCTTAGCTCTCACGAGCACGAGCAAATCCCCAGCTGCCGCATCGGGCCCCAGTTCTACATTCGCCCTAGCCCTACCCATTCGGCTCTATTGCATTCATAAGGGCCGGTCCCGGTGCCTTTTTTTCTTTTTCTTTTTTTTGGGGGATTTCCATCCTCCTTTTTTTCATCCTTTTCTTGTTTCTTTTGCCAAAAAAAAAAAAAAAAAAAAGGACTGAATGTCCCATGCTGCACCGCCCAAGCGTCTCCCGTTGATCACTTCTGTTCTGCACACTCAAGCATTTGTCAAAAGGGGGTTGATGTCGAGTTGTCCCTGGCTCCCAGTTTCAAAACAGTAGTGTCTTATGTTTGTACAAATACGCATTACTATGGCGGCTCTGCCTGCGACTTCCAATTGCTTACGCAAGTTTGTTGATCAAAGCAACAGGGGCAGGAGCGATCAGTACAGCCAAGAGTGGCGCAATGATACAGGGAAGGTGCAACAGGTAAGGAATCGTAGGTGCACAAAGGAAGCCACGACATGTGTTTGCTCCTGTGCTACGGATTGACTCCACGATATGTATATGGCAACAGCCACCCTCACGTAACAGTCGTACAGCACGGCGTACGACACGCCGTGCAATTCTGACAGTCGCGCTTTCCTGGCAACAATCTCCGTGCACTTGCTCGTTGATGTCCGTCTCCATCGCGCCTTCCTCTAGGCGGGTCCGCGAAACCGGCCCCTCGTTCCCGGGCATCGGCCGCTCCTGCCCTAATCCCTAAAAACCCACTCGCATTTTAGCTTCGCACTTGCCTCCGCGTTTCGCTCTCACAATGTACCCCTCTCTTCCTCCGTACCTGCACCTGCCTCCGTTGTGCCCTGGCTTGTTCTCGCCTCGCAGCCCAGATTTAACCATTTCCACACGTTGATTCTTCCTCCGCCACTTTTCCCTTCTCTTCGCCTTTCCGCAGCCTCACTCGCCCGACTGATTCGTCCGTGTCTGCCTCGTCTCTTCTTCCCCGTTCCCCGTCACTCCAGCCTCTCACAACCCCACGGAGTGCAAACCCTGCTCCCATTAGACACAAGTCCCCAACGGCCGCCAGTCTCCAACACCCCCCGTTCTCCATTCTCCATTCACATTTCTCCATTGCCGATACTCCACCCGCCACCATAGCTGTCTTTCTTATCCCTTGCTATCATCCTTACTGAGCGGAGCGACGTATGATGCCGAACAGTTTTAGGTTTTGTGACAGATCTCTTTTTTCCGCACCCTTTTTCTTGTCTCCACAATAACACTCCGAGCACGACAGGGCCAAGCTGCTCTGTTCTCTTTTACCTCACACAAACTGTCTTTGTCAGCCTCGTCTCCTGTTATTTATTGTACCACATAGGCGTTAGCTGTCGTTTTGTTTTTGTCCCGGCGGTGACCTCTGGGCGAGAGGAGCGCTCTGGCCGAGACAGGAAGTCCTGGACGCGAGATCGAAACGGGAAGATTCCTCCGATGGCGTCGGCAGGTGGTGCCCCGCGATCGGCCCCCGGCGGGACCCCGTCCTCGCCAAACACGTCGAAATCGTCGCAAACGTCCAGCTTTGCCCGCCCGTCGCCCGCCCCTGCCCGCGCGAAACGGGTGCCCGACAGCCAGCGGCGGCGTGCTGCCGTCTCCTGCGACCACTGCAAGCAGCGGCGTGCCAAGTGCATGCGCGCCTCACCCCGCGATCCCTGCTCCAACTGCATCGGGAACCGCATCAAGTGCCAGTCCACCTTGCCACGCAAGCAGCGTGTGTATGGAAGTGTGGAATCCCTCAGTCTGCGGTACCGCGCCCTGGAGGCACTCGTAAAGGGACTGTTACAAGATGAGGAAGGAACAGAAAGCGGGCCAACAAGTGGTGCGGTCATCGGCACCGGCGCCGATGACAACGACAACGACAACGCCATGGTGGACACACCTACACACCAGCCCGCCCTCGACCTCGACGCCCTCTACAGCGCGGCCGCCGCCCGTGGCATCCCCATGCCCCCGCGCGAAGACATGACACCCGTCAGCGAGATCTTTGCCTCCACCGACGGCAAGCCCGGCCCCGCGCCAACAACCATTGTGCCGGCACCCCTCACGTCACCCGGACCAGCTGTCCCTTCTTCGTCCACCTCCTCAACAGCAACACCGATATCCCTGCCCATAGCGACGTCCATGCAAGCCACCGCCCGCCCAACTGCGCCGATGCCCTTGCATCCACTCCACCCACTCCCCCACCAACATCAGCTGCCCACGACCACGACGCTCACGACTCCCACCGCCGACGAGAAGCTCATCCCGACACCACACGGCGTTGCTCACTACGTCGGCCCCTCGAGCTCGTTCCGTTTTGTGACGTCCATCCGCGCACTGGTGGCACAGTGCGGCGACAACATCGGCGGTAGCGACCTTGTTGGAGGTGCCGGCGTCCAGGCGAGCGATGCGGCTGGCGAGGCCAGTCCTGCCACCGGTAGCGAGCCCGGCGCCGGTGGTATCTCGGGGGGTGACGGGACACAATCCTCACAATCAGCACCCAGCGCGTCAGGGTCAGGAGCATCGACTGACGCCACTGCTGGTCCAACGTCGGCATCCATTCGCGACGAGTTTGTCGGCTTGAAAACGAGCAAGGCCCTTGAGGTGCAGGATTCCTCGGGGGGTGATGAAGACGAGAGCGACGATGGCAGCAGTGCCGAGGAGGACGGCGAGAGTGACGGTGAGAGCGCTGAGTACGGCTACGGCGGCGACGCCATGGACGACATTGTACTAGAGGACAAACACCACCCACTTCAGTCCCAGCCCCAGCCGTCACCGCTTCCGTACCAGAGTCCCGTCGTTCCATACCATGCACCACAACCGCCGCATCAACACACGTTACCAGCTCGGCAATACACACCGCAATCCGGTGGTGCAAGCGGTAGCAGCGGTGGCAGCGCCGGCGTTGGCGGCGGTCCGCTCTCCGCCCCGTCTCCTGCAAACAGTCGCCGTTCCCGCTTCGAGTTTGACGATGCCGCCAATGCTGCCTCATTCTTACCGCCACGCGAAACCGCCAACATCTTTGTGCGCGTCTTCTTCGACCGTGTCCACCCCAACTATCCCCTGTTCCATCGCGGCTCGTTTATGCTGCGGTATGAAGCTCTTTGGCAAAAACCACCCAACGAACAGACCCCCCTTCCTCAAGGTGGCATGACGCCAAGTCCAATGACCAATCCTCGAGGCCCGGGTGCCGCCGACACTACGACCCACCCCCAAGAGCGCCAGGACGACTACGGCTGGAACTGCTGCCTGGCCATGGCCTTTGCCTTTGGCGCCCAGGTCCTCGAAGACCACGACCGCGCCCGCCGTGCCGCCGCCGGCATGCAGCGCCGCTATCTCAACCTCGTCCGCTCCTCTCTCAGCCGCCTCTGTGGCACCACCAATCTCGCCAACGTCCAGGCACTGCTGCTGCTCCAACTCTACGAACACAACGCTGGCCAGCGCAATGCTGCCTGGACTTTCCTGGGCTGTGCCTCTCGCATGGCTGTGGCACTGGGCATGCATCGCGACGGTGTAGGTATTCCCGTTACACCCATGGGGCCACCCGAGCCAAAGAGCGGTGGCACCAACACGAACAGCTCTCAAAAACGTGGCGGCGGTTCTCTACTTGCGCGTGCGGCGGCCGCCGCTACGCTTCCTGCGTCGGCCAGCACGCCTGACCAGGTCACCGATCGCAACGACCGTCGCCGGGTCTGGTGGACCCTGTACCAATTTGAACGAGGCCTCTGCATCATGCTGGGCCGGCCGTCTGCGCTGGACGAGGCCGAAATTGCCGTCGCCGCACCTACCGACGACTCTCAATATCCAGAGCTGCCCCAGGGCCATTCTGCCAGTCTCCTGCGTCTCATCCGTATCGCGTGGCGAATCAAGCAGATGGTTTTTCCAGCTCCAGGAAGCGCTCATAGCATCAGTGGCAATACCAGCACCGCCTACAATGCGTACTATCCCGGCAGCACCGACCCTACCACGACACCTCGCATACTGCTTGCCGAGCTCGATGCATGGCGTGCGTCCTTGCCCGCCCACCTCCAACCCGGCTGGAAGTCCACAGACATGTCGCACCGTCGCGCCGTGCTGCTGTTGCATGTGGAATACCAATATGTGCGCTCTCTGGCTACACGCCAATATGTTCTGGAGCGCGCTGACCGGTGCAGGATCAAAGCACAAGCCCTGTCGCCATCGACGGCGGCAACGTCGTCTTCTCCGGGGATCAAGGAAACGGCGGCGGCGTCAGCATCCGACGAAGCCGTCGACGAGCTCGCCGACATTTGTCTCAACGGCGCTGAGCGGGTCCTCGACTACTGTCGCCAACTGGCCGACATTGGCCAGCTCGACGGCGTGGCCTGGATCGACATTTACTTTTTGTACCACAGTGTCTTGGTCATCTGCCTCGACTTACTCGCGCGTATCGTCACGGCATCGGCCGCTGCCAAAGCCAAAGACAAGGACAAGGGCAAGGAAAATGATGCAGCAGCCGACAGCAAGGCGGATGTGACTGCTGCTCGCCGCCGCACGGCCGTCCGTTCTGTCTTGCAAATCACCCAGCGCACACGCCTCGCACCGACGTTTCGCGTGCTGGTGCTGGTCGCGTGCCAGTTGGCTGCTATCGTCGGCGCTCTGGACGGCCTGCCGAACCTGCCCGCCGCAGCCTCGGCCTCAGGCAGCACCAACGCCACCACGGCCGAGGCCGCCGAACTGGCTGCGTCAAACAAACACCACCACCCGTCCCATGGGTCGTCGGCCCGCAGTGGCGGCTCGCTGGCCACAACGTCGACAAAGCGCGGCCGCGGACGTCGTCGGCGCAACAGCTCAAGCATGTCACGCGAGCGCACCACGTCGCGGTCGCGGGGGCCGTATCCATCCACTCTGTCAGTCATGATTGGCGGTGCAAGTTCTGTTCCCAATGCGTCCATGGCGCCGCCCCCGCCGTCAGTATCAACTGTGGGCCACAACACCACCTCAACCATGTCCGATGCCTCCTCGCCTGCCAACGTGTTTTATTCGCCAGTGTCCCAGTATCAGCCGCAGCAACACCAGCATCAGTTCGGTCAGCAGCAACAGCATCAACAGCAGCATCATCATCAGCATCAGCACGACCTCCATATGCAGCAGCTCCAGACCTTTGGTGGCGCCGACTGGTTTGCCTCCGACCCAGCAGCGTTCCCCTGGCAGGTCATTGACGCCCGTTCGTTGGGTATGGGTGCTGGAGGCGGGGCAGGTGCGTCTGGCGCTGGCCTGCCACCGAATGCCAATGTCGCTGCTCCAGTCGGCCCCGTCAATGTGGCTGCAGCGGCCGCCGCTGCCGCTGCCGCGCAATTTCCGGTTGCTTTCTATACGCCGCAAGGCATCGACTTTGGCTTGACCACAGACACATCGACCTTTGGCGAAGATCCGTACGTGGCAGGGCAGCCGCCGCCGCCGCCACAGCAGCAGCAACAGCAGCAGCAACAGCAACACAGCATGTATCGGGCCATGGACCCGGCCGCGAGTAGCAGTGGATCAGTTCCACCACCGACAGCAGCCTTTGCCGCAGGGATGGATCTCGAGCCGGGGCAGCAGCAACAGCAGCCACGCCATCCCCACCACCCTCATCGACAACAGCAGCAGCAGCAGCAGCATCAGCAATTGCAACATCATCAGCAGCACCAACAGTACCCACAGCAACCACCACAGTTGGACAATAATGAATGGATCCAGATCTGGAGGGAGGTCAAGAACCGGTATCAATAATCTTCAAAAAGAACTAATGGACTTGTGTAAATAATTTGGTGTGATTGAAACTGGGTTAAAAAGGGTATATACTTTATTTCGGGTTCATCAGCGAGGGGTTGACTTTATATTTTCATTTTCAATGATAATGCATTATTGTTTCATCGTTATTATACTACGACTGACATGCATAACGTCTACAAACGTCAAATTAATTGACATTTACATAGTGGAAAACATTGCCGTACAATTATTCCGTGTTTTATTGATAGTATTAGTGAATTTTTACCATTTTCACTTTCTGTTCTTTTCTTTTCTTTTTTTTTTTGCGCGGGGGTTTGAAAAAAAAAAAAACAAAGCTCATGAAGATTCAAACGAAATTGAATTTTAATAACGCTATAAAATTACAAGTTTCAAAATATAGCAAGCCAAGCCGAACGAAGTCAGCAATTAATTCAATACGTTAAGCCTCTCATGTCCTGAAAATTATGGAGAGGCAGTGGGTTGTCCCCGTCGAGGGTGTACTATAGTTTCGCAGCGAAGAAAAAAAGTCATGAATCCAATCCCATGATGCACCCGGTACTCGAAATATTTGAACTCCATAACCGCCCCATGCCCAACCGCCCCATGCCCAATAACGTATCCCAGTTATTGAAGAAAAAGCAGCACAAGCGACCAAGTAGCCACAGAAGCACCTAAAACATATTCTTCAGATGCTCGTACACCGCCTCGCCGGACGGCAGGCCCTCGGCGGCCAGCTTGGGTTCGACGTTGGCATTGCTGGTGGGGGTGCCGGCGGCTGCTTCAGCCGCGGCCACACCACCCTTTGTGCTGTCCGTGACTGTCCCGGCCGCCGGTGCTGGGATCCCGCTCAAGCCCAAAAAGCCCTCATATATGCGGGTCATTTCCGTCTGGATCTGGACGCCGTTGGCCGTCTCCTGCTCGGGCGAGGAGGTGGCGCTCGCGCCGGCTGTTGCTGACGTTGTAGTTGCGGTGGTAGGTTGCTGGCCTGGCTTCGTAGTTTGAGACTGCTGCTGCTGCTGCTGCTGCTGCTTCTGCTCAAGCGGCTGCGGCTGCGCGCCAGGAGCCATGCCTGTCGACGGCGTCAGTGGCGGACCATTGGCAACAGCACCGGCTGCCGTCGTGCTGGGCGACGCCGTATTGCTACTATTTCCGTTGTTGCCGGTGTTGCCAGTGTTGCCGCTCTTGCTGCTGGGATGGGCAAGTGGGGGGTGGGCCTTTTGACTTTGGTTCGGCCCATTGCTGCTGTTGCTATTCGGGTAGCCGCTGCCGGTGCTGCTGGCAATGCTGCCGTCACGGCCGGGGGCTGACACCGCTGCTGACGCCGACGCCGTTACCGACCCGGATGCCAGCCCGCCGTTGCCTACGTTAAAGCCGGACATCTTGGTGGCAAACGAGTATTGCGAATCCTCGTCGTTCTGCTGCAGGCCCAGGCCCAGGCGCGGCGCATAGGCCGTGAGGGAGCGGATGGTGCGCCACAGGCGCTGCGAGACCCAGCTCTTGGCCGACATGTCCTTGACCAAATTCATGGCCATGTAAAACTCTTCGCGGCAGTCGGCGCTGAACTGAACGGGCTGGTGGGTGGACGCCAAGAAGAGGACGGCAATGGCGGACGTCAAAAACTGGTGGTAGAAGACCTGGATGCGCCGGTAGAGGTTGCTGCTGTTGTTGAGGCGGGAGAGGTAGCGGATGGTGTCCTTGGCGAGGTCGACGACTTTCTGGGCCTGCTCCATGTTGTCGTTGATGCTGCTGGCACTGTGCAGGACGGGGGTGTTGAGCCAGATGCGGATCTGGTTCAGGCGCAGGCGCGTCCAGATCTGCAGGCGCTGCAGGTTGTAGGAAGGAGTGGACGGTAGCGGCAGTTCGCGGTCAAAGTTGCTGATTTTGACGGCGTCGGGGCACGAGTCGTACCACTGGAGGATTTCGCGGTCGAGCGTTTCAAACTCTTCGCGCTTGAGGTCGCGGATGATGGCGGGCTCGAAAAAGTCGACGAGGCTCCAGATCTTGGCACCCAGCCGTGAGTACGTGATCATGGCGACCAAGTACGGGTACTCGTCGGGGAAGGGCAGGTTGGGGTCGATCTTGTCGTCGTGCAAGACGTACGGCAGGCCGGTGCCGAAGCTCCAGCGGCGGTCGAGCACGTAGGCCGTCCAGAAGGTGTTGATGGCGTCGCGGCGCTCTTGCTCGTCGGCGATCTTGACGATGCCTTCGCGGCGGTGCAGGCCCTGCTCGAGGCAGTGGCGGGCCACTTGGCCCATGACGCGCCAGGCCAGGACTTCGTCGTTTGACAAGAAGCGGTAGCCGGCAACGAGGGCGAGGAAGGGCAGGTTGGCGAGGTTGCTGGGCTCGCTCATGAGCTTGCCGTCGGTAATGGACTGCATGCTGTCGTACAGGCGGATGGCCTTGGCGCTGTGTCCGTGCTCTTCGACGGCCAGGCCGCAGCACATGATGACCTTGAGGGTCAGGGTGCGGATGTCGGTCATGGTCTCGTCGTAGTGGAGGGGCGGCATGTAGCCGCTCCTGCGCGCGGACTCCATCCACGACGAGAGGCTCTGGGCGTGCTCGATGACGGTTTCGATCTTGACGACGGGGTACATGATGCCGACCTCGTCTTCGTGCAGGCGACACAGTCGGACCATTTCGTCCTTGTCAAACTCCCACAGCGGATCGTTGGGTACTTGGTTGCGCGACGACAGGGGCAGCATGGAGGACGACGTCTGTATGGATACCGGTGGAAGGAAAGGCGACGTGCGCGGTGTCTCCTCCACGGCAGGTCCGTTGCCGCCCTCCTCTTGCGGCTCGCCGCTGTAGCCCATGTTGTGCAGGGTGTTCTTGGCAACGTCGACGGTAAAGGCCATGCTGGTGGGGCCGCCACGGAAGGTGTGCGGCTGGCGGATGGGAGCCAACTCGGGCTTGTGGAGAGAGGGTACGGAGGAAGAAGGCGAGGGGGAGACGGTTGAAGAAGGGATGGGTAGGATGCGGTCTTGGTGTGGCGTGACGCGTTGTGTCTCTTGGCGGAGGGCATGAATGCTTTGGACAATGCTCTCGAGCTGGTCTTCCAAATTGTGAATCTTTTCGGTCATGCTCTTGAACTCCTCCGAGTCCTTGAAGCTGCTCGAGCAGCAATTTGGCGAGTAGAGGCATGCCAAGTTGAGGTTGCCACATCGTAAGCAGGGAGTTTCGCCGTTGCCTGGGGGTGTGCACGTTAGCAAGGGAAGGGGACAGGACGATGGGTATGGCGAGACGAGGCATACACTTTATCTTTCTGCGCTTGCATTCGTTGCTGATTTGGTTAGCGCTGTACGTCGTACTAGGACGTCATATTAAGTCGAGGACATGTCGTCAACATACCAGGCTATTGAGATATACTATGGGCAAAACCAAAGTTAGTCGACGGATGCAACGCAGGGCATGTAGCATGTGGATGCCATGCCAAGAAATCCGGCGCATGGTAAGGATAGGGACAAGGCTGAGGCTGAGAGAGAGAGAAGAGAGGTCGAGAGAGAGAAGAGAGGTCGAGAGAGAGATGTGGGGAAGAGAGGGGAGAGAGACAAAGCAACAATTTCCTACATACCCGGTTGCGCTTGCTGCGCTGTTGTTTTGCAGTCGTTTCCTCGTCATCATGCTTCCGCTTGCCCGACGGCGTCCCGCTGTTACCGCCAGCGACGCTCCCCGGACTGCCGCGGTTGCTGGCATTGTTGACGTTGCTGCTGCTTCCGGGGCCGCTATTGCTGGCACCATTGTTGGCAACGTTACCGTTGCCGGCGGTATTCGAATAGTAGCTGTTCTGTGCACCGGCGTCCGGCGAGAAAGGCGAGGGCAGCGGTGTCGAGGCGCCGCCAAAGGCGGGACCGGAATTGCTGGGGTCGTGCAGGATCTGTGGCGGTGGTGGCCGAGAGTTTGCTCGGGCGGCTGCGAGAGGCGACGAGGAAGACACGGAGCGGTTCAGATGGTGCGGGGACAGGGCGGCGTGGCGCGCGTGGTCGTCGGCCGACGGCATCCGCGGATACGGGCCGGGGTGGGGAAGGCTAGGATGCGATTGCGGATGTGGATGCGGATGATGATGTTGATGCTGTTGATGTGAATGTGCCTGTGCCTGTGCCGGCGCTGGCAGCGGCGGCGGCGGCACGGCTTGCATCAGATAGCGCAGGTCGGTCGCCTGGGTTTCGATCTGCTCCATGTCGACGACAGGGGAGGAGACATTGGGCGGGGAGAGCGTCCCGAAAACAGAGAGGAGGTCGTGGCGAACGGGGGACGTTTGCGCTTCAGGGCAACGTCCTACTGCTGGAGGGCGACAATGCAGAGAGTGCCGCGACTCGCCGTGCCGCGAAATTCAGAGGCGTATCGTTATATCGTGTTGTCGTTTCGTCGTCAAGGGGAAGGTTGGGGGGGCAGTTGCGATGTGGGCTGTGTAGTGGTCGAGATCGGATGCGATGCAGTGAGGCGAGGTGACGCGAAAACCAGGGGAATCACTCCGATGGCGGGAAAGCGATCGAAACGAAACAATGGGGGAAGGCACGGGAACGACAGGCTGGGGAAGGAACGTCAGCAAGTTAGCTCGATTTGGGGGTGAGACGGAAGCCTCGATGGGACCGGCGCTCTTCTGTTGGCAGCGCAATCCGGAAGGTGCAACCCGGTACCGAGTGACGACTGGGGTATCACGGTGGTTGCGCGCCCGCTTCGTCGGGTCGCCGAGATCTGTCGGGGTCAATTCGAAATCGGAGAAGTGGTCGAGAGCTCCTTCGAGCCACGGTGCCAAGGTGCCAAATCAAGTCTCAGATTCAAGGCGTCGCCTCATCCGTCACCAGGTTTCTTTGTGTCGTCCCCTTGACGCTTGATGGCCCCTGGCAGCCTCTTGCTGAAAACAGTAAGAGCTGACGCCTACACGTGATCGAATCCAATGCCAAAAGTGGAGATCATCGGATAAAAAGAGTGGGGCACACTCGAAACTGACGAATCATTTCAGCTTCTGCCGGCACCGTCAGTTTCTTGTGTCAATAACTCGGTCCGCAAAAACATTCCGAGTCCAACTCTCACGACGATGCCGGGTTGACGGTATGTTCCACGAGCAAGGTTCCGTCCGTGTTGACAGGTCTTGATACAGATCCGGGGTAGGTGACGAAACATGCCCCCGGGTTTAAGGTGCAGAAAGGGGTGCGGGTCACTTTGTCGCGCCTTCCTCAACCGGCCAGACGCGGCTTGTGCCGGTCTTCCCTTTTAAGCCGTCCTGCATGCAGTATATTTCGTACTTCTCCATTTTCTGTTCAATTTTGGTCCAGCCATAAGATGATGTGAGGCTTCATTGAGAAGCAGCTGAAATTGCACGCGCAGTTGGGTCCCTCTGATGACGAGATGACAACTCGGACTACTCAATGGACGGCCATGCGGTTCCTTGCAGCTTAGTTAAGCAGTTTCAACCTTCACTGGACTACACCGTGAAATTGATGTAAATCGTACTCCAGAATCGAGTGGCAATCGCCGGTCTATTAACACCGTTCAACGGCACAGAGTGCAAAGGTCTGCTGCAATTTGTCGTGGTGGTCGCATCTCTTGTCTATGCGAGCTGTCGTCAACGAGTTGGCAGGTACCAAAATCCAAAAGAATTGCACCAAGATCCAAGGTGTTTCCTTGGACGTCTTTTGTCTTTGAACGTCGTCTGAATACTGGGCGTGAGTGAATGTTACTGGTTTCCGTAGGCGCAGTTGGTCCCTGAAATTCTGTACAAAGTACGATGAGTACATGTGTTGTACGAATTAGAGCGACTTTCTTTTAAAGTTTATGCCTGCCGTCAGCCTTTTTGTTGCTTTAGCGCACGTTAGTTGTTATTCAGTGGGGTTCCTGGCTTTGTTCCCAATCTTGTTTTGACGCCTTTGGGTGTGGCTGTTCGGAGGCATTGCTGGTGGGCAGCGCAGGTTAGTGTCCACGAAGGGATCGGGTGTCTCGATTATCTCAGCATCTCGTTTTCCCTTCTTGGCGGATCAGGCTCTCTTCATCGTTTTGTCCTCCTTTGTCCGTCTGGTGTCGTCCAAGGCAAAGGACATTGTCGTTCTTTTGTATGCCGCACAACAAGTCCCATAGCAGACGCGATAACCGTTCCAGAAACGGCGGTGTTTGTTTATTGGTCGTAAGATGTTTTTCGGGCTCTTGGCCAGCCCTGCTTTAATTTACCCAACGGATTAGCGCATTGGCACCCATTAGGTTGCTAGGCAAAACGGTGTTCGTTTTAAGGTTGCGATGGTCTCCTTAAATTAAACAATTGAGGCTCTGCAAATCATTTTGCAGCCTGTGCATTGTAAGATTGCCGGTACTCTCAGACAGCTTGTCGCTCACAAAAATTTCCCATTTCCCGGATTCTTTAGCGAGCCGCAGACTACGCGGCAACTTTAAGTTTATTCTCCCGTTCCCCATCCCAATGTCCCATTCGAGCCAGTCATGCTCATTCGTTCCTCTTCCTTTTTGTTTGGTTTTTGTGCAATTCTAGGTGTTTTCGCCAAGCAAAATATACCGACCATCAACATTCTTACCTTTGTCAACTCTTAAGCAGTTAAAAAAAGGCTCGCATATGCTGGCAGTAACATTTGTGGCCTCAGGTCTTTTTTCCACAGGTCTTTATTTGGAGGTGGACGTGAGACGGCAGCGTGCATTAGTTTCGTGGCTTGGTTTGCGGTTTAACCAATCACTCGACGCTGTGGCGGTCCTCCGCCTGAGCCTACCTTGTCAGCTTGGACGACGTGGTCCTCAGAGGAAATGAACTGTTCAAGAATGCCACTGTATGCCACTGTCCTTTCGTTATTCGCAAGACTTCACTCCATCGCCGGCGGGGACCAGACCTGAATAGCAAATATGAGGAAAGAGAAAAGAGATGGTGCTTGATTGACTATCCTACTATCCATACATGTAGATATCGTGATGAAACGTTGAACTGGCTAAATGTGATGATGATTAACGCTGTATCGTTCTAGACCTTCCATCGGCCTTGCGACTCTGTAGGACTTTGGCTTTGTCGGTCTGTTTGTAGTACTCGGCACAGCACATTTCATGAACAAAACAAGGGTGGTGTGGCTCAGACAGGGATTCGAACATAACGCATCATGTTATGCAGTTATCGTTGGAAAGGGTGACTCAGGACTGTGGGTGACATTGAGCCGCACATGCTTTGCTGGCTATGTTATTTGGCGGCTTTTTTTGTTACGAGAGATGTCTTGGCATGGTAGTTGTCCTTGCGACAGGGGGCTTTGTCAAAATCTGCCTGTCGTCTTCACAGTGTTTGGATGCAAGCCTTGTCATGTCCAGTCCCAAGCACCCAAGAACGCGCCAGGACGCGCCATGCTTTTTCACAGATTGGCATTTCTTTGTGCTCGATTCGTAGTGGAGATTTTAACTTTGGGATCGTCGCCGCCAACGAGCCGTCCGTATTAAAGCCTCTTTCAACGGCGGCTTCAGGATGTTTGTGCCTTTGTCGTGTCTCTTTCTGTGTGGACTACACAAAGATGTACGAATTACTTCCTGTTCCTTCTATGATGTACCGTGTATGTGAGCATTTCATTCCTCCGATGTACGTCGTAGATTGGTTTGCTCTGGCCCGTGAGGCTGAAAAAGAGGGGCGGTTGCAGGAAGAGCAAAGCCTCTGAGCTGCGATTGTGCGAGTTTTGATCTGCGGTTTCCTTTCCTCGTTGCCATCCGCCCCCCCCCCCCCCCCCCTGTTAGCCCTTTCTTGGTACAGAGAACACCAAGACCCAAGACATCCAAGCTCCATGATCAACACGAAATACGCCCAGCCTGACGGGGTCCCAAACATGTGCAGAGTACGGAGTACATTGTACAGAGTACGTAGAAGGAAATGAAACGAATAAAACTGCAAACCGCCTCCCCAGATTCCGTTGCTCCTCGTCTTGTCCATTCGTTCTGCTTTTACATTCGTACTGTCACCCAGCAGTCTGTTTTATGTAATTCGAGGTATTAACCACCCATGTTTCTC
Organism: Sporothrix schenckii 1099-18; assembly: GCF_000961545.1. Taxonomy (NCBI): domain Eukaryota; kingdom Fungi; phylum Ascomycota; class Sordariomycetes; order Ophiostomatales; family Ophiostomataceae; genus Sporothrix; species Sporothrix schenckii. The sequence continues at coordinate 721,621 of NW_015971144.1, forward strand.
TCCCTCCTTCTCTCTTTTTTTTTAACAAAGCAGGGGCGTGTCTCTCTTTGATTTCGCTTCTTCCTTATTCCGCATTTTCATCGTCTGTTCTTCCGTCTCTTGTTGCTTGTCGTCTTTTCTTCGACAGGGTCTCGTACGCACCGTTCTTCTCAACGATCGACGACTTCAACTTCACGACTCCTCCATACATTTGATTGACACCTTGACACAATAGGCCTCCGTCCACTCCATCACCCTCAGGCGTCGCCGATCCACGATGGACTCCGAGTTCGCCTACATTGTCAGCAATGCTGCGCTCACAGGCATCATGATTCTGCCCGTGCTCGTGATCTGGGTGCTGTTCCTGTTCCAGGCCAGGCGGCGCAAAGACCCCGTACGCGACGGCTTCGCATGGCTCAAGGCCAGCTTCTTCTTCTTCTTTCTGAGTCTGATCATCACAACCGCGTCGGACGGCGTCATTGCCGTCCTGATCAACGACCCCTCCAACTTGAGCGCCAGCGCATTCATCTCGCTGGCCAAGGCATCCGACTACCTGTCGATCGTGTCGGGCTACCTGGAGCAGCTGTCCATCATCCTCACGCTGGTGGCCCTGATCGAGCTGGCCTACGGCTTCTATGTCGCGCTGCAGCCGGTGGCGCACGACGCAGCGAACAGCGCACCTGCTGCCGACGCGGCGAAGGGCGGCAGCGGCGCCGCGGCGACCCGTGGCGAGGACAGCCGCCTAGCCCATCACAACATGGTCCACATTGCGACGGCCGTCGTGGGCGTCGTCCTCCTGGCCCTGGCGACGGCCTGGTTCGGCAAGGGCGCGGCGGCGTACGTCAAATACAACAACGTCGTCTACAGCGACGACAGCAACACCAGCTACAGCCGCGCCACCGCCGACCTCGTCGCGTCCGTCCGCATCGGGCACAAGCTCGGCGGCGCCTTTGACATTCTCGTGTTTGTGCTGTCGCTGCCGCTGCTGGGCGCGGCGGGCTACCTGGTGAGCCGCGCCCAGGGCCTGCCCATCAAGAACACGACGGTGCTGTACCTAGTGGCCGTCGTCTTTTGGTTCATCCGCTTCCTGTGGCGCCTCGTCTACAACGCCGTCTGGCTGCTGCCGACCACGACCATCCGTACGCCCATCTGGCTCAACGTGGTCGACCCGCTGCTCAACGTGTGGACGTTTGTCATCACCATCATCCTGCTGTACATTGTGGGCGTCCGCCGCGCCGGCGGCTTGTGGTCGACGCCGCAGCCGTGGACGCAGTTTGCCGCCGGCGGCGCGTACGCTGGCGGCTACCAGCCAGGCGTCGCCCCCGCCGCCCCCTACCAGTACAACGGCTACAATGGGTACAACGCCGGACCCGTGCCCCCGGGCGCTCCCGTGTATCAATTGCAGGGCCACGATGCACAGCGGCAGCAGTTCCACGAGATGCCCAACCCGGCCGCCGCCGTCTATCCCCAGGAGATGTACGCGCCGCAGTTGCAGGGCAGCGTCCCGCCGCAGCAGTACCAGCCATACCCCCCACCGGCAGTGGCCTCCCCGCCCCAAGGCCATGTGGCTCCAGAGCAGACGCCGTCGCCCCTGACCGAGTCGGCGAACGGCGTCAACGCGACGCCTCCCCCGCCGTCCGGAACGAGTGCGTCGCCGCCTGCCGAGGTCAAGTCATGATTCGGTTGGTAGTATGAAGACGCTCCATGGGGATGAAGGCCACGGTCTAACAATGAGCAAGACGAAGTGAGCGAAGAGGGGGCGTGGAGTGGTACGATACCATGCTGGTGACTTGTCGTCGCCGTCTAATAATGCTATTGGCAATTCCCTTTCTTTTATTTCTTATTTCCTTCTTTTGTCTCTTCGTGTTCCCTTTCGTCTCTTTTATATCCCGCATGCGACATGCACTGAATAAATATGATAACAAAGACATGCCATGAGACTCGACGTGAGAATCGGGATGGATGTATGTTTGTCTAAGTCTATGGACGTCTACCGGGTTTGTCACGGGCCGTCTGTCTAGCTCTAGCTCTCCTCGCCGTTGACAGGTTTCTCCGTCGTAAATGGCTCGTTCTTGCCCCAGACTTTGGCAATGAACCTGGATTGTTAGTCTGCGTCAAAGCATCAAAGCATAACGTAAACAGGGACCACCATTGACTCACTTCGTATGGCTGCCACGTGCCGCCACTTCGCCCTTTTCGTTCGTAAACGTGATCGATGTGTACGCCAGTGTCTTGCCGACTGGGTTGTCAGTCTTGGGGTTTGGGGTGCATGAAAATGACAAGGGTGGAGGGCCCTACTTCTGTCCAAAACGGCCGTCGCCTTGATCTTGTCGCCCACGGCGCCGCCGTTGGCCAGGTACGTCACGTTAATGTCTGTCGACACGCCAGTGTTGAAGACGCCGTGCGACGCCACGGCCAGCGAGCCGCCAAGGTCGACCATGCTGGCAATCGTGCCGCCGTGAAGGATCTTTAAGCGGTTCTACATGCGTCAGAGGGAGAAATAGCCCAACAGTTCAGGTGCATCGCAACACCAGCCACACTTACTGTATGTTGCTGGGCAATGTCCAGCTCAAAGTCGACCTTGCCGGGGACGGCATGGGTGACGCGCATCTATGACAAACAACAGTCAGTGACGCCAACGTCGACAGGATTCATCCGCACGAGGCCACATACGTGAGGACCAAACAATCTAGAAAACGACGGCGGTCAGTACACACTGATCATTCGCGGGCTTCCACGGGGGACACATCGCCGGCCACTCACGTCGGCTCAAGACCGGACTGCCGCATAAAGTCGCTCAGCACCTGGACACGGTCAGCATTGAGGTTTTTTGATTTTGTGATGCCGTCCACATTTTGTAGGAGACGTGCTCCGATCCACTTACAGCCTTGACGAACCTCGTCGGATCCAGCTTGCGTGCGGCCATGGTGAATCTGTGCGAGCAGGGTGCTTGACAAAGGAAGGTAATGACGGGTTGGCCCAATATCGCGGGCAGTAAGTGACCGACGAGGAGAAGAGAAACTGTGAACAGCACAAATTGATGAATGAGGTCAAACGTTGGCTTCTGGTTTGCACTTTCCCGGTTGGCATATGCCCACCTTCTCGGTGTGTAAATCGAATCATTTTCAGGTGATATTTGGGGGGTTCGACCACTGTAATTCGCGCATGAACGGCCGAGGAGCCGACATGTCCACTTTTACCTTCCCTTCGGGCTTGCCCCGCAGCACGCTAAATATGCCGGCCGTAAGGCGCTGTGGCGGCTGTGACGCGTGAACAATTAGCCCGGCGAAAACAGCTCCAGGCGGTCGAGGCGCTAATCCCATTGTAGACAGGCAGGAAAAGAGCTTGCCAACATGCATGCATCCATTCACGATTGTCAAAACGCACCACCAACCTCACGATCACGAGACGCAAAACACCGCGACCACCTCGACGACCACAACCCCGGCATATCTCCCCTGTACCACTTGACCGCCGACCAGACTGCGTGTCCTCCTCTCTACCATGCGATAGCGGTCACGACCGTCCGAGGCCGTCCGACTGCGACCTCTTCGACTTCGACCTCGCTCGTCCTCCCCGTTCACGTCCCGTACGTCCCGTTTGGGGCCCCCCTCTCGCACCATGGCGACCGCTCCCTCCCTCACCCTCTCCGACTACCTCGAGAAGCAGCCCGGCACCAGCTTCCGCCGCCTCTACCAGCAGCCATCCACCACCCTCGCCATCTTCCGTCGCATGCTGACCCCCCTCGCCAAGACCTTTGTCCGCATGATGCTCTACCTCGATGGGCCGCTGCTGCTGGACACGCTCGACACCATGGTCGCCCCGGACGCGAAGCGCCAAAAGGACCAGGCCCTGTCGATTCTGCGGTCGCTCCACGTTGTGCAGATCACGCCCGCCGTGCGCGACAAGCCCCAGGAGATTATGCTGACGGCCAACTTCAAGAACTCGTTCCGGCTCGCGCTCGAGGGCGGTGGGCGGCAAAACAGCTTCGGCGTGCCGAGCGAGAAGCCCGTGTCGGCCGACATTGACATTCCCTTTCTCGACCGGTTTGCGCGGCGCAAGTGGGAGGACATTCTGCACTACGTCGTGAACAGCGTCGGCATCCCGGGGTCGGGCAGCACCTTCGAGGGTGGCAGCGGCGGCGGCGGCGGCGGCAGCGGCGGTCCCAAGAGCACGGTCAAGGATCTGCTGCTGGCCGGCCGTCTGGTGGAGCGGCGCACGGGCATGCCGGGGGGCGTGGGCATCACCCAGACGGGCTTCACGTTCTTGCTGCAGGCCGCCAACGCACAGGTCTGGACGCTGCTGCTGCAGTGGCTCGAGGCCGTCGACCAGCACCACGCGTCGTCGGACGGCGGCACCGTCGACAGCGTGGACATGCTGTCCTTTTTGTTTATGCTGTCGACGCTCGAGCTCGGACGCGCGTACGACACCAACGCCTTGACGGAGCCGCGCCGCGACATGCTGCCCTCGCTCATGGACTTTGGCCTCGTCTACATCCCGCCGCACGAGCGCGCCTCCCAGTACTTTCCGACACGGCTGGCGACCACGCTGACGGGCGGTGGCGATGCCGACGCCGCCGGTGCCGGTGCCGGTGGCGGTGGCAGTGGCAGTGGCAGTGGCGGCGGCGGTCTTCGCAGCGTCAAGGCCGGTTTTGCGGCCGCCACGGCCGACAGCGTCGCCGCCGCCGGCCTGCCCCCCGTCTCCGGGGTGGACGCGCCGGCCGCCCGCAAGGGGCAGGGCAGCATCATCATGGAGACCAATTTCCGCATGTACGCCTTCACCTCGTCGCCGCTCCAAATCGCCGTCCTCGCCCTCTTTGTCAAGCTCAACCACCGGTTCCCTGGCATGGTCGGCGGCAAAATGTCCCGCGAGTCCATCCGCCGCGCCATCTCGTACGGCATCACCTCGGACCAGATCATCTCGTACCTGGCCGCCAACGCCCACGAGCAGATGCACCGCTACGCCGCGGCCAACCACCGCCCCGTGCTGCCGCCCACCGTCGTCGACCAGATCCGCCTGTGGGAGCTCGAGAACGAGCGCATGAAGTCGAGCAAGGGGTTCCTCTTTAAGGATTTCGACACCCCGCGCGAGTACGAAACGATGGCCCAGTACGCCGACGAGATTGGCGTGCTGGTCTACCGCAACGACAAGAAGCGGCACTTTTTCGTCACGAAGCACGAGCAGCTCGTGGCCTACCTCAAGGCGCGGAAGAAGGCAGAGGCCTAGCGGACGAGCTCGGGTTTGCTTTTTTTGGTCCTTTCTTGTTTGTCATTTTGCGTGGAGTTTGGCGGGACAGGTTAGGCAATATCAAAAGGCACCGGGCGGTTACAAAATGCCCGCGGGTGCAGGAGTTCAATAGAACAAAATACAACGCATCATATCTTGTACACTTCTCGGTACGACGTAAACGGTCCTGGGGAATGCATTGCTCTTGCAGCATCGATGCCACGCATGTGACATGTCGTTGCCTTGTTTGTTTCACTCTACGACGGGCATTTCCATGGCAAAGAAACGGAACATTCAATGCAATAAAAACTGGGCTTTAGGTCGTTACTACTCTTTGACACACTTTACTGGCCTTTACAAAGGGCAAGGTGCACAAGTCTTCATACGTGGCATCCCTCATCTGATTGGCCACGCCAGCCCATTCGACGACTAGCATGGCCCAACAGTAAACAAGATGCACAGCAGAACTGTAAGGTTTGTCGTTCTAAACTACGTTTCTGTACATCGATTATGGAGCGAGACATTCAACAATATATGAAAGTCCGGCGCTTTTATGAGACGTCCCAAGAACAGGGCTGATACATATGCTTTTTACCATAGATACCATGGATACCATGCTGAATACTGTGATATTGAGATCCTGTAGCCACCAATATAAAGATGTCCATGGACGAATTCTAAAGATCACTTGGCCTATAAAACGCACTCACTTTCCTCTCACGTCTCTCTTTTCCTCACCTCCCTCCCTCTCTATCTTAATCTCTGTCACATCCTTTTTCTTTTTTCATTGTGGTATGTGTCTCTCTGTCACGCACGCTCCCAATTGTCCCAAACGTCAAAGCTTATCCACAACTTGTCCCAGATGTTAGGAATCACATTTCCAACTTTTCTCACAACCATGAAAACTCTTGCATCTTCCACCGGGCAGATTTCCTAGGAAAAGCTGCCTTCCGATAACGTCAGTCTGCCTCTGCCAGGGCGTAGCTGTTGGGAAGGCATGACCATGGTGGGAGTTCAAGCACCCCACCTTCCACGTGGCAAGTAAACAGCCATACGACCACGACTAATGGCAAGAGCAATCCAGGCCTACCACAGCCATAGACCTTGCCAAAAGCATCCATAAACAAACAGACAAATTTGTCTAGTGTCGTCTCATCATGGAAAGACACAGTCGCTAGGCTGTCTCCGTTCCGATGCCTCCATCGCCTGTCACGATTCCTGCACCTGCCGTCCCAGTTTAAGGCACCTTCGAGGCCTGTCTCCACGGTTACGGAGAGCAACAACAACTATCAGGGATCCCTGGAGAATCTGCAAGCTGGCGTCCGCCCAGTCGACGACGACAACATTGGTAGCGACTGCGAAAACGACACGGCCGACCTGCCGGTCCATACATCTCCTATCCCTTCAACAACAACATCAACAACAACATCGATACCAATCTCAACTACCATTCATCGAATCCGACACAGTGGACGCAGGGTCTCGACTACTGGTTCGAAGAGAAGGTGGCGGGCTTGCCGGTCGGTTATCCATTTCAGCTCCAGGCGCCGCGACCTGGGACGATGGCTTTTCGCCGTCGACGGATGGCGGCACTCCGCCGGAAGAAGTGGAAACGACTTCGAGAGCGGACGCGTGCAACGCGAAAGATTTTGCGCATGGCGAGCACCAATCGCGCGGTGTGTCTCGGCTTTCCGATGGACGCCAAGAAGTGTGGACGCAAAAAAGAAGATACGGATGAAGACAACCACCCATTTCCAGAGCTGATATCGTGCTCCAGATCACCAGATTTGGACTCGGACTTTGACGCTGCTTCGATTGGACAACCCGACCATGGTGCTAGGGCTTCTTCCGGTGCAGGTAACGGCTACAATGAGTGTGACAACGGAGATACAGATCCTGGAGACAGCTACGACGAGAGCGAGTCGGATCTCGAGCGTACTGGCGGCGTGTCTCTGCTCGACTTTGCAGGCCTCCAAGCCCAGCTGCCAATGGAGTTGGGTTTTCAGGACAACTCTGGCGACATCTCAGACGACACCGACATACACAGCCCAGATTCGTCCTCGGGTGCCACTCGACGCGCCGTCCAAAGTGCCAACATGCCGGGCGAAGAGCCATTCCAATCCAATACAGCCTCCGACCCCGGCTCCTCTACCTCTGATTCTTCCAGCAGAAGCGGTGAAGTTCAGTTTATTTTGTACAACTTTACGTCGCCAGCAAACCGACGGAACTGGCAAAAGGACAAACGGCAAGAGCTGGACCACAAAGAAAGGACCATCCGCAAGCTGCAGGCGCATCAGTTCCGGGCGCCGGATTGGACATGGATGCAAATGCAGCTGGAACGGGCCACGCGACGAAGGGTGCACGACGACAGCCAGCCCGGCTCGGCTCGTCTGCAACGTCAGCGCGCACTGATGGCTGCCGCGCCCCTCTCCTCTCCGTTCTTTGGCTTAGACGATGAGCCCGGAGGAAACAACGATATGAACGTCAATTTGGTCTTCTCCTTGGACGATCCAAGATCCTTGCGATCCACAATCAGATTATGGTGGAACGGGAGTTGATACGACAGATTGGTCGCCGTACGGTCCAACACGATACACAAATGGCGTATCTACAGATTCTACTTCAGCAAGTGGCTGCCGGTCAACCGCTGCAACGAGAGGTCGCCGAACGTGAAGCCAGGGCCTTTTACGAACTTTTCTTTCAACGCCAGGTGGCAGGAGAATCGACTTTTTTTGACGCATATCCCCGAACTTTGCCCGCAATGCAACACTGGTTTTGGGAACACGGCGTACCAGATGCTCCGCTCCACCACGTAAGACGTTTCGTTGAGCAGCATCGATGACAAGAGGACAACCGACGGGTAATTAAGGAACTTCTCCTGGAGGTTTATCCCCATGACCGACCGCCTGAAACTGGCATGGGAGTGGAAATAGTCCCGGGAGAAGCGGTCCCACGTCCGGTCAGGAATCCTGACAGTGGTGGTCACAGGTTGGCGTGTAGATTAAGGGACATGGCGCAGGTCTGGAATCCACAGGCAAACCGTTCCAGTCGACAAAGGCCATTGCTGAAGAGAAGACGGAGCGCGTAAATCAACATATCATTGATGATGATCCACGACAGCATCCCTAAGGAGCAGCAGCTTTTACAAAGCTGTTTGTCAAATAGATTTCTTTATTAAAAATTCATGCACAGGTTATAACCTGAAGTAACTATTGATGGAAACCTACAAAGTTTTACATTTTTTCATTTTCCTTTTTTGAAAACAAGAAACAATTATGGAATTTAAAAAATTCACATTAAACAACACGCAACTAACAAACAGCTAGGACTGGCAACGATAATACAGAGTGCTCAATCTGTAGCGGTATCACTGTCTTCTTATTATTTGTATGCCTATCCTGTCCATGGTCTACATCTACCGTCTTCGTATGCACTGCAAATCTCAATCCTCCCAACCTTCGATCTGAAAGTCAAAGTGCACGTCTCCCTCGCCGCGTGGGATGGGATTGCCATTGGCGTCCCACAAGGCCCGCTCCGTATACGACACGTTGCCCTTCCAGTCGACCAGGATCACAGTCTGCCGCTGTGTCCCGTACATGCCCGTCATGAAGCCCAAGGTCTGCTGGTCCGGCCGCTCCTCGGACGCCAGTGAGGCCTCGGCGCTCAACGGTGCCGCTGGCGTCTCGGCAAGGCTGTCTGCGCCTTGCTCGTCGTCGACACTGGCGGCACACAGACGGGGCCCGCTGGCCACAGCCTTGTTCATGGACGCGCGGTGTGCCTGGTCGCCGATGGGTGGGATAAACACCGAGTGCTTGAGGAGCGCGATCTGTTCTTCAAATGAGAGGTCGGGCCGCTGTGGCAGCGTGTCGCAGTCGAGAATGGAAAATAGGGCGTCCCGCAGCTCGGCGGGCTGCCGCACGCCGGCGCCCGCCAGCTCCTCGACGGCCTGCTCGGCCTCGGCGTTGCGTTCCGCGTCTGCCTGTATGTGCGCTTGGACCCGGGCCCGGGCCTCGTCTTCCGCCAGCTGCCGCAGCGCCTCTTTGCCGTCGCGCACCTTGGGCCACACGTCTGGGTCGTCGTAGCTCGTGTTGGACAGGCCGTACACTTCACCGCGCCGGCCCGCAATCCACGGTACTTGAGCGACCTGGTCGGCGCGGTTGGAGACGACGGCCAGCCCCTTTGTGGCCCGGCCCCGTCGCTCGCCGGCGGCGGCGGCGGCGTCAAACAGGTTCTTTCGCAGCTTGCCGCAAATCAAGGAGAACCCCCCCACGCCCTTGACGCCCGGCCCGGACAGCATGCGTTCCACAAACTCGTCGGTCGTCTCGTCGCGGCCGGCCGTCAGCCACGCCGTCACCATGCCGCCGCGGCTGCGCTGGCCGTGGATGGGGTGCGCGGCGTCGTTGGGCGTGTCTTCGCGGAAGTTGGTGAGGACGGCAAAGTGGCCGGCCGTGGTGATGCCGATCCACGTGCCGTGCTCGTCCCGCTGCAGGTCGCGGGAGGACAGGATCTTGTGCGTGGTCGCGGGGTCAGGTTGTGGCGGAGCCAGCGAAGCAGACGGCGCTGGCGTACCGCTGGCTGGTGTGCCGTTGGATGGCGTGTCACTGGATGGTGTTCCTCGCAGAGTGCCGTTCGGCGTCACAGCCGAGGACTTGCCTGGTGTCCACCAGTGGGGCCGGGAGGTGGGCCGCAGAATAAACTCATCGCGGTTGTCGATGACGATGAGCGCATAGTCTGGGTGCGCCGTGGTGAGGAGGACGATGCACATACTGGAGTTTGGTGGCAGAAACGAGTGTGCTGGTGTGGCGGGCAGCGAACGCTTGCCGTTCAACTCTAGCGAAACTGAATTAGACGGCTGAGGGCCCGTCCTGCCCTTTTATATAGGGGAAGGTTGCGAATCGAGTGGGACAACGGCAGATGTTACGGCATCCGATATCGTCCCGTCTCGTGTTGTTGACGTTGTCCCCCGATATGATGTCCGGAATGAGGATGGTGGGCCGACGTTGAAGAGCCAAGGAAATAGGCAAACGACAACTCTGCTGCGTTGGGCAGAACGGAAGGAGGGACTGGGAAGATCTGCCAAGGGAAAAAGCGTGTCATGAAGCGGCGCGTCAGACTGAATACAATAATCGTGGATGTGCTGTCTGATGTCTGGTGATGCAGCGATGCAGCTGTGTGTTCATGTGATGCGCCGGCTCCTTCCCCGCAGAGAGTGGCACTAAAAATGCTGGAGAAGGCAAGAGCAAATCGTTAACTTCTCGTCTAATGGCAGGCACGAGGGGCGACAGCAGGCAACGCCAACGCCAAGCAAAGTGTAAGAACAAGAACCAAAGCAAGCAAAAGTAGTGAGGTGAAAGGAGTGAAGCTGCAAGCTGCAAGTCTAGCTGGCATCTGCGGAAGTGCTGTCTCTGCGGCGCCTCCACGTATAGAACCGTTATGGCTGCTCTTAGCTGTGAATGGAGTAGCGTTCGAGGCTTCTGCCCGTGATGAATAGAAGTGGGAAATGGAGACCGTGTTGTCTCACTTCAAGCAAACCAAGCCAGTCACAGTTGTCATGCGAGTCCCAACTCGAGCGCCGAGGTCAGTTTGTTGTCGCTGACTCGATGCATTGCTTGGAATGTCTAGTGCAGTTTACCGTGGCTCCACCAAGGCAATACGTCCCTCCACCCCATAACATCCCCCAAAGCGGAAAGCGTCACTAGCACAATGGCATGACTCAAACGAAACAAACAGCACGAGATAGAGCCGCGGTTATTCGATGTGCGTTAAAGACGTTGGGACTGGGCATATGAGTCTTCAAACAGGACGCAAAGGTGGTCTCACGTTTTCAATCAAACAAGGTTGGTGCGACATACACATATAGCCACGCCAATTACACGTTTTTATGCTGAGTTGTCAACGAGTTGTGTTTTTCGCCTCACTTGAGATTGTGCTGCACAGGATTCGCGTCCATCTCAGAGCGACCGTTTGGAAATTCCCCGTCATCAAAGATGACCACAACATCGATATTCATACGAGGACCAGTGTTTTCTTATACCGTTTTTACTGTCTCTGTCTTTCATATCAAAACTTTCAGTTTGTCTTGCCCAAGCCCGATAACAAACGGTCAAAGGCGTTTGGTGATCTACAATGAATCATGTCACCCTTCCCCGGATTTTGACTCGAATCCACCTTTCCAGGAGCCACATCGAAAAGCAACCGAAGTATTGGTCAAGTAGGAATAATGGCACGCAGACGGACTTACAGGCGTGCCTGCATCAACAAAGCTGTAAAATACCGTGAAGGAAACGCACGTGATATAGACAACGCGAACCGCGTTGTCGTCCTTTCGAGCCGCATGCCAAAGCGTAAAACGAGGCATAAAACTAACTCAACAGAGCATAATTCGCCCGATGCCGCGAATCTGACCCTGGTTAGTAAAGTCTCCGGAATAACCAGGCACCAGGGCCTCCGGCGTCATTTCCGACTTGCCTTTCCCGTCTCGTCGTTCGTCCCCTTCCCCACGCTGCGCTTGATAAACCCCGTATGACATAGCATTGATGCCACCTCGTCTGATCTTTATTTAGTTTTAATCGTCGATACATGCTCCGTACCTGGCTGTCACCAAATTAGCTCCCCAAGGTGATGGGTTTGGATTCTGACGACACGCTGGCCTGTTGGACAGATTTATCTTTTGGCGCCTTTTTGTGTTGACTCGTAGGATTCGCACAGTCGTGCCTGCCGTCCTTTGCTCATTCCCTCTTGCCGCTTGCCTTACCTTTGTGGTTGGCACTGGCTCCTGCTCTTCGTATTATGGTAGCATTCGAGCCTTCCAACTCGGGAAGCTGTGCGGCGAAACACCCTAAATGCACGGTCATCCCCAAATCTTACGTTTCAATCGGGCTAATATTCACCACGTCGCCAGAGCCCTTCGTCGTCAGCCTTCCCTCTCTGTGGACATTAGCAGCATCAGGTAGGACACCTACTACGTTCTTTTTTTGTTTGTCATTCGTTATATCCATCGCCATTTCAATGCCTCTCTCTTGTCTTGTTTGGCAGTTTTGTATTTGTATCTGACCTGGGGTCGCTTCTTTAATTGTCGTTTGTTTACTCCTCTGATTTCGTGTTCCTTCCCTTCCGTCCTCATCGCTCCTTCCCACCCAGCTATTCCGACGTAGATGCGTCCTGCCGGCGAAATTTGGGCCCTCCCCCTCAATCGCCACCATGGACTTCTCCGGATGCCATGACGACGATTCGTTCGGTCCCGCCGTCCGGGGCTGCCGCGGTGACTTTGACTTTACCATTCGCTTCGAGCAGCTCGTCCTTGGCATCATCCCGCCCGCCGTGTTTGTGCCGCTCGTTTTCCCACGCCTGCTGCACTTGTGGCAACGGCCCAACATCGTGGGCGGTCCCATTTTGCTAGCCGCCAAACTCGTCGCCATCATCGCCCTCGCCGGCCTCCAGCTCGGCCTCCTCATTCTCAGTGCCTCACAGCCCGGCAAATTCAAGGCCCTGCTCTCCGCCTCGTCAGCCCTGGGCCTGCTGTCATCCATATGCATATTCATACTCTCCCACGCCGAGCATACCCGCTCGCCACGGCCGTCCATCCTGCTGTCGAGCTATCTCGTTCTGAGCGTGCTCTTTGACATCACCCTGGCCCGCACGTTCTGGATGGCACGGGAAGACTCGCTAGCCGGTGCTGGCAGCCGCGTGTCCTTGGTCGTGGCCGGCTACGACCTCAACTCGGCTGAAACCGTCTTCTGCCGGCTCTTCTCGGCCGCTCTGGCCTTCAGGGTCGTCCTGCTGCTGCTCGAGTCGGTGCAAAAAAAGTCGATTTTCCGCCCGGATGCCGGTTGGAAAGCCGAGGAGCACAGCCCTGAGGAGACCAGCGGCCTGTTCGGGCTGGGTGCCTACGCCTGGCTTAACACGATTTTCTTAAAAGGCTACAACACAGTCCTGACTATTGACGACCTCTTCGCCCTCGACTACTCCATGTCCACGCAGCGCCTCGAGGCAAAGCTCGCCAAGTATGCCAACGATCTGCCGCCTCCCAAGGAGGGTGACGTGCCCGATGCGCCCCGCAGTCTGTACAACTTTGGCCGCAAGAAGCACGGCCTTACACGGGCTCTTGTTAAGGCGCTGGCTACCGAGTTCTTGTTGCCTATTGGGCCGCGCCTGGCCTTGTCCGGATTCCTGTTCGGCCAGCCCTTCCTCATCAATGCAGCCCTGACCTACCTCGAGCTGCCTGCCGACGTGGCCCCGCGGGACCACGGTTACGGTTTGATTGGTGCTACCTTCATCATCTACCTCGGTGTCGCTGTATCTACGGCGGTCTACTTCTACTACATGGAGCGCGCCATGTTTATGGTCCGGGGCGCGCTGGCTGGTGCCGTTTACCGCAAGACTACCGAGCAGCGCCTCGACGCGGCCGACGACGCGGCCGCCCTGACGCTGATGAGCACCGATGTCGAACGTATTCGCACTGGTCTGCTCACGATCAACGAATACTGGGCCAACATCATCCAGGTCGCTCTCGCCAGTTGGCTGCTCGAGCGCCAGCTGGGCGCCGCTTTCGTCGCGCCCCTTGTTGTTATCCTGTGCTCCATCGGCGCCATTGGCTCGCTCGCCGTCATCACTGGCCGCCGTCAAAAGGCCTGGATGGCCCTGATCCAGAAGCGCGTCGGCATGACGAGCAATGCGATTGTGCACATGAAACACCTCAAGATCTCCGGACTGGCCGCGCCTGTCGAGACTCTGATTCAGCAACTGCGCCTGGACGAGCTTGCCATGGGCTCGCGGTTCCGTATAATTATCTGCTTTGCCGTCACGGCTGCCTACTCGCCGCAGATGCTATCGCCCGTCTTTGCCTTTGTCTTTACAGCCCGTTCGCTCGATACGGCCAGCGTCTTTACAGCGCTGTCCTTTGTCATTCTCGTCACCATGCCTTTCATTATGGTACTACAGGGCCTGCCAACAGTTGTGTCCGCGTTTGCCTGCCTGGAGCGTGTACAAGAGTTCCTCGAGAAGCCGCCGCGCGAAGACTTCCGAACACCGTTGACAGAGACACGCAAGACACTGGAAAAGCCAGACACAAGCGAGCCGGGCGAGAGTGATACCGTCGTCATTGACGCTGCTAGCCTTGGCTGGGGGAACGACAAGTTCAGCCTGCCTAACGTTCGCCTCGCCATTCCCTCGTCCAAGCTCACCATTGTCGTCGGCCCCGTCGCCGCAGGAAAATCTACACTTTGCAAGGCTCTTCTCAGCGAAGTGCCTCACCTCAGCGCTGGTAGCTCGCTCCGTGTCGACCTGCGTACGCACAATGGCCGCCTGCGCCGTATCGGCTACTGCGACCAGACCCCGTTCCTCTTTAACGCCAGTGTCCGCGACAACGTCATCGGCCTAGCCGGAACGGATGCCGAGTTTGACGAGGCTCGCTACCGCCAAGCCATTGAGGCTGCCATGCTGCTTCCTGACCTCGCGCTTCTACCCCAGGGCGACCGCACCAGGGTCGGCAGCAACGGTATCACTCTTAGCGGCGGCCAGAAGCAGCGCGTGTCTATTGCGCGCGCACTGTACGTCGACACGGATCTCTACATATTTGACGATGTTCTGAGCGGTCTCGATGCCGACACCGAGGAACACGTTTTCAACCGCGTCTTCGGCGCCGATGGCATCCTTACCAAGCAGCGCAATGCCACTGCCATCTTGTGCACGCACTCCGTCCGCCATCTTCCGGCGGCCGAGTATGTCGTGGCTCTTGATGCCAAGGGTGCCATCGTTGAACAGGGCTCGTTCGAGACGCTACTAGCGAATCGCAACTATGTAGCAAGTCTCGGCGTCAAGGACAAGAAAAAGAAAAAGGGCGGTGCTGGTGGTAGTGTCGTAAGAGAGTCCCGTGAGGGCGGAGAAAGCAGTGATCTAGACTCGGCCCAGGCGTCTACAGATGGCCCCATGGCAGCCGCAATGGCTGGAAGGGACGGTGGTCGCGACGAGCCAGCTGGCACCGACTTGACGGCGGCCCAGATGGCCGGCCGTGCACTCGGTGACAGATCGGTATACAAACATTATTTCGTACGAATCGGACCGTGGCCTCTCATAGCATTCGCCATCTTTGGTCTCTCGTTTGGTTTCTTGTACAACTGGGGCAACATCTGGCTCAAGTTCTGGGTCGAGGACCGCGTGCGCATTCCGCACGCCAACCACTCCACCGGGTTCTACCTAGGCATGTACGGCTTCTTCCAGGCGCTTGGCCTCGCCTGCCTGTTCATCGTCAGTCTCGTCAACTTCCGCACCGTCATCCAGATTTCCGGCGCCCGTCTGCACCTCGAAGCCCTGCAAACCGTTGTCCGTGCGCCCCTGCGGTTTTTCACCAAGACTGACAACGGCATCATTACAAACTATTTTTCGCAAGACATGACCCTCATCGACGGCGAACTGCCCTCGTCGCTCACCAACGTCGGTGTGGGCTGGTTTTTGACCCTGTGCACCGCCGCGGTCATCGCCACGTCGTCTCCCTACTTGGCCATCTGCTACCCATTTATCGGCGGCATCTTTTTCGGCATCCAGAAATTCTATCTGCGCACGTCCCGCCAGCTACGTCTCCTCGACCTCGAGGCCAAGTCCCCGCTGTACTCCCACTTCCTCGACACGATGAAGGGTCTCGCCACATTCCGTGCCTTTGGCTGGGTGGCACCTGGCGTGGCCCTCAACGACCGCCTCGTCGACCGCTCGCAGCGCCCAGCGTATCTGCTGGCCATGATCCAGCGCTGGCTGACGTTCTCCATCCAGTCTGTCATGGTCATCTTATCCACGACAGTTGTGACGCTGGCTACGCAGCTGCGCTCCAACACGGCCTTTACGGGCGCCAGCATGATTCTGCTCATGAACTTTGGCGACGTGCTGTCCTTTATCATGTACGCGTACACGATGCTTGAGACGTCGCTGGGCGCCATCAGCCGCCTCAAGACGTTTAGCGAGAACGTGCACGGCGAGTCGTACGACGACAACGCGGACGAGAACGTCAAACCGCCCTTGGCGTGGCCGACGCGCGGCGCCATCCGACTGAACAACGTGTCGGCGACATATGAGTGAGTACGACGGTGTCTGTGCTGAAATGCAGATTAAATCTACCTACTGACCGTACACAGCGACACTTCGAGCGACTCGAGCGACCTGAGAAAACCGCCTCAGATGGTTCTCGACAACATTAGCCTGACGCTGCGCGCGGGTGCCAAGGTGGCCATCTGTGGCCGCACAGGAAGGTGAGCGACCCATCCAAAGCCATACCTGTGAAAAACGACGACGCTTCTGCTCACACACTTTTAGTGGAAAGTCTTCCTTTATTCTGCTGCTCCTGCGTCTCTTGGATCCGTATGCACCAGGAGACGGTGGCGTCCCCGAGAAGGATGTGTCGGCATCGGACCAGGATACGAGTCTGGCTGCTGATGGCGTCTTCATCGACGGCCTGCCCCTGCACACCATCGACCGCCCCACGTTGCGCGAGCGTGTCATTGCCGTCCCCCAGGACGCCGTATTCTTGCCGGACGGCACCTCGTTCCGCCAGAACCTGGACCCCTTCGGTGCGGCCGATGCCAGCATGTGCCAGGCGGCGCTCGAGACCGTCGAGCTTTGGCCGTTTGTGCAGGAGCGTGGTGGACTCGAGGCTGGTCTGGCGGCCGACACCCTGTCGCAGGGCCAAAAGCAACTGTTCAGCCTGGGCCGTGCCATTCTGCGCCGCCGCGTCCGTGCCGCCGCCGGGCTGTCTGGGCCCGGTTCCGGAATATTGCTACTGGACGAGGTCTCGTCCAGTGTCGACCAGAAGACGGACCGCGCCATGCAGACCGTTATCCGCGACGAGTTTGCAGGCTACACGGTGATCATGGTCAGCCACCGTCTCGATATGGTGCTGGCGACGTGCGACACAGTGGTGGTGTTGGACCAGGGCCGGGTGGTGGAGACGGGCGTGCCGTCGGAGCTGGTCGAGTCCGAGGGCACAAGGTTCCGCGAGCTATGGCTTGTCGGGAAGAAGGCCTAGGGAAGAGTGGGTAAAGGAAAACAAAAAAACGAGTTTGACATGTATTCTTATGTGGGCTCTGGACATCTTTCCTCATTTTCTGTATTCTACAATCTTCGCTTAACGATATTGAACCCGGTTCCTGCATTTCTCCCCTTCCTCCCATGTCGTATATCTCGGCATCCAATTCAGTTCAAACTGCGAGACAGGTGGTCGACGGGAACTGCAAATAGACACGTATACGAAGAGTCAGGCTATGTAGTGAACATGTTGTTCTGATACACAAAACGTAGTCATCGGAACGACTAAGCTGCTGCCTATGACGGGCTTCATTGTTGAACGTCGCTCGAGCTACTTCCACGTCAGCCTCATCGAGTCACAGACGTCCGAAGTGACTGAGAAAAGCACAACCAAAAACAAAACGCAGTCCCGCTCCGCAAGGCGCCGGTGAAGAAACCACAGTGGCTTCTTGCAAGGCCAGGCTGCCAACAATAACGACACCTTGCACAAGCACGACACAAAAGCGCGACAAGGTGACGAAACTAGACTTAAAAGAAGACAAGGTCATCAGGAAAGTTGACAATGCTCTGATTGTAAGTAATCGGTTTCAATTCCACACATTCTTCTCTTTGTTCTGCCCTTGTTGTCTCAGACAAGGCAAACCTCGATTCATGACCGAGTGAGAAAGCACTGCCGCTTGTCCCTACATTCACATTGGTCCTCACCGTCGCGGACCTTCCGACGTCCTCCGGCCAGTTCACGTCTCTTTGTTCCTTGCATTGCGGCTCCATCTGGTGAGTACGTTTCCGCTGTCGCTGCTTCAGTTATTCGCTTTGCCTCCCCACTGGCCGTTTTCTTTCATCTGCCCTGTCCACCTGCCGCACTTACACCGCCGCCATACCCCACTTCCCCTGCCGGACCGCCTGTGCGTCCGCCAGTGGGCGCAGGATGACGTAGCCCGTCTGGTGGCCTTTTTCTGTGGCTCCTTGCAGTCGGCTCTGTGCACTACGGGGCATTAGTGCGTCTTACAGTGGTCCTCCCCACTCGCCCACCAGCCGCATTCTCCGCCAGGCTGCTTTAGGGGCATTTAGGGGCATATCGGTCCTCGCTGTCAGGCGCAGCGCCTCGTGTCTCTTAGCGATCTTCACCTGTCCGTCTTCGTTTTCTTGTCGCCTGTCTCGCAAACTGTCGCCCCCTCTATTACCCGAAAAAGGGTCACCTGCAGGGCCTTTGCATACGCTTGTCCGATAAGACTCGTGTGTTTGACCGGCCGACGGCCCCGCGCACATCGTCCCTCGTGGTCATCTTCCTTTGCAGGTGAATCGGCTTACAGTGTACGCGCAGCCGCTTACCCATTCATCATTCACTGCAATACCCACTACAGCTCTGTGGTCCACCGTACCTGTGGCCCTTCTCCGTGCCCCGCCGCCAGCCGCGTTCGCTCTTGCCGTTGTCTGCGCTCTGACTATCTGACCTTTATCTCGTTCTTGCCGTTACTCTTCTTTTATTGTCCATCTCTTTCTTTTGTTCTTTTCCTCAACCACGGACGGCCACAGTCTACTGGCGACGCAACAGACTCCTCGCCCGCATTCCCTTTGCCGTCTACGTTGTCACCTTACCACGGCAGACAAACACACCCCGTCCCCGCGTGCGCACGCTCCTTCGCGGTAATCGCAGTGCGGCTGTTTGCCCGTTGCTTACTTCCTTTACTTCCAGACTGTTTCTCACGTTTGACCACTTCAACTTTTTTCTCTCGGACTCCTCAGAAATACCACCGCCATGTTCGATGTCCTCCCCAAAGCTTTGGCGTAAGTCCCTCGAGCCACTGTCCTCGTTGCCGTTTGCTAAACATGGTCTCTAACTCGGACTTTTCTCCAGGTCCGTCGCCTCCTTCCTTTTCCCCGTCTACGCCTCCTACAAAGCCCTCAACACCGCCGATCCCGCTCAGCTCACCCCTTGGCTCATGTACTGGGTCGTCCTCGCCTGCGTGCTGCTCGTTGAGTCCTGGACCGACTGGATCTTGGTCTGGGTGCCGTTCTACCACTACTTCCGCCTCTTCTTCTTGTTGTACCTGGTCCTGCCGCAGACGCAGGGTGCCCGCGTCTTGTACCAGTCCCATGTCCATCCCTGGATCGTCGAGCACGAGACCCAGATTGACGAGTTGATCGGGTCCGCCTATGCGCGCCTGCGCTCTGCCGGCATGCACTACCTGAAGCAGGCCATTGCCTACCTGCGGACCGCGCTGGGGCTGCCGGTGGCGCCAGAGGGGCCGCCGTCGTCGTCGTCTCCGTCGTCATCTCCGTTTTCGTACGCTGGCGCCGCCAGCGCCCAGTCCTACACCCAGTCCTTGCTGGCCCGCTTTACGCTACCGAGCGCCCGTTGGCCGGGTGGCGCCATGGGCGCGGCGGCCACCTCGTCGGGCCTCCCGCACCCGGCCGCGCCCGGGTCCGGCACCGACTTTTACAGCATGCTGGCCACCGCCGTCGGGGCGCTCGGTACGGCCACGGGCGCGGCGGGCGCGGCGGGCGGCGTGGCTGCCGGTGCCGCCGCCTCGGCGTTTAGCCGGGGTCTGGGCCTTGGCGGCCAGGAACACGACCAGGACCACGACCACGACTACGATGCCGGGCAGACCATGGCCGCGTCGGGCACGCTCGTGCCGCCCCACATCCAGGACGCCGACCGCGCGTCGTTTTTGGCCACGCAGCGCGACCGCCTGCGCACCCTGTTGTCGGCGCTTGAGCGCGAGGCCGCGCAGCTCGACGAGGAAGACGAGGTGCTGGCCCGGACGGCGCCCCTCTCGCGCCCGCTGAGCAGCGCCAGCGGTCTGAGCAAGAGCCGCAGCGAGGCCGACTTTGAAAAGATTGACGCCGAGAGCGGCACGGAAGAGGACAAGCCGGTGCGGCAGCGGCGGCATGGCGGGGCGAGCGGGGCGAGCGGGTCGGGCGCAGGTGGTGGTGCATCGGTCGACGCCCAACCCAGCGCGGGCGGCCGCACGACGAGCGGGTCGTGGATGCCCTGGGGCTGGCGGAGCGGCGGCAGCGAGGACACGACTGCGCCCGTCAGCGACACCGGAAAGAGCTCGTCCGTGGAGCAGTAGATCATCCTGGGCCGCTCCCGCTTGCCTGCATGCTAGACTTTATTTTGTTCAATGTACCTCCACACGACGTTTGTTTATTGTTTATTTTCAGGTGTTCTATGGGTTTCATGTGCCTCCATGTCTTACTATCTGGGCGGAGTCATATTTTGTATTTTATAATATCGTCTACCTCTTTACTCCCCACGCGCACAAAGGGACGTCTTCGTTCAAGGCAAACTATGGATAGACACGGTGCGCCATACTGGGTCCTCGAAGCACCGGTTCAATAGAGAACTTTTCTCGGCGCCTACATTCGCTACAGCCATTGTCTCGTCAATTGTTGTCGTTGAATATGAGGTGTTGTTTGGTCTGTGTTGTCGCTACGTGCGTTCTATATGTTTTCTCATAACGCTCCCGCGCCTATCGTACAAACATGCCGCGCCAGCAATCGCTCACCGCCTACCGCACCACCTTGGATGCGCTCGAAGACGTCGACGTCGCCAGCGCGTACGGATACACCGGCGGCGAGTCCTTGCGCAGCCAAATCTGCCGCTTCTTCTTGGTGACGACGTGCTCCACCCACACCTCGCGGCAGTACTGCTTCTTGAAGGTGCGGATGAACCGCGGGTCCCAGAGCTCCGACGCGACGCCCAGGTCCTTGCAGCACCGCATCATGGCATTCGACTTGCTGCCCTCGCCGGCCGTCGCCACCCCGTCCTCGCCGCCAAAGTACGCACACTCGCCCCGCGCCTGGCCCACAAACCGGCCGTGCACCACCAGCGCAAACTCCCGCGAGACCACCTTTTCGCCCACGGCCAGTTCGCCGCGCGGCGCGAGGCCCCAGCCACCGGGGCCAAACGCCAGGTTGAGGATGCGGCGGTACTTGATTTCCGGCAGGTAGATGATGCCGTCGGGCTTGATCTCAATGTCCTCGGGGTCGAGGGGCGTCATGAGCACGCGGGCCACCTCGGGCGCAAAGGGCGTGGTCGACAGGCCATGGAACGACGCGGACCAGTCGACGGCCGGGGCATTGGGGTCGGCAGCCGGGCCCTGGGCAGGGCCGGCGGCATCGGGGAGGGGTGGCGCAGTCGGGTCGAACGGCGCGGTGTCTGGGCTGGCTGGTTCGGCGGGTGTGGCAGCTGATGCGGGTGAGGCACTGCGGGCGGCAGCGGCTGTGCGCGTAGAGTGGATGGGCCGACTCGCAGAGGAGGAGGATGTCTGTGCGGGTGACGCGTTCTTGACGGCCCCGGCCGGCCGCGATGGCCTGCGCGCGGCGGTAGACGAGGCTGGAGCGGACGTGGACGCGAAGCGAGAGACAAATGCGAGACGCTTGGCCGCCGCCGCCGGTACCAGCGCGCGAACTGCGCGCGGTACAGACATTCTCAAGTGGAAGCTGCGAGTGATTGGCGAGAAAGGGAGACTGGTTGCAGCCGAAGTGCGTCGCAAAGAAGGTGGTGTGCGTTGGCGAGAAGGGGTACTGCTTTGAGGAAGAGCTTTGAGGAAGAGCTTTCCGAGGTGGCTGGCAGCGAGGCGAGGCTGCGCCAAATGTGGCACTAGCGACGGGCGTGCAGGGCTCCACCAAAGCTGAATAGCAGTGTTCACTGCTGCCATGTTCAGGCACCAGTGCAGTCTTTTACAGGCAAAGTAGAAGGCACAAACGAAAACAATAATAATCGCAATAAAGAGAAAACCATCGGCGACATCAGCGAGTCAAACAACGACATAAAGTATGCACACAACTCAACACAACCCGAGCATAAACGGCAAAAAAAGACAAAAAATCAGTGATAAGAGTGGGATTCGAACCCACGCCTCTTGCGAGACTAGCATGTTCACGCTGTTCGACTCGAATCCGGAAATTCTCATCTCGAACCTGAAGCTAGCGCCTTAGACCGCTCGGCCATCTTACCATTCGCTGATTTGTGGAAGTCCGGGTCCGGTTTAGAGAAGAAGAAGGCAAAGTGCGGGCCGAAATGCGAGCTGACAGCGTGGACGAAATGCAGTACGAGGACACGCGTGGAGGGGACCAAAATGAGCAGAGTTCTACCAACGCCGATACCTGGCTAAGCTGTAAAAGTACATAATAAACACATCAGAGTTCAGTCATGGTCCTCCGTCCGACGTCACTTTTCCGGCTTCACTTTTCCGGCTCCACGTCCTTTGTGCTTGTGCGCTCGTCGTTGTTGTGTGCCTTCCAACATGCCCGGAACTTTTCCATCTGCAAAACATCAGCCCACATGTCATGTCACCATCGACCTGGCCACGATGCTTACGCAGTGCAGCTGGGCAGACTCACCTCGTCTTTGCATGCACGCCAGTCCTTCTTCTCGTAGTAGCAGTCGGTGAGTTTGGCATTCTCGTCTGAGAGCGCAGTCGAATGTCAGTCAAGTGCTGCTGTATCGAGCCCCGTCAATACCGAAATACCGATTTAGATGGTGCCTACCTGCACAGCCTGTACTGAAGATGCGTTGCTCCCTGACGAAGATACAGCATTAGCTCAACAAAACAGGCGATAACGAGATATAACCAAACAGCCAGCTCGCCAGCTCGCCAGCTCGTCTCAGATGCCAAACCTACCACTCGTCCGGCTCGTCGTCTTCGGCCGCCGTGGCCGCTTCAGCCTTGCTCTCGTCTTTCGTCATGCCAATGGGTGGGAGACGTAAAACAGCATGCAATACAACGCCCTGTGACTCGTAGATGGTTTGTCAAATGCTGGTTTGCCAATTGCTGTGGATGGTCTCTATAGTCGTTTGGCATTTCTTCAATGACGAGAAGTGCTGTTCAATCCACCAACTCAACAAATGCGCCAGCTAAGATACTACCAAATGCTCGCTAATTACAAGGCGGTGTAACGACGTTGGGCCTTTCGCGCGCCCCAACTGCCCGTGAAAACGCCACTAATAACCCACAGCTTAGCGTCATCCCGCCTTCGTGCCTTCCCTCGGGGCAGCTCATTCCCCAATCAGAAGATTGCCGTTTACAGCCACTTCCGCCCTCGGGATTCGATTGACCCAAAAAACTGGAGAGCTATCAAACTACCTCACAGCTCGCCTCGGCTTCCTGTCTCAGCTCGAGTCACAGCATAGCCAACTTGCTGCTATGCCACCGCGCAAGCTCAATGTGCTGGTGTATGCCGGCTCCGGCTCCACTACCGAGTCCGTCCGCCACTGTCTGTTGACGCTCCGCCGCCTTCTCTACCCCAACTACGCCGTCATCCCTGTCACCGAAGATGCCCTGGTCAAGGAGCCATGGCAGGCCACGTGCGCGCTGCTCGTCATCCCCGGCGGCGCCGACATGGGCTACAGCCGCGTGCTCAACGGCGCGGGGAACCGTCGCATTGCGCAGTACGTCCGTGCCGGCGGCCGCTACCTGGGCCTCTGCGCCGGCGGCTACTACGGCAGTGGACGCTGTGAGTTTGAGGTGGGCAACAAGCCGCTCGAGGTGATTGGCCGGCGCGAGCTGGGCCTCTTCCGGGGCACGTGCCGGGGGTGTGCCTACCCGGGGTTCGCATACAAGAGCGAAGCGGGCGCGCGCGCCGTGCAGCTCACGGTACACCGGGACGCGTTTGCGCCCAAGGGCACCAAGGGCGCCAAGGGCGGGACAGACACGGACAAGAAGGACAAGAAGGACAAGAAGGACAAGAAGGACAAGAAGGGCCCGGGCGCCGACCTGCCCACATCGGCGTGCAGCTACTACAACGGCGGCGGCGTGTTTGTGGACGCCAAGAGCGCCGACAACGTCCAGGTGCTGGCGAGCTACCCAAACGACATTGCCGTCGATGGCGGCAAGGGGCGAGCGGCCATCATTTACTGCACCGTCGGTGAGGGCGCTGCCATTCTCACCGGGCCGCATCCAGAGTACGCCCACCTCTCGTCTCTCGTCTCGTCAACATCCCACTAACCATCCAGGTTCGAGCCGGCCAACCTCTCGGAACGCCCCGATGTCCCGCACTATGATGACCTGCTGCGTGCCCTGCGCAAAGACGACGAGGCCCAGTCCCGCGTCAAGCTCCTCAAGGCCTGTCTGGCCAAGCTTGGCCTCGAGCTCGGCAGCGGAAGTGCCGTCCAGCCACGCCTCACGGCCCTGCACGTCACCACGCTGTACCCAGACGAGGTCCAGGAGCTCATGTACAAGTGGGAGGAGATTGTGTCGGCAAAGGGCGCCAACGCATTCATCCGCGACGAGAGCGATACCTTTCGAGTGCTGCTCCCCGACTCGGGACCGCTGGCATGGCCGGCCGAAGCGAATGTGGCGACACCGCTCTCGGACGACGACAGCGTGGGCCAGGGCTACGGCCAGAGCAACCAGAAGCGCTTCAGCGCGGGCATGCTCATGGATCTCACGGACCGTGCATTGCGCTACCCGAAGCTGGCCGAGCTCATTGGCCGCGTAGCCAGCGGCACGGCACCCGACACAGACACTGACACATTCCGGGCCATCCTGGAGGCCGTTGCCGACCACGAGGAAGAAGGAGACGACGACAGCAGCGACCCAGCAGCTGCGGCTGCGTCACTCTCCACAAGCACAGTCGACGAGTGGCGGGAGGCGTGGAAGACACACCGGGCCGCATTCGACCGCATGGTGGACGCCATCTACAGGGCGGTGGGACGCACTCTGCTCGGCCACCCAGAAAATGTGCCCAAACTGGACGCGGAGATTAAGCAAGAAATGTGGAGCTCCCTGGTGCACGCGTGGGAAGACAAGCGGCGCCGGAGAGAGGAGGCGAGTCGTCCGCTCGAGGACGCTGACGGTGTTGATGCTGAAGCACACAACGACACCGCCAGCCGGCTCCTGCAGCTCGTCGACGAGGTCGCCGGCGACGATGCCGAGGATGGTACCATTAAAAAGATCGTCGTGTACGAGGGCGGCTGGCCGAGCAAGGTGGCCGTCTTTGACCACAGCCGCTACTACCGCGCCCTCGCCACCTACCGCCTGAGCCTCTCCTCGGGCAGCAACCGCGCCCACCACGCCGACGACGACTACGAATGGGGCAACCAGCTCATGTACGCCAAAGTCACGACGAGCACCAACACGCTGCTCGAAAAGAACCCCAAGCTGCTGAGCACGCTGCCCACGGGCTTCACGTTGACCGCCACACGCCAATTGTCTGCGCGGGGCCGCGGGTCCAACGTCTGGCTGGCACCCGAGGGCCAGCTCGTTCTGTCGACCGTCATCAACCACCCGCACCGGTTTGGCAGCGGCAGCGGCAGCGGCAACCGCCCCGTCGTGTTTATTCAGTATCTCGCGGCCATTGCCATCGTGGAGGCCATCCACGCGTACGCGCCCGGCTTCGAGGCGCTGGACGTCAAGCTCAAGTGGCCCAACGACATTTACGCGCGAGACACGACCAGCCCCCGCAAACACAACGAAGGCGAGGCCCCCGGCTACGTCAAGATTGGCGGCATCCTCTCGTACTGCGCGTTCCAAAACGGCCAGTACCAGGTCGTGCTGGGCATCGGGCTCAACACGGTCAACAAGAAGCCCACCACCAGCCTCGAGGCCCTGGTGCCGCCCGCGCTCCGCGCCTCGGTGTTGGGCGGCGCCGCCACGGCCACAACCGCCACGTCCACAACGGTCATCGACAATGAAAAGCTGCTGGCGTGCCTGCTGGTCCACCTCGAGTCGCTGTACAAGCAGTTTCTCCGCCAGGGCTTCGCCGGCGCGCTCGAGCGCCTCTACTACCGCCACTGGCTGCACACGAACCAGGTGGTGACGCTCGAGGCCGTGGCGGGCGCCCCGCGGGCGCGCGTCCTGGGCATCTCCCCCGACTGGGGCCTGCTGCAGGTGGCCGAGGTGGTGCAGACGGTGGGGACGGCGTCGGTGCGCGGCGGGGACGGCGACGACGGCGAGGACGGGGCAGAGGAGCGGCTGACGGGCCGCGTGTGGAAGCTGCAGAGCGACGAGAACAGCTTCGACTACTGGAAGGGTCTGGTGCGGACCAAGACATAGGTCCGCGCGGCGATTCTTGTTTCTTTCTATTTTACGCGTTTATTTGTGTGCATACATTTGATACAGTTGGCATATATCTTGGACTCTACAACAGACCTGCTTTTGCTTGTTTCTCTCGTCGTTTTGCTTCTCCTTGTTGCTGTCAGCACAGTGTGAAAATGGTGTTTACATGCACTCTTGGTGCGAGCATGGTGGCCATCAACGGGTCGACCGGACAAACGAAGCAACGCATCACGGCAATGAACACGACGACGCCGCCGGCATGTGCACAATTCGCAAGTATCTTCGCTTGTCTATACGCTTGTCTATACGCTTGTTCTATATACAGTCATTTGATTGTGAAGCCATTTGTTTCTTTCTGAACGCGACGATTCACGTCTGGTTGTTCCGCCACGTTGATATTCACTGCACGCGCCGCTCTTTCGCGTGACTTTCCTCTCACGTTGCTCTCAGATGCTCCTCACTTTTTTGTGGCTCCGAAAACGAGTTGTTTGTTGTTGTCCCGTGCAAACAGAAGCTGCTCCTGTTGTCCTTGACGGTCAGTTTCCCTTCTTGTCCCCATGTTCCTTTATTTCCTCTTGCTTCTTCTTTTCTCTTTTCTTTCCTCTCGTCACATTCATCGTCACGACATCTCCTGTTTTCGTATTGCCCTTCCCTTTCCCAGTCTCCTTCAATATATACCCTCCATCCTCATTCCCCTATTCACTTGCAAAGGTCGTCTTGCACACCCACACATTTTTTTCTCACGCATTCCTGAGATGAGCCAATCCACGGCTTCAGGTCAGGGACCTGGACTCCAACCCAGCATCACGACAAACCATGTCCGTCCAAGAGACGACAGCAACAGCTCTCTGGATATTTTGACACCCACAGCGAGCCCGAATGAGAACAACAGCAGCGGCGGTGATGGGGACACGATTGCTGGTTTGAACAAAGACACATGCACCAGCAGCGTCAAGCCGTCCAAAATGGAGAGCCATCCCAACCGAAGCCCGGTGATGGCAGGTAGATACCGCATTCCCACAGTATCCTCGTCATCGTCCCATAGGACACATAGCGGGCAGAGCACGCACAGCGGCCAGGATGCATCCCATCGGTCATCGTTTCCCTTGCCCCTTGCGCCGCCAAAGCCAGCGTCTCTGCCCACGCCAACGCTGCCCGGTCAGACTGCCCATAAAAGCGTCCGCATCAGCAGCAGCAGCAGCAGCAACAACAACAACAACAACAACGCCCACGCCGGTCTGCGCTATTCCATGGACTACGACCAAGGCTATACAAGCGGAATAAAGTACACCAAACGGGCGCAGGGCGACAACTCATTCCACACAAACGGCGGCAAGAATGGCAGCCACAGCCGGGCGCAGCAGGCCATGGACGACATCAAAACGGAAGCATTTGCGGCCGGCAAGTTGCACGGCTACCAGACGGGCTACCAGACGGGCTGCCAGGAAGGCCGCCGCGAAGCCTACCACGAAGGGCATCTCGTGGGCCACCGTGAAGGCCACAGGGACGGCCGTGACGACGGTCTCCGCGAGGGACGCCGGGAAGCGCAAAAGGACAGCCAGAGGCATGGCTACAACGAGGGACACCGGGTGGGCGAAGAGAAGGGGTACGCCGAGGGGCAAAAGAAGGGCTATGCGGAGGGTCACGAGGCCGGGCGCAGCGAGGGTCGCGAAAGCGGCCACGGCGAGGGGTACCACGCGGGCTTCGACGAGGGCTACGACCAGGGCTACTACGACGGCCACGGCCACGGCGAGCAGCGCGGCCATGCGCGCGGCTGGGACGAAGGATACGAGCAAGGGTTCGCATGGGCCAGCACGTTTTGGACGAGCGGGCCTCTCAAAGCAGACGCCCAGGAATTTGTGCCCAAGACGTACACGGGCCCCCTTGTCGTCGATGGGTTGAGCGGTCCGGGCGTGGATCCCACCTTGTTTCGAAGCTGGCTCAACGACGTCGAGCATCGCCAGTTGACGCGTCCTGCACAGGCAGACGTTGCCAGCGACCAGGACACGGTTCAGCAGCCAGACACTCGTGAAACGGACCAGAGGGGCGGCATTGACCACCTCGTCACCCAAACAGATGACCTCTCTGCCAAAGAAAAGCGTGAGGAACACCACATAGGACAACCCATCACCATCGACGTCGGCCTCTCTGTTGATGACGAGGCTGAGGACAGTGACCCGCCCATTGACAGTGGCAATCGACAGCACGACAAGAAGACCGCGACTGTGGAGGTTGACGACAGCGGCGACGATGTTTTTGTCACTCCCTACGAGAGTCCGGTCGCGGCGCGCGTTGGCATCCTAGGCCAAGAGAGCGACAACGAGTCCGAGGCCGACCTTTGTGCTGGAGGGCCCGCTGCCTCCCCTCCTCGCCGCGAAGCTCCTCGCCCTCGGGTGGCCTCCCCTTCTCCGTCACGAACTGTGTCACCCGCGTCCTTCGCGTCCGGTGCGACCGTCGCCCACAACGGCACGCAGGAAGGAGACACCGTCACGCACTACATCACCTTCGGCGACGTTCTTGTGACAATCACCAAGTCGCCCGCTGGCACGGTCGCTGTTCCGTCGTGGCCCCCGACCACTGTCGACGTGACAGCCACCATTGGTGCAACGGCTGCCGAGGTTGACGATGCTGTAAGTTGCGCCTTCCATTGGCCCAGTTCCCGTGGCGCACTCTGTAGTGCAACATGACTAACGCTCCATCATCCGTGGCAGGACGCATCCGACATGGATTCGCTTGGGGGCCAGTCGACGCTCGTCTTGGACATTTCGGACGAAGAGATGCCGGAGCCAGCCGAGCGCCTAGAGGTACAAGTGGATGTCGACGACGCGTCCATCCGCTCGCCGACGCTGAGCGAGACCGAGGTCGACCATAGCGATACGAAGGGCAAGGCGGCCAGCGCTACGAGCAAGGCCACGGCCCAGGCGGCGCCCCAAATCCAGATGCCACCCAACCCGGTCATGACGTTCGAGGACATTGCCATCTTCGAGAGTCAAGGGCCCAACCCCCCTCTGCCGCGCTATCCGTCGCCGCTCGACCGCACACCGCCCCTGTTTGAGATTGGCCCCGACCAGGCGCCGCAGGTCACCGAGAGCTACCCATCGTTCCGCCGCCGCGGCTGCAACACGGTGTTTTCCGCATACCGTCTCGAGCCGGGCCAGATCTTCGACCCGCTCGCCGAAGTCGACGACAAGAAGGGCACCATCTTTGCGGTGGGGGGGCGCACACCGCCGCGCGGCATGGTCAAGCTCGTGCCCGACCACATTGTCTACAAGTTTGGCATCCCGCCGTCCGACCACAGCAATGAGACAAACGACGCAAACGACACAAACGACACACATGCCGCTGCCTCCTCCGGCGCGGAGCGGCTCGCTCGCTGCCTACAGCACGGCCTGTCGACCTGTCCAATGTGCGCCATCACCCCGTCGTTCCGGTTCCTGGGCCCCGGCGAGGCCCTCGCGGCCCCCCTCGCGCACGACGGCACGCCCGCCGGCGACCCACAGACCAGCCAGGCGGCCTTTGCCTTTGGGCCGTTCCGTCCCGCCGGGTTCGGCGATGTCCAAGTCCACGGCCGCCCGCTGCAGGAGTCGTCGCTCGCGGCCGCCCAGCACCCCGACGAGGCCAGCCCCCCGTGTCCGGTGCGCATGATGCCGCAGTACGACCCCGAGGTGCTGGGCCACCAGGTGCGCGACGAGCGCGGCGAGCGCGGCGAGCGCAACGAGCACGGCGAGCACGCCAGGGAGAAGCCCGTGCCGCCGTCCGCGCTGAACACACACTACTGCGACCCGTGCGGCGGCCTGACGTGGCTGGTGACGCGCCGCAGCCGGCCCCATGGCGGCGGGCCGCCCGCGGTAGGAACAAACAGCACCAACGCCGACAACGGTGGCAACGGCTACGAATCTAGTGGGGGCCGCACGATGGGCGACCGCACCTTTGGGAGGTCGCACCCCAGCCACCATGCGTCCTTCAATGAGCCTTGGAGCCGGTCTCGGTCGTTTTGTGCCTCGCTGGGGGGCCGTGGCAGCAGCCGGTTCCCCGAGCAGGCGGGCACGACGCGGTCGCTCTTTGTCGAGGTGGCGTCGGTGCCGGCCGAGGCGACGCACAAGGGGCAGGGCCGTGGACGCGGTGGGCCGGCTCGCTATGGAGTGGCGGCGTTCTTTGGGCCCAATTCGCGGTACAACAGCCGCCTCGATCTCGACTTGGCCACAGCGAGCACGCAGGTGGCCCGACAGGTTCGACAGGACCGACAAGACCAAAAGGACTGCCGGGAGCGTCTGGTGGACCTGCCCTTTGAGCGCTTCTCGACAAACGCCGGCCCCCTCGCCGCTATGGCCGTTGCGCTCCACCGGCTCTGGGTCGACGTGGTGCCGGCGCACCGGGCGGCCATCGACCGGGTGACGCGGTACAACAGCGACCACTCGCGGCGCAAGGCGTACCGCTTCCGGGCCATCGTCATGACCGACAGCGCGTACGTCGTCGACTTGTTCAGCGACCATCTGCACAAGCGGTGGACCCGCCGTTTCCGACCGTACGACTATGTCGCGCCCGGCAGCGGGAACGCGCTAGCTGTGTCCAGTGCGGCTGCTGTCGCAGACAAGCCCGCGTCCAAGAAGAAGAAGAAGTCAGGAAAACGCAAGTCGAAGAAGACCAAAAAGGCCAAAAAGGGCAAGAAAGAGGCGGAGGCGAAGGCGGAGGGGGCGGAGGAGGTTCACAAGAAGGACAAAAAGGAGGAAAACAAGGATGAGAAAGCTGCCGTAGCTGTTGTGGGCGCTGTGGACGCCGTGGGCGCTTCCAGCGGAAAGGGCATTCGGACAACTGTCGTCATGGGAGCGCCCGGCGACAGTGAGCCCTCGGACGGGAGCGTCGCCACCAACAACGACAACACACGAGTCGTGGCCACCTTTGACGAGCTCATCGACATGGATCTGGCCGCGGCGGCGAGCCCGACCTTTTCCATCCCGACGACCACGCCCACGTCCAGCCGGGCCGACTCGCACTCGCGCTCGCAGTCCCCGCCACCGACCAGAACGACAACCCTGCTGGCACCAGCTGCGGAATCTGCCAATGGCCCCGATCGCCCCGATCGCCCCAATGGTCCTGGTCCTGGTCCTGGTCCCGCCCCCGCTCCCGGTGTCGGCCTCGGCCTCCACGTGGACGGCCTGTTCCTCCCCCCCGCCAGCGACAGGGCCCACGACGCGTTCGCCTTTGACCGCCCCGACGGCCGGTTCGTGTACGTGTCTGCGCACGGCGGGCCGCCCATGGCCAATGGCTATTTGGTGCAGCTGGTGCGGCGGTACATGGAGATGCTGCGGCAGCACGGCGTGCAAGTGGCGCTCTACGAGGTGGAGGGGCCGTATGTGCAGAATGCGCGTCGTCTAGCCGAGGAGGCCATTGCGTGAGGATCGAGGGGCTGGCGAGGCAGCGGGTGAGACGCTGCGAAGGAGAAGGTGAGGAATGGCCACAGAAATTTGTCTCAAAGAGCGTACGGATGGCAAATGGGCACGACATAGTGTGTTTTTACGTGTTTTCTTTTTCATTTTTTCATTGTTTTGATCTTCTCAGAGGCGTAAGGTCGGGGAGCATGGACGGTGTACTGTTTACAACGGTTGGTTTGGTACATGGATCGGTCTCGGTTGATATGCATCCGTCAAGGTGTTCTGGTTTGGTGTTCAGTTCAACTGCTGTATGTAATGGCTGGCACGTATGTTGTACGATTCGACTATAATTGAAAGTTTATCTTGTTCTATGTTTTTACGGGTCTGTTGTTTTCTTTTTTTTTACGTTAACATTGTTGGAGCACACTCGGACGACGCGACGCCGCCAAACGGAGGGCTACTCCAGGGACTGCTTGTTTCACCTCAGGTCACCGGGTTGCGCAACGTATCAATGTGCCATCAGTGCTAGAAAACGGCCGTGTCCAGTCTGCTTGGTACGAAACACAGGATCATCAAAAATACATGGCCAGAGGGGTGTAGGAAGCATGTCATGGCGACCCGTACAACGACGATCAAGTAGACACTACATCGGACAAGTGCTGGAGTTGGCCGCGATGCGTTGCGAGAATGACGGGAATGACAGGCAGCAATCAAGACAATGCGCTGGAGTTGGCCGTGATGCGCTGCGAGACTGCAAATGACACTGCACAGCCTCGCGCAGCGCATTCAACGGACCTATTGTCGAGGCCCAAATGCACGTCAGGGTCCGTCATACTGATGAATAAACAGACATGCAAAGTAAGACAGCCGTTCAGCGCCCAAAAATAACCTTTTAGGGCCGCATAATTAGGGGTCTGACACGAGAAAATGCACAAAGGAGTGACAGATCGGAGGAGAGACTGGGAGGCGGCGTGCATGCAGACAATATTGGCTAGGATCGCGGAGGAGACGGAATGCGGACGATCCGTACAGCGGGTGAGATGGCCAGGCGGTGTTGGTGTATTACTCCCGCAGCGAACGTGAGAACGATGCGCAAGAAAATAAGGCCAGGCCCTGTCGCGATGACGCAGTATGAGGCTTGCGTCGTCAGTGAAATCGGCAACGGCTGAGCAAAGGACAGAAAACGGCCGAGAAGGGCCGCCAACCAAAGCGGTACTTTTCATCCTACTGCTCGTTCTCGCATCCTTTGATCTTTTCTAAAAGTACCTGGAACGGAGGGCCCTGTGGGCGAACCGTCTTGTCATGACAATGCCCGATGGACGGCCGGCAGAAATCAAAACGGTGGCTCTTTCGTCAGTGGACAAAAAGATACATTGGTCATCGACGTGGGATCCTATCAGCGATGAAAAGAGACACGCCCCCTCCATCTTGCGGGCTTTTCCCATTTGTTGCGCTTTCCCAGCGTGTGCGCAGAGGATGTGATTGGACGAGAAAATGGCTCTCTTGTGTGTTCTGGAAGATGTGAACGATGTGATGAGAGAAGGATGGCGCGCGTGCAATGGTTGCAAAAAAACTTGCGGGAGGTTGTAATTCCTATGATAATTCGGATCTGTGCGTTTGTAGAGACACAGTCAGAGTGAGAGACGATCGGCCATGCCTCTCAACCGACGTCGATTCTCTGCTGTGTGCGGCGTCATTCTGTGACAACAACTCTAGTAATGCATACGAAAGACTAGCCAACGCGAAAAGAGCGATGCAACTCTTGCATAGTCCTCTCACAGCGAGAACGATCAGAATGGCGCCAGTCAAGGCCTCGGTCAGATAGCCCGAAATATGACAGTTGGGGTCCTCTGGTGGTTGCTTTGGGCATGGCTCAGGCGCTGTAAGCGCCCAAACTTGCGTCCCTCGCATCAGAAGAGAGAGGCAAGGGCACTGAGCGGTTGGGGGTTGGAGAGCCGTGCTCCTGCGGCGCTATGAGAGACCAAACACGAAGAACACTGTGAGGCTCGTTCGGCAGAGTCCTCCTTCACACGCGCAGTGCTGCCGCTTGCCTTTCGTGAAAACCCGTCATGGACAACAATGGCCTTCTTGTCAGACTCGACGTTCTTGTCCTCTTCCAAAAATACAGTCCTGCCGTGCAACGACATTCCTCCCGTCTGTCGTTCTGTGTGTACACAAAAAGCCAGGAGGCCGAGCCCAGGCCAGCAGACCTCTCGTGCGTCTGTAGCACAGACTACACATCGGATTTCGCGCCAACACTATCCAAGGGTGGTGTGTGGCCGGTGACCATGCAAGGCGGTTGTGTGCGGCCGAGTGCGGAAAGCATGTGGGAGCGTGCTGGCAAAACCACAATTGTAGCATGTCTCTGTAAATGGGGCAACTTGTGTAAGTGCACAAGTCTGTTGTGCTCCTCACAGCCTCGTTCTGTTGGCCATGCATCCCTTACCTATGGCTGTGGTTGCTGAAGGACAAGATGGAGAGTCACAACAGGTGCTGAAAAAGTGCCGCCGAGAGGCGATCGGTCGGTTCTGGGATCAATGGGCGCTACATTGTCATTCTGCTTTGTCGTCATCTTTTGCTGGACTTGCGCTCGGCGATGGTCACAAGGCCACAGAAACAGGCCCCTTGAATCGATCTATATGAACTCTTCTTCCATATCCCGTGTCGATCACGGCGTCGGCCTGAAAAGATGACCCTTTTTTTGGTCCTTTCAGCCTTCCTGGCCGTGCAGAGCGGTCCTTTGTGGATAGAGAATGCGGGATAGACGCTGGGGGCGCTCGCAGGGCGCTGAGACCACTCGACATGTACATGGTCCGGCAGATGGCTGGCCAGTCAAGAGGGCCGTCGAAATGTGCAAAAAACGTGAAAGCTCGGTGGTGGTGGGCAGCGATTCGCTGTCCAATGCCGAAGCCACTTTAACTGCCTTGCCTCGTTTGTCATTGTGCATTCCATATTCCGTGTGTATTGTCCTTCCCTCCATCCAGCAATAATCTATTTATGTTTTTTTTTTCCTTTTTTCGCCTCCACAGGACGACGAAATTGCAATTGCAAAACAGCTCGAATCGGTACAAAAGAAGTCGCGTGGCCCTTGACTGGGCGAACGTGCAGCAAAGCAAGAAAACGGAAGAGACAACATGTTTCTTCAAGCCTCGCCTTTTCGGGGGGCAGACAACCACAACACGGCACACCCTTTCAAAACCGGAAGCGTCTGACACTGTCCGAGAGGGAACACTGCACGGTTGGTGATGGCAGGGTGGCCCGGCCTCTCGTGGAAAAAACAGCCAAACATTCGTCTCATAAAGTCTGAGCACGGGTCCCAAATCACTGATCGTCTTCTGCCCCGTTCCCACCCAGCCTTAAAACGATGCTCGCTGTTGATTCTCTGGTTCTTGTTCCAACGAAAAATAAAAAATTATATACTGTAGACGTTACGCGTGTCGCGTTGGATCTCCGTTCTCGCGGACGGGAAAAAGACTACCCGTTTGGCAACCATTTAACGGCCATTTTGCGCCGCCTTATGCACACTCCCCCTAGCCCATTGTCTACACAGTATTACGTCGTATAGTTGTTTTCCAGTTGAGTTGGCTTGTGCATGCAACCGCGATGCAACCCCATCACGCTGCAGGCTGCGCGCAGCACGCGTTTTGTCTGTCCCCACGCCCAGCGATCGACCTTCATGCCCAATCGTTCTTCGTGTTTGAACCTTTTGAACCATGTTCATTATATTGTATTCGCTCCGCTCGCTTGTTCTTGTCGAGTAGAATAACATCCATTCAAAAGGTTGACCGTACACATTTGTGGACGTCTTTGTTCTCCGTCACGTTCACCACTGTGCAAAACAAAAACAAGCCATCACAAACGAACCGAGTTGGGCTGGAACCATGGCGGCCACTAGTGGGAAACGCCTGCAAACTAAATGGCGCTGCGGTCCGCCGCGGGCGGCCGGCCTCGAGTTCGTCATATTGAAAGCTCACTGCTACGACATATTTCTCCCCGAGGTGCATTTACAACGATCCATTTTAGCGTGCATCGTTTAGTGTTGCTGGTGCTGCATGCCTTATACAGCGCGTCGTTTACGTCGTTCGATTTGTTTTGTCTACTTTCTTGGTGAGAGCAGTCGTCTACGAAGTACTGCTTTTACCGTAAAACGTTTTGCTAGATTCATTCTTTACGGAGTACGCAATACTTACACCGAAATTAAAACGTCGGAACACTGTGGCCTGACACGTTCGTGGTTAGTGGTCAAAGGAAGACTCATACGACGGAGTCTATGAGACTACCGCGACTGCATGGTTGGGCGTCAACGCCAGAATCCGCCGGAGAACAGGAGGGGAAACCCATGCTCCCTCCTTGAGCTTGTTCTTTGCTTGTCACTATTGTTATTTGTTAACTTTTATTCTCGTGGACGCTCAAGCCTGTTGTCCCGTCCTTTTTTTTGTGCTTTCCCTTGCCGGCCATTGATGCTTCTGTTTGGTCAAAACCTTTTTATGTCGCGGCTGATATTGTCCAACGCCGTTTCTACTTTATTTTTTGTGCGCAAATCATGTTTCATCAGAGGGGGCGTGTAATATAGGGTTGTTTAGCTGTCCTGTAAACAAATCTGTCACTGAGAACGTGATATTTGCCCTACTTGTCTCATATAGTCCAGGCAGAAACGCACAAAAAGGAGGCACAATGTAAATATTGACAAACAGACTGCATGTATATCTTTCTTCATATGATCACCACTGCAGCAACACTGAGCAAGTTCAGTCACTTCCAAAACAAACACAAGGTAACGTTCATATCAATTTTGGAACGTGGATAGCGAAAGCAATATTTTTGGTTTTTTTGTAATTATCTGCCTTTTTTTATATAGTTTTGATGTGTTGATTCTAGCAATCTCATCCTCCATTCATGTCGAAAAACAAGCGCAGTAATATAAATAATAGAATTTTGCTTGGAATGTAAATACTCGTCCTTCCCCACACTGGCCTAAACAAAGAAAACAAAGACATGACAGACGTATGTCCGTTGTGACCAAAATACAAACTCGGATGACAAGACAAGACAAATCGAAATCGCTACCGCAAAACATCGACGAAAGAGCAAGATGTCCAAAAATTAATCCATAGTATATTTTCCGTCGCCGCTGATCGGATTCTTCGTCGAGAGACGGAGAATCCAGACCAGGAAAGTTTCATCCGTTGGAGACTTTCTCTAAAACTACACAAGAAACGAAAAAGTACAAAACAAAAGCAAACGCAACTATCGAGACACTGTATAAAAAGCAAGAAAAACAAGAACAAAACTAAAACTAAACGCAAGAACATCTAAAAATGGGGCGCGGTTGGTATCACCATCGTACAAGAGGTCCCGTCAATCAAAACCGATTTCCACCCGACATTCTGGACAATAATACATGACCTGGGAAAAGAGAAACAGATACAACGAAAAGGCAAGAACTTTTGAGAACCCGTTTTTGAGTTTCCCTGAAAACCGCCCCGCCGGCCCAAACAAAAACAAAAAAATCACGCACGCATAACGATCCAAAGCAAAACGCAAAATGTCAAAAGAGACACGAACCCTCACTCTTCTCCCCGTCGTGGGACGAAGAAAAGAGAAGCGAGAAAAAAATATAGAAATAAAAGTAAAGACCAAGGAGATCCAATATTGTTGTTGCTTTTGTTCCACCCGTTGTAAAATCGTCAACGCTCTTCGTAATGTTCCATTCGTGGCAAGGCAATCCAGTCCAAGGGAGCGAAGAAACGGTCGTGCAGAGCCAAGAAAATGTTGGTTCGAGATTGTTTGGTTGGATTGCAGTTGCCAGAGAGTGGAAGACCAAGAAGTTGGGGTATCTCAAGAGAGAGAGGAGAGACAGGCGCAAAGACAAGAAATGAAAACTGGCTGATGCTCCCCGTTGCTGGGCAAAAGGGATTCTTTGGGTATTGCACCATCCAGATCTATAAGTTTCCAGGACAGAAAAGAGAATGAGGCACAGAAAGAACCGCGGAAAAAAGAGAAGAAAAAAGAAAAACTCCATTTTCACCCTCAGTGGAGAGGGGAAAAGCAAAAAATAGACTGGAAAACGTTCCGGGGTATTGGGCTCCATGGATGGAGCAAAAAGGGACTCCAAATGCGAAAACCAGATTATAGTAGGTAGTAGTACAAGGTTGAGCGAGACACGTGTCGAAGATGTCGCCCAAGGGGTATTTTATCTTTTTTTTCTTCGTTTTTTCGATATTGAATTGATTTCGATCCTTTTTGGGGGGTTGGTTGATTTTGGAACTGTTTGTGTGCCCAGTGGAGCGGAAAGAATATGGTGAAGTGAAAGGAGAAAGGAGATAGGTAGTGAGGAAGATACGCAAAGGACAACCACACAACCGACAGGCATTGGCCCGCGCCAGAAACACCACCCATCTATTGGGTGGGCTTGCGCAGGATGTCTTCGCAGTTGGCGTCGAACCGGAGGTTCCATAGACGGACCGACTGCATGAAGCGCTCGGTCTTGTCCATCTCGCGGTCGTGGCCAAACAGCGTCTCGACAAACTCAATGCCAGCGTTCTTGCCCAGCTGTGTCTTGTCGCGCTTACCCGTGGTGCGGAGCATGGGCGCTTCACAGGTCTTGAGCAGCTTGCGGAGCTTATCCGTCAGGCGCTCGCCCGAGATGATAAAGTCCTCGAGCATCTCCTTGTTCTCCTTGGTGCGGACGCGCGGCATCACTTCATCGGTGCGGCGGATCTTGCCGGCCAGCTGGATGAGCAGCAGCCAAAGCTCACCTGCGACCTCAGAGATGGGCGACGTCGAACCGTGGTGATAGGTCGTCCAGTCGTAGATCCACTTGCCCAGAGAGTTGGCGTCGAACACGCTGCCCAGGAGCATGATGGGGTCCTCGGTCGGGTCCCAGTTCTTGAGCGAGTAACCAGCCGGAATGTGGCACCTCTTTGCGTCGGCCTCGGTCGCCCGGCGAGGCGGCGGGGACGATGGCGGTGCAGCCGCAGACGATTTGCGCGCCGAAGACGTGCCGGCGGGCTGAGGGTGGTAGTGCGAGCTGACAGGCCGCGCCGTCTGAGGCCGGGCCGGCATGGGCATGGAAGTGGATGCGCGGCGGATGTGGCCGTGGCCACCAGCTGAGCCGGTAGGGGTAGCGCGCCGAGCCTCGGTGGCGTCGGCGAAGCGTGGCGACTCAAAACCGCGTCCGATGTCTTTCTCCACAAAACCGTAGCCGCCCTGCTCGAAATGGTGGATGTGGTTAGTCCCGTACACGACGTCATCGTAGTAGTTGTGGTAGTAGTCATCGTCACGGTAATGCTTGTCACCGCGATGATACTGCTTCGGGCGGTCGCCACTGCTACGGATGTAGTAGGACTGGCTGCGCTGCTGCTGGTGCGGCTGCTTTCTCGATCTCGACCGAGCGGGCAACACATAGGTGACGCCGTCGATTTTGACGAGCTCGTCCTCGTCGGAGTCCCCAATGGAGTCTGAGGCCCGATAGTAGGAGAAGGAAGCGCTGCGTCGCTCGCGCCGTGGAGTGCGAGGACTGGAAGCCCACGTAGTTGTCGTCGCCGACTGCTTCTGCGCCGAGCGCGATGAACTCACATTGGCTGTGGCGTAGTGGCCATCGCTCGTGTAGCGGGGCGAGAAGGTCGGAGGCCGCGAAGACGAGGTGTTGGCGGCGTACTCGTGGAAAACGCCTCCGGCTCCGACGCCGCGGTCGGCGGCGTGGCCGCCGCCCATACCACCGGAGCTCATGTGCCGAAAGTGCGCACGCGTCGCCGGGCGCTGGGGCTGGCCACCGTAGTAGTAGGTCGGCCCGCGGGGCGAGGGCGTGGGCGACGGGCTGACATAGTCCTTCTTGTCGTAGTAGTAGTCCGCCGCAGGCGTGGACGCGTAGGGGGAGTAGGCGGTGTTCATGATGATGGCGGACTGACTGTCGTCGTAGTGTTGGACGTACTGCTGCTGATCGTAGGGATGAGGAATGTTGTGATTGTTGTAGGACGCGCCGGCGGCCGTGCTGAAGCGGCGCGAAGACGAGGACGACGGACGGTAGAAATAGGCGCCCGCGTCACGCGCCGTAGTCGTGTTGGGAGATGTATAAACTGCGGTTGAAGCTGTCTGTCTATGTGAAAGGGATCTCTGGTGCTGGGGAGGAATGGACTTGTTGGGCTTGGGGGAGAGGAACAGGAAAGGGATGATGCCCGAGAAAGAAGAGGAAGACTTGTGACGTCGCCGTCGTGGAGTCGAGGAAACAGAAGTGGCCGTGGTGGCGGGATGAGATCGAGGCCGTGGCCGTCGGTGCGGACACGGTCGCGATCACGGCGAGAAGAGGGGATGCGGTGTGAAAAAACGAAAAAGGAAATCACGCCTTGTCGCGGGGCGCGAGAGAAGAAGTAGGAGAGAGTGACACCAGTCACCTTGGTCTGTGGTCGGTAAGAGGAGGGAGGGAGAGCCGTCGACTGTTGGAGAACATATCAAAGGATTTGGGGTGCCGTTTTGCCGATGCGGAAACGAGACCGAGAGGTGAGGGGATTTGGAGAGCGCAAGACGGTCCTCGAAATTTCTGTAGTGTTCAGAAACGAGGAACCTTTTGTCATCAAAAAGATCGCGATATGGCGATGTCTTTCTGGCGAGTTCTGGAAGGCACCGGACGCTTCGGGAGTCCAGATGGTGAAATTGCGTTGGACGACGTGACGGAGACGCGACGTTCGGTCAGTGGACGGATGTGAATGCGCAGCTGTGTTTCTTTGGGGTTCTGTTGGCGAGAAGCCAAGATGATGAGGAGAGAGAAGCAGAAAAGGGAAGGAAAAAGAGAAAATTCACAGGGTTGGGTGGGTTTGTCTTATTATGTATGCGTACGTGACGAGATGGGAAGGGGGCTCGCTGTGGTTTGGGCCTGTCCGCACAGAGAGAGAAGGTACGAAGAAGAGGACCCGTATTATTGTTAGGGGGTGTGCTGGTGTGGTGGAGGTTTGTTCAGGTGGTTGGGAACGGCGGAAAGGGGCGTGGCAAAGGAGACAGGGGTTTGCTAGAACACGTTAAAACAGGGATGCTAGCAGATGGAGGTACTTGGGTACTTTGTTGTTTTTGGGTGCCGCGTCGTGTGTGCCCCGAGGTAGGGGGTGTGTGTCTAGCACAGAAGTATCTTTTGGGGCAGGAGACAAGACGGTCACTCTTGCGCTGAGGGCAGGATTATGAGTCGCTCCTGCTCACGGTTGTTCCGTGCCTTCTTCTCTGGGCTTCGCTGCGTTTGCTTCTTCTGCCTCTTTCCTTCCTCGAGATTAGTCACACCTTGCGACTTTGGCAGCCACGCGAAAAGAAGGCACTATTCGCGGGTTTGTCCTTCAGTCCGGTCCTTTGTCTTGTTGTTTATTGGCTACTCTTGGTTGCCATTGGCTGGCGTGGTCTCCGTTTTCGACCGTTTTCTCGTAGGTCCCGTTTGCTCTCCTGGCTGGTCGCTTTTGCGCAACCTGTCACAGCGTGCGACGTGCCTTCTATTCGTTCTTTCGCCTTCCAGTGCATGCGCTTCAGCTTGCTAATGCTGCCACGCACAGCTGGCTTGGTGCGGAAGGTGCGAGAGGCAGCCAGTGCAAACGAAGCAGTCGCGACGGATAATTGCGACCGAGGACTTGGATGCCCTCGCAAATTCTCGACTCTCTCTTTGGACTGCCTTTTTCTCGCCTCTTACTTTTCTCGTTTGTTGTCTTTCTTTCTTCGTGCTCTTCGAACCCTCTTTCTGGTATTGACAGTGGGTCGATTGGATGGAGTCTTCGAGTCGCTGGAAAAAAAGGCAAATATCCGCAGGACGCCCACCCCGGCTCACGATATGGGGCTGTAGAATCAGGGCAAAGCAGGGCACAGCAGGGCACCAGGGCACTTGAAATGCAGCTCGTACCCTTTTTTGCTTATGCGACTGGGATGTGTCGATCGGATTCCTTGGTGATGGAGTTGATGGAGTCGGATGGAGACGATGGAGACCCTGAATATGGAGGACAGTGATAGAGGTGACGCTTGGGTCT
This sequence comes from Sporothrix schenckii 1099-18, assembly GCF_000961545.1. Lineage (NCBI taxonomy): Eukaryota > Fungi > Ascomycota > Sordariomycetes > Ophiostomatales > Ophiostomataceae > Sporothrix > Sporothrix schenckii. The sequence goes on from NW_015971144.1 coordinate 763,210, forward strand.
GCTGTTGCGTGCAACTGCCAATTTACCAAATCCCAGTCTAAGCGAGATTGGGTTGAGTTCCCTCCCGAGGTTTGTTCGTTGGAAAACAAGGCACTCGAAAGCGAAGGAGCATGCAGACGCGAGAAATGGGTCTGGTCCTGCTTTCTGTTGTCGCTGTTTGTTCCCCTTGTTTACGTCGTAGTTCTCTTCTGCGTCCTTCTGGGCGCACAACCGCTCCGTGCCTTCGGTGATGGCCGGTTTCGGGTGACGGCGATCACAGCCGTTTCGTGCCTCCTGAAAGATATTGAACAGAGGAGATGGCTGCCTGCTTTGTTTTGCAGCCGGTCGTGCCTTGGCCGGTTTGCCGTTGACGTTGGCGCAGCCGTTGGGTTGGGCGTGCTTACGTTGGGTAAGACGAGGCTTTGGCAAAATGCGCAATCCATGCAGAGAAACGAGGCGCCATCGACGTGTTTATATAGGCCTGGCTTGCAACGGAACATTAGGCCGCGATGGTGACGAGGCCGCGATGGCGAGAAGCAGGTTTGGAAGGCATCTCGGAGTGTCACAAAATCCGACATGCCTATCAAGCAACCAGGTCCCGGATGAGTGACCTGGCGAGTGAAGCATAGGAAGCAAACGTGAAGATAAGATACCGTCCTAGAAACAAGAGACGTGAACGGGCCTATCCTCGCAAAAGCATCGCCGAGGCTGCTGCAGTGCTGACGTCGTCTCTTGCATTCTTGGGACGATTTAGGGCCCTGCAGGAGGAACCCGTGCGAATCCGTGCATCCCCCTTCTGTTCTGTCGCCACAAGTTAACCGTTTGTGGCCACTTGCCTTCCCAAGATGCGACGCTTTAGCAGGCACCCGTCATGGCAGCGGCAAAACGCCAAATGCCAGACACCGACATAGTGGTGCCCCGGGCTTCCGAGCAGGTGGCTGACGCGGATCTGTGTGATGCGATTCGCTCCTTCCCGTTCCAGACAGGACTCCGGACGAAACAGAATACACACCACAGTTGCGGAAGGCACGCTCACATAAAGTGACACAGGCGATACTCTCTCACTCTATCACTCTGTATTACCCTATATCCGTACGACGAAGTACTTACTCTTTTTCATTCATCCACCATACCCATCCTGCAGTGCTCACTTTTTCGCCTCCCTTCCCGCTCGTTCCGTCGGTGGTGCGCGGGCACCATTTTTAGTGTGGCACTTGCGGACACTTACATGCCCTGATGCCGTTTCGCGCAGTTCGCTTTCTCGTTCTCATATTTGTACACAGTAGTCGTCCCCAGCCACGCTATTTTGTGACGACAATTGCCTGTCTCGGGTGGATCGAGATGTTGCTGTTCAATCCCATCCCTTGTCCGTGAAGAAACGCACGCACATGACCATGACGCACATTCCCAGTGGAGGCCGGGAAACCGAGGGGGGAGAGTTGGGGGACAGACTGGGGAGGGAAGGCCTGGACCAGCACAGGCCTGGGCCCAGCAAGGACCAACGGCGTGTGACCGCTGGACCAGTGGAGCTCCAGAGCCAATGATAACGTGAACCACTACAGTGTGGTAACCAGCATGAAGCCTCGCCAAAAAGTGACAAGCAGTGAGAGTGGCCTGAGCGACCTTACTGCTTCGTAGGGGACCTTACTGCTTCGTAGGGACGGGGGAAATAGTGTGCGGCGTAACCCCGTCGTCCCTCCGTATTACTCCGTAATACATGAGAGACCAATTCCCAACATTTGTCACCTTTGTGAACGTACGTTAATTTCGGTATCAACAGTACCAAAAGCGATTACATTTGACGAGAAACATAAAGCGGAATGAGGACATGGCCTCGATGACTCATGGGCAAGTTGTCTCGCGGTTAATGACTTCGTTGATGTTGACAATGAACTGAAGGAGGCTGCGCACGGAGAAATAAAAAATAAAATAAAATAGAGGATCCGTCCATGATGAACTTTGATGAGCTCGACGTCATAGCCCTTATGCATTGTTGCTTCCTCTTTCTCTCGTCATTCTTTGGTAGCAGTGCCCCATGTAGCGACGCTCGCTCATGCAGTTGCAAGGATCCGAATGAGGGCATGAATGCCACGAGGGGGGACCATCTAGGCGATTCGAGGAAAGAAAGACAAAAAGTGCACAAATCTGCATGGTTGGGGTGGCAGGGTGGTTCGCTAAACCCGGTGGAGGCGTTCGGGACGGTGCCTTCAAATGCAAACACGAAAGGCCACGATTTTGGTCGATTTGCGCTAAAAAGCGGAGAGCAGATGGGAAAGGATGGCTCCCGGGTGGGTAGCTGCAGCCAAAAAGGTCACGGCACGAGGGCACTAACGCACTCTGCAGGAGGGAGAGACGCCAAAACAGGAAAACTGAGGCATGGAGTGGGAAGGCTGGAAGGCTGGGAAGGTTCCTTGTAGGTCTCTGGTGCTTTGTCTGGGGTACAAACCTGCAAGACAATCTCGTTCCATCCAGTCTCCATCTCGTCCCATCTCGTCCCATCGTGGTGTGTTCTCGCCCTCCAATCAATTTACTCGAGATGAAAATCGGTTCCGTGTTCCGCACCAGCCTTTCTTCACCCTTCCACTTCAAGTTCACTTTACCCGGCCAAGAGGAAGGCGAGCAAGGCCAGGCGAGATTGACGATACGTAGTAAGTACTCGAAAGTACAGCAAATGTACTCTGTATAGGTTCTAGACAGGCACAAGTCGCGTGAGTTGGTTCACAATATGTTGTGGTCACGAACGCCTCCTCTGGCGGCACGGTGATATGGAACTGTCTCTCCGACTAGAAAACGGCAGGTGAATAAAGAAGAGAAGCGAGAGAGCAAGCGAACGCACTGCCCAAAAAGTGACACGCACAATTTTTTTTAATGTTTTTTTTTTTTAAAAAAAAATAAGAGGTAGTTTCTCTCCGTCAAATAATTTAAAGGGTTACTAATTGTCTTTACTATTTTGAATCCCGGATCGTATATTTTTTTAAAGCAATTTAAGAAAGAATATCTTTCGCTTCAAGAGGAAAACACTGAGCCGTTTTGGTCTTTTATCCTCCCTTTTCATCTCATATTCACAATCGTACTTGGCCGTGTAAGTTTGCATATTCCGCAGCCACCATCAACGGATCGAGGCAAGAGTGACTTGCATATGTGCTGTGCCTCATGTGTGCACTCTTGTTTACCAGGTAAACGACGAACAAAGACTGCTGCCTGCACGTCGAAATGAGCCACCCTCTCGACTCCCAGTTTATCTCCCCTTTGCCGTCATTTAATCGCAATGTCTACCTCTTGGCCCGTGTCTTGTGTACAACCTTGTCTCCGAATTAATATAAACTCCGAGCCAGGTGAGCAAATACAGGCAAGTGAAGGGCATGCGACAGCGGCAAGGCAAACGGCAATTAAATTAGACAAGAATAAAAAACACACAAAAAACACAGAGAGATAGTCTGTTGGCCGCTTTTGGACATCTAGATTTGCTGCCACTCATTGAACCGAACATGCCCGTTCCATGGACACGTTGGTCCCAGTATCTCGAATGGTTACTACGTTTCGACAAAAAAAAGGCCAATGATGCATGCTTACCTCTTTGTACATGAGACAAGGCAGAAGACGAAAGACAAAATACATGGGCAGCGGTGATGGCGATGCTACAAACAGCGGTCGGGCGAATGACGGTGCGACGGAGCACAAAGCAAAACAGAGACTATTAATATGGGACAGGATGGCTCGGTTCTTCTGAAAAACAAGAACAATATACGGCGATGAGCCATCCTCGGCTCCATGCCGTGAGTGCGCGTATAAAAGAAGGTTCCAAAGAAAGTGCTCGTTAGGACGGGATCGCTGGGTAAAGAGAGGCGCAGTGAAAAAAGAGAATGATAACGGGCCAACGTCGACTCTACTGACTCGGAGGAGTATTATTTGCCAAATCCCCAATCAATTTGCATGCTTGCGTTTTCTTCACTTGAGCCCCTGCCTTCTGCTTCTCGCAACAAAATGGGGTTGGATGCATCGTCGTACAACGCAGTACGTCGTACACCGAGGCAACATGTATCTTGCACGAACAACGCCGTGGCAAAGGACTGTTTCAGTGAGAACGAGAATACGACGACCCTCGGTACACGAGCGAGACACGAGCGAGACACGCAGGCGCCACAAGGAGAGCGTAGCACAAGATGGCGTACGACATACGTCCGACAGTGGCACGGGAAGACAGACGGTGAGTAAGACCAGCTGCATTGTGTCCCTTGTTGCGTCTTTTTGTAGTAAAGCCCCAAGCCTCCTCTGCGCTGCCTTGTGTTCTGCCAATCCTTTTGTTGCAATGCAAGAGCCCTTGTACACTGGACGGGAGATTGAAAAGCAAACGAAAAAAAAAAATTCAAAAATGAAAAATTCAGAACGGCCGGAGTACCAAAATTTGGTTCAACCAACGGGCAGCTTTCCATTTCCCGTGTAAACATGTAATTCCGACGTACGAAGTATGTTCCCGCCACAGAGAATGCAAAGAGAAGACGGTCAAATAACAGTTGAAGATCATCCAAGAGGCATCCGACACTCGCCCATCCCTTGACTCAGTTGCCTCCAAACGTCCTTTTCAGCCCGCCTGGTCCTGGAGACGCCGCTTCGTAAACCTCGTGGAAAAACAGCGCCTTTGGCGTTTTCTAGAGGTGTGTAGAATTGGCCCCCGTTTTGTTGTTTACTCCTACTTTGTTTTCTCGTCTTTCTTTGCCCTGCTTTGGCGGCCCCGTCCCGTCTTCCGCGTCCCGTAGTCTGACAGTCCGTCGCTTTTTCGATGCACTAATTTTGTGGGCCGGGCTCACCGAATTTGGACGCAATTACAGAGTACTGAATATTGCCCGTCGTACGATGTACTTGGACGGTCTAAAATCTCGCAAATGGCATCCGTTTTGATCTCCGTTTTCAATTTTCTTCGTACGACTTGTCCTGTCACCTCCCATTCCTCATTTCCTGGCATGCGGTGTGTCTCTGACTAGATCGACGCGCACCCAAAGTGTCGGTGAGTCTCAAAAGATGCCAGTCAGGCCGTGTCAAGCACGGGCAAGACGATCCGTATAGGTTTTGTAAAGAAAGAAGAGGGAAGAAGAGACAAGTGGGAAAGAGAGAGGACGGGCCAGATGCCGGCGCGGCGCAGAAGACAAACAATCACGGCAAGGGAAAAGTATCTTGACCGAAGGGGTGTGTAACTTTGCACAAACAGTATTTGTGCCCCCTATTTTCTTATTTCTTTTTTTCCTGGCTTCCTTCTTCTTTCCTGCTTTGTCGATGAGAGTGTCCACACCTTCAACTTTCCCCCTAAACTAGCGCCCATAGTGGAGCTGCACCAAATATCGGGCGAAATTTTGGGAAATGGAAAAGGAATGGAACAAGCGGGACCCTCGGATCCCAGACGAGCCAGAGCAGCGGCCTGGCAGGGATGTTACGAGGGAGGGAACAGCAGAAGAGTGAAGAGGCAAGAGAAGAAAAAAAGAGGGAAGAACTGGTAGAACAGGAAAGAGTCATACATAATACCTCGTCGTTGTGATTTGAATAGTCGTTTAGGTCTCCTTCCATTCGAAAGCGCAAGATACAATAGAGAAGAGAGAGCGACATGGAAAGAAAACGATAACAAATGCCAGGAACTCAAAATAATACCAAGGAGCGGAATTGCGCCGAGAAAGTGCCCCATCTCTCCCTTCCACCGAAAAGGAACGCGGTACGAGATATTCGTACAGGTATGAGTGCTGCGTTCACAGCATACAAACGTACGTAGCAGACGTGTGATCCTTTACTTGGTAACAGTCACCGGCCGTCAAAAAGTAAACATGCCACGGGCTTCCCAACAAACTTGCTTCCCCTGTCTTGTTTTTGTCGTTCGGCAAAATAAAAAGAAACTCCGCGCAGACTATTGTCCAGGATCCTTGCGGGCAACAGAGTGCAGCTTGGCCTGGGCCCTGGCTACTATTGATATTACTCGTGTGCACGTACCAAGGCACAAAAATACGGAAAAGGTGTAGAAAAGAGGACAAGCAAACGAGAACAGAACAGAAAAAAAAGACGAGGGACTTTAAGACGTAAACAACGGGGGTTTGGCTATTATTCAGCCGAGCCGAGTGAATCATAGCCGTCGCTTCCTGCCTCACTTGCCCTACTCAAACGTTTCCAACCTTTCTGTTGTCGTTCACCGATTTTTTGATTTTTTTTGCCCTCGTTGTACGACGTACATCATCTCGTCTCTGCTGAATGCTCTAGCGGTGTGAAGACGGCATTTCCTGCTGTCCATTTGCTTTTGCCTCCTTTTTCCATTGTCTCGTCTTATTCGGGACCCTTGCCCTACCAAGGTCGAATCCCAAACAGAAAATTTTGCCACAATTCTCCCACCCCCTTTTCCATCACACCCCTGCCAAACACCCACAAACTCTCTCGGTTGGTCCCTTTCAGTTTTCATCTTTTTAACCAAAAGACATTTTCTGCTTCTTTTCATCCGGTCTCCTATCCCGTTCTCTCGCTTCCGTCTTCTTATTTCAACACGGTATACAATGTAGCCTACAATCTTGTCTCATAACAAGAGGGCGTCGTGGAATAGGGGCTAGGAAAACTGCGAGGCTGCTGGGGATTTCTCAACTAATTTTTCCGTCCCTATTGTTCTCTTCTTCTGACTCACAGGTCAAAAAAAAAAAAAGCCCTGCCAAATGTACTGGCTCGACGACGTATAATTGTCGTTTGCGAAGAGCCAGAGAATTCTTTCCTGCAAGTGGTCGTGTCGTTGGTCACTGGCGTCCTGCGTTGCGGTCCAATCTACTCCGTTGTACGGAGTACGTCGTATGCCATGCGTCTGCGCGAGCAAAGGACACGGAAAAGACGAGGTTTCGCTGCTGCTCACCGCGTTGCCTGCACGCTTGACAAACACAAAACACGGTCCGCTCCCCGATTGGGTAGCCATACATGAACATCATAAGTTTGACAGCAAAACTTATGAGTTGTGACGAGAGGCCACCACCCACACTTCTTGTTTCTCGATTTCTCGACTGCTATTTTCTCCTCTAAACATCTTTATGCATGCTGTAAACTACACCCTGTCGCGCCCAGGCAGCTGCAGACAGTGCACTTCTCTGCCCTTCCTACGCTAATCCGTACCTGGCAATTTTATATGCCGAGATCAATATCCCTGTCGCGTCTTTTTTTGTCTGTTTATGCGGCGTTGGCGCCTTTTGCTCTCTCCGTCTCCTATTGCCTTTTAACGAGACATGTGATTGTTCTACAAGATTTTGTTCACGAAGAACGAGATAGAAGAATGGGTCTCAGTGGGAAGAAGAAGGAGGAAGAGGAGGACGATGAGAAGTCGGTATGATGAATAATTCAAACAAGAAATTTAACGTGTCGACAGAGCGTTGTATTGCAGCAGAAGAGACAACTGGCGGATGGCCGTTTCCTACCCCTGCAAAAGACACCCGTCCCAGAAGACGTAAGATGGGCAGGAAGAGGATTACAGCATACAGTTAAAGGATACCACTCGGACATACACATAAGATACATCGTTCGTATATCGTAAAGCCCCAGGCGGGACGACAGCAAGGCCGAATGCACAAACACAAAGGCCCGCAGCCCACCGAAGGGGCTTTGTTGTTTGTTGTCATTCAACCCTACGACGTAGAAGACCATTCTACTCCACCGTTGAGCTCATCGTGCAGGCGAGCACACGAGCAGTATTTTCCTAGCGTGATGCAAGTCGCTGCAACGATGATGCCAAATACCAATGGGCGGTGCCCACACCCACCCACACAACAAGAGACACATGCGAGCGAAACAAATCAGCCCAGCGTTTTCTGCATGCAAGAGCAGCGCCGACATGCACACGCCCCTGCGATTTGCTTGACCTTGGGCTGAATTATTTCCTACGGTGTCGGTTGGTACTGCATGCAGAAAAGGTCGACCGTTGTCGGTTGTTGCTGTTGCTGTTGCTGTTGTATTTGGTGTCTTTTCTTCTCTCGCCGCTTCCAAAAATGGAGACTATGGAGGGGCAGTCGTCACTTTGACATCGACAGTGGCCATGTTTGGTGGTTCCCTCTTCCATCGATCTCACTTGGTGTGGCCTTGCATGGCCTGGCCGGGTCTGGGCTGGACTGACCCGGCCGGTGGCCGCCCTGGCCATGCCGCGATGGCCCTTTGGTTGGGTCACAACAAAACACGATTTTCTGGCCAACCGACAAGACCTAGGCCCGGAATCAACAAGACGGCCAGCCGGTGGAGGCCAGGTCGAATTGGCCGGCTGCTCGGCGTAAACACATGAAAGTACAATGCTTTTGTTTGACTCCAAACTGGCACGCCCCTTGCTGCGAAGGCCTCCATGTTAGCATGATCAACATACCTCTTGCATGGTCTCCGTCGCCCCGTAGCCTTCACCGACACTTTAGATATTCTGTCCGCTTTGCTGTGAACCAATCGAGCCTCAGGGCTTGTCGGCGTCCGACAACCGGGAGGGGTAGCTAACCAGACACAATGTATCATTGCCCCTCTTCCCTCGTGTCGTTCTTCCTTGTACTGTTATTTTGACTTCCAAGTTTTCGCATTTATCGTCGTTTGCCGATTCTATCTGCATCATGCGTTGTCCAACGAACTACGACCGGACACAGGCCAAGGGACCGGTCGTATGCTCCGAGATGCTGATTGTAGACCGGATAGAACATCCGGCAAATCTCCTATTGTCGGAATAGCAGAGACTCTTGTATCCACGTTGGGCGTAAACAGGTACCAGTAACCTCAGCACGATTGCTTGTTGCTATATATCGTTATCAACGTTTTCAGACGGAACAGAAATGACACTATCAGCGAGGAAGATTTACAAGTACAGGCAAATCAAAAGACGTGAAGTGCGAGGAGCACAATATCGTTGGCAAAAGACAACACGCTCGATGTGACGTTTGACGATTCTTCATTTGACTTGCTTCACTATCACTGCCAATATCACTGCCATGACAGCATCGGCGCACGACGCCTTGTGTTTGCTTGTTTACTTAATCGACATCTTATGCCATTCTTATTTAATATGTCCTGATATGGACGCCGGTTTTCTTTTGTGATTGCTCTTTGCGTACCATAAAGTTGTGGTCATCAAGGTGAACGGCTCCCTGCATGATGGTATATAGCTTACAACGCATATGATGCATAGGGACCGTGACCCTGTCCTATTTTCTCGGATGAACATCCATTCCTGCCAGTACTGTTTCTGTGTTTCAGCTCCCCATGAGTCACATAGCACCACATCAGTTGGCACCTTATCAGTTGGCATCTTGATCCCATCGCCGTACATGGCATGGCAGGAGAAAACCCACATCAATTCCCCCGAAAGCTACAATGTTAACACTTGATACTACCGCATCTGCATGCTGCATTGTCCTCAGTTTGGTCGAGTCCACTGATACATGTGCCGTCTGCATCAAGGTTTGCAGCTTGCCACATCAGCAATGCCCCTCTCGTTCCATGATACTACGTTTTTCACTGTCGAGATCACCCCGCCGTGGGTCTCTGTCACGGACTCAAAGGCTACAGATGCTCCGGCATCGGGATCCTGGTGATAAGGAACGATCCATAGTTGACACTCCCGAAGCCCAATATGTCCACTTCGGATGAACAGAACTACATGTCCGTTCATTCCATGTGCTGTCCCGTCTATCCCTACAAAAGGGCGAGGTAGAGCGACGGTAAAGTCTGGAACTGACGGGTCATCAGGCACAAGAATGATGCGTTCTAGCTGAATAGGCAAGAAGAAAGGTCAAAAGACAGATGGATCAGGGCCAAATCGAGTTGCCTGGTTGGGTTTCAGTGAAGAGTGTGGCTTGGCTGTCTTTGTTAAGTCCAGCACAGCCCTGATGGAGAACACGTATATGTACATACTTCCAGAGTATTTCTGACGTTCTCTTCTAAGATTTTCTGTTACCCGTTGTCCCCTTGGAAACGCGATTCCAGCGACTGAAGAAGGGGTGTGACTCGACTTACACGGCCGTTTAAGGTTTCCAGGCCGTTGGGTCGTGGCTGTGTGTCCCCACGTGATCGTTGGGCTGCAACAACGTCTCTCATCTGATGGCGTGTCCGTTCCGATTAACTTTCCGGCCACTCTTGCCAACCAGAGAGCGCAACGTCTTGTGAGGCTGCATGATTTTATTTTTGGGGGTTTCCTTCACCTCAGGAAATGACTACCGCGTCTTCCACAGTCCTTCTGTGGGCTTCCATAAACAAGTGCCTTGTTCGTTTTTATTTCCGATTTTGTTGACAAATCGTGCGCCGTGCATCGATTTTTGCGCTTGACCGACAGTTTTATTTGTTTGCCTGAATTTGCACTGCCCGTTTTTGTAGTCACTACTTTCCCACTTTTCTCTCATTTTATATTCTCAAAATGGTACATTCAAAATTATATTTCATTATTTTTCGTCCAAATTACGGTGTACACACCCCCTCTGGTCACAAGTACCTCTTTCTTCACTGTGTGATTGGGCCGCAAAGGAACCACTGATGAATCGAAAAGCTGACGATGATGCCTGGCGTTGGCTCTCAGTCTGGAAAGGGGGGTTAAATAAGAAGTGAAATACGGAGTACGACATACAATGGTCGTAAATGTGATTTGATGCTATTCGACTTTCTCTTTTAGTTTAATTCACACATCGGCCTCTCTGTTGCCCTTCTGCTTCGCGGTTATTATGCCACTATTTGCACTCGCCTGTCGTTTGTCTCCCCCTAAAGAGTGAGTCATTCGCCACTCCTTCGCTTCATTCTGGTGAGTATTTTGGTTGGTTTTCCCGTTCCTGTTCCAAGTTGCGCTCCTATTTTCTTGAAGAAAGAGGTCGACCCAAGATTTGCACTAACACGAATAACGCCTTTCGCTCCGTTCCGTAGTGGACGAGCTATTTACAAGTCGAATTTGCCACCCCCTTCTTCGCATCCGCCCTTCCCCTTTTCCATCACTGGCCTGTAGATATATTTTGTCATGCGCAAAGTAAAAAGGAGGCAGAAATTCACAGTGGTAAGCCAATAATTCAGACCGTGATGAAAATTGCCGTCCGCCTATTATAACCACAGCGGCGTGAAGTTGCCCACCGTTGGTTCCAGTAAATGTTCACGGTCGTGTAGGCGCACTTGGGTTGGAAGGATGTCGTCCAGTCTTTCGCGTAGGCAGCCGTCTCACGCGTGAGACGACGAGTGGGAGAGTGGCTTGGTTTGCCAGTTGCAACAGAACCTAGGCCGGCCGTTGGTTGTCGTCGTCCCAGTAGCGCGGGTCCTGTGCCTCGTCGCAGACAGCCAAAAATGACACTGATGGCCAGTACGAGGCTGAAAACCAGTGTCTGGCCATCGATTGGACCGTGATGACAGCCCTCTAAAGGGTTACAACAGGGCTGCCTTTTGTTTTCATCTTCGCACTAAGCATGACACAGCGCATTTAGTATAGCATGTGATTTCTTTTCATAGCGCACTCTGCCTTCGTATGTGTTTATTTTCTTTCTTGATCTAATGTCGTTCCTGAGCCTTGCTTCGCCAGGCGTTGCTTGCTCACGACACTACTCTTAACTTCACTAACAAGCTCACCATTTCCCTAGAAAACGCGGGTTGTATCTTTACATCAAAAGTACTTCACGGCCATTAAAACGCCTCACGATATATTTTGTACACCCCTCATGAGTGTCATAAATTGATGTACCTCTCGTTTCGCACCGAAAAGCATGGAAAGTTGGACAGAAACGCAGCAGAACTCGGTCACATGCCTCTCCTACTAAGCGATAAGGTGTTAGAATAAGCCTCAGAGTTTCACGAATGAGGCTGACTATGTGCTTGAGCGTTGAATAGGATAAAGTAATAGGTCGCTCTTGTTTCTATTTATTGATTCGGCGACGGCCATGGGAAGTAAATGACAGAACTGTGACTCTTTCTATGACTAATGGTGATATGAAATACTGTTCCTGACTGTCATCGAGATCTCCATAACAAGTTGGCCTCATTTTGCATTTTGTTTTAATTCCAATATGAATTTCTACAATAAGACGAAAAAGGTTGTACATCTGGTTCGTCGATAACGAGGAGGTAACGGAACAAATATGGAGAAATAGAAGAGAAGCGGACAACCAGAACAAAAAAAAAAAACACACATGAGGCGCACTCAAGGCGCAAGGCAAAAGTTGTGACAGCACATGCAGTTTCTCTGTGCCATGTTGTCCTCGTGATCAACCATGTGCCTGGCTGTGTGACCAGGCCTGAACCAATCGCTAGTGTTATTGATGCTGCTCTGTTGGCTTCCTGTTTTGGACAATCGGCCCAGAGAGTGGAACTCGTGTTGTGCAGATTACTGTGCGTTTTGTTAGGGCAGGAGCGAACGAACAAGGCTGGCGACGACAACACATTAGGAAGGATCCATAGCAAGACACGAAACGGAAGGCAGGAGGAAGCGAGCGAGACGCAAAAGCGCACTGTCCATTGCTGTCACTTACTCATCCCCTTCCGCCATGGACGAACGCGCCCGCATCCCCGTGACGCTGCCACGCGCACACCCCACGAAACCATTCTGGCAGGACCCGCCCGATGCCGATGTGGCCGACCTGCGCTCCACGCCGGAGCTGCTTGCGGCTGCCGACATCGTGATTGTCGGCAGCGGCATCACGGGTGCGTCGATTGCATACCACCTGCAACTGCAGCAGCGGCAGCAGGCGTCGTCAAAAACAGCGTCGGTGCTGATGCTCGAAGCCCGTCAGGCCTGCTCAGGCGCGACTGGCCGCAACGGCGGGCACACCAAGGCGGCGTCGTACCGGTCGTTTCGGGACCACGCGGCGGCGCTGGGCGTGGAGGCGGCAGTGCAGATTGCGCGGCTGGAGCTGGCTGCGATCCAGGGCGTGCACCGGCTGGCGGGGACGCTCCCACGCGGAGACGAGCCGAGCGAGGACGCAGTCGAGTGCGACTCCCATCCCTGCGATACGCTCGATGTCGTGTACGACCCGACAGAGTGGGCCCAGGCCCAAGAGGCGGTGGCGGCGATGCAAGCGGCGATGCCGGCGGGCGACCCGGCGGCGGCGTACACGCTGTACAGCCGCGACGAGGCATTGGCGCAGTTCCCGTGCAGCGACCATGTGGATGCAGCGACGGGCGCGGTGACACTCATCTGCGGAGTGGTGCGGTACCCAGCCGGCAGCGTGTCGGCGTACCGGTTCACGGTGGGCATTGTGAAGCGGTGCCTCGCCAAGGGGCTCAACTTGCAGACGAACACGCCGGTGGTGAAGATCGAGAAGCACCGAGACGGCTGGACCGTCGTGACGGACCGCGGTGCCGTCTCGGCCCGCCATGTCGTGCTGGCTACCAACGGCTACACGGCACACCTCGTGCCGGCGCTGCAGGGGGTCGTGGTGCCGCTGCGCGGACAGATCACGATGCACCGGCCGGGCAGCAAGATGCCGGGAGGTGGCGCCGGCGGTGACACAAGAGACAAAACAGACAAAACGGCCTTGGAGACCACGTACAGTTTCATCTATGACCAAGGCTACGAGTACATGGTCGCGCGGCCGCCCGGGTCAACGTGTGCCGGCGACATTGTGATGGGCGGTGGGCTCAAGTTTGCCGACACCACCAAAGTGGGCGGTGCTGGCACGGGCGGCCTTTGTGAATATGGCTCGACAGACGACACGACGCTCAACCCGACGGTGTCGGCGTACCTGCGGGAGACGCCGATCCGGTACTTTGGCCAGGGTTGGGGGGGAGATCATCCAGATGGGCGTGTGCGGGCGGAGTGGACGGGGATCATGGGCTACACACCAGACGGGTACCCCTTGGTGGGTGAGATGCCGTCGCCCGTGTCGGCAGGGGCGGACAACAGCGGCCTCTGGCTGTGCTGTGCGTTCCAGGGCCACGGCATGGCCTACTCGTGGCCATGCGGACAGGCACTCGCGGCCATGATCCAATCCGCGGAGGTGGACGACGAGGCAAAGCTACAAGAGGAGGATGCCGCCTTACGACAGTGGTTCCCCGACTGCTTCCGTGTGACAGAGGCGCGTCTGAACCTGCGGTTTGCAGGACGGTTGCATTAGTCGGGCAGAAGGGTGGGAATGATGGAGGAAGCAGTGACTACGATCTACCGGCACATCTTTGGCACAATGCAGATTGCTGTTGAACGGCATCGGACCGTCTCCCATCCCAGGAAACGTAGCAGCACACGAGCACACACATAGAAACGCTGCAAATGGTCTCGTTCGCCTTCTTGCTACGCAACCGTAGCCTGAGTCGTGCCTTTCCTTTCGCTCGGATTAGATTTGCCGTTGTGACCACGGTATCCTCTTCTGCAGGACGAATATTGCGCACATGGACCCTTTCGCACAAGTTGGCACCGGCACTGGTACCGGCACTGGCACCGATCTGGATACACTCCAAGTGTTGCCCTCTTACCACTCCCTTCGCTTGTACAACAGAAAACCTGCTCGTCCGACGTCACTCTCAGAAGCCACCCTGGCCTGTCCTGCCGTCTCTTGCATATTGTGTCGGCCGTTGTCTGTCGTCCGCACCTGTCGTTGGTCGTGGCGTACGTTGTGGTGGCGGACGGTTTGGCCCATGGCGGCTTCCTACGAAGCACTTTTTAAACACGCAAGCGAGCACAAAACGTTGTCCGCCTACAAGCAGAAGTGCTTTATGTTCCTTCTCTCTCTCTCTCTGTCACACACACTCTCTTTACAACCCCTCTCTCCTGGCGTCGAGCATACATAGACTCAGAAAGCGTCTCGGGGCTCGCCGCAGACTGCGGGCGTTCGTTCTCCTCCTTTTTTGGACGGGATCTGCCCTTTTTGGCAGGTTAGAAGGGCTTGGGATATATTTAGAAAAATAAACAAGGTGTGCCCGCCCTGGTGTGACCGGCAGCGGCACAGGCTCGCTTCCGGCCGTGAGTTGTTCATAACCCCGTCATAGTTGCCTCGTTTCTCCTGCTTCTGTTTCTGTTCCCAGCCACACTCGTGTGCAGCTGGTTTCCCGATTCAGAAGCTCGTATCCGAGAATCTCGGGACTTTCCAGCTGAGACTATGTGTGTCGTCTTTTGAGCTCTGTTTTTTTATTCTTATTTTCTTTTCATCTATTTTTGCCCTCTCGGCCGTCTCTTTACGACCCTACCTCCGGACCCCGCCTCGCCGTGCATGTCTCGCATGCATTCTCCTTTGGATCCGGGTCATCGTACTGCGTATCAGTACTTTGTCATGCCGACAACGCACGATTCGACAACATAATACAGCAGTATGCCGTGCGGAATTCTTCCCTGTGAAATCCGACAGGGGGGAGCCTTGGGGGCTACAAAATAAAGTGGAAACGGTGCCAGCGGATGGGGACGACATCGTCTCACCGTGCAGACGCACCACGGGAAAAGTCGAGTCGACTCATTGGCAAAACCTGTCGCTTGGGGCGGGATCGCCGCTGGGGTCCCATCTTTCCATCCTCCCATCCTGGCTCGCGCATTAGCGTATGCAGCAGTGTATGAGACTGGGTTCAGTTTTATTGCTCACTCGCACATGATTGTCCGCCCGTCAGTGTTCTGTTCTTCGTCTCGTCTTGCTGTGAGCTCGTTCTCCTCTTCGCCCAGAAAGATGTACCGCCGACGAAAGGTCAGGGTTGCATCGCATTGCATACTCCGCAGCAGGCGACGGTGTATGAAAACAGAAGACAGAGAGCCTTGTTTCGCCCGGCCCAGGCTGTCTAAATGTCGACTCGCCCTGTAGCTGCGATGCATGCTGCAGTTTTGGGAGACGGAGACGTTTGAGTGGTTGTCAAGTAAAGTGGCATTGGTGGTGGGTTGCACGCCCCAATAAGAAACTAATTGCCGCCACCACCTGTGGGCGCAAAATGATCCCAAAATGAGGGACGACTGCGTTTCAGTCACGACCTCGTTTACCCCATGCACGTTTTTTTTTGTTCGGCTTCCCGTTCTCGGTGTTCTCCTCATATTTTTGGCCCCCAACTTTTTCCTGGCCCTGTCATACCAGCCGCGGACAGCGGATCCGCAGAGCCTGCATCATCCAGGACTGGCTTGACTGGATAGAATGTCAGGACCGAGGCCTGTGCTCCTCGTGTACTTTCCTCTCCTCCAGTCGTTTTGTTTCTCACTTTGCCCATGCACCATCTCTGTTTTGTCGTTCGGTGCCGACCACTGTTTCGGGTTCACCCACTCTGTCGGGATCTGGGCCCATTTTGTTCAGGATCCTTTGTGACTTTGTAACGTTGAGTTGCTCGGACCCTACTCGCATCTTTTACAGACATTTTGTCAAACTTTTTTTCAAAAAGGAAACCAAAACGAACATCTGGCTTGGGAATTTTGCCGCTCAAAGTTCATTGCTTCCAAACTCTGTCTCGATTATAGTCTCGACAGCCGATGTTGTACCCCGTATTATGTCCAACAACTCCTGTTTGTGGGCAACAACGACCCAGCAGTCTGGGGCCTCTATTCCAGACGGATCCATTGCGATGCTTCCTGTTGTCCAGTCTCTTTATCGCTTTTTGCCCCATTTTTAGCATATTTGTCACCGCTTTTTCCTTCTTTCGTCAGTCTGTGTTTCCTTTCCTTTTTCTTGCCCTGAGACTCAACGTCCTACCGAGTACTGTTTCTGACTCGTCCTTTCTTCGGCCGTTTGCCCCCAGCGATGCAAGAGACAGTAATTATCCCAACGCAAGATGCACAACCCGCTGTGGATCATATTTGCGTTGGCCCCTCCATCCTCCTCCACCTTTGCCATCCGCGGCCCCCTCTTCTGTCACTCACTTCCTCATTCGGCCCGCCGTCCTTTTGTTTATGAAGTGAGTCTCTTCGCTCCCTGGTTCCTTCATTTTCCAGTGCCGCCTCTACCTGTCCCGTGCTGCGGGCCAAGTCCTTGAGGAACAAGGAGTTGAAAAGGAAACATGAAAGGGGCAGGGCAGAGACCTCCGTTCTTGTACAATGTACTCTGTAAATTGAGCAGGAGACACTGAAGAATTGCAAATTGCTCGCTTTGTTTTGTGGCTCTTGATTTGGGTCATCGTCATTTCCATACATGTTTCTCCTGTACGACCGCATCTATTCCCAACTGAGTCCCTGCCTCCTCTTGCATGACAAGTTGGGTACACAAGTCGGACTGCCACAGACACGACACGCGAGAAACAGTACGATGCAAAAATGAGGCTGTTGTGGACGCCTCGTGGACCCAATCTGTCGGGACAGCACATCAAACATGGCCCTAGTTGTCGGTATGGATCCGCTCTTGGTTGTTTCCATCACTCTTTCTCTTTTCCTTGCTCTCCTTTAATTTCTTTTCTTTTTTATTTTGTTCGAGACCTTTCTTCTCTCCCCTGTAGCTTGCTTCTCTTCACCGGTCCTCGTCTCCACTCGGTCTGCACGTCTGCAACAGGTCTCATCCGCTCAGCTGGGTCGCCAGCTCGTGCCTTACTGCTTTGTTGCCTGCCTGTTTATCGAGGCGGTCAAGACATGACGTTCTTACCGGGAAAAAAACCCCCAAAAAGGCCCAGACGAATGGAACCAAACTCGGCACTCGAAAAGCATAAACACAAACACAAAACTCCGTAGTACCACCGTCTGTCCCGAGCGTGCCCTTTCTGCATTTGCTGCCCTTACGTCCTCCCCTCCTCTGGAACGCCCCTCCTCTAGACCTCCCCTCCTTCCTCTTTCCCGGGATGATCGACCCTCCATATCCTTCCCCTCGGACATTCAATTCCTCTTTTGATACTAGCTGCGAACCTGCTAGCTGGGACAGACGACCCAAGCGGGACTCCTGCGGGACCCAGGCGGATGGGACCACGGACGAAATTATTTGAAATACGTCGTAAAACGAAACGAAACCCGACTTCTGTGGTAAAAAATCGGCCGGGCTCGAGCAACTGTCTTACGCTCGTCTTTTGCTTTTGCTCCTCTTATTGTCCTCTTACTCTCCTCTTGCTCTCCTCGTCTGGCGCCACATCGGGGCTCCATAAAATCGACTCCTTTCTGCATGAAAAGCAACAGCACGCCAGACTACAGTCGACTAGCTTCCGGCCTATTTCCTCTTTTCCACTCGGGTCGTTTTTGTTTTACACTTTTGTTCTCTAGTGCTCATCCTTCTTGGGCTTTTTTTGGTACTTGGGCGTGGGTCGGTCTGCGGACAATCCCTTGCTGCTGGGTCGCGCCTTCTGTTTTCCATTTCCCGGGTCAGTCCACGGACCCGACCTCTTGGTTCACTCCTTCCTTGTCTTCCCCCTATCTCGGGTCATTCTTTCCTTCTTTGCCGTTTCGTCAGTCCTGGGACCCCCTCTTCCCCTACGTTTTTAAATACATTTGTCGTTCCCAAACCCTCGGGTCCGTCTTCTCCCTCCCTCTCACTCTAGACATCGTCTCCTTCTCCTGTTCTTCATTACTCTTCTTGGCCGTCTTCATCACGTAACCCTTCCTGGACAATGTTCCGTCATTGTACTGTTTTATAGCCGTTCATTGCCCGATCTTTGCCTGTTACATTTATATACCAACAGACGCCAAACTGTCCATCACATACGTGCATATCCAACAGCAGCCGCCAACATATCCCCGAAATCGTGTTTTGCCCTGTTGCCATCGATTCGCCTGCAAATGAAACGACCTTTGTCTCTTTTGTGTGTTCAAGGTCACCATCTAGCTGCACTTCACGCGTTGCAGTAACTGCCACCTTTTGACATACGTCTGTGGTGCCAACAATACACAACTCCCCTGTCGCCTAGAATGGGGTTCTTCTCACCACCATCCTCGAGCAGCAGTCGACATCGTAATCATGGCGGCGGCAGTAGCAGCCACCGGCACCGCTCCGGCGGCGGCCACCCTTCGTCCTCTTCGTCTCGGCACAGCGGCGGCAACAATGGCAGCAGCAGCAATCCTCGAAAGAAGGCGGCGACTGGTGGTGATGGTTCGGCAGCAGACGGAGTCTCGGGCCCGGACCCCACCGGCATGTACACCGGGTACGACCCGACAACCGGCGCGTACTACTACGACTACGCCGACGGTACCGATGCTAGTGGGTACTACGCCGCCGAGGGCAGCAACGCCAATCACGGGTACTATGACCACTACGCCGGAGGCCACCCGTCCGCCACCACAACACCAGAAGAGGATGCGGCCGCGGCGGCCGCCGCCGCCGCCACGGCCGGCGAAGACTACTACACATCCTCCGTCACCAGCGCTGTGGCTGAACACGTCTACGAGGCCGGCCTGCAGTTCCACGGTTTTCAACGGTCACCGCCCACGTCGCCGGCCAACTCCAACGTGGTAGGTCCGTCCGGTGCGAGCAGCCAACGGGGCAGCAAACTGTACGCCTTGCCCAACGACGAGACGGAGAAGAACCGAGACGATATGAAGCATGGCATAGCACTGCTGCTGATGCAGAACCGGCTGTTTTACGCGCCCGTCGATGCCAAGCTCAAATCCGGTGGCATGGTGTACGATCTGGGCACCGGTACAGGCATCTGGGCCATGGATGGTGAGTTTTTTTTTTTTTGGTTGTCTTCGTCTACTTTCTTCCCTCATCGTTCCTGCTCTCTAACAACACAAAACAGTCGCCGAACAGTTCCCCAGCACTGTTGTCCGCGGCATCGACCTCTCGCCCATGCAGCCTGCCTACATCCCGCCCAATGTCAGTTTTACCATTGACGACTTTGAAGACGAGTGGGTCTTGCCGCCCAACACGTTTGACCTGGTGCACATGCGCTTTTCCCTCTGGGCCGTCGACGACCGCGCCGCCCTGCTGCGCCGCGCCTTCCACCACCTCAAACCGGGCGGCTTCGTCGAGTTCCAGGATCTCGTGCCCCTCATGTGCTGCGACGACGGCACCCTGCCGCCCGCCCATGTCGCGCCTAACGCCCTGCGCGACTTTGCGCGGTACGTCGGCATGGGCCTGCGGACGTCCCAACGGCTGGCCGGTGGCGACCTGTTTGACGCGATCACGGCCGACCCGAGCGACCCGCACCTCATGGACATGATCTTGTCACAGGAGCTGGCGGCCGCCGGGTTCACGGGCATCCGCACGGTGCGGCACAAATGCCCGCTCGGCGGCTGGCCAGAGCAGAAGGAGATGCGGCGGTGCGGCCTCCTGCTGCGGCAGGCTATGTTGGAAGGTCTCCGCGGGTGGTCGCACCGGCCTCTGGGCACGACGGCCGACGGGCTGGGGTGGACGCCGACGCAGATCGAGATCTTTTTGGTGGATGTCCGCAAGGCGATCATGGATACATCGGTGCATGCATACTTTCCCATGCACATCACGTACGCACAGAAGCCGATGGTGTAGATGTAGGCGGGTGCGGAAGGAGACGATACGAGATATGCTTGCTACGATATAACGACTTTTAACGAAACATTGGTCATTTTGGTCTTTTTTTTTGTTTTGGACGCACGGCTACTTGGGCATTTCGGTCTTTTGGTCTTTTGGTCTTTTGGTCTTTTGGTTCCGGCTTTGGATCATGGTGCATGCAGTTAACGATAAAATATTCACATACATTGTTGGATGGACACATACAGCTACATGATTCGATGCTTGGTTATATTCTTCCATCCTAAATTATCTATCCTGCTGAAATGTGGCAAAAACTATCCAGTCCTTTTGAGTGAGTTCATTCTATCCAGGGTCCTTATTTTCATTACGATCTTTTCTTCCCCAAACGTATCCATCTACGACCCTCTCGTTACTCCTTCAGCAAGTGACTGTCTGCTGCACCGGCACTCTCTGGCCGCTGCCAGAAGCGCGGAAGCTTGCCCCAGCTGTGTGTAACGTAGTCGCGTTGCAGCACCGTCTCCGCTGCAGACGAGGCCGCATCGTCGCCGCCCTCTGCCTTGGTTGCCGTCAGCGCCCACGACGTCACGCCCAGCATCAGGCATGTCTCGAACATGAAGGCGCAGCTGCCCGCGCCCACTTTGGCCGGCTGCTGCGGCTGCGGCTCGTTGCGCGCCGCCTCGTAGCTGGGACCGTCGGGACCGTGCCCGCTCATCGTGTTGTGCAAGCTGCCGCCGCCGGGCACGAACCCGCCGGTGCCCGCCTTCTTCGCGTCGTAGTTGCCCGCCAGCAGGCCCATGTACTCGCTCATGGTGTTGCGGTGGTACCAGGGCGGCCGGAACGTGTTTTCGCCGACGAGCCAGCGCGGCGGAAAGATGACAAAGTCGGCGACGGCGGTGCCGGCGTGCTCGGAGGGGGCAGTCAGGACGGTGAAGATGGACGGGTCCGGGTGGTCGAAGCTGATGGAGCCAATGACATTGAAGCGGCCCAGATCGTACTTGTACGGATAGTAGAAGCCCTGCCAGGCGACGACGTCAAAGGGCGAGTGCGGCTGGGTAGCGCGGTAGATGCGGCGGTTGACTTTGGCGCGGAGAACATACGCCGGTTCGGCGGCGTGTGCAGCCGCCGGCTCGTCAAAGCACGCCACGGGAACTTGGAAATCACGCGCATTGGCCAGCCCGTTGGACCCAATGGGTCCCAGCTCCGGCAGCTGGAAGTGGCCCTGGTACAGCTCTAGCGCGTACCCGCGGGCCATGCCACCACCGCTGTCGTCCCCGTCGGCCGCCTTGGCGATGTGGACCTGGAACCGCACGCCGCGCGGGATCACGCAGATTTCCAGTGGCCGGACCAGCAGCCAGCCCATCTCTGTGCGGATGTCCAAGACACCCGCCTGCGGCACAATCAGGAGATCGCCGTCGGCCGAGTAAAAGGCCGTGTGGCTGTCCATGGACTGGTTGGCCGCATAGACAAAGATGCCCAGGCCCTGCTTGAGGGTCGGGTCGCCGGCGCCGGCGATTTGGCGGAGGCCACTAACAAAATCGGTCGGCGCGGTCGCGGGATCCGGCAACGGGAACGGATCCCACCGGAATTGGTCGGGCAGGTAGTGAAGGGCGTCTGTGTCCTTGCTGTCGTGCGTCAAGGCGTCGCCTTCGGGTTGGAAGGGGCTGAGCGAGCAGGCAGGCGTGATGCGGTAGAGCCATGACTGCTTGTTCTCGTGGCGAGGCGCCGTGAAGGCGGTGCCGGAGAGCTTTTCGGCGTAGAGGCCATAGGGTGGTTTCTGGGGAGAGTTCTGGCCGATCGGCAGGGCGCCTGCAACAGCTTCGGTCCTAGAGATCGGGGACGAGACGGATCAGCATAAACCAAGAGCTCCAACTGGCCCCCAGACAGAAAACAACAAGCAACGAACTGGCACAGAAGACGTACTCGTGATATGAATCGAAGCCGTTCTGGTAACGGTACTTCTCTTTGACGCTGAAGTCAGTGACCGGCATGGCGGGCAATGCGAGCTGTTTGGGATGTCTCCAGTTCCAAGTGATTATCCAAGAGTATGCGTGCGTAGTGTATGCGGATGCGGATGGGGATACGGATGCTCATGTGAGGTAATGAAGAAGACAGATTCAAACGGGGGTTAAAATATTACGAGGAAAGACAAAGACGAACAACATAAAAGAAGACTGCCTCCTCTACCTCCGAGACAATAAAGAGCGAAATAATAAAAAAGCAATAGTATCCCCTCTTTGTGGGTGGCCACCAACCGTGACGTTGGAGAATGGCCCGGCTGCCCCGTGGGGTGCCGTCCAACCGTCCACAGTTGCCTTGTTCAGACAAGTACGCGGTTGTCAAAGGCGACTTGGTGATTAAAGTCGCATGGTGCGACCCTGTTCATGACGAAAAGAGGGACAACGGCCATGGCCTCTGCTCTCAGTATGGGATTCCGCCTGCCGCCACCGATGTTAGCCGAAGGAAGGCGATTCCGCGCTGTCGGCTTTACGCCGCTGGCTGCATCCCTGTGCCGCCAGGTCACGAGATCTGGCACGAAATGGCAGACACCACAACACTGGACACGTCCTTCAGCTCGACACAATATAGAAATTCTCTGTACATCTCTTGCAATCTACATCTTTAAATAGACCCAGACCATTCTCTAGACCGTGTGCGCGCCAGAAACGGCTGCAGCCTTGGTCCGAAGCCATGCGCGCACGCGACCCCCAAGCTGTTCCCCTGAGTACGTTTGGAGCTCTCCAACTTCGTCCCCTGTCGTACCTTGCATGAATGTCTGGTACATCTCATGTCTACAACCTGTCTCCGCTCTGTGCAGCTCTACCATGTGCGAAGCGTTCCAGCTTACGAAATACCATTTCGCTGAGATGTGCGATGAGCGAGCCAAAGACGAGACCCACAGTGTTACGACTTGTCACAATCATTTGGAAAGCCAGTAATTTTGTAGCAAGAGTCAATTGATCCGGCTACTTGCTAGTCCTCCTGGGCTAGTTCTTTTTTCTTTCAAAAACGTCTCTACTTCCACAAGTGGTGATTTGCACAAGGACGCGAAAGACGCTGCCCGTGAGCGGGTTGCCTCGCAGAGGCGCGCCGCTCAGGAGCTGGCTGCCTCTTTCTGGTCGGATTCAATGCCCTCCCTGAGAGGTATAGGGCAAAGAATGAAGAATAGTACGGTATGTCCATAAAGGGCTGGGCGGTGTTTCCCGTGTGCCACCAAAGGGCATGCTAGAGGCAAGGCACACGGTGTCGACCGCGCCGCCCGGACCCGGGGGGCCGAGGATTCATTACTCGTCCTTGTTCTTCTTCTTCTTACCCTGGCCGCCAGAGTGAGAAGCAGAAGACTCCCGCTGCAGGTGCACAATCAGGCGTGTCCAGGACTCCTCTTTGTCCCACTCAAAGCCCTTGAGGTACGGCAGGTCGAGCTCGTCGTCAACCTAATTTGTTAGCATCCGGCTGGTGGAACGACAAACAGGTTGCATTTGATGTCTAGAGAAACTTACCCGCTTCTTGAATGCCTTGTGGATGGCATCCAAGGCGTCCTTGATGGTGACGCCCTTCATGTTCCGCGCAGTCACTTCCAGGCCCAATGGGAATTGCAGGTCAATTTTCTTGACTGGTGGCGTGGTCAGGAGCTTTTTTAGGATATCCTTTTCGTCAATCGAGTTGGGTGACGTGTTGATCTTCCATCCCGTTTTTTGTGTCTCCGGGGCGAGCTTGAGCTCAATGCCCTCGGCCTCTTGAGCATGGTTAGAGATGTTCTATACAAGAAGACGATATGACGGTCTCAAAACATACCGAGATCATTAATGTTCCGTACTCCTGGGTACGACGTTGAGCCGGTCTTGCGGTGGCCCTTCTCCTTGGGAGGCGACGACGACAAACCCTGGACGGCAGAATCGACCTTTGACAATGGTTCCATGGTGGGGAATTGGTGGTTGTGATGCCTTGTAGTGGGCTGAAAAGAAGTACGTTTCCTCGGAATGGAGGATTGAAAGTGGTCTGACACCCCAAGAGCAGATATCGTTAGCAAACGGACAAGGCAATGAGTCGATGGGTTGAGTTTGGCAGCATGGCCGTAGCATGGAGCACAATATCACAGGCTCCATGAGCAATTGCTCTCGGGCTACGTAGCATGCGATGGATGTGCAGGCGACGATTTTGAGCCCGAGGCTCAATGTGCGAGACAAGAACCAAAATAGACTTACAAAGCGATTTGATAGATGCCGAGATCTTGCAGCAAGTGTGGGATGATGCGAGATGAGCGGGAGTGCTTGATTGTTGTGCGCGTGATAATGGGAAGCTTCAAGTGAAGATGGTGAGAGAGAGGAAGAGAATAGAAGGGCAAGAAAGAGGGGAGGTAAGAGCTTAAAAAGGGGTTGAAGGGTAGAAAAGGTAATCCGAGAGCGAGGTAGGGCCTCAGGTAGGAAAGAAAGAGGGGAAACTCAAAACAGATTGGTAACGGAGGGGAGGGGGGGTGTGCATGTATGCGCCGAAGCAGCTCAGTGAGAAGCAACCAAGGAGAAGGAGCGACTGAGCGGGAAAGGGGGCTGAATGTGAATGGCCGATTGATGTCGTAGGGTTGCGTGAGGAGCAATAGGTAAGGAGGTGTGACTCGCGTGGTGGTGGAGGAAGGCACACAATGATGTGTATCTTTCCTACGAGTATCGCCTTCCGCCCTGGGCACGGCACCCTCGCGCCAGGTAAGAGGGGGGTATGAGGGAAAAGATCATCGCCAGAGCAGCTCCAAATTGGAAGCCGTGACCCATTCTTGCCATTAGGCGAGACTTACGACATCATCGAAGGCCGATGAAAAGAGGGAAGGAGAAGGCGTGGGCTATTACCGGGGTGCCTTTCATGGGCCAAACGGGCAAGAACGACAAAGGAAAGGTCACGAGCTAGCATCGAACTGGGCCCACTGCTGTACTGTGTAAGAGGGCGAAGAAGCTATCGAAACTTCATTAGAGGGGAAGAGGAGAATTGGAAGGAGCAAACGAGGGCGAATGCGCAGAAGGCAGGGACGATCGATCACCTGCCACGGCGCCAGCGACAATGGTGGCATGCCCACGTAGGTTGATTTGAACAGGGTGAGTCGGGCCAATTCGTAGCTTCCAAGCTCGACTACGAGTACTTTCCTCATTTGAGAAGAGGGGGGAACGAGCAGTCTTACGCCGCGCCCCAAGAATGGGCACTGCGCACCAAACCCCTCAAACAAAGCGAATGGGACACACTCCCAACACATGTCGCCAGTGAACAAAGCGAGTCGCCTGCAACACGTCTTGCAGTCTGGAACCCAAAGAACGCTGTGACAAGAGATGTTTTGGTTTGACTGCGTTTGTGTATCGCTCCTCCCTGCAGATGTGCACAACCGCCCGGCTGTGGCATCTCGCTCTTTCTGGATTTCGCCTGCCTCGATGACCTCACACGGAAGGCGCGGACTGGAGCAGAGGGGCAGGTGATGTGATTTCCCGTTTGGCGAGTGGGGAAGGTGCCTTGCCCTTACGGCGTGCCAACAGCGGTTCCCCTTGTAGCTGTTTGTTGGTGCAGGACGTCGCGTCCCTCCTGGAGGTTGGTCGTATCGAACGCTGCTTCTCGCATTCTTTCACGGTTCCTCCAGGTCTTACAGTCATACGCCTATGAATGGGCATATCAAAGGATACAAGCAAGACTCCGAGCTGAGAGCCCAACAAAAGACCAACAGGAAAGGAAAATGGAAGCAAACAGGCAGCTCTGGCTGTGTCTCACCATCCCTTGGTTCGAATCGCGTGACCACCCAACGGTCGCGCGGGAACACAAGAGCGGGGATAATCAAATACGAAGCTCAGGAGGGCGTGGCAGGAGTGACATAATGGACCGACCAGGGACAAACAATGTAAGAGTGAGATGATGAAAGAGGGGCTCCACTGAGGTGCTGCACGTCGCTGCAGGAGAGAGCTTTCCCCCCGCTGTGAATCTACGAGTGGGTCAGAAGTGGGTCGTCGATTCGTACGAGTGTTCATGGGCAGGAGCGACTGTATTCCTCCGAGCGCTGGTTCGCCTGGGATCCAAAGTGTTTGGCAGGCACCTACCAGATGTACTAAGTAAGGGCATAGGTAGGTCCACTAAAGGTAAGTCTCTCTGGAGGCAAAAGGGCCTTGGTGGGTGCGCTCTGCTTGAAATGGGCCTAGACATAACGGAAGAGTAATCGCCCAGGACGAGAGAAACAGCAGAGAGCAGCCGTCACCAGACAGCGATGGCCCACTTGTCGGCAGTGTCCAAACAGCTCCCTGGGCTGCTAACGCTCCCAGGGGTTTGGCGTCAAGTATGGGTCACGGGAACAAAGTGGGCGTGGCGGACGTGAGCCAGGTGGAAATCCTGGGGAAAAACTGGGGAAAGCGGGTCTGTTTGTGCTTTCTGGTCTTTGGCTCTCAACCCAGGGAAGGTGCGCACGAGGGCCACGATTGCCTCTGCCTCAGACGTTGGTGAGAAATCGAGCATGAGAATGTAGACAGTGAGATATGAGATAGAGCAATCTAAGGGGCTTTGAGTCTAAGCCGACTGTCGTTCACTCCACGTCTACAGAACTGCCTATTTGCGTTGCAGTCTCAGATTCTCACATTAGAGACAAGTCAAACTGGCAATTACAGCGCCAGGCTCCGGTGTCGGATCACAGCCACCAAAATGCACGACAATTCTCATTCTTTTTAACGTCGGCATTATACGACATACACGGCGCGTTAGTTGATACTCGTTCTAGGCTGCCGATATTGTGGTTCTGCGGCGAGGAGAGTAGCATTCTTTGCTGTATTTTAATATTGATGTCTCGAAGTTTAATACAAAAAAAAAGAAAGGAAGTGGCTATTCGAGCCAACCGCACGCAACCGTAACTAGACAGATTACACACTTAGATCTGTGACAGTTTTTTCCCCAGAGGGTTCTGTCTAGCTAGTCGCCAATAGTCAGGAGTGGCTGAAAAAGGCGGATAATAATAATAATAATAATAATAATAAAAAAGAAAGGAAAAAAAAAAAAAAAGGAAAAAGAAAAAATGTAAAATGAAAGAGCAAAACAAAATACAAGTTAAATGAAAAACAAAAAAAAATTAAAAAAAAAAGAAATAATGTATGATCTCTTGGATTTACTCGCTTTCTCTTCATTTCAATTCCGCTTTTCTTTTTTAAAAAATCGCTTATTGGAAACGCAGCGTAGAGCCCACCGGATTAATCGATGACATGTCGGACGGCGTAAAGAGAACACATAATTCAATACACCATACTCCTGCTACTCTTGCGCCTTTGCGAGAAACCAAACGGACATGTGTTTTCAAATGTTTCCACGTGTTTGTTCGGTATTCAATGTGTCTTTTACGTATGTACGGAGCATTTTGTCAATAATTATTACCTCACTTTTTCTTTTTTTTTTTTTTTTTTTTTTTTTTTCTATCATCTTCTTTTCTTCTCACTCGTTTCACTTCATGTCTCGCTGCGTCTGGCTGCGACAGTTTTCGTCACTTGTTGGACAGTAAAACAGGGAATGCTTGGGAGGAAAGAAATATGGAAACAGTCAAGGCCCTGTTTTGCCAAGGTTTATTGTTTCTTTCTCAATACGCAGCCGTGCGACGCATTTCAATCTACGGCCCAAAGCCTTATGTCCTCTTTTCCTGCTGCCTCCTCTTCTTATCCTCCTTGAGTTTCCTCTTATGTATTCCGTCTCTCATATTGCGCAGTTATACCCTTATTCCCATATGCCCATTTGCCCATAATTTCTATTTTCTATACATAATTCATCAACATCCATCTCCTCTTGATTGCTCTATTTGTGCTCTATCGCGCTTTTCGCCCCTCTCTTTCATCACCATCCCGCCATGCCCTTTGCGGTCTTTTGCGGGCCTTGAGGTACCATTTTGGCAAAGCAGACGACGGTAAGAGAGGGGCCTGTCCACAACCGTACATGCGAATCCACAGTGAAGGAAGCAAATTGTGTGCGAGAGAGTGACCAAATAAGGATAAATAAACAGCGAGGAACGTTTTCGGACGAGGTCCAAAAGTAGGTGAGAACGAAGGAAAACCGAAGCGATAAAAAGTGGAAAGAAAGAGCGGTCGGTATGTGCGCGCGAGATAAAGAGACGGTGAAATGAAAAATGAAAAGGAAGAAAAGTAATGAGAAAAGGAGAGAATGACAACAGAATAAAAGGTCGCAGCACCCCCCTGAGAATGAAGAACGGCGACGAAATGAAAACGCCAGAAGAGAGTCTCTCAACGGCCCATTGACTGTCGTCAATCCTTCCGCGTTCGTTCATTTGCATTTTCTCTTTGTCGGCCGCGCCGCTTGGCTGTCATTTTGGGAGAGTTTGTCTGATTGTTGTTCTTTTCTTGGATTCCATCTGTTGGGTCTGTGCTTCATTCTGTACTGTTCCTCCGCTTTTCCTGTGTGCTTTGCTGTCCTTTCTTTGATCGCTTCTCATTGTCTGTTGCATTGCGGGCGGGCATCGTGACCTCACTTGCTCTTCCCTCGATATCATTGAGCGTTTATTGTTTGTTCCCAGTCTCTTCAGCTGTTCCTCTCGCACGATGCATCTGCCAGCCTGTTTCAACCTTTCTTCCTTGTCCTCCTTTCCCTCCTCTTTCCGACCCTCACTTCCCTCGTTGCCATCCTTACGATCTCTCACATCTCTCCCTTCATTACCCTCACTACGCAGTCTCGACTCGCTCCGCCAGCATCCCAATATGCTCTCCATCGCTACCCTCTTTGACGACGAACAGCGCCTGCTCAACCGCGTGTGGATCGTCCTCCTCGGCCTCGAGGCCCTGCTGGTGCTCGTCGGCACTATTTCGGCTGTTGTTCGGGGTGTGGTGGCCTTCCGACGACGCCGGCCCGGCGGCCTACGCCGGGCCGGCAGCCACCATCACGGGCGACCACGACGAGTAACGATTGAGCTGCCGGCGACTGCGTTTCCGGATTACGAAGACCGACACACGGATGTGGACGGCGACAGATATGACGAGAAGACGGGCATGGATACGTTTATGGATGCGGATATGGCTATGCACGCCGAGCACGATATCTTCTATGCCGACGAACGCTTTCACACGCCGACACGAGCACGAACACCGACGCACATAGTAAACTCGCCATCACGAAACGTGTGAAACAAAGCATAGACAAAACGACATTGTGATGTCATTACGAAACATGAAACTGCATTATAATTTATGAACGATTATGAACAAAACGAGATATGGGTGCTACGACGCAATTGGACCGGACTGGATCTACGCCACGTCCTAGTCATACAGATCGCTGTTTTCCTGGGTCGTCTTGGTCGAGTGCGGCGATGTCACGCGGATGCCATGCTCGAGCCGCTCCAGCGTCATCGCGTGGCCCTTGTGGGCGCACCAGGTTGTGACCATCTTGACGGCCGTCTTGATCTCGCGGCCGTTGAGGCTCCACGCGGCGAGCTCTTGCAGCTCCTCGTCCGAGATGGAGACCGCGGCGGTCGCCTCGGGGGCACCGGGGGCACTGGCGTCGCTGCCTTTCACGACCGCGAGGGAGCTCGGCCCGGGACGGGACGCGTCGCCTTCGCCTTTGCCTTGACCTGCAGTGTCGTCGCTCTCGGCGCCCGCCAGGACCTTGACAACGGGCCGCTCCACACGCGCCAAAAACTTGCGCCACACCGACAGCCGCGCCTCGGGCGTCAGCGGGCGGAACAGCAGGTGCAGACTAACACGGCTGCGGAAGGCCGTGTCGATGGTGTCGTACAGGTTGGTGGTCAGGAAGATGATGCCGCGGAAGTACTCGAGCTCGCGCAAGAAGATGGAGACGAGCTCGTTGCGGGCAATGTCCTGCGGGTGGCGCTCGGCCATGAAGACGTCGGCCTCGTCGAGCAGGATGACGGCGTCCCACTCGGTGGCCATTTCAAAGACCTTTTTGATGTTGGCGCCGAGCGTGGCGGCGCTGATGCCCAAGTCTTCGGCCTGGAGGTAGAACAAGGGCCGGTGCGTGCGGTCGGCCACGGCCTCGGCGGTCAAGGTTTTGCCGGTACCGGGCGGGCCGCTCAACAGGATGGTCAAACCGTCGCCTAGATAGTTAGCATCGAGTAACTGCAAACTTGCCTATTTTTGGGGGGGTTGGGGTTTGTTTGGTTTTTGTTCCCGGGGCTGGCTTACCCTTGCCGATGATCACATCGTCCACTTTGTGCTTTGTATGCCCGTGGCTCTCGACAAACGAGAGGACCAGGTCCTTCTGCTGCTCGTCGTATACCAGGTGGTCGTACGCCTGGTCGTTCCATGCGACTGGGCGGATGTCCTCGACGAAGAAGGAGACTACAAAAGGGTTAGTGTACGTCGTACAACGAATAGAAACACCAAAACACGACCCAGACTACGTACGCCATTGCTTGTTCTTCAGGGCATAGCCCTCGATCGTGGGCGACATGAACATGAGATCGTCGGGCGTCTTCAGCATCGCCGCCTTGTTGGCGGCCTGCTCCTCTTGGGAGAGGCGCTGAATCTTGCCCGTTTGCGGGGTCGAGGACGGGTCCGCAGCTTTGTCTTTGGCGTTCGCGTTGCCCGCGCCGCCGCCGGCGCTCTTGACCAAAAGGTATCCAAATTTGTCGACTTCCGCGGACTCCGGCTCCCCTGCTAAATACTGCCGCAGGGGCCTGCGACCCGTGCCCTCGACCACGTTGCGCACCGACTGCGGGTCTTTGCCCTCGCGCGCGCCCTGCGCCAGGTGGTGCTTGTTGTAGCCGACGACGTCGACCAGAATGCGCCCGTCCACGTTGTGCTTCGCCACGGTGCACTGCTCGTTTACGTGCATGCCGACGCCCGTGTAATGGCGGTACTCGAGGCCCTGGCAGTCCAGCACGAGCCGGCCGCGGGCGGCCAGCCGGGTCTTGAGGGCCGCCTGCTCGTCGGCCGGCAGGTGCTCCAGCGGGTAGTGGTCAAACTCGAGAATGGGACGGTTGCCCGCAAAGTGCTCGACCTTGAGCTCCTCCTTCTGCCAGACAAACGCCTCGCCGTTGAACCGCAGGACCTGGACGCGCAGGACAAACACCTTGGCACCCATGACCTGGACGTAGCTGGTGTCGAGCACGCGGCTCAGGACGTCGCCGTTGAGGCCGTGGCTGCGCACGATGGCGTGGCGCGGGAAGTAGGCCCAGGCGTGCTCAAAGGACAGCAGCCCGCGCTCGAGCAGGGTGCGGCGCTTGGTGCGCACCTCGGCGAAGAGCTGGTCGAGCACGCACACGAGCAGTTTGAGGAACGGGTGCAGGGCGGCGTCGGCGGGTTCGGTCTGCGGCTGCAGCGCGCGCAGCTTGTCGACAATGGCGTCGTAGCAAAAGTACAGCGGGCGGAAGGGCGCATGGAAGGTGGCTGTCTCGTCCGGGTCCAGATGGTGGTCCTCGCGGTCGCGCAGGATGGGTGCCAGCGCCTGGACGATGAGGGGGCTCTGGATGTCGATCTGGTGGTACTTCATGGCAAAGCGGCCGTCCAGCACGGGCTTGTTCTTGTCCTTGATCTTGTAGAGCTTGATGGCCACGCGGTCCTGGACCTTGGACGCGCTCTTGCTGAGCTGGCGCGGCGGGTAGTCCTGCCAGTTGGTAAAGTTGTCGCCGACATTGGTGCCCTCGTAGAGCGTTTTGACGATGAGCGACGAGCCGAGCACGCTGGCGTGGCCGTCTTTGGCATTCGGGGCGCTGGCCGTCTTGGCGTCGTTGTTCTTTGGCAGGCCCGGCGCGCTGCCCAGTTTGCCCACGGCCTTTTCGCTGCTCTGCTCGAAGAAGCTGCTGCTGCTGTCGCTATAGTCGGCGAGTGTGCGCTCGTCCGTGGTACGCAGGACTTTGCAGCGCCACCGCCAGGCGGTCTCCTTCACGCCATCCTTGGAAAGGAAACGCATCGTGGGAGACGTGCAGGAGATGTCGTGGAAAAGGCAGGCGATGTGTTGGAGACGAGGCAGCAATTCGACAGGACAGACAAGGAAGGTAAAAGGACACCAGATAATGCCAACGAAAGACGAGACGACAAGTCTAAAGTGAAGCTATTCAAGTGCAATCCAAGACGAATCCAAGACAAGACAGTTGGCCAAAGACAGCTTGTCCAAGCAGAGAAAGTCGACCTCGACAGAACAGGCAGCATCGTCACTTTTATGGACCGAGTGCGGCATACCAGGACAGCACAACCACACAAAACGACAAAACGACAAACGAGGTATAACCCCCCCCCTCCTGCTCCTGCAGGCTTACTTTTTCTGGGCTATGCTGTGGTGCCCTGTCGATCCAATCAACCGCTGCCTCAAGCTGGTCAGAGTAGCTGTCTGAATCCTACCTCCACACCCTCGGTCTCTGAGATCAGCACCGTGCCGAGCGTGCCCAGCCTGCCCCTGGTCCCTCTGGCCGACATCGACTTGGCATGTTCATAGTGCAGGCAGACGGTCAGAGCTCCAAAGAGGTATTCGGCTCGGCAAATGGTAGCCTACCGAGGCGTGGTAGGACTCGTCTGGTGCCAGGTGGGCGGTTGTTGCGGTTGCCTTTCGTATTTAGGTTTCGAGTCCATTTTTGGTACTCGTTGGACCGAAAAAGTGAGTTTGCAAGGCTGACAAGATACGAAAAGCAGAGACCAGGAGCCGTACTTTTGGTTTGCCTTGTGACAAGGATGTTGCCCGTTCCGTGTTGAAGCTGTACTGTGTAAGCTTGGACTGTGTTTGCGGCTGAGTGGGGTTACTAGTGAGGACAGCGCGCCTGAGAGCACTAGAGTCTGAGTTGCCTACGACGAAGAACAACGTGACAATTAATTCGTACCACGACCGCACATTTAATTCGTACCGGATCCGACATTCTTCATGATGCTTGTGTTGATGTTTTCTTTCATACTTTTAGGCACGAATAAAGGCTTGAGGGCATGTAGACCACCAATAACGCAGACACGATAGAATCCAATCTCATTTCTTCGATCTGGATCGAGAGGCCGTCGAGTCTAAAGAATTTTATTTCTTTTCTTTTTATGCTGTTTATTTTTTTGTTTTCATTCTTGATTTTATTCGCAAAGGAGGGTTGAGTCATTGTCCTCAATAGGACTCATGTCGTAGGGCTTGTTTGGCTGCGGCCTGAATTATGAGGTGAGATAACATTGTCTCCGCTGCGACCACTAACAGCCTGCCAAATCCACTGGAGCTCCGAGTTAGCGTATTCTGCAGCGAGCGCCGGCCAACCGGGAAACAAACTGTTTGTGCCTGTCATTTTGGCCTTTTCCGGGCGGTGAATCGCAGAGACAGCAGGAGTGGGTCCGTTCGCGACTGCGTGTTCCTGGCCAAACAAATCAAGCGGCAGAATAGCACCATTGCAGGCAAATGAATGGGCAGAAAAAAAGAGTTGGTCTCCTGTCGGCCGCCCCTGCCGTGGGAGAAAAAAAACACGAGTGGAAACAGTGAAGGAACGACACACGAAAACAGACTCGCCATCAATATTCCTTTTCCTTTCTTGCCATTGTTCGCGTGTCTTTCATCAACATCCATCGCATCTCCCACGACCTTGTTCTTCATTTACCCGCTTTCTGTTTGCAGACAAGGTGTGTGCAGAGTAGCCCGTTGTTTCTTTATTGGCTTTCTTTATCTCTCTTTTGTGCCTTCGCTTCTGGCCACCCAACGTCAGGCGCGCGAAAAAAGGGTCCTCCTTCAACCTTTTCGTCCCTTTGCCTATTCACTTCATCGCCCCCCTTTCCGCTCCTTTTCTCGTCTTTCACCTTCTTTTCCGACTCCTTCATCGCATTCTTTCTCTTTTATCTTCTCATACAATCTACAAACACACCCAATCGACACAAAAATGCCTCCTCGGAAAGCTACCACAACAGCCAAGGCGGCAGCGCCCGCTTCGAAGAAGACAGCTGCTGCTGTGAAAGCAGACAAGGTCGCTCCGGCAAAGGCTGCTCCGGCAAAGGCA
The DNA here is from genome assembly GCF_000961545.1 of Sporothrix schenckii 1099-18. Taxonomy (NCBI): domain Eukaryota; kingdom Fungi; phylum Ascomycota; class Sordariomycetes; order Ophiostomatales; family Ophiostomataceae; genus Sporothrix; species Sporothrix schenckii. The sequence continues at coordinate 797,338 of NW_015971144.1, forward strand.
GCATCGACAGCGACCAAGCGCAAGCGGGCGGCCGACGACGATGAGCCTGTACCCAAGACCAACGGCGTGAACGGTGTTGTCCATGGCGACGCGAAGCCTGCGAAGAAGGCGAAGAAGGAGACCACCCCTGCGCCTCCTGCTGCCACCAAGAAGGCTGCTGCTCCTCGCACCAAGACGCCCGCTGCTGCTCCCGATGCCGACAAGGAAAACTCCGCGCCCACGACCAACGGCGACAAAACCACCAAGAAGCGCGCCAAGTCGACCACGCCTACACCGCCTGCGGCCAAGGCCAAGGTGGCCAAGGTGAGCGCTGCCGCGAAGCGCAAGGCGGAGGCCGAGAAGACGGCTGCTGAAGCCGAGGCGAAAGACAAGAAGGAGGAGGAGGAGGAGGAGGAGGCGACAGCCCCGGCCACCAAGAAGGCCAAGGCCCCCAAGGTCGCCGCCACTGCCGCCGCCATCAAGCCGGCCGACAAGATCGGCGTCAAAATCAACGACGCGCCCACCAAGCCGCTCGAGATCTTTGTCTTTGGCGAAGGCAGCGCCGGCGAGCTCGGCCTGGGCGCCGTGGCCGTCAATGGCAAGAAGCCCGTGGACGTCAAGCGCCCGCGCCTCAACGCCAACCTGGACCCCAGCAAGGTCGGCGTCGTCCAGGTGGCCACCGGCGGCATGCACTCGGTCGTCCTCACCAAGGACAACAAGATTCTGACGTGGGGCGTGAACGACCAGGGCGCCCTGGGCCGCGACACCACCTGGGACGGCGGCCTGCGTGATGCCGACGCCGACGACGACGGCTCGGACAGCGACAGCGACGACGACGACACCGGCCTCAACCCCCACGAGAGCACGCCCGGCGAGATCGACACGTCGGGCGTCGTGCCCGGTACCAAGTTCGTCCAAGTGGTCGCCAGCGACAGCGCCTCGTTTGCGCTGACGGAGGACGGCCGCGTCTACGGCTGGGGCACGTTCCGCGCCTCCGACGGCATCCTGGGCTTCTCGCGCCTCGTGGACGTGCAGAAGACGCCTGTGCTGCTGCCGGAGCCCAAGAAGATCAAGGCCCTGGCCACGGGCTCCAACCACATCCTGGCTCTCGACGCCAAGGGCAAGCTCTTCACCTGGGGCTGCCCCGAGCAGAACCAGCTGGGCCGCCGCTGCGTCCAGCGCGACATCAAGGAGTCTGCCCTGCGGCCCGGCGGTGTCGGGTTCAAGCGCGGCGTCCACATCGCCAAGATCGCGTGCGGCTCCTACCACAGCTTCGCGCTCGACCAAAACGGCCAGGTCTACGCCTGGGGCCTCAACAACTTTGGCCAGCTGAACGTGGAGCAGGGCGCGGGCGACACCGATGCCACGGTCCTGAACGCCACCATCATCGAGGGCCTCGCGGGCCACCGCGTCGCCGACATTGACGGCGGCGAGCACCACTCGGTCGCCTGCACGGCCGACGGCAAGCTCTTCACGTGGGGCCGCATCGACGGCCGCCAGCTGGGCTTTGCAAAGTCCTTTTTCAACGAGGCGAACGCCATCTTTGACGAGTACGGCAAGCCGCGCATCCTCAAGGCGCCGACGCTCGTGTCGGGCGCCCCCACCAACGTGGCGGCCGTCGACGCCGGCACCGACAACACCTTTGCGCTGACGCGCGACGGCAAGGTCTACTCGTGGGGCTTCTCGGGCAACTACCAGACGGGCCAGGGCACCATCGACGACATTGAGACGCCGACGCTGATTGACAACACGGCCGTGCGCGACAAGAAGCTGGTGTTTGCCGGTGCTGGTGGCCAGTTCTCCATACTGGCCAGCGTGGCGGAATAAACGGCAGTGGCTGTTCTGCAAGGGTCATGGCATCCCATTTCAACATCTACCGTCTACTTGATTTGTACTTTTAGTTGCTTGTTTTCTTCGTCTTCTGCTTTTCGTCTGTTTTTTGTTTCACGGCTTGCTCTTTTTCTTTTATGTTTTCTTTCTTTTTTTATCTCTTACTTTTCATTCGCCACTTCACAATTGCATTATGGTTGTCTATTATTTGCTATTTCTACTTACTTTTATTTTACTACATAGACTTGGGAAAAGACGGAGAATGAGGAAAAGGAGGAAAAAATAGGGGAAGTACAATGGCCGGGATCTAGGTCGATTGGTTTCATTATCATCTGTCACATTTTAGAGCTTTCTTTTTGTATCTTCTTAATAACAACGTTTTACTTTACGGATGATACAACGCAGTATGTCTTTTGCTCCATGAAAGAAAGGGTTTAAATATTTTGTTTTATTCCTACCGTTTGTGATATCAATGACAATTAACCACCAACCTGGGCAAGTCCCGGCCACCAAAATTGTGAAATGAAGTGGAGACGCCTGCCCAACAGGCTATAGATAACATGAATGAAAAGAAAGAAAATGAACACGTAAAAAGAAGTGAGAAAAGCAAAACGCCTATATGATTTTATCTACCTATCCCCGTCCGTCCGTCTGCTCGTCTTCGAAGTAGAGACGAGCCCCTCGCAAGGCGTTTCCACACCGGCGACCGCATCAACTGGTCTCTCCGTCTCTCCACCAACATGAAGTCATACGGCGACCTCTGTCTCCGTCCTCTTCTCACCCCACGGCGCCTTACAGGCGTCCCGTCCGCGAGGCAATGACCTTGGCCATCGACCCGCTGCCGCGGCTGCTGAACACGCCCATGATACCGAAGCCGACATAGAACAGCGCCAGCGGGTACGCCACCAGCGCCCGCATCCCCCGCATCCGGCCCACGGCGCAGAACATGCCGGATGCGCTGTACGTGCACCAGCAAATGGCGGCTGTCGTGAGCACAATGCCCAGCGGCGTGTCCATGGGCATCATGATGCCGATGAGGCTCGTGGCCACCAATGGCAGCAAGCAGTAGCCCAGGACGCTGGCGGAGCGCACAAAGGTCAGGGTGCTCGACAGCTGGCTCAGGCTGCCGCTGCGGCCGTGCTTGCCGCTCGGCCCGCCTTTGGACGGCGACGGCGGCGCGATGTTGCCGCTGATGCCGACGCCCGAGCTGCTGCCCACAGACGTGTCGCCCGGGTAGCCCGGGGTCGGGGACTGCGCGTAGGAGGGGCCGAGGCTGCTGCTGCCGCCGCCGCCGCCGTTGGGGCCGCTGCCCGGTGGGCCGTCCGGCGACATGAGCGAGAGGATGATGTGCAGCGAGATGGAGCCCAGCAGGGCCAGGCCGTAAATGTAGCCAAAATGGACCTTGCCGGAAAACAAGAGGAACGTGCCGAAGAGCAAGAAGAAAATGATGGGGCCGGCCAGGTCGTAGTCGTCCATCAGGTGCTGGTCGATGCGCTGGAAGGGGTTGAGCACGGCCAGGGTCTTGGCCTGGATGTGCCCGAAATTGACGCCGAGCTCCTCGAGCAGCGGCGGCTCGCCGTCGTAGCCCTCGGTCGAGAACGCGGCCAGCCAACCGGTGCGCAGGCCGCCCTGCTCGCCCATGCGGCCGGACACGCCGCCCACGCCGCCCGGTCCGCCGCCCACCCCGCCGCTGCCTATTGCGCCGCCGTAGGCCGAGGCCACGCCACCTGAGCCGCCGTAGCCATAGGCACCGCCATGTCCGGCTGTGGGTTGGCCGGGGACGCCTGGTGAGTAGGAGGATGGGTAGAACTGGAGGTTTTGCGCAGACGAGGGCCCGTAGGCAGGGTTGCCGCTGCCGTAGTATTGTGCCATGGCGGCGTGTGTGATGTGCAAGGGGACGGAAAGCGACGAGGATGGAAGTGTCGTCGAGAGACAGGCGAGGAATGGAGTTTGCGTGCAGCCTTCAGCGGGAGAGGCGTGGCGAGTGGATGGGATCGAATGCTGGCGTGTAGAGGCAGGATAGCAAAAAAGAAAGGGGTCGTGCAAGTCTCCTGTCGTCAGGCCGCCCGTCGTTTGAAGGCGGGAGGTGAGGTCGTGTGTTGTGTACGTGTCTCGTTTGGGTGGTTTGTCGATGGTGGAGAAAATAACGAGGACAGAACAAAGCTGCCTTCCCCTTTCGATGTGGTGTTTGCTGGTGTGCTGGCTCCTGAAAGCTGTCGCCTGCGCACTGGAAAGCAATAGCTGTCCATTGGGCAGTAGCTTGCTTGCCTACAGTTACAGGGGACTTTCAGCTGCAACTTGGCGGCCGTGTAGCATCAGGACCCCGTAGTATTGGCACTTTGTGGCTGGACTGTGGCGTCCTATAACTGCCCAAATAGGGGTAGCGCATTTCCGCTATGGTGCCTCAGTACGCCATAGAGTCGGGCCCACGGCCACCAATTAATCCGGGACTTTGTCGCCCAATGGGCCCAGCCGGCTTAGCGCGGGCTGGCAGCGTGTCTGCCATCGGAGACCCTCGGCCTTGCGTTGGCAGAAAGGGAAAGAAGGTCCCCAAGTGTGGGGCGACAATTGGATAGAGAATTTTTGAGGGTGCCTCGGTGCTATTGCAGGCGCAAAACGGACAACAGAAGTCAGAGTCGTCTTTCGGTGCAGAAAAAAAGTTGCATTCCGCTGCGACAACGACAATCGTTCGACCGCTCGCAACCCACAACCCGCTCGACCATAGCAAACAGGGACGACGACACTCCTTTGCACCCTCTCTCGTCAGAATACTCTTGCCGCTCGTTTCTCTCCCCCGCGAGACATCCAAATTGCGACACTTGCAAAGGCAAGCAACCGCGGGCAGCCTTTCCTCCGATTTTCTCCCCAACTTGACTTTCAAGTCGTCGGGACATCCACAATCAAGTCACCATGGTAGGTACACGAAAGATACACGCAAGACACACGCCCGGGAACACTGCATCACAGGCTAACGCGCCCCACCAGGCCTACCGCCTCATTACCCAGGTGGTCGTCATCGGCTCCCGCGTCCTCGGCCGCGCCTTTTCCGAGGCCTACAAACAGGCCAACGCCTCCAGCCAGTATGCTCGTGCCCAGGCCAAGGCCGGCGGCACGGCGGGCGCGACTGGCCGTGCGAACCTGTCGAGCGGCATGACGCTGGACGAGGCCGCCCTGATATTGAATGTGCCCAAGCCGACGACCGGAGGCACCGCCGCCAAAAACTACGACATGGAGGAGGTCATGGACCGGTTCAAGCGTCTGTTTGACGCCAACGACCCGCAAAAGGGCGGCAGCTTCTACCTGCAGAGCAAGATCCTGCGGGCGCGTGAGCGCATCGAGGCGGAAGTGGGCCCTGTGCTGGAAAAGGCGGCACAGGAGGCCGAGGTGCAGGCTGGATTCAAGCCCAAGATGTACAAGGACCGGTGACGGGGCGGATGAGGCCACCAGGAGACGGTGAGGGCGAGACCACCGACGCGACACCTCCGACGCGACACCTCCAAAGACGTCCACAACGACAGCTTGTGCGACCCATCGCACGACGCACGGTTGCTCGACGCGACGAACAAAATCTTCACTCGACTCTTTCTTTTTCAATTTCCCCCGGTTTGATTTGGCATAGCTTTGGCGTTGTGGCATTGGATTTCTTTGTTCTTTGTTCTTTGTTCCTTCTTCTTTCTTTGCTTCCCTTCTCTTTGGCTTCTCCAGCTATTCACATATACTCCCATCTTCTTACGTACATATTATCTATTGAAAGAGACGGAAGAAGGGCGAGATCGGAGACAGGGGCGATGTGTCTTCATGTACGACTACGAGAAACGAAGTCTTTTGTATCATACTGCATATGGAGACGACAGCATGCATAGACAAAATAAAAACATAGCATAATTGCAGTTTCTTCCAACTTCTCCAGAATAAGCTGAATACGACCGTCCCCAGTGCATCCGCTCTACGTCGAAACCATGCGACGTATCCATGCGACATATCGAGATCTCCAACGCCGATCAATCACTACCGGGAAAAGCAGCCACGAGCCGCACCAAAAGGACGGATGAACCAGGGACGAGGTCCCAATGGAGATATGGTTGTCGCAGGAGGCCTTTAAAAGTGGTCTGTCTTCCGTGGTGCACTCAAATTAGCAACTGAGGTCGTTGTGAACGTGTATTCATTGCAATGCATGTCTATTTTGCTCGTTCTATGGTATATCGAAGTAACGTGAAAATGAAGAAAACTTTAGGAAAGCCGGGCCTTCGTGCACTTTTCTAAATTAAAGAGCACGGCCGTATCCGATGCTGCCAAAGTTGAACCGGTTTCTTCGTGAGCCGGCGCCTGCTTGTGTATTGTTCGAACCGTCGCTGTCGTTTTGCCGGCCGTCCTCGTCGGATGGTCGTGCCGGGAGGATCTCGGTGCTGCGGGCACTCCTGTTGCTTCCTTGGCTTCCTTGAGCACTCCGCTCGCTCCGGCCGCGGCTGCTGCTCGCACCGCCATTGTCGTGGCTGTCCTCGCCATAGTATCCATAGGCCCCCGTCCACTGCTGGCCCGCGCCGAGAACAGCCGAGCTCGGCACGCCCGACGCGCGACGTGTGCTCAGACCGCTCGCAGGTTGCGGCGGGATTGGTAACGGCAGCTGAGGCGGTGGCTGTATCCCCAGTCCTGGTACTCGCAGTTGCTGCTGCTGCTGCTGCTGCCGTCGCTCGCGGTCGTCTTCCTGTCGCAGGTATCGCTGGTACTGCAGGTACCGCTGCTGCGTCTCGGGCGTCACGCTGCCGCCAAACTCGCTGGCCGTGCTCCAGGCCGTCGGATCGTAGGCGGCGGGCTCGTCGCCGTCGCGGTCGTGGTCGTCTGTGACTGTGTTGGCCCTCGTGTTGGTGGCCGTGCCCGTGTCCTCCATAAACATGCTGACAGCCGGGCCGAGGTGGCCCGGCGGCATGGGCCATTGCCGCTGGAGCCCACGCGAGGAACCGGAGCCGCCGCGGCCACTGCCACCGACGTTGGGACTGCGCGACGAGCGCGCTGGCTGGATGACGATGCGGACCTCGTTGGAGCCCGTCTGGCTGCTGGAGGCGGTGGGTGACGCTTCCTGGGCAGCGGCGGTGGTGGCGCCACCCCCTCGGCCGGTCGTATTGTCGTCCAAATTGTTGGCGATAATATCGGGTCCGATTTGCCGCATCTCGCCAGACGGGCCGCCAGCGCCATCCACGGGTCGTTTCCGTCGCGGGCCGACGTACGATGCCCTCGCCGAGACGCCCATCGGTGGCGTTGGCGTCCGTTGTGGCGGGCCGTTGCTGCTGTCACGACTGTCGGTACTGTCGACAAACATGGAAGCAGACCGTCCAAGTCCCTCCCCGCTGCCGCCGGGCGGGGTGACATAATGGTTCCGCCCCGCAGCGGCCGCCAGGCCACGGGCCCGTTGCTTCATCCATCGTCTCCGCACGAGAACGACAGTAGCGACAATCAGCAGCGCAACGCCCACGGCGCCCAGGACGATGCCCGCAATCTGGTTGGAGTTGAGGCCAAAGGGGCTGCCACCAGTGGGGAACGTTGGCGCGGTGGCCGTCGTGGAAGGTGTGATGGTGGTGGGCGGTCCGGCGGTTGTCGTCGTTTGCTCGTTGGCCGTAGTCGATGAGGAGAGAGAGGTAGGCGGTGTATTGGCCGTCCGAGACGTGGGAGGCGTGGCTGTGCTAGCTGGCGTGCTCGCTGCTGATGTCACGGACATCATCATCGACTGCGGCGGCGGAATGGTGCTGCTCAGAAAACTGGCTGCGCCGTTGGAGGTTGAGAATGTCGAGAATGGAGCGGAGGTTGGGGGTGTTGTGTTGGTGGTCGTTTCGGGTGTAGGTGATGCTGTCACCGGCGAAGATACAGAGGTGGCAAAGGTGGGAGACGCCGTCGGCGTTGCACTCGTTGGTGAGGTTGTAAATATGGTCGTCGTGATGAAAACGGTCGTGGTTGCGCTCGGCGCAATCGTGATCGTAACAAAGGTTGTGTCGGTAATCGTGTTTGTGATTGTGGTGGTAAGAATAGGCGGAGCGGAGATGGTGATGGTCACATCCACTGTCGTTGTCTGGGTCGTGAAGAAAGTCGATGTTGTTGTAGCTCTCGGCGGTAGCGAGGATTCTGACACGGTATGCCCGTCAACTTGCCGTCGTCGGTTCCGACTGCCAGCAAACGACGTCACCGTCACCGTGTTGGTCTGCGTAAGCTGCCCTGGATCAACTACGGTGATGGTCTGCGTGACTGTGGTCACGAACACGGACGTCAGTGTCGCTACTGGCGGGGTGGATCCGACGGGGGCTGCTGTAATTGTGTCGGTTGCTGTCCGTGTGGCCGAGATTGTTGCTGTCGTTGTTGTTGTCGTTGTTCCTGATGACCCTGATATGGGACAACATGTTCCGCTACCTCCGTCGGCTGCCAAACAGCACCGAAAGCCAGGAGCGCAGCAGTTGAACCCGCCCTCTGCGTCCGGACAGCAAGTTGAACAACCTGTGCAGACGGGGCTTTGCCCGCCGCTGTTGGCCGCCGCGCAGACCACCTGCGTCGTTGCCGAGCATTGCGCGCTGTCTTCATCGCGGGCTTGCAGGAAATGTGGGAATTGGCGTGGCGGTGGTCGATGTCCACCAACAGTTTGCAGTCGTGCTTTTGTGTGAATTGCTCGTTGTGATGGTGGCGCATCGGCAGCTTCTCCTGCTGGTGGTATTAACGGGGCGCCGTGGACAACGGACAATCCGGTAAGAAAGAGGGTTGCGAGGCCCCGTGGAAGTAGCATCGTCGCTCTCTTGTTGTCATCCTGTCGTGATACAGACTGGATATGAGTTGAAGGGCGTTGTGAGGCTATAAGAAAGGCATGGCAAGGGGGGAAGTCTACGCTGAGTAGAGAAAATAGAATAGAGATGAGAAAGAATGGAGGAATTACAGAATAGAAAGAATGGAAACGAGAAAGACTGCTAGTCTGGAAAGTTTGCAAGATCAGAGTACAGATGAAATCGATCACCTGCCGGGAATCCAGATGGAACAACACGTATGATGACGAGATGAAAGGAATGGCGAGAGAAGATCAAGCAATGGACGAGGCAGGCGCCGAATGCTACCACAGGGCAGGTACGCAGAAGAATTTAGAAATATGAAAAGAAAATCCGAGAAAGAGCAAAAGGCGACAGAAGGGCATCAGAAAGCTTCCGTGACATTGCCAAGACCGTCGACCATCGGACTGACCAGAAAGGACAAGGGTGCGTACGACACACACACAGGCAGGTTCGTGAAAGTAATCTACGGAGGTGCGGGTGGTAGACAGGCACAGTGGAACGAAGGAACAGGCTGCACTCTACGGCCGGACCTCTGGGTGCATGTACCGTTCCCATCGAGGAAGGTGAGTTGATGGAGGGGTCCTATAGAGAGGGGGGGATTCATGAGCCACGACACCTATGAGAAGACGTGTTGTTCTGTGCCGTCAGGAGTGCAAACGGCCTCTGTGAGGAGAGATAGACAAAACAAGGAAACAGGACCAAGAAAGAAGGAAAGCTCATAAGCAAGACGTATAGGTGATAGCATGACGGTATCACGTCTAGTCCCGCACGATGGCTAACCCTGGACATCGACGTCGGATGGAGCATCTCCAGGTCGAGCAAGGAAAGTAGCTAGGCAGAGCTCGACTACAGACTACGCTCCAGTTTGGAGTCAAACCGCGTGCTGCGAACCACAGACTAGTCAACCTTGGGTCCGATTCGTTCGGCAGCAGTATCCGGAGTCAGATGGTGGGACGAGACAGGGAAAGGAACGGGCAAAGAACAAGGGGCGTCATCGGCAGGGCTTCTGGAAGTCAAGAGGAGAGGCTCTGAGGGTTTGTGGCGATCCACTGTCTGTGGTTTCTGGGAGCACCAGTGCTCCACGACGCCAAGAAAGAATGGTTCTTGTGGATAGTCCCGCGCAGTAGAAGTATGCATGGAAACCGGCATTGCCTCGGAAAGAGATGGATGGAGGAGGGAGATAAAAGAAAGGAAAAGGGCGAGTGCCGAGAGTCGCATGGTCCAACTTATTCAAAATACTTAAAGTGTTGCAAGAATGACGAGAGGGCTGCTTTACCGGGTACCATTGAGGGGGATAATCGAGCGGGACAGATGGCGGGACAGATTCAATTATTCTACGACACGGGCAATTCAAATGTGACGGACACAGGGTATAAAAGTCAATAATAGGCATGGTATGCCTAATAAGCTGTGTATCTGACGCAGTTCGCCAGGGAAATTTTGCACTGAGTCAGGAGCGACAAATCGTGGGCGACGATGAGTTCATGCACGATAACTACTACAGGCATCGGTCTGCCGGCGTTCGTGTTCACCCTGTCTTTTATTCTGTCCGTTACTTCTAAGTCCCTGTACTGTTGTTCCCCTGTCCTCGGTCTGTGGGTTTCTTCTTGCGACAAGGGCTCCGACGATCCAAAGAAAGGACGAGGTCAAGGTCCAGGTCCAGGTCGAGGGAACAAAAGGGGACAAGCTTGCGACTGGTGGATCCGGGTAGGGAGAAGAAAAAAAGAAATACGGAGGGAAAACAGTGCGCTGCAACCACATGAAAAAGAAGGGACGACAACCTTGGGTCATCACGGGCGATCAAGATGGTATCTTTAATGCGGGCACGCCGGAAGCCGATAGGGCAGGGATTGGGTGACAGACAACAAGAACCACCAATCCCTGACAAAAGCATGCCGTCTTGGGCTACTCCATATACTCATTGTCAATACTTTCTTTGCATAGAAAACAATAAAAGAAAAAAAAATTCACACCGCCATTTTTCCCAGCTCCTTTTCTCTTTTATTTCCTTCTGATATCATTCTCCTAAATTTCTCGCCAGCTTGCGAGACGCTGATGTCTAGCTTTCTTTCGTACCAAGCAGGGTTACATTCCATCCCGCGCAGACGTTTGACATCCCGGGGCCGCTGACAAGGTGAGAGGCACTGGGTCGCTCAGCAATACGTGCCGTGTCTTCTCCCTTTCTGTATTCTTTCAAACTTCCGTCAACAGCGACTCCAAGTAATGAGTCCTCGGTTCGTGTTGTTGTCAAAAGTGGCCGGACCAGGTTTCGAATTGACCAGGGTAAGGAGACACATCCTGTGATAAATAAAGAAGAAACCTCGTGATCTCTCTTTATCCAGCGGCCGGAGTAATGCACATAGCTTTTTCACGGAGCGTCGATTTTGGCATGTCCGGGTCGTGATCATAGTTATGTTTTACGTAGAAAACAAGCCACCTTGCAGCCAACCTGCAAAATGGACAAGGAAGCTAACAGACCGAAATAAAGTTGAGTGTAGCGAACGGATCGTGTCTGGTCCTATATTGATTATCCCACTTGTCAGATAGACGACATGACAACAAAAAAGCCCCTGGACGTATAGAAACGAAGTGAAAGAGAGAGAGAATTAAAGTATGCAAAAAAGTGGAAATTATAACAATAAGACATGAGAACAGACCGTCAGAAGGAAAGCTTAACTTTGAGTGCCGGCATCATGCTTATTTTGTAACCGCAATTTCCATCGTCAAGAGTTGCTCCGCTATCCATGCTTCATCCAGGATGAGCCTTGTCAAGATCTTCCTTGCTTTCCGACGCCCGTAGTCGGCAGGGGCTCCAGCCTGTACATTTCGTAAACAAAGTCGTGTATTCATCTCGTCCAAACTTCTATGTATTCCTCCTTGGTATCACTTGCACTTGCTTTCCCTTCATCTCTAACATGAACCCAAACGCCCGGAAAAATATTAATTATCATATGCACCACGTAGATCATTACACTTGCGGATCTGGCTTGCTGGACGATGTTCGCGCTTTCGGCGTCTTCTGTCCACTACTAGCGTCCGTGTCTGTTTCGTCGTCGAGGAAACTGGTCGCCGTCTTGTTGGGGATCGTGTTGTGGTCGGCCGCTGCGTTTTTCGTCAACACGGCCAGCTCGTACTCGTCAATATCGCTGGTGCTCTTGTTCTTCTTCAAGTCGGCAAAACTGCTGCCGGCGCCGCTGCGTCGCTCAGCGCCGTCGTCTTCAGCATACGTCTCCCCGCTGTAGCCGGACACGCCCGTCAACCGTGTCAGACGGGTCGGACTGGCTGGGTCGTTGAGCCCCAGGATAAAACTCTCTTGGCTGCCATTGCGGGTGACGTGTGGGCCGATACTATGAGGGCTTTCAGCAGCGTCGCCGCGCGGGTGGAGCACGATCCCCAGCCCAATGCCGGCGCCCGGCACGCCCGCCTTTTTGGTGCCGCCGCTGCCACCCGTGGGTGGCGGACGGCCTCCACCGCCACCACCCGGTGTTGTGGCTGGGCTGCTGAAGTACTGGTCGTAAAACTCGCTGTTTTCAAAGAAGAAGACGGAGCTGGGCCTGCGGGTGAGGATGCCGCCACCGCCACCTGACAAGGGTGTGCCGTGTGAGCTGCCACTGGCGTGCACACCGCCTTCCCGGCTTTGCGGAAGACTGCGCGACTGGCTGCGAAGACTGCGGTCGGTCGGGGTGCGGTGAGGTTGAGAGGAGCGGTTAAAAACGGGGGCCGGCACAGACGGCCCGTCGGTCGGTTCCGTGCCTTCCTTTTTCGGCGTACCCACAACAGTGGCGCCGGACCCGCTGGCTTCGACTGGCGAAACTTTTGGCTTGCTGCCCTTCTCCCCTCGACTGCGACTGTGACTACGACTGCGGCTTCGTGCCGGCGAACTGTTCCGCGTCCAGGGGTAGCCGTGGTAGCTGACGACACTTGTGAGGTCTTCGCTATCTTCATCGTGTTGCTGGCCGTTGAGTGCTCCTCCGGCATCGCCTCCACCGCCCCCTCCCCCGCTTCGACCACCACGAGGATGGAAGAGACTGCGCCGGTGTGAAGCACCACTCCGCCGGTCAAACGGCCCACTGCCTCCGTCGTCTCCCAGTCCGAGCCGCGGTGTCAGCCGTGCTAGCAACGGCCGCAATGTCGGCGCCGACGCACAGATGAGTGCAATGTCGCACTCTAAAATGGTCATGACAAAGAAGCCGAGCGTGTTGGCGCGCGAGGGTCCCGTCGGCGTCATGGTCATGGCCATCCCGGACATGGACGGTCGCCAGTTGGCGTGCAGGCTGAGCTGGAGCCGTGTGAGGCTGGCGGCAATGACAAAGACGCTGAGGGACAAGACGGCGGCCAGAGCCCAGCGCTGGCTGCGAGGGAGGGCCCGCAGCCGCGTTAGGACAAAGGGTACGACGAGCACAATTAACCAGGCGTCGGTGGCGGTGTGGAGGCTGGCGCTGGTGATGAGGAGGGGTGTAAAGGAGAAGCAGACGGCGACCGGGTGGCCAAAGAAGAGGGGCCCGCTCTGCTCCTCGTCCGATGACAAGTAGGATGGGTAGCACTGCATGATGCTCATCCACAAGAGGGGTACGCCGTAGGCCACGACGACGGCCACCGTAATCCAGGCGAGGCGGCGTTCGCGGAGGTGGCGCCGTCGCAACGTGGTAGACGACGAAGATGCGTGGGACATGTTCGCCTCGGTCGCGTAGACTGCCGCAAACATGCGCAGGTACAGAGCCAGGATAGAGAGCTTGGTCAGGCATAGACAGAGTTGATAGAAAATGAGACCGAGGTATGTGCGGAGCAAGTAGTCTTCTAATGCCCTGCCATCGTCGTTTCCGTCGTCAGTCTTCCCATGAGTCCGTATGGCCGACATGCTGTAGACGACGCAGACGGCCGTGGAGCACAGCCAGGCCACCATGACGAGTGAGTCGTCCAGGAACCATTTGCGCAGCAAAATGGCGCGCGATCCTGCCCGCGCCAGCACAAACAGTGTGCACACGGCATGGGGCACCAGAAGGCCAACGAGGACGCCGGCAAGGTTGATCGAGCTGCCGCCAAAGCCGCCATGATGTGGGTGGTGGTAGAGGTACGGAGATGTGCCGTTGGCTACAGTCGAGTTTGCTGATGTGGTGTCGGTGGTGTTTGTGTACGACCCCGACGGCAGGTCCGACGGAGTGGCCATCATGACATGGCTCGTCGTTTTTTAGCGACGAGAGTACGGCCACAATGGCCGATGATGGCTTTTTCTCTCGTATGATCGGACAACGTGGAGGGATGTCTCTCTATTTCTGGCCCTCTTCTGAGTTCCGGCTCTGTTGATATTGCAAGGTCAGACTCTTCCCTTTTTTCGAAACGGGACCAATAAAAAAAGGGCTGAAAAGGCCGTGAAGAGAAAGAAGAAAGAAAGACAAAACGAAGCCCAGAAAAGCAACGTGAGAACAATAACCACATAACACCAAACAGTACACAGCACCGTACACACAATGGATGAAGAAGATGTGGCCGCTGGGGTGGCCACTCAATATATTGCTCCTGTGTTCCGGATGTCCTTTGTTCTCAGACCTGTATTGACTGACGAAAGCTATACCGCAGAAAAGCGGTAGGGACGCAACGGCGAGAATATAAAATGCAATAGCATACAAAACATCCATTTAAAAATGGCCAGCAGCGGGAGAAACAAGCCTTTTTCGTGCTTTCTTTTCCTTATAAGAAGTGGTTATCCACACAAACCACTACCTGTTTTTGCTCGTCACTTTTTACGCCTTTTTTCTCATCCGACCAGCCGGACCGGCAGTGGCACGGCAGTCTGTGTGGACAGCAACAAGCAATGCAATGTTGGCGAGGGTGGGGATGTATATATGCAGTGATATGCAAATGCAAAATCGCAAAAGCGCAGCGCAGGACGGATGCAGTTTACAATGCGGCCACGATACGGGCCTTCTATGGCGTTGCGTAGTTTTGTAGATTGTCAATATACAAGACCATAGGCGAGACGTGAAACGGAGGCACAGTCACGGCCAGTGGGCACCTACAAAGCGGATCATGTCCCCGTGAGCAATGTATCGGACCCATAGGAGGGAAGAAGGCACGCGGACGGGCAAACCTTGCGTTCTCTAGGAGAAGAGCAAGCAAGGATGGCAGTTAATATAAAAGAGCGGGCTCCTCCAAGGACAGACGCCGCAATACCGTGGCCTTTCGGTGAAGGGTACGTTTTCTGGCCTGTAACGTGATGTCTTTGGTCTTCCTCGTAGCGTTTTAGCATTTATTGGGCAATAGCTTCTATGGCTTTGTCTTTTGGCTGGTGTTATTACGAGACGATGAAACGGGCCTCATTCTGACGCGGCGATCTTGTTTTCCTTAAAGTGAGGAGGCGATGAAAAGTATAAGCTGAAGCATCATCCGTCTTTTTTTGGTCTATTGTCGTTATCTTTAGCTCGTCGCTAAGCGTTGTGTGGTTTGAGGTGCTTCGCTTGTGTTGGCGTAGACGGAGTGAGTGGATAATATATGAAAAAGAAAAGAAAAGTAGCGTCAGAATATAACAGGAAAAGACTGCGAGTGCCAAGCGGCTTGTTGGAGAATGGAGGCAATTGTTGGAACAATAAATAAGTTCAAGGAAGAACAGTCACCGAGAAAAGTGATGGGGATAGGAAAGACGGAAGGTAGAAAGCGACACCCGTTCACGCCTAGATGCATTAATATCCGCATCAATGCGGTGTTTTGAGCGGATCGCGGGTGAAAGGCACAGACCTGTTGGGTAGGTATCTTACATAGCCAGTCGACCTTTACAGCTCACGTCATCGCTTAGATGAATTTATGCCGAGTTTGGACGACGCCAAAGAGAAGAAATAAGGCCGCTCTCAAAGAAGGAGGTGTTTTCGTGTTCATATATAATTAAACAATTCATACAGATTCAATTCCATCAGCAACACCGGTTGCTTTCTCGTAACTTTTGACGTTACCCTTGTTCATTGCTTTCCAAGTCTTATCATAACTCCCGACATGCACCGTGTTCGTCACTCGTCAAGATAATGCAAAATGACTGCAAAAATATCAAATAACAAAATGGCAGGATGAAGAACAAAAGCCTCGCCTTTTTCCTATTTCCACACGCTCGACGTCGCGGCACCTCCCTTCTTGCCCTCTTGGTACGTCTCGCTCAGCTGTCTGTACAGCGCCTTGACCCGAGCGACCTCGGCTGCCCAGTGCGCCCGCTCTGCCGGGTCCTCGATGCGCGCGACCAGGTCCGCCAGGCTCGCCGACGTAAAGAACTTGTTGGTCTTGTTGTACAGCGGGCGCTCCGCCAAGGTCGCGGGCGTGTCGCCGGGGGCCGGCACACGGAACACGGATTCGAGAATGTCAATGTCGTAGGGGATGGCAAACAGGTCTCGGCTGTCTTCGTACGTGAAAAGGTAGTAAAACTCGCGGAAGCCGGACCAGGTAATGCCACTCAGACAGAGCGAACAGGGCTCATGCGTCGCAAAGAAGATGCAGTCGGCCGTGGCCGGGCGGCCCTCCGCAGGGGTCGCAAAGAACGTCTGGATGCAGTTGATCTCGCCGTGCAGCAGGGGCGAATCGCGCTCGTTGTTGGTGGCGACGGTGTGCGCCTCGAGGCCGTCACGCGTAAAAATGGCGGCGCCAAAGACTTTGCTGCCAGAGGCGACGCCGGTGGCCGTGAGAGGCACGATCTGTTTCTCGTTGACCTCGAGCAGCTTGGCCAGAAGGGCAGCAGGCGCTGGGCCGGCCGGGGCGGTTGGCGTCGTCATAGTCGCAGGCCGTGTGAGGCACGAATCAGAGTCGGTGGAAGTAAAGATGATAGGATTGGGAAAGAGAGGGATGTGACTTGTTGGGCTTTCAGTTTGGACCTTCAGTATTCCTAAGCTTTATCTTTATCTTATAGGACATTGAGCACACTCGCTCGTTTGACGTCCGACACCGGGTTTACTTGATTCTATTAGTCTTCTCGTCGACGCATAGTTTCTCCTCATTGCCCAGAAAAGAGGAGCCACCATCGGCCACAGCCGCGACACTTAGTCGGGATCGCAGGTCGATGCGCTAATTTTTAGGCCTTCCAGGCACTTGAGAAGCCTTTATAGCACCTGCTCGGCCTAGCTTGCAACTCACACGAAACAAGGCGACGGCGACCTCCGATGCCCCATTATCGCGGATATGATCGATGATACGAGCATGTCTTTTGCTGCTCTTTCTCTCCAGGAGAATTCCATTGTATCTTTGCATGTGAAAAAGTTAAAGTGATTCGAAAAATAGAGACAGGGTGACAGCGTTTGGTCAAAGAACTCGTCGGAGGGAAGTGTGAGCAAGACAGTAATTGTGGGGCTCGGCGAATTGCATATGCAGCAGTTGGTACCTTGTCATGTGGAAAATTTACAAGTGAAAATCGTACCAGGCGCTTCGCCTTTCTCCTTGTAGCGTACCATCGACGATGCACTACATCCGCCTCCTACGGCCACCCAATGTCGTGAGAGCATCGCCGGGTCAACCTGCGTCTTTGGCGCTCGTGCTGACCATCACAACTGATCTCGGCGAGTCGTTTCTCTGCCCCGACGCGCCCATTGACATAAGCGTCGAATTAGTCGTCGACATCGTGGAGACTGTCCAAGAGGAGCCAGAGGAACCAGATGCAGAGGACAAGAATGGGAAGCGCGCGGACGCGGTCGCGGATGAGGACGAGGACGAGGACGGCGAGGCACCGCCAAAGGAGACCGTGACAACTCGCATCTTTGAGTTACCCATCGCGGCACCCACCGTGGCCTCTGGCGGAAAAGGCAACAAAGCCGGCAAGCAGGCCAAACCGTCCAAGACGGCGAGCAACGACAGCAGTCTGTCCTGGAGGGCGGGCAAGCGCGTACTGAAGCTCGAGGCAAAGCTGCCCAGGGCGGCAGAAGCCTGTCTCTGGGATTCAAACGCGGCAAAACGGCGCATTTGTATCCGCCCCGCCGACCCATCACTATCCGCAGTGCATTCACGACAGCTGGTTGGCACGCAAAGACAGAGCGGCGAGGGGCTCATCTTGCCGCTCTGGGTGGATGTTCCAGCCACTTCGGATGAGCCATTTGACCATGTGGCTCTGCGCCGGTTGACGTTCTCTTCAAAGGACAAAGATTCGGACATTGGTGGCTATGTCGAGGTCGAGGAAGAAATCGGCGAGAGCATTGCCCGCCATGTGTGGGATGCAGGGCTAGTCGCCGTTGCCCTTCTCGCCGACACATGTTTGGGAAACACGCCGAGCCGGAAACGGCCACGTGAAGACGACAAAGAGATGGCCGATACAAAGATTGTGTCGCTGCCAGATGCCTTACGAAACACGCTGCTCCGCCAAAACAAAAGGAGGGGACTACGGGTATTTGAGCTCGGCAGTGGTGTTGGCATCCTCGGGATTGGGCTAGCAGCTATTGTACACGAAGCCGACCAACATAAGACAGCGTCAAAGATCGACACCACGCAGAACACAATTCTCCTCACGGACCTGCCCGAGGCCGAGGAGAGGGCACGAGCCAATATGGCCCGATCGGCACAGTTGTCTCTCGACTACGAGAACCTCGACTGGGAGGACGGTCGCCAAGGCCAATTTGGTCCTGCCGCGAAGGACGCAGCCTGGGACATGATTTTGCTAAGCGACTGCACATACAACGTTGACATGCTTCCGGCCTTGGTCGAGACGCTCTCAGCGTTGGCAGACATGCCTTCCGCAAACCGAAAGAAGCCCGGCGTTTTACTGGCCCGTAAACCGCGACATGCATCCGAAGAGGTCCTTTTCACGCTGATGACGGAGCACGGCTGGGCCGTGCACGCCAGCAGCACCATCCCGTTGCCAGTGCTCGGCAATGACGCCGAGGTCGTGGAGGTGTATCTCTATGAAAAGGCACAGGGTGGCGTGCACGTTGTAACGTAAGAGATAAAGTAAAATAGAGCTACATATGACGAAACCACACAATATATCCCTTTACATACTGTTTGAATTCTGTACCAATATTGCAAATTCCATCACAGCATTCGTTGACATTACCATGAGGAAATGAACAAGAGGAAGTCCAGAAAGCCAAAGACGCGCCATTCATGTGATGCAATAGGAGAGCAGATAGAATGCATTACAATCATGACAAATGGGGCCTCCTCTAACAGTGGATTGGTAACTAAAATGCAGGAACAAAATTGTTAGGCCTTTGTCGATTGGTGATGCTGACGAGCGCAGGAAATCGCTGGCTCATGATTGGCTGGATGAAAGAAATAGTTTTGCCTTCCATTGGCTAGAGATAATTGTATGCAAGATCTTTAGCCAATTAGAGAGTACTTGATGACCATTCTGCCAGAAAATGGGCTGTCCTTTGTGGAGAGTCATACTCTCTTTTTGTGGGGTTAATGCAGGCACTAACACGACATGCTACACCCTGCAGGGCGAAAAAGAAAACCTGCTGTTGCGTCACAGCCATAGTGCGGAGCCAAGTACCAGACAAGCACAGGACGAGAGGCAAACCAGCTGCTCTTTGGACGACAGGAAGTTTGCCTCTCCACTTACAACATATTTAAGAAGCAGCTCCTGCCCCCTCCTCTCACCCATTCCGTTCGATCCTCAACCAAGCTAACAATCACTTTTCATTCAACAACTCAACGTCTCTCAATCTTCAATCTTCCGTCAATCTTCTCTCACTATCCTACTTCAACTTCCCCCACACCAAATATCATCAAAATGGTTTCCTCTACCTGCTGTGGCAAGGGCGGCGCTGAGTGCGTCTGTGGTAAGTTCTCTCTGGTGGCCCCCTTCTGGCATCACTCTTTCATAAAGTTATCATACCTCTAACACCACTGCAGCCCAGAACGCCACCTGCTCGTGCGGCAAGCAGTCGGCCCTCCACTGCAACTGCGACCGCGCCGCCACCGAGAACAACACCGCCGGCGACCGCTGCTCGTGCGGCCAGCGCCCGGCCGGTGCCTGCACCTGCGCCACGAACCCGAGCGAGGTCAACACCGCCAACGAGACGGACTTCACTACGCGCAAGTAGACTGGCTGACGCGGCCCCGAGCGGCACACATGGACGTTGACTTGCGAGCGGAGTACTGCATACACGGCGTTTGGGTCTGCGAGGCATGTTCACGCAAGGGGCGTGAGACAATGGAGCTCGGTTTATTTTATTTTTTAAGTTTTCAGATACCAAAATAGGATTTCATGGGACACAAGGTTGTTAAACCGACAATATCACCAAAAAAATTTACATTCACTTTGACTGAAGTTCAACGCCATTTGACGTTTGTTCTGACTTGAGCTATTCCGGCTATCTACGATGAGTGGTTCGGATAAGATTAACAGACGTTGTAGAAGCAAATGAGTATGGTATTGCCAGCAAGCTGCAGAAAAGGTAACGCGGATACGGATTGTACGCTTTTGTCGAGTGTCAGAAAATAAACAATAAAACGGCACATAAATCGCATTCCCTGCTAAAGCTCAAACGCGGTCGTAGTTCACTGCCGTAGCGAACGGTGGAAAGTCAAAACGATATCAAGTAAAGCACGCTTAGTTGGTGCCGCTGCTGCTCTCCTGGCCACGCAGTCCAGCACTCGCAGCACTCTCACCCACACGTACCTCGTCCTCGGGCACGCCCACGCCAACACTGCCGGCCACACTACCGGCAACGCTGAGCATGCTGGTCACGCGCTCGCGGCCGCTCTCCCGACGGCCGGCAATGCCCACGCCGCCTCCGCTCGCACCACCACCGGCAGCAGATGCAGACTGCGAAGTCGCCGCTGTTGCTCCCGTCGCCGACATGGAGCCAGGCGTGGGCAAGGAGGACCCAGCCAGCGCGGAGAGCGACGCCGACGACGAGACGGCCGGCACCGACCCCGGCGACTGGACACTCATACTCGCCGTCGTGCTGACACTCTCGCTGCGGCCTCGGCTCGCATCGCTCGACCGGCGTTCACGGCGCTCCCGATTTGCCCCGCCGCGGTGACTGTGATGATGGTGCGACGAAGGCGGCTGTTGTTGCTGTTGCTGTTGCTGTCCAGGGCTGGCGGTCGTGGCCGCAGCGGCACGCTCCAGCTCGCGGATACGGCGCCGTAGAGCCTCGTTCTCCCGCTTGACGTTCTCCAGTTCCGCCCGGTAAAATGCAGTCTCTTCATAGCGCGCCGTACCCGGCATCAGCGCAGGCGACATGTCGCTGGCAGACGGGGTAGCTGCACCAGGCCGTTGTTGTTGTTGTTGCTGCTGGTAATACACGGCCATGCCAGAGCCCGAGGCAGCGGCGTCGGCAATGTGCGACGAGGTCGTATAGGAGTGCGACACCGACGAGGACGACGGCCCGGGCGAGTTGGCACGGCTGCGGCGCGAGGCCGTGCTGTTCTGTCGGCTTAGATTGGGCGCTTGGGGTCGTATGGGCGCCGGCGCTGTGATGCCGACAACGGATGGTGCGTTGGCCGTGGTCGCCGTCTGGCTGCGCGTACTGGTATTGGAGTAGGTACGGCTATGGCGGCCGGTTGACGAGGGGATCGAGAAGCCACTGGTACCCGAGAAGAGGGAGTGGTCCGTCGGTCCACCAGAGGCAGACATGGACGGGGCCGACGACGGGCCACCCGTGGAGGGTACGCCACCAGCCGTCGCAGCTGCGTCGGACAGGCCGCTCGCGGACGTCGAGGAAGCGTTTGACACGACTGAGGCGTTCTGCGCCCGGAGAAGTGTAAGCTCGCGCGTCAGGCGGTTGACCACGGCCTCCTGTTCCTTCTCCAGCTGCATGTGTAGCTCAGCTGTCGTCAGCGGCCGCGGGTGACGCAAGGGCCCTGGGCCTGGGCCCACGCCTGGTCCATCGCTGAGTGGAACAGGCCCGCCGCCGCCACTGGCGAGTGACAAGGGTGGCGGGAGGAAAGGCGACGGCAGAGACGAGGGGTTGAGCTGCGTGCCCTGATCAACGGCCATCTGGTTCGAGGGAAAGACGTGGATAGAGGAAGGAGAGGTCGGAACAGGCGGAGGAGGCATCTGTGTGGTAGCGGACGTGGTCGACGTAGCGGACGGCGGTGGAGGGTTGGTGTTGGATGAGCCGGGTACGGCAGCGGCAATGCCTGCAATCGAAGCGGACGACGACTGCCGCGAGGCTGCCAGTACGCGAGGCGATGGCGGTACCGAATTGAGATCCGGCATAGTGATGTGGCAAGGTGAAGAGGAGGGCGTGTCAAGCAATATATATTCGTATCAGCTTTTGGGGGATGTAGATGGCCACGTTGAGTTGAAGAGGGAAAGCCGTGATGGTTGAGCGAGATCAGCCAGATGAAGATCCGCAGAAGACCGACGACGCAAGCAAACGCTTTTGGGTAGCCAAGGACTCGTTAATGTAAACAAAGAATTGCAAGCAATCAAACCAGCAAGCCAGCAAACAAAGGCACCGCGCCCCAGGACAACACAGAGACAACCAAAACAGGATGAAAGACGGACCATGCGGGCGCGATGAGACGGGGGGTGGTGTCCGTTGTGCGTTGGGTGCCTGTGCACGAAACCAGGGCGTTGTTAATGCTGGTGCAGGGATGATGGGCAAATGAGTCGTTTATGCACAATGTTGAGTGCATTCACATTCTCAGGGTCCTCAGGTCTTTGGCATGACTTGGCGTCGTCCTGGGCAGACTTGCTCTTTCCCTGTTACGCCTTCTTTCCGTTTTCCTGCCTACAAAACATTCTGCGTTTGGTTGCCTAAAACAGCGCGTCGCGCCTCAGCACTTCACTGCCCGGTACAGAATAGCCTCGTTTCGAACTCATAGGACGTGAAGTGCTCGCAGTAAATGAGTGGGGTCGCGCCTTCCCCCGCAGCAGCAATCAATACCAACATACTGTGCCTTTACAGTTAAAATACAGTGTTCTGCACTGTTTTGCGCCATTGACAACAACTCTCAGCATATGTAAGGGAAACGACAAAGAGGCGAACTACCATGACGGCATTGATATCATAGAGCCGTTTCTGCCGTCAGGATTTATTGTGGGAAGACCGTTGAGGTATTGTAGAAGGGTTCGATGGGAAACCATATAAAGTAATGTAGGCCAGCCGATTTTTGATACACTCGTCACCCTTCAATACGTTTTATTTTTATCGATCGAGAGACATTCACATTTGCAGCTCCAATACACCTCAAAACCACAAATCTACACATATTTACTTCAATATGGCTCCCGAAGGTGGTGAATCGCCGCCTCCCTCGCGCCAGACGGGCAAGCAGCTGCATGAGACCCCTGGCTCTGGCACCTCGAAGCCCAAGGGCGAGGCCAAGGACGAGTGGAAGGAGCAGCCTGGCAACAAGGGAACGGAGGTAAGACCATGCTGTTAGGTCAAATTATTAGGATGCGGTTGGATACAGACTAACAACATCAGGGCTTGACTTCGAACCCTAGAGGTGTGCTCGAAGATGAGGTAGAGAGGAAGTTCGCCAAAACTGCGAAATAGAAGTCTGGTAGCACGAGAGACGGCAAATCACCCAGCATGAACTTGAAGCCCCCGAACAAACATTGGAACAGGGCAGGCGTCAACAATACGCGGTTTGAACGCGAAAGGAGGCCGAATGTGCCTGGTGGAGGTAGAAAATGGACAAGCTACCATTTCCGGTTTGATAGTTGCTGACATAAGGGAACAAGAACTGAAAAATAGAATGAAAGCATTTCCTCAAATGACCAGCCAGACCAGCAACAAACGGTCGTGATAGTTCTTTGAAGCCGTTGTTGGATTCCTTCACACGTGCAAGTCGAGCAAAATGTGCTAAAATACATCAATGACGCAACAACCTGCAGAAGCTCCATGGTTGCTCTGCCATACCGACTTCTACACAGCCCCAGCTGTTTCCGTCTTAGAACCTGATCGGCGCTACGACCGTTTGGGATAGCGCTATTCGATCGCTCTTGCCAACGTGCCAGCTGCTAAGCTTTGCCCGGAAAGTGGACAATAGCGGGTCCTACCCCTCTCTATTCCGTATTTTGCATGCGTTTCAGTAGCCAGCAGCTGAAAGAAAAGAAGAGATGACGTTGGTCCTGCCCCTCAGGTCTTCTCCCTGTTGCTTTGTGTTTCTCTCATGAGCTCCCTCCCCCCATTGCGGGTCGTCGGTCGCTGGGAGACTGGCCCTTATTGAGCGGCGTGCAACGAAGTGCGCTTGTATGTCAGGCCTTCATTTAGTTTGTCGCAAGAAGCATCCACTAGAATATGCATTGGCGACAGAACGGGCAGGAGGCCCTCCCTCTCTGTGCGGTGGCATAGTTGGGCAAGAGACAGCTTGTAGAAAAACGAATCAAGGAAGGAGCGAACTGTATGTTGTACATGTGTGTGGTATGTCGTGCTTGGGGCGTCTAATAAGTACTGGATGGTTCCCCCCGAATCCGTTCCGTCTCTTGTTTTCTTCTCTCCGTCTTCATGTCTTCAATCACATAGTCTCTCTTCCACCCTTTTGCAAAAACATCCAACGTTCGCACGTACCATACTCTACCCTCCCACCCATCGCATATAATACACAAATACACAATGTCGAAGGCCAATGTCGTCCAGGTGAAGAACGTCGCGTCTGCGACCACCGACAAAGAGATCAAGGACTTCTTCAGCTTCTGGTAATCCCCCCCCCTTTCCCTCCAAGCTCTTGCTGCTTGTTTCTCATCATCCTACTAACACACCACAGCGGCAAGATCACCGATATCCAGGTGTCCCCTGACGGCGAGTCCAAGTCTGCCACTGTCACATTTGAGAAGGACACCGCCGCCAAGACGGCGCTGCTCCTCAACAACACGCAGCTCGGCACCAACCACATCACTGTGACGGGCGGCTCGCATGCCGACGATGAGGCCGGCCATGCTGAGCCACAGCAGCGCGACTCGGACGAGCTGACCCAGGAGGAGAAGCCCCGCGCCCGCATCTTTGCCGAGTACCTGGCCCACGGCTACGTCATTGGCGATGCTGCCCTCCAGCGCGCCATTGAGCTTGACCACAAGCACGGCGTCAGCTCGCGCTTTGCCACCACGCTCAGCAACCTGGACTCCAAGTACCACGCCACCGACCGCGCCAAGTCGGCCGACCAGTCGTACGGCATCAGCCACCGTGCCAACGGCCTGCTGACGGGCCTCAGCTCGTACTTTGAGAAGGCCTCCAACACGCCCACGGGCCGCCGCATCGTCGACTTTTACACGCAGGGCCAGCGCCAGGTGCAGGACATCCACGCCGAGGCGCGCCGTCTGGCGGACATCAAGAAGGAGGAGCACGGCGGCAGCGCCTACAAGGCGGCCGGTCTGAACAAGATCTTTGGCGAGGAGAAGAAGGCGCCGGCCGGCACCGATGCGACTGCTTCTGGTTCCACGGCCGCCCCTGTCGTCTCCGACGCCAGCGCGGCTCCGACTGGCGCTACGGGCGCACCGGTGCCCTCGAACGCTCCCAAGTTCGACCCTCCCCCGACTGCCCCCAAGTCGTAAGGCACGGATGGCTCGTCTAGGATGACAGTATGATGCAGTTTCCTTTCAATTTGTTTATCTCCATCGT
Source organism: Sporothrix schenckii 1099-18 (assembly GCF_000961545.1). Taxonomy (NCBI): domain Eukaryota; kingdom Fungi; phylum Ascomycota; class Sordariomycetes; order Ophiostomatales; family Ophiostomataceae; genus Sporothrix; species Sporothrix schenckii. Next base: position 822,428 of record NW_015971144.1, read on the forward strand.
TTGAGTCAATTCTTAGGTAGCTGAAAATGCAAGAGATAATAATATGAACGCATTGCAAAACTCCTTTTCCCCTAAACAGATCGATCCTTGGATATGTGATGCGATAGTACTCCATGCTATAATAAACCTGTATACATGCGCAATCTCGGCTGCCTTAATCAAACACAATCTTCTTGCCCTCAAACGCTGCTGTCTGCGCCTTGTCTTTGGCCTTGCGTGCCGCCTCCCAACTGGGGTGCAGAGTGCCCGATACCTGAGCATTGGCATTCGGGTTTTCCTTCTTGGCACCGGCAGGTGGTGTGGCATTGCTGCCTGCACCCTTGCCACCACCACCAACCGGACCAACACGGCCCAGCAAGCCCATCTTGCGCCGCAGCCAGCGTGGCTTGTCGCTGGCGTCCACGGCACCGCGCTTGGCGTCCCAGCCGCCGCCGCCGTCCTTTTGCTTGCCGTTTTTGTTGGCCTTTTTGTCTTTGCCGCCATCTTTGCCGCCAGCATCCGTGCCCTTCTTCTCCTGCTCCAGCACGTGTTTTGCGAGCTGTTTGTATTTCTTCTCCCAGATGGCCTGCCGCGCGCGCTGTCCGCGCCGGTTCTTGCGGGGGCCACCGAGCATACGGGCCGCCGCCTCTTCGTCGTCGGCCACGCCGTCCGCGTCGTCACCGCCATCGGAGACATAACCGCCCATGAGCGAGGGTAGGAAGTGGGAGGTGCCGTCGAATGTTGTGGCGGACGTTGCTTTTCGTTTCCGTGGCCGGAGGTCTTCGTCGCTTTCGCTCTCACTTTCGTCGTCCACCTCGCCATCATCAGAGAAGCCGCCAAACTCTTCTTCTTCGTCTCCTCCTTCTCCTTGTTCGTCGTCCTGCTCTTCTTCAAAGTCCGCGCCATCACTGTCTTCGCCGCTGAAATCGTCGCGGTCCTTGTCGTCGTCCTGCCAGAGACCCTTGGCCACGGCCGCCGCGTACTTTGCGCGAAGCTTGGCCACGACAGCGTCGTCGTCAAGGTCCCCGTCACTGTCATCGTCCGACCCACTGCCAAGACCGTCGTCTTCGCTGTCATTTTCATCGCTTTCATCCTCGTCATCGTCCTCGTCGCTACCGAGCCTAGACTCGAACTTGGCCAGCTCGCGCTCAATAGCCTTGTCGTCCGCCTCATTATACTCCATGTTGTCTTCCGTATCTTCGTCATTGTCGTCGTCAGCCTCTTCGTCCTCGCTGCTTTCGCTTCTCCAAGCTATTGTCTTGTCTTTTGGTGTATTGGCTTGTGTATGTCGCCGCGTGTCATCGTCCACGCTGTCTTTCTCTTCCTCCTCGTCCTCCTCCTCGTCCTCCTCTTTCCTCTGCTTCCGAACACGCGACACATTTTTCTCCGGTGGCGGCAGCCCCAGCAACTGGCACATCCCCGCCACCGCCTTGGCCACCGCATCCCGCACAAATGGCCTGTTGTACAGTGCACTCGTCACGTTGTGAATGTCGTCCGTCCGGTACGCCTTGGTGCGCTGCGACAGCACCTCGGACGCGAGCTGCAGGTGCGCGCCCAGCGGGCCGGGAGCCTCGGCCAGGCCGCGTGTGCGCAGCATGGCATTGGCCAGGTGTACGCGCGCCGTGACTTCGTAGTCGAGGGTTTTCAGGACTTCGACCTCGCGCTCAAGGCGCTGCAGCCTCTCGCTGCGTTGGTCCGTGTCGCCGTCGCCGTCACCGTCGACGTTGTCCGCTGCGGACTTTTTGGCTTTCTTGCCCTTGCTCTTCTTTCCCGTCTTGGACTGCGTCTTCTCCTCTGCGATGCGCCGGACCAGGCGCTGGCGCTCGAAGCCACGAGCCTTTTTCAGCATGCGCAGGACATCGGTGTAGCTAGCCTCAAAGGCGCTGACGGCCTTTTCGGGTTGGGGTTTTGCGGCGGCCGCGGCAACGGAGGGAGGTGATTTGTTGTGATTGTGGCTTTTGTTTGCGCCGTTGCTGCCCTTCGCCGGCGGTCTGCCGTCGGGTCTCTTTCGTTTCAACATCACTAGGGGGGGGAGTATCGAGGGATTGTGGAAGGAGGGAGGATGCGTGTAGTTGTCGTCGTCTGGCGTTCGGTTGCGCTTCTTGCAGACCAGAAAAAAAAGTCTTATCGATTGCAGGCGAGGCTGATAAGCGATAAGGCGCTTGAGCGGTACAGAATAAATAAGCTCTATTTAGGTGGCACACTACCTGAAGCCCGCTAAGGATAGTTACAGCGCTCGATTTGTGGAGTCCATTTTTTTCAATTCTTCGTAGCTCAGAAGTTTGGCATTGAAAGGTATGTTCTCACAACCAAGTCAAAGGCACACGAAATACGCCTTGATAGTCTCTATTAATTCACATTGTCCCTCTCTTTATTTATATTTCCTAAATGTGCTAATTGTATAATCAAGTTGATGGGATAACAAAAGGGCATCGGAAACTGCCAATCCAAAACTCGACATCAAAACAAGACATCGAAAACAAGACATAGACCCGCGATCTCTCGTCTCTCACGATGGCGGGGGTCCGTCCAAGATCGAGGCATCGCCCTGCGCCCAGTTGATCTTCAGGACCCACTTCTTAATCTTCCATACACCGTCGGCAGCGTCCCGGACCATGTCCGCCGTGTACTCGCCGGCCACCAGGTACTTCGGCCCGTCGGGTTCCTTGCCACGGCCCGCGGGACAATGCTGGGCCAGCGACACGGTCGTCAGCACGGCCGTGTCGGCGCCTTCATGGACGTGGACGCGCGGGGTGGTGAAGCTGTGCGTGGTGTCCATGGGCCCGATACGGTCAAAGATGGCCATGCGAATGACGGACAGGTTGGGCAGGAACTTTTTGTCGTCGTCGACGCCGATCTGAGCCACGACATCCTCGCCGGCCCAGGCTGAGTTGAAGAGCTCAACGTCGTTGTGATCAAGGGCGACGAGGGCGCGGGTCATGGCGTCAATGATGGCTTCGCGCGTAGTGAGTCCGGAGAGGAGGACTGGAACGGCCATGTTGGGCAGTGCAAATTGAAGCAAGAAGTAATGACGTAAAGAGCCGAGTATAGGCCAAAATAAAAGTAAAATAATATGAAAATAGAAAGTTGTATGTTTGCTATGCAAGTGCTGTTGTTTTAAGTTATGTTCTTGTCTTTCGAGCCTACTCTACAGTTTATCGGGACACGGCCTTTAAATAAGACTTTTATTTTGCAACTCTTGACTCTTTCTGACACGTCTCTCGGATATCGCGGAAGCATCTTACATCGGGATGTTTGGATACAGCATCTGACCGTTCGGCATGTTTGCTCACGATGCAATGTCGTGGATATGCAAACACGCAGGGTTACAGTGCTTACAGGGAAGTGTCTGTGAAGGATTGGAACGTTGTTGCTTCCACGGAATTTATGGAAAATTCCGACAAGGTTTAGAGCCAATTGCACAGCCCGGGAATATCCATAAATTCCGGCCTTTGTCATTCTGCTGGTCAACTTAGACGTTGTTTGGGGGCAAGACGACAACCCTGGTCCTTGACTGCCTTCCTTCATTTCTTTTCCTTTTATGTGTTTTTCTTTTCTCTCCTCTTTACATAATTAGAAGGAAAATAGCTGAAATTTTCCAGACTGCAAACATTCCGAGGAAAGCAAATTATCAAACAAACGCCGGTTCGGGATAGTATCTCGTTGAGACCCGCCAGCTGGGGCTCACTACTGGCGCACCACAGAAGCCCCAACTACAACCTCACCACACACGTACAATACACGCACACATGGAGCGACAGAGGGCCGCGCGCAGCTCCAAATGGGGCGAGGCATGCGCGCCGTGTGCTGCGGCCAAGACGCGCTGCATCCGCAATCGTGACGAGCCCAGCGCCAGCTGTGACCGCTGTCAAAGCCTCGCCAAAGATTGTTTTGGCCAGGTGCAGAAGCCGCGCAAAAAGCGGCAAGCGAAGCCTTCGTATGTTTGCATGAAACTTTGCCGGTGTCCACGCTCTCTGTACGCTTCATGATATGTTCTACTAACCATGCCCATCGCAGGAGAACGGCCCAGCTGGAAGAGCGGCTCAACAGCTTGATCCAGGCCATGTCCTCGGCGAGTTCTGAAAAGAGTGATGTTGTTGCTGCAGCGGAAGCTGCCCTCTCCGCTGAAACCGCTGTTTCTGTGTCTGCGACAACAGCTTCCAGCACCAGGGGCAGCACTCTACCCCAGGCTTCGCCGTCTTCGCCGTCTTCGCCGCCCGTATCTGGTGAACCACACGTCCATTTGGACGGCGGCGTCGGCCTGCCACAACCTCCTGGCGCACCACCGGTATCGCCGCACTGCACATGCCGTGTGCCGGTTTCAAAGGCCGATCTTGTCCCACACGAGTCGGACGAGGTGTTGCTGAGCATCTATGTCAACCAGTTGTCGTCCAAGTTTCCCTTCGTCATCGTCCCGCCTAGCACGACAGCCCAGGAAATGGCAGCCAAGCGACCCTTTTTGATGCAGGTCATCCGCATGGTGTCGTCGGTCCGCCATCTGCGATCGATGTGGGGCCAGAGCCGCGCCGTCATCAAGCACATTGGCGACGCCATGTTGATGCGCTCCGAACGTTCCATGGACCTGCTGCAGGGCATCATTGTGTTCCTGGGCTACTATCATTACTTTTGCATGAGCCATGCGCATTTCAACAACCTTGCCCATCTCGCCCTCAGTCTCGTCGGCGACATGGGCCTGAACGCACCACCGCAGTCCAATGGCACAAACGCCGATGACGATGGAATGTGCCAGCCGCGGATCATTCAACGGAACCCGAGCGAGGTTGTGTCACATACATCCGACGATGTGGCGGTGGAGAGGACCAACGAGGAGCGCCGTGCCCTCGTCGGTGTGTGGTACATCAACTCAAAGTAAGCCTCATGTCTCCTCCAGAATGCAACCGCTGCTGTCCTCAACTTGACTAATGCCAATAGTGCCTGTTCGGTGGTAAAGCAAATGGGGTCCACGCGGTACACAAAGTACATTGACCAGTGTGTCAAGGAGCTCGAGAAGAATGCCGAATACAAGTCGGATCAGCTTGTCGTCGAGCTCATCCGCATCCAGAACCTCACCGAGACCATCTCGCACTTCCACAACCGAGACCAGATGTTGGATGAACTGCCTGGTGTTCCTCGCATGTCGCCCATCGTATATATCGAAGCATTACAGGCCCAGCTCGACCGTCTCCGTGGCGGCCTACCCGCGCACCTCAAAATGCACCCCCTGCTTAACTGCCACTTCCACAGTGCCCGTCTCGCCCTCTTTGCCCCGCTTTTGTCTGAGGAGCACTACCTTGCCGACCCCAGCTTGACCCCCCTCGACCTGTTCACACGCTTCACCGACACCCTCAAGATGTGGTTTGCCGAGTGGCTCACCATTCCCGTATGCTCCTACTTCTACCTCCCGCAGCCCGCGTGCTCCATGGTTGTCCACACATCGCGCCACCTCGTCCTGTGGGCGCGTCTAGCCGGACCCAGCGCCGTCCGACTGTCGTCCACCTCCTTCGTGTCCTGCCCTCTGCTCGCCTCAACTGCCTCGCTCTCGTCCGGATCCACAGCCACCACTCCCTCCGGATCCGGGTCGTCCCCCGCATCCGAGCCGTACATGCCCCGGCGCCGATTTCCTGCGTTCATGGGCATCCCCTCCTGCCCGACTCTCGACATCCCCAAACGGCCCACCGATCTGTCAGACACCGTCACGGTCGCTGCCCAGGCCTCCATCGACATGATCCGTGCCGCCGTCTATGAACGGCAAGACCTGCGGCTCGACGTCTTAGGCATCGCAGCGGCCATGGCCGCGCGTTGTGAGTCGGCCCGGGTGGAGATCACCGCGGCACAGGGTGGCGAGTGGAAGAACGACACGTGGGACGCGGCGGGGGACCAGATGCGTATTAAGCGGAGCAAGATCGAGGAATGGGTCGAGTCGGCGACGGCGGCCGGTGTCGACGAGGATGTGCCGCTGACGTTTGGACCGATGCCGGGCGAACTGTCACAAGACGGCCACAATAGCACCAACTGGAAGTGGCCGAGCGACTTGGCGTATGGGCCGACAAATCTCGACTTTGGGACACTGCTCGACTCAAATAACGACTGGAACACGGATTGGAACGCCCAGGGCATGGTGCTGGACAACTAGGGTGGAGAGAGTTTCGTGGTGTCTGTATCTGTATATATTGGTCGATGACATTTTGTAAAAATAACTGATACGCACCTTCCTCTTGAACATTCAAGCGTCTCTTATGGGAAGGAACAGACCATGAATCTGGCGCTCTTGCCAAATCGACGAGTATGACCATTGATTCTTAGACCGAATCACGTGGCTTCTCAATTCATAATTTAGGCCTTCATGACTGGGGAATACAGAAATGTATATCCTTTTGATGATTTGGACACAGAAAACATGTTCCCAGAAATATTGACATCGTTTGTGATGAAGGCAGATGGGGCTAACCCATTTCGGGACCAGACGAGTGCATTTGCGGCGAATTGGTGTAAAGTGCCTGCAGCCACTTTACGCGTTGCGGGGCCAGGCACAAGGCGCTGAAAACGGAAAGCTCTAGCTAGCCCAGTTGTCGCGCGTTTTCAACGCGTCTGAGCGGCGACGAGAAAATCTTTGGAAGCGTCGACCAACCTCAAACTCACGACCCTTGCGCTGTACGGCGTAACTCAACGAAATAACGGCCAACCTAAGACGATACGGATAACGAACACGAACTGCACCTTGCTGCAAATCCGACGGGCTACCCTTCCCCTGAAAAAATACGACCTACAACAATCACACGAAGAGGGTGAAGCTCTACAACAAACATCACCAACTCGGACAGTCGCGCGAGAAGAGAAGAGTTGTACACTCTCTACTATACCCCGCCTCCTCCTCCTCCTCCTCCTCCTCTTTTCTACCAAGCACAATGATGGCGTCGCGGGCCGCCGGCAAGGAACCGGCCTACCAACAACCATCGCGTGACGAGTTCCACCGCCTGACGGAAGACCAGCGGAATCAGATCACAGAAGCAGTACGGCTCAAGTTTCGTCCCCTCTACGCTTTATTCCTGCTGACCCGACCCTTCCTAGTTCACTGTATTTGACGCCGACAAGGACGCCCGCATCGATTACCACGAGTTCCGCTTCAGCCTCCGTGCCCTCGGCTTCGACCTGCCCAAGCAGGAGACTTTTCCCTACCTCACCAAATTCGCCCAGCCGCCTGCCGCCTGGCCCCGCGACAAGGAGTGCGCGCCCATCTGGCGCGAGTTCACATTGCCCGTGTTCCAGGGCATTGCAGGCAAGCTGATGGCGGAGCGGGACCCCGATGCCGAGTGCCGCCGGGCCTACCGGCTGTTTGACACGGACGGCAAGGGGGTGATTACCGTCGAGGACCTGCGGCGAGTGATGAAGGAGATTGGACAGTCGATGGAGGAGACGGAGTTGGCGGCGATGATCCGCGAGTTTGACGCAGAGGGAAAAGGGTACGACCACGCGGCTTATACTCTCCCTAAAAAACCAAAACAAGACCATGCTAACCAAGCCCAAACCAACAGGGGCGTCAACGAGGAAGAGTTTGTCAAGATCATGATGGCCAAACGACAAGCATGAAAAGTTTCATCAAAAGCGACGAAAAAGACAAGAAACCAAACGGCCTGACAAAGGGACGAACGTTGGCTGGGAGCGAGGACGGGACACCTATAGTGGTGTGGAACGTGACATTCGATGTGGCATGCACAAGCAACAAGCATCCTAGCAACCTGGAGAGACATAGCCGCTAAGTGGGCGCGTGCTTTGGCTTTCTTAGTCTCGTATTTTCTTTTGTTGCCTCATAGTTTAGGATGTTTTTGGTTCTTGTTTTTGTAGTGCCTTTTTCTTGTACCTCATTTATCAACTTTAGAATACCCGGATACAAAATGGAATTTGGATCCTGCGTTGTCCCCCATATCCGCCTAGTTGTCCTTGCGTTGCCCAGTCTCCATTGTTTTTCTTCTTCTTGTTGCGTCCTGTACCTCTTGGCCTGCATCTTCCGAATGCTACTTGGTTGGCCTCCCTTGTCCTCAGTGCATTCACGTCTTGATTGGTGGCCGTCACGTAAACAATCACGTATCATGCAGGCCTCCTTGTGGCTGCACGATAACATATCTTCACACGATTGCGTGTCTTCCACTTGCATATATGTAAGTGTACTCTTGCTTCGTTTACCATTGTGAAGGCGTATCGGCTTACTCTTTAGCGGATCCTCGACACGAAGGATCTACAAGATGTACGCTCGGAGAATGTGTATGGAATATTTGGGCGTAAGGTTGGCAGCCCAGGCGCACAATATTTCCAACCTGCGTAAAAGTGAGAGGTGCCCAAAAACCTCACTACTGGGCGTGATTCATGTACCCTCTTCTCTTCCGCCAGCCAATAAATCTTCCCTCTGCATCTTATCGGCTCGTTCACCGTTCCGGCGACGGTGCCAAGACCGCCTGGGCTCGGGCAACATGCGAGGACGCTCATTGGAGCAGACTGCCGAAACGGCCAACGCACAGTCTCTCATCTTGTGCAGTGTCCTCTTTTCTTTTGCATGGGCCAGTTCCGAAGCCATCTCGGGACCAATTTCCCTTTCAATGGCTCGGCTGAAGTCGGGAAAGGCATCAAAGTGTAAGGGGGGAAATAACATGAAAGAATGAAAGGGAATGGAGCCAAGAAAGGAAAAGATAACGGAAGGATTTGGCAAACGCACGTCTGATGCGAGATGGTGGCGCGGGCGGTCGGGCGGTCGTGGTGTCTTGGGTCAGCGTAGGAGGTGTGTGAAGCCCTTCGAGTCCTTGACACATGCCTGTCCCCCTTGCCCTGTTCCTGACGGCGCTGGCCTGCTGGCCTGCCTGACCCATGCATGTTTGCTCGACGGCCGAAAGCCGGCGTGCCTTGGGAAAATGCCGGTGCTCACGCCGGTGGGTTTCATTGTGGTGATAGCTGTGCTCACGGTTCTCTGAATTTTTGTGTCGTTTAATCTCTGACGGGTGAGGCGCACCTATTTCAATCTACACGACTTTCCAGAAATTTCATTACATTTTTGCTTCTTTTTATCAACGAGCCACAGCGCGCATGGTACAAACCGATGCGCAGAAACCACACAGACACACAGGCCATACGTTTTGCCCCGGTCTCGAACGGTTGGCGGCCGAAGGGAAGTGGGAAAGGTACGACGAGGGAAGGACGGCGAGAGGAAAACGGAAGGCGGATACAGACGGTACAAATGTGGGTCCACAGCCGGAACAGAACTCGCCATAAGCTGGAAGTTGCATTTTGTGGGGAAGGCGTGGGAGCGAATGGATTCCGGAGGGTTGCGTGCATGAGCCCATTGTGGAAAGGAAAGATCATGTAAGGGACACCTGCCCTTTTTGTTCCGAGAAGTTTTCGTGTCCCGCCTGCAAAAACGGGGTACTTGTGGCACTGTGCGTCAGTCAGCAGAGAGCCAAGTATCCACGCTGTCTCGATTTGTCTCAGGATATGTCCCAACTGGTGACGAGAACGACGTAATTACAGAGGAGCGAAGAATCGCGAAAAAAGAGAAGGGGAAGAAAGTAAAGCCCAAAAACCAGAAATATGGGATAATCAAAAGTAGATAGCCGGATCGACAAGACGGCAAGTAATGGACAGTAGTATGCAACGGTTGCCTGCTACCGATATCAACAACAAGAACAGCCAACGAGAAGATAAGGTCACGAAGAGACATCCGCATGTCCCAAAGTAAATATCCAATCCTTCGTAGGATGCCTTAGACGTCGCCGTCTTCTGCTTCATCGCCCTGGTAGTTCGATCGTCAGGGATATATTTTGTATATTTTTGTTTCCTAAGCCATATCTCGTGTCTTGCAGCCTCTGCTGTGTCTGGTTGAGCTTCGGATATTTCTTCCCCTTTTGCAGTTTTGACCTATTTTAGGTACGAATTTGCCCCGTTCAGTCACGATGGTCTTCAGCCGGACTGCAGCGCATTCCTTAACCTCGTGTCTTTGCTGTTCCTGTTACCCCTGACCGCATAAAACAACATCACATGTTCAGCAAACCGTTATTTTACTGTTTATCGTTCTAAGCCGCCTACTGCGTAATTTTGCACGGGCAAAAATCTCTGCACCGGTTCCTGTGCTCACCTGCCACTCTTTTCTCATTTTTGGTCATTTTCCAGACTTTTCGGTGTGACAATGCCTGCTACTTACTACTATTTTCAGCCATACGGTCCACAAGGCGCCCAAACCGTCGAGGTCACGATGGGGCGTGTGTGTGGGGTTGGCTGCGTTGCGGGCCCTGGCGGTGGGCGCTGGGGCGGTGGATGACCTGTGTTCTGGGGACAACACCGCCTGGATTTACGTAAGGCCGCCATTCCCTGGGGAAGGCTCGGGAAAGATCGGGACTCTCTGTACGTCTCGAAAGTGAAATAGGCAAGTCGATGGCAACAGAACATTTCTTACTCGTCCCTGGTGGCTACGGTGGGGAATGGACCACAAAAAGTTCTGGGCCTAGACAGACCGTTGCTCGTGCAGTTTTCTGCTGTTTTCGGTCTGTTGTTGGTGCTCAGGTGCTGGCAAAGGAAAACCATCGCGACAGCAAAAGCAAGTGGCCGTCGTGCATCATCAATGGGGCTAAAGAGACAACAAACGACGAAGTACAGCGGAACAGGGGGACAGGGGAGCAGGGGAACGACAAGGGAGGGGCGTGTAATGTCTGGATTACGCTGGAACTAGCAAGCTGCCTCTTTTTTTTGAAAGCGGTTGTATTGGTCGTGCCGTCTTCGGTACATCTTTCTGTCGTTGACATATTCGGACAGGTTCACGCATATTCCCCTTCGTAGGTGCCTGGATGTCTCGGTAGTTGCTGCGTATGTCGTCTTTTTTTCAGTCCTATCCGATGGACGAATTCGCCAAGACGACAATGACAGAGACAGTGATCGTGACAAGACGTGTCGATGACAGGAGGAGATCCTGTCAACAGTTACACATATATCGGCGCACCAATACGGAGCATCACAGATGTCTTGGCTTTTTACTGAACTGCTTCCGTGGACGGTATCCGCGCGTGTCTCCGTGCGGTGTGTGTGAATACGGCGTCCTCATGCAGGTTTCGCAGAACTTCTGCGATTGGCTCTCGCTATTCCCCGACTTGTTCCTATCTTTTGTTGCGAGCAAACACTCAACTCTGTACCCCTGCACAGCCCGGAAAGTCGTCGAAGAACCTAGCTTGGCGATATTGAAAAGAAGACGAGTTCAGTCACTGTTGGGAGGAAAAAGCACCTGAAAAAACCATGCGTACGTGCAAGTCATAACGCAGGGTACTGTATTAGTAGTCCACACCCTGGCAGCCTGACTAGCCGAATGACCAACTAGCAACTTCGCCCCAATGGCCTCGCCTGGACTCATTCCCCCAGATACGCCAAGTTTAATGATCTCGCCCGCACCTTTGCCGAGCCAATACACCCTAAGGCTGAGCATACCCCCTTCCTCTCCCAAATTGTCGTGGCAGTCGTCAATGGTTGCCGGAGTCAATCACGGCTCACTACCAGTCTGGAATACTGACTGCCTCCAGTTTCCACAGCACGAGATTTCTTCTTAGCTACACTGGTATGTCTTTTATGGCTCTCATTGCGTAGATAGCATCCTGCTGCAGAAGACGAGAAGGTCAATTCGCAATCTTCCAGCTATTACCACGTTCCAGAGACCTTTAGGTGGCGATCACAAGCGTGCCACACTTTCAAGACCTGGCCTTGGCGGCGTCTGATTTGCTGCATCACATGGGTCACGCCTCTTTAGTGACATCAACAACATCGGGACGACCAAGGCAATTGACCTCAAAATAATTTTCAAATGTTCATTTCGTGTTTCTTATTCGACGTCTGTTTTTTATTACTTCTCTGTCTAATCACCCCTCGTTGACCACCTCTCCATAGTGATTAAGACCCATCAATTGGTTTGCTCGTATTTACGCAGTGGACCGCCGCGAGGCTGTCGCTGGACATTGCAACTGGTCTGTTGGTGTATTTTTACGCACAAAGAACTACGCCATCAGATGTCATTCTCTCCGCTGATCACTCTCCGCACAAGGCAGCGCCGCATTCATAATCGTCATTTATTGGTCGGTGAGCATTTTCACGATGTACCCCAAGCTTCAAAGCCGCATCTGCCCGAATGCCTTCATTTCTTTGTACTTCTCTTCTTCCTTTCTCTTTCGCGTTCTGTTTTATCTGCTCATACTGAAACTACACCCGAAAGTGTACAAAATGGCACATTCAATTACAATACAATTATCTTCCATATACCCGGCACTTTTGATGTACCGGGCAACAGTCGAAGTCATCGTGAATGTGCAGCCGCGTCTCCATCGCCGTAGACTGTACCGAAAGGAGACTCCGGCAGCTATCACACTGGGCCAAGAAATCGAACGGGGCGAAAACAAGGGTCCGGAACCGTTCCAAAGGCTCACCGAATCCAAACGTACGGCGCTCCACCGTGCCATTGAGAATTATGCTCGACTCCGGTCACCCATTCCTCCTCATTATTATCGTGCTTTCCATGTTCAGAAGCGTTTCTTGGTGGCTTTGGCTGTGTGGGTGTAGTTTGGTAGGGCATCTGGCTCCGAAAAGTATTCGTGACTGTAGTCGCCCCCGGGTTGATCCTCCATGGGTTAGGCTGACCCCAGCTTCCTTGGTGCTTTTGGTGGCGTTTGTTTGGTTCGATTTCTTTCTTCTCAGATTTTAGCAACATCAATCAGTGACGACAATGGTGGGTGCTCACCAAAAAGCAGGGAAAACGGTGGCATTCCACGAGCAAGGTGCGGGCAAACGGGGGCGTGTGGTTAGTCAAACCTCAAGTCAAGTGAGTATAAAGCCGGACTAAGCTCCAGTTTATTGACTACACGATTGCTCTTTCCTTCGTAGCCCGACAATTCAATTCAATCAAACTTCAAAAGCTACCGAGCAAACTGCAAGAGCAACCAGCAGATATCCGCTGTTGCCCTCTCTTCCCTCTTTGTGCCCTCATCGTTCCTTTTGCTTGTTGCCTCTGCAACCTGTGATCAATTCTTCCACCTCTTCGTTTCTCTGCCACGACCTTCTTCTTTCCGCTCTAAATAAACTCTCCACTCTTGTCTCTTGTCACTTCTGCAAGGCTCTCCATCCTTTTCGACATTCGTCTACTTTACGTTCTCGCCGTTTTGAAGACCTCCCTGCCACTAACACGGCACTAACAGTCGACGCTGCTGTGCTTTTCCTGCTCTCCTCTTTGCATCATTTTTCCTCGTTTGAGCTTTGCCCTGTCGCTCGTGCTCTCCCCGCCCCTTGTTGTACTTTCGCCCTCCCTCACTACGCCCTAAACAGCCAAGAGCCTCCCACTACGGGTCCTTTGGACGTCTCAATACATCCTTCTTTACATACCCCCCCCCCCTTTCTCCTCCACCTTCCCGTTACCCACACCGTCGAAAGCTAGTTGCCGAAGAACGAAAACAAAGACACAACAAACCAACAGTTAGCCGACCCGAACTTATCTCGTTGCTTCCGTTTTCTTTCTGCTCCGTCTTCACTCGTCAGAAGCTGGTTATATATAAACCATGGATCCCGTTCACCGCACCTCTTCTCCCTACATTGATCCGACCGTCAAAGGCCCTCAATCCAAGATCCTCTCCCGCAATCATCCCAACATCCAGGAAAAAAGTACGTGACCAACGTGATGGTTCTCTGAAGCTTCCATCTCTTCGTCTTGTCGTCTGTCTTGCTCATCGCATTGCCCCATCCTTGTCGTCGTCACTGGCTTCTAACTTTCTCTCCAACAGTGGTCACCACTACCGTCAACAAGACAAACCTCCACCCCAGCGGTGTCGCGTAAGTTGGACTCTCTATCTCTTCCCCTCCGTCTGCTTGAAATTTGTTCTCCAGACCGGAATCCTCGTATCTCCATGACAGTACACGCTAACAAGCTTCCGTTGCAGTCCTCATCCGGAGCCGCACACTGAAATCGGTATGATACTACCAACCTCGATGCTGTCGTCGATTCGACCAACACGACGTACTCGTCTACGGATGTCCATTGCTAACCAATTCCACAGAGGAGCAACTCCATGAGCAGGCTCACATTGACTACAACCGTGTTGCCATTGTAAGTCTTATCTCCTTGCATGGAAAGCAAATGTGTTCCACTTCGGAACTTGACATTAACAACCTCGCCAGATTTCCCACCCTTCAGTCCCCGCCCTCTACGAAGACGCTCTGGTCTACGAGCCGGGTTCCGGTATCTCGGCTACCGGTGCCCTGACTGCCTACTCTGGCAAGAAGACCGGCCGCTCTCCCTCAGACAAGCGCATTGTCAAGGAGCCGTCATCAGAAAAGGACATCTGGTGGGGCCCTGTCAACAAGCCTATGACCCCTGATGTAAGAACAACCCCATTACAGCTATCTGCTCCTGTGTTTTTACTTTTGTGCTTCTTTGTTCTGTGATGCAATTTTGCATTCGCATGTCATTCTCCCCTCTTCCGCCTGTGGCACGCCACCCCTGCATTGGCGCTTCCCTTTTCGGCTACGAATGACATCGTTGTATGTCACGTCCTATCACACGACCTCGAACCATCTTTAGCCTTCTCCGACGATTGCCGTCCTGTCAGCCGCAGGTACTCGCAAAACCCACCCAAAACTTTTTCGGAACGCTTTTGCGGCACTGCACAGCTTTGGTCAGCTTTTCCAAGTGGAAACCGAGAGTTCGCCCACGATACGATCACATATGGGCAATAGGCAAATGATACAGGGCGAAAGGACGGAAACGTCGACATTTGAAACCCCCCAGCCACGGAAGCTTGCTTTCGTAATTGCGCTGAGTTGGCAAGACAAATCGCATGTTCCTCATTGGCGACCGCATTTGCCCTCGGATTGAGACACCCGTCGCAATAGCAGCCTAACAAGGCAACTGTTGTCTTAATGCTGTAATCGACTCGCTCCTTCCGACAATTCCCTTGGGTTCCCCACTACCCCGGCCACTGGCGTCATGATGCATCCTCGGGCCAAGTGCAGGCACTTGCTTTTCATGCTTTTCGTGTGCCCCGCCCAGCGACAATTACCGAGCTAGGGACGCTTGTTCATCGGGTCCCCTTTGTCCCTCTTGCCTAATGCGGCAATTGGCCCCATTTGACCAACCCCAGCATTTTTCTACCATTCACATGCAAACCACGTGACTTTTTTATTTCATCACGCGACCACGCGACATCACCACTTTTGTGCTAACCTGCATTTCCCCTCTAGGTCTGGAAGATCAACCGCGAGCGTGCGATCGACTACCTGAACACTCGCAGCCGCCTGTACGTCATTGACGGTTATGCCGGCTGGGATGAACGCTACCGGATCAACGTGCGCGTTGTGTGCGCGCGCGCCTACCATGCCTTGTTTATGCGCAACATGCTGATCCGGCCACCCCCGGAGGAGCTGGAGCACTTCCATCCCGACTACACCATCTACAACGCTGGCTCGTTCCCCGCCAACCGTTACACCGAGGGCATGACCTCTGGTACCTCCGTCGCCATTAACTTTGCCGAGAAGGAGATGGTCATCCTCGGTACTGAGTACGCCGGTGAGATGAAGAAGGGCGTCTTCACAGTTCTTTTCTATGAGATGCCCATCAAGCACAACGTCCTGACACTGCACTCGTCTGCCAACGAGGGCAAGAACGGCGATGTCACACTCTTCTTCGGTCTGTCCGGAACTGGCAAGACCACTCTCTCTGCCGATCCCAACCGTGCCCTGATTGGCGACGACGAGCACTGCTGGTCCGACAAGGGTGTCTTCAACATTGAGGGCGGCTGCTATGCCAAGTGCATTGGCCTATCCGCCGAGAAGGAGCCGGATATTTTTGGCGCAATCCGCTTCGGCTCCGTCCTCGAGAACGTTGTCTTCGACCCCGAGACCCGCACTGTCGATTACGACGATGCCACCCTCACCGAGAATACCCGTTGCGCGTACCCCATCGAGTACATTTCCAACGCCAAGATCCCCTGCTTGTCCAACTCGGCCCCGAGCAACATCATCCTTCTCACGTGCGACGCCCGCGGCGTCCTGCCCCCCATCTCCAAGCTCAACAGCGCCCAGACCATGTTCCACTTCATCTCCGGTTACACCTCCAAGATGGCCGGCACCGAGGACGGTGTCACCGAGCCCCAGGCCACCTTCTCTTCGTGCTTCGCCCAGCCGTTCCTGGCTCTGCACCCCATGCGCTACGCCCAGATGCTTGCCGACAAGATCGAGCATCACAAGGCCAACGCCTGGCTGCTCAACACCGGCTGGGTCGGTGCGGGTTTCGCCCAGGGTGGCAAGCGCTGCCCCCTCAAGTACACCCGTGCCATCCTCGACGCCATTCACTCCGGTGACCTCGCCAAGGTCGAGTACGAAAACTACGACGTTTTCAACCTGCAGGTCCCCAAGTCGTGCCCCAACGTGCCCTCGGAGCTTCTCAACCCCAAGGCTGCCTGGACCGCTGGTTCCGACTCCTTCAATACCGAGGTCCGCAAGCTGGGTGGTCTGTTCATCGAGAACTTCAAGAAGTACTCGGACGAGGCCACGCCCGACGTCGTCAAGGCCGGTCCTGTCATCTAAACGATGCTCGCCGCGCCCTTTTTGATTTTCTCTATTGGAACTTGTACGACGTTTACGCCCTGTTTCGCGTTCCTGCTTCATTTCCGTTTTCCTTTGTTCTGGATTCTTGGGTATAAAATGCAATGTTTAATACTGTTGTTACTCGTTTTCTTTCTTCTGTACTGTATGTATATACAGTGCGACCGGTGGTGGAAGATTCGAAAACCGGGAATTGCGAGAGACGGCGGCTTCCTTGCTGTGCAGTGTGCAAAGACGCAAAGAAGTATTTGTTTGTCTTAAACCATTGAAAGTGGTTTTTACATACTTTTATATAGTACAAAGCGGTGTAGCTTTTTTTTCTCTTGGACTCCTTGACTTTCCCGTGCTTTTGTTTGCGCTACATAGCTCCAACTAGAATGATATTTTTTGTGACCTAGTATAATGGCCTTGAACATGGTGTGCGACATAACGCTTAAACATGGTATCAAAGACAGTGTTGATGTCGTCAGCTTTTGTCTTAGGATGTTTTTTAATACATGTCTACAGAAATACATAAAATCAATTTGAGGAACGTATTAACGTATTCAAGTAGTTTTTAAGAAATATTCCATTTGCAACGTATGTTAAAAGGTCACTAATAACGATAATACGTACAACAACACCAACATATATGGAACTTTTATAAACCCTAAAGTTCCTTACATGCTGCTGTTTCTGGAATGATACTAGCAATAATCAGCCTCTAGGGTCTCATACTATTGAAATTCTCCATCACAGAGCCTTGGTAGCCGGTCCCTTCTTCGTGCACACAATCCACTTCATGTACCCGCACGGCCACAGGTGCTGCACCTCGCCGCTGCGCAGATCCCACGCGTCCGTGTCGGCCGTCGACGCCCCGCATGTCCGCAGAAGCGCCTCCACCTCGTCCGGCGTCCGCGTCCGCAGCATCGACATCCAGCCGTCAAACACGAGTACAAATGGCAAAATGGGAATCAGGTATGTGAACACGAGCGTCATGGGCGACCGCCAGCGCCAGGCGTAGTAGGGCGCAGTCAGCAGGATGCCAAGCCCAAAGATGAGCGTAGTCACAAACGCACTCAGGGACCGGTCCTGCAACTCAAATATGCCGAAGCCATCGCTGGTCTCGACGGTGTTTTTGAGAATGTCGCGTGCGAGGGGGTCGTCAAAGTGGTGGAAAGCCAGGCTGAACAGGCGACAGACACGGGCGTCGGCCAATGCGGTGGACTGGGCGGTGGACGATCCGGCCCCAAAGGCCTCGTTGAGGATGGCTTTCGGATCGGCGTCGCAGGCGTCCACGGGCTGGGCCGCGTAGCGGACGTGCTGGCTGGCGGCAGCGGCGGCGGCCCACTCTTCGACATGCGGGTGCAAGTCTGTGAGGACAAACTGGGTCGGGGCTGCCTTGCTGTCCTTTCGGCTTTGACTGCCGTTGAGGACGCGTTCGATGCTGGGCGTCGGTCCGCCACCACCGGCGCAAAAGTCAATCATGATCCAGGGGGCTGCAGATGATGACTGCTGCGCGTTCTTTTCGAGCACCTCGCGTCGAAGCACGTCGGCAACGAGAGAGGCCGGCGAGGCGCTTTGCAAAATGGGGACACGCATGATCCAGGCCCGAGTCAATGCAGCCTGGATGCGGCCACGACACCATGCCGGGAACCTGTATTGGGCCTGTGTCAGGTGGCAATTCACGGTGGTGGTGGGAAGTGCGAGCTGTAGCTTACCATGGCTGGTCGTCAATCTCAAAGACATGCATGCGAGGGATTAGAGGTGCCATTGTGCGTACTGTTTTCATAGAAATGTACGAATTGAAGCTTGAACAGGGGAAAGGGGGGGGGTATGGTAAAGCTATTGCGGGAAGGAAAGATCTGAGAACCAATAGATGACGGAGCCCGTTGGAAGAGCTACCCCAATTGGATGCGAATTGGATTAGGCAGGTGCGACTGTTAAGAATGCGATGGCTTCTGTTAGAATGATATTGCCAAGCAATATCCCAGCTTTGACGAGGCCAATTGATGCAGATTGTTTCTTTAAGAAAAGGCAGATAAAATACGACATTGGACGTCGATTGAGGATTTCCTTCTGGCTACCGGCCTGAGGATAAAACAGGCGTGAGTTTTCAGACAGGTTGAAACAGGGCGCGCATGTTCTTATTGTTTTAAGGGATTGCGCAGCGCTTGCCAAGTCAGGACATAGCAGCCTGGCGACCACGATTAACGTTCAACTGGTATGAGCAACAGAGTTTCGTCACGAATGAAGACCTATGTCGTACTTCATTTGACCTGAAGACTTTGAAAAATGAGGGTCGGATAAACTTGACAAGTAAGCGCAGCCAACTTCGCATTCTTGAGAGGCGCAGGTGCACCAGAGCTCTCCGATTGGTACGCGCGCCCCTCGACAAAGCGGCCAATATCTCTACGCCGCCCCGGTTTCGTCACTAGATGTCAGTCAATCCACCCGATGCCCGATGCCCGACTACCAGGCAACATCTCGCCCCGCGACAACGGGCACTCTTATCTCGCCGCCTCTTTCTTTAGCTTCTGTTGCCTTTTTTTTTTGTATTATCGGCTTTCGGCTTGACTTCACTATTGTCTAAATGCAGTCCTGTCGTTATAAGGTCATGAATTTCGTCAAATATTGCAACTCAAAGAATCTATCGCTTTTCTGTCCCATCCGGCCATTGTCGTAGACTCGGTCCATGTGGCCGCTGAAATACAGGTGCCGAAAACGGCCTCCTCGGAATAAACCAAAACTGCGCCTGTCCTCCGGCCAGCTGAAGTCATCGTCATCTGATATGTCCAATCCCTATGCGTGTATGCTGTTCATAGTCCATCGCTCCCTTTATGAAGTCCCTCCTTCAGTCGTTCACTTGCGTCTCTTGGATGTCCGGTCCTTGTATTTGGGAAACACAATCGAGCCCTTCTTCGCCCTCCGTTTCTCAATGCGCTTCTTGCCGAGCGGCTTCTTGAGAATCGCTCCCGAGTCGACCTCCATGGCAGCTGCTGTTCTGTTAGTATATTGCTTGTTTCAAAGACCGAAATCTGTCTTCTCTAAACAAGACCAAACAACTTACAGGCTTCTTCCTTGAGTTGGTCGCTCGGTGTGGGCTCCTCGTCCGCTGCATGTTTGTTAGACGGTATTCTCTCTTTTCTAAATTCTGCCATTCGCCCAGCAAGATAAACCCACCATCGGCAACATCTTCCATGGCGTTCGGGTCCTCCTTGGCCTCCTTCACGGGCGCCGGTTGGGCTGCCAGCTCCATCAGCTTCGCGGACAGACGCTCTGTCCGGGCCGACTCGACGGGGCCGAAGACATTCTTCTTGAGCTTCTGGTTGTTGTTCTTGCGCGAACTCGCGCGCGCGCTCTTGGCCATTGTGTCTGTGTGAGGGAGCTGTGTGAGGGAGCAGTGACGGCCTCGTAAATATGCGTGGTTGTGATGAATATATCGCGTTGTCGTACGTCCTGCTTTCCGCCTGCTTTCCTTTAGTCTTTACCACTGACTTTTTTCTTTATTCGGCATTTTTTTTCATTATCAACTTTTTTCTGCCGGTTTTTTGCGCTATCATAATGCACGCGTTAATAGGTTACTTTAACTACTTTTCGCCGCCCTTCACCGCCTTCATTAACGCTCTCGCTCTCAGTGAGGCAGGTGGTGGCCGAACAGGCGCCCAGTATGTTGTACCATCGCCCCCCAAGTCGCCTAGAGCGAAACACCCGAAAAATGTCGACACGACGGGTGACGGTGACGACGTCGACGACACCGCCCGACAACGACTTTGCACGCCGCGCGCGGACGCGATTCTTGTGACACGCCACACACCGTATGCCATCGCTAACCTACGTGCTCTCTTTCTGAG
This sequence comes from Sporothrix schenckii 1099-18, assembly GCF_000961545.1. Taxonomy (NCBI): domain Eukaryota; kingdom Fungi; phylum Ascomycota; class Sordariomycetes; order Ophiostomatales; family Ophiostomataceae; genus Sporothrix; species Sporothrix schenckii. The sequence goes on from NW_015971144.1 coordinate 842,842, forward strand.
CTCTCTCTGCCTCTTCTCCAGCAACCTGCCCTCTATCACTATCGCTGCGCGGCTTAAAGCATCTTATGCCACGTTTTGTCACGCGAGGCTGCGACGTTTTACTCTCTCGCCCTGCTCGGGTCCTTCGCCGACCTACACATTTTACACCTTCAACACGAGACTCTGTGACTCTTCCGTCACAGATACCGACGCGCCTCTTCATCGCACCACCGCCCGCCTCAGCCGCGCAAGCAAAGGTTCCCTTTTGACACAGATCGACGATATCCGTACAAACGACGAGCCTCGTGAACTTGGGGCAGGCCTTGGTTGAACGCCACCTGGGCCTGACAAGGCCCTACCACAGACTCAAACAACGTTTAGGAGCTGCACGTCGAACTGCACTTTCCATTCACTACCCCAAAGGCTGAGACGCTTCACTTGCCTCGCGCCGGCTTCTCAAGCACAGCATTTGGCGACGTGCAACGACCTCCCACAGCGCACTCACGTCACGCCGATTCTCGCCGCTATCCCCGCTACGAACCTTCACTTCTCTGCACCATGGCGTCTCAGCAACAGGAGGTCAACAAGCTGGTGGCCACGATCCAGGTTCTCAAAAATAGGGACCTGATTTTCATCTGCCAGAGCAATGGCCTGGCCAAGTCGGGCAACAAGGCCGATCTCCATAAGCGGATCATCAACTGTAGGCTGGCCTCTTCTTCCTCTTCTGCACTTTTCTTTTGTATCCTCATAGTTTTCGTCACCTTTTTCTATTGGCTTTGTCTCGACACCACCGTGCAACCATCATGCTACTTTCCATCATGGACAGCGTCTCTCGTTGGTTTGCCTCTTCTGTTAACAAGACGACCACAGACATCGATGCATCCGTTCACGACCCGAACCAGCGAAACTATAACAACATCCGGAACAGTATTATGCAGGTGACAAATGGCACTCTTCCGGCCAACTACCGCGGCTCCTATCTGGGCAACTCCCCGATCCCCTCCTCACCCTCTTACAACCAGGCCGGCATGTCCTCGCCGTATAACGGCACTGGCGGGACACAAAACGGTCTCGGGCACAACGGTGCACGGGCAGTCTTCTCACACCAAGGGCTCCAGTTCAAGCCGAGTCCCTTTTACGAGATCGAAGCACCAATTGGAGACGTCCGACAATGCGAGGGTATGTCACAGCTGCTCTGGGAAACGAGGCGAGACGAGACTGGGGCATCGCCGTACTAACAAGCTTTGCAGCTATGGCACAACACCGGAATAGCATCACCATTGTCGTCCGCGCCTCCCAACATCCCGACCTCCAGCGGTGTCTTACCGACCCGGCCATCCGCGTCATGATCTTTTGTGCGGCGAACAACTACGGCATCCAAGATGTGGCTTTTCCATATCAGTGCGAAATCAAGGTGAACGGCGGCGAGGTCAAGGCCAACTTGCGGGGCTTGAAGAACAAGCCCGGTTCGACGCGGCCCGTGGACATCACAGACCAGCTGCGCCAGAAGCCGCCAACCTACGGAAACAGCTTAGAGTTTACCTACGCACTGACGTCCAAGGTTCGTATAGTCAAATACATTTTTTTATTGCTCCGAAGAATAGTCTAACGTTTGTACAATAGCGATTCTACCTTGCGTTGTATATTTGCAAAACATACTCTGCACCAACCTTGGCATCAAGGATAGAAAAGAGAAGTCGCATTACAAGGGCTTCTGTTATTCGGGAAGGTATGCATAGAGCCATCCTAGACCACATTTAGTATTTCACCGTGCTAACTCAAACCCAGTCACAAAACAAGCACAAGATCCAGATATTGTGGCGACCTCGTTGGTATTGTCGCTCAAATGCCCCTTGACCTACATGCGATTGTCATTACCAGTCCGGGCAACAACATGCAAGCACATTCAATGCTTCGATGCAACATCGTACCTGCAGCTACAAGAACAGGGCCCGCAGTGGCTCTGCCCTGTGTGCAGTAATGCGGCACCCTACGATGCGCTGGCTGTGGACGAATATGTCAAGGACATTCTAGAAAACACGCCCAGTGACCTCGACCAGGTCACCATCGACCCAGACGGCACATGGCACACGGCCAAGGACAAGGATCAGGACCGAGCAGGTGGTGTCTCAACTCCGCCACGATCCAACGCCGCAGTCACATCGGTTGCCACGCTGCTCGACGACGAGTTTGAGATTTTGTCGACCCCTGTCCCGCGAAGGAGCAATGGCTACTCGAACGGTGACGGCGGCAGCCAGCCGAACAGCAATGGCGGTAGCACCGTCGTTGGCCATGGCAACGGCAACGGCCACGATATGTCGAGCAGCAACCCCACGCTGATCAATAGCCGTGACACCACGGCGACACCTAACAGGAGTACCGTGACGCCCAACGGTGGCGGCGGCCTCAACTCCAACAACAAACGCCCACGCGAGGTTATTGACCTGACGCTGGATAGTGACGAGGATGACGAGCCTCTACCACGCCGGTTTAAGCGACAAAACACGGGCACTGACAGCACGGGCTATGGCGGGTCTGGTTCGTCTGCGGCACTGTATGACGGTGTAATGGGAAACGCCCAATTCTAGCAGGACCTCTCGCCTGCTTCGTAATCGTCCTGGCCCATGATTTTTTTCACTTTAATGTTTCCCTTTCGGTTACTTCTGAACATTTACAAATGAGCGGCTTGCGTTTTAACTCTTCGGCTTTCTGGGTTTTTGTATCTCATATACCTGTTCCATGTATTTTTTTTTTACGATGCACTTTCAAGTCGACTTACAGCGTGACGTCTTTGCGACATAGGACGTGTGGTTCGGAGAAGGACACAGGAGGTGAGGAAAGACACTCGCCTTCTTGCTCGGCACACTCTAAAACAAGAGAAGGGTGAACAAAGTGTGCGGGATACTTGCGTTCGTGACACACTGCAACATATGGAGGGTATGGAAAGGAAATTGGGTGCGAGTTGAAAACATTTTTATTTTCAAGTCTTAATCAAAATTGATTCCCAACTATTATTGGCCTCCAATTGAAAATAACATATCATACCTTAAATCACCAAAAAATTGATATGTCGCATCTCACGTTGCTGTTGTTGTCCTGCCTCTTTCCATATATACTGCATAATAGAATAATATGCAAATAAACTGTATCTATTATCTTTTAGTACAATATATCTATATAACGAGGCACACTGAAGGACCCTTCCGGGAAGAGAGTGCCCCACTTTAGCTAAGGTTGGCAGTTTAGGGGTCAGCATCGGGCGAAACGTGTAACAAACCGCGACCTCCAGCAGATGCAGCATATTATCGCGAAACGAAGGCAGCAAGTGGTGTATGCAATTTAAGATAACATCTCCACCCGTGGCACATCTCATTGACTGACGACACAAGCTCATAAGGAGCTCGCCAAACAACGACCAGAGGCTCACACGTCTCACGTATTCCTTGCACATTTGCACACACATCATTAAGAAACCCTTCATACTGGGGATGACGTCGATCTGAGCATGAGAGTTGCAGGCGTTCATAATAGCGCACTTCTTCATCACACACCTTGCCTGTTTACATTGTCTTTCGTCCCGTCTCTCACAACACCACAACCATGTCGTTTGACCCCGTCTTACCCCCGTTCAACGCGGGCGACCCGGGTGCAACGTTCTTCAACTCGTCGTGCCTCGACTTCTTGCTCATTGAGCTCGTCCCGATGGCCTACCGCGTGACAAATGAACTTGAGGCGGGCGCACAGGCACGGTCATTGGCGGTGGCTGCGGCGGAAGCAGGACTCGAGGGGGCAGCGCCACATCCAGACGCACAAGGAACAGCACCAGGAGCTGCTGCTGCTGCTGCTGCTGCCGGAGCAGCAGGCGCAACAGGTAGCACAGCTGCAGGGGCACCAGCACCAGACAAGGTGGCGGCGGCAGCCGGCAGCACAGCGGGCACGGGCACAGGCACAGCGACAGGGACTCTCAACACAACGGGCCCTGGCGGCGGCCGGCGGCTGCTGGACGAGGACGAGGAGCGGGACGCCGTGTTTTATCGGCTCGAGATGCTGGGCTACCGGGTCGGGCAGGGTCTGGTGGAGCGGTTCTCGCGGGAGCGGCCACGGTTTCACGACACACTGGACGTGATCAAGTTCCTGTGCAAAGATTTGTGGACGCTTGTGTTCCGGAAGCAGGTCGACAATCTCAAGACGAATCATCGGGTGGGTTTGGTCTTCCCCTTGCCCCGGACCGTCCCGTTTTTCCCTCTCGACTTGAACTGTGCAGCTCTGCTAACATTGCATAGGGCGTCTATGTCTTGACAGACAACGCATTCCGGCCATTTCAGAGGATGAGCACCGAGGCCGGCGGCCAGGCGGTGGTGCGGGCACAGCCGGTAGGTGGTCTTCTCCTTTTTGCGTTTCCGACATGATTACTTTTTACCCCTTTGCTAACAGACTGCAGTTCCTTTGGTTTCCGTGCGGTATTGTGCGTGGCGCGCTGGCGGCGTTGGGCATCACGGCCACGGTGCAGGCCGAGAGCAACGAGCTGCCCGGGGCCATCTTCCAGATCAAGACGATTCCGGCCAAAGCATAGTCGGAGCGTCAGTCAGGCAGGAACATATTTACTCTTTATATGGTTTCTGGAAGATTTCCATTTCTGTTTGTCAACCAAGCGTCCTCTTTGTACTTTTAATGACACCAGCCGCCAGCATTACGGTATTAAAAAACTAGGGATCTCTGTTCTTGCTGTTCTGATAATCTGCTCTCGTATCCTCCTAACCACAGTGTGCATCGTACCTCGCTTCGAGGCTTACTTCTCCCAAAAATAAACGAAGTAAGGTACAAAAGATGCTGTAGTGCTGCACTAGTGACAAAGACTCTTCCTCATCCTCTATTTTACCGGTTGTTTTGTTGGGATGGAATGGCGCCGGGCCAGGAGCAGCCTCGAGGCGGCCGACATTGGTTTCCAAGAGGTGAGATCTTAAGACAGTTAGGGGTGCAGCGACTTGTTCGTGGGGCCAAGCTGCTTAGCTCTCATCTCCTTTTTGAGCTTCCACGTTTGCAATATCAAACCAACCATGATGGCTTTCTCCCAGCTTACGGATGACCAAATATGTAACATTAGAGGCAGCAACTGCGATGAACGGCACGACCTTGGACGGGTCTTATTATCCCTGCCAGCCTTGAACTTGGGAGCGCTACAAACTGCGTTACTGTCACGATGTGAGAAAAAACCATCAGACAATATTGGGAACTCGATAAAATGACACTCGAAATGACTGCGTGCAGTGCGGTCAATTCGGTTGAGTTGCCTGCATGAAAGGTTTATAGTGAGTGAAAGTGAAAAAAAAAAAGAATGTACAACACAATGAGAGGAACGGGTCGGAAAAGGAGATGAATTACGACTCCGTAACAGGCAACCATACATGAATCGGACATAGGCAAGTGGACATTGCCTTTGACATGAATACTCCGATGAAGATGTCCGTTTCCCTCCCCCGGAATAGGGAGCAGATACCAGTCAGACAAGAGGCCCCTCATAATTGGCGCCATCGTATATGGAGCCCCTCTTCCTCAGTCTTCCCCCAACGAGAGGATAAAATGCGTTCCTCGCAGAAAAACCGCAAAAAATTGGAGAGAAATTTATAACGGATCAAATTCTTAATCAACGGTAAACAAAACACGCCCAAAAAAGACCCTTGTAGGAGCGCCGTGAAGATGTCCGGTCCATTTCGAGCTTTGTGCCTTCGGCGATGTCCTCGGATATTTTCCGATTCAGATGCCGCGTGTATTATGGCACACTCAAAAGCTTCAACAATCCTCAGGTCCTCCCTCCTCTAGAGACAAATGATGCAAGGGAAAACTGAACCTTGTCACTGGTCCTTACCCCTCACACCTACTTGAACTGAACCCCTCCACCGCGCCTGGGATCCCCTGCGGCTTCGCGCGTCCAATTCACCCAACTGACCTTGCATCACCGCCGGTCTCGCTCCACTTCGTTTCCATCTTTCTTCGTGTCCTTTACCCCAGGTACCCACCACAAGTCAAGCTCCCCAACACATAAAATTCGCGGTGCTGTTGTTTGCTTGCCGCACCAAATATGAGGCGGGTGTCAGGCGGGCGGCCTGGCGTCTTCTGTTTCGCCCAATTCCCATCCCTTTTTCGAATTCATGGCCATTGTGTCGTTCCAAGTACATCCCATGGTGCCCCGGCTCGCTCGCTTCCTCTTCTTCCTGTCCGTATCCCTCTCCTCTCATTTAGGTAGCTTCTCCACTCTACTATCCCGCTCTCAATCCATGGCTTTTCGAGCTTGGGTCGTTATTTGAGGTCGTTCTCGTCCGTCTTACGCGGGCCTCGTGCATCTCGAACATGCGCAGGCACCGTACTTTCTCCGCCTGTCTCGTCGTTTCTTTCGCGCCATTCATGCGCCCCTTTTCCCGCTCTTGGCTCGCTCCCACTATTCGCTCACGCTATTCACTCGTTTTTTGTTTCTTTATTTCTCCCTCTCACATCCGCCGGATGTCCTTCTCCATTGTTTTTGCTTTTTAGGTGCTTTGGTACAGGGTCGTTTCGGTTTGTAATGCATCTGTTGATTCTCATGGTGGGATTCCCCCACCACACTTGCCGCAGAGCACACGGCAGTGGTCATAATTATAGTTGGGTGGCGTCGTGGCGTCGCGGCTTGTTCGTCGATGTGCGGGATGCACACAAGGCAGGGGTGGTAGGACTCGTAGGTAGGTGGGCAGGAAGCACGTCGGATATGTTTCGTGCTCTTCTTTGGTCTGATACACAGACAGAAGCGGTTCACCTACAACCTAGACATTTTCCAAAAGGGAAAGAGAAGAAAAACAGATCAGCAAAGCTTGGCCTTTTTGGCTGGGTTTTGTTTGCACGAAGATTGTGATTTCGTGTTTTGCTCTCGCTATATGTTTGGGTCTACTGATCCGAAGCCAGAAAAAAAGCAGCCGTTTGTTCCCTTAAGGGTTTCGAAAGCAAAAGCAATATGATTCTGCAGAGCATTTCTATTCCCTCCTTTTTTGTTGTTTTTTGGTCTTATGTCGAAAAGAATGCACCACTCCTTCCGTACGTTCTGTTCAACCTTCTATTGGCACCAGGTTGTCCGTACCTGCTGTGTCACACTAGACGGCACAGCATTGAAGGACGGGACACCGTTTGCGACAAAGGGGGCTGTTGATCTTTGGTATGTTTTTTGTGTGATGCGCAAGTAAAAAAAAAAAGGCAAAGGGGGCACTAGATTAAGTGGGAAAGGGGAGCAATCACTTTTGTGCGGGAGGCTTGTTGGCGAACGTGACACCCTTCTGGATGTTGTCCTTCAGGCCACTGACGGCCTTGTCCAGCAGCTTCTTCTCCTGATCGGTGATATCGCCGAGAACGTCGACGGCCTTCTCGGCACCGTTGGGCTGCAACACATGTCAGCATAGAGTTACACAACGAGAGGGGTAGAAAGGAGGGACAAAATGGGGGAAACGTACGCCAAGCTCGATGGGGACCGAGAAGAAGTCGACACCGGTCTTCTTAGCAATCTCCTCGCCGCCCGGAACACCGGGGAGGTAGACGTAGCTGGGCTCGACAAGGCCCTTGGCGCCCTTGACAGCCTTCAGCAGCTTCTCAGCAAAGCTAGTTTTGGTGTTAGCTTCTTCTTACATTATCCGAAGGAGTATGGGCAAACAGCCTGAACTAGAATAACAATAGCTTACCGGTAGCCGGCGTAGGCCATGGAAAGGGTGGCAGAGCCAGCACCGTCCTTGGCCTTGACGACCTCATCGCCACCGAACTGGACACGGTTGACGAGCGCATCGTACTTGTCGGCGGGGATGCTGACGGAGGGCTTGACCTGGCTGAAGAGGGGAACAATGGTCTCCCCAGAGTGGCCACCGATGACGGGGACGGTCAGCTCCTGGGGGTTAGCCTTGCCGACGATCTCCGCAACGAAAGTCTCGGCGCGGACAATATCGAGAGTAGTAACGCCGAACAGGCGCTGGGGGTTAAAGACACCGGCGGCCTTGAGGACCTCGGCGGAGATAGGAACCGTGGAGTTGACGGGGTTGGAGATGACGAGGATGAAGGCCTTCGGGGCGACCTCGGCGGCGACCTCAATGAGGCCCTTGACAATACCAGCGTTGATGTTGAAGAGATCGTCACGAGTCATGCCGGGCTTGCGTGGAATACCAGCCGGAATGACAATGATGTCGGCATCCTTGAAGGCGGTCTTGGCGCCGTCGTTGGCGGGCAGGAAGCCAGCAATCTTCTGCACGGGCTGTTAGAGACAGGTCCCAGGGAGGAGCTACCGCGGCTCCGGTACCGCCAAAGAATACCAACTTACAGCGTTGGAAGAGATGTGCGACAGATCAGCGGCAACACCAGGGGTGTTGACGACATCGTATAGAGCAAGCTCGTCGACGAGCGGGCACAACTTCAGGAGCAGCGACAGGGGCTAGAGGGTGCATTGTTAGTTCTCGTTGACGGCCATGCGAGTAGAAGCACATAGGAAGAAGCGTAATACGAACCTGTCCGATACCGCCAGAGGCGCCAGCAACAACTATCAGAACGAGTCAGCTTGAAGCTCCCAAACTTGCTGCTTGTAAATCATTGGACTCGAGCGAGCGCCCTCGCCAGTTCGACTTAAGCTCCCAACTACAATGGCGAGTAATAAGAACAGAAAAACCTACCGGCCTTGACCATAGTGGGCAGATGTGTGTTTTGAGGGCTAAAAAGGGGAGAATGTGTGTTTTGCGGTGTTGGTTGATGCTCTGATGAGAAACTGCGGGGTTGGAGCTGGAAAGCTTTTAGAGGAAACGCGTGTTAGCGAGTGCAAAGCTCGATGTGTTAAAGGATGGCGAAGGTAGGGCAATGTTTACCTGTAGATATGCGGATTAATCGGCAATTTGGAGTCGGTCTGGGGAGGAGAGAGAAAGAAGAGAAAAGGTAACGAGAGGGAAGAAAGAAGAAGAAGGGGGATGAAGAATGGGGAATGGAGGAAAGAAGGCCGAGGCGTTCAGAAATATGGCAGGAGAGACCGAGGTGGGACACTAGGAGCAAGGTAAGACAGCGGACAGCCGGATTTTGGGTTCTGTTGATTATAGTTAATTCCCCGTACTTTACAGCGTGGAACAACGTATAGCGGGGTCCTTTACTCCATGTTTCCCCCCTGTGACGCCAGCACGGCGCCGGCCGACCCAACACTGTATCTCCCCTTCGCTACTGCCGTTCTTGGACTTTGCATGTGCCGTACGTGATCGTACTTTCTCCTACTCTGGGTTCCATACACCTTTAACAGCAAGAGCGAACGTCTCTTTTGCTCACGTACGATGTGACTTGCGCAAAGTATATTGCCTCCTTCCTTGTTTCCATGTCTCCCCATTCCGCACTCCAAACACACGTCCGCATCACAATGTTGTGTTCTCTCGCCTAACCACCCGCCCAGTGCTCTTTCCCTTTTCCCCTGCCGTACTTTTGTCGCCTATGGCGCTACCTCGCGCCTGCCATTTCAGCCCGCCATACCAGCCCGCCATTCCGTAACTGAAAAATGACCACGGCATACAATGGAAGTAGCAGTGGTGGTATAACTGTAGATGGCGTCCGTAAGCGGCACATCCGATCTGGACTGTGGGATAAATCGAGACGGCTCTTGGGCGCCTCCGGGCTATCTAGGAGAACTTTCGTCATCCAACCAGCACATCCCGAAACTGACCCTAAATGTCTTTCTCAGTCTTTCAAAGACACGACACGACTTGTACTGCCGTTAAGCGAATTGCATGCTGGCCAGCTATAAGACACTTGCTTATTTCTACGTACGCTTGTATGCCGTCCTGCCCGATCTCTTCTATCCATGTTCGAAGTGCAAACGTCTCACACCAGTCTCAAGAAACCAAGCCGTTACTCCTCAGGAAACAGGTACACCGCCCAGGCTCGTCTGTATACAAGTATATTTGACCCATAGCTGAAGCTCAGTGGAACGGTTGAACGGCTTTTCCCGACTTTGCTTGCCGACATATAGGCCGTCCCGAAAAGCATCACGTATATCCAAGGCTGTGCGCTGCACCGGCCGTTCTTACGTCTATTTGAACTGTCCCTATTGGCTCTCTTGAGCTTCACCTCGCGACCTCGCACCTAGCGTCCCTCAGCGAGCTGGTTCTCCTCGGGTGCCTTGTGTAGATTGCGCGTTGCTGGACTTAAAGATTGTGTCGTGCGCGAGTCGCGAATCTGGCCCGTCTTGTAAAGGCGCATCCTCGGCTGCATCGGGACCAGTCGGAATCCGGTCCGATGACGACGGAATCAAGTGACAAAGTTCGCTTCTCGGACAGCCCAAGGTTGGTGGTCCATAAAACCATTTGAATTATAATCTGTTTTCAGCCACATGTATTGTCAACTTTCTTTGCACATAGGCCATTGGTTTTGTCGCTGACGTCGATATTCACGTGCAAATTCGTACATGTACGCCATGTGAATAGTCCGACAATTGGCCACCCCCAGAGGAGGCTCCATAATACGACGGGGTTGCCAACCAGGGGTTTATTTGACGAAACGAGTATTACGGGGGTATCACACTGGGGAACGATGAAGCATTTGATACCTGGTTGCCGGCATACTCACATCGCATCCATGCTATTAAGCTGGCGACCTCACAATCCTGTGATTGACTCATTTGTTGGAAGCAACTGCCATCGAGTCAAGTCAGCGTGTCTTGATTTTTGTGAAGATTTCGATTTTTTTAGTCCAGTTTTGCTATTTGATTTCATGAAAACGATCCGGTTCTCATTCCAAGGCCTTCCCGGATTGGGTTTTCCTGTCACTGACCCAGTATCATACGTCTCTTCGCGAGACGATGTGCAGGGCGAGCAGACCCTCTCCCCATCAGGGATAGACGAGTAAGAAGGAAAAAGCAGGGATAAACAGCCCTGCTTCCCACCTGTGGGCCATAAGGTGTCAAGACAACCGTGGATTCCCCAATTTTCCTGGTTTTGTTTGCTTGCCAGCCCCGCGTACACCGCCGTCAAACACACACATATATGTGTGCAACAACAGCATAACCCGAACATCATCCCCACACCATCAACTCAGACACATAACAAAACGTCCAGCATCACCCTCTTTACGAGGACTCAGCGGCCTTTTGGGCGGCCTTGCCGCGGAGCTTGACCTCGTGGTCGGGCTTGACGGGGCGCTGCGAGCGGCGGATGGCAGAGGCACGGGAGACAGCGGCGGCGCGCAGGTCAGCACGGTAGCCGGACTTGGCGACCAAAGTGGCGACGGAGCGGTAGGTCCTGCACAGCACGTGGTCAGTACGCCGACCAACGCAGTAATGAAATTGCGTCACAGGTCCAAGGTCGGAAACAATCACAACAACTCACTTTCTTGCGGACTTGTTGGCACCCTGGTTGGAGGTGACCTGGCCAGAAGCAGGCTTGTTGGCGGCCTTGGTCTTGCTGATGACCTGGACACCACCCTCCTTATTGGCAACAATGCCGAGAGCCTTTTGGAAATGTTAGTTTCGACGTTCCATATCGCAATTTGATCCTGCGCTGAGGCGCAATGCGACAGTCGTAGTCGTTCTCTTCTCGCCAGTTTCCCTCCAAGTCGACAAATCGCATCGGCTTCGATCCTCGTCGCAAAATCGTTTGTCGCAAAATCGAAAGACCGACCGATCGCCCGATATGTCTGTCGTGGAGGGAACAGCAGCATAAGAAAAGAGGTCGAGTTTGCCAGGCCGCTTCTCCTTCTTCAATGTCTTATAACGTGACTCCGTTCTGCCCAAATCAAAATCGTACCTTGTCGTTGACGAAGCCGGCGTACTGTAAAATGACGTTAGATTCTGTATGCAATTGACCATACAAAAGTCCTCCTCAACCACGAATCATGCGGTTCTCCCCATCGTGCTGTGCTCGAAATCGTACCTTGCGGCTGTGGACGTTCGTCAGGTTCAGGGGGTCGCGCGAGAACTGGACCTTGGCGTTCTTGGTGCGCTTGACCAAGTACGAGTTCTGGGAGCCTGCAGATACAATAGAGTCAGATCGGTATTCGTTGTTGCGGTATTCCTTCCGTCCTTCGTTTTCGCTTCCATCGTAGTTCGGTCTTCTCTAGGTTCGGGGCACGGTGATGACGTACGGACAATCTCCCAGACAAGGTCGGCCGAAACGTTCGGGGTAGTCATTTTGAATGTGTGGTGATTTTTTGTTGATTTTCAAAAATTAAACAAATGGCGAGTCGTGATGATGTCGTAAACTGGGTTGACCTCCAAAGACGGAGCTTTTCGTCGACTCTCTCGAAATTTCGCTACTAATTTTTTTCCCTCTCAATTTTCCACATACAGGCCGCTGGGCCCCTCTCTCACAGCACACACCACCAATCCCGCTCCCTGTAGCGTAGCTCAGCCGTCCAATTTTTCACCATTGCACTCAAGTTTGTGGGTTCCGTTAGTTACCCACTTCAGGGCAAGTATTTTCTTTCATCCGGTATGCACGTACCAGCTACAAAAGACCCATTACATACATAGCGCACTTGAAATGCATGTATACGAGCTGATGTAACATTCAACGCGAGGCTGAATTAACGCGCCAAGGCGACACGCGTAAGCGGGGACCTTACTAAGGATCTCGCAACCTGAGGCACATTTGCAGCTACGTGCGCCCGTTAGTTGGGCCTGCGTCACCCATCTAACGGTGCTCCTGTCGATTAATTGTCTTATTGCCAAAGCAGATTACTCTGCAATACAACACAGCCACCGAGCCAACTCGTTGTCTCCTCTGTTCGAGTGAGATATCGAGAGTTTTCTCTTTATCATATCTCTCTACGGAGATTCTCATGGCCTAAGAAGACTCGGCTTCGGGGTCACAGCCGACGCTCCCCCTCTCCTTTTGCCAGTCTGTTTCAGCTCCAGTCCTCCGAGACATCCGACTTGAACGACCGTTTCCGCACAACAATCCAACGACGACAACGCTTCTGAAACGGCCGGTGTCGACTCCTTTCTACCTCATCGCCTAATAGCCATCGAATCCTTATCTTAAGCGTCCGCCATGGCTCTCTTCCTCTACGGCCTCGCGCTGCTTGTCATCGTCGCGGGCTCTATTTTATATTGGACCCGTCAGCGCTGGATCTCGCCCCTCGTCGCGACCGTCCAGTCGGCGACCGACCGCATCTCCGACCGCCTCTCCTCCATCCGATCGCCGTTCTCCTACACCCGGCTTCCCTCGACGTTTGTCGGCGACGCCGAAGCAGGCCTGTCCAGCAGCACATTTGACCTGGCCGGCAATATCGAGGGCAGCGACGGCCGTGCAGGTCTCGACGATGCTAGCAAGGCGGCGATTCTCAAGATTATGAAGAAGCGCCGGTTGCCGTTTGACGAGGCACGCCGCGTGTACATGGAGCAGCGGTTCAAGGACAACGGCATCGGCGCCGATGGCCTGCCGCGGGACCCCAAGTTTGTGAGCTTCTCGTAAACACAAACACCACCAGGACAAGCATTGGACGAGGCCAAACCAAGCGAGGCCTACGATGCAACGCCTTGTCGTCATACTGAGCAGTCGACTACGCAACCCAAACGGGAACTTGCCACTACCACTGAACCAAATATACTGAACAAAACCGACATTCGTTCAAATTTTCTTATTTTTATAAGTTTTTGCTTTTGTCGCCTTTATTTCTTATGTAGTCTTTCTTTTCTTGGTTTTATCTCTTGTCGTTTCTTATCTGTCTTACCTGCAAAGCAATCGTCTGCTGTTTAGCTTTCTTTTCATTTCATATGTCATACGATGGCGTTCTTGGGAGGGATTTAATCAACGGGTTTGCCGATGGGGTAAGAGTGTATATTATATGTGATTTCACATACCGTCAAACGGTGGAAGGCTCAGAGGTACAGACCAACAGGACGAGTGATCCTGATGTTCACCAAATATCAATTCCTGGGCAGAAGGTTCACAGACAGCCAATATGACGGAAGAAACACGTCTTGATTAGCACTTTCTAGGTTTTCCCCTTTTTTCCTAACTGATATTAAAATTCATGCGCTGAGCGATTGATATCATTTCTTCTACGACGAGCGCGACGTACACTTTGTGTGACCATTGGCCAATCTTCAATTTATATCTCCTTCATACCCGCATAGTTTAGAATTATGAGCTGAGTAGGAAAACATTCAAGTATCTCTTCGTTTGGTCATCGCATAGACATATAAATTTTGCAATGCTTTCATGGTATATGATTTCAGAGGAGATTCTCATAATTTAGTCTTTCCTTTCTTATTATTGCAGTGACAACTGCCAACAGCCCGAACGTCCAAATAAATAATAAAACGCCAACTTTCAATTATGGGTACAAAATGGTGGTGAAAAAGGAAATATGCAAGCGGATAGTTGGCAAACAGCTATGCCCTTAAGTGGGAAAAATGAGAGAGCGAGAAAGAAAAAAGAAAAAGTGAAGTGGGTGGAGAAATTAAAAACATATATGTACAAGACATTCTTGGGGGGGAGGCTTTATAAACATAGGCTTTTTCAGTCGTAAAATAACTCCGGTAGAGTCTCAAATATGTGCTCAAAATGCACCTTTTTCCAAATCCAAATGGAAAGTTGTGTCTAGACGGATGGCAATGTGCAATGGTAGATTAGGAAGTTTGAAAGGTTGGACAGGACAGAAGCAGAGAGGCGGCGGAGGTAATGGGCAACCATTGGGTGAGGAATAGACGTGAGATGTGTCTGCGCCACACCGGTATGGCTCTTCGTGTTCCAAATCCGTTTTTATTTACCGCTTCTTCTTGGATTCGGCAGGGTCTACCGGGTCGTAGACACGGTCGTCGGTGCCCTCGACATCCTTGACAATGGTCTCCATCTCCTTTACCTGCTTCTTCCAGGTGTCCTTGCTCATCTTGGTCTTCTTGTCAAACAACTCTTGCTCGGGCTCACGGTAGCTGCCGCCCAGGCGGTCCCAGAGGGTAAAGTACTGGCCGTAGTTGTAGTTGAAGGCCAGGTGGTGGATGCTGTGGCAGGCGGCGCCGTTGATGACCGGGTTATTGGAGACGTACTCGCCGTCGTGGATCATGATGGTCCAGAAGTTGATGAAGATGAAGAGGAACAGATAGGCCCACTTCTGCAACGGGAAGAACAACGGGTAGATGTGGTACGGCAAGCTCTGCATCCAGCCGTCAACGGGGTGGAAGGCGTACGAGGAGTACGGGGTTGGCATGATCCACTTGTGGTGCGGCTTGTGCAGGTGTTTGTAGACGAGCGGGTGGTGCAGGCCGCGGTGAATAAAGTAGACAAACATGTCGGTGAAGAACAAGAACAGAGGCACCTGCGCAATGTCGTACCAGCGGCCGGGGCCCTCGGAGCTGCGCTCGTACATGCGGCAGTAGCCGAGCACCTCGGCGAGGAAGAAGGGGGCCGTCAGCAACGACATGACGGGCATGGCTGTGTTGGCCTGCTTGATCTCCAGCCAGACCTGGTTCTTGAGGTATTTGGGGTGCTCCATGGTCTTCTTGTCGAAGATGAAGAAGTAAGAGAGGGACGAAAACATGAAGTAGGTCAGCAGACCAAAGAACCTGTGGGCAAAGCAAACGGAGCGTGAGCGAGCCAATTCACGTTGAGAGGAGGAGAGTACTGGGACAAGAGCAGCAAAAGACCGAAAGCACACTCACCATGTAATCAAGAAGAGGGAGAAGAATTGGCGGACGACATTGTCGCGCGGCACAGAGGTTTCGTATGCGTAGCGCGTCGGCTCCAGTGTGAAAAGGAAGCTGGACGGCTTATACTGCCACGAGTTGTAAGTCTGCGGCAGCGTGGCATTGGTGCCAAAGCCGGCGCCGTCGACCTTGTACGCGGCGGCGTGCGGCGGGAAGATGGCAGAGTAGCAGTAATCGAACACATATGTGTCCATCAATTCGAGCGCGATATCCATGGCGGCCGATGGGGGCGCTCAAGAGCGCGGCGAGAGGGCAGAAGGGCCGTCGGTTGTGTACAAGCGAGTTCGATGGTCGAATCACAAGAAGCGTCGCAGTCCAAACGTGAGAGCGGACTGAGTATACGAACCGCGCGAAGGCAATGGGGCGTGGAAAAAGGAGGTCGGCCCCTAAAGTCAGAGAGTGCACACTGTTGATCCGATATCAGGAGACGAGGATGCGCTTCAGGATCGAAGAAGCTATTGATCGTGGGAATTAGACGAGAAGTAAAAGAGACAACGGAGACAAGAGTCGGCGCCAAAAGGCGGAGAAGGGGAGAAACGGTAAGGAGTGTGGTGGTGTTTGCCGCGACGAGTTCCTCTTATGATGCTGAAAACACCGTGCGGGTGGCGGGCTCTGTAAATCTTCGCGCGGTTCCCAGCATGGCAAGAGCAGGAAAAAAGTTTTGGGTGAGCGACCTGCTCGTTTTCGTATTTTGAGGACCCTCTTTTCCCCTATCCCCTTCCTTTTTGGGTTATCAGATCCGAATGGCAGCGGTGTCTGCGTGCGCACTGTGCCCCCTCAGGGTCGCGGAAACGAATTGTTCGGAGTTAACCTGTGGTGAAAAGACCATGGAACAGAGAAATATCCGCGGCGGCAAAATGTAGTCCAACAACAGGATGCACTAACTTGGAGCAGGACCTTCCACAAAAGCAGCCAATTGCCAGCGGGCGCGATGGCAGGTGCGGCAATACGGCTTAGGTATGCGACCGAATTGCACTGCAACTTCACAGTGTGTCAAGTCGATTTGCACAGTGCAGTTCAATGAAGTAAGAAACCGCTATGAAGGCAAACACAGGATGCCGTTTGTAACAGCTACACCAGACCACTGTATCAAGGAACTGACGACATCAGACCAGAGGAGGACGAGTGAGAGGACACAAACCCGCGAGAGAAGATTTGTAGTGAAAGGAGCGAGGAGAAAGCCGGGACAGGAACGTATCACATAAACACACGGAGGACTTGCGCAAGGGCGGAAGCATCCGACTCTGACAGAGGGAAAATAAGTAATTACTTCGCTGATGAGGCGGCATGCTCGGCGTTGGACGACAGCGATGGAATGCTGGGCAGCCAGCTCCGATAAAATCAGATGACGGTCAGTGTTTCCTCCTGTTCTCTCTGGTTTCTCAGCTGTTTTTGCTCTGGATGGGACCGGTTCATGGCTTCAGGCTAGGTGTGTCTCCAGAGGGGATTCACTGAACTTTGTAAGTATTGCGCGTAGAACGGGGACTTCACCAAGCTATGGCCGTGAGATGCACGCGCGTTTGGTCCGTACTCAGAGTGGGTTCGCCCCAACAGGCAGCACCAACCTACTACATCATCGGACGGAAAGGCGAACAGCCGGGGTACCAAAAGTGCTGGTTTGTGCAATCAAAATGGCGTGGTTCTCCAAAATGACACGCTCGACACGGTACAAGGAAAAACGTTGGGGTGGGGCCGCCCCTTTCGAAATTATGGGCCCCGTCTTATTTTATTGGCTTTCTCGAAATTGGGAGCGAGTCTGGCAAAAGGAACAACGGCTGATGCCGAAGGAAAAGGACGGTGAGCTCGCGACAGATTTGTGTATCATATAACAAAATATGACCGTAAAATAGGTACAATGAAAAGAATCCCAATGGGTCGCTGTGGGACGAGAAAACAAAAGAAAACAAATCGTTGTAGAAAGAAAACGCCCAATACAATGCCACAAGAACACAACACAATATCTAAACCCCCTGTTGGCTGCAACTGATTTTATATGTACACATTTGGCAGCAACTTCATCCCGACTCTCATTGCCCCAGCCGTCAAACGTTGTGGTCCCATGCAACGGTGTGCTCAACGGCCCAAGACCGGACGGCCTCGAAGTTGCGACAGGTATGCAGAGTGTTGAAATCTGGCCAGTAATCGTCATCGGCAAACCCATACTCCGGGAACAACTTGAACGTGAAAATACCAATGTCGCTCTGGCACATCAGGTTGGTCCGCAAGGTCTCGATGCAGTGGTCTGTTTTCGTTAGCTCGGGAAGCAAAACTGCCGGTCCGTACGGCCCATACAGAGTATTTCACGAGTGGGACTTACCGACGTGACCCATCAGGTCCTCCTTGCTATCAGCACCGCCCACGTCGCCGCCGTGGTGTTTGTAGTAGTCCTTGTACACCGCCTGCCGAACCAAGTTAAGGCAGTGCAATTGGTGGAAGACTTCGAGGGCTGCCCGGTAGCCCACTTCACCAGTGCGCGGGTGGGTGATCTTGAGCGAATTCCGCGGCAAACCAAGCTTGTCAAGCTCCTCTTCTGAGATCATCGTATCTCCGACTGTTGCTGTGAGCACTCTTGCATTCCTCTTATTCTTTCTCTACACCAACTTCTCTTCTTCATCTTCCTCCTTCTCAATCTTCTGCGATCACCTTCCCACAACCTCTCTGTACGTTCTTGCCTCCCTACTTCAAAGCACTTACTGTCGTTGGCGATGTAGTCCCAGGCCAGGTCGACCTCGGGACCAAAGCCCACAAAGGGACCTTCGACGACGGGTGTCAGGTTGGTGAACCGTGTTGTCTCGTACCGAACCGCCACTGCGGCGGGAGCTGTCGTATGTTAGCATGCTTCCTTTGTTGGTCTTTCACCTTCCAACCTTCCATCTCACGCTTACAGTACGAGGAATATGCGCTCGTGTATGTGGCGTCGTTTGGCTTCGCGTTCCGCGCACAAAAAGACAGTGTGAAGAGCGTGACCGAAGTCGTCAAAAGCACGGCATGACCGAGCCACATCCAGTGCTGAGCCAGGTGGTGACGGACCCGGGGCACGAAGCCTGCACGCTCCGAGTCGGAGTCGATGCTTAATGTGCGGGTAGTCGAGGCAAAAGTTGTCGAGTCATCGTCGAGTTTCTCCTCGTCGAGAGGAAGAGAGTGGTAAACCTTTGACATGGTGAGGGTTGGTGGTGTAAGGCAAGATCCAAGACTCGAGGTAGGCTGAGGCACAGCCAAGAAAACGATTAAAGATAGTCGGTCGTGCACAGCACGACAGATGAAAATAAAAGGCGAAAGAGGGTCGCAGAGACCAGTCAAGATCGACAAAACTGGTCAAAGAACACTCAACTTGACAAACAAAAGGTAAGGGGAAGCGAGTCCAGATTAAGAAATGAAAGAGATGGCCAAGAGACAAAATTAGTCGTGAGAAGGGCAACTCGCAGAGTGCACGGTCAGGAATGAGATGGACAGAGATACTTCGGTAGAAGTCACGGAAAGAGGCCACAAAGGACAAAGACGGGATAGCATAAAAAGAAACGGTGAACCAACCGACAGCCAAGGAACGACGAGGGAACAAACGTGGGGAAAAGTGAGCGACAGAGGATGAGCAGGCTCGCACAAATGGCTCGACAAAATGGAAGAAGATCACGAGCACCAGGCACGTCGTGGAAGAAATGACATTGGAAATGTTGACGCGAAAGCAATGGGTAACGGGATAAAAAAAAAAGAAGAAAAAAAAATAGAAACAAGTGGTGGCAGGTGGTCGGTCGCTGAGTTTCAGCAAAATCAAAGCACGCTTAGTGGGAAGCAATTGAAAATAGAGAAGGACAAAACAGAAACCCTTTTCAGCGTGACCTACCGTCTGTAAGGAAAGGTGAAGCGATGTTGAAACGTTTGATGTCCACAATCTGGAACGACGAGGGCCGTAACACTACTATTGGTCGACAACTAATACAAAAACTGGGGCTGGCCATTTTCAGGGGCCCACCCGCCGTTTCTCGACCTGGGACACTGCACGGCACAATACCATGTGGCGAGGGCTTTTGCAAGGCACAAGGCCATCGAGCAATGGTTGATGGGTGCGATGGAGCGGGACGATCGTCAGGAACGCAGTGTCAACATATGACCATCAGATTTGCCTTGTCCCGTCTTAGCCGTCGATGAGAGAAGCTTCGCCATTCTTGGTCAGGTATGGCCCTTGGAAATCCGCAATGTAATTTCGGCTCGTGAAAAGGGGGTTTCCTGGACAGTAAATCGTTACCGGCAAACAAGGCATCTAGAAGTAAAGAACTTGTCAGCTACTTGACGGTTTCATTCACACAGTTCCTCCACCAAAGCAGGCGCTGTCGCATTTGTATCACGACCAGCGGGCTGGGTGTTGAGTTGCAAAACTACTTCTGTATGGACGACGTAAATAGCTTTGAACAGGGCCTGGTGCAACAAAAATATCCCACTGGTAAGACCCTCATCGCTCCTGGGTGGAATAGGAAAGAGCTCGACCGAGCACCACTGTGCCATCTTTAACTGGTTGAAACCCGTCGCGCCTGCCATTTATGCAACCAAACCTCAATACGATGGTTGGACTTGCCATTCTGTCGTTGCGATGTCACAGACGCTCCTTCCTGAATGACACTGTTTCAGCCTGCCACAACCAATGAGCGTGTCGCATTTCGCCCTCAAACCCCATCTCGTCGGCCTCGCCCATTGTCTCCTATTCTCCTTTTCTCCAAAGTTGCCGTCTCACACCCAACATAGCATCATCGTCCTTTTGGAATATCGTCCCCAGCTGTTCTGCCCGCCCCTCTTATTCTTCAATACCGTCCACTGGGCCGTTTGTCTCTGGTAAGTCTATGCGGGCATCCCGTTCTCCTCGTTTGCCAGCCCAGCAGTGCCACATCCTGTGACCTGTGAGCTCGCATCGCTTTTTTCCATCAATCAATCACCCCAGCCTCGACCTTTCTCCACTTGTCCCTTTTCAGGCCCAACGATGTTTTAGCTTCTGTGTCAGCGCCAGTTGAGCCTCGTTTGGCCAGAACACTGTTTCCACTCTCAGCGTCAACAAGGCGCCAGTGCGCGCCACCCTCCAAGTTGATTCGGCATTCTATTTCATCTATTACGGTTCTATCTACAAGTGGCACCAGGTGCATCTGCCGAATACGACATCGGGATACGGGAAGCCGTCTCCTAGAACAGGCCAGGCGCAAGGTCCCGAGGCCTTTCCAAGCTGCCGCCCACATAAGCATACTCCGTACACATACGCAATCTGATGATGCAAGTCTACAAGCCTATTGGCAAAAGCCCGTGTGCCTTGTGCACCTCAATATTTAGATGTGAGCCCTGGTCATGTAGTCGTTCGGCACGTTTCAATTGCCTAGCCTTTATTTATGTTTCGTCCACACCTCTGACAAGTAACAAGGTTAACTCTACCTTCCAGTCTTTGATCTTCCCTTCTCCCAAACCCAATGCATTCCCAGTGCCATGCATTTTGTTCGACTCAATATCGGGATACCATAGATGGCCTTCATAATGCTGGATGTTATTGTCCCTCCCTTTTACTCTTTCGGGGTGCCGCTCGGAGCTCAACCAAGGCATTAAAAAGGAGGTATGGGGTTGCCAAGACTGTGTGTCCCATTGCCGCAGGTCTTCCCGTGTTTTCGCTGGTTCGTCTCCCACTGCCTCGTCGTCTCGCCTTCCCTTTGTTATTTTTGATGCCCCTTGGCAACAGGTCCGACGATCAATCCTATCCACTCTCGCGTAATCCTCACAAATCCACAGAGACTTTATCCCCCAAACACGGCCCTCTGCCGTCGCTCTCTCATCCAACACTCGATGTCAGCAATAATAGCCGATGATGGGTTCTCAAACCATACACAAAGAGAAGAAATACCGCAACACAGCAAGAACTTAAGACAAAAAGAGGACAGGCGCATAGGCAGAGGAAAGTGAAGAGTAGAAGCCTCATGAACAAAGACGATCCCCTCTTGTTGCTCCCTCAACATTCTTTCAAGCATATCCATCCCATGTCCGCATTCAATGATTAGTCAAGTGGATTGCATTGTCGACCCGTGTTTCTTTGAACATCGTGAACTGTGGGTGTTCCAGAGTTACTTCTTCATGCCAAGATATAAAACCAGAAGGAGGCAATCCCAAGGACAAAAATATCGGAAACCAAGCATTGGCGGCAAAGCTCGTGCCCCGGACATGGGCCTTTTGCCCTTTACCACCAGCCGCACCCCCCTGGTCCCCGACAGGTCTCGGTTCGACTAACTAGGAAACATTGTCCAAAAGTCATAAGCAAACCGGTAACAGCCCGCCAATAGCCAATGGTACACCGTGCACCCTTTGACAGTTTCCATCGTGAGACACGTCTCGACTCCACCGATCAGGTTTGAAGCATTGTCTCGTCGGCCAACTCCACGCCCTCACCGCAGTCACTGCCCGTCCATCACGCCCTTGTTCTCTAACATTGAGTGTGTGCCAGACTGACTGGGGAACAGAGACGCACGCTTACACAAACATAGAAGTACAAGCACACAAGAGCACGCAAGCAAAGGGGGTAGGTTTAGAAAATTACGCAGGCTGTGGTCGATGGGCAAGAGTAGCCGACCGAACGTGTTGATCCCCTCTGGTTGAGCATGTCCGATGAGCAAGAGTCTTTTGTCCTCTCTTCACCTTTCCCTTTAGAATGTGTCCCACATCGTCCCTTTGCTCATCTTTTCCTCATCGCCTCTGATTTTTCTATATATCCGGCCAAAACTCACTTTTCGATAACAAAGCTTCGTTTTCTTGTTCTTCTTTTTTTTCTTTTCTTGTTTTTCATCCCGCTGGTGTCTATTGACTCGGAATTGTTTACTTTTCTTCTTACTTTTCTCTTCTTTGCAACCACTCCTTTCAAGCTGTACATATTTTTATTTCAGCTGCCGGTCAGCAAAGTTTTACTGTCTTTTTCTAAACCTTCTCATTTCTTTTGAAACTCTCGCAAACACGCTCACTACCACCCCACCTCCTCCCACCTCCTCCCATTTTTTTTATATCTTCGAGATGCATACTCCTACTCTGGCTCAGCTGGTCCTTGGTGGCCTGGCTGCTACGTCTGCCGTGTACGGTTTCCAGCCCTCCAGCGGTGTGAAGGCTTTGTCTGCCCGCAATGTCGCCTCGCTCATCGCCCTCGCCGCTCCGGCCATGGCCGTCCCGATGGTGAAGGAGATCGACACTCGCGAGCCGCACCACGCCGGAAAGAAGACTGGCAAGCACGCCCGTGACGAAGATGCGGACGTCGAGATCGAGACCCGTGAGCCCCACCATGCCGGCAAGAAGACTGGCAAGCACGCGCGCCACGAAGATGCGGAAGTTGATGTAGCTGATGCTGAGCTCGAGACCCGTGAGCCTCATCACGCTGGCAAGAAGACCGGCAAGCACGCTCGCGACGAGGTCGAGGCCCGCGAGCCCCACCATGCCGGCAAGAAGACTGGCAAGCACGCCCGTGACGAGGTCGAGACCCGCGAGCCCCACCATGCCGGTAAGAAGACTGGCAAGCACGCCCGCGACGAGGTTGAAGCCCGCGAGCCTCACCACGCCGGTAAGAAGACCGGAAAGCACGCTCGCGACGAGGTTGAAGCCCGCGAGCCTCACCACGCCGGCAAGAAGACTGGCAAGCATGCTCGTGACGAGGTCGAAGCCCGTGAGCCGCACCATGCTGGCAAGAAGACCGGCAAGCATGCTCGTGATGAGGTTGAGGCTCGTGAGCCTCACCACGCTGGCAAGAAGACTGGCAAGCACGCCCGTGATGAGGTCGAGACCCGTGAGCCTCACCATGCTGGCAAGAAGACAGGCAAACATGCTCGTGATGAGGTTGAGGCTCGTGAACCCCATCACGCTGGCAAGAAGACTGGCAAGCACAACTAGATTTGTTGTTTGTAGTTGTTCTTTGACAGGAAGAAGACGATGGTTCTCTATCCATCATCTTCTTTTCACTTCCGTCCTCTCGACTTCCTTTTCTCTTCCAATCCGCTCCTCCTGTACTTTTTCTATGTTACAAGCACCTCTTGTTTGTGTTAAAGTTCGAATATTCTTATGAAGGTGCGCCAATGTTCAGACGAATGCGAACCAGATGCGGAAGGGGCACAGTCCACTTTGAGTTTTATTTTCTTTTTATTTAAACCTTTTTTATATTTCTCTTCTCTTTTTGATTCCCTTACCGCTCTGCTCTTAATGCCTTCCATCCCAAGACTCCTCTCTGGTTTCCGTGAAACGAAGCTCGAGAGGCAACTTCTGAAGGATGCTAGGTTGACAGAGTCCGGAATCTTTTTTTACCAAGTTCTTTTTCTATTTTTCTCTTCTAGGGCCCACGCCCCTGCCTTCTTCCGAGGGATTATTTTCTCTTCTTCTTCCAACTCAAATCAGTTTTGTCTCTCTGCTGGCTGGTTGTTTGTCTTGGGCGCGTCATCGGTCTTACACATTGGAGCTGTTCTTGTCGCAAAGAATAAGAGTGAGATAGCAGTCTTGGGAGGTTAAAGAGGCTGCGAGGCATTGTTATACCACCCCCTTCCCGGTTCGAACTAAAGTCTTTTTTACTCCTGTCTTGAGTGCCCTCCATGTTTTGTCCGCTTTTTGTTTCTCTTACTCTGTCCGGCAAGTGTGCTTTTGTTTAAAGAAAACGGTCCGTATATATAAAATAAAAAATAAAATAAAACCCAAAAAAGTCGAAAAAGGATCTCAATGTCAATGGATAGAATGGTGAAAGGCACATGCGACTAAATAGTTTCTTGGTTGGTGTGATAGTGATCGTTATATGGAACTCAAGCCACTCATCCTCTGTATAAAGGTGGCCTTCTGGCCGGGATTCCTGATAAGCATCCGGTCATGGACGATCATAGTCAACGGCGGAGTGAAAGGATTGCATATCTACGACTTGTGGGCAGTCTGAAAGGCCACGATAATCCAGGTCTAGAAACACAATTTCCCATCTCTCAAGTTTTGACTTGTTCCCCTGAACCGTACAATATCAACCCGTAGTCGACTTGATACTACCCGCATATTGATATCAAGCAGTAGATTTGCTCCCCATCCCCGTACAATATCTCCTTTTATTAAGTCGATTTTATTTACGAGTTCCTAATTTATTTTCAATTTATATTTTGAGCTAGAATGCTAATATCGACGGTCTAGCTGTTGCATGCGAACCCGTCATTTACGGAACAAAAGGACGGAAATCAATCCTGCTATTCTTTGTTTTTGCATGCCAGTACGGTATTACTTTGTGTGTAGATGAAATAAAGTCATGTATCAGGTCACCCACGTTCTTCTGTTGAGAGTCAACATATATGCGGAGGATTGGGAGCCATCCACACCTCTTTTGTCAACCACCTTCCCGCCGCGAGTTTTTTGCCCAGACCCGGCTGCAAAACAGACAAGGAGGCAAATATTTTGTTTGTGCACAACGCACGCCTACACAACTTGGCCCCCCACCCACCGTTTGCCCGAATCAAAGAGACATATAAAATGCGATACCGCAACACATAGTAGGCAATTCTTTTCACACATGCCTTTTAAAACCACCGAGCGCTTTATTTCTTTCATCAGTCCAACTTTCCTATTCTCATACCCCTTGGTTGCTTTCGACGATGCTTGTTTTCGTGGCGCCGGTCAATTAGGGCGATATATGTGATGTCTTTCTGCGTGATGAAAACTGCAGCCTAAAATGCACCTTGCAAAAGCACAAACAAGCACAACAAGTCCGCATTGTCGCTGCAACCTACACCCCCATTTGATAACCAAATAGGAAAGGCCAGAATGCGTTGCCTGCATTGTCATTTTCTGGCTGGCCCTGCATACCCACACTGAGATAGATTCTCCGTACGCCTGCATGTATGGGCCATGCAATCTGCAAGCTGCGATGCAGGGCGACAAGCATCGTATGCACGCACACATGCACGCTCGCACGTACATACACTGCGAAACAGAGCAATGCCCGGCACAATGTGCTACCACATTCGTTCTGTCGACCGTCTCCTTTCTCTGGTTGGTTCCGTAGCCAAAATCCCCTCGTTTGTCTACACTCCCCCCCTCCCCCTTTTCTCTGTCACATCTTTCTGCTCGCCTGCCCGGTCCTTTCGGTTTTGGTCGCCCGCGGCACGCGAAACAACAACCTTGCTCTTTGTTCGAGAGTACGGAATACAAAGTACCAATGTACGTTTGTTAACTTTGTTTCGTTTTTTTCTTTTCTTTTTTTAAGCGACGGGTGTTGCTTTTGGTTCGCTCGCCTCGATCTGTTTTTTGATCCCGTGTCTAGTCCAGCGACCACGTCGTTCGGTTCGTTGCGTAAGATAGGCAAGATACTAGGACGGAACAAGGGCAAAGCAAGAGAAAAATACGACACACCCCATACGGAGAAACACCCAACATGTGCAGTCACAATATGACCATTCTGCAGAAGTTTACGTCCCACAAAGCACATGCATATGCGCCCATGACTTTGGGTCGCCGGTTTTGTTTTGCCAGAGGCACAAAGCACCAGCTGGGGCGTGCTTTGCGTCATTGTAGGATGCGACTGGCGGGATAGGTCCAGGATAACGCATGGCTTACTTCCAACCATGCCGTCCAACCTTGCTGTGCTGGATGGCGCCGTGGCATGTTCCACCGAGCTGACTCGTGCACTTTCCCCCACCACCGCAGATCATGTCTAACCGCCCGGTGAGACTGAGGTGGCAGGAGAGCACAGCGAAGCGTGTGCAAAGTAAGTTGATGGTGCAAGTTGACGGGGCAAGCCGGTGCGACGCTCTTGGGCATGCTGCCCATTCGGCCTCCATTTTTCATGTCTTGTGATCACCTGGAAGAGGAACCACGGACGGTGGAGATGGAAGGTGAGGGATACGAAGTAGACACAACCGGAAGGCCGTCCACCACGGCAACAGTGTGGACACATGCGTAGCGTGAACGAGGTTGCATGAAGAGATGAGGCAGCAAGAAACACTCGACCAGAATTGGACAGGGGGCAGAAAGGTACATTGGTACATTGAGCGACCGTCCCATACGCCGTGACACAGAATACACCTTGCGCGTAGGTTACGTCCCTCACAATTGCGAACGCTTTTCGGGTGGTTCCCTTTTCCAGGGCAGCAGCATATGTCGGGCTGAGGTCATGGAGGTGTATAATCATGTACTATTATACCCACTTTCTGCAAAGTTGGTAAGTACTTTTGTGGAGATACATACGAGTACACAGAGATACAAGGAATGTACCTTGTCGCACACGGTCCACGCCCGGTTGCATACAAATGGGTGGCACCTGCCTTGGCCATGGAACTAACAGTGGGCAATTTTCTTCCTGCGCGCTACGATTAGTGGAACCCCTGCCTGGCTGGTGGCGACGGCTTCCATCCTTCATTCTTGCAGGTTCCGTTCTTTTTTCCTCCTTTCGTCTCTCCAGCTCCATAGCCCCACTCCGGCTGTGCCTCGTCTCCACCTGCCTGCGACTCCCATACGCACAACAACAGTACAAGACAAACAGGGACAGAACAGAGATTCAGGGCTGTTGTTTCTCTGTGGCGTGGAAGCACGGCCCACCGAGGAAGTCCCTCCGTACTCTGCACACATCCCGCACATATCTCTCACGCTGCTGTGCAAAACACGATACGTAAGTACGCATAAGAGAGAACAACGCTACAGCGGCAAACTCGACAAACTGCAACGGGAAAGAACAAGAACAAAGTTCGATTCAATTGTCAACACGACATATTTGCCCTGCCTTGGGCGTATCCTGTATTCAGCTCTCTGCATCTCCATCCCTTGCTGTATCTTTGCGTGGTATCACGTCGTACAGCCTTTCGTCTTTCTCTTTCGTACAAAGGACGGAGCACCGCCCGTACTCGTCATGGCCAATCTGCTTTTTGGTACTCGCCCAACTGCCCGCCAACGTGCACAAAATCTCGTTTCGTTCCAGCGTGCGCTATCTCCATTCATATTGTGTCCGTTGGCTGCGGCTTCCTGGCGTCAACTACCCAGTCGTTGTCTGCCGTGCCGTGACAAGAAACAGAGTGCACGTACTTACATATATGGCGTACGCCGGTTGTCATACATCGCAGTCCTTTTCGAATTTCGTTGCTTTCTCGGAACTATTTTCCTCCTCACTGTTCCTTCCAGAACGAGAAACCCGCCCGGAATAAATCGATAAAATAAACAACACTAGCTCCTTTCGGTAAAACTGGACCCCTTAGCCGACCTGGTCTAACCGAAACTCCAAGCTTTCCTCCACCCAGCCTCTTGCGTTTTTGCCCTTTTTTTTTGCCTCGCTCCTTCCTCACTCCCCCCGCCCCCCAAACACGACAGCTTTACCTTCTCATCCACCCCCATCCACCCTAATCCACCCTAAATCCACCCACCATCTCGTCCACCATGCCCCCCCCCCCCTAGTTAGCACGAGCTGCTAATGCGTCTGCGTAGCGTGTGTACCGCTGGTCGTGGTTTCCGTGCACCCAGCCAGAGGAGACAAAGCAAAGAGCATCGCCAAAACCATCCCAAGTCTATCAATTTTTTCCCCTTCTTTTCTCCCTTCCACTTTTCGTCCTCCTCGCTCCTCCTTTCTCTCTCCGCTTCAATCACCCACCCCGACAGTGGTTCCATCATCAAGTCTTGTCCCTCCTCATCGTCCGCCTATTGCCACGCGATCGGAGGCGCTCTGTCATTGCTTTTCTGACAGCGTCGGCTTTTTCGTTTCGTTTCTTTTCCTTCTCTCCCTCTCTTTCTGTCATTGCTTTAGCTTGGCAGCCCTTCCCTGGCTACGACTCCCCCCCTCCCCGTCCGTTGGCACTCCTCGTCGCCTTCATCGCCTTCATCCAAACTCATCGCGACGACGTGCGTGCCTTAACGACGACAACGAGCGCAAAAGTGTCCATCACTTTTTTGATTCGACGATTGCGACACGCGCCAGTTCCCTTGCAGACATCATCGCATTTTCGCATACCTAGCAGCTTAGCATCGCGCACTCTTTCCATCATCATCAATACCATCGCCATCGGGCCTTAGCCTTTTTTTTATTCTTCGTTTTCTTTTCTATTTGCGTTTTATACCATCCCGCTCTTTCGCGCATCATGTCTATGTACGGTGGTGGTCACCGGGGCATGGGCGCCGTGCCCCCGAGCAACGGCGTCGGCCGCCTGACCGAGCTGCTCGACCAGATCCGGACCGAGTTTGAGACCCAGATGCGCGCCAGTGAGAACTACGAGCATCAGAGTAAGTGCCCGTGATAGTCTCCCCCGCGGGCTGTTCCTTTGTGAGTGACAGATTGGCTAACCGGGGCTCCTTTTGCGCCCCCTCTAGTTCAAGCACAGGTCAACGAGATGCAGCTCATCCGCGAAAAGGTCTACACCATGGAGCAGACGCACATGAACCTCAAGCAGAAGTAAGCGACCACCACTCCCAACTTGACCGTCGACGGCACGACGCACATTTCAATAATGCCGAATCAATTCGTGTTATGCCGTCTTGTGGGATAACAACTGGACTGGACACGACTAACCTTGCTTGTAGATACGAGGAGGAAATCGCCGTTCTCCGTCGCCAGCTTGGCGAGCGTGGCGGCCCCAGCCAGGGCCACATGGGCGGACCCCAGCAGCATGGCGGCCCTCCGCAACCCCCGAGCCTGGGCATGGGTAGCAATGTCTTTGGCGCTATCATCGCAGGACAGGGCGGCCAGACTGGTCTTGCGCCGCCGCCGCCTCCCCAGGAGCAGCCCCCCTCAACACCAGATGCAGCAGCAGCCGCCGCCAGGCCTCCAGGGCCCCCCCCCCTCCTCCTCCCCCGCCGCCTTCGCAACAGAACCCCTTCGGCCAGCAGGGCTACGGCCAGCCTCCCGCCCCGGGCGGCTTCCAATCCCAGCCCCCGCCGACCAACTCGCCCGGTCCCGTTAAGCGCCCGATCGGTCGCCCTCCGCCCGGTGGCCCTGCCACGCCCCAGATCAACACCCCGGTACCGTACCCCGGCCCCAACCAGTCGCCTCAGGTCGCGTCGCACCCGACGCCCGACCATGCGCGCATGCAGATGGCCCCCGCCGGCCACTCAAACAACTCGCTGGGCGACCTCGACCCCGAGCGCCTTCCTGCGCACTACAAGAAGACGCGGGACGACTGGTTTGTTATCTTCAACCAGCAGGTGCCGCGCGTCATTGACGTCGACCTGGTTCACACCCTGCAGCACGAGAGTGTTGTGTGCTGTGTCCGCTTCAGCGTCGACGGCAAGTACGTGGCCACGGGCTGCAACCGCTCCGCCCAGATCTACGATGTGCAGACGGGCGAGAAGCTCTGCGTGCTGCAGGACGAGGCTGTGGACACCGGCGGCGACCTGTACATCCGCAGCGTGTGCTTCAGCCCTGACGGCAAGTACCTGGCCACGGGTGCCGAGGACAAGCTCATCCGCGTGTGGGACATCCAGACGCGGACGATCCGCAACACGTTCGCAGGCCACGAGCAAGATATTTACTCGCTCGACTTTGCGCGCGACGGCCGTACGATTGCATCGGGTAGTGGCGATCGCACCGTTCGCCTGTGGGACATTGAGAATGGCCAGAGCATCTTGACCCTCACTATCGAGGACGGCGTCACGACTGTGGCCATCTCGCCCGACACCAAGTACGTCGCGGCTGGCTCTCTGGACAAGAGCGTCCGCGTGTGGGACATTCAGCAAGGCTACCTTGTCGAGCGGCTGGAGGGCCCCGACGGTCACAAGGACAGTGTGTACAGTGTTGCGTTCTCGCCCAACGGCAAGGACCTCGTGTCTGGCAGTCTTGACAAGACGATCAAGATGTGGGAGCTGGCGGCGCCCCGCGGCATCTCCAACCAAGGACCGAAGGGAGGCCGCTGCGTGCGGACTTTTGAAGGCCATAGGGTGAGTCTCATCCGTCCAAGCTTTTTATTCCTTTCTTTGATTTTGTTTCTCTCCTAACTAACATTTACAGGACTTTGTCCTCTCTGTCGCTCTCACCCCCGACGCCCAATGGGTGCTGTCTGGTTCCAAGGACCGCGGTGTCCAGTTCTGGGATCCCCGCACCGGTCATACCCAGCTTATGTTGCAGGGTCACAAGAACTCGGTCATTTCCGTCGCGCCCAGCCCGACGGGCGGCTACTTTGCGACCGGCTCGGGCGACATGCGCGCTCGTATCTGGTCGTACGGCCGCTACCACAGCTAGAAGACATCGACCTTTTACAATCTCAAGTAGTTTGTTCGAGCTCGTGTTTCTTTTATATGTTTTCCCGATTGTCTACTTGGTTCCTTTTTTATCATGTATTTGTTTTTGTTTTTATTGTATTTCCCCCTTGTCAGGTGTTGAATTGTACTTTCCGTCCCCTTTTCTAACCCTTGGCCGTTTTCAAGGCTTTTAAGTTTTTTTTTTTTTTGATTGTCTGCTTATTGATTTTTTGAATTGTCTTGTTTTTTATCTTTGTCCTATTGTTTGCCCCTGGGTTACCCCAAGGTACCTTCCTGTTTATGGACGTTTCGCGTTTCGTAAACAAAGCCTGCCGTTGATCCTACCCTGTCGTTTTGACTTTTCTCTCTCTCTCTTTGATTTATGTTGCGCAAACTTCGATGTCAAGGACAAGTAGAAAAGGTTGGGGAGCGAGGCAAAGGGGAAACGAAGACAAGGTTTATGGCGTTTTGGAGGAAAGAACGCGCAATATAGTTCGCTAGGGAGGAAAGCTGGAAATTGGGGGAGTTGGCAGAAAAATATGAACAAAAAAACACCATAGAACCACCACAGCTCCACACTGATGTGCATCGTGTTTGTGTTTTGTTTTGTCCTTAAAGTCTGATATCAGTAAGGAATTCAGCTTCTGTGTCTCTTGGGAAAATGAACCATGTAGATATCAAAGTAACCGTCGGCATTACCGTATTGCGATGAGTGCTTATGTAAAACGAAATTGAAAAAGATTCGGCTAGTCATTGGGGTATCATATGAAACAATACAATACAAAACAATCAAACTTCCACCTCTCTCATAGCAGGCCGCTGAAGAGATCATCAAACTCGTCGCCGTTCTTCTTCCTTTTCTTGACCTTTTTCGACTTGTCCCGGTCCTTGTCCTTCTCTTTCTTGCCGTTCTTGTCTCTTTTCACAAAGACATCTTGGGTCTCCTTGGCCCCCGTGATCTCCTTGGATCTGGGCATCGGCGGGTCCTCGTCTACTTTCCTCTTCTTCTCGGAACGAACGATAGATTCTGATTCGCCGCTTTTGGTGGACGCCTTCACAAGGGACGTTCGCGACTTGATATGGTTGGCATAGATGTCGGTATCGTCCTCTTGCCGTGGGCGTTTCAGTGACGGTTTTGAGCTCATGGTCACCGTAGCATGTTCCTTATACCGTTTTGTATCCTCGTTCTCGCTGTCGTCTACGCGAGCAATGACCTCGCCGAGATCGTCGCCAAATTCGCCGGGTGCGTCGTCTTGAATCCCGGCGTCGGCAAGCTCGTCTTCAATTTGGTCGTCGTCGTCGTCATCTTCATCGCTGACGATTCGTCGTTTGTTCGTCGCAAGATCACCAGACACCCAGCGAAGCGCCGTGTGCACCTGCGCTAGAATGGCCATCAATAGCAAGCCGAGCTGCGCAAATCGGCGGTCGGCAATTAGTCGTGAAAAGGCGCTACGACGTGTTAGAAACGTTATTGCGCATATAACTCGGGAGGGGGGGCAACCCACAGATAGGCTTTGGGGATAAAATCACCGCGAACATCGCGCGCGCACATTATGGCAGCCTTTTCCTCGTCGCTCTGATCGTCTCCGTCAACTTTGGCTTTGGCGGCTGTCAACGGCCGCACCACCTCCCCGAGACGGCGCACATGCCGCCGCAGCTGGCCAAATACCGGCCACCAGTATGTCGACACCCGGTGTTGGTTCTTGTGAAGGCGGTTGAGGCCATGGAGCATGGCGCTGACTTCTTCGAGACGTTCGGCAGCAGCAACGTAGCGCGCCTTGGGTGTAAGAAGCGACCCGGACTGCACTCCTGCGAATGGTGCAGTAGCCGGTGTATCCGTATTATTTGAATGCATCGCCTTTTGTATTCGATCTGTCGCCATGTCGACGGTTAAGGGCCATATGAAACGTTGAGATGCACGTCAACTTTTGCTGTCAACTGTGAACTTTACTGGTTCCTTATCACACGTGACTAGCCAAAAGACGGGTCTCCATTTTTTCCAGCCAATAGATTATCACAGGCGACTAGGCTGCTCTAATAGGCAATTAGAGGATTTTTGTTCAGCAAGTGAAAACAACGACAGGGCTCTGGTGGGGGTGGGGTCGTTCTTGCCTCTGTTTTTCTCTCAGTCTCATTGGGACGGCAGAAAAAAACTACCGCGAAAAAAATTAGTAGGCAAGAGCGCGTTAACCAGAATGAACGTAGATCTAGCCTTGCTGGGCGGCGAGAGATTGTAACTCGAGGGAAAAACTCAGGTTTCTTCTTTCTTCCCTTCCAATGGACTGTAGACGAACGGGCCATCCGGCGATTGCAATTGCAGCTGCACGACCCTTTGTAGGTCGGTATAAGTGAACGTCTGTTGCTCAGACTCGATTGTCGTGTTCTTTTTCTTCAAAAGAACTTTCTGTCTCCTTCTTCTCTTCGGCCCCCTCCATCCGTCAACATGGCCTCCTCCACGTCCTCCGAAAACCTCACGGTCCTCCTCGTCGGCAACGGCGGCCGCGAGCATGCGCTGGCCTGGAAGCTTGCCCAGTCGCCTCGCGTCGCCCGCATCCTCGCTGTCCCCGGTAATGGCGGCACCGCTGCCTGCCCCAAAGTCGAGAACGTTGCGTCCAACGTGGCCACGGCTGAGGACTTCCCCAGCCTGGTCATCCTGGCCCAGCGCGAGGGCGTCAAGCTCGTTGTGCCGGGCCCCGAGGCCCCGCTCGTCGACGGCATCGAGGCCTACTTCCGCGCCGTCGGTATCCCCTGCTTCGGCCCCAGCAAGGAGGCCGCCATCCTCGAGGCCAGCAAGACCTACTCCAAGGACTTCATGCAGCGCTATAACATCCCCACCGCCGCCTACCGCAACTTCTCCGACTACGCCGCCGCCTGCCAGTACATCGAGGAGCTCGTGCCCGCCTCCCGCACCACTGCCGAGGCCAACCCGGCCGTCGTGATCAAGGCCACCGGCATTGCTGCCGGCAAGGGTGTCATTCTGCCGTTCACGCGCGCTGAGGCCCTGGCCGCTCTCAAGAGCATCATGGTCGACCTCGACTTTGGCGCCGAGGCCGGTGCTGAGGTGGTCGTGGAGGAGTTCTTGGACGGCGACGAGCTCAGCATCCTCACCTTCTGCGACGGCTACACCTTTAAGTCGCTGCCCGCCGCCCAGGACCACAAACGCATCTTTGACGGCGACCTGGGCCCCAACACCGGCGGTATGGGCTGCTACGCGCCCACCAACCTGGCCACACCTGAGCTGCTGGCCCGCATCGACCGTGAGGTCCTGGCCCCCACCCTCGAGGGCATGCGCAAGGACTGGGCACCGTTCCGCGGCCTGCTGTTCACGGGCCTCATGATTGCCCCCGACGGCAGCCCGCGCACGCTCGAGTACAATGTGCGCTTCGGCGACCCGGAGACACAGACCGTGCTGCCGCTCCTGTCGGCCGACACCGACCTGGCGGAGATCATGCTGGCCTGCACGAACGGCTGCCTCGACGCCGCCGACATCAAGATTGAGAACAAGTTCAGTGCTACCGTCGTCGTTGCTTCCGGCGGCTACCCGGGCTCGTATGCCAAGGGTACGCCCATGCAGGTGCAGGAGCCGGCCGTCGGCTCGGGCATCACCATCTTCCACGCCGGAACCAAACGGGACCCCGCGTCTGGCGCCCTTCAGACGTCGGGCGGTCGTGTGATTGCCGCCAACGCCACGGCCGAGACGCTCGAGGCTGCGGTCGCCAAGGCCTATGCCGAGGGCGTCCCGCGCATCCAGTTCGACAACATGCACTTCCGCAAGGACATTGCCCACCGCGCGTTCCGTAAGACCAACCCTGCTGCGGCTGCCGGTGTTGCGTCGCTGTCGTACGCCGAGGCCGGTGTCAGCATCGAGGCTGGCAACGCGCTCGTCGAGCGCATCAAGAAGGCCGTTGCGTCGACGGCCATTCCCGGCGCCGATGCCGAGATCGGCGGCTTTGGCGGTGAAGTCGACCTATCCAAGGCCGGCCTGCCGGCTTCGGACCGCCTGCCCATCCTGGTCGGCGCCATTGACGGTGTCGGTACCAAGCTCAAGATTGCGCTTGCCCTCAAGAAGCACGACACTGTCGGTATCGATCTGGTGGCCATGAACGTCAACGACCTCGTCGTCCAGGGCGCCCGCCCGCTCATGTTCCTCGACTACATTGGCTGCAGCAAGCTGATCGGCGATGTCGCTGCTGCTTTTGTTGAGGGCGTCGCTGCTGGCTGCCGCGATTCGGGCTGTGCTCTCGTGGGCGGTGAGACGGCCGAGATGCCTGGCATGTACCAGGACGAGGAGTACGATGCGGCGGGTGCCGCCATTGGCGTCATGCAGGCCGACGAGCGCCTGCCGCGCCTGTCGGCCATGGTTCCCGGTGACGTGCTGCTGGGTCTGGCGTCGAGCGGTGTGCACTCCAACGGCTTCTCGCTGGTGCGCCGGATCGTTGACCGCGCTGGCGTGGCCTACACCGACAAGGCGCCGTGGGCGCCGGGTGCGACGGTTGGCGAGAGCCTGCTGACGCCAACGCGCATCTACGTGCGGTCGGTGCTGAGCATCGTGCCGCACGTCAAGGGCCTGGCCCACATCACGGGCGGTGGTCTGACGGAGAACGTGCCGCGGATGCTGCCGCCGCACCTGGCGGCAACCATCGACGTCAAGACGTGGCCGGTGCCGCCCGTGTTTGAGTGGCTGCGCCAGCAGGGCAATGTGGCGCCGGCGGAGATGGGCCGGACATTCAACAACGGTATCGGCATGGTGGTCGCCGTGGGTGCCGCCGAGGCCGCGCAGGTCGCTAAGATGCTGGAGGCGGCGGGCGAGACCGTCTTCCAGATCGGCCAGCTGGTCGAGCGGACCGGAGAGGGCTGTGTCCTGGAGAACCTGAACTCGTGGGCTTAGGGACCTTTGTAGGGCCTCGACACTTGAGCTATTTGTTATTTCGGTTGTCATTTGTTCTTGGTTTGTGCGCAGATTCTCATTCCATGCGGTGTATTTGTTTTATCCAAGAAAAAAGTTGGCGCTACGAAAAATGCATTACACATCATAGTAGAAATGACAAGAGTTCATTAGGAAAATCAAAATAGAAATAATCCAAGAAAACAGCATTGATATCCAAAACATTGGGAAAACTGAAAAATCAAAAGTAAAAAAAGGAGCGATAAAACAAGAAACTCTGAAACGATGCATACTGTTCGCTGCTCAAGGTATTATGCGTAGATGCTCATTCGCCTTCGAGATGCTGATATAATGCGAACCTTGCCTATGCGAGATGAAATGAACCAAAAGACGATTATGCAAAATGGGGGGAAGTTCAAGTAAGTAGGAGTCCAAAACGAATTGTGGTCATTGACGTTCAAGAGTTCTCCACGCCGATGAGACTCTTGGGAAGGAAAGACCAGACAGTGCCAATGATAGAGATGACAATGGAAATCACGAGGACCGTGCACTGAAACAGCTTGTCGGCTTTGGAGATCTCATGGCCGAAAAGCTTCAAGTGGAACAGGATGGGAAGGGTGACGCAAATCGTAGAGCACAAGGCGCTGCCCATGAATGCCATGATACTATCAAAGGCAGGGAACACGATCGAAATGACGAGAAACGTGACAATCGTCACGATACGGATGGCAATCTTAACAATGCCACGGAAGTACATGGACCGTCCGGTCAGCGATTGAGTGTCGGGGACAGTTTGCTGGTGCATGCCGGTCAGGATCTCGACTGTGGTGATGATCGGGCGGGCGTTGAGCGGAATCTTTGTGAGCGGGATGATGGCGATAAAAATGCAAAGAAAAACAGTCAAGGCCTTGGAATAGCCCGACGTGGTCAAAATGTTGGCCGTGATCTCGTCCTTGACATCGTCGCCAAACATGAGAAGGCCAGCCACAGCCGTGACCGTGTCTAGCAGGTACTGGTGAGGAGGCTGTATTAGCAATATGTGCATGATAGTATCTAGGACGGGGGACGAGCATATCTTACTGTGAACGAGAAGGTGATTTTGACTGCACGGGCATA
Source organism: Sporothrix schenckii 1099-18 (assembly GCF_000961545.1). NCBI lineage: Eukaryota > Fungi > Ascomycota > Sordariomycetes > Ophiostomatales > Ophiostomataceae > Sporothrix > Sporothrix schenckii. The sequence continues at coordinate 879,654 of NW_015971144.1, forward strand.
TTTGTACGGATGCCGCATGTCACGGTAGATCTGTAGTTGAGGGAAAGAAAGGTGAGTGATTTGAACGTAACGACATAGTTAACTACAGTCGACTTACGTTTGGGAACACGCTATGTCCACCCCAGGGCGACATCAAAAGACCAAACGATAGAGGCAACGTCAACCAGTTCGCAGGGAACAAGTATGTGACAGCCGGCTCGATCAAGGAGCCGGGGGTTGTCTTCTTGGTGAACCCGTCAATGACGACAATGGCGGCGACTACATATTAAGTTAGTTTTTTTCGTTCAAACTTGTCGTTTTTGTCTCTCGTTTTGTTTCATCGTGAGGGCTGCACGTACTGCTGAAGCAAGACACGATACCAATGATGCTCGTAACACTGAGAAGGCGCATTGGTAAAAAGTTGAGCGGAATCATGATAAAGCAACACACGATCTTCCACTCGACCAGGGTGAGCAGGCCCGGGAACAGAAGGTCGAGCGAGTCCGCAAAGAGCACAATCAATGCCACACATGCGGCCATCAACTCGACCGTAAACAGGAGACTTGTCACAAGACGGGCACGTGGTCCAAAAGAGATGAAGGCCAGGTCCGAGAACGTGATGACAACAGGGTCAAGGTCCATGCACTTGGCCAGGAGACGCGCCGTGTACGCAGTGACGGCTGCCGCAAGGAACAGAATGAGCATACCACAGATCCAGCCGGCATATTTGATGCCCATTGGCAAACTCAGCAGACCGACGCCGATCAGCACGTTGATGGAGTTGAAGATGGTCTGGGGCAACGTGGACTGCCCCTCAACAGTCAGAACAATCTTGCCGTCCTCTTCGACCTCCTTCACCAAGATGGCCGGACGCTCGTCGTCTGGCATGGCATCAATGCCGCCCTCTTGTTGCTGTCGCCATAGCACACCGGCTTGCGCCATGGAAGCGGCCTGGCTACCTGGGCCCAGACGACCGGACATGGCGCTGTAGCTGAGCGCGGCCGGCGAGCCAATGACAGAGCCATAGCCACCAGCATGGCTCCCGCTGCCACTACGGTGCGTGCGGAACGAACCATAGCTGCCAACGATGGGCGACGTGGCAACGCCTTCGCCGGATGCACCCGCACTAGCGGCAGCTGCGGCCGCGGCCAGATGCGGTGGCCAGGCAAATATAGACGATGTGCTACCGGCACGGTATGTACGTGTCTGCCCGGAGGAGTCGAGAAGGCTCTTACGCTCCGAGTTGCCACCTAGCTGGCCATTGTTCGGCTCGTCCGTGATGGCCACGGAGCTCTGGCCGGGTACGGGACTGCCTGGTTCAGATGGTGGAGCATTCAGGGAGGTGTTTTCGGACGACGACGCGACAGCAGACGAGTGGCCGGCCTCGAGATGTTGCCGCAGCAGAGACAAGAATGCTGGCGGCGAGGCACGGTAGGAGCCCGGTTCCACAGACTCCGTACCGTCATAGGGATCGTACGGCCCTCCTTCACCACCGGGTCCGCCAAGGATGGGCTCCTGGTCGGCGGCAAAGACGAACGACGGTCGTTGTGGTATAACCTCCGTAAAGCCGGCTGCGCGCTGAAAACTGCGTGTGAACGAGCGGATGCTGTTGACGCCGCCAATGTCGGTGAGAGCAGACAAGCGAGCACCAACTGATGACCGCCGCCGCCGCCGCAGTGGTGGCCAGTCGCCGGCATCTCGGTGGCTGTCCCCGTCGTACGGATCCCGTCCCTCGTCTTCGTCATTGTCGTCGTCGTCTAGCAACCGCGACGAGGCGTCGTTGCCGTCATCGTTGTCCCCGTCGCCGCTGCGTCTGGTCCGACTCGGTGCTGCGAACTGGACACTGCGAAAGCCGGCTGATGACACACTGCCGGGCTGAAAGGGCGAATCGGTCACCGCCGAAGTCGAAAATGTGGCGGCGCCGAGACGGTCACCGCGTCCGCCGTCATTTATGTTCCCGCCAGGTACATAAGATGCACCTTCCGGGGCCATTTGATGGTCTGCGAAAAGACGTTGGCGGCGGAGGGAAGAGAGACAAAAAAGGGCTAGATGGTTCGATGGATCGCAAAATGGCAAGTCGAGAAGGAAGATCCCAGCTCACGCCTTGCACTGTCCGTCGTACTTTCTTGCTTTATTCTCTTTTTTTTGCTGTCGAGGTTTCGTCTTGCAAAGGGTGGTCACGATGGGCAGGTTTGCGGGGAGACAGCAAAGAGCTCCTTCCTGGTCCGGCAAGGTGCGGTGCGCAGCGAATGGAGGTGGTGTAAGAGCCTGTATGACATCAGTCGCTTGTGGAATCTTTCCTTCAGTGGGCGGGTTGCCACGGTCTAAACGAAGCAGGAAAGCAAACGAGAACAACGCAGAGAGGCTATGAAAAGGCAGATTTGCATAGACGAGAATATTGATATACAAAATGCCCAGGTGAGGTCAATCGAAATTGGAAGCGAAACATGCGGAAGGAACGCTCTGAGGGGCGATTGAGTCGAATCAGGGAAGGTACGATAGCCAAGTCGAAAAAAACAACGTCCCACCTCCCCTGCACGGGAATAGATAGTGTGGGAAAGAGCTGTTCACAGGAGTCCCATTAGGTCCAACCCAGTCACGTTACTGGTCAATGATTGCATTCTAGTCTGCTAAGGATAGACATAGATCGCGGGTGGCTGAGATGACAACACGCGAAGGCCTTACAGACACCAATCTTGTCGTGCAGAACGTCCCCCTCACTTTCATATCTCATGCACGGCGCATCCTACGGCCACTTTGGATGCGGAGTGCATTGGCGCAGCGGACGTGAGACGGCGTCATGGAAGGACAGGTCACAAGAATGCGGTGGCTTCAACTGATCAGGGTCTTGGTTCGTCGACCGCGTCCCGTCCTTTTTCGAGTGGCATGTTTTCATCGCGTGTTTTATTCTCGACACTGGCGCTAAGCGGGTCCGCTCCCTAAACTGCAAGCCTCCTTTCCCCAACTATAGTGTCTTTCCACGACCGAGAACAAAGTCCATGGTCATGATTATTCTATTCCTTTGCTGCGTTCGGAGGCAGCGCATCGTGAGTAATGAGTATCTCGTCATCAAAAGCCCAGTACGACGTAGTAAATCGTATGCTGGGAAAGTCAGGACCTCTTATCTTGCTGCATGTTGCCCTCTCTTACAGACAAAATACCCAATTTCACAGCTATCGATACGACGTATCTGGCTGCGTTTTCTCTTATCTCCTCGCAGGGGCAACCCTCATTGAAACGACGGACGCTACTTTAAATAGGAGCCAGCAGATAAGAAGACGAGACGTAAAGCGATTGAGTTGCACGTTCACCTTTTTTACCGGTTTTTGCCGGCATACTCCCCAACTAATTGAAAAATGCAGGTGGGGGGCGCTCCTCTCAGATTATCTAGGTTTGTGCTTCCTGCAACTACGTAATGCCGTCCATTTCTGCAGTTCAATTTCGGACTACCTGGTAGGTTGGGTGAGGGACGGCAGGCTTGCATATTTATAAAGGTGTGAAGTCAAAATGACGAACGATAGAGACCCCCTGCTCGTTGTTGGTAACCTTTAAATAGGACTATATTAGGCGGCACATGGCGGACACTGGTGTACATCGGATTGCATTGCTCGGCATCGAAAACGATCCCACTCATGAACACGTCACGATTTGTCTTGTACGTGACAGCTAAACCACACCGCTTATAGAGTCAGCAAGGCACCTTCAACGATGTTGCTGAATGGCATTAGTATTATTTCTTACAAGACTTCACAAATGCAATTTGGAGCAGTGTGTTTTGGTGAGTGGGTAACTTCTGGTATTGCCAACGGCTGTTCTAAAAAAGGTAGCTATCTAAATACGCAGAGGAGCGAGTTGAACTAGTTATCAAGTTCGCATCGACCAAATAGAAATTGCTGATACCTGAGATTCTCTGCATCCTCCAAAAAAAAGAAAAAGAAAAAGCCTCCAAAATATGAATGAAAATCGCCCGTGAAAGACAAAAGTGCGACAATGGTCGCACCGCCCGTGAACGCCTGCTATATGATGCATGAAAAACAGGAAAATGAAAACACCAGGAAGAAAAAAAAGGAAAGCTATAACGCATCAAGGGGTTTTGTCATTCCCTTTCAGACTCCCCCGCTTTGTTTTCCCCAATCTTTTTTTGTAATCCGACAGTGGTTTAGACAAACTTGTTTGTACACATGAAGAAAAACCAAACCCCTTCCCGTCAGTAGTGATATGTAAAGGATAGGAAAAGGGGAAGAGCAAGGAGAAAAAAAACGGCAGGAGACAAATCATAAAGTGTGATATAGAAGAAAACCGACAAAATGAAACGAAATGCCCGAGAATCCCAGAGAATCAGCAAGATCTAACCTCCAACAACTTTGGGAGGGTTCGATGGAAAATGAAAGACAAAAAAAAGGTTAGTTCAACCACAAGTGGTGGCCTGGTCGAAAAGAGGCGTCGGCCTCTTGTCCGTTTACCAGCCACCAACCCATTCAACATTACTGAAATCGGGACGGCGATCGCGGCGCCAGTTCCAGTTCCAGTCGCGGCCTTTGTTCCAGGGACGCCCCTTGGAACGGTCGCGCATATTTTCCTTGCCCGCGTTAAATTTGTTGGGGCTGTTGGAATGATTGTGCGAAAAGACATTGACGTAGTGGGGATTGAAAGTGGCGTTGGAGTGGTTGTTCGTGGTGTTGGTCAAGTGATGGCCCGACGAGGTGTGGTAGGCATTGCCGAAGTGGTTCGAAGTGCCACGCTCATACGACGACTTCACGTTGTAGCCAAGAGACTGACCGTAGCGTTGACCCTGCGACTTGGACTCGAGATTCACCGACGGTCCTGTGTGGGCCCTGCGTCGCTCACCCAGGGCTTCCCACTTGTCAAAGGACAACGGCGACTTGGATGGCGAGGGGCCAGGCGACACGGTCGAGTTCGGCAGGCGAACCGAGAGATGGATCTGCTGATGGCGGTCCTCCTTGCGGCCGAGGAAGCTGTCCAAATCTTGGCGGTTCTGCTCCTTCTTCACCTCCTTCTCCTCGGTCAGAGGATCAGAGAAAAAGAGAACATCGTCGTCGAGCTCGAGATCATCCTTGGCCTCTACAGCAGGCACGGGCTGGCGGTCGACAGCAGCAGGAACATCCACGACCAAAGTCTTCGTAGCGGGCGACAGACCAAGGCGAGGTGTGTTGTCGTCGTCGCTAAGCATGTTGAGCTTGCTGCTCACTTTCTCGATGGCTGGCTTGACCTCCTCCTTGACACTGTCCTGGCTCCAAGTGCGAGCGTTCAGCTTCTTAAGCGACTCGAGCTGGCGCAGGCGCTCTTCCTCTTCCTCTTCTTCCTCATCCCACATGTCGCTCCAGCTCTTGGAAACGGCGTCCTTGCGACCAAACACAAGAGACATCGCCGGAGCGTTGCGCGCACGAGGCATGGTGATCGGAAGGGAGCCTGCCATAGGCGAGACCTTGGACTGCCAAGTAGTCGGCTGAGGGATCATCTTGGGCTGGCTGATGGCGAGCGAGGTCATGGAAGCGCCGAGGCTGGAGTCCAGAACGGACGCCATGGACGGAGTCTCGCCGGTCATATTCGAGCACCAATCAGCTGTTGTCGCCTCAGACTTGGAGAAGAGCTCCTCGGTGTAGCTCTCGTTGTCGGGGATGACACTGAGCTGGCGTATGGCTTGCGGGGTGCTAGTCTGCAGGGCTTTAGCCCACGGGAAAGCGGCACCGTTCTCAACCATGGGGCTCTGAATGGATGGGGTCCGTAGAGGTTCACGGTTGGCCGAAGCAACAACACGGCGGTCGACAGAGCAAAAGTCATCGAGGGCCTCGTCGAGGGTGGTGAAGCTGACAACGCGACGCAGGGCATGGCGAACACCAGCCAAGGAACGCTTCTTGGGGTCGAGGTTCATGCACTGGACAATCACTTCGAAAGTGTCCTGCGACATGTTGGGAAACACATCAAACAGAGACTGCTTGTCGCGCGAGAAGTCGAGGAAGATGGGATCGGCCTCGGTCGGCGTGGAGAAGGGGTTGCGTGAGAAGAGGATGTTGAGCATGCAGATACCAATGGCCCAGATATCAGCCTGCGCGGGCGAGTAGCCAGCGCCAGCCGAGTCGTACTGCTCAGGGGACATGTAACGGTCACTGCCCACGGTAGTCTCGTACGTCCACTCTTCGGTAGTAGCCAGGCCGAAGTCACCGAGCTTCATGATGCCAGACTGAGTCAGGAAAATGTTCTCGGGCTTGATGTCGCGGTGGTAGATGCCCTTGGAATGAATGTACTCCACGGCGTCAACCAGTTCCAACATGAAGCGGCGGACGTGCTCGGTTTCAAGGGGTCCCTGGCCGTTGCGAATGGCCTCGTACAGGTCACCACGGGGGCAGAACTCGAGAACGAGGTAAACGTGCGACTCGGTCTCAAACGAGTCAACCAAGTTGACAATATTTGGGTGCCTGCCCAAACGGCCATGTAAATCCAGCTCTTCAGACTTGTCATCGATGGCGAAGTCGAGGCCAGCTTCGTCGGCAGCAGCCTTCTTGGTCAGACATTTGATAGCCACGTTGTGACCAGTCTCAAGCTGTCTAGCCATAAAGACCATGCCAAAAGAGCCATGGTTGAGGGGAGAAATAGTGCGGTACCGTCCGTCAAGGACAACCCCACCTTCGAAGTTCTCGCGTAAGCACGCCATTGCGTAAAAGAAGCACAGAGCAAGAAAGACCTTGAAAGGCAGAGAGGGAGACGATGGAGAGAGGTGGAGAAGTCAGTGGTGAGAGGAGAAGCACAGAAACGAGAAACAAGGCGGTCGGCAGAGTGGTTCTCAGACTGTTGTTATCGATTGGGGTAGAAGGAAAGGGGCATATATAGGCGTCGTGATCGTCAGAAAAACGTTGGTAGCGGAGAGAAGATGGAGATGGTACAGATTCAACAACAGTCGTCGACCGGAGCACAAGGCTCGTTCCTCCAGGGAAGCGCGGAAGCCCCCTTCGGTTACTGACTCGACAGAATGATGGCGGATGTGTTGGAGACAGGGTGATCTCCAGGAAAGTCCGTTTGGGTGGATGTGAATCAGTTTGTCGCTTGCAAGGCTGTGCCGGTGGCGGACGCGTCAGATAGTCGTTTGGTGGAGAGAAAGTAAGGGTGTCGAACAGTGGTGTTTGTTCATACGTGTGTGGACAAAAAAATTAAAAAAAAAAATCAAGGCGGAAATGCGCAAAAGCAAGGAAACTCCAAATAGTCGTTGCGTTGTCAGAGGCTCATTGAGGGTGTAGAAGGGAAAAAGAATATGTTCAGATGGTGAAAATAAAACAAAAGAAAACTAAGTGATGGGAGAGCTGGTCATGAAAGATCGAACAAGTTGTCCTGAAAAGGAGAACTAAAACAAGAAAAAGCGGTGGAGTCGTTATAATGACATCGGTACGATGGCGTTGTGTGTGCGGAGTTTCGGCTGAAAAGGAGAAACCGAATAAAGGGCGTAAAGAAACAAAAGAAAAGTAATGACTGTCTCCGGATTTCTTTTGAGAAAAGAAAAACCGTTGCCTTGAGAGGAAGCAGAAAATGGCGTCCAAAATTGAAAGACTTCGAGGTCGTTGGTGAAACAATGGACAATTCGTCAACGAAGAAGGACCACGATCGACGTGAGATGAGGCGAGAAGAGGGACAAGGAAGGTGAAGAAATCAAAGTCGCTTTTCTAGGACGAATAACGAGAGCCGAGTTTCGGAACAAAGCCTCGATGAGGACACAGAGGAAGAGAGGGTGGCACGAGATAAAGCAGTTCAGATTCTGTACGTGACGTACAAAGCCTGTTGCTATATCAAAGCGGGTACGACCGTGATCATCCGGGGACAGGATGATGACGCACCGAGGCAGAACAGGTAGGTGAAGAGTGTGACTCTTCGACCCGCCGTGTTCGCAACGACCCGATGACCTTTGTGCCTAGCGCGTTGGAGCGCAGCCGGAACAGACGGTGGAGCTTCTCCTGGTGAGGCGTAGCACGTTGAGGCAAAAGAGGTCCGGTCCAATACGGAGCGGTCCACTTATCGTCAGAGTCACGCGGTTGTGTCAAGGCCCAAGGAGAGGTCGAACTCCGTGTTAAGTTCTCACAACAACAAAAAACCGCTGCAGACGTCGATATCGAAAGTAGTTGCTTGTTGCTTGTCGGTCTGTGGCACACGGCCAAGAGAGAAAAAGAGAAAGCGGGTGGTAACGCGAGTTCAAGAGTCTTCGGGTATTGGTGGAGACCGGGAGGACTTTCTCAGCATCTATCAGATCACACTTGGAGGCCCCGACGAACGGCAAAGGACAAAACGGTTGGAAGGAATTGTTGTGCAAGTGAACAGGAAATGCCGAGGGTATTTGTATATTTCGAGTCCAGTACCAAAGGTACAATGTCGTTTTGTTCGTTGGCAGGCAGGTAGTGTTTGGTGGCGATTGGAAGGCAGATGAGCCTCGTGGGTGCCTGGCCGTCTTTGCAGTTGTACGGGAGCCGGTGACTGATGTGGTGAAAGGAGGGAGGAGAGCGAGAGAAGAGAAAGGAGAGGAAGCGGAAGCGGACTGGAAGTGAGTGGGAAGTGAGTGGGATATGAAGGACTAGAAAGGAAGAAGAGAGGAAGTAAAAGAGACGAGAGGAAGGAGGAGGAAAGAGCACGAGAGAAAAGAGAAAGCTGGGAATGCTGGGAATGGCAAGTGAGATGGCGGTGGGAGGAGGTGGTTACAAGGTGCATACAGCGAAACAGAGCGAAGAGTCAGAAGTAGGGGAAGGAGCGAAGAGCGAAAGCGGTGGACGGCGAAGGCTCGCCTTCGCTAGAGGGGGGTGTAAGGGTGGTGTGGTTGGAGGGGGAAAGATCGATGGCCAGCTAGCATTGAGTTTGATGAGGAAAGAGCGGTGCAGGTTCGAACGGCGGTTCGAGGACAGTGTGAGAAGGACGGATTCCACGAGGTAACTACGGAGCAGGGGGTGTTGACTCGTAGTGCCGTGCTTTCAGTGAGGAGAGCTAAAACAATAATAAACATCGAGACACCTAAGCAGTCGAAGCGAACGGTAGGCGGTAGAAGGCACTGGAAACAAACCGGAACTCGACGGGAGAACAGGCCCTAAACAAAACCTCACCCGTTCTGGTTGGTTCAGGCCAAGAGACTTGGCCTGAAGAAGGAGTGATTAACACAGTGTGAAGACCAGGACTTTGATGTTGGCTGGGCTCGTCTGGCGTGCGGATGCATCATCATGGGGTGCGCCCAATGAGGAATGGCGCAAATTGGACCGACAACTGAGTGACGGGGGGGTGTGCGAATCTCACGACCTTGGTTCACGGACTGGGCAGGCCAAGGTACCTTTGCACTCTAAGATGCGCGGGAGATACAAGTGCGGTTCCTCGTTATCGGTGCAGCGTCGTAGCGGTTCCAAGTGCTATTCTTATAGGGGCGGTGCAGGGGGTTTCTGTTGAGAATGACTAGTAAAGATGGCAAGAAACTGGCTAAAGTGACAGAGGACAACAAAAAATGCGGACAGGGGAAATGAGCATCGAAGTCAGAGGAACCGTGTCGACAGCGCCGATAGTGGGTACACGCCTTGCCACAATGCCTCACACGGTTGCCTTCGTACCTGCCTAACAGGCGGATTCGACGAGGTTCTTTAGCAGTGGATGACGAAGAGCACGCGACGCAAAAAGAGATACGAACGTGGAGTCAATTCGCACCCTCCCTCCCCCTTTGCGGACACAAGGAGACACAGGAACGAGGCCATCTTGCTTTGACAAAGACCGCCGAGCACATAATTGTGGTATCTCGTTTCAAAGAGCCACTTCCTACTGGAGACTTAGGTACCTGCCATTTTCGACTGATCCAAATAATGCCGTCACTCGACGGGTATCGGTGTTGTTATCGTTATGGACTTTGTGCTTGTTTACTTGTTTTGTGTTGCGTTGTTGTGTTGGCCGTTTCTAACTCTGAGCCAGGAACGAACAGCATCGTACAGGGTGATGGGAAGAATGTGTTGTTGGGTGGAATCATGCTGTGGCTCGATCCAGAGTGGGCAGCACTCTACACTGTGTACAAAAGAGATACCTCGGTCGCGCCTTGAATTCACTTAATGCATTTCCCAAAGGGAACCTCTGTCATGTGTACCAATTTTGCCCAATCACTATTAATGTGATGTATTGTCGAAGTCACTATACCAGACTGGGGGTAGGTCCCTTTAAAGTACTCCATTCCTTGAGCCCAACTGTCCGTCAGAACACATTGACAGTACTGAGCGGGTTTTGTGGTGTCCAGAGGCGCTAGAAACCATTAGATGCAAATAAACATAGCGCCACTGAGAGCCATCAACCTTTTGCATAATCTCATGTACAGTATTAGAGGCACTGTATTACTGGTCTCTCAGCGCGCACCTTGTTGGTGAACGAGCGACAAAGAAAAGGATGAAAGAGAGCTGGTGTTCACGGCCAGGCCGGAGCACTATTGGCTTGTTGGCGACCCACACCACCTCCTCTCGAGTCGCTCTTTCCTTGTTCCTCGCCCCCTTTTAACCATTTGACGCTTCCTGCGCGTCCTGCACTCCTTCCCTCCTGCATATCGTGCTTATCCTGCCGAACCTGCCCTCGCCTGCGTCTCGCTCTAGTTCTCCACCTCCCCCGTGTTTGGCTGGGCGTGCGAGTCGCGCTCTTTCCTCGTCTTTCTGTGCAGAGAGCGGATGCTCCAAGCGCGGCCCCAGTACTTGACCGCCTTCTTCGACGAGTCGCTGCCCCATCGACATTTCCGTGTCAAGGAAAGGTCGAAGCAGGGGGCAGGAGACAAGGGAAGGCGCGACGTGTCCGAGGGCGAGAGGTACCGTTTTCATGCCAACTCCAGTATGGAGGTACGTCGTACACTTGGCCCGTCTTTTAGAGCATCGTGTGGATGTGTGCTCGCCAGGATGAGCAGCGGCTGGCTCTGAAGCACTCCAAGCCACCCGTTCGCTCGCTGGCAGGGATTGGAAGCGCCCGTGGCCGAGGCAGTAATATCATACCAAAAATAGTGTAAAGTCGCCGCCTGTGGGTGCAATACAGAGCACACAAAATGAAGAAAACTGGGGTAAGCTTGGTAGAGCAAAACAGCAATGCGGCCAGACAAGAAAGATCACGCAGCTTTACTCAATACTGACCTCCCTGGTTCGCGGAGCGAACAACGAGCTCCATTCTGCGTACATCGCAATACCTGTCTCTCCTCTCCTTAATGTTCAGACATAAATTGGTAGGTGTCGCATGAGTTGTTTGTGTTATAAACAGCAAAGGAGGACGCCAGCGCTCGTGCACATTGAAACGACCTTCATAGCTAGGATCTCCAACCGGCAGACAAGCCGGGCCTGGCCTCTGTGTGGCCTGGCCATACCTCTCTCACCTGTCAGCCATAGCTATGTGACACGGAACTTCGTTAACCTGGCACAGGGACACACCAAAGAGCACCGAAAGTCAATTGATTCAAGAGACTCGCCGCAGCAATACACAGATCATCTAAAGTGAACCATTGGAATATAAGTACGAAAAAGTAGGAGCCAGTCTGTCTCGTTCTGGCAGACAAACATAACCGAAAACGCCAATGATGCCCAAAAGGGAAGAAGAATTCGGGGGGAATGCCTCTCCTTGGACGTCAACAGTAGGAAACTGTGTCGTGTAAAAAGGATTGGCCTAGCCTGGCCTGGACCGGTCTAATGAGCCCGCTCACTTTCATGTTGCATTGTTCGTCGACAGCAGGTATCTTACAAAAATGAGTGCCGAAGTCTCTCTGCCATCTTGTCCCTAGCGATTCGCCTGGTTGGTTTGGCAAAAGTGGACTTTGTGCAAATAAGGCAAATGGTATCTAAGTTCACTTGGCCTTTCGTGACCCTTCGTGTTCAATTTGCTCCTCTCCGTTCCACTATTTTCTACGTCGTGCCCTTGGGATGCGACACGTGTATTGCGAGAGAGCGGTGAAATAAAGCTGCGCTTTCTCTGGCTTGTTTCAATTGTGATTTGTCTCCATCTCCACCTACTTTGCTCCTGTTATGAAACGACTTTGGCCAAGGGTCTCCCCATTCCTTGACATTTGGCTCCCTTGCCGGTTGAGCGGCAAATTGACGTGTCCTGACTGCTATGCAAAACCTCCCAGGGAGAGGTGAAAGCCGTACAAAGTGCGGCGTACCGGTACGGGAGAAAAGCACTAGACAACCGGTAGAAGGAAAGGAGGGATAGGAAGGGAGTGTCGAGATGCTCAAACATGCTCTCCATTCTGCAATTCTATCCGATGGCCTATCGGACATGCGGATGTACCTCCACAGCGAAAAGATATGGGAGAGGTACTAAAGTGCCGTAGCGCGATACTCTGTTTTAACGTCTTCGTTCTCTTCTTGCTATCTCTTCGGTATCAAAAGACTAGCATCTTTCTAACGAACGAATCTAGACATATATACGCGTTCAATTGATGAGCTCCATACATTGTCTCTCTAAAATAGGATACATGATATGTCGAGATACGTAGACACTCCGGTGTAGAAGAAGCTTACAGTATCCAAACACAACCTGTACGGAGTACTTTGGAGGTTTTCTGGCCTGAGCCAAGATATGCCAGTTCAAAAGCAAAGACAACTAAAAACCTGAAGTTTCAGCACATCCCGATCGCCGTGCTTTCCTGGTGCTGGGCGTGTTATGGGACTACCAAAGTCGTACCCATTGACGCGGCCGAAGCAGGTGTCCAGGTTTTTTTTGTACAGACTGTGGAATGCATTGTTTGTGTTTTGCAAAGAGTAGGGGGGATAATTAAAAGACGGGAGAGCAAAGACACCAAAGACACTGCTTTCCAGACAATGAAACCCCCTGGTTCTGGCAACACGCTTGCACGATTTACCTTGCTTTGCAGCCAGCAAGGAAGCGGGCCGCCGTGTCCTGCGTGTTTCTCTCTCGCGGGTCACCTGCGGCAGGTTACTGCATCTCCCCCTGTCAGGGTAGACATTTTGCCTTTTTATTTTGTCCGTTTTTTTTTTTACTTTTAATGGTAAATTGATTTTTTTTAACTGCTGTATGATGTTTTCCCGGTGCTGCGCCAATGCTCGAGCGCAAAATGCGTGCAAGAATTCAGCATGACAGACCAAGGTGTTGGGACTTGGCGTGGTTTCGCCTCAGAACGGACGTTCTGACGAGCTTTTTGTTGGGTCTCTTCCTTTTGAAACAAAATAACTGTACATAAATTCATATAAATTCGTATCAAAGACAAAAAGCTGTAGTACGGCAATACAGAGTCGTGCATAACGACGTACGAGGCAGGTCAGCACAACACACGCGAATACAAAGAAAAAGACAAAACTGTCGTAGACAAGTGGCACAGCATATGAGGGTCGTACCCTGGCCGACACGATATTCAACAAGTGGACTGCTTGTTGGTACACTTTGCGGTGAGAAGATTGTTTCCATCATCTTCATGGTGCCGAGAAGAGCATATTGAAATCGTGTAAACTTATTCCACATCTCCTACGAGTACGAGTATTGAATTACAGAAAACAGCCTGACAGCGAAGCGTAATGCTGCACATTCAAATATTAGTAGCAAACGACCTGCAGTAGCGCTGTGGAGACGATTCTACGTCTGAGACCTGCAGATGTCAGAGGGCAGAAGGAAAGCAGCGTCGGCATCGCGGCTGTCTGTTTCTGTTGGTTCCACGGTTCAGTTTGTGTCCGAAAACATTGAAATTCTTGTGGCTGGTGCTCTCCATGTCTACTTCAAAGACTTCAAGGTTACAGGGGATCTGGTGCAGGGACGATGCAGTAGCGGCATGACGAGAGAGGAAGGACACGGAGAGAAAAGGGCAAAGTGAGAAAACAAAAACGGATTAGCGACCGACGGCCCGCACTGAACAAGGAGGCTCACTGGAAGACATGAAAACCGACCAAGGAGAAGAAAAAAAATGAGTTTTCAATACAATCCAACCTTACCGAACATACGATTCGTACGCATCCAAATTGAATCTTCTGGGCCTCTTTTGACGATGGTAGCTGGATAGAAAGAACCCACCCCCATGCCCATGGCAGCCCCATAGCACAGCCAGCTTTTATTTCTTCTGGGGGAACTCGTTATGGAGCACGATCGTGGTCCAAAGAGGCGAATGTCCCATTGCATTCTTTCCCCTGCCTTACTTGGCTCGAAAAGTTTTCGAGAAGGCGGTCAAGAGGTCAAGAGTGAAAATTTTCCTAGAACTCCTTACGTTCGCCAGAATGAGAAACAGCCCCGTCGTGTTTGATGTTCACGAAATGAGTGCCACTTTTTATTCCGCGGCGCACTCTTACACATGCAACAGACAAGAGTGGGACAGTAAACATTACAACTGGCGAGACAGATGGATCTCGAAATCAAACGACACGACACACAAAATGCGGTGTATGGTGTGTTTTTTCTTTCCTCTCGTGCAAAAGGATGGTTTGCAGAATTTTCATCTTCCACATGCCTCCAGGAGCTTCTTGAGGCGTTCTGCTGTCCCGTTTGGTGTCCAGACCGCATTTGTCTCGACGCATGGAATGCATCGAGCGAGTACTCCGTCCTCGTCTTTAAATGAACTCAGAAGACAAAGCGAGGTCGAGAATACTGCACACACCAACGACACGGTCCGGCCATTGGCTGGTCATTGAGTCGTTGCCGGGCATAATATGCTCCGTGGAGGCCATTTCTCAGTATAAAGAATGACGAAAAAGAAAACACATCAGCCAATGCTAGTCTGGCCGTTCCCTATTTCGTACACCAATCCACCTGGATTATGCGTTTTCTTTCGCAAGCCACTTGCACAGCTTGCCTTTTCTGCTGGTTGTTCCTCCAGCTTGTGTACGTGCTCGCTTTGCAGATGTTGATCGATGCTTCAACTGTGTGTAAGACGGTGTCTCACTTGGCCAACCAGAACACACGGGCAGGCTCTTTCAACACGGCAGAAGGCTACAAAAGACTGCCACACTTTATGCGAAGGTCGGCGGTCGTTCGGTCGTTCGAGTAACGATTCTCGCAGTCCGCAAGATGTGCACGGCCGATAGCAAAGGAACAACCACCAATCGACTGTTGACTCTAGCCACGACTGCGTATGCATCCACTGCCCATTCTGCCCAAGGCGCATATCGCTGTCCGCCCTATTGTTGCAAGCAAGCCGACGGTGCGAAAGCATCTTCGATTCACAACGCATCTCCAGTCCGTCGCCCGTCTGGCTGTCCATCAGTCGTTCGTTCGATCCTTTGTCACCCGTCTGGCAACTACTAGGTACTATACACGTCTGATACGGGCTTGACTGGTCTCTTCTGCAGAGAACCGGTTGCCGTGCCCAGTGTTAATTTATGAGGTGTAGGCCCACTTTGCTCGCATTGACAACAGCATTTTGCCGGTGTCTATCTACAGAATCAAAGATACCAAAAGATATCATAGGACGCCAAAGCATCAGCATACTACGTAACGTCCCTCCCCTCTCTTCATTATTTCCAACACAATCAGAACCAGTGTTATGTCGACGATGTGGCAAATATGGCAGCTGTTAT
Organism: Sporothrix schenckii 1099-18; assembly: GCF_000961545.1. Lineage (NCBI taxonomy): Eukaryota > Fungi > Ascomycota > Sordariomycetes > Ophiostomatales > Ophiostomataceae > Sporothrix > Sporothrix schenckii. The sequence goes on from NW_015971144.1 coordinate 895,127, forward strand.
TCCAGACCACTCTCATGGTGTTTCTCCCACACTGCATGCACCTGATCGTCTTCATGCATGCCTTCCATCGTGTGCCTAGTGCGAAAAACCTGAGCCTCGTATTTTCTGTCGTTGTGTCCTACTCGTCGCCGATAATCTCTTTTCTGACACCACCCACATCTACTAGCGAAACTGAAGCGCCTGTCGCGATGCGCGGTTGTTTGCTGTTCGTTGTTCGTGCCTGCCACCCAAGTTGGAGATCGTCCGTTTTGAACAAGGTTGGTTCAAAAGTAGAAAGAGCCCGCCGGAACTAGTCTTATTTTGGACTAGCCCACAATAGCTTACTCTTGACCGCCTTTCTGTTCGACCACCTCTGGCTCGATCCGCACTCATTTGTCACACAGATGAGCTCCTTGCCGCGGCGGGCACTTGCCTCATCACGCAAGCAAGCGGGGCTCCTTCCTGCGTTCGAACGACCAAAGAAAGAAAGTGCGACTGGGCCAGACAAGCAGATTCATCGCCGTGGACAGCAAGCCACGCTCCCTCTCTCCTATTGAATTGATTTTCATTCTCAATTTTTTTTTTTTGGTATCAGCTGCCTCTACGTTCTCACGACGCCGCAATTCCTCGTCCTGCCACCCTACCCACTTTCTCGATCGGCCTGCGTATCCCAAATTCGACGAGCCAGTCTGCAGAACGTATCCAGTCTAACTGCAACGTCCTCCGTTGTGACGGTCCTTTTTGTCTTCGTTGAAGCCAAAGTTCTGCATTCGCCGGGCCACTATTCCGTCTTTGTCGTGGCGTTTACCTCTCAGTTGCTTTCCTCTGTCGTATTTTCTCGTCATCTTGCCGTGCCCCTGTGCCGTTTGTTAGATACTGCGTACCTTTTCGTCTCGTTTCTTCGGCCCCACGATCCACCCTACCGACCTATCGCACCGGGCCACCTGCAGCACGCAGCTGTCTCCTATTTTTTGTGGTCCTTGTGGAGTCTCTTCATGGCTCTTTGAGTTTCTGGGGGCCCACGCACGTCCAAAGGCAACTGAACCTGGTCCAGTCCTGCACGTTTTGCTAGGTGCACAGCTGCATTGACATCAAAAAGAGGAAACGCCAGTACGAGGCCGGAAAACGCCACAGGCTGACGACAGCCAACTCTCAACGAACCAGCAAAGACGCAAGACGCGGAACGCGCTTGGTAGCTGCAAGGGAATAGGACAATTATCACAAAGTCAATATTGAAAAACAACCGAAAGGGGAGATCGCATCGGAAAAAAATTTTCTTTCTACCTCACCGCCTTTACATCGCATCCATAGATCCCCCTTGTCCTCGTCTTTCCAGCCACCTCGGCATCGATCCTCCGGAGCAAAATTCGCCTCTCGTGTCTTTTTGTACGTCGTTTTTTTCTACTCACTCGGGGTCCTGACCGCCTTCTCGATCATAACTCCCCGACCGACAATCGACCTCGGCGACTCCATCCTATTTTTGAGTTTTTTTGTCGGAGTTCAGTCTTGATTTTCTCGGACACTCCCGGCGCTTGCCCTCCTCCCCCCTACCCCTACCCCTCCGTTCTCCCATTATCAGAGATCACAATGGCTGCTACAACCGCCAAAAAGGCCATTCAAGTGGTCCTACTTGACATTGGTGAGAACAAAATCCAAGCCCTTTGCCGCATTTGTCTTGTCTGTTGTCTTTTTGTTTTGCATTCAGCCAGGTGCCCAACCTGCATCGCTCGTCCCTGCGTATTTGCCTGACCAGACGGCTAATGTAGTGTCTCGTCTCTGTTCGTAGAGGGCACCGTTTGCCCCATCTCATTCGTCAAGGATGTGCTCGTAAGCCATTCTCCTATCTGTCGTTCTTTACCGTTACCTCTTGGTCCTCTGCTACCCTATTCCGTCTGTTTGGTGTCTCGCTTTGACAACCGCCTGCTGTTCTGTCACTCTGTTTCTCCTTGTCTCCTCCCTTGCATTGACCGTTGGACCCAACTCACCTCCGTGCTTCACACCATATTGTCTCTCACTCCGCTCTCACCTCATTGAACAGCACAAAATTTCACCGGTTTTTACTTCCTCCTCATTTACCACCGCCTACACTTGGCCTCTGCGGACTTCTGGAACTCTGTCTTTACGCTGCTTCATCTATATGATCGACAGCAGTACAGAGAAGACAGCGCTGCCAACAGTTTTAGCCCTTCCCTGCTCCCCATTTCCCCTTCTGGCCCGTCTCTGCAGACGCCGTATAGTGCACTGGATTCCCACCCCGATTTGCTGCCACTTAACCCTGCATAATATGAGGGTCGGGCATGGTTTCTCACAGGGCGTTTCGCCGTCTTGAAAAGGCAAACATGCAAACAGGCAATCAAGCAAACAGCCAAACAGGCGGTTGTGCCGTGTGCAATCTATCCCAAAACCCTGCAAATCCTTTTCCAAGAAGGCTTCCCTCGTGGCTCCAGTCCACCTTGATTGCCCGGTATTTCGAAGTCAATATACATTGCAATGGGCAGCACGCAGAAGAGAGGCAGGGTGCTGTGCTTGGGCTCTATTTTAGATGAAAGGTTTCGTTTCAAGTGACGACATACTTTTTATCCCTGGATTGACTCATCATGCTTTGATGGTGATGCAGTCTATGTCTATGATTACGTTTGCGTCTGTATCATGCGTAAAGTCTATGCTATACAGTCCTTGTTTACACATGTCTCGCTTTGCTTTGCTTTCATGCAGCCACAGGACCCTTGCCGCCACCTTCGTTTTCCTACTAGTCTCAGACGTCACAGATACAAATATAGGAGATGCAAACAGTAAACTGACTCTGCATCTTTGCTATTTGCCCCTCGATACAGTATCCGTACTCGTTGAGCGCTCTCCCTGGAACGCTCGCGTCCAAATGGGACAGCCCATCGTTTGCGCCGTACCGCGACGCCTTCCCGGCCGAGTACCGCGCGTCACCCGATGCGCTGACCGCTCACGTCCAGGACCTCGTCGCCCGTGACGTCAAGGCCTCGTACCTCAAGGGTCTCCAGGGCCTCCTGTGGAAGGACGGCTATGAGTCCGGCGCTATCAAGGCGCCCCTGTTTGCTGATGTCCTGCCGGCACTGACCGCGTGGCACGCCGCCGGCGTTACACTCATGATCTACTCATCCGGCTCCGTGCCAGCCCAGAAGCTGCTCTTCCAGCACACGGGCGTCGTTGGTGGGGCGACCGATGCGAGCACCCACGGCAAGGACATCACGCCATTGTTAAGCGACTACTTTGACACGGTCAACGCCGGCCCCAAGACGGCCGCAGCGAGCTACTCCGCGATCCTGGCGGCGCACGCCAAGGAGTTTCCCAACGCCAGCAACTGGCTGTTCCTGAGCGACAATGTACTAGAGGTGGCCGCGGCCAAAGAGGCCGGCCTGCAGAGCTACGTTGTGCAGCGGCCAGGCAACGCGCCGCTGGCGGCATCCGTGGCCGACGAGCACAAAGTGATTACAACGTTTACTGGCCTGGAACGGTAAGAAAAACTAAAGAGACATCACTCTGCTCGGCCCGTGGGAACAAGGGATCATGGGATACAACAAGAATATGGAAATGGAAATGGGATATGCTGCTAGAATGGGACTACTATTCAACATGATAGAATACTCGTGAGGTTCCAATGTCAACGAACCACTCTCCGAAAATAGATGAGAAATGGACGGGAATGAAACAAATGACATAAGATACCATCAAATGTCCTGCTCCTGTTGCTGCGCACGACAAAATCCCGACCAGCGAATGCTGCTGTAGTCGGAGGCGGAGAGCTCTCCGCTGCAAGCCAGGGCTGCCCGACAAGAACTATCTCCCTCCATCGCGGGATGAGACCAAAGCGCAAGCAAATATATTGCAAATTGACTATTCCAAGCAGCACTTCTGTCGTCATAGGCGACCTTGCTGGCTCGGTGTGCAGCTGAAGATGCTCTCGTCTATCGCTAACGGCTTGCCTTGTTCAATAGCCCTCCTTGATCGCCCTCAGTGGAGGACGAAAGACTCGAAGCACGACGAAGCACAGCATTCTCCTCCATGTATCCCGCACACAGTGCCTTTCCCTTACCTTTTGCTCGTTACTCCGACGAACACTGTCATTCTCTCGGGTATCATCCTCCAAATTTCCCCTCATTATGCAACGATCAGCGGCCTTCTGTTCGTCGAATGAGCCAATTAACCAACGGCCGTACGTAGCAAGGTGTGCAAGTGTGATGTGATTGTGATATGTCTCTGTGCGCCAACGCCAGTCCGGAGACGGAATTCGTCTCTTGGTTCCACGAGAGAGACAGTGTCCATTTCCATCCCGGGCATGCTGTGGTGAGCTTCATATCAAGAAGCAAGCAGGGCGCATCCCCCTTCCAACACATCGTACTACCCTCGTGCTTTGTTTTGTCTGCATAATCCCGCGGGTCCCGTGTAAAAATAACCACTTTTACTTGGAAACAAGGGCACCTACAGATTATCGGCCAGTTGAAAAGCATCTTTGTCTCGTTCCTATTGGCTCAAGTTTCTTGCACAGATATAACAAAAAGCATGATTTTTATGTTTCTCTGCCCGGATCTAAGCCGATCCCAAAACATTGGTGTCGTCGTACCATGGATATCCTCTCCATCGCGTCAAGTATGAGACGCTACAGCTATAGCGATTCAAATAAAAGGCGCAAGTCGGCGTCGTTCCCGTGCTAAGACATCAATAGTTTCTACATGTCTGGGCTATCTGTCCAGACTGTCTTTTTTTTATCTTATTGTCCATGCATTGCTGCCGTATTCCGTTTTTTTGTTCATCCCGTCGTAGCACCCAAACGGACCTCCTTTCTGCTACCTGCCCATTCCCTTGTCTGTGCCGTGTCACACTGGCGCTCGGGTTAGGTGGGTGTTTTGGTGTCTTAGTATCTTTTCTCTGTTTGTTCTGTTCGTCTGTTGGCTCAGCCTTCGCCACGAATAAACGGGCTGTGTCTCCGAATGCTCCCCCACGAAAAGCTCACGGACCCTCGCGTCCTCGTAAGATACTGGGGTTTGGGGCAATTGGTGTCACCTGAGAAAACAACTACAGAGGTTTACGTCGTAGTGACTTTCGGCACGATTTGACGAGAACGAATGAAAGGTCACGGAGGAAACCATCATATGATCTCGTCGATCCGCCACGTTCGGGAATGGCAAGAGCACGCGAGACATATTTGGTTGGTAGTTATGATGCTTCCGCTACCCATCACACATATTCATTTCATACAAAACTGCAAACTGATTATGTAGATTTTTTCCTAAACAATGCTGTTACGTTCGCCATGCTCTTCCAGACTTGAACAGTCCGGGCAGCCCTCGCTTCGCTTGAGGTGACAGGGGCAACCAGTTGAAATTGACAGAAACAGACAACATGAGAGCCGACGTAAACCATATGTTGAAATTCGGCGTTTCATATTGTGGCACATCACATGGGTAACAGGGTCGCTGTGTCCAGTGGTCAACCACCAACGCATTCTCCGAATTTTGCTGGGGGGCAGTGTGAAATGCTAAAGGAATATTTAGTTTATTGTTTTCTATTATGTTGATTAGCATACTATAACCTCTCTGTTTTTTACGTATATTTTATTTGTTCTTCGGTGATGTCGGTTTTTTCCCGTCGATTATGGAAATTCACTGTATATAAATATATTAAAATGAATCTTATAATCAATTTTTTTTTTAAGAAAAGAAAACTGATTTCATTAACATGGTCGCAAAATGTTACCAAAGAGAAACAAAAAAAGGCAATTATTCATTCACTCCAGTCTTCAAATTGTACAGACAGCTGGGTAACTGCCAGCCGTGGCGAAACGAGGTTGAACCAAACTTTCCTCCTAGTTTTCGTTGTCGATGTCTGGTCCAGTAGCCAATGCTTGGCTTTCTTAGCAAATTTTTCTTCATATAGCTAATGAACCACCTCGTTGTTATGAAAAGTCGCATCCCTTGTGGCGCAATTGGCTAGCGCGTTAGACTGTTATCCACCTAATGATAGTCTATCTAAAGGTTGGTGGTTCGAGCCCACCCAAGGGAGTTGATTTCTTTTTCTGTATTTTCATGCTTCACTTTTTTTCATTTCTATCTCTCTCTCCCCCATTTCACCATTTTCACAACTACAACCTGAATGTTAATTGGAGAACCTTTCTAATTTTTGATAACGTGCCGTAGTTGAATAGTGTTATTAAGAGAGATTTCCTATTTGTTTCATGTTCTCGTTAAGCATTGTCACTAACGTGAAGCTCATTTCCATTTTGGACAACCATCACCTACACCCGCTTTGCTTCCATTCTTATCTCTCTTTTAGATTTCCCGTATCATGTAGATTACCAATGGCACACAGAGAAAAAGGTATCATCTGACAAAATCCAGCGCCTCCAACCAGGGATCTCCGCATTTTAAGACGGTACATGGCTGAGCATGGCGCGGCTAGAAAGAGGGGAAATCGTCGACCTTGTCGAACCACAACACGGGATATCTCAGACATGCAGTAAGACGAGGGAACGGCAGGACAACATGACCAAACCAGAGGGCTGAGCGGCTGGCGAGCGCACTAGCTAAGAATTGTTGAGAGGATCATCGTCTCAACTTGTTTTGTCGGGATTCTGCTCGGCACTTCTTTGTCTCCCATCACCCTCTCTATGGAGAGGAGAAACGCTCATTTCAGATGCCTTCCTTTGAAGATGAACTTTCGCCGTTTGCTCGACGATGAACGGTTACGCCGCTGACCCAGTGTTAAATAAGAGAAAGCAGTTATGATGCGGATAAGCTGTCGTGCGTGGTAGCGGGTTGTAGTAGTAACTTTAGTTGCCCAATTATTTTTTGTCGCAGAGAAGAGATTTGTGGTATCATCGTGATTCCTCCGTCGCGATGATGGGATAATCTCAAGCGAGACCAAGCTGGATCCGCCTTATTTAATTTTGAAACTAGAGTATTGGCTCTGCGCAAAGAGAATACCAGATGAGTGCCGTTCATGTGCCTTCGAGAACGATGGAAAAGTTGTTTCTCGTTGACCCGGAGCGTACCTCCTTCTTAGTGAAGCGGGGGATGATTGTCGGTGCTGTCCGTTGGCGCGTCCAGAGATAGTACACGAGCCTCTGCGACGTCTTGGACTTGAGCAGATCGAAGCCCAGAACTGTCATCATGTCCGTCAGTTTTTCCTCGGTGAGATACCGCGAGTTGGTAACGCAAGGCTCCGGAAGCACCATGAAGACACTGGGAAAGTATTTTCGGATGTTTTCGTCAGTTGCTGGCGCCGACCCGCTCTTGGAATCACCACTCATTGACACCATGTTAGGCTCGTGCAAGAAATCAAGACAACGAAGCAGCATCTTGCCGCGGTCGCTGTGTTGAGGTACATAGTTGAGGACCAGCGACAGGCTGATGATATCGAAGCGCTCCTTGTCAGATGTCGGTCGTGGGCGTTGCAAGAAATCCTGCTGTAGAATACCTGGGCCCTGGCTGCTGAGGTCGATGCGCTCCATCCGGAAGCAGCCACTTGCCGAGCATGCATTGTTAATGCTCAAGGCACCGACCTCCAGCATACGGAGAGGAGCCCATGATAGGAAGCTCGGTTCTGCCGAAGGCCCGGACTTCATCTCAGCCCCTGTTGCCTTTTCGCTCTGGTCGATGCCGAGCCACTGCATCAGGACCCGCGAGCTGTCGCCACCACGTTCGCGGTGCTGGCCCTGCAGACTGGCCTGCTGGTAGCGAGCCAGGCCGCCGAGGGACTCAATCTCAGCTGCAATTGCAATTTCTGCAGCCTTGTCATTTCGCGCCACCGCTTGGAGACGGCGTTTCTCAAGCTGATGATGGCTGTTGATAAGCTTTTTGGTCATCTTACGGGAGATAGACTTGGGCGGGTGGGCCGTTGGCGGCCGGCCGGCAGATAGGGTCTTCACCCGAGACGTCTTCTTTTTCGCACCCATGATCAGATGTATCCGATGATGTATGCTTCCGCAGGTTTCGCTGGAATGTCAGGACCCGTCTTACTTGACGTTCTGTGCATTTGTTGTACCTTGTTTGGGCCAGACAAGGCCAGCTTTCATAATAAAGCCATTTCTGCCGCATAATATTCGTATGAGAGGAAGTACAGTTGGGACGAAAGTAAAGTAAACACTGGACGATGCTCGTCGTACAAAGTTGAGTTGGGATGAGAGAAGCGCTTATCGTCAGGCTGACTAACCGATAGCCAGCATTGGGCCCAATTATCATGTCGATAAAAGTCACGTGAAAATATAAAGTGCTAGCCCTAAGTTTTCTCACAGCGGAAAAAAATCGTTCCATCGCCCATTTTTGGAAGCTAGCGAAAAAAAATAACCCCAAAGTTTTCTACAATTTGGGACTCGGCTTTTTCACCTGCTTCACATCTCGACAAGAAACGTAACTCGGCCTTTCACTGTACGACAAACCCTCAAAATCATTCGAGATGGCACCGAAGACTCAGACCAAGGGCAAAGGTATATATCTGGCACCATGAAGAGGCAATTTGATTGCAAAGCGCTGGTCGCTTTGTGATTGAATCCCCGTCTGCCTCTTCACCCACAACAATGTGAACAAAACGAAAGAACTCCAAAGGAAAGCTCTGCAATACGGCGTTCGTTCGACTACGGCCTTCTCGAATTTCTCCTCGTCGATGAGCTGGTCTCTTTCCCACCGGCGACTCTTTTCCAAACTTCCAACAGCGACTTGCCCTTCTCCCTGCGTGACACCGAGGAGAGGGGAATACGTTGTTGAAGGATGCGAACGAGATGTTGGTAGAGACGACCATCGGCGAGGCTGGAAAGAGAATGAGGATGGGAGCAGAGCAGGAGGGCAGGCTGGAGATGGAGATGACGGTGGAACACAAGATCGAGTGACATCGCTTGTCGACGTCGACTCTCTTCCCACAACCCCTCCTGCTTCCCCCATCCACTATTACAATCCAACAGCGACAACCCACAGCAGCAGCAGATTTTGCGAGTTCTCATCAAAAGAGCGATTGCTGATTCTCGGCTTTGTGTATAGCGTCCCAGAAGGCTACCGCCGCTGCTAAGGCTGCCCTCAAGGGTGTAAGTTTGCTCCGCATCGACCTTGTGTTATTAATATCACAAATGCGACTGCGTACTGACCCGTTTCCCCCCTTCTCCAGGCCAGCGCCCACAAGAAGCAGAAGGTCCGCTACACGACCAGCTTCCACCGCCCAAAGACCCTGCAGCTGTCGCGTGCTCCCAAGTACCCGCGCAAGTCCATCCCCCATGCCGTGCGCCTGGACGAGCACAAGGTCATTGTGCACCCGCTCAACACCGAGAGCGCCATGAAGAAGATTGAGGAGAACAACACGCTCGTCTTCATCGTCGACGTCAAGGCCAACAAGGCCCAGATCAAGCAGGCCTTGAAGAAGTTGTACGACATTGACACCGTCAAGATCAACACGCTGATCCGCCCCGACGGCACCAAGAAGGCCTACGCCCGCCTTACCCCCAATGTCGATGCCCTCGACATTGCCGCCACCAAGCTGGCCCTCGTCTAAGCGTTGAAGAATGCTTGGAGGTGGTGTTTGTTTGTGTTTTTTTGCTGCGTGGATTTCAAAAATGGGAAATGAATGGGATGACATGGAGTCCGCCCTTAGATGGACCAAAAAAGAATTTAAATCTACATAAAAATCGAAAAATGTGGAAACTCAATCAGCACCTTCCTCTTTACTATCTATGACACTCGATGATTTAATTCGTAAGGACATGCTGCCGTTCTTTTTCGACGAATACTTTTGGTATTTTGTGACTCGTGTAAATTAACGAGGTGCCACCATGTAAAGGCGCAATTTTGACTTGCGTCTCAAGAGGTTGCTTGACTGGTTTTTGTATGTGGAGTTGAATTATTCTCGTTTTTGTTGTAATTTGAGGATGCTCGCAGATAATGTGATGCGTTGCCCATATAATAGTAGTATCCTCCTCTCCTGTGCTAAACTGATCTAATGGTATATGCCGTGATTTCCTACCATATCGTATACTATTTTTCGTCATTGCCAGCCCGCTCTCCTCCATAATATGAAACGTGAAGCTGTGTCTGATATATTCATCAGCCATCGCAGTGCGTGCCTCACTCATGTGCTCGCTGCTCATTCGAGTGAACCATGTGTCCTCCTTGGCCCCGCCCTACTTGTTGCGCCAAGCCTTAATGCTGCTGCTGCATGTTAGACAGCAGCTTCGCCGTCAGGATGTTCAGGTCCAGAAACCGCTCGACACAGTTGCTCATGCAGCCCTCCTCGGCCTTGTCCAGCGTGTTGCTCTTGACCGGGCTCGTGACGCACTTCTTCCAACACAGCTCGGTAAGATTGTGGGTTTCTGACAGCGACTAGTTAGCAAGAAGACCGAAATACAGGGCGCAGAAACGTGGCGACACAGCGTAGGGGTAAACAAAGTAAAACGTACGAGCCTGCACCCGTGTGCGCTGCGTCTGGGTGTTAACAAACTGGCGCAGCTCCTCCTTCTCCTTGTCGGAGAGGTTGTTGATGGCCGAGGCGTCAAGGCTGGTGGCGCTCATTTTTTGTGCGTGTCTTCCGGTTTTGTTTGATTTGGGATTCAAAACTCGTCTTATCGTAGAGCACGTCGCTGGATTAGGCTATTTCACAAGTGGTGGTCGTCGTGGGCAATCGGCATTTGGTGATGCTGTGGCCGTCAGATAGTTGGAGGGAAAAAATCGACGAATTCCCCAGATTTCTTATCTAATCACCACCTAACCTCACTAAATAAGGACGCTATCACCACGTGATACAAGTTTCAACTCGTAACAAAAAAGAACAGGTCAAATGTATCGTCCACATTAAATGCAACAAGGCCTCAGATGGTATTTGATTTTGATATTTTTTTTATTATAGTAAAATGTACCACCTCCTTCTACAACTCCTTTATCACGGCCATCTATAAGATATAAGAGTCGAAAAATCAGACGAAAGATATCAACGTAAGAAAAAACAACATAAAAGAGGCGCTGTATTACAAAGCACCTACTTAAGCAAACCGTGTCTCGTATGATATCCAAAAAAAAGTAAGATCCGTTAGAATCAGACAGGCATGAGCACTTTGCAAGAACATTTTGCAAAAGGCGCTCCAAAAACAACTCAAATCAAAGACAGAAAATAACTTAACAACATAACGCAGAAAGCAAACAGAGTCGTATCGAACGAGCGGCGCAAGGATTGGCAGCGAATGAAGCGAGTCGCCCCTTGAGTATAGGGCACGGGAATTAGATGTACCGCATCCGTCTGGCAACAATGAGAGCGAGAATACAAAAGGTAATCATAACACCCACAATGGTAAAGAAAGCGCCAAGGTTGTCGTAATCGGAGACGATGAAAGGAACCTTGACGTTCATACCAAAGAGACCCGTGATGACGTTTAGGGGAACAATGATGGACGCAATGAAGGTGATCTTGCTGAGCACACGGTTCGTGTTTGTGCCCTGCGAGATGCTGTCGATGGAGAGCTGGGCGAGGTAGTTGCTGTGCGTGCGCGACAGCATCTTCTCGCAGTGGCCCAGGTTGTTCATCATGGTCACAACGTGATCCTGAATGTCACCCAAGTACAGGCCAATGTCCATGCGGGGCGTCACCTTGTAGTTCTCGTTGCACCGCTTCGTGAAACCACGGAGCACGTCGGCCTTGCCACCTAGGAGACGCATGAGGCCCATGACGTTCTTCCGTGTGTTGCCAATCTTGCGGAGAAAGCGGTGCATGTCGTCAGACCGTGCGACGAAAACTTCGTCCTCAAGGTTCTCAGTTTGCAGCTCTGTGTTGTGGATGACGGGAGCGAAAGAATCCACAATGTCGTCGCTGGACGTCAAAAGGTTAGTAACTGTCACACTACCAAGTGCACAGGAAGAGGGGGAAAAGTCGTGTCGCAGCTTACATGAGAGCGTAGCAGATCCAGTCGCTGCTCAGTGCGACATAGTCCTTAAGGAGAGAAATGCGCGTTCTGACCTTGGAAGCGTGCGAGTTTGGTGCGAAGCTGAAACTCAGGGTGCCTTCGCGGAACACGATCACGTACGTGTGGAACGGTTCGTATTCGATCTCGCCGTCCTCCTCCACAACGACATTGAAGGACCGGAAGCAAGCAAAATAGTAGGAGGGGAAAAGCTCAATTTTTTCCCGCGTCTCCTGTTGGGTGATGTCTTCCACCGTCAGCGGATGGACACCAAACGCGCGGCAGATGGCCCGGGCTTCTTCTTCAGTGGGGCTGTTCAGGTTCAGCCACCAGACACCGTCCGTCTCGCCCTTGGGGAACGAGAACAGACCGCGGACATCTTCGTCCGGAAGGACAAGGCCAGAAAAGTCGGCCGAATGGATCGTCGACTCCCAAGCCGACGAGAAGAAGCTGTACCGGTTGGGATCAACTGGATGGCCAGCGTGGGTACGATGGGTGCTGGCGGCGTCGGTTTTCAGCTTCTCCTTCTCCTTGTCCTCGTTGGCGAGCGCCAACTTTCCGGTCGCCTTCTCATCCTGAACACCGGAGAAATCCGACGGGGCACCGACGAAGTCGCCTTCCGCAGTGACCATGGGCGACTGCGCGACGGTCTCGTTGGTCACCTGGGGCCGGAGATCAGGAAATATGCGCTCCTTGGCACGGCGCTCTTCCTCGGCGATTTCACGCTCCTCTCTCTCGATCCGCATGAACGTCTCGAGATAGTCAAAGTCGATATGCAGGTTATCATCGTGATGCCCATCAGAGACAGGGAAGCACACATCTTCTTCAGCTGAGTTGTTGGAGGAGAGGCTGGCAGCATCATCATCCACAAGGATCGTGTGGGGGCGGCTCCGAAGGCTGCGGCGACTGCGACGACTGGCAATCGAACTGGTGCGGTTCATGCCACCGTGGGCAGCTGTGCTCTCATGCTCGCCCTCTCTCTCAGGTCTGTTTCCAGTGAAGGATACGTCACGCTCACGACGGCGCGCTTCAGCAAAGGCCTTGACCGAGTTGGGAGGCGACGCTGAGCGCTTCTCGTGCTCGTCCTCGGCAATGTCGTCATCCACCACAGCCTCCTCAAAGTCGCGGACGCGGGTACCAGACTGGAGTTGTTGGTCCATCTGGCTTCCATAGAGCGAATCAAAGGTGCCCCGTCGGGGCCGACTATTGCGGTGGACAGTTGGCTGCCGGTTGCGGTGGTCATCGAGCTCCGGGACTGGGGTGTCGTACCCGGCGTCGGAAACGTTCTCCTCGTGGTCAGACATCGTTGCTGCTGGCGGTATACTGAGCCGGGTTGCTATTTGTATCGAGGATCCGAACAAGATGGCGGGCGATGGTCCGTGACAGGGTTGTTTGCGACTTCGATTTCGCTTGACGGGCGGGCTAGCTTGCTGGTCTGGGACTGAGTCTGGTCGATGTGCTCTTGGCTATTGGACTCTGCTCTTCTACTACTCCACAATAGAGCGCTCAATTTCACTCGGGGGAAGCCATTCACGGAAAGTGTACGGCGCCGGCGGACAGCGGCGTGCGGCTTTGGGCCGCAAAGAAACCGGGTAGCGTTGTTTGTCCCCTATTCTTCCTTGTCCGACGAGTGCAATATGCAGCTACACAGGGAGTCAGAACAGAGAGTAACGCACGATGATGAAAAAAGTTCGGAAGCCACGCAATCCGTATGTCGGGTTTGTCGGTCGGACAAGTTATGGAGGCTTCTTGTTCACTCCGCTGTAGACCCAAAACTTGGGGCCGAGGAGCGAACGGGAGAGGGTGAGACGAGCTGCGCTGGGTCCCGCCAACTTGACGACTGGTGGAATTTCGAGTGACGGAGGCGTCGTTTCGTCCGGAGACAAAAACGGAGAAAGTGTCGAAAGTAGAAGCAGATCGTACAACGAAAGCAGATACGATTCAAGGGCAGCGGAAGCTGATGAGGTAATTGCCGAAGGGTTGACGGGGAAAGCGGGCTGCAGTAAGGTAGCCAGGAGGGGTGGTTTGCGAGGTTGGAAGCTACAAATAGCCGGTGTAGAGGTTCCGAAGACGACGATCAAAGATGTCAATCGATTGTGTTGTATTTGTAGTAGTAGTAGTTGCTGTTGTTGTTGTTGTGAGAGTGATGCGCAGTGTTGCGGATCGAAATCGACAAATGGGGAGTGAGATAAAGGGAGGTGGTTCAAGATTGGAAATCGGAGGTATATATCATGTGAAAGGGTTTCCCTTGACGATAAAGAAACTCTAGAGAATCAAATGGCTTGACAATTCAGTATTGACAGAAGGAGGAAAAGTGGTTGCGTTTGTCCAAGTTAAAGGAAAGAAGAGCAAAATTGTTGATATTTGGAGAGAAAAGAGAGGATTGTTGTGACAGCGAGAAGTGGGCGGTTTAGACCGCAATGAAAATTCTTGTTTTTCCCTTTCCTCCCGGCGGCGAAAAATTTACTTGTGACGGTGGTAGAGGGTGGCCAAACGGCGCTATCCTGGTTTTCGGGGGCGTCGACGGGGTATTACAGGGCATTCTCTGTATGGGTGAGCCCTGTCAGCACAGGCGCTCGAGATTTTCCTAGATAATTACAGCACCGGCCACTCCTTGGCCTAGAACCACCTGCAAACATGTTCTCCTCTTTCGGAGGAGCAGCTCTTGTCACTGACCAAAGAGTACGGCCAGACTTGCCTAGACTGTCTCTCGTATGAGTCCTATCCACTAGCCTTTCCGGCAAAGGGTATCCCAGTGTTGTCGGCCCCTCCTCTCCTCGTCTTTCCCTCTTTAGAAAGCTGCTCAACCTTCTGACTCTTTCTCACCGAGACTTGAAGCGGTCATGAGCTTTGCGTCTTGAACGTCGCAAGCCACCACAAAATAGTGCGCTGGTCTTCGTCCATCGTTCCCGCCCTGCTCTGTCCTTCTTTAGTTCTAGGAGACTGACACAGCAGCTTGTCTACTGATTACGCTGCGCCAGTCCGGGTGGTCTTCACACACCGCCAACTACCGATGACTGTGGGCCGGGCCAGATTGAGTGGCATTTAGTAAGGGTGAGTAGAGTGTGCCAGAGGAACAGCGTTTTATTCGCGAACGACACGCCAATCCACAAAGAGGAGCGAGGCGCAAGCTGCGTCGACGTCCCCGACTGTCTGGCTGTTTGCCGTTTTCCATCTTCGTTCGTATCGTCAACCGCTCTTTCCTTCGTAGTTTTTGCTCATCTCATTTTCCCGTCATCGCATTTTCAAACTCGTGGTTTTACCGCGTCTCAATTTACCTGATTTCTATTTCAGATCTCCTTTTTCCAGATGTCTTTTTTCGCACCTCTATTTCGCACATGTCTTTTCCCCCTCATCGCTGCTTGCCATCACATTTGCCACTTTCTTTCGGAGCGACCGCGGCCTGAGCTCGGGACGGCAGATGCGACCTGCATGTAAAAGACATCCAAAATACTGTAGTACAGAGCAAGTAATGGCATTCAGCATGAGGTGTGATGAAATGTAGCTGCTGCTCCACCACGGCATATAAAAAGCCTGCAGAAACTCATTGATTTCTCCCAATCAACGTCGACCATTGACCGATCGTAGGAGGTTGCCCATTTTCCATCTCGTTTATCACGCATTTTGTATGGGCAAGCGGACATTGTGCATGCCCAGCATCTTTTGCGTACATACGAAATACCGACATCCGGAATATCCTGGTCTTGGCGTGAGCCGCACAATGAAGTGAGTCTGGGCTAGTCAATTCAGTGGGTCTGGTGAATGTACCCCGAGGTACCCTATCTCATAAGTACAGCCGAAGAGGACCCGTAGATACAGGCGTGAAGCCACGTTGGCGACTGGCTGCCAGTAGCCACAGTGAGCGTCCAACAGGGCTTTTGTGCTTGGACGGTCGCGCGTTCCAATTCTTTGCTCCACGCTGCACGAAGCTAAGCCAACGACGACGACCATCACGGCTGCGGAAAGGTAGCCGGACTCTGTTGCCTGAACCTTATCGGAACAAGACAAACACACGACAGCATATTCCTCCCGAAATTCTGCTACAGAGACGACGTCATGGCCGACCAGCTGCTCGACCGAGTTCGCGACTTCGCCGAAGGACAGATTGTACGTCATCAGATGTTGTCCCAGAACGCGATATCAAGCAAGCGCGCGAACTACATGCTAACTTAGACGTAGGACTTCGAGGGCCAGAGACTCTGCGATACTCTGGCAACTGTCCTTCTCTGTGCTGTCGGTGTACGTATCCCCAATCTTTCCCGACCTGGCCACCCTCCCCTGGCGTGTTGCTAACTTGAACGTCCCTGTCGCAGGCCATCACCTTTGTCGTCGGCTACGTCTTGCAGGATATTAAGCTTGCAGTCTACATTGCGCTTGGTGGCACCGTCCTGTCATTCGTCGCCATCATTCCGCCTTGGCCCTTCTTCAACAAGCACCCCGTCAAGTGGCTTCCGGTCGGCGGAGACGGAAGCAACAACAATCAGAACATAAGCATACCGCAGTCGATCGTTGTCGATGAGAAGGCACTTCGTTGAGCACAACAATGCGATCGGAGGGAAGTGCAAATGAGTGCATGACGGCAGGACAGCGGGTATGTCCTGGCCCGGGCATAAAGCGCGGCGTTCATGATCGCAACATATTGGAGCTCTGCAGAATGGGACATACATGTTGCGAAGCAAAAAAAAGGATTTTTTTTATAAAACAAGGAGAAGAATACATGCTTAGCAAAGTTATAAAACACTATTCCATCGTTCGATAATGCGCCCGCTCCTTCTGTGGCGGGATCGGGACGACGGGTCTATACCATAGTTCCGTGCAATGGTGGATAGTCTTTCCACCAAGGCCATTCTGAATGAGCTTTGGCATCATGGAGTAGGAGTGCACTCCATATATGCCATGAAGGCTGCTGATGCTTTTTTGTCCGGTTCATCTCTCGTCTTCCAGCATTGGCCAGTCCTTAAAAGGTGAAAGCACATGTCATCCGAATAATTCGACCAACATCTGTCAGTCTGCTGCCCGGCTCGGGTGAGGCTTTGGAAGGTGAAGCATCGCATGCTGGTCGTTTCATTAACGGCCGTACTTCTGGAACTCCCAGTCTCGGTTGTCGAGAGGACACACTTGGCGGGCCTTGAGCCAGCGGGAGATGCAATGGAAGTGGAATGCGTGCTTTAAAAGCAGTTAGTATAGGCTCTGAGAATGTAGTTCGGTTGAGGATGAGACGTACGTTGCAAATACCCCAGGCGACGGTGCACTCCTCACTGGTCGCCGATGACTGGTTCGCTTGACATTCTATGCCTGATCAGAGGGAAAGATACGCGGTTAGTAGGCAGTTACAGTCGGCAAGACGAGCACAGAAAGAAACCCATATATGAAAATACTTACACAAATCCATGATGTGATTTCTGCAGATGGCGCAGTTGTCGACGACGATGTCCCACGCCCACAGAGCAACGGCATTCCACTGCAGAGAAAGAAACAATAGTCAGTACTCATAGGGCCATCAAAATTTGGATCTATGGCCATCCGGCAGCTCCACATACCTTCTTCACCTCGAAGCGCTTCTTATCATCGAGGGTCTTGCCAGGCTCGCCGGCAGCGCCGGTCTTCTTCTTCACGACGGCAACTGACGGCGGCGCGTCAGCCATGTCCACGTCGGCCATTGTATGTACTGTGGTAGGGGTGCAGATGGTCGGAATGATGGTATGTCGGTAGATCTGCGTTCTCGAAAGTTAGCCTCCGTGCCATCAAGGAGCTCAGAGGTGGGGAAACGGTGGACAAAAGCAAGTTGCTCGGGGACGACGATGCATTCCCGCCCGGAGTGAAAGCAAGAGGAAGTTGTTCCAAGCTTTCGCCAAGCTGCGGTACGGCTGTCGTCCTCGCGTTGCTTCTAGCAGTGCTCGTTCGCGTCCTCCACTGAAAGTGGCTTACCAACTCGCCAATGTTCTCCCGATGATACTCAAAAGGCGCCTGCGTATAAATCGGATCGGGTGGCGGTTCAGAAGTAGCAAGAAGATTGGAGTACCGTGGATATTTGGGATAAGGAGCGTATCGGCGCCTGTCGGCATGCGAAGAGTCAAAAATATGTTGGGATGGATGGATCGTGTGTGGTTGACAAGGCCGCCGAATTCTCAAGGTTCCCAAGGCAAGCAAGGCAAGCAAGGCCAGCCCCGCAGCAGCTTACCAGTAAGATACGTCGCCAGTGTTATCGATTTGCCGCAGGTGAATAAAGGCGGTCTGGCTAGGAAGAGGCGGGGGCTACGTCAAGCTGAAGGCGCCCATGATTGGTGCTCTAAGTCTGGGCCTTGCCACCCATAGTTGTCCTGGGTCTGGCCATGTGCTGGTCGTTAGGCGGCTCCCTGGCGGTGTGGTAGGCGGCCGCTCTTGCTTCATTGGCCAAGTCAGCCTAGCACAACTGAACATTTGCCTCTCTATGTTGCAATAACAAATAGCGCCTTTCGCGCACTCCTTCCAGCATAGGATGCCCCGCCACCGCGCCTTTGTGACTCCACGGCAACAAACAAATTCCGTGCCTTCCCAATCCGCCTTGTAGCGCTGCGTCGTGGCATTCCGTTAGTATTGCGCGCTGTGAGCTCGTTCCCGCCGCCTCCCTTACTCGTTTGCTCTTTCCTCCTTTGAACGTTTATTTGACGACTCACATTTCCCCTTCTTCCGACACTTCAATAACCATCGTCACTCCTTCAACCGCGGGCCCTCTTTGACACACACCGCCAGCACCTTTCCTTCATCCGCCGTCTCTCCGCCTATCACGGTATGTCCGTTCTCTATTTGCTGTCCTGCGTCCAATTGACATGATGCTGGACCGCATGGCTAAATCATGTATATCTAGCGACAAGAGCCAGGTCTGTCCTCGGCCTTTTTCATAGCGACAACAATCTGCTTTCCACAGCCCACGATAGTAGCCTTATCATCACTGCCTCTAATTGCACCGACCTAGCCTTAAGCTGTCCTTCAACGCCCTGGGTTATCATCTCTCCCGCGGCTCCGACGCAAGGACTGTGTCTCTAGTTCATACTGAACCGGATCCTTTTCGACTGTCTCCTATAGACTCCATGTCACCTAGCAGCGTGTTATCTTTTCAAGTATTACAACAGCCCATCAGCGGCCAAACATATTACCTTTTCTTTCGATCGAGCCTAGACCAGTTTTCTACCTCATAAAGCTTATACACAACACCCACAACTGCCTCTGATGCCGGACCCTCCACCGACAGAGGTGAAGCAGACGCCTAACCGCCGCAAACCTGGCGCTGGCAACCGTCGGCCTAACCGCAAGAACTACGCTTCCGAAAACGACGTGGCCAAGGCAGATCCTACCTTCCAGCCGGACTTCGCCCACGATAAGAAGAAGAACAATAACGGTCGGGGGCCATCGACACCCCAAAAGACGCAAAAGAATGCTGTCTCTTCGAAAAGCCCAGCACCAGCCTCACAGGCTGCCTCTGGCAAGGCGGGCAGCCGCAACAACAGGAACCAGCAAAACAACAACCCGAATTCTCCCTCGGCCAAGCCCGGTCGACGCACGCCTCCTCACACAGTTGGTCCAAAGCCTGCAGGAGCCGCTGGTTCCGTCGCAGCTTTTGCCGGTGCAACATTCCATGCCTCGCCTGCTCCCTCGTCCCTGCCGCTGCCCAGCTTCTTCACAAAGGCAGACTCTCCGGGGACACCTAGTGCTCGACCTTTGAGCGGTTTGAGCCAGCAGCCATCGCCTCCCGCGTCGGACACCGAACTGCCGTCTGCCACTGCAACTAATGCAGCCGATGCACCCTCTGCAGCTCGCCGGAACCCTCTTTTACCGACTGGCGGTTCTGGCATCCCGCATGCGCGGGACGAGTCCCCTCTCGACATCCTTTTCCGGGCTGATCGGGCTGAAAAGGAACGAAACAGGCGGGCGAGCTCGGCAAACATCTACGGGGCCCCTGTAGGTCCTTTCTCCCCGCCTTTCCAGTCTCAAGCAATGGCCGACAATTCAAACGGCAACACCTTCCCTCGCGATCTCGCACAGCATCAGCAACAGCAGTCGACGCGCCGGCCAGGCCCGACCTTGCGCAATTCGAATTCGGGGATATCCGCTGCTGAACTTGACGGGACGCCTGGTCAGCCCATGGGTCCGGCTTTTGCCACACCGTTTCAGGATCGCATTCGCGCCGCCCGCCCAGCGGAGAGCAATGGCACCTCTGGCCCAGGGACACCGGGAGGTTTTAGAGACCTCGCAGCTGGAACTGCTCCCTCTCCGCTTGCTGGTGTGCCCTACAACCAACAACTTCCTGCGGCCAGTGTTGATGACCGCAGCGAGGCTCTGAAAAGATTTCTTTTCTCAAAGACTGGTGCTTCCGCGCCGTCGCCCCCCGTACACCCCACGGCGTCTGCTCCCACCACCCCTACTCGTTACCCTGGCCAACCTGGAGGCACTCAACAGCCACCAATGTACAACGGCTCGCCTTACCACAACATGTACTCTACATCGTCTGCGAATGGGACGCCTAACCATCAAGGCTACCCCAACGGTCAGCCTCAGGAGACCCCGAACCGACCAAACGGCGGCAACGGCGGCGGCTCTTCTCATATCGCGGCCATGGAGGACAGCCTTCGTCAGATCCTTAAGCTGGATTCACCTTTTGGCGGGGCTCCGTCACCTGGTATCTACCGTCAATCTTAGCTATCTGATCTCTCTGGTTCCGACTCGCTCAGGAGCGAAAGATCAAATAATCTTGTCGAAACGGCGCTCATTTGTGGCTCTCGTTTGGCCGGACTTTGATCCCACCTAGCAGCACAATTATTTTACGCTGCCGCTAGCTGTCTATGTTTTTGGTTTTATTTTCGGTACTCATTTCCTTTATTACGTCTTGTTGTCATTGCGTGAGGATATGTCCTTTACATTGGCGGGAACAGGGATCTCTTTCGACGGCTCTCAATTTTACATTGCGAGCGGCGTTTGTTTACTTTCCGTTGCCGTGCATTCGGGATGTCTCCTTGTGCTTTCTGTTTTTTCATGACTTTCTAGCCCTGTTTCATATTTCATGCCCTAACTTCTCTATTTTCACGTTTGCTTTATTTTTGTCTATTGTCTTTTTCATTGTCATCTGTTATCATTCATAACTGTCTTTCACCGCTTGATATACCGTTTGTCTGTTCTTCTGCTCTTAGACAAGCATTGTGCCTGCTTGGCTTGGACTTCAACTGATGTCTTAACGTCACAGTTGACGGTAGACGGCATATGATCAAATGGGAACCGGTGACGGGAGAGACGGCACGGTTTGACCTCCGTCTCGCTCTATTCCACATGGACATGAGCTGGCCAGCATGTTCTATTCCCAATTTCCTTTGGCATTGTTACTTTCTTCCTTGTTTTGTCCTCTTTGGTTTATTTCATATTGTTTGTTTTAATGTACGTGACGCGGTCTGGGACCGAGGCAGTTGAAACATTTACCGGCATGGAATTGGGTCTTCGTTCATCGTCTGTAATGTGGCTCAGACAGGACAGGTCAAGGGTTCTAGGAAGGATATGGGGGAGTGTGGCGGATTGTGGTTTATTTGGCATCTTTTGGGACCCGAGGTCCAGGCGCAAAACTGCATCCGGAGCTTGTTAGGTTTGTTTTTCTGCTCTTTGCATTTGTCAAAAGGACAGCGCCTTGCTTATGAAGGATTCAGGCAGCTTTGAGGCGTTTCGGTCCATGTGACAGTCACCCAGCAATAGGTTTTCCTTCTTCCTTTTCCGTGCTTTTCTTTACACCTTGATGCACAACTCATCAATCCAATTGGCCTTCGCACCTAGGAGGAGACTCCGAGAAGGAGACTTTGCTCTAATCTTTCGCTCTCATTCTATCACCATATTCTGAGCACTTCACGTCGACTTCGATATTGACTTCGACTTCAAATCAAGGACAACGGCGATTTCCCAGCAGAACCCCGTTTTCCACTTCGAGTATCAAGAGGAGAAAGAATGAAGCAGTGCGGGATCACATCGATGCTTTTCGGGGCGATGTGGTGCCTGGGGCATTGCACACCATAGAAAAGCACAACAACGCATGACACACCGAACATACGAAACCAAAAAAAATCCTAAAAAAAAAATTCCTCGGGTGGTGGATGCAGTTTGGATTTTGTCTTCACCTAGGCGATAAAGCAATCTCTAAAAGACATACGCCTAACATTTTCTAGATAGCTAAATCATATGCAAAGGAAGCCGCCCATTTACCATAAACATGACCTTGTAAGCTACCATCGTAATCCCCTGTGTTTTTACTAGCCCTGACATAAAATGTGGCCATTTGAGTAAACAAGTATATGTGTAGTTTCGGCGGAGGGTGACTAATCATCACGTGATCGACTTTTCAAGGACATCAAACATCATCTCCAAGTCAGGAACAAACTGAGTTGATGGAACCTAGTTAGGAATCTTCGACTCACAAAGTACCGAACGCTTACAAACAAACGGAAGTAAAAAATACATTGCCGCACCTTCCAACCCGAACAGAAACGGCATCTCTAGAGACGCAATAAGTGACCATTTGGCGCCTCCCACCTAGACACCTTGCAGTCACTGCTACTTGTTTAGTGTGTGTTTTTCCCTCCGAAGTTTACTCTCACCACCCCTTGTTTATTTCCCATATTGATTTTAATGTTCTGACGGCGTCTTCATTAAAGTTGTGATCACAGCTGTTCATGCTGTATCAACATGCTACCTTTGCAATTGACTGCTTCGAGATATTTAACTTCAAACTCTAATCCGTGAACCTTGACACGCGTTGACGGCATATAAATTTGTATCGGCGCACATCTCCTATCCTCTTCTTTTCTTCTTTATTTTTCCGTCTTTATATAACATGGACGAGCTGGCCTTGCGCCAACTCAACGGGGACGAAGACGAGGACGAGGCCTTGAGACGCGCTTTGGCCCTTTCCATGGGCGATACTGATGGAGCACCCGGAACAAGCGGTGAGTATACCCATGACGCTATACCTCGATGAAACAGAGGAAAAACAAAGGCGAAAAGATCTGGGAGCAGATGTCAGCAAGGAAAACGAGGTTCGAGGTTGACGTTTGGCTGACATAACCAGATGGCACAGGTGCCCATAGCGACTCTGGCGCCAAATCACGTGTCCACGTGAGGTCGCTATCCGATGCCACTACAGCGTCCACCGCGTCCACCGCGTCGCTAACGCCGCCGCCACCCAGGCCAGAGAACAGTGATGCATCACCAAAAAGTGCTGCGGACCTCACGAAACCAGATGGGCCGACTGCAACGGATGCACCTGCTGGTCCGATCGATGCTGCTGCTACAGCGACTGCACCTGCCATGTCGCTGCTCAATCTCGATCGAAAGGCCATGGAGGCAGAGCGCTTGGCGCGCCGACAGAAAGCTCTGGAGGCACAGCAGTCTCAAAGTGTTATTGCAACGGGGGCAGAGGCAAGCAAAGACAATACTCAACATCTGTTAAAGAAGGAAGGCCATGTAGCCCAGCCGTGGAAACTGCAACTGTCGCCCAAAAAGAGAAAGGCAGAAGGTGATATTATCGTCATCGATGATGACGATGACGACGAAACCGAGAATGCAAAGGGCGACGACAACGAAGGAAAAAAAGGAAGCGACGACCGAAGAAGAGAAATTCAGCAACCCAATTTATATCCCGTTCCCAGACGACGCAAGATCGATTTGGAGGAAAGCGGAAGCGGAAAGAGCACAGCAACGTCATATGCTCGCGAAAGTTTCAAAGGTCAGCTGGCTGGCCCTTCGGGTGCAGTTCTTTCCGCACCGCCATCGCCCCACCTTCCTTACGCCAGAGGTGTGGTGAAGAAAACCTGGGTGCGCGGTCAGCCGCGGCGCGGTGACGACGTCACGATCGAAGAAGTTTGGCAAAGGGACACTCTGGAACTGGCTGTACTCAGCTCCTTCCAGTGGGACGAAAATTGGATGATGTCGAGACTGGACATGCGACGGACACGCGTCATGCTGATTGCATATGCCGCCGACGATATTCAGGTGCGTTCTCTGCTTTACAGTCAGCTCCGGTGTGCCAGAACTTTGTTGTCAGCGCCATATTTCATCGCCCCCGGCGCTTCAGTAGCGGCTTCAAAGTGATACCTCGGGTGCGGAGGCGAGGGTACATGTTTTTGTAAAGACGCCCTCTCCCTCATGCTAGCTCGAGAGACATTGTGAGGCGTCTGTCTGGACATTCGGGCACGGTGTACTTGAGAATGATACTTGCAAATGTATTTGGTGGACTCCGAGCTCTCGTCTACTTGTTTTCATCGTGACGTGGGAAGAAGCACAAAGTGCTGTTCTAACTGATTTTTTTTTCCTTTTCTACGAACAGAAAGAGCAAATGAAGGCAAACTCGCAAGGAAGTAACATACGCTTCTGCTTTCCACGCGTGCAGACGATGGGCCATATGCACTCGAAGCTGCAGCTCCTCAAGTTCCCAGGCCACCTACGCATTGCGGTGCCTACGGGCAACCTTGTCCCTTATGACTGGGGAGAGACGGGGACTCTTGAGAACGTGAGTGCTCTTTTCTGTTAAATCGGAAAGACAGAGTTAGGAAGGAGAGGCACACTACTGAACCCCTCCCTACGGGATTCCCTCGGAACATTAACGGCGCTGTTACAAAGGGGCAATTTGGTCTTGTTTCGCTCTTTCCTAGCGTTTTGGCATCGGATCGCTGTTTCTTTGCAAAACACAATCACACAAAACTGACATAAACAACGCAGATGGTATTTCTCATTGATCTGCCAAAGTTGCCCAAAGGCAGATCGGCGGAAGGTACAGGCACGCCGTTTATGGAGAATTTATCCTACTTCCTTACAGCCCAGGGTGTGGATGCGGCGATGGTGCAGAGCCTTCGCAGTTACGACTTTTCGGAGACTGTTCGATATGCCTTTGTGCACTCCATGTACGCTTGCTTTTTTGGCTCTTTTTTTTTTAAATTTCGGCTCGATTTTGGTTTTGATTTGTTTGTTTGTAATACATAGCCTCTGTATTTACTGACTGAAATCAGATCTGGCTCTCACATGGACGAGTCGTGGAAACGCACAGGCTACAGTGGTCTGGGTCGGGCTGTCAAGGCCATGGGATGGGCATCGACAGATCCCATCCAGGTCGATTATATTGTCAGTTCAGATCTCTTTTACGTTTTCCAGAGCGTTTCATGTTTGTTTACCTATGGCCATACTGACCTTTTTTTTTGCTGGCAGTGCTCCTCTGTGGGCTCCGTGTCTGATGACTTGCTCAACGCATTGTACTTTGCCTGCCAAGGTAAGTAAGCATCCGCTGTCATTCACCACTGCCGCGCCTTCAAATTTCAATCTCAAATTTCAACAAAATAAACATAGACAACAGGACGTAAATGCTGACATGAAGGTACCTAGGCGATTCCGGTTTAAAGGAACTTGAGTCAAGGACGAAGAGACCTCGTGGTGGAAAAGGAAAGAGTGTTGCCGCACCGGAGGCTGCGCCTGCCAACCCCAACAGTCCACAAAACTGCCTACGATTGTACTTTCCGTCGGACGAAACAGTGGGAAGCAGCATCGGGGGCAAGAATGTGAGTCCATTTCCGGTTCTGCCTTCTCAGAACCGACAAGTCGCAGTTTCCAGAGCATTAATTTGTTGACGCATTGGTTTGTTTCTCTGTTTCCCAGGGCGCAGGTACGATCTGCTTTCAGAAAAAATGGTGGGAAGCCCCCTCCTTCCCGAAGGCGATCCTTCGCGACGTACAGAACGTCCGCACGGGTGTGTTGATGCACACCAAGCTTCTGTTTGTACGCTTGGGATACAACACGCAAGAGAGTGAGGCAAGCGATGCGGCTCGCCCGCGTGGATGGGCCTATGTGGGCAGTGCAAACATGTCCGAGAGCGCATGGTGAGTCGTGGGCGTTGCACCTGCTCGAGATCCGAGAGCGGTTTCTTTTTTTTCTTTTTTTCTTTTTGCCCTTCATTCCCCGCCATACACCAATATCCTCTCCGTACGTTCTCCCTACGGAAGTCTTCTAACATGTTCACAAAGGGGCCGTGTTGTCAAGGATCGGACGACAGGAAAAACAAAGATGACATGCCGCAACTGGGAGTGCGGTGTTTTGGTCCCTGCTTCTACCGGAAACGATCATGGCCATTCTGTGTCGACTACGATGGGAGAAGACGAGAAAATGTTTGACATCTTCCGCAATGTTCTGCCGGTACCCATTGTGGCACCAGGCATGAAGTACAATGTCAATTCACTGACGGGCACGATAAAGCGACCGTGGTTTTTTATGGAGAGGTGATCGATGACTAGGCCATATCGGGCTCCTGATACGGCCAAGGCTACCGGACACGCTGGGGGACAGTATTCATCTCTGCGCCCCCAACAGACAGAGAAGCTTAGTTGTGCGTTCGTCATGCACACAGCCAAGCGTTTGCAATCACGATCAAAACAAAGTTGCTTGCGATTAGGCCAGAAACAAGATCCGTTTCGTACCTCAATGCTTGAACAACGCACCCCAGAACATTATTCTCTGAATACTTGCATTCATAATAGGCCTATCTTGTAGAGAAAAATCCAAGCTTTCGATTCGTACCCGTATCATGCCACTTTTTGGCTGCTGCTGGTCGACTTTCGTACACAATATTTTGGATCAGTACAAACAACGCTAGTCCATTTTGGGAAGTGTGTTTGTAAGTTGCACCCATCCAGCCAATCAGAACCCCGCACTTAACCGCCCCTTATTCTCATGGCTAACATTCTGCAATTCACTAACCATCAACACAATTGCCGAAGGCCAATGAACGATGCCTAGGCCTTTTTGTTCAAGTATCCTGAATACATCGTGATAAATGTGTTTCTGATAGTTTGAGCACGGTCGTCCTCAATTTAACGACCATTTTGTCGCAAAGTCCGGAATAATGAATCTGATCTGGTCAGGTTTGGTTTCCTTTGCGTCGCTTTGGGATCTCATGAAACTTGAGAAACCGTTCACCGTAACCTTCCAAATATATTGTAAGTATTGGTGCATAGTAAACCATGGCAAATACAATTGTCTTTCATTGCCGTCTTTGGCAGGGCACAAAGCTCGATACTCCAAAGACTTTGCGAGCTCCAGCATAAAAGTTGTCACTCTCTTCACCAACCTGCTGCTTCTGATGGTATCGTTCTAAAGAGTCATTGACAATATTCTGTGCCATAACATAAGTCACAAGTCCGTATGAACGAAGTCTCTGAAGTAATTACCACCGTGCGCCGTGTCCAACAAGGGCGTCTACCGTCGTACCTTCATCCCTCTCCTTGTCCCTTCCCCCCAGTACCTGCAATATGAAACGGATGTAGTCCACGCCCCCCTCAGTCAGCTTTATCGAAACCATGATGCCGTCATACAGCATCGTGACTGATTATTTTGCTAGTGGAATGTGTAAGAAAACACTCTTTAGTAGTCCGACACCGTATGAGCCAAACGTAGACGCCACATGATATCTCTGTGTAGCCTACGCCAACATGCAGTTCTGTTGCTGAGTGAAGGTGATTATGCCTCCTTACACATAGACACTTCCTTCCTCTGTTGCATCGTAAATAAGAACACCTTCTTTTCGTGTATTTAAACCGAGCTCTGCCTCACATCTATCCCACTGTTTTTTTTTTTGTTGTTTTTTTTACATTTTCTTCTCAACGTGTCTTCATCCGTACCCTATTCTACCAGCTTTTATTTGACTCTACAACTCTCAACATCCAACTCCAAGCTTCTACCACCTGCAACCCACAGACAAAGCACAACACCACATCGATAAACAAATCACATTCTCCAGTTCCTTTGGGCTGCTCTCCAAAATGGACAGTTTTTTCGATTTCGACGCCTATTACGACACGTCTTCGACTGAGGCACTGCCAGAGGTTCCTATGGAATCGGCGATCCTCGAGACACCTCAAAACCCTTCGAGCACAATAGACCAAGATTGGCCTCAGTCAAGCTTGCCAATTGCTGAGTACGCTTGGGACAACCTTGGTCTATTTTCTGACCCCATGGAATCCGCGGGCTTTGAGGAACCCATGGTCCTTGAGAGCCTTATGGAATCTACAAACCCTGAGCCACTCTCAGACTTGTCGGGGTCTATGGACCTTGGGCCGGCTGTGGACTTGACAAATCCCGCACTACTCACAGACTTTGCGCCCACCATAGACGTTCCGCAGACTATGGATCCCGAGGAGCTTGAGCTATTTTTAGGCACCGAGCTGGACACTTCACAATGGCAGCATGTGGACCTTGAGTACCGTGGGATACGTCGAGACTCTATGCTGCCATCATTCTCTACGGCGCTTATTGACCAAGAGGAGCCTTCATACGCCACCGTCCCCCCACCGCTCATGAGCCCCGAGTTCCCTACGGCAAGGATAGACCCTCGGCTACTGGCGCAACCTTCATCGTCAGTTATGCAGACGGATGTGTCTGGTTCAAATCGCGTGGAATTCGATTTCCATGATGCCAGTGCTCTGCTTTCTATGGGAGATGTCCAATTGGATCC
Source organism: Sporothrix schenckii 1099-18 (assembly GCF_000961545.1). Lineage (NCBI taxonomy): Eukaryota > Fungi > Ascomycota > Sordariomycetes > Ophiostomatales > Ophiostomataceae > Sporothrix > Sporothrix schenckii. The sequence goes on from NW_015971144.1 coordinate 923,506, forward strand.
CAGCACTGTAGAGCGCAAGATCCTTGACTACACCTGCCGTCTTAATGCTGTCCACTACTACAGGAATGGTGACCTCTGGGACTTCCCTGACCTGCTTAGCAATCCCTATGGCTTTGAAGTGGAATTCGTCGCCTGTGGGCTACGCTTGAGAGAACTTATGTGGTACAAATACGAGCCCAATGTTGCTCCGTCGGAGCGCACGACGGAGCTGCCTAGTATCGCAGGTGGTTTGACCGTCATGCAGTACTCTAGATTACACACTGAAAGCCGTACAGTGTCAAAGTACGAGAACGATCGGGCAGTCCGCTGGGTTTGTTTCATTATTTTCTTCAGAAGCCACGCAAAGCAGCCTGCCGCCCCGCCTCAAGACGCTCCTGGCACCTCTCCCAATGACACTCTTGTCAACACTTCCCAGAACACTCTTGTCAACACTTCCCAGAACACTCTAGTCGCCACTTCCCAGACCCCAAACATCACTTCCCAGAGCACTTTAGGTACTACTATTGGCAACCACACCGACGCTGTTGTTGTTTCTGGTCCTGCTACATCGCCGGCCAAGTCGTACCTCCAAACAGCTGTGGATTACTGGAGCTTGGACGCGGATAAGTGGACCGACGAGACATGGTCCTCGGTTTCGATTCCGAACGAGTTCCTGCCCACAGCGGGAGACAATAATCTGGGCCTTCAGAAGATATTTGTCCAGTGTCCCTTGGCTGCTGAGGCGATTGTTGATCTGGCAATTGGAGGCAAGATCAACTTTGCGACGCAGCGGCCCATGGACGATGTCGTCAGTGGATCTGTTTTCGTCTTCAAAGACGGCGAGCACATCAAACGCTGGACGGACAACCACGTGTGGACGGTGAGCCGCAAAGGCGCCGGCGCAGGCGACATGGTCTATCGCGAGGCCGTCAAAGGCCAGGCCAGCAAAGAGATCAAGCATATCGAGGTCACCGACGCCAACGCTGCGGAATTTCTGCACATCAGCGCAGACGACATCGCCACGTGTCGCACGCCCGTCAAAGAAATTGCCAGTCTCCTGGTCTGCGGCTTGACCTCGGCTGACCATCTCAAGCACGGCGGTTTGGTCAAGCGCACAACCAAGGTTGTCCGCTTGGTTGGCGGTGGGCGAGTGGCCCGTGAATCGAAGCCCGTGAAAGACCAGCGGACAGATCCGACGGTGTTCAGCGTCTATCGTGTCGTCTCGTACTACACGATCAGTGACGTCTGCAACCGTGCCGTGGTGCCATTCCGCGTCTAGTTGCACCCCCTCCTCTTACTGTTGATATTTGCATTTTCGTGTTCTTTGCCAGCAAAGCAACCAATCAACACAAAATGCAACGTTCATCCTCGACGCTCCTTATTTCGGATCGATGGATGGCAACAGTAAGAGGAGGGGGTGCGCACCATACACAACCCACCTAGACCATGTCACGAGTCAAGACAATTTTATTTTGTCTTTGCCTCTGTCTCTGTGTCTTTACTTTTATGGTTGTATGGTTTGCGCATGCCTCCGCGCTCCTTTCCTGGCGTGTCTATCCTGTCTCCCTCGGCCTTCGCAAACAACTACCCCAAAGACACAACCTTGTCAAAAACCCTGAAATCACAATAAAAAGAACAAATAAAAAAATAAAAATAAAAAGAACAGAAAGCTTGTAGTCGCTCGGAATATATGGCTCGTTTTGTTTTCTACTTATTATTCGTCCTTTTTGTTTCCTGTTTCTCGTTTTCCCCCCTTCCTTTTGTTTCTTAATATCTGTTTTCTATCTTTTGTTGGTGTTTTATTTCTCTACTGTCTATTATCTGCTTTTTATTTTTGACACTGTATTTTACTTTTTGTTCCTCATTTCTTTCTTATTTTCTATGTCTTTTTTGGTTTTTTATTTTCTATTTTCATGTTTTTTTCTACGTTCTCTTTTATTACCTCTCCTTTTTTCTTTTCTATTTTCTACGTGCTTTCCTTATTTTAAATGTCTATTTTTATATTTTCTATCTTCTGTTTTTATCTTCTATATTCTCTATCTTTTTTCTTATACCCTGTTTCCTGTTCATTTTCTGGTTTCTTTGTTATTTGCAATTACATGTACACGAGATCGTTCCGCAAATTTGACAAATTTATAATGAAATTCCGAGCTACATGTGATTGTGATATTGTAACATGCAATGTCTAGGAGCTGGAATGACAAACACTTGTAACAAGAGAAAATTGTATAAACATGGCTAAACTGGTCAAGCATATTTTCTACGATGGCAGTAATCAACCTATCAAGCAGGCCTTTTTGATGTAATTTATATTTTGTTTTTTATGAGCTTTAATTTAACTGCCCTCGAAAGGTCGCCACACAACTTCCTGTGATTGAGTTGGCGATGTTTTCCTGCCTCCCGCACGATACAAAACTGGAAAACAACCTTAATAGTTCCTGTTTGCGGTAACATAACAAAATTATCTGAACAGCGTTTACAGCTTGAGTCGTCGTATGTTGACCCCCAAAGTGTCGACTTGCATTGAATTAAGACCTGCTATCTAGTCTGGTGCTAGAGGGCTCTCTATTTTGCCAGTTAGTGCAGCGGTCTAGTCCCTATAAACACTTAATATCACGTGATCTTGTAAGGCGACTTGTTAGCTCGCAGGGCCATCGGCTGCGAAAAGCGCAGTGGGAAAAAAATCGCTTCTGGGACGTCGTTATCTTATCGCGATTTGTTTCTTGGAGCCTGCAGAAACGTCGACAGCAACAGACAAGAGTTATATTCCAATCTCGAGGGTCGTGAATCGGCCTCTCTTTGCCTGGAACGTTACTTTTCTTGATCAACTCGACACATGAAGACAGCGCGACATTCCCTGCCCCTTCGGCAGGGCCTTTCGAGCATTTGCTCGCCCCTGGACCACCAATGCCGACCCGACAGACCAACAGCGCTGCTACGCCAGCGGTGGACGACCCGCGCCCCATGGTTGCGCCGGCGCGGCTTTGCCGACGTGGCCTCCGGATCGCGACCCCCGTTCGATGTCGTGGTAGTCGGTGGTGGTCATGCCGGTGCTGAGGCATGCGCGGCAGCAGCAAGGACGGGCGCGCGGACCGCGCTGGTCACACCGAAACTGGACAACCTGGGCGTCTGCTCGTGCAACCCGAGTTTCGGTGGTATTGGCAAGGGAACCATTCTGAGGGAGATTGATGCGATGGATGGCCTGGCGGGCCGCATCATCGACCGCGCTGGCGTGCAGTTCCGGGTCCTGAACCGGCGCAAGGGACCGGCCGTCTGGGGCCCGCGAGCGCAGATTGACCGGGCGCTGTACAAGAAACACATGCGCGCCGAGCTCGAATCCTACCCGAACCTGTCGATTGTGGAGGGCAGCGTGTCAGACATTGTGGTCGCGGCGGCGGACGAAAAGAGCAACACAGAAACGGCTCGCAGCCGCATCACGGGCATACGTCTCGAGTCGGGCGAGGTGCTTCCCACAAGCGCGGTTATCATCACCACGGGAACCTTTCTGGGCGGCGAGATTCACATTGGCCTCGAGGCCTACCCTTCGGGCCGCATGGGCGAGGCAGCCACATTTGGGCTGAGCCGCTCACTGCGAGAGGCCGGATTCCAGCTCGGCCGTCTCAAGACAGGTACACCGCCACGGCTCGACCGCAAGTCCATCGATTTTGGCATCCTCGAGGAGCAGCCTGGGGACGAGCCACCCATGCCGTTCAGCTACCTCAACGACCGTGTGGCTGTCGACGGGGACCAGCTGTTGTGCCACGCCACGTACACCAACGAGGCCACACACGACGTCGTGCGGGCCAATCTGGACAAGACAATCCACATTCGCGAGACCGTCAAGGGCCCGCGCTACTGCCCATCGCTCGAGTCCAAGGTCATCCGCTTCGGCCACAAGGACCGCCACATTGTGTGGCTGGAGCCCGAGGGCTTCGACAACGACATTGTCTACCCGAACGGCTTGTCGATGACGGTGCCAGCAGAGGCGCAGGAGCAGCTGCTGCGCACGATCCGAGGCCTCGAGAACGTGACGATGCTGCAGCCCGGCTATGGCGTCGAGTACGACTACGTGGACCCGCGCAGCCTCAAAGCCACGCTCGAGACCAAGGCCATTGGCGGCTTGTTCCTGGCCGGCCAGATCAACGGCACCACGGGCTATGAAGAGGCTGCCGGCCAGGGCATCGTGGCAGGCATCAACGCGGGCCGTGCCGCGCAGGGTCTGGAAACCGTGCGGCTGTCGCGCGCCGACGGCTATATTGGCATCATGATTGACGATCTCATCACCAAGGGCGTGTCGGAGCCGTATCGCATGTTCACGGCGCGGTCCGAGTTCCGCCTCAGCGCGCGCTTCGACAACGCCGACGAGCGACTGACGGAAAAGGCACGCGCATGGGGCGTGGTCGGCGACCGCCGCTGGGACCGCTACTGCGCGGACCGCGACCAGGCCGCCGAGCTGACAAGCCTGCTGCGCGGCGTTGTCCTGAGCGCGCCCGCATGGCAGCGCCTGGGCTTCAACGTGCGCGAGGACACCAAGATGCGCAACGGCCTCGACATGATGCGCGTGACGGGCGTCGCGGGCGTCGACGACCTTGTGGCGCGCGGCGCTGTGCCCAACGGGGAGCGCATCCTCGACAATTTCGCGCCGCACGTGCGCCGCCGCGTGTCCATTCATGCGCAGTACGCGCCCTACGAGGCGGCGCAGCTCGCGGAGCGCTCGCGCATGGCACGGGATGAGGCGCTGCAGCTGCCGACAGACCTGGATTACGCACAAGTGACGGGCCTCAGCATTGTGGAGCGGGCGACGTTGACGGAGACGCGGCCCGAGACCTTGGCCCAAGCGCGGCGGCTCGAGGGTATGACGCCAGCCGGATGTGTTAAGCTGCTCAGATACGTGAACCGGCTGCAGAGAACCATCAGCGTGGACGAGAACGCTATTCTGGCGTCGGCCGACGGCGACATGGCGACTGTGGATGCGGAGGCACGCGCAGCCGATCTGTCGTGAGGAGACGTTGGCCCGACTGCATCTGTACGAATTGATTACGACGACGACATGGACAATTGCATAAAGAGCATCTGGGTGTTTGGTGTCGGTTAGCAATTTTGTCGAATTCCTTGTTTCTTTTCCACTCTCTGTAGACTCCCAATGACCAGATGACGAAGCTATGATACATAAATGCACAAAATACTATTCAAAAATAAACGACGCCCCTGCTCCGTTTCCCTTTAAAACTTTGGTCAACTCCGGATGCCCTTTACTCGCCAGCATGGTGCTCCCACCGTCCACAGCCTCTCCTCCATCTCATGGCGACTTGGTCTTTTGCGTCAAGATCTTGACGGCGTCCTTGCTGTACACGTAGCTCGCGCCGCTCCACACCGTCGTCACTGCCACAATGTACTGCATCACTGTCAGCGCGGCCGTCAGGTCGTACGGTCCGCCGAGCATCGCCGCCACCGTGCCCGTGCTTGCCGCCAGAACGGGCGCTGCCGTGGTCACCCCCATCAGCGCCAGCTGCAAGAACGTGTTGTACTTGCTAATGGTTGTCGGCCGCACCTCGGCCGACGGCAGCGAGAAGTCCCAGTACCGCGAAAACGTCTTGGGCGGCGGCAGCGACACCCAGCGGTAGTAGATGGCGGCCACGCCCAGCCCCGCGTCGCGGCCCAGGACGAGCACGGCCAGCCACACGGGCAGCCCGCCCTGCGCGGCTAAGCTCACGGCCAGCACGGTCATGAGCACCTTGTCGGCCATGGGGTCGATCACGCTGCCGACGACGGTGTGCAGGTTCCAGCGGCGGGCGATCCAGCCATCCAGAATGTCAGTGACGGCAGCGGCGGCCAGCAGGGAGAGGGCCCAGCCAGGCTGGTCGGCGACGATCAGGTAGCCGACAAAGGGCGCGGCAATGAGGCGGGCGACCGTCAGAAAGTTGGGGACGGTATAGATGTTCTCGTGGCGGGTTGTGGTCGTGGGCGGGAGTGTGTGGGATGAAGAGGACGAACTGGCTGGAGTAGGTGGTGACAGGGAGCCCTTGTCCGATAGGAGGCGCACGTGCTGCTGTTGCCGGCCGAGAGCACCGCTCCGTAGACGAGATAGAAGGACCCCACGGAGCGGACTCTGAGCACGTGACGGCGATCCAAGGGACGGAGCACAGGGTATCGACACGGCCGACACTTTCGATGTGGTCGATATTGGCCTTGTTTGTGCGCCCGACGGCTGTGTCTGTGTTTGGGGCCATACCGAGGCCAGCGCAAAGGGCGACAAAGGCGTTGACGTCGCTGCCGATGCTGCAAAAAAGGTCACGGTCCTCTGGCCGCCCCGGCCGCAGCCTGCTATCGTGAGCCTCAGCATTGGCTCGACCTTATGCGACGACCAAGGGTATGACGACACAATGGGCCTTGTCTGGGTGTACTGCCAAGGCGACGGCGCTCGGTGGTTGTGACCGTGTGCCCGTGGCGCAAGAAAGTGAAATTCGGGATGCGTTTCCTTGGACGGCAAAGACCTCCCCGGAGGGTAAGAAAAGAAAATTTTAGGGCGTGTTCACCGGTTGCAGGCCACTGAGTGGCCGGAGAAAGACTGCGTCAGTGTGAGCGGCTGTCTGGGGGCTAGCGTGCCCGCGGCAACTAGTGGGTCCAGCCTTGTGAACTGAACAAACAGCACTGAAACATTGAGACAACCCCAAGCCTATTTTGGTGCAACAAAATTACAACTGTTAGAAATGTCTCCCCATCGTCGTCTGATTATATGTCTGGAAGCTGTTTTGTACGTAGCAGGCTAAAAATCTGTAGAAAAAGACAGAAATGACAAAAAAATGAAAGCAAAACGCAAAACGCCATCACAGGAAGACAGCTCCTCTGCATGCGTAATTTAAGCCCACTCTGCCAATCGACTCGGAGCCTCTTGTCTATTATCGCCGCCCAATCTCCTTGCGCAACCGTCCTGCAGCCGTTGTCGGTGGCGGCTCTGGCCACGACGACACTGCTTCGTCCACCTCCTCCCAGAAGCTGTCGGCATTGTGGATGGTCGTGCCGCCCAGAACGATGCGCACGCCGGGGGCCGTCTCGTTGAGACTAGCTACCGTCTTGGCCTCCTCGTACGTCGCACCGCCTACCATAAAGACGACAATGTCCTGTGGCTTGTCACGCGTCGTGCCACCGCCCTCGACGAATGGATACTGCTGCTCGCGCAGCCGGCCCTTGATGAGGTTCTGGAGGGTCGTCTCGAGCAGCGGCGAGTGCATCGTATACACGTTGTCGACACCTTTGAGACCGCGCAGGGCCTTGGCACCGCCCGCAAAAATGCCCGACGACTCGAAAATGTCGGCAATGCCGCCCGCACCGGCACCGGCACCGCCGGCAGCTGCATGGTGCAACGACTGCTGGAAGGCGAGCAGCTTTGCCACCAGATCCGCCTTGCGCTGGGGCACGTTACCGGCGGCCGTCAGTAGATCCACGAGCATGGCCAGGTTGGTCTGGCTCTGCTTCTCGTAGCGGAGGGCGTACAATGCCACCAGGCCGACCTTGGCGTCGGCCGTCACCGATGGCTTCTGGATCAGTGTTTGGACCGTCTAGAGGTTCCGTTAGTATCTGCGTATATGTCCAAACTGAAAACTGGGCACAATATAGAGATCGACCGAGAGGGGCTCACCTTCAAATCTGCCGCGTGGTTGTCGTTGCAAGCAAGGCTCTGCTCGCACTCGCTGACTTCCAACAGGTCCTCCTGGCCGACGCGGCGGCTGAGCTCTGAGATGAGGTGCACATGCTTGCTGACATTGCCCGACAGCTTCCGGAACTCGGGGTATTCCTCCACAAACCGCTTCATGTCGGCAATCGACTCGAGGTTCTCGTTGTTCTTGTGCTTGGACTGGAACTGCGCCACATAGTCCTTGACATTGGAACCCAGGTCGCCAAAATTGAGGTACATGTTCTTTTTGAAAAAAGGGTCCTGGTCCTGCGACAGCACAATCTCACGCAGGTCCGGGCCCGGGTCGGACGACGGGCCTGCCGCGCCGGCGGGGGCCTCTTTGGTCTGCAGGTCCACGCGCCCGTTGCGGATGCCAAACAGCTGGTGCACCATCGCCTGGTACGTCCATTGCGTGAGGAGCGGCGTCACGGCGTCCTCGCGGCGGTCCAGGATCAGCAGGATGGGCGGCGTGTCGACGGGCCGGAAATCAAACAGCTGCTGCTCTTCCTGTGTCATGCGGTACCGCACCTCTGTGGCCAGCTTCTTGGCGAGCAGGCTGCTCTTTGTGTACCGGATCAGCGGCTTCTTCTTGAGCGCCAGCAGCACCGCCAGGACGCCCTCGGTCGACCGCTGCAGCGCGTCCGCGTTCCACGAATCGGACGTGGGGCCCCATACGTGCGTGATCAAGCTGCTGGTCGACAGGCGGCCGAGGTCGAGCGAGAACAGGTCCGGGTTGATGACCACAAAGTCGGCAAAGTACTCCTGCACGCGCTTGACGACCTCGTGGTCGTCGGCCTCGGCAAGCCGCTCCATCGACGACTTTTTGACGACGTTGCTGAAGAACAGGTTGTATTCGCCGTAGCGCGGGTCGCGCAGCTCTTCGACCAGCAGCTGGATCGACTCGGCCGAGGGCCGCACGAAGCAGTAGCAGCGCAGATGGCGCATCTTTTCGCGGTTGCCATTGTCCAGCCGGTCCGTCAGGTACACCTCGTGGTTCAGGAGCGTCGATTGTGTAATGGCCGTCGACACGATGGGCACTGTCTCGCGGTCGAGCAGCAAGATCTTCATTTTCGCCGAGATGGTGGCCGACGCAGCCGCCGAGGACCCCGCGCCAGGGGCGTCGCCGGCCGTCACCATCTTGTTGACATAGCCGGTCACGGCCTGCACGACGTCCATGGCCGTACAATGCGTATAAGTGTAAGCGCTGGATGGAGTGGGAGAAGAGAAGGAGGCGTGCCGAAGGACAGGCTTTCGGATCCGGATGGATCGGAGGTCGTCGTCGCCTGTCGCCTGATTGCTGCCACGGCGTAGCAAGAAGCCAGAAGGCTGTTGAGCCGCAACGAATCGGCGAAATGAAAGAGAGCAGAGATTGGGAGGCAGCTGGTATCTCTCAAGGCGTGGTGCGCGCGTTTAATTGGCAATCGTAGGTCGTGAGGTTATGCTGTCAATGATGGCTAGCAAATGGTGATGTGTTGCGACGATGCTGCAAATGGAGCCTATTGCCTGCTGCATAGACGCCTGTGACGTTCTGCCAACCTGCGCCAGCAAGATCAGCTTAGCTTTTATGTAGAGGTACATCCTAACCGCAATGAATATACAGGTCCATCTACGTACATATACATACCGATAAGATAAGCCCCAAACAAGCTGCGCTAGCACGCTGGACAAAGACCTGCTGGCTTTTGGACCACGTTTTTGGTCCGCCGAGCCAATGCAAATAAATCGACAGCCGAACAACACTCAGCTCCAGCGTCCATGACGGCGCAACAACCAGTACCGTCGGCATCCCGACTGCCACCGACATCTTCCTCTCTCTTCACACAGCAATCCGAATTCCGGTGTCTCGGTTTTGGGCGGCCATGGTCAAGGACGTCTGCCCGCCTCAGGCAGAGCCAGCGTGCGTTTCGCCTTGTCCCACCATTTGTTCTTGTTCTGTCCCAACTAGAAGCTCTGTTCGGCTGACATGAACCCTCTTTCGTCTGATGTAGCCTCTCCTTCACCCAGGGCCTAATCGTAGGCCAGCTGTCTGTCGTTCTGCTTGTTGCAGCCTTCATCAAATTCTTCATCTTTGGCGACCCTCCATCGGCCGAAACCACCGCCTCACAACGAGCCTCGGAACGGCGCTCGCGTACCGATGCACACAGACAATCTCTCCTCACACTGCGTGCCTCGCAGCTAGATCAGCAACGCGGCAATGCTCAAGGCCTGGGCCGAGGCGGTCACGGCCTCGGCCACCAGTCGAGTAGCACCCATGATTTCCTGCAGCCGCCATCGACGGGCGCACAAGGCGCGGCCGGGACGCACCAGCAGCAGCTCAACAACCGCCGTACATCCAGTGTGCTCCGCCGCCCGCCTGTCCTTACCATCGGCTCCATTCTCAACAAGACCTACTACCGCGTCGACAGCCACCAGCCCGAGAGTCTGGACTGGTTCAACGTGCTCATTGCCCAGACCATTGCGCAGTTCCGCAACGACGCCCAGCACAACGATGCCATTCTCACATCGCTCACAAAGGCGCTTAACGGCACGTCACGGCCCGACTTTCTCGACGAGATTCGCGTCACCGAGCTGAGCCTGGGCGAGGACTTCCCCATCTTCAGCAACTGTCGCATCATCCCTGTCGACGAGGACGGGTATGCCACAAACGCCGGTGGCGGGAGCGGCGGCGGCGGCGGCGGCGGTGGCGGTGGAGCTGCTGGCCTTGCGGGCGCGACGCGGCTGCAGGCACGCATGGACGTCGACTTGAGTGACATGATCACCCTGGCCGTCGAGACCAAGCTGCTGCTCAACTACCCACGGCGCCTGTCCGCCGTGCTCCCCGTCGCGCTGGCCGTGTCGGTTGTGCGCTTCAGCGGCACGCTCTCTGTCTCCTTCGTGCCGAGCAACCCGTCGCAGGCCACACCCACCAAGATGATCTTTGCCTTCCTCGACGACTACCGCCTCGACTTTTCGATCCGCAGCTTGCTGGGCAGCCGGTCCCGGCTGCAGGACGTACCCAAGATTGCCCAGCTCATCGAGTCGCGGCTGCATCGCTGGTTCGACGAGCGGGCCGTCGAGCCGCGCTTCCAGGAAATTGAGTTGCCAAGCCTGTGGCCACGTATGAGGAATGCGCGCGGCGGCGGTGCCGGCCCGCCGAGCGAAGATGTGTCCATGTCCGACGGGGGTGCACAGGCAGGCGGCAGTGCGGCTGCTTCTGGTGGTGCCGGCGGTGCCGGCGGTGCTGGTGCAGCTCGCACGGGCTCGAACACGATGCCGACGAGCGGCAATGCTGCAGGCCCGGCCAGTGCCGCCGGCCCTGCAGGGGCGGGTGTTGGTGGCGGTGGACCGGGACCTGCAAACGGCGGCCTGGATGCGCTGCGACAAAGCCGACCAGAGTCGAGGGACTCGCGCGATTCAGTCGCAACGCGCGACACCCGAGACCCGCGGCGCGAGGCCGAGACCGAAAGCTGGGTCGAGCGGCAAGTGCCGCCTTCCTTGCACCAGCACCAGTCGTCGCTGTCGTCTATTTCAACCGCGCAAGGCCAGTCGCATACATCTGGCTACGTCTCACATCACCAGCAACACACATTGCGGCCGTCACAAGACTCGCTGCGGTTCCGGCGGCGGTCACGGCACGACGATGGCTTTTCCATGCCTGGATCGCTTCCCGACATGGGCATAGATCCGCACGGTTGAGATTTACTCGTTGTCCAAAACCGATATACAATGGAGTGAGATTGAACATTTTATAGATGTGCATGATTACTTGCGGGTTTTTTTTTTCGGAATAAATTAAAAGAAAATGGGAGAATAAAATAAACAAAACGGCACGCGCAATTATTGACGATTTACCGGTCTCCCCATCTTATGTATCATACAAAAAGAAACCCCCCGCTATTCTACAAGTGAGACTTTTGAAAGGGTTTTAATGGAATCACCACGGAGATTTGACAGCTTGGTTGTAAAGCCGTTTCAACAAAACAATGTACCATAATTTTGCATACAAAAGCAGGACACACGGCTAACATACAAAAACAGTACTCCTATTCCCTTCATCCCTAATTGAATGCTTCTTTGCAAGACGAGTGTGACACCAGCCTCTGAATTTCTCTCACCACCAGACCTCTTCCAAATGTGGCTTTAGTGGAAAGACACCAAGGCCAGCGGACTCTCCGTTTGCGACCAGAGATGCTGGTACCAGTAGATGGCGCCCGTCACGAGCAGGATGTAGTACGCAATGGTCCAGAGTAGGCTGCCATGGGACTGCGGCGGCTGTGCCGACGACGACGCCCCATTGCCGCCGCTGTCCGGGTTGCGCTGCACGCGGCCCCAGAACCGGGGCAGGCCCATGCTGTTGCAAAAGCTGTGCACGACGCACACGGCTAGCAGGCTGCCTGTGCGCAAGTACAGGAATGTCGCGTAGCTGCCAAACAGCGTTGTATACGCAAACTGGACAAGCGACCGCAGCACGACGTGCGCTTTGGGCACGCCCGGGTGCGTCACCGAAAATTCGTAGGCGTGGTGCAGGTGCGCGAGGCCAAACACGATGGGCGACAGCAGCACAGTACGGCGCACGGGTGTGTGCGCGAGGAGCAACGGCGGCACACCGGCGGCGCGGAACAGGACCTCTTCAGTGACTGGACCGGCGACGAGGTTGCGCCAGTCGGTCCACTCGCCCAGAAAGTAGAGGGGGCCAAACAGACGGGGGGGCGTAGACCCGTCAGCGCTGGCGCGGCCCGCCCACGCACGCCAGCCGCGCTCAACAACAAAGTACTCAAAGAGGGGGCCCACGAAGAGGCCCGCCGTCAGCAAAAGAGCATTCCATGTCTCGACGAGGCCGACGGGGAACACGCCCATGAGATGGAGGGCATCAAAGTTGAGAAGGCGCGTGCCGTCGCCCGGCTTGCCGTTGGTTGTGAGGAGAAGGAAGGTGACGACAGAGCAGATGGCGCAGCTCACGCTGACGGATGCGATGCGCGCTCGAATGACGGAGGGCGCATCGCGCGAGAGCGAGGGCGAGGGCCGGGTGAGGCTGGAGAGGTAGAAGGGCGCGACATAGATGATGGTGTAGACGACCAGGAGGAGGACGGCCGTCTGGGTGGTGATGGGCGGAGGGACCTCTTCTGCAAACATGGCTGTGGTTAGCATAGGATGCAGAGCAACGCTGTTTGGGGAGAGTTGTGCTTGGTAGAGACAAAGATCGGCAGAGGATTTCGGAGAACCTGGTCAAAAGCCAAGCTTCACAGCGCTGTCCAGGCGATGTGGGCGACCTACGTTTCGGCTTATGCCAGATGTATTTATCAATGAGCCCCTTCACGGCCGGCATGCTGGGCAACGCGGATGCAGATGGCAAAGCCCTAGGAATATGACGGGAGCTGTTTGGTTGCCGTCACGTTCTTTGTCGTTGGCAAAGCTGGTGTCGCAAGGGAGGCTCTGCTTTTGCGATTCGTGCGGATGGCCGCACGAAGCCCTCAATGGGAACAATAGCAACGACGATGCGTCGAAGGGGTGGCACAATACGAACCGATGCGGTGGGCGAGCAATCTGGACGGGCGAACCCTCGAAGGTCGACGAGCTTTATCCATAATATGAGCAGAAAGACTACGATATGCAATTGAACGGCAAGCGCAAGGGGACGGCACACGGCCAGCCGCATTGTTAGGTCTCGCTGGAACTGGGCCCACTCGTCGCTCTGTTTCCCCTCCGGCTGGCCCTTCCGGCTGGCCCTTTTGGTCTAGAACACCTGGGGAGAGGTTCCTTTCGCTCACTGGCAACCAACCTTTCGTTCAAAGGACACGACAGTTGCTCCTTTGTTCCTTCTTGTATTGTTATGATGTGCGTGCCATGGCCAATAGCGATACGACCAATTCAATAATTACATGGTGAAATATCGTGGAAAACCTGAGCGCCACTAAACTAGAGTCTTGAGATTCTTGACTGAGTCTCTGTCGAATGTTTACAAGTTCGAGTTCTGCGCAATGTTGATACAACCTGGTTGCCCAATCTGGCTACAGAGAAGCCGTCAACGGACCTGTTAAGATACCTTGTTCGCTCTGCACTTTCCGTCTCCCACTGCGCTCCGTCTGTCGTTGGCGCCTCGCTTGTATTCCATACGCTGTAAATATGTAAGTTGCCTGTTGTGCCTGTTGTGCTCCAAAATGTTATGTTATACGACGGTATGTTCGCAACCCTCCTACTAGATCACGCGACATGGCGTACCTCCTGAAAGATGAGCGCTTGGAACGGTCAATGTCGTTGCCAGTGCGCTACTTGTTAACAAGGAAATCTCACTTGTGGAAGGAGCGAGGCTAGCAGGTAAATACAAAGGCAGCCTTTTTATTTTCATTTTCATTTTTCATTTTTTTTTTCATTTTTTTTTCTTTTCATTCAAGCTTTCGTATCATCTGAACAGCAGAAGCAAAAAGGACTGGATGGGCTTCCAAAGGGCAGTCTTCTGTGCCCTCACCGTCTTTCTCTCCTCTCTGGCCCCCGTGTTTTCTCATCCTTTTTTGTCCACCATACTACGCTCTACCAGACCTGGTCTGTCTAGGCCTCCCCAATTTTCCCGATTCAGTGGACACTCCCCTGTGCTATGGGGACTACAGAGCATTGGAAAAGGTAACTAGTCGTGTCTGGTTGGAACCTCGCCTCCACGCCCCTGTTCACCCCCACCATACGACGCGCTGCCCCAAAGAGCTAAGCCAAAAACGCGTCTTTCCAAGGTCGTTACGCGACGTTATTAAACGCCCGTGGACGCTAGTCTTCACCGTACCTGATTCGAACGCGCCTTGCGGAATTATTGGAGCTCGACACCCCACAGAGAAGTACACTTTGGTATCTTTTTGGAGTTTCTCGTCGTGGCCAGCATGTCTAGTATGTCAGTGAAACCACGGCAGCCTACGGGTAGCCGGCCTTTCTCTCTCTGTGTCGGTCGAGCAAGTAAAACCGAGAGACGGGCGGCAGATGAGACCGACACGAAGCAGAAAGACATAACGATGGCCCCAACGTGGGTATCGAGTAAATGAGGCCGCAGCAACGAGGCCTTCAAGCGCTTGAGATAAGTAAGACAAGGCCGCAGGAAGCTGCAGCAGGTCGGCAGCCCAAAATATCTCAAATGCACGTTGCCATCCACAGATGGCTGTGAGGCGGACGCCGCTCAAACGGGGATCGGCCATGCAGCTGTAGGTGTCTCTGTTTGCCGTTTGGGTTGGCGCTGTCATCCTTTTGTCCCTCCCACCAGGTTGGTCTCCTCCCACAACCAGGTTCGCTGACTGTTTGGCCAACTCGGTTCCGTCGTGCGTTGAGCTCTTGTCTCAGTTGCACCCTGGGGCTACTTTTCCCTCTGTGCGGCCCTGCAGTAGTGTCCAGCCTCACCTCCCACCGTCATCTTATAGGTCCGCTTTTCATGTCATCGTACAGGTGCAGTGCAGCAACCTGCACCTGCATATGAATCCGACCTTTTTCGTACTATTTTTGCTTTTTTTGTCGTCACTTTTGCGTCTTCTATGCTTTGCTGGCTTCCCTGATATCCTCGTACTGCCTGTCTCGCTTCATTTCCCTGTTCTCCTTGCCTTCCTGTTCGCCAGCTGATTTGTTTTGTTTACATTCCACTGATGTGGCGATGCGGCCGGTGGCTCCTGCATCCAACGCATCCAGAGCGCCTTCTCGTAACAGATATGCATGACGCGTTCCTCTGGCTTTCTCATGTGGTCCTTTTTTTCTTGGTACTCTCTTCTGGTCTTTCTATTTTGTCACTGGGCGGTTCGCCAGCCCTGGATTTCTGGTCACCGCCGACACTGTTGGATTGCGACGTAATTAATGTCCAAATGCAATCAACGCCCTAAGCAGACCGTATTTCAGCCGAGAACTGCTGTTTCCACGCAATACCGCAATGAGCAGACCGTTGCTCTTTCCTTTTCCAGCTACGTGACCGTTGTTGCCTTCTTTGGCCACGCTTGAACACATAGAGTGATTTGTGCATCCAGTGGCGTTAATGTTATCATGCACCCGGCTCTTTCCATTCTTTTCTGTCCTGTCATCCTTATCCTCTGCCGTGGTCAAAACGGGGCCAGCATGTCTCTGATCCTCGCACAACATGGTACACACGGCCAAACAAAACAGCTGTGACCAACCGTCTGGCGCGCGCGACCAGGGGTACAGATGAATACTTTCGGTCCCCACGGAACACCGCCGGTTTATGTGAAGTCGTTATTCTGGGTCTTTTTCGTCTAGCAGGAAAAGTCCCCATCACTAACAAACACGCCAATAGCTGCGCAAAAAAGCAAAAAGTGGAAAAGTGAGACGGTCAAAAGCGACTCCTAAACGAGACTTTCCAATCTGCTTTCCTGCACTCTTCCTGCAGGCGTGCTGCAGGTGCACTGCAGGCGTGTTCCCTTCAAATTAAACCGCTGCAGCTTTGTGGACAGTCGCATCTCCAGCACGAATGAGCACAAAGGAGCTTAGAGGAGCAGAAGACGACACAAGACGGCCACTGCGCAACCTCTGCGCAGCACTCGAGCCACTCGCAATACAACGGTATCCGCCACCGTACTGAGACGGGGCTTGCCAGTGGTCGACCAGACCCCAGCCCTAGACGACCCAGACATTGCTCCCCTGAGCGCTGCATGCTCAGGAGCGGTTTCTGGTCCGCACGGAGCATTCATACTCATCTGTACGGAGTTGTGGGCCAATGGCGGCCACGCTTGTGCTTTGCGATGCCACTGTCTCTCTTGGCTGGCTTGGGCCGACTTGGTCAACACCCCTGGTCGCTTTTACAAAGTTTCGCGTGCCAGTTCTGAGGAGACAAGCAAAGAAAGTGAATCAGCAGGGGGGCAAACTCTAAGCTTCTGGCACCACAATCAAATCTAACCAAGGACAGGAGACTAAGTAAGATATGACCGCACGTCTTGTCTTCTGTCTCCGTTGAGGATGGTCCGAGGAGTTGACAACGGTAAGAAGGTCTTTTTCGCGTTGCCCAATTCCCCTCTACTGCTTCCCTCGTCCCGGCAGCTCTCAATCCTGTCCTTGATCCTTGGCTGCTTCCAGATATCTACTGTGCCATCTCGCTTTTCTAAATCTTCTTTTCCTATTTTTCCCTCCCCTCCTCGCTCTTCCTGGCTCTCTCGCCTCGTCGTCCATTCGTTCAGTCGTTCCCGGCTCCGAAACAAGGCCACGCCTACAGCTCCTCTCCTTTGTACATTTTCCTCTCGTTTTGCATACACGCCCAGCGGCACGCCCTCCAGCCAAGTTACGAATTTCGGCCATTTCTACTTTCTCGGTTGCACGCCTGGACTTCTAATACCGACGGTGTTCTCGATCGACTCATCTGAATGGTCCTTGGTCCCAGTTCCTTTTGATCAAGGATTAAGATTTCCGTCCAGATCCGCGCTCTTATTTGGCTGTCTCTCGCCGCCCCCCTTGATCTTTACTCTCGATTTTCGTGGTATTCTATATCACAGCCTCAGTCCCATCCAACTTCAGACCCCTCGCCCCCTTTCGTCGTCGAGAACCACATCCCACGCTCTTCCATTAAACCCCTGGTCAGCACCCTCGTCGTCCTCTATTTGCTATACCCCGTCATGCTATCTTGAGTATCAGCCGAGACGGAGACAGCATTTCTCGCCGCCCTCGTCAACAAGGCCAGCTGTAGCTACCCCTGGACCCCCTGGCCCTCACTGTTTGTTTGGTCGAACAGTTTGTTCAAACGTTTCCTCTTTGCTTCGTCTCCTATCTTTAATTTCTTTTTTGACCGCTTTCGTCACGACATTCCTTTTTGCTCTCCGAACTCTTCCTGCGATCGCTTCTGTTTTATTTCTCTCCTTGTCAGACATCAACCCTTCTTTCTCATCCCCCTTCTAAATTGCTTCTTTCTCTATATGCTTTTTTTTTGGCAATAATTCATTCATTCATCCTTGGTCCTATACGGTCTTCTACGCCTCAATTGTTAATATCGACACGTTCAATCCCACGCCTCCTCCCCCTTGTTCGCCATATATCTGGATCGTTCTTAATTGCTATTCTTAATGCTT
This sequence comes from Sporothrix schenckii 1099-18, assembly GCF_000961545.1. Taxonomy (NCBI): domain Eukaryota; kingdom Fungi; phylum Ascomycota; class Sordariomycetes; order Ophiostomatales; family Ophiostomataceae; genus Sporothrix; species Sporothrix schenckii. The sequence continues at coordinate 941,167 of NW_015971144.1, forward strand.
TTCATGCCTTACGCCTCTCCATTTTCTTTCTTTGTGGTTTACTCGCTTCGCTACCTCCGTTTTCCCACACACCCGGCCCACTGGCGCCTAATCTTCTCTTTCAATATTATATCTCGTCCATATCGTGAACACGACAGCAGCAAGCATTTCCCTGCTTGGTGTCATCCCAGAACAGCTTGAACGAAACCCATGACCACGATTGCACGACCTTGACGACGACCGCTTTAACGACTATGTTCACGAGAAACGTTACTGTTGTTTCTTCGCGTTAGAACAATCGGAGCGCCAACTCCCCTGTCCCCTTGTCTTCTCTTATCACTTCTCACACCTCTTAACCGCCATTGTCTACCCCACGGCTGGGCATATATGGGCTTCACCTTCTTATAAGAAGAAGAAGGCAGGTTCCCCTCCCCTCCCGGATATCCACTCCTTTCCAGGCCTGTGATTTTTGGGTGGCCAGGGTGCTCTGGCTCGCATTTGCACTCCCTCAAACGCATTCTGGTTTCTCTCTCGGCTTTCAACATCGAACACGATATTCGCCGCCTGGTGCGTTGCCATCTGCAGCCTTCTCACTAGGGAACCCCGGACTAGCTGCCATTGAGAAAGTCGAAGCTGTTCGGGATCAGCTTAGCTGGATCGCCGTTTTATTAGCCGGGCGCTGATAGAACTTGACAACACCTGACCAAGGCGTCATTCAGTGATTCAGTCCAAGTCCCACACACCGCGTCTGCATGAGCTTGAGATGGACGCCTCCCGGAATTGACGGTATTGACCGGCCTACATCGTGGCACCAGGCCTTCGGCAACCAGCAGCCCCAGTACGACTCCGTCTCGGCCGCGCCAGAGACGGAGGCGTGCTTGCCGTTGAACGCCGACGACAGCAACGACACAAACGGTCAAAACGGCCGCAAACTGCCGATCCGCACCATGTCTGCATTTTCGGCACACCAACAATTGGACCGGGAACGACAAAGGGATTGGAGCGGCCGCCGTGCCACTCCAACACCATTGCCCCTGCATGAGCGCAGCGCCTCCGAGAGCAACCGCATGACTGACATTCGCGTTGTGCCATACTCGCCGCCAAGGCTCGATTCCGCTCCGCAGGAGGTACAAAGTGGACTGCAACTGCCAGGACCAGTTTCTGGATCGCCAAGCAGCTCACCGCGCCGCCGGCGACGGCAGCGGCAGCGACGACGGCGCTCCAAAGACCACGACAACAATGACAGCGACAGCAATGGCGGTGAAGACAGCGATCAGACGACGACGACCAGCAGGCGCTTCAGCCGGCCCACCAGCTGGGCTAGTCGCGGCAGTTGGGGCCCTTCGACAGCTCTCGCAGGAGCAGGCGCCTCGCCTTCAGCCTCGACCTCGGCATCCCCTGCTCCCGGCAGCCCTGGCAGCAAGGCCAGCAGCAGCCGCACCGTCGTCAGCGGCCAGTCTGGCAAGCCTGCAAAAGCAGGGACTGGCAAGACAGGGAAGGCCGGCCACTCTGTGCTATCCGAGAAATCGAGAAATTCGGTGATGGGCGCAAAATGGGCAAATGTGACAAGATCTGGAAATGGAAATGACGGTAAGCCACTGGATAAAGAGGGCTATGCATCCAGCGGGCCGGGGTCTGCATTATCATCGCCCGTCGAAACTGCGACTCCATTGGCCAGGGCTGGTAGAAGAGGCGTTTCAGGATCGAAACTCACTAGCCCGACTGGCTCCCAATTCACCGCCGCGACCACGACGACATTTTCGGGTGCAACGTCAGACACACCTGCCACGGCAGCTAACACAACCAAAAATACCAGCAATTCCAGCACTATCACCGATGTTAATGCGACGTCCCGCCTCCTGGCCCACAAACCCCGTCCTCAGCCCCAGCTTCAGTTGCAGCGGCATCAGCAGCATCAGCTACAGCAAGGCATCCATGACTTCAGCCTGGGCGATGATGCTCCTTCTGCACGCTCTGGTGCCCAGCTGGGCCTCACTCCTGCCAGCGCATCATTTTCTGCAGCAGCTGCTTCCCACTTGACCGAACACCGTAGCGCGTCCGGTGCGCCTCAATTGCAATTGCCAGACCCTCCGTCGTCGCCGATTGCCTTTCCAACGTCACCGTCGTCTTCGTCGACGTTTTTCCTGCCCTCGTCTTATCACCAGCCGCTTTCCATCACCACCTCAAACACTGCATCATCCACCATCACTGGCCCTTCCCTGTCCCCGACGCCGTCTGTCGCGTCCCTCACATCTGCATCGTCCTCACAGGCTGCACCGCGTCCCAACTCCCGGCGCCGGAACCTTGTCGCGGTACACGCAGACAAAACATTCTCCCTCGTTCCTCGCAACAGCAGCGGGAAGACAGGTGCTGGGACGTCTCCTGCATTTCCATCCGGTCTCTTGGTGCGCCCTGACCTACCGCCTCCGACTCCCGCTGCCACCACTATTAGCAGCCTAAAGTCGCCCCCCCTATCCTTCGTCACTTCCACGGTACGTTCGTCCAGCTCGCATGAACGGCTGTCCTCAGACGTCTTCAGCGGCGACGATCATCCCAGCTCTCCTTTAACCACCACCAGTGCCACCCTCCAGGATAGGAGCAGCCTCTCGCCCGTTACCCTGTCGCCTGGATCCTCTACTGTCCACTTACACGAGGATCCTATAGTCTCAGCCGACCCGTCTTTGTTTCCTCTGCCCGCTTCTGCCACTGGTGTTTCCAACAACACCTCACCGTGGAATTACCGCCTGGCCGGTGGCCTGCGCAAGGTTCCCAAGACCCCTGACTTCCGGCACAAAGGAAAGGGACGTGCCGTTCCCTCTACCCCGACCGACTCACCCTATTCCCACAGGCACCACCCCGTCATCTCTGGTCTCGACGTGTCGATTCTTCCTCCACTGTCTGAATCGACGTCTAGCCCTACTACCACCGTTGTTGCTGGCGGTTCCACTGCGATTGGTTCCACCACACGCATTGCATCGTCCTCCACCTATACCACCGCGACCCTTCGCCCTCAAAGGAAGACTTCTTTTGCATCTGACCAGTCGGCGGGCGCCTTGTCGACGGACTCGTCACTTTCGTTGTCTGCCTCGACCATCTCGGCCGCGACCAACTACAAAGTTTACGCCCACAGTTCGTCACCTGCCGGGGCGGCCGCGAACTCTACCGCCCTCGAGTCGACTGATAGTTTTGAGTCGCACCCTTCCAGCCACTCGACCAACATCGAGATCCTCGGCGTCTCCTCACCTGCAGCGCCGCCACTGCCCGCGCTCCAGCGCTCGGACGATCCTGACGAAACCTTTGCGTCGCTTGCTTCGTACCCATCCATTGCGTCCTTTGATACTGGCATCTCCGAAAGCAGCGCGCCCAATTTTGTTGTCCTAGGCGCGTCGTCGCCTCCGGCCCCATCGCGGTATCTTGACCGCATTCGCAACGGCTTCACCCCCGACGTCGACGTCCCCAGCAGCCCCCCTCTACCTCCGCGCTCCGCCACTACTACTACTGATACGCTCGATACCTCTGATAGCGATCCCAATTACGTGCTGCACGGTGAACCGTCTACCATTTCGTTCCCTCCGCCGTCGTCGTCGTCGAACTCCTCCTCGCTCGTCACAATTTCGAGACAACCACGTCCTGTCTACTCCCAAGAGAGCCTTATTGTTCCACCGCTAAAGACCGTCAAGGCCAAAAAGTCCAACGAGCGGTTCGGCTACTATAAGTCTCGCTCGCGTGAGTCGCTTCGGCGCGCCGCATCGATCAAGTCGATCTCATCCCTGTTCGGACAAGAGGCTGCCAGCACTTTCTTTGCCGGCCAGGCTTTCCTGAACATTGATATCCCGCCCATTCCTGTCTTTACCGGATCCAAAGCTGCTGCTGCTGCTGCCCTGAAGCAGCAGCACCAGCTACCAGGCTTTGCGAAAACGCCGTCGCTGCCAACAGTCAAACGGAAGCCTCTTCCGCTTCCCGCCCCTACGGTTCAGAGCGAGAACTACGTTGTCTACGACCGCACGCCTAACAAGAAGTCGGGGCCAGCATCGTTAGATTCATGGGACTCGCCGTCGTCCTCGCAGCTGACTTCCTCGCCGCAGTCCCCCACTCTTCCCCAGCAACCCATCTCCAAGCGGTCCAAACTAGCGACAGTTCAAATGGTCGAAGAGCACCCGCACCAATGGAGCTCCCAACTGTCTACGGTCATGTCCGAGAGCGAGGGCGACAGCCTGCGCGCCTCCTCTCGTTCCGTGTCCGTGATGTCGGGGGCTCCAAGTGGCAGCTACATTCGTGGCGACGTAAGTGCCGTTAGCGGCGCAAGCGTCCGTCGGTCGAGCACTGGGTGGGCCAGCAGCACACACAGCCGCAACATGCCGAGCATATCAAGCTCGCTGGGCCTCCAGATGGATGAATTGCGAGACCGCAATTCCCGCAGTGATTCTCTACTTCTCGATCGGCCAAATCCGGCGTTTTTCCGCGCAAATTCTGCTTCCCCCACAACATCAGGCAGTGGCGCGCCGTATCCGCCGCCCATTCGAACAGTTCGCGACCACGACGAACACGGCGACGGCCTGGCTGACCTGCATGATGTAGGGCGTCAGCCGTCAAGATCCGGCCTCTCTGGCTTCTTCTCGAGCAGCAACAACTCGGCACGAAATCTGCACTCATCCGGCAGCATGCGCAGCATAGCTAGTGGGGGCTTCCCCTCGTGGGCGCGCGTGTACTATGGCTCTGGAGAGCACCGCGCTCTCAGTGTTGAACCCAGCATGTCAGAGCTAGGCCAAGGCGACGACTACATGGCTGGCGTCGGCCGTCCCAACAGTGCTTTTCGTCGCTCGCCGAGTTTGGACAATATGCACTTCAACATCTTCAACACGCGTCGGCGCCCCAGAGAAGTGCAACCCACCGGACCCCGGCCTTTCTCGGATGCCGCGAGCATGGAGGCTGGTGAGGCCGGTGTTGTAAACGATTATCGTCTGCGTCCGCCTGGCCTGCGTAAGATGACCAGCTCTATCTGGTCGCCGCATCTCCGGGTTGATCGCCGTGCTACCCGTTTCAGTGTCTGGGAGCCGCCTAGCGTGACGTGGAGCACCGACACGACCTCTACATTTGACCGCCGGAACCTGCACGTTGTCTGCTTTACCATTGGCTTCGTCTTCCCTTTAGGTACGTTCTTATATCCGAGTTCAAAAGCCCCCTTTTGCTATCCCATATGCTAACCATCTGTAAAGCTTGGATGGCTGCTGCCTTCCTTCCCTTGCCACCGGACCCCAAGCGGGCCATGGAGAAGCGCGCAGAAGGCAAGTACGGCGTCCCAGAGGCTCTCAAGCGCCGCATTGCTCAATACGACGAAGCACGCTATCAGAGCGCCAAATGGTGGCGCACACTCAACCGTGTCATGTCGGTCTTCGGCTTGCTTATTCTGGGCGCTGTCGCAGCCCTTGTTGTCGTCGGTGTCCGCCAAGGATGGGGCCAGTGAAAGAAAACCCACCTACTTCCAACAAGTACTTGGCGAAGGACGACAAACAACCAACATTTCTTATTCTCGCAACCATGCAAGAGCTCGAGCACTTCGACAACCATGACCAACATTCCCTCGGACATTGACTATGTTCACCATTTCCTATCCCGTCTAGACCTTTACTTCTTCGCTTGTCTTACTGAACCGCCGCTTTTTTATCTCGTTTGCATTCGCAACTAGACCGCCGCTGCGGCACACCTGGCCATTTTTTAGTCATTTACGTTCCCTATTATGTCTGTACTATTTTGTACCAACAGCATCCGAACAACTAAAGATAATCCTTTCCTTGAATTTTCTCTTTATTTTGTCTTTTACTTTTCTCATGTTTTGGATTATATTCAAAAGTTCATTTTGTGTCATTTACATCACGTTTTTGGATATACTTTTTCTTTTTTAAGGCCGGTTGTCGCACATCTTGCTTCACACGTTGATTCGAAGACAGTGGTGACCCAGCCCGTTTTTTTTTTTTTTTCTGTCCTTTTCACATATTTTCTCCCTTTGTTTTTACATTTCTAGCCTTTTACATCCACGTCGGGCGCTTGCCTGTTTAAATGCTCTTCTCCTTTGTTTTACGCCATGGTATAATGTCGACATGAGACAAGAAACCGACGAGCCACCCAGACAGCGCCTACCTCGGAACAACCTCACCATATTATTTGGGTAATGATTATTTATTGAATGACGATGGAAGGGAGGAAGTGGACGAAGAGAGTTTGTCAATACGAGAATGGTGCAATCCAGATTGCCTGCACTCATTTTTATAACTGTTTTCAAACCTAATGACATACACCATTACACATTGTTCATAAAATATACTTTATATCATATTTGTTCTGGCGTGCATACCAAAATGGTAACCGGGAAACCGCAAGTTGTGCAAAGTAATGATAATGTGTAGGATGCTATAATGCAGGATAAGATAAAAAAGGAAGACGGACTCAAAGCCCAGTCGTCGGCGTCAGTTCGTCGGGCAGGTCCAAACAAGAAAGGCTCTCTAATACTCAGACGCTGTCAAACACAAGACGGCTGATGCAAAACTCAAATGCATAAAAAAAACCAAAACTGAAAGTCAAAAGGTCAACCAAAATTCATGACCCCGTCTCCTGTGCGGTCAAAATGTTGATGGCGCATCTTTCAAAAGCAATCCAAACGCCGCCCCATTTCCCTACTCGATACTTCCCCATGCTCTCAAAGCAGCATATAGCAACTCACTACGCCCGCTTCTTGAGCGTCGCCTGGGCTGCTTTGCTCATGGTGGCCCGCCGCTGCAGGCTTTCCACCTCGCCCCGAATCTCGGCTACAATCTCGTCCAGCTCGCCCTCTGGGTCGGCCGGCAAACCGGAACCCATGATTTCGCGAGTCTGGGCGAACTGCTTGGTTGGCGGTAGGTCGTGGATGCCCGGTTCGTCGGCATCGGTCGCAGGAGCTGCAGCCACAACGGGTTTCGGGGTGATTGCGTCTGCGGCAGGCAGGGTAGTGGGGTCGCTGCCGGCAGCCGAGGCAGCCTTGGCCGCCCGCCGCTCAATCTCCTTTTTCAAGGCTGGCTTGACAGGCGACGCGAACATGGCCATGGATGCAAGCACCCCGACAATGCAGTAGAAGTACACGCGTGACCAGGCCAGCAGGGAGTCTTGCAGTGTCAGCAGGATGAAGGGCGCCACGGCAAATCCAAAAGCCACCTGGGTAGCGAGGAAGCTGAGCGGATCGTAAACCCATGCCTTGGATGGCAAAGGCTCTTTAAGGGTGGCCGGGTCTTTGAAGAAGAAAGGTCGGAAGAAGCGGCGAAAGTTCTTGGCGACGGTTTGGATGAGGCTGGCGAGAACGAACGTCAGGTAGTATCCCGGGTAGAAACCGTGCCAGAAGGCGCTGGTGACAAAGGTGGCCATGCTCGCACGGAACCCGGGCTTCCTACCGCGCGGGGTCACGCGCAAGTAGACGTAGTTGCGCAGCCAGGAGTTGGTCTTCATATTCCAGTTCTCAAGGTAGGCGCGGGTGTTCTGAGCCGACTCGACGCCCCAGGCGTCAATGTTGGCCACGCGGTTCCAGGAGATGCGGCCTGTCGTCGGATCGACACCGTTGAAGCCCAGGCCGGCCAGAATGCAGGAACCCTCGGTCAGGGACCAGACACCGTAGAACTTGGTGCGGGTGACAAAGCCGATAACATACAAAAGCCAGACTCGCTTCAAAAACGTTGTGCCACCACCAGCCTCGTCGTAGAGCACGACACTGGGCGGGTACCATCCGCTAAGGACGAGGAATGCGACAATCCACAAAAGACCCACGGCCATCTTCTTCATGGCAGGCGTGCCGCTACGCGGAATTTTGCGCTTACGGCGCGTTGGCGGGCGCTTGGCCGGGTCCATCGAAGCCGGGACCGCAAACATGGAGGTATCGAGCCAACGGCGGTACTCGGCAAAATCACAGGCAGGACCGGCGAGCAGCGACGGGAAGAACAGGACGTAGCCGGCATAGTCGAGCAAGCTGGGCAGCTCGTGCAGCACGCGGTCACGCTGGAACGGCGTGAGATCGGCATCGGGGACAAGGCCGTCGGCAATATTCCAGCAGAATGCGGAAAGTTTAATGACAAGGACCATCTGCGCGCCTGTGATGTCGATCGTGGAAGGGGCGTTGGCGTACTGGCGAGCGATCTGGTTGACGGACATGTGGCCCATCAGGAAGACGAAAGCGATCCATGGCATGTACGGGCTGGTACGGAGGTACTTGGCGAGGCCATAGGCAACGGCCGAGGAGATGAAGAGGGTTTGCAGGCCGTCCCACAGATCGAAAAGTCCGACAAGGTAGAAAAGAGAAACACTGGGAAGGGAGGTTAGGAGACAGCCAGGCAAGATGTAGTCAAAAACTGACGCATGGTTTATTTGTCTTACGCAATAATGAATAGGTTCTTCCGCTCGGGACGAGCGTCAGGTACCCGCTTCAAGAGACCGGCTAAGGGATACGACAGAAGAAAAGAAAAGATAAGCTTGACTGGGAAGCTGTCAGCGAGAAGCGGAGGATGGTTTGCACGGCTGTATGAGAGGCCAGGGCGCAAAATAAACACATACGCTCGTCAGGTTCTGCCCCGAGCCGGTCGGCGACATAGAAAAACGCTAATGAACGGTTAGCTACATCTACCAGAAACGTTGGTACTTATAGGAGAAGTATTGTCGGAGTAGCCTCGTCGGCTCCTGTCCAGACGTACGCGCATTGATGTAGGGGAGCATCTTGCTCGTTTGCTGCACACGCGTCGCCCGCGCGAGCGTCCAGCAAGCTGTTGCAAAGGTTGTCTATCGAGCAAGATCAGGGGAGCGGGACGTCGCAGCGAAGAATAGAATCCAGATGTTGCGCCACGGTTGAATCGGAGTCGCTGATCGATCGAGATGAGGGGACACCGATGCGAGAAAGAAGAAAAAATCGTCGTCCTGAGCCCTAGGAGGCGAAGCTTTGCGGTCGAGTATTTTGGGTTGTCGGAAGGTTAAGAAAGAAAAGGATGCTGTCACAGGGAGACGACGGGCCGGCTTGGGGTCGTCTTTTGTGTCGTTGATATCGGTTCGGCCTTTTTTTTGTTGAGGATGTAGAGGATAAGAAAGTGGGCAGAAAGGGTACCACATCAAGCTGGCTCCAGGGACCATGTGCTAGGCTGGACCTCAAGCCTCTTGCCAAGCGACCCGCGCAAAGCCAAACAGCGCAAAAAAAAATATGAAAAAATAATCGGAAAGGAGCTGTTGGCACTGATGTCACAAGCTGCCATACCCAGCCTAAAAAGGCCATTTGGTAGCCTCCCCCAACCAAACCAAACCCTGAAATTTATTACCGAATCAAGGTCGCAACTGCTTGCATGTGAGAAGGCCTGCTTCATCCGCTGGTCAACCGCCCAAAGAGGCAGCAGTCGCTCCTACTTTGTCAGCGCACACGACAGACATCATTCTTAAGCGAGGCATCAGACGGGGAAAGCACGACCATTTAAATCATAAGCTTTAGGCAGTTACAGACCACTTGACACACTTCGCGAAAGCCACAATGAAGACAAGACGCGTGATACAAAAAAAAAAAATAAATTACAAATAAAGCCATCAGTACAAACGGAGCCCTCTGCGCCACAGTCGAATGACTCGTTACGGAAGCGCAAGGTATTTTACTTGTCAATGATGGCAAAAGTGGCACATGTCCATTACATGCAATAAAATAACATTTCGAGTTTGTTTATCTTTATTTTGTATCCATTTCCCACTCCAAAACGCCTCTAAAATAAAAACATATCCCAGGGAACAAGGGGGAAAGTGGTGAAAAAGTGCTTTCGAAGCAAGCATCTCGCAAAGAGAAGAAGTACCAAAACAAATGAGAAAGACAACCATGTCTCCACGCTGGCAAAGATGGAGTTATATCATCAACGGAAGAGAGCTCTCTTTCTGTAGTCCGAGCAGGGCCACCATGAAAACGTGAAAACAAATCGACAGTCGTGTACAACAGAAGTGGGTGTAGGGGGAGAGTGAAAAAAAAAAGAGATCAATCAAGGGGATTAAATAGAGGTAATACGAAATGTTACGGAGAAGGTTTGTCCCTGCATTTGCGCCATACACCTTGTGTCAAGTGAGCGGACAAGTTTTGTGGAGGGAACGCAAGGGGAAAAATCGTAGAATCGTTATAAACCCCCAAAGTGAGTGAAAGTTGCAGAGGAGGGCACGAAGACTTCCGTTGGCCGTTGGAAAAGCGTTTCGCTTACGCATTGGCAGCATCCTTAGCACTCTGGGAGCTCGCGCTCATCACGGGTTGGTTGGTCGTGGGGAGCTTGAGAGCCTCTGCCGCGGTTTGGCGGATCTTGGCCCAGGCGTAGACGAGACCGCTGACGAATCCTATCGCGATAGCCGATACGCTGCCCACTGTCACCGGGGCGTCGAAGAAGATGAGACCGCTCACCGCAATGGGCAGCTTGTTGAGAGCACCGACCATCGAATACGTGGTCGAAGACGTAACGCGAACACACCAAGCAGAGCAGTACGAGATCGCGACAGCCATGAATCCCGAGTAGAAGATACCAATCATCTGGTTCGTGCGGGTCTCTTCAGGGAAGTTGCGGGCCATGTTCTCGGCAGACCAGTCCTCAACAATGAAGGAGAAGACAAGCAGAATCGGGACGCTCATCAAGTTGTTGTAGAGCATGGCTAGCAGGCAAACCTCACGTTAGAACGATTGAAGAAGCAAAAAAAAAAAGGGTAGTGGAAGGGAAGTGGCATGTTTCACGTACTGTCCTTGTCCTTGGTGCCCAGTTTCTTGATCATCTTGCGCATGCCGATGAGGAAAGTGGCGGAACAAAAGACGTTGGCACCCATCCAGGCGTAGCCGAGGTTGAGAGTCGAGACGGCCTCGTTGGCCACGGCCGGGTGTGCGCCGCCAAGAGCAGCACGGACATCGGCCCAGGCGGCAACGACAGAGCTGAAAACCATGAGGCCGAACGACACCAGGGTCAGGGGTGTGATCGTGTTGCCGAAGAGGATCAGCTCGCCGTAGGCAATGACGATAATGGTCAAGTTCTTGAAAATCGTGTAGACGGGCACCGAGAGGAACTGCAGAGCCTGGGCACCAGTGTAGATCATGCCGACAAGGAGGGCGGAGATGGGCGTGACTGCGAGCAGGAAACGTCGTTAGTACAGCAATAGAAACACGAGAACGGCGGGCATTGGGCGTGGCATACATGACTTGGCCTTGTTCCACGAGAAGGTCTCCAACTGTAGCAGGTTGAACAGCCACATGCCACGGATGCAAATGACGCAAACCACAGACTAGAAAGGCAACGGTTAGAAAAATGATACGTCACGATAACGTGCGAAATGTGGCCGGCGTTCTAGAGAGAAGGGACTCACCTGAATGGCAAGGTACAAGAAATTCATGTTCCAGTCGCTTCCCGAGACCAGGAACTTGTTAACCACAGTCATGCTGATCGACGCGATGCAGTAGGCAAGGATCGCGAGAAGCGGGCTGTTCTCGACACGAGATAAGTCGATCTTGGACGCGCCCGCGGAGGGCGAGCCGGCGTGGTAGCTTCTGAGCGGGTTTGGACGGCCCGGGTAGTCATTCTGGTCGGACATCCGGACGACATAGTCCTCGTTCTTCTTATCCGAGACGTTCGTCATGGTGGGCGAGGCGAAAGAGCGGTGTCTGGAGGGGACTGGTCGAGGAGTCGAGTAGAGAAACAGAAGCAGAGAGGCTTCGGCTGACAGGACCGAGAAAACAACGAGATATGGTGTCGGAACGAATGGATGGTCGTAATGGGGACGCGATAAAAGGGGGGTGAAAGACGCCGAGAGAAAATTAAGGAGAAAGGTCGAGGTAGAAATTGAACACGACCGGGGCTCGTAACGTGACCTGGAAAAGAAAGGACGAAAAGAAGGAAGAGAAATACGAACGAACGTATTTGGGGGTGTGAAGCACGAACAAATCCCAGCAAAGGCAGAAGGGAATGGCGAGAGCGAGGATGCAAGAGAGAAAAAAAGGAATTAAGGCAATACGAAGCGAGATAGTCCCAGGAGGGAGAAAGACGAGCACCGCGAATTAGGGAGGTGATGGCGCGTGTGCGATAGGGGGGAGGAAGGAGACGCTTGCAAAAAGACACGGCAGCAATTAAAAAAAAGAAATAGTGGGCCAGATTGCGAATACTACACGCCAAATATGCAATAAAGCGATCGGATGGTGGGAGCAACGAAGATAGACAAGTGGACCAGCCATATGTTGCCCCTTAAGTACGAATTCTGTAAAATGCTGTCCAGTCGGACGTGAGCAGGGCTAATGTACCTGCCAAAGGGGCGCACAGGAAAGAAAAGCCAGCCAACAATATGGAGATGTGTACCGATATGCGAGACAAAGAATAGACTTGAGATGAGAAGTTTGAGGTGAATTGTGATCTGGATGAAGATCTCCACAAGAAAAAAGGCAGACGAAGACCGAACCCCCTGTAAGATTTTTATTAAGACGCTAGCAACAACTGTTTGGAGGGCCCTTTTAGCGGACTCTTTACTGATCGACATCATTCTGAAACGTAGCGCAGGCTCATGCTAGTGCACAAGCTACAGGCCATCGGGGACAATGATACTTGAGACGAGGGCTTTCAAGAGTCTGGTCACATATCAACAAGACACGAAGTACCTCCAAGTATCTTGGAAGCACTAATTTGCATTTACGACGCGGTGTATGTTCAGAAGAGGCGGGCTGAGTGAGAAAAACGCAAGACACTAGCCATGTAATGCTACAGGGACACGACAATGACAACAATGATGCCGTACGGAAAACGGAACGTTTAATCGTGCCGCCTTTGCGCACCGATGGTATATCCATGCGCAGGTCCTCTCGGCGCACCATGGCTACTTACAGCACCCGGAACGGAACCTCGGAGCATTAGCTGCCAATGTCCAACATCTCCTCGTCCTGGTCCTCCTTCTTGTCGCTGACTGTTGGCTCCTCTCCCCCAATTGCTACTGAGCTGGTCGCACCGGCTGTCGATGTTGGTAGTTCCGCAGTCGTATCCGTAAGCAATTCCGACGCCGCTGGTCCTGATAACGTTGGTACAGCTGTCGAAGCTGATGCTGTCGTGGGAGGAACTGCAGCAGCAGCAGCAGCAGAAACAGCCGCCGCGTCAGGTGGCAAAGGAAAGTTCAGGTGCTTCCAGTCCTCAATCTCCTCTGTCACCGAGCGCATACGGTCGCGGATGCTCTCAATGGCGTAGCTGCCGAGAGGCAGCCGCAGCGGCGGGAACGAGCAGTGAGCCAGCTGCCACACAAGCTCTGCACACTGCACCACGCTCGCAGGTTGGCGGTCACCCAGCCACTGCACCATGCGTGTCGCATGCAGCGACGGCGCAGACGGGTTGGCGTAGGTCTCGCTGGGCGGTTTGATGAGAAAGTGACCCCAGGTGGGCAGTGGGTTGGTGTTGTCGCCCCGGTTGCCGCTGCTTCGACCCAGTGCGCTGTTGTTGCCTGTACCGCCTGCCCCGTCGCCTGACAGTTCGCTCGCATCCAGATGGCGGTCGTCGCGCCGCATCAGACCCGGCTCCACCAGGGTCGCCTTGATGTTAAAGGCATCCACCTCGTACAGCATCGCCTCGATGAGCCCCTCGACCGCATACTTGGTCGCGCAGTACGGACCCAGCCCAGGTACACCCAGTGCGCCCGCCGTGGAGCTGAAGATGAGGTAGCGGCCGCCGCCACCAGCGGGACTGTAATTCTGCTGTGACGTCCCCTGTTGCTGCTGCTGGACCTGCTGCTGATGCAACAGCAGCTCCTGTTGTCGCCGCAAGATGGGCAACGTCGCCTGCAGGATGTACAGGGTGCCCATGAAGTTGGTTTCGAATTGGTTGCGCAGCTCGTGCTCGTCCTGGTCTTCGCACGCACCCACCACGCCGTATCCAGAGCAGTTGGCAACGATGTCGATGCGCCCGAAATGGGCCAGCGTGCGCTGGACAACCCGCTCCACGGATTCGCGCGCGCGCACGTCGCACAGCGTGCCGAGACAGCGCATTTTCTTCTTGGCCGCTGCGCCGCCCGGCACTGGTGAAAACAAAGACGGTGACGGCGATGCCGTCAAAGGCTCTGGTGATGGACCATCGCCATCGGGACCATGCTCCGCTTCCGAGGCTGCCAAGGCCTGCATGGCTGCCATGGACGTCTCGTGTATGCGGCCGACTGTCGTCACGTAGTCGCCGTGGGCAAGTGCCGCTTTGACGAGCGACCGGCCCATGTGCCCTGTGCCTCCAAAGACCTTTAGTATGTTAGCAAAATGTCGATACGGCGATACGGCGCGAATGTCCGACACGGTGACGGAGGCCGACAAAACATACAATCCACACCAATGGCTTAGTCGGCGTGTCAGGCGAGGGCGGGTCGCAACTGGCCGGCAGACGCACACGGTGTTTGCTGCTGGAGGCGGGAAAGCCCGCAACGTTTGTCGCGGCTGCGCTGCCGGGGTCGCCGCTCTCGCTCCTGCCTCCTGCTCCTGCCGCAGCACCAGTTCCGGGTGCTCCGCCGCCGCGCGCCCCTGCCGGTGCTGCTGTGCTTGTCGCACTACTCGGCGGACTGAGGTCTCTGTGTCCAGGCTCTTCTGACAAGCCCTGCAAGGTTGAGCCCAGCGTTGTCATCCCCGGCACCGTCGCCCCCAAAAACGCCTCGTCCAGCAGCCCGTCGTAATTGATGTCCATAATCTTCATTGACGACGGGGAAAGAGGGCAGCGCCGACGCGCATCCGATCAAAACGCCCTGTCAGGCGCTTAAACGTCGTGATCCGGTTTCCAAAAACACGGAGCAGGAGTAGCAGCCTGGCAATGGAGTTCAAACCACAAAGCCGGGGTCCAAGAAAGACACGCGCGAAGAATGCAAAGGGGTATTAAAGGAGTACTGCAAGGCTCGAAAACAAAAAGGCTCCAAGAAACAAAGGGACGTCGTTGACGTGTAATCCTGGCCAAGCCAGTAATACTAGCTTTAGGCCAATTGCGGAGTGTGGAGGAGGGGCTCTCGATGGGAAGGAGCCTTGGCTTACATTCGTAGATCTTCTTTTTTCAGTTCTTTGGTTGCAATGTGTTCCCTGCGCCTGACAAAATAAGGTGCATGAATGAAAGGATAATGAATATTCAGCCACGACCAGTGAAGTACTTTAACTCTCGTCCGGAGTTATAATGCGAGACGAGTTGTTCAATTATTGGAAGTGGAGATAATGCAAGGTTTTGGCAGTGCGTGCCCCTTTTGTGTGAAAATGATCAGTGATACATTAGAATTGCCTTGACCGAAAATGGCAATGGCATTTACGAAAGAAAAGAGGCACGCAAATATGAAGGGATGTATTCATTGTATGTCGAAGACTGGAAGAGAGATAAACCGACGACAACAGTGGAACCCCACGTTGCAACTGCCGATGGTCGGCTCCGGAACTTTTCCATTGCCGTGTTTTTTTGGCCTTGAGATGCGAACTTTTAGCAAGAGGGCCCCACGCAGGTTTCTACAGTTGTCTACAAACGCCTACAGGCGGCTCCGTGTCACCGAGGAAAGAAAGTGGCCCTTCTCCGACTCCGCATATGTTCATTGCGGTAAAGGATCCATGGCCGTTCGGCAGGAATCGAATAGATTTTGGATATCTCAGCTTGCAACACGTGATCGCCTGAACCGCGAATGTCATGAGTTGGAATTAACCCGCAAGTCATACCCCAACAATGTGGTTGAGAGAGGAAAAGTGCATCGTGAAAGACTTGTTCTTTAATGTGTTTTTATTGGGTTTCATCCTGAGTATTGCTTCTGGCTTGGGCAAGCGCCCCTTCCAACGACTGTACGTAAAAGTAAAAAGACATCAATTTCCCTTCCAACACCTGCATTCTACTTTGCTCTCTTTGTCCCTCTCCGTCTCTCCCCGTCTCTCTTCTCTGCCTAACTCCTTGGTCTTCCCATCCCGCTGTTCTTCCGTTCCCCTACAACACACGAAAGACAACTCTGGAAACGAAAAAATTACACAGTGCTTCATCGTTTCAAGAAATACGAAGCCCTGTCCATCGGAGATGGAAAGGGCGTTCGGTGGTGGATGGACATAAATAGGGCGGTCGTATGTGTATGTGGATGCGTGCGCGAGGCGATGGGTATGAAAGAAAGGTCGTCTAGACGTAGTTCGAGAGCCACCGGATACCGTCGCCATAGCCTTGCCGCATCACAACAGAGCACATAAACACCTCAATGGGGCGAATGCCCTCCAGTGGGATCTTGCCCTTGCCCGTGGTCTGGTAGACGCCCAGTTGGTGGCGCAGCTCGTCTTCGGAGACGGCGTCTGGGTGGTCAATCTTGTTGCCGAGGATGACAAAGGGCACCTTGGCGAGCTCCTCCATGGCGAGGAGCGCATCGAGCTCGGCCTTGGCCTCGGGGAATCGCTCGTGGTCCTTGGCGTCGACGAGGAAGACGATGCCGTTGACTTCGGGGAAGTAGTCCTTCCACAGGCGGCGTGCTGCAGCCCAAGTTACTATGCAACACAAAAACAGAAAGTGGAATGCGACAAAAAACGAAACAACTCACCCTGTTGGTGGCCGCCCAGATCAAACGTGGTGAAACGGACGTTGCCAATGGCAAGCTCCTCAGATGCTGTAGAGGTTTCCAATGTTAGTTCCAGCTCATTCAATCCGGTGCGATGGGTTCGAGCAGCCCGTTCTCAACCAGTGAGACGGGTGGGGGTAGGAACGAACTGGGATGGAGCGTCGGCTGCAGGATGGCGACACGGTCGTTCTAGAAACAAGAGAGCAGTTAGTCAACCCGTTCGTGCCATCGAAAGCGATTGCAGAGCCAAGGCATCTCGTGTCCTCACCTTTAGCATGTGCAGAAGTGTCGTCTTGCCGGCGTTGTCGAGACCCAGGAACAGCAGCTTCGCGTGCTTGTTCAGCAGGCCGAGCGAGGACAGAACGTCCCAGACTAGAGGCATCCCCATGTCAGCATTCTTGATCCCTTGCTCTTATCTGCTCTGCTCAGAATCGGCTCCCTTCCTCTTCGAGATAGAGACGGAAACCGGTCCGGTCGTGCGACTGCTATCGGTCTTGGCCCGTCTTCCTTGCCAGAAGGTAGGCGCAACAGCAATCCTCTCTCATCGGCATGAACATACACCAGTTAATCATCCACATGGCGACGGTTGGTGGGTGTGTTGTGCGGTGTGGTGTGTGTAGGGGAAGATGCGAAGTCGGTCCAGAAGAGGTCTTCAGTCGACTGGTGAGACAGGGACGGGAAAAGACGTCGAGGTAAAGAGATGCACGTTTCGCTCGTTGTTCGTCAGTGGTTTGTTTCCTGCCAGAATACGGGGAAGGGCGTTACGCAGGCTTGATGCGGTTGCTTCGAGGCGGAAGAGGTAAAAAGGGAGGTTGAGTTCAAAGTTGCGAAGTGGCACGCACAGGGGAAAAATTAATGGGGAAGGTGAACGTTCAATGGGCCTGGCCTGGATAAGGGGACCAGGTTCCGGTTAGGGGAGAAGCAAACGGGCTACAGGGCATCCGGAGGCAACTAAATAGGTGTATTAAAAAGAGGACAGATTATTCGTCCAGGCAATCAGACTAATGTTTACAGCTGCATAAATATTTTTACATCCTGCTAAAATAGGCGAGGCGAGAAACTGTATCAAACGCATTCTTTCAAGGATATATTATACAAAAAAAAGCCAGCAAAAGCTGACCACGAGGCAACTCTGACGAACGTCGGAATACACATCTTGGAAATTCGTTAGCCACCGCACTGGTGTAATTGACTCCGAGAATGCACCCTTTGGACTGGTCCAATTGCGCTACGACTAGCACGTGACATGCCTTGCTTTTCAGGCCACGACGCATACCTTCGCCCTTGCTGTGAGTTTGGTTATCAGTGATATTCTGTACCAGCTTTCCTTTGCTGAATCCACTATGAGGAAGCTAGTCCCAGTCCCCAATGCACACAGCTGATACACTAAACAGCCTCGCGTCTTGCCGTTCCTCTGCCTGGTTGGCAATAGCCTAGTCCAGCCAGAACTTGCGGAATTTGGCCTTATAGGCATCAACATTCTCACTCCAATCGAAGAGGACACCACATTTAATAATAATAAGAAAGGGTAAAAAAATATCATGAGTCATTTGTCATTTATCAGTTCGTCTTCAAGGTATTCTAGCAACGGAAGTAAATGGGTATCCTTTCAATGACAAGTAGCCCCAGGGAAACGCGTAAAACAGAAAGCAGTAGCACCATCAAGTAAAAAGCGACCACGAAATTCGCGTGAATATGTGAAGGAAGTAAAAAGAAACTGGAGAATAATGGTAACGAGAGTCTGCAGGCAGAGGACAGGTCCACGTAAGCCTTGCGTGTTTTGTATGTACAGTTTTAAGACCCCATTCCGCGCTCCTGCCGTAGTAAATATATGATAAAAAAAGTATGTATGTGCCTAATAAAAAAGGGTAAGGTAGAAAAGAAAGTAAAGATAGACAAGCTTAAAGCTTGTCACTTAAGAAGGAAAATAGGAATAAAAATAGAAAAAGAAAGGGTTGTCAAACAACAAGCTCGCCAAAACAAGGCAGAGAAGCGTGACAAAATAAGAGAAAGAAGTAGTAAAAATAAAAAGAAACAAGAGGTGCAAACAAAACACACTGAAAATGCACGAGTAAACCGAGCCACCAACAAATGCGTTGCAAGGTTAAGAAACAGCCTCCCAGATGTAAATGCTTTGAAACAAAGGGAAAGCAAAGGAAAACGAGAGAGGAAAACATCAAATGCTATTAAAATCAAAGAAGCCCTTTCCCATGACTGACAAATGTCTGCGCGTTGTGCAGGCAACGTGCGGGTATTGAGGTTAGGAAATAAAAAATTCAAAATGCGCCGGATCCCAGTCGTCATTTGTTTGTTTTGTGTTGGTGTCGTAGGCATGGTTTTAGACGGAAAGAACGTAGTTCGCCGGGCGAATCTTTCCGGCCATGAGAAGCCCAACTTCTCTCATGCGCTCGGCGCCCTCGCCGCGCTGTGTGCGCCGCTCGGGAACCTGGCCCTTACGCGCCCGGTTGCAGTACTTTTGCTGAAACTTTTCGCGGCGTCTCTGGCGCTTCTGCTCGAGCCCCTTGACAATGTCAATGGCACCACGAACGTGTCTAGGTTGTTTGGCACCGGCAAGGCTGTTGGCCTTGGGACGGCGGTAGGGTTTGGCAGTAGGCTGCTGCTGCTGCTGCAGCTGGTGCTGCTGCGCTTGGGCAGCAGTCGCCAGTTGGTGACGGAAAATAGCCGAAGGTCTGGGAAGAGACTTGGTGTGTGTCATGCCAGGATGGAACGCGAGCGGTTGGAACATGGGCCGACCACGGTCGGCGGGCAAGTCCACGGGAGAAGCCGGCGGCGAGATGGCATGGATGTGCGACGAAGCGACATTGATCGGCACAGGCATGGGTGAAGGAATGGCCTTGGGCGCAGGCGACTTGAGGCGACGCGTGGGCGAGTGGCGGTCGAACAGGCGGCGGGGTGCAGGCGAGCGGCCACGAGTCTTGGGCGGCGGAGGCGAGCGGCACCGTCTGGGCGACACAGTCTTCTTCTTCTGGCGCGTGTCGGCCCGTTTGTCGGTTTGATCGTGGTGCAGGTCTTCCATCTCCCAGAAGCGATCATCGGCGCTTCCGTGGGCCTGTTGCAGCTGTTGAGCGCGGTTCTTGTAATTGACAGGCTCATCGTCGCTGTTGTCCTCGGGATCCGAGGTGGGGAAGCTGGGGTCAATGTCTTGTGGAATAACGTGCGTCTTGCCGCGCTTGCGAGCCGCAATGTGCGACTGGTAAGCCTCCTCCAAGGGGCGGTCCTCGTCGAAAGTACCGCAGACGAAGTCAGTGCTGTCTGGAAGCTCAGGCGTGCCACCGCGACGGATATTACTGGCAAGCTCGCGGTTCTTGGGCCGATCCTGGCGCATGGCGCGACCAGCAACGAAAACAGACGAGTCCGAGTGCTCATCAACCGACAGGCGGCGGAAGATAGGCGAGCCACCCTGGTGAAGCGTGGAGTGGTCGTTGTCAAAGTTGTGCTCGCGACGCTGACGGCTGGGCTGGTTAACAGCCCAGAGAACCAGGCCATCGTCTTCGTCATCGGACGAGGCGAAGCCAGTCTCGTTGTCGGTATTGTAGCCGTCTGAAGCACCTGAGCTGTAACCTGCGAAACGCTCGTCGCCAAGGTACTCATTGTCGCCCTCAACAGTGTCGTTCTCATCGTCCTCGTCTTCCTCGTCGTCGTTGTCAGCATTATCATCATCGTCCTCCTCGTCCTCATCGTCCTCCTCGTCGTCATCATCGGCAACATCGTTTTCCTCATCGTTCTCCTCGTCGTTTTCCTCTTGCTCAGCCTCCTCCTCGGCCTCCTTGCCCAGCAAACGAATTGCCAGCTCCTTCTTCAGAGTATCGTTAATTGTGAGTCTCTGCAGAACGGCAGCCTTGTCACGGCGGATCCAGTCATCCTCCATCGGCAAATCGCTGGCAAATTCGTGGAAGCGAGAGGATTCCTCGTTCAAAGCACCGGGCTCCGCGTTATAGTACTTCTTGTTGCGGCTGGCAATGGGACTGTGTGAGGCCTGGCGTGAGGCAGAAGAGCGGGTGACAGAGCGAGGCGAGCGGTTGGCCGAGTCACGGCGAGGCAGGTGCTTGCGGATGGACGTGGGTGACTTGGGTGCCGGCGCAGGCGAGGGATGTCTGGCCGCCAAGAGCTTGCGGTTCTCAGGGGCATCAAGCTTGAGCGTGGACATCTGCGGCCTGTGCGTGTCGGCCGACGGGCGAGCGGGGCAAGCGAAACGAATACACGAACGCTTGGGCTGCTCGACTGCTTTGGGAAGCTCAGTCACCTCGGTAGGCTGCGCCAGCTGAGCATAAGCCGCCTTGGGTGTGTCGTCCGGTCCGGGCGTCTTGGTGATAGGCGCAGGAGGGGACGTTGGCTTGGCAGCTTGACTAGGCTTCACAGCACCGCAAGCAAATGAGATACACCGCTTTCTTGGTGCAGCCTGGGCCGAGGCATCAGTAGTATTGGCGTTCTCGGGCTTGGTGTCCTCGGGCTTGGTGTCCTTGGAAGAAGCGTTGGCAGCCGGCTTGGGCGTGGTGTCCACAGACGGGGCCGAGTCCTTGGTCTCGCGCATCTCTCCGTTAGCCGGAGCGACGCCAACTTTGACAATGCGCGGACTAGGTGAGGTAGTCCGGGGCGGCGTAGTAATGCCAGTGTCGCTGGTAAAGCAGGCAGTCGAGGCCAGGCTAGTGTTGCTGGTGATAGACCGTCTGCGCCGGGGGTACAGGCCAGAGGCAGTGGCGTGGTCGGCCGCCTCATCCTCAGACTGGCTCTGGAGGGCACGTGTCAAAAGAGACTCGATTCGTTCTCTTGGGCGATAGACGGAAGTCTTCTCAAAGGTGTGAATCATGGGTGCGGCCTGTTGTGTCTGGTCTGGCGGCTCGTCGGCGTCGGCAGCAGCGTCGTCCTCCACGGCGTTGGCCGCATGGGCTGTCCATGCCAGGACGTTGGACGTCGCCATGTCTTGTCTTGTGGAATACGGCATATTGAATGTGTAATAAGTGAAAAGGTTGAAGGGCGAGAAGGGGGGAAAAGAAAAGGGAGTGAAAGGAGGTGACGAGAGAAATGAAGAGTAAAATATAAAGGAAGTGGATTAGAGTTCGAGATCGTGAGTAATAGGAGTGTGGTTTAAAGTTCACGTTGCCAACAATGAGGCAAGCAAGGGGGGGCCTTCAAACAAGTCGATTTACGAGCTTGCTCAAAGGCTTTCCAGAAGGTCAAGAGAACACACAAAGACGATTGTGCGTCCTCTCAACAAAGCAGGAGGTTTGAAGTGGTCGTCCCTAGGGACCGTATTGCTATAAGCGGACGAACATCGTCAAATAAAGCCAAGGGGAAGCTGACAAGTGAGATGAGAGAAGGAAGGAGTGGCGGGGCGGTATTTGGGAGCAGATCCCAAAAGATGTGTTCTGCAAACCAGTTGATGTCGTCGGGACAGGTGAGTAACACGGTGAGAGGCGACCGGGTGTGATATTGGTGTCGATCCGCGCTCAAAAGATCTGTGTTCGAAGCTGGTGGCTGTGTTGATTCGTATTTCGAACACAAGAAAAGAAAGAGGCGAAGAAAACCACAATAAATAGTTCCGTGTCAGACAGTTGATATTCGAAGCTCGTTATTCCAGGTTTTTAGGTTGCCTGGTGGGAATGCAGGGACTTTGGTGTGTTGTGCAGGAACAACAACAATCGAGCAGGGGACGCAACTCGAGAGAAGAGGAGCGTTTTAAGGTGGGCGGCCACTTGGTGAGGCGAGGCGAACCGGATTAATGAAGATGAGTTATTGACCAGGAGGTCTGTCCAAGATTGTGACCGTAGATCAGGACACAAATCTGTCGAGGTTGAAGAGTAGGAAGTGGGAAGAGGAGGGCGAAGGGGTGGGAAATCAGAAAAAGGTTCGAATGGAAACGGAATTGATGTGTAGATATGAGACGAGCGTAGAAGTTGAGGGGGAGCGGCCGCTCTAGGAGAATAAAATATCAGGTTTTTTGGTTGACCCTGTCGTATTTTTCTGGGGCCCTGGGGCGGAAGGAAAGAGCGATGTACGGGGGGCGTCGAAGTATTGAACGCTCGCTCAGCGAATGAGCGTGTTGGTGGGCGCGCTGGAAGGACGAGGGTATCTTACGGAGAATGAAGGAACCAGTCGGTACTCGCTGAACGGTGGGACGGGGGGGCTGATCAATTGTCGAAAACAGTAGCGGGTGACCTCCCCCAGCGCACCACAAGAAAGAGGGCTGGTGGGCAACAAAGAGGAAGGTGCCGGAAAGGCAGAAAACGGAACGAAATACGCTAAACCATGCGACGAAAATGGTAATATGCGCCGCCGTTTGTTTTACGGAAAGAAGCAGAGGGACCCAGTAATACGACTTGTAGTGCATCTCGCCTAGGAAGGGGCGAATGAGAAGGACGCTGCAGCGGCAGTAGCGCGGTCGGGACAGGGTCTGCTGGTTCTTCATAATACAAGCCAACTCTCCTGCTAAAATTGTTACGCGGAAATGTTTCCTGCTCCGTAACAGGACGCTTTCCTCGCGCCAATGCCTGCGCCCCAACCGCCTGCTCTGTAGTACGCAAGCACATGCATTACGTGTCCAGAACCATAAGATACTTCTCCCTCTTTCTTGAAACGACGCCGGGTTGAATCCAAAACGGCGACAAATATAGCGTGGTTCTCTGCGAAAATGAGAGGTCTTTTTACTTCAAATGGAATTCGTGTGGGTGGTTGCATTGCATATGCGCTGTCTTGCCATTTTGCAATTGTACCGTATGATTACCACTTCTGCCACTGTACTCCGTTGTCCATCATTTGTGATTTGTGGCGTTGAATACAGTGCCAGCGGCAGTGGGTGTTCAATCACACACTGTGATCATCGAGCGTTGCGACATTTTACTCACTCGTTGTGGGTTTGTGGCTCCGAGAACGCTGGCAGTGCCGCTAGCTTTTGTAGGGTTGTTACATGTGCCGATGTTGGCGGAACAGAACACCACCTCCGAGTGTAAGTTCTATTTTACATCGCTAATAGCGCTAGCTTTGGGTTCTTATGACTGATTTTTCCAAGCAGTCGGGGGAAAAGGGTTCATGTCAATTACAGTGCTGTGATCCCACCAATAGCCAGTAGCGCTGTTTACGTGTGGTTAGTTGGGGGCCCAGGACGCGCAATTTTCTCAGGAATTTTTTTTCTTCAGTAGCAAAATTTCAACCCTTCGAAATGCTGGACTCTTTACGGCCATCGCCACCCACAAAAATCCTCTTCAAGGTATTGTGCCAACAGCGGCGTCGTTGGGGCTTGGGAAGAGAATTAGTAGGAAAAGAGAGAAAATATTTTTCTTCTAGGTCAGCCACCAACAGGGTCCAGCTCATAAAGACGATCCAGACCGGGCGAAAAGCCATGGCGACAGAGAGAGGAACCTCGACCAGCGGAAATGGTCATCAAGTAGACGATTCAATATGCAGCGAGCGAACCAAATGTACGCCGTAAATAAACGATTCCTTACGAAAGGGAGTGGCAGACGACGGTTAGAGGGTCCTTCTTTTAATTTGGGGTTTTTTACTGCTTTTTTCTTCGCTATTTCCTGTACTTTTTGTGGCCGTAATAGTTCAGCTTTCCCCTCGAGCTTCTCGTCATGCCTTTTTTAATGAAGATTTTATTTTGTATTTCTTTATTTCTTAAGTACGGAGCCCGACATACTTTCATCGCATTTCAGATCTTTGGCTACTGTTCCTAGCAGCGATCTCCACAGAACGATCGCCTAAAAAAGAAAAGAAATGGGGAACGAAACGAGTAATAGAGCAAACGAGAACAAGGAGAGGGTTCGCTCCCCTGTCGCCCGCCAGTTCTCATTCCACTTCAATAGTAACGGTGCCGTGCTCCGTGTTACAATGCATATTGGGAGTTTGAAGGTCTCCATGACTGTCGTAAACATTTGTTCTGCTCTGACTGGCCCTATGGCTGCATTTGCCCCGTTTTCCGACTCCATTTTTGCTTTGCTCTTGCAGATTTGTATTTCGGCTTTTCGTTATTCAGCTACGTTTCTGCCCGTCTCCAAGAGCTCTTTCGTGGGTCTGTCATTTCAGCGAACAGTGTTGTTTTGTCGGGATTTATTTCAACGAGGAAGACGCGTTTCTCGTAAACATGGCATAACAACACAAGACCCCATAACAATTTTCCAGTGTGCGTAAAAAGCAGTGACTCGTTCCGTAGCGTGGATATTCGAACTTGGCACATACTTCTCCGAAGTCCAAAAGCAACCACAAAAATACACAGACGATATGAGAGCCGAGGGATCGGCATGCCCCTGCGGACTCAGAGACCGCGCCTGCCCGTCCCCCTGCCGAGCCTTAGACCGCTTAGAGGCTTTTGGGTATTGGACCGAACACGCAGCGCAGTCTATCACCAAAGCATGTAGCACAATACCGTATCTTAGTTGGCATCGTGCATTAGCTTGTGGTCCCCCGCTTGGGCCCTAAACAATAGGTCTGCTTCGCAGCCCGTATTGCACCGTAATAACTAAGCAGTGCCGCAATTGTGCAGCAATTCTTAGCGGGCTTGGCCCTGTAGATTGAGAAGTGAGACGAGGCGCAATAGCCGACAATCACAACCCGCCGTCAAACAAGAAAACCAGCCGCACGATACAAATCTTACACCAATTTCGAACCGCCCATTAGACATAATTGCGAACTGCGCTTGGCATTGTTCTGTATCTTGCCCTGATTTTGGTTTCGGTTTTGGTTTTATTTTAGATTTTATTTTCGAACCTGTTCCCTGCCTGACTTCTCCCTACCTCACTCTTTGTGCCGCGGTGCTCGGTATTCAAGTGTGCCCTGTCCGTTAAAATTACGGGAGACAAAAATGCCCCGTAGCGTGTGCCAGCTAAAAAAAAACCCTGTTTGCCAGAAAGACGACAGCCTGAAACGAAACAGCCGAACAAAGAAACAAAACAATTTCCCAAAATGAAAGGACAAAAGACGCATCTTTTTTAATTCATTTCGACATGCATGTCCCATTCGCGAGCAGGGAAAACAAAAGACAAGTAGAAGAACAAACCTGGAGCCTAAGAAGAGGTGGATGTAGCCGGAATGGAATGCGAAATAATCTTGATTCCGTTTTCCGTTTCGCGATTGTCACCAGTTTCGACGGGCACCATACAACTTGCCGTTCCGAATTCAGGATATCGTATTCAAACATGATATCAGTGAATCTGACTACGCACTCAGCACCATTCGTATTCAACGACGGTAAAAGCGCCCTGTTGGTTTGTTACTTTATTTGACCGTCTCACAAAAAACGACGTCACGCTGCTGCCACTCTCGCCTGCGCTCTTTCTGGCGCCATCTTCCTGTCTCGTTGATACTCAATGTCATGGCACTGGGGATATACGAATTCCCTTTCGTGCCCCATTGCCTTGCGCGCAAAACATAACGGTGTAGCTCCCTTAGCTTGCAGAAAGAACCAGGTAGGTAACCCGTAAAATAGACGATCAAGCTTTTAAGCCAGGATATGACACAAAAGGCACATGAGAGATCCTGCATCGAATTGCGCTTCTTGCGTCTCGTCTGGAATATTCAACTCCTCTTTTCGGATTTGGACGGGAGCGACAAAACAGCTGCCATTTCATACTACGTGACTTGTTACTTTTCCGCTTGCAAGGTTGAACTTGCGCCCATCTTGGTCGTCTTGCTCTCATTGGGTGGCTCATGCTTGCTATGGCCTCTTCGATTTTGTCCACCTGTTCCTCTGTAGTCCGTAGCCATGCGGATCTACTGCACGTTGACAAGCACCTACATGCGTAGCGTCCGTCCTCATTGCGGACGAGTGTGTTGTCTTTTGATATTGTGATTTGAGTCCACCGGTATTAAAACGGCCTTTTTGTGAAGCCCGGGCCCAGCACAAGCCAGTCGGGAAAGGCTGGGTCGACGCAGCACAAGATCGACGAGCATGGAGATACCTCTTCCTTGACAATCAACAGATAATCCAAAGTTAGGTGGTGTAGACCCTGTTTGTATCGTCGCTTTTATAGTGTCGATCTACAAAAGGGGAAAGGTGTGACGTTGGGGTAGTGTGGAAACGTCGAAATGAAAATGGGAGGGAGCTTTTCAAAATGTGTTCACCGCAATTCCTGGCACGGCCGTAGTTGCTCAATTATACGAAAAGAAAGAACGGCCGAAACAGGACCGCCCATTATCTGGGTTGGAGCAACTGAGATCCGACAGAGGGCAATGTGACCCTCACGGTTGCATCATGCCAACATGTTTTCCCCGCCATTGTCTTCTATTTCTCAGACACATTGAATCTTTCAATGTTGCGTGACATGAAAGGGACCGAGGTGCAGCACACATGAGCTAGGAAGAGGGGACAGCAAACAAACTGCACTTATGCCAAGCATTGAGGCTACTGGCCCGCATGAATGCATCGTCACTTTATTTACGGTCCAACGTAATTTGTAAAATGCTCGGCACGCGTCTTGCCGTCCATACCATTTCCACGTTGTGAGATGGATGAATTATGCCGTCGTTTCAACGCGCAGTGGGCAACCAGCATCAACAACAAAGGTTGCAGTTGCAGTCGTCTTGTCTGGCTTTGTGCCGAACTGGACGGTGACCCCCACGACACACAAGCACCCTCATTTCCTTGTTTCTTGTCGCTTCCCTTTGCTTTCCCCTCTTTCTCTCATCAAAGCCCGCTCCGTGAAACTATCGCGTCGTCGATATTGCAACCCCGCAGTTGCCAAAGCGAAGCAAAATGCAAACAGCTGTTTTCCTATTTCGTGCCCGGCTTCCTCATTTGGACTTTGTCGCTCATGCCGCGTTTGGATGAAAGGAGGGAGAAATGGGTACAGTACAAAGGGTAGGTGCAAAGTCGTATGCACTTTCCCTTTTCCCCAGAAACCACAGCTGCCCACCAACATGACGGGCGACCCTATGATCATAAACGCACCCAGACAATAAAAAGAAGAAGGATTCCCAAGTTTCGTCCGTCTACCTTCCATCCTTCCCTACAACCGTAAGATTTCAAGGGCCGTTGTGTGAACAGTGTGCAACCACAAGGCAAGCTCAGCGACTGGGGGTGTGTTTTCATGTTGTTGTTTCCTAAATTGGAATGTGAAATCGAAACACTCCAAAGGCGAGCCACACCACGTAAGAGAAGGAACGAACGGCAATGAGCGGTTACTTGTCTGTTCCGTTTTGCCTCAACAGCGGTGAGCATGCACTAAAACTTAGTGCACCGTTTTTGCAAGTCGTCCGTTTCAATGGTGAGAACGGGCACTAAGCGAGTGATTCTTTTCCTTCTATACGGAGTGCGGCATGTTTCCACAAGCATTTCATGGTCCCGAGCCTAAGCTGGTTCTGCAAAAGCTTGGCCCACTTGGCATGGGATACGAACAGAAGGATACTGAATACACGGACTAATTTTCCGTTGCAGGACGAAAGCATCACGACAAGCGAATGGCGAAAGGGAGAAAGTGGGCACGAGACAAAGAAGGATGGTCCATGATGACCAAAAATATGTCTCCAAATTTGGCGGTATGGGCTTCCTCCCACGAGCACAGAGAATAAATTATAAATAATAAAACAAACGGACGAAGCGAGCATGGAAGAGTGTATTGCGTCTTTCTGAAAGGCAGACAACGAATTGTACGGTGGCTGTGACAAGCCGTTCACGTAGAACAATGGCATGCTTTCGTAGGATCTTGGGCTTCTGTTGTCCTCCCGTGATCACATGGCCAACGGAACAAGAAACCCATAGCAAAATGGCAGCTTTGGGACCGGGGGCTGCTATTGTCGTGATAGGAAGCGAGGGACAGGGAAGAAAAGGAAAGCTCCTACAAGATAGATGCACGCGACCATTGTATCTCCCTATTCACTTCTTCTCACCAACGTAGTTCTTTTATGTTTTTTGTTTTCAATTTTATAGAGTCCGAGCTACGCGGTAGCACGCATGCTTTCCCCTTTACTAGTTGATTAGCAATTTGTAGTGGGTTTCAAGCCCCTACCAAACCCCCTTTGACAAGTTTAGCCTCGTTGAAAACCTCTGTTCTCTTTTGCTCCACAACTGTGGTTGTCTTTGAGGGATTTTCGGTAGGCGCCCAAGATGGTCGTCGTCGTGGGCCGCCAGAAGGGCCTGCCAGCAGGGTGGTGTAAAAAGATGTCGAACAATGGGTCTAGTGATCAATAATACGACTGTTGGCATACCATAACAGAGTTCGAAAAAAGCACGCCACCCAGCTGGCATGAACATACGAGTAAGAGCAGGAAAAAGGGTGTCGAACAAATCAGCGTATCCTACACTTTGTCGGGCCATTCGCCCAGTAGGGAAGTATGCCTGAGTACCTCGAGTGCATTGAGAAGCTGACGCAGCTCGCCCGATACAATTTGCCGGAGTGACAAACAGTGACAACCAGTGACAATTCGACTGTGCCTAAGAGATTCCATTCCGAATGCTCCGTTTGCGTTTGCGCAACACTGAGCAACCGAAACAAACATCTAGAAAACTCGGTTTCTCATCTTGTCTTTGTCATGCGCCCGACAAGAAACTTCCTTTTTCCTCCTGATTCCATGATGCTAGGTCGCCCGAAAACGGAGTGAGGCGCAGAGACACTGGCGGGTTGATTGTCATGATGAGGTCATGTTCCTCGCGTTGCGAGGCTGGTTTGCCGGGCAGTTTTCGCCCCTGTCTCGGAACGTAACGGACTCCACATGCACCTAACCACATTTCCCACGCTTCGATATTGTGATATTTGTTTAAGCCATTTTGGTTTTTTTTATTTTTTGGAAAAATGCCACGTGATTTATTGTGTGACATGTCAGGTGGAAGTATCATGTGACCCTATTGCCGGCTAAGCAGGGTGCGGGTAGACGGTGGATCCGGCCCCTTGGGGGGCTCGAAGCAAAATCGGAATCTATTTTCATTTTTGGCGATGTATTTTGCTCCCGTTCTCCGAAAGCTGTAACCGACACGCAACCACGCCGCCTCCCAGAAACCCCAATTGACCGGTTTCTCTCTCTCTCTCTCACCACTCGCCATCGCCGAACCCTTCGTTTTCTCGCCATCCCGTCACAATGAACTCGATGCGCATTGCCCGTGCTGCGCTGCGTGCGCGCCCAACCATGGTCCCGCGGGTCGCTTTCCAGCGGAGAACCTATGCCGATGCTGTCCCCGACAAGGCAAGTCCCTCCGCCGTCGATGCTTCGAACATTACCACTGCTTCACGGGGAAGCTTGAGTGAACCGTATTGTGCTAACCGTGCTGTCGCCAAGTAGATCAAGCTGAGCTTGTCTTTGCCTCACCAGGTACGCATTTAAACCGCTCAATGACCAACACGAACGAGATGGACCACGTCACATCCCCAATACGAACATCTGCGTTGCTCCCCGTATACCCAATTGATTCAGACCGGACACCCAAGCCTACCACACAGCCACGAACCGATCATTCCGACCAGAGCGGCTGCGGACGCCATGCTAACATGCAAATAGACCATCTACAAGTCGCAGGACGTCGTGCAGGTCAACATCCCCGCCGAATCCGGTGAGATGGGTGTCCTGGCCAACCACGTTCCGTCGATTGAGCAGCTGAAGCCTGGCTTGATCGAGGTCGTTGAGGAGAGCGGTGGCAACAAGCAGTTCTTCCGTGAGTCTGCCCTCTGGAGGTTGTGACCGAGTTCGGCTGGCGCCGGCCGGCTACCGGCTACGGGCTGTCGAACCGGTCGCCACAATACAAAAATTCGACCCAGCTAACCTTCTTTCCCCTCCACAGTGTCCGGCGGCTTCGCCATCGTCCAGCCCAACTCCGTCCTGAGCATCAACGCCGTCGAGGGCTACCCCATTGAGGACTTCAGCGCGGAGGCTGTCAAATCGCAGCTGGCCGAGGCCCAGAAGATTGCCAACGGCTCCGGTAGCGAGCAGGACATTGCCGAGGCCAAGATCGAGGTTGAGGTCCTCGAGTCGATCCAGGCGGCCCTGAAATAGAAGACGACGTCTCCATGATCCTTTAGCCTCTCGTCCAACCCTCACACACCCACCCTCCTACTTTTCCGTCCTCCCCCCCCCTCTTTATCTATGTCCCCTGTTACTTTTATTTCAGCCTACTATCTTTCTTTTACCAGGTATTCCATACACTGAGTTGGGAGAGAGCAGAAGCAGAACATAAAGGACATTTAGTGTAGAAATATTCGTGCATCATGTTTTGATTCTTCATAAACCCTGCATACATGCACAAAGCCTATTTTTCAAAAATATAAAAAAATTATGCAAAAGAATACAATATCTGGTGCTCTCTGCGGACCGTGGCCATTGTCAGCTTTGGTTGCCCTCCTTGTGTTGCCATTGATCGGAGCGCTATTGATCGGAGCGCTCAAATTTGCTCGGAAGCGTGTCCTTGCCTGTGTTCGACCGTGACGCGCAGGGTGCGACACACACGAATACCCATGACCAGTATTACATCTCAGCTTACATGTTGCTGTATCATCATGCACAAGGCTACAGTGTTCAGGAACACAAGGCGGCCGGCATGCCCGATTAGATGAGTTACGGCCACACCCCAACATTCTTAACGGCAGTGAGTTGGGGTCGAGAGCATTCGTATAATGTGCACTTTGCGAAGTCCGGCGGCGACCACATACTTGTGGCAATTTCTCGGTGCAACATAATCATATAAACATAGTTCTGGTTAAGGACCCTGGGCTCGTTCTGTCAGGATCGTGTTGTAAGGGTAATATTTATTTTAATATAATAATATTGTGTATACCAGCTTGATTTATTTCCCATTCAACATCGATGCTTGACAAAATAACACAAAAAATACACGCGTGTGCCAGAAAATCATTGAAAACAAATACAATATTATAACACTCGCAAGAGGAAAGATTGCCGAAAGAAGAAAATACAACCGACCACCCAAGCTCACACAATCGGAACTGAAGAGCTCCGGGAGCCTTAGAGGGGGCTATTGCCGAAGCTTTGGGTCATAGAGGTATGTGTGACGCAGAAGCAGCCCTTGTGCCTAGGCTACCCCACACAGCTTGCTAGCTGGCCTCCCCGCAGTACGGAAGCCGTCAATTGACAGCGGCCGACGACGTATTATTAGCCGGACATATGGAAATCGGCGACCGCACAACTTGACTCCTGTCATCGTAGCCTTTCAGTTTCTTTACTATACTTTTCATGTCCCTGTCGCCGCTCTCTCTTGCCCTTCCCAAACGAGTCGCTGTAGCCACCGGCCCTGTCATATCCCGCCTTCCGTTTCTCTCCACTCCGACTTATAGCCGCACACCGTTCCGGCCGCCTCTCCCTCGTCCGACCTTCCGCTTCCACAGCAGTACACCCACCACCATGGCTTCTGCCGCGACCCTCCGTGTGCCCAACTCGGCTGTCTTTGTCTGTGACATCCAGGAGAAGTTCCGCAATGCCATTCACGAGTTTGACAAAGTGTATGTCCCGTCCCCCCCCTCCATAATCCAAGGGCTCCTGTGCTCCTCGGCATCTGTCGGTGGTTTATTTTAACTCCCCTAACTCCCTGCAAGAGTCCTCACCTCCCGTAAGGTGCTCCGTGCCGCCGCCATCCTCGACATCCCGGTCGTCGTGACCACCCAGAACCGTGCCCGGCTTGGCGACACTGTCCCCGAGCTGTCGTCCTTGTACTCCACATCGACGGACGCGGCCGACGCCACAAAGGCCAAGCTACTCGTCGATGCCGACAAGACGCTCTTTAGTATGTGGACACCCGAAGTCAAGGCCGCCTTTGCGTCCGGCCCTGCGTCCTCTTTGTCGTCCGTCGTCATCGTCGGCATCGAGTCCCATATCTGCGTCACGCAGACCGCTCTGGACCTCTTGGCCGCGGGCTATCGCGTATTCGTGCTCGCGGATGGTGTGTCGTCGTGCAACCGTGAAGAGGTGCCGATTGCGCTGGCGCGGCTGCGGACGGCGGGTGCGACGGTGACCACATCCGAGAGCTGGATGTATGAGACTATGGGCGACGCGGGCATCCCGGCGTTCCGCAACATCGTCAGCCTTGTCAAGGACACGAGCGCCGACACCAAGACAGCTTTGTCATCGTTGCTGTCGGCCAAGATCTAGATGGAGCTTGGTGTGGTTGTTTGGTAACACGTCTTTGTGAAGACTTACTGAGCATGTTGTACATATACTTTTATTGTTATTTTTTAAAAATTAATCCAATGCTGATTAATTGTATTTACGACGGTTTCCTCCACGTTACTTTTTTATATAATAATTGTATTTTTATGGTGTTTTTGGCTTCGAATTCAATGTCACTGAATCGGTATTTTACTTTTTGTTTGGCATCCGCAGCCTACTCACGCACCTGGAGCCATTTGGAATATTGGCCTGCAGTCACACCTTGCCTGGGACCTAATCCATACACTCTAAGACATACATATTTTCCCGCTGCCATAAGCCACGTCCCCAAATCGTCCTCCAGTAGCCCTGTAAGGATATCCCGGCAGTCTGCATAAATCCTGTTCAGGGGGGCCGGGTTGAGGAAGTCCAAAACAAAATAAACGCCAAGCGAGCGAAAGGTGCCGGCTTCTGGTAACTAATTAAGTGGCAATGAATGTTCGGAATTTCGGCACAAAGAAAGCGCGGGATCGTCAAACTCGTGCCCCCGGTTTGGCTCATTCGGCTGACGAAGGTTGCGGCCTGGATGATTTCATCCATGCAAATGCAGAGGCGCCGCCAACAGGGTTGGACGTCCGAGGCGCCGAAGAGGTGTTGTTCCGGAGCTCCAGCGCGGCAAGGCCTTGCTGGGCCTTGTTCTCTTTCCCATGCCCAGCGTTGTGCGCGGCCGCATTGCTACTGCTGATGCTGCGCTTGGATTCCCACCGAATCACATTTGAGGGCGTCGCGTTGCCTCCCGTCGTGATGCCGCCACCGCTTCCCACACCTGCTGCATTGTTGCCCCCGCCACTTGCGCTGCCGCCCTCATTTGCAGAGACGGCCGTGCCAGAAGGTCCTTGGGTCTTTCGGCGATGCTCGCCGCTCGAGCGAGGGGGCGGCGGAGGCTCATACGAAGATCCGGTTCGAGCAGATGTTGAACCGTTGCCAACCTTTGGTTTGAGAACTTTCATTGTTCGGGAGCGTCCAGCCGGCTGGTACCCACTCAAAGGACCATTCTCTCGGTGCCCACCGTCGCTACCTGTAGTGGAACCACCTTGACGCCACGAGCCCCAGATGGCGCTCGCATCGCGGCGACCGCCATCCGCATTGGGACCCGCATCTTTCCCCGAGTAGTCTGAGCTCGTAGAATTTCGAGGTAGTTTTTCACCCTCGGCCCCATTCTCAGAAGCAGCACCAGAGGCTCCCTCGTGCCACTTCGCAGGCGGGATGGGATGAGCCGACGTTGGAGAGATCGCACCAGGGGTTAGGATACTGGAGTTGCCAGCAGTACCCGAAAGATTCTGAAGGCCAGGCGGTCCACGGCGGAGATGTGGCCCTTCCTGGTCGGCATTGTCATCCTGCTGGCCATGGAAGTGCCGTGACTCATCCTCAGGTAAGCTGTCCAACTCATCGTCGTCGTATTCGTCCATGCGGTTGTGCTCGTCGTCAGCGCCGTTGATGCTGTCACGGGACTTGGCATCGCTGGAAACGAATTCTGCAGCAGCAGCATTAAGTCTGAGCCGACCTGGAACGGCGCTGACCGTGCATAGGTTCTTAAACAGAGCGTCGTTTTCAGGCCGAACAAAGGGGACCGTCAGCTTCTCTCGCTCACTGCTGTACACGGATAGGAGGTTCCGCGAAAACAGGATGTCCGCACTGTGAGCCCGGAGGGCATCACTGCCGATGAAGATACGGATACCATTGTCATTTTCACTATCAGCAATATGTTCCGCCCCGACAACCTCAAAGTTGATTGCCAGGAAGGGGATTTGCGGAACGGGGACTGTCGATTTCGTTGCGGGAATGGCCTCTGCAAGGTATGTCTGCAGATGGATCTTGAAAGAGTTGTCGACCTCGCGATAGACGAGGTCATCTAAGCCAAGCTCCTTGACGAGGGAGAAGTCGATGGTCGACTTTTGGGCGCCAGTGCAGACTGCTGCATATATTAGAGTGTTGTTGGCAAAATCCTTTGTGAGCCAGCACCGGATAATGGCCGGCACAGAACCCAACACAAAGAATACCGGTGGCGGCTCAGGCACGTCAATGGGCGAGTCGTCTTCGTGGCCACCAGACATGTAGTTGGTGTCGAGCGCGATACTACTTCCCCGCCCGGAGGCCGCAGAATGTACAGAGTGCACAGAATGGCCGGCGGAGCTGTGTCTGCCATCTGACTTGTGTGAAAGTGACCGTTCCATCATTAGGCTGCTCCCGGGTCGGAAGGGGCCGATGTCATTGAGGCTTCTGCCGCTTTGGGTCAAGTTGGCGCTTTCATCAAAGCGGACACTATTGGCCCGTGAGGCGGCGGCTGCTCTCCGGATCGGTTCATCATCAGGCTCGAGGTGTAAAGAACCTAGTGTTTGACTCTGCTCATCGAGGTCAAAATTCTCTGTGGATGGTATCCGAATAGGTCCTAAGAAGAACAGTTGTTAGAGAAAAGGGTGCGGGGATAATGGCTAAGTATATGAACATATATAAAGACGTACCGTGCTGCGGTGTTCCCACCAACGCGCTTGGGAACGGGGAGTTCGACCAAGCCGACCGCATTGCCGCATCGTCCTGGTGACGCTTTTCTAGGCGTTGTATCCGTTCAATCTGGGTCGATTGGACGGCTTGCAGTTGCCTAACGTCCATCTGGACATTGTGGAACTCTTCACGACTCACGAAAAAGTGAGTATCCATGCCCTCAGTGGCCGTGTATGAGGGATGCAGTAGCCGTCGGTGGGAGAGAGAAAGCCGCCGTAAATAACGGATAGGCGACCGACGGTCTTTGCTCAAAGTCAAAATCGACGAGAGCAAGGCAGAGCGCTTTGGCCGCTTGAGCTGCTGGTGTGTGGCCTGACGCGTTTAGCAGGGGCTGTTCGATATCCTGCGCGGAGCTTGGTTGTCGTTTTTGTTGTTTGTCGCACAAGGTTTCGTTCGTCTGTCCTTTACGCTTTGTTACCGTCAATTCGTTGTCGTCTTGGACTTTCGAATTCGAGCTGATGTGTTTCTTCGTGTCAAGATATGTGCTGACGACGCAATGAGCTCTTCTACACCACAAACACGCCGCAAATCAGCCCGGAGAACGTCGCTCGCTCCTTCTCTGCTGCCCACACGCGCGACGGGCGTGTCGTTGTAGCTTATTGAATTGGGAAATATCTGATCAAGCTGTGATATGTGCCGGGCTATGGTGTTGTCAATTTGCACGGACGCTGTCGAGGAAAGCAGGCGTTCGTGATCGCAGACCGAGGAGGCCTTCGCAGCGCTGTACCTAAATGGGAATCGCGATGTTGTGGATGTCGTACTTTGCTTTCGGATTTCACATTCCCTGGGGTACAGTATGTAGTTTGAATGAAGAGTCTCGCAACAGCAGAGCTCGTTATCGACGCCGAAGGCCTTTAATTTCTTTAGGAACGAAGATCCGATAGAGGTAGGATAGAGTGGTTGCTAAGTTGACTTGCTGATTGGTGTGGATTCCAAAACGAACGGCCTTGATGGTCGAAGACGAGAAAGTCGTATGGATAGTGTTTGTTTGTCCAAGTTTCTTTGTTGTTATTGCAAAGAGAATGGGATGTGAGAGATATCGGACTTGGAATCTTCAGACGATGGCAGGGGCGACGTGGGACGCTGCAAAGCCGAAAGAGGGCGAGGACCTGCTTTAACGGTTATTCGAAGCAAGGGCGTTGGTGCTGGTCTGCCGGCTGGAAGGATGGGGAAGGAGCTGTCGAGGCCTAGACAAGACTGAGGACGGAAGGGCGTTTTGTTTGAGAGTTCGCGAATCGGGAAAGAGCGACGAGGCAAAAAGGGGGGAGAGGCAGGAGCGAGTAAGGTTGATATCGAAAGGAGGGGAGTCGTTTTGTCTTGTAGGTGTGAGGACAAACTGGTGAGTTGGGTGCACCGGAATGAATGTCGAAAAGACGGCGTCGTGATCGAGAGCGAAAGGGAGAGGCGATGGGAGGAATGATTTGTGTTTGGAGATGATACCGTCGACGTTGCGAAGGCGGAACTTTTTCAGGTTTCAGTGATTTTCTTAGCAAAATACCTGGGCGGCGAATGTACGGAGTAGTCATATTCACAAGGCAACTACGACCTACAGCGCATATACGGGCCACCACTAAACGACCGCGTGTTACAAGCGCCTTCTGTTTGTGGAAAGCGTGATTTGTTAGGCGCGTTGCCAGGTAATAATTGGCTGCGATAAAGTGTAAGTGTAAGTGGGCGTAAGCTAAGAGCTGTCTCAGGCTCGCCCAAAGTGGAAAGAGTCTTCTGCCCGTATTACCGGCCATCAAAGGGCATGTCTCTCGATTCAGGGGGAAACACTTCTTGCAGTGTACTTGTAAGCATTTGGCGATTCTAAGGTCTACATTAACACTAGTCTATCCACGCGCAATACTTTGTAGGTTGCAAGATCGCAAGACCGTATCTTACCATTTCAAAGAGTCCTTTGAAGCCCTTGAATGTTGTCTTATCCGCTCTAATTTCCATCTACTTCTCCAACCAGGGAGCCTGCCGCCATTCGGGGTATATCCAGCCCTCCACGGTTTCACGCGGGTTGGGAGGATCGATGTGTGGCCGAAGCGCCTCAAAGAAGACCCGGTATCCCTCACCGGAGAGGTGCAGTCCGTCCGACAGTAGGTTTGCCAGGTAGCCGCGCTGGCCGCCAGCCTCGTCGCCGAGCACAACGCTGCCCTTAGGGTCGAAGCCCGCCGTGCGCGCAATGGCGAGGTCCATTAGTGCCTTGTTCAGGTCCACGATAGCGGTGTTAGGCACAGACTGGGCTACACGGCGTGCCGCTTCCGAGTATTTTGCGGAGACGAGTGCCTGCCTTGAAGTTCTTGTCTGATTGTAGTTGATACGCTCGAACTCGTGCAGCCGGATGCCGTCGACCGGCGGAGGCGTCACTACCAAGATTTTGCCGGGCTTGTGGGCTTGGATGTTGGGATGCGTGAGGATGGCCTTGAGGTTCGCCTCGTACTCGGCCAGGTCGACGTGCTGGTTGTCCTTGTCCGCCTTCAGGGCAGCATCGTTGGCGCCGAGTAGCACGACAAGGTAAGCGATCTTGGGCGTGTACGGCGAAGGCTCAGATGGTGGCAGAGGGAAGACGCTGGGAAGCAGCCGGAGTGCTTGGGAGGTGTTGTATCCAGAGAGTCCGCGGTTGACGACATCGTAGCGGCGGATGCCGTGAGCCTCGAGAGCGGATTGGAGAGAGAAGCCATCGTTAGTGTCGGTTGCGCCCTGGAGAAGAGAGTCGCCGAAGAGGACGATCTGAGGATACGGAGCGGCCATGGTGAGGAACGGTGGGACGGCAGAGACTGTTAAGGAATGAGTTCAAAGCTGGTGAAAGATGACAGCAGAAGAAGACGAGAGCGCTCCTGAAACAGTGAAAGTAAAATAAAAGACGTGCTCCAAAGGAATGAGGAGGGGCTTTGAATATGCCCCCAAAATGCCCGCCTTTGCATCGTAAGCCTTCCTAGCGTGGGGTATTCGAAATATAGCGAGTCCTGGCGTAAAAGGCCGGGAGTTCGGGCAGCCGACCGGTTGAAATAACCGATCGGCAAACTGAACGAGGGGACGATGGGAGAGAGAAGGTGATAACCTAACACAAGACAGTCGAGATAGCTCTTTTGGCTTCAATATTTGCTGTATCTTCTTCCAAACTTCTTTAAATAGAAATGTAGAAGGGACCAACAGTGTGGTGCTCCAACAGTGTGGTGCTCAAAGTTTCTGTGGCTTGCCCGTGGCTGGATTGTTCTACTCACAGACTCGGCGCGCTTGCTCTCCAAGTAACCCTTTAATCAAGCAAACCGTAGAGAAAACATAGCTATGGTCATACAAAACTGTTTCAAAAGACCTTTTTTACCTGCGATTTTTTGAATCTCTCAAAATGTCCTCTTGTTTTCTTCTGTGAAGAACAAAAGAAAAAGTGGTCACGTGCAGGGTATGGGGCATTTTGGAAGGAACTCTTGGCCGCCTCGCATATGGCTCTTTGGGATGCACTGCACAGTTTACTTTCCCGGCGCAACCGACTTGTCAACGGCATATGCTTTGAACAATCGGCCGAACGCCGGCAGCGCATTCCGGACTCAGTATCGCCACTTTCGTGACACAGTAGACCGCGGAACAATGACTCTGGGTGGCTTCCGTGTCATCCCAGGCGGTCTCGCCCCGATTGGCTCTGCCTCCCTTTCAATGTCTCCGGCCAACCTCTGCCAGGCATCGTTTGTCGGACTCGGCGCCGCCATCGTGGCACTGACTTTGCTCCCGGCGGCCACGCAGAAGCTCCTGCTTGACTACGGTGCGCGGGACAGCAAGAACTCTACCGCCGATGCCAATGCGGCGGACAAAAACAACAAGGACGGCAGGCCTGCATCTACCCCAGCGCCAGGCCTCTTGGAACGGACAGTGGCTGGCGTCGTGTCCCGGCTGCAGGTGCCGCACTCGTGGTTCATCAGCTTTTATGCTTTTTACCTCCTGTGCACATCGTATTGGGCTGCCCAGTGGTGGTCGTGGAGCCAAGCGGGGACGGTTGAGCCCAAGTCGCCAGACAACCTGTTTGGACGCATTCTGGCGAGCCAGCAAACATCCGATCTGGTATGGTCATCGACGCCGGTCGCGTCCATGGTCCTTGCCCAGATGGGCGTTGCATTTGTGCTCGAAGCACTTCAGACAGGCCGCCGGCTCTATGAATATCTCTACGTCTTCAAGCCATCCAAGGCCAAGATGAACGCCGCGCATTTTATCCTGGGTTTCGCGTACTATGCAGTCATGAGTGTCGCCATATGGGTCGAGGGCTCACGTATGTCTCCTTGTCTATATCGTCGTCATTAGTTTCCTCTGTTTTTTGCTCTCTTTTTGGCGATTCGCTAACTATATTGATTGAACCGGCAGAGGCAATCTTGGCTACGAAGCATCACGATGCTTCCACGGGATCTACGTATGCCATCAACGCCGAGGCCTTGGCGAAGATTCTTGTCGGCACGCCTCTTTTCCTCCTCGCATGGGTGGGCCAATACCGTTGCCACGTTCACCTTGCCAGCCTCAAGAAGTACTCCCTGCCCGACGAGGGTCTTTTCCGCTACTTCGTCAGTCCGCACTACACTTGCGAGTTCTTCCTGTATGTCGCCTTGTCCATCGTGACCGCGCCGGACGGAAGGCTTCTGAATCGCACTTTGTTGTCGTCTCTGTTGTTCGTTCTTGCAGGCCTCGGAGTGACGGCAGACCGTACCAAACGGTGGTATAGCGAAAAGTTCGGCGCAGAACGGGTGGCCAAGAAATGGAGGATGATCCCATTTATCTTTTGACATGCCGGCATCGGCGTTGCACGTGTTGAGTGCCCGACGCCGCATGTCAGTTCCTTGCCGAATCACGGCCGCTTGAACATCCCAAACTTGTTACCCAGCTTCGATACTTTCAATACGTCACGGTATGTCAAGCTGACGCGAGTTTCGCGTGTGCTCTGCCCAGAGGCAAACAGTTCTTTGGATTGTAAGAGGTCCCAGTTCGCGACGGTGGCTTCCGATAGGTCGACGTCCTTGTCAATGTCGGCGATGCCGTGCAGGTAATCGGTGTAGAGATTGTCGGTGGTGATTAGAAGACTGCGCGGTTCTTGGAGAATCCGCGCCACCGGTTCGGTTTGCAGAGTACCGTCCTCATTGTTCTTGTAGATATTCAGACAGAGACTGGCACCCAAACTTACGGTGCAGACTACTGGGTGGTATGCCGAGCCGTCCTAGAGACACAGCAGAGTTGACTTTGAGCTCATGTATACGAACTGGACTACATTCCCATTTCCCAAGAATCTGCATTCAACCCACCTTGTGCGGCATGATTCCCACGCCAGGCGGATATTCGTTGATTAGGACATGGTTTGGACGCTTGTGTGGGCTATTGGCGAATATGTTGTCACGGTCGTCATTCTCGCCATCGTCGCCATTCCTGTTGGCTCGCACAGGAATGGTGAGGAGCCGCGTGACGACAGGGTCCACGAGCCACGGCGGGAGCGGTGCATCGAGAAGCTTATCGTGAAGGAGATCGGACGGCCATGTTTGCAGACGGCGGTGGGAAAGTTGTTTCCACTTCGGTTTCGGCGCAGCTTCGACCTGTGAAGCATCAAAGATAATGTGGTCAGCAAAAGGCTGTGGACGTCCCTGCACCCCATCCAGCCGCTGCTCACTCTTTGGAGAATTTGCCGTTCTTCCTCTTCTGTGATAAACTCGGCAATGTAGAATGCCGTGGCCGGTAGGCTTAGGATCTGCACCCTGTCCAGTGTTGCTGGAAGCGGTATTTGTGTTGAAGTAGAGGGTGGTGGAACAGCCATGGTAGCGGTAAGAATGATATTTTTTGTCGTTTATGTCAGGTGTTTCTTTGACGCGGGGTTATGCTGGGAATCATGGCCGACAAAGCAAGACAAATTGCAGAGAGAAATGGATTATGTGGTCACGAGATAGCTGAACGTTAGCAACATTGTGCTATGAATGCCTTGTTTTGAACGGCCCATTAGCTGAACGGACACCTGATCAACCCCAAAGAAAGAAATACAACGTTTGTTGTGGTCGTGTAGATGCACCTTTCATATTTGTCTTGACCTTTGCAAAAAGCACAAGATGATGAGGTTGCAAGGTGAAGTAGCAAACGTGTTTTCTAGCAAGGAAAACACGCAGGAAAGGTGAAAGATAGCGTGCTAATTGTCTGTCGCGCGATCGTCGCGGCCGCGCAGTAGCTAGTCAGTGGAGGAGCAGGGGGCGCAGCTCTTTAATTTCGTGCTGGCGGGCCCCAAACAAAGATACCACAATTTGCGACCTTGGACGAGGCTGCAATATGATGAGAACCGTGAAAACTTTGTAACAGGAGTGCTTCCCTCTTACGAGGTGCATCTTCAATTTCTTGCGATGTGAGCCGAGATCGACCTGCTGGGAAGGAGCGAGTCAAAAGAAAACGCTTCAACTTACCCAGAGTACCAAGTACCGAAAGTACAGTTTGATGCGTCGTTGATTGTCAAAGATACACTGTGTACATCGTATTCTGTACATTATATTCTGCTTTGTGCTCCTTGGAAGGAGAGTAGTATCTACCCTCATGTACAAGTGGACGCTAGTCACTAGCGCTATTTTACTGTGCCATGCAGACACAAGCCCAGAAGCAGATACTAGGCCAATCACGCGCGCCATCTAGACCCACTTTTCTTGACAAAATGAAGGTGTAAACAGCAAACGATGGCGGCTTGGGGGGGCAAGAGGCAGGAGACAGGAGTTCAACGCGTTTAGGGAGTCTGTCGCCCCGCCGTAATTGGATCATAAAGTCCAATCAGGCGCCAGCGATCAGACTCTTCGACCATGGCGCAGGCACCTGTAACGTGCTGTCTCTGTGCTCAGCAACTGTGAAAAGGTCGTTGATGCTCACTACAACGACAGTGAGCTCCGCGAAACGAGAGTAGAGTATCGGCCCCTTTCTGCACACAGGTTGCCCACCAATGCAACTTGGACTGAGCTCCCAGCGAATCATCCGCTCTGTTCTGTCTTGAGCCCGCCATCGCTCCTCTGAATGCGTGCTGTAAATACTAAATACAGACTCGGCAGTCGAACCTTCCTTGACTGTCAATCTTTTCTATATCGCTCGTCGCATTGGTCTCGATACATACGCGCCGCTTAGCTTCGTTTGGCATGTTCCCCCATCGCTCCTTCCCTCGTGCTTGTTTACACTATTCGCGTTTTTTTGAAGGAAAGAGCGAAGAGCAGATTTTGGGAAAGGATTCGGGGCAGGCTTCGCCCATTTTTGCATAATACGGGCACCAATATTGCCTGGAGCTGGTTTGCATGGGTGTTGTCCAGCTGCGGTTGTGGGATCTGACTGTTGCTCCTGCCTTCTTGCAGCCCGCCTTTGATCGGCCACCATTATCGCCCCTCTCCTTTTCCGTCTTCCCTCCACCAGCAAAGGAGACAACCAGGGAGCCCTACTAGAAAGACACGACCAGCTAAAACAACAGCGCCAGCCCAAATTCGCAACTGGCAGGATTTCCTGGTCTGAGTGGCGGCTTCCTCGAAACTTCCCTCCTCCCTCACTCTTCTTTCTTTCGCTCCCCATCCTGCATGACGACAAAAATCTCTTTTCCACCATCTGTCCTTTGGCCATCACGGCGCCCTATCCTTCGCGACTCTCCATCCTACCTTTCAGCTCCATTATTAGTCTGATCGCGAACATCTCTTTTTTGGGGCGCATTGTTTTGGTCGCACGCCCCTTGGCCTCTCCTCCTTCGCCTGTCCTTTTCTTTTCGGATTGTCAGATTTCGACTTCGACATCGACACCGACACGAGCAACCCTGCTGGCGTTTTGGACCTAGTATCCTCATTTCCTTCTTGTTATCTTCTGGACACGCGACCGCGACCCATCGCGACCCGGTGGTTTCCCTTTCGATTGAGTTTCCCTCGAGTCCTTCCTTTATCACCACTGTCTGTTGCATCTTTGCAATCGCTGCCCACGTGTTGCTCAAGATCACTGCGCGGGCTCGAAGCGCTCTCATGATGGTGTACACCAGACAGCTCCTCCCAAATTAAATGTCATGGATGCGCAGAATGCCTCCGAGGCCACCTCCGCGAAGCCTAATGCTTCTTCAACCGCCTCCGCCTCGCGTGTCTCCGATTCGCAGCGACAGAAATCGACCTCTGCTACTGCCACCTCAGTGAACAGATCACCTACTTTGTCTCGGGCCGCGCCGCCATCCTCGAGAGAACCAAAATCATCATCTAAGCACGTCACGTCTGCAACAACCTCCTCGTCAACCAA
Source organism: Sporothrix schenckii 1099-18 (assembly GCF_000961545.1). Classification (NCBI taxonomy): domain Eukaryota; kingdom Fungi; phylum Ascomycota; class Sordariomycetes; order Ophiostomatales; family Ophiostomataceae; genus Sporothrix; species Sporothrix schenckii. The sequence goes on from NW_015971144.1 coordinate 984,535, forward strand.
AGAACGCTCCAGAGGTTCGACCGCGAGAACCGTGTCCCCCACATCGACGCGGGACGGAAGGGCATCTGCATCTTCGTCCCGCGACAAGCAAGACGACGATGGTGGCACAGATGGCAACTCAGAAGCCGAGACGATCGTCCTGTCCAAGGATGGCTCACCGTCGAAACCACGGAACCGGAAGGTCATCAAACACGAGGACAATGGCAAGCCAAACGGTGCGCCTGCGTCCTCTGCTGCACATTCCGACTTGGCGCCGCCTTCCCGGAGGCAGGTCGCAGAGAAGAAAGACGGCCAGATCGAAAAACGAGATAAGGCAGACAAGGTTGTGGGAGATGCTGCTGAGGGCAAGAAGAAGCGACTGCACGATAAACTTCAAGGCACTGCGCGGCCTAAAGACGCGACAAGCAGCCTTAGCTCAGCGCCGGCGTCTCCGCCAAGGAGCCGGAACTCGTCATCACGACCACACTCGGGCTCCGACTCTGACCGCGGACAGCAAGCCAAATCACCAAGACGCCCATCGTCTCTGGCATCAAAGGACCGACTGAGACCGCCCGAGAAACTCGTACCCCACAAGCGAAAAGCACCCAAAGTGGAATCAGATGACGAAACCGAAGCGCAAAACGCTCGTCGTCAACGGCTAGCAAGCGCTGGCGCGGGTGGCGACACAACCTCTCACTCGTCAAGCAGGGCCGCTGGAAAGGATTCGTCTCGAAATAGCATTGGCAGCAACGGCAACGCGAATGGAAATGGTTCTGGCAGCAAAGCGTCGGCATCGCGAAGCCTCAGGGACGCGTCACAAAACAGGTCTCTTTCTCCCCAACCACGTTCACACCGGCGAAGCCTCTCCACGCAACTGCAATCCCAATCCAGCGGGCTGGGTCTCAAGAAAAAGAGAGTGCCTGCTCCACTGCAGTCGACGGACTATAACTCGGACGATTCCTCTGCAAGTGGGAGCCCCCACATGAGAAGCGCAAAGCTTCGCAGCCTCGCGACCCCCGCGACGGCGGACTCTGCGACCTCTCCAGCCAAAACCTCCACGCACAAGAAACATCTTGATGCCCATGGACAAACTTTTCTCGCCAGGGCCTGTGCTCGCGGTGAGTTGGAGCTTGTCAAGCAACGATTGGCAGAACGTCCCTATGACCTGAACGTTGCCGATTTCGCTGGAAACACACCTTTGCAGATTGCCGCACTTAATGGATACGGCGAGATTGTGAAGTTTTTGATCGATGCAGGCTGCAATTTGGATTGCGTCAACCACGACAAAGATACGCCGCTTTTGGATGCTGTTGACAATGGCCACCTTGACGTCGTCAAGCTGTTACTTGATGCCGGGGTCAATCCTCGGAAAGCCAACGTCAATGGAGAGGAGCCTCTTGACCGCGCTACTGAAGATATCGATAACTGCGACGAAATTCGTGCAGCTTTGATTGAGGCCAAAAAGAAGATAGGCGAACGACGATTCACATCTGAAGAACACCGCCACGAAACCGACGATCTTCGCTCCCACAACTCCCACAACCCCGATAGTCCTCAGATGTCACCAGCACCAACGTCTCGTCGAGCAGGAACCGTTCGAGCAACAAAAACCAGCAATCACCTGTTGTACATGCCCATGGACGACAAAACGCTTCGACAGGCTGCCGGCCGTGGTGACGAAGAAAATGTCATCCGTATTTTACAAGTTCGCGAGACATTTGATGACCCTGAGTCAATGGTTGCTGCATCGAGAGGTGGACATGATATTATCCTCCAAATGTTGCTCGCTCTTGGTAAAGCCAACCCTGACCCTGCGCCCATATCATCTGCTCCGCCTGAGCATGCGACCCCGATTCTTGCTGCCATCGGCCAGGAAAACATTAAGATTATTAGCCTGCTGCTCGAGCAAAGCAGCTTCGACCCAACAAAACGTTTCAACGGCAACACATACTACGAGATCGCCAGGCAGAGGCAGGGACCGAACTGGAAAGAAGAAGAGGATATGCTCAAGAAGGCATACGACAACTACAAGAAATCCCATGGCAACAAGACGAAAGACAAGGATGTTGAATCTCGGAGAACGTCCCGTGCCATCGAGGCTTCAGACGACACACAATCGGCACGCGCTCACAAGCGGAAACTTTCCAGCCCTTCTCAAGAGCGGCCTAAGAAAGCAGCGACTGGCACGAAGTCCAGCACGCCTACGACAAGCGGGGCGGCATCATCGACACGCGAAGAAAAATCCTCACAAAAGCGTTTATCCGATCATGCCAGTTCCCGCGGCGACAACAAATCCTCAACTGCTACGACGGCAAAATCGAGACAGCGCAGCGATCGAAGCCCTAGTGCGAGCAACGCTAACCGTGACACGCCCCCTCCGTCCAAGCAGTCGACGAAATCGAAGAAGCTAGACTTCGACAGCATTGCGGTTTCGTCCGAGGGCGAGATGATCAAGCCTCGCAGGAAGAAGCTTATTTCCGGCAGAGAACTCAAAGACGAAAAGGTGCGCGAAAAGGAACGGGAGCGTGAAAGTCAGCGTCGTGCTAGCTTCGCGTCGACAAAAGCTCCCACGCCACCAAAGGACTCGTCTAGTCCCCGCGATCCTCGTGCTGATGATTCGGTTGCTGATAAGGACAAGGCCCGAGCTGAGAAGCACCGTGACCGTGACCGTGACCGAGCGCGGCAACTCAAGAAGGAGGGCCTCAAAGAACCCGCGCTTGGCACGGTTGGTGAGGGCGCTGGAAAGCGAAACAGACTCAGCGAGACTCCGCCCAATGCCAGCTTCTCAGATAAGGACACCAACGAAGCTCCTATTAAGAGAAGGAAGCTGGAAGTCGACAACGGGACGAGCAAGGAGAGACGGCCATCCAAGGGAAGCGCCCCACCTGACGACACGTCCAAAGTGCCTCAAAAGCGGCGCGACGACGATGACCGGAAGACACCTTCTGGCTCCAAGACAAAGAAGCGGGATGCGTCCTCCGACGGCGGCCGACAGGACTCTGCAAGGCCATCCGTGTCGCCTATTGAAAAGAGTATCCATGTCAAGTCCGAGGATGTCGACGTTGAGATGGCTGATGTAACATCTGAGCGGCGGTCCTCGAGCGGCGCATCCGCTGGGGCAACCGCCGGGGCAGAAGCGACGCGCCAGAAGGAAGAGGACAAGAAGAAGAAGGCTGAGGCAAAAGCACAGGCTTTGGCAGCTGAGGCAAAGACGAAAGAGGAAGAGGCACAGCGCCGCCGTCGCCAAGAAGAAGAAGAAGAGATGAGACAGAAAGAAGAGAACCGAAAGAAGGAAGAGGAGAAACGCAAGCGCGAGGAAGCCGAAGAAGAGGCGAGGCTGAAAGAAGAAGCAGAGAAGAAGAAAAAGAAGGAGCTCGAGGACAAGAAGAAGAGAGAGGACGAAGAGAAGCAGAAGCAACGCAAGAAGCTCGAGGAGGAGGAACGCCGGCGCAAGGAGGAGGAAGAGAAGAAGAGACTAGAGGAAGAGGAGAAGGAGAAAAAGCGCCGCGAGGAGGAGGAAGAGCGGAAGCGCAAGTTCGAGGAAGAAGAGCGCAGGAAACGAGAGGAGGAAGAGGAGCGCCTACGCCAAGAACAACTCGAAAAGGAAGCTGCGGAAGAAGCCCGTCGGAAGCTCGAAGAAGAAGAGCGCCGAAAACGCGAGCGCCAAGAGCAAGAACGCATCCTCGCCGAAAAGAAGGCTGCCGAAGAACTCCGCCGTCGCCAGCTCGAAGAGGAAGAGCGTGTTAGAGTCTCCAAACTTCCTCCTGCCCTGCAATGGCTCAGCCTCTGCGCCAACCCGAAACTTCCCGCTACAGCGCAGTTCTTCAAAACCATGCAAGGTGTCCGGTACGACTGTATCAACACGGATGCTACGGGTTCTGCTGAAGGTCGCGAACAATGGCTGGTCAACACGCAAGTTGCCTTGATCCTCGGCGAGAAGGACCTGACGCTGTCGCAGTTCTCATTGTGGTCGCATATACCGGCAAGCATGATTGCGAAGCAAGTTATTTGGCGTCTTGAGAGTGACCGCTACTCTTTGACAGACCCGGACCTGTACGACTTGGGAAGGCAACTTCCGGGCTACTACGACGGACGAGACCCGAAAGAGATTGGGACACAAGCCATGGAGAAACTCCGCCGCGAGGCGTGGGAGAAGTTTGCGGCCATGGACATGTTCTTTGTCAAGGTATGTTTTTTGCTTCGCTGCGTTGGTGTCTCGATTGGGCTTTTTCATGTCCACGAGCTAACTTGACCCCCAACAGGTCTCCGATGTCATGAAAGTCGTCTCTGTTGTTCCTCATCTTCGCGACGTCCGACTTGCAGTAGCGTACCGCGAGCTGCCAGAGAAGGAATCGCAACTGCTGACATTTGCGCCAACGTACAAATGGAAGAGCGACCCCAATGCAGACGAGAATCTTGGATTTGCGCCTGGAACGAAGTACTTTGTCAATGGCATACTTGTGGGCCAACATCGTCCCGGAAGGGTCGTGACCTTCAACACGCCCCCTCCAGACGTGCGCGTTCCGCGACGCGGCCTTGTCGCCGTGCCCGTTGACGATCCCGAATTTGCGCCAATGTGCAAGTCAATGAATATCGAACCTATGATTTTCCCGGCCTATGCGGCATTTGTGGCGCGCCAGCACAACGGAGTACTCGCATCATCAAAAGGAACGCCCGGACGCATGAACGGTACGGCCCACTTGAACGGAAATAATGGATCGAGCTCTGCGCACGCAACTACTCCGCACGGTAACCGGCCGGCTCGGCACACTGTCAACGGCATCAACGGCACAAGGGCGGATGAACATACATAGGCGACAACTGCCATCTTCAATGTTTGTTCTTGGCACGTGTACACTATTCTCTTCTTTCTCCCATCTACCATTACCTGGGCTTGCAAAAGACGTGCACGTCTATGAAGTGCCAAGTATGGACTGTTCTTTTTCGTACTCCCGTTTCCTTTCTTCCTCCCTTCGTCTCTGGGATCGGCGTCTGGGCGTTCTGTCTCGGGGAAACCGCATTGTTGGATTTCTTCTACTTTGGTACCTGTGTTATGTTGTCATCATGACTGTGTCCGGTAACTGACGTTTGGCTGGAAACGACCCAAGCACTTTTCCTTTGTTACTTATTATATATATACTATAGGTGAACCGGCAGTCATGCTCGGGAGCCTCCGAGCTGGCTTTCTTCAAGTTTCAGCAGCTGTGTTACTAAATTTATGTTTTTATAGCTTAGCAGTGCCGTGTATGGCTTGTTCAGCAGGCGCGGCAGCCTGTTGATGTCCCCAGATGGGGTGGATCTGGCCAGCGGATAGATTGTCTTTGCTTTTTTTGTCTTTTGTTGAAATAAATACCCAACATTTTTGTGTTTTACAAACCGTTCATGGTTGATTTGAGATGCGTCCATCTGTGCCAGGAGGAGCCGATGCAACAAATAATGGGTCCTAGCCTTACCAGAGGCAAATAAGTGGCCAATAAGAGTGGGGACCCGAAAACAGGAAAGTAAGGCCCCCTCGCTTTCCCTCACTGGACACTTCCCCACGAATTTTCTCGCCCCGCCAAAATCTTTGTTTTTTTTTGCAGCGTAATTACCAACTAATTTCGACATCATAGATCCTCGCCTTGTGAACCTCACGCACGACCTACTCGCCACGGACACTACGATTGCTACTCGATTGCATTTACTCTTCTTGCGGATACATCCAAGGACAGTCTATCCTTCGACTATTGCAATTCCATAAACCACACAGCCGCCCAGAGAGTCCGCGCTCTTCGCGACAAAAGCCGCCACCATGTCGACGACCGTGGAAAAGGTGCGTCCTGTTGTCCACACCTTGGAGTGGCCAGATGCTGGACCCCTGACTGTCCCGATCCGACTACGACCATGTTACTGACCTGCCGTTTGTCGGCAAACAGATCAAGGAGGTGGAGAACGAGATGGCCCGGACGCAGAAGAACAAGGCCACCTCGTACCATCTCGGCCAGCTCAAAGCCAAGCTCGCGAAGCTGAAGCGTGAGCTATTGATGCCCAGCTCGGGCGGTGGAGGCGGTGGTGCGGGATTCGACGTTGCTCGCACGGGTGTCGCCAGTATCGGATTCATCGGCTTCCCCTCCGTCGGCAAGAGTACGCTCATGAGCCGCCTGACCGGCCAGCACTCCGAGGCTGCCGCCTACGAATTCACCACCTTGACGAGTGTGCCCGGCCAGGTCACGTACAACGGGGCCCCGCTGCAAATGATTGACCTGCCTGGTATCATTGAGGGTGCCAAAGACGGCCGCGGTCGCGGTCGGCAGGTCATTGCGGTGGCCAAGACGTGCCATCTTATTTTCATTGTGCTCGACGTCAACAAGCCGCTCACCGACAAGCGCGTCATCGAGCAGGAGCTCGAGGGCTTCGGCATCCGCATCAACAAGCAGCCGCCCAACATTACGTTCAAGAAGAAGGACAAGGGCGGCCTCAACATTACCAACACCGTGCCCCTGACGCACATTGACAACGACGAGATCCGCGCCGTCATGAGCGAATACCGCATCAACTCGGCCGACATTACCATCCGATGCGACGCGACCGTCGACGACCTGATTGATGTGCTCGAGGCGCGCAGCCGCAGCTACATCCCCGTCATCTACGTGCTCAACAAGATAGACGCCATCACCATCGAGGAGCTAGACCTGCTCTACCGGATCCCCAACGCCGTGCCCATCAGCTCTGAGCACGGCTGGAACGTTGACGAGCTGATGGAAGCGATGTGGGAGAAGCTTAGCCTGGTTCGCGTGTACACGAAGCCCAAGGGCAAGCTGCCCGACTACTCGTCGCCGGTTGTGTTGCGTGCCAACAAGTGCACGGTTGAAGATTTTGTATGTTGCCAGGTCTAACGGGGATTGGTGATGTACAGAACTCTTGTACCCACGATGAGCGGCATTTGCTAACCGGTTTGTTCCAGTGTAACGCCATTCACAGAAGCATACTCGAGCAGTTCAAGACGGCCGTTGTGTACGGCAAGTCGGTCAAGCACCAGCCGCAGCGCGTTGGTCTGTCCCACGAGTTGTGCGACGAGGATATTGGTACGCTTGTCGTAACTCTCCTTTTGCCGTGAACACTTTGCTAACAATATTTTGCAGTGACTATTGTCAAGCGCTGATTATCCTACCTATACATTTGGACCACAAGCTACAAGCTTGACGAGGAAAGTCTATACAGCATGCCGAGTTGTGCTACATGTTGGGGAAGTGCGTACAGCAGGAGGCTGGGCATTGCTCCAGTCTGACCGCTGTGGCTCAATGGCAGGCCACGAAGGATGGAAAGAATCAAGGTACAGACACAGAAGAAGAGGCAAAGACGTCGTATGGCCAGCTTCTTGTTTCCGGCTGACTGTTCTATTCTCTTCGCTTTGTCGTCTTTGCCCTTCCCGGGACAATCGAGCGAAGGTGAAACTATTTGTCCCTCTGTCTTGTCTATAGAGAGCGTGGATTGCACGCACAGCAACGCGGGCACGCATTGGAAAATTGCCTGACAAAACGGCAATACTGGCGCGACTTGCCAAGGCCTTTGGAGGCCACAAGAGGCTTCATTCTGCCATTTACTCGACCACACTTCTTGCCTCTCGAAACGAAGATTTCTCCCCTATCGTTCGTGCCTTGCGGGCTATTCATTGCGAAAGTACCATACCTGGAGGAAAGGAAAACCAGGAAAATCCTACGACAGCATACAGTTATTGTATTGCGAAGTTTTCATGCCAAATTGGACATCAATGGTCAAACATATGCAATTTGTATGGGGGGAGTGCGATGACAGAACAGACGAGTTCGAAACGGGGAAATACACCGGTCGCCATGGCCGTGGGCAGAATGAACAAGAATAAATAGCACAAGCAAAAAGCGAATAAAAACAATTAAAATAAAACGGCTGACACGCCGGGGTGTATAGATACCTTGTACCTGCATTTGTGGCAGTGGCGGGTTATCCGCAACAGGAATCAACGTTTGTCAATCCGCATGAGCCTCGCCAAAGTCTCGTCCCTGCTTTAAAGGGGGGTTTGTTTTGAGAATGAAGTACACACACGTTAGGCAACGGTAATTACTCCATACCCTGTCCCTCTGCTTGACAAGCTATCCCATCTACCGTCCTTGACGCGTGCATCCGTTGCATTGCTCCATAAACGGGAGTACGACGTACGAGAGGCAATACCCCGTGGCCATGCACTCCAGATAGACGCGGCCAGGCTCGGGCCCATTTGCGGCCTATGCGGAAGAGGAGAGGGGGGGGATTGTGCTCCTTCTGTTGAGACAAACAAACCAAAACAAAAATACACATATGTGAGAATGCGAACCGATTCTTTAGGAAAAAGATCTGTCAGGGGGGGACAAAACGAGGCGGACTTTGGGTAAGAAAAAACGAAAAGACAGTTGGAAACCGAAAAGCCGCCCCCTGGCCAATCTCGCCTTTTCCGGAGGTTTCCTATTTCGAGTTCAGCTGGCACCCCTGCTCGCGTTTCCTTTCCCATTGCTGATGAGCGCCGTTTTTCTTTTTTGTGTTCTGGCCCGTCTCTATCTTCGTTCAGATAGGAAACAGCCGCACCTCGCGCACCTGGCCAGGCGCGCGCGCGTGCGCGCTCGCAGCACAACGTCTCATGGCTTGGCATTCCGCGCCTTGGCCCGTCGTCTAGACCATCGCTTTCCTGTTTATTTTGGAGGCTGACGGCACTGTCGGTGCGAGAGGACGACGTACGATATATTCAGGCAAGGGCAAGACAAACGTAAGCCAGGGCCGGCCGATGAATAAAAAGAGTAGCCCGTGCGTCGGAACCAGAGCCCTTTTGTAAAGGTACATCTGTATGTCGTACAACTCCTACGGTAAGGCTCGTACTCCGCACATAAAGCGTTCTTACAGAGTAAAGTAAGGCTCGTTCCCGGAGGAAATCAAAAGGATGTGTGGAGAGTGTGCCAGGGGTAAAACGAGGAAAGGGGCATACCCGAGAAAGACGAGAAACGAAATATAAAAGGGCGAGGCGAGAAGTATGTACGGAGTAGACGCTGGGAGATGGCTGCATACAAAAAAGCATACAAAAAGCCGTTGAGGCCTGACAAGGCAGTGCAACGTGGCGAGGCGGCAGCAGAGTTTTGTTTTGTTTTTCTAAAAAAAGGAAGAAAAAAAAGGTCGGAGGCGGCAAGGCTGCAGCAGAATGGAAGCGTATCGTGTGTGTTGCAATCGCAAATATGGAACAGCCAAATGGAGCATAGGCATAGGTCAAACCTCACGCGGATGGCAGTGTGTCTTTTCAAGGGGCTGCTCCTGCTCCGAGAGCACATCCGAGTTTGCATATGCAACCGCTGGCAAGGCGAGGAGGCAAAGACAAGGGGCATGGGCTTGCAAAGGACAAGCACCGGGCAAGAAACGAAAGAGGAGGAGACAGTGAGAAGGCAGAGTAAGGGTCACTTGTCTGCCCCAAACCTTCCACATTGTCTCACACACCAACCGTTGTATGTTTTTTGGGCCTCATAGTCCCTGACGCCACCACATGTTGTGCGCCCATCCTCTTCTACGAAAGCAGGTCGTACTAGTCTATGAAGGGATAAAAGAGTTGTAATATTCCAGTGGTTTCTTTTCCTCTTTTCCATTTCTCGAAAAGGCGGTCTCTGGCATCGCAAAGAAAAATGTCGGGAAGGCACAAAAAACAACGAGGCAAACTATTGACTCGACACAACCAGAGCCTTACGACGTGCGGAAAGAAAATAAAAGACAGCTCGTTGAGGCGAGCCTGCATTACCGGAATGCGATCGGAAGTGACAAAGTCGGTGCGGCCCAATCTGCGGCCGGCCCCATCAGCCCGCAGCGCGTGGGTATTTTTTTTTTTTTTTTTTACCTTCCCCCCCTTTTTTTGGCACGTCCTTTCAGATTGTTTCTCTTTTCCTTTTTCATGTCCGGCGCTTTGAAAATTTCGCACCCCCTTCCCGGTTTGCGTGCTGCTTGTTCAGAATCTATCTGTCTCTCTTTCTCACTCGGTCCCGCCAACGTTGCGTCGTGCCCCTGCCTGCCCGTGTTCATATTTTCATCCCAATTTCTCACTGATACCCAGCAGCAACAAAGCAGTTTAGCGTGGGATGCAGATGGGGTGGTCGGCACCACACGGCGAGCGGAAAAGGGGCCTGCGAGCGCTTAGTAGCGCATGTCATGTCTCCATCTTGACCCTGCTCCCCCGTTTCCCCGATTCTTTCAAATCGAAAGTTGCTCCGTTTTTTATTGCTCTCATCACTGGTCGCTCGCGCGCTCACCTGCTCCATACACCAGCTGTTGGTTGGCCTTGTTTGCTCCGTAGTCCGGACGGGCTCAACCTTGTGCAAGTAGCGCACGGAACACGCCGCGCGGACATGGGGGCCGTGGGCATCAAATCATCCACCCCTGGCTCATTATCCAGATGGGCGATGGGGCGAGATGCGGATGGCCCTGTCTTGACACTCTGGAAACTCTTTTCGTTGGATCAGGGCTGCTTTCTTATTCTTCTGCATCTCCGCCCAGGTCTCCGAGGTCTGCCGCTTGCAAGGATTGAAAGACGAGAGAGGAAAGGATGAGAGCAGAATATCAAAATCAAATCCCAATGTGGACAAGGGTGCGAGAACAAACGGCAAGACGTTGGAGCGCGAGTTTGCGAGGCGGAGGAGTTGTGCATGACACTCTGGCGTTCGGAGACTTGCTGGAAACCGTTAGCTCCGTGGTTTATTCCTTCCTCTTTGTGCTTTGTGCTTGCCCGTTATGCACGCACAACGTTCTTAAGTCTTTTGACCTTTCACAATGCTTCTCTTGCCGCCGACACCTTCTTTGGGAATTTCTTCCCCTGGTCGCAGCTAGGTCCACCGCCACCCCTGTCAGTGGCCCATCATTCCCCAAAAGGGCGTGCAGCAGTGCAACACGAAAGTCCGGAGGATGCGTACCTTGTAGTGCAACAGTTTTAAACTTGCACTATGAATGTTCCGTTGTGGTATCTCAAGTCGTAGCAACACCTTGAAGCTAACGTGTAAGATGCGGTGACTATGTCGTACACAGATACGAGTAATATATTAGCAAAGGTTGTCAGTGAAAGGCGAGCCACTGCGATGCGCTTGTAAGATACAAAGTTGAGACTAGAAACCGTAAGCAGCGGAAGAGCGAGCAGCGGAAAGGCGAGGAGCGGAAAAGACGGCGAGGCTTAAGCCCGAAGCCGCAACGCTGCCGTCCATCTTGTCTTGTGTTTCTGCCCTTACCTGGTCTCGGCTACAAAGAGTGTGTAGGAAATGTAACCTTCTTGAAGCTGCTGCCACACCAACGGCCTGCTGAGAAAGTATGCATCGGCGTCATTGACGCATTCGTTTTCAATGGTCTGACTGCCTTCCCCTTTTCTTCATTTCGTGCCGCTGCGTTGGACTAGGCAAAGTGCTTGTTCGTGTGTCATGAACTGGGCGGCCCTGAAAATTCGTTCTCTTTTGTCGGCCATTGACGTTCCCAGACATCTCGGGTCGTGAGTTTTGAGATCCGGCCTGGATCCCGGGTTTGGGACCTGGCATATGGAACAGGCGCGGCACTCTTGCCGTTTTCCTGCGAGTCTGTGAGCAGAAAAGGGGGTGTGCTGTTTCTGCCGTGCGGCGGTTGCAGATCGTGAGAAGCCCAGTTTATCAATGCCGGTTTTTGTCCTTGCAATGTTTCGTCTTTTCTTAGGTGGGGGCTTCTGTGCCCAATATGTTGAGCAGATATTGCATACAAAATGGGCTCGAGAGGGTTGGAATAAACAAACACATGCGCGGCAGGTGCGCCTTATGCAGTATGGACCTTCCCCGTTCAACCCACATGAACAGTTTAAGCAGCATATTACACATGGGCAAGTCTTGCTTATGGTGCGCCTGCGTTGTTTAGATGCGATGCGACCAAGGAAGGAGGGCCCCCCATTTACCTCTATGCATAGTGAGCACGAAACACAAACACACAAAGCGTGCAATGTCAGTACTAATTGGTCTTGGAAAGGCCTTGGTCGGTCCTTCCTCAAATCAGCGGATGGCTTTGCGGATCCTGTACCTTGTGAGCCTCCAGGGGAAGGTGCGGAAGCTGCTTTTGCTTTTTATCGTTGGCTGTTGCACGTCTGGACACGCCGCACACCCAGACAAACGGAAGGCGCGAACCGGGCATTTCCTTCGCGGAAACTATTGTAACGCCTTGGGAGGGAAGGAACAACCAAGATCTCTGGTATTCTTGCCACTTCCCCTGTTGCAGTGGTATGGCAGTCGGTTATATGACAAGGTACAAATGTACAAGGTGCGAGGCGTATAATTATCGTGGGTAACCAGTTTATATAGCATTGGCAGAGTGCGTTCTGTCGTTGCATGCGTTCTTTCCCTCACCAAAGTATGCTAGCAAAACATGGTGTGCACCTGTCCAGTTAGTTGCTCCTTCCTCAGAGAATTGCATTCTGGTGTGGTGCGGGAAGGTACGAGGTACAGAGCAAGAGGTAGCGTGTCCCCCCTCCCTCTCTCTGTCCTTGGTGAGCTACTACTTTCTGCCAAATACTTCGCTTTCGATACTTGAGCACAGATGCATCACAAACATTCCCCTGGTTCTTGACCCCTGCCCCTACTTCATGCAAACTGTCTACGACGTACGACTACGGAGCTTGGAGTGTGGTCAATGTACAGACATGTCGAACTCTCCCAACACCCGGCTGTCCACAGTACATGACAACCCCCGGGGCTATGATAATGACCGCCCAAAGTACGTCGTACTACACGTTCTTCGCCCTCGTTTTACCTTCGCTGCATTTCCCGTCTTCCGCGGCCGGCCTGCGCGATTGCATAGTCCTTCGACGCACTTTACTTGCTTGCCAATACCATCCATTTCTCCTCATTTGTCTCCCAACGCCCCCCTCGCCCAGACTATTCCTGCTTTCAGTTGTCTAGGATTCCCCGATATGACAGTCACGGCGGTTGACAGATACCTACCATATCACACAGCTGTGTGAGAAGCCGACAGCCACAAAGCAGACCAATAATATGGGAATAAATTGGAGGGGACAAGACCAAACGAGCCATTCGCTTCCGTTACCTGCCTATTTACCTCCGGCCCACGTTTGACTTCCAGCCCTTAATCTCGCCCTCATTTGGGGGTCGGTTTGTGTTTCCCCGCTGGTGTTCGACGTCGCCGTTGTCGCTCTTTGCCCCGACTGGCGTTGACTGTGCATGCGGCGCACTGAATACGACTACTCAGTGCGACGTACAACCACGAACGAAATAGAGATGGACACTGTTGGACCGTTCAATCCACCTCGTTACTTTCTGGGTGGCGGTCGACACGGCACAAAAAGCCATGCCGAGAAAAATAAATAAAGCGAAAATAAAGCGACGCAACAGGGGACAACCAGTCAGCTTCCCATTTCGCGTACGAGGCATACTACGACATATAATCGACGTGCAATCGACGTACAAATTTTTTGCACCTCAAATGGCCGTTCCAAGAGCCGACACAGACATCTGTTCGGTACTCTGTACTCTTTTCGTGTGGTTCGCAGGGATCAACAGTTGGCCCGTCCGCCCTCCTGTCCTCGATTCTCTTTCAGCTGGTCGTGTTCAAGCACATCCCCATCAAGGCCTTTACTTGATTCCGTATTCGCTCCCAAGATAGAGCTTGCTTTTATGGATAAGCCTGACCTTGCTTCTCCACAAAGCGACATAATGCGAGATCGCGTGCTGCTCCCCATTCGCTTTTACTCAGCAAATCGGACTCGAGACAATGATTATACGATATAGGATATGTCGCACGTGTGCGCGTGCGGCTACAAGGAGTGGCGCAAATCAACAGAAAGGGACGAGCAAGAAAAAGGATTTGCAGCTGCATCAAATGGGTCGACCACTCGCAGTACGCAGACGATGTTTGGCATATGACCGTCTGCAGCATGGCCCGCAATATGGCCCGCAGCTATGTCATTCGTGTACGAAGCTGGTTCTTGATACGGGCTCGTTGCTTCACCTACGAGGGCGTCGAAGGAGAACAGCAAATATCCTTACCTACTTTCTATCATGTGGTCAAAATTAATACATGGGGTAAGTGATCCCCAGGCCAGCCATCGTGACAGATCGCGCAGACCCGTTGCAGACCCATGCCTGGCGTGGACGCCACGGGTGACGGGAGAGTCGCAGCTCATGCTGACCAACACCCACTAATATGGCGTACAGGCTCTACGAAGCATTACTTCGTATGTAGCAATTTCACAGCATCTTTCCATTTAACGACTGTGGGAGGTGAGGCATAACCTGCCATTTATGGAGGCTTCCTACGCATCTCAAGATGCCCGTTTAATTTTTGCTACCCCGATCCGGAAGACTCGACCTGCCAGAATTTACCATCATCATTGTGTCCCATAAGAATGGTAAGCAAACACCCCCCCGGGTAGACAAACAACGACTGGCTTGATATGACAACATCAAAGATCGCGAACTTGACCAACGTAGGGACGCAGCTTATCAGAAATACTTTGTAAACGTACGGCCGTCAGACACTCGGTGTCTTTTTTCATTTACTCTGTTATAATACTATTTTTCTGTCACTCCAACACTCGGGCCTCCGAAAGTCGACTGCAGGCACCCTCGTCTACAGCGGAGAATTTTCAACAGCGGACAAGTCGACCACCCTGGTTGCTCTTCTAGACCAATTTCTGCAGGGTTTCGCTTTTCGTATTTAAGACGAAAAATATACCCAATGACAGCACTGAGCATATGTCTGGGGCTTTCTGTTGGCTACGAACGCCTGTGGGCCGCTACTATCCAAATGTATTCTTTGCTATTTTCTCAGTGCTGGATTGGCTTGTTGTGCCTCTTTCCCTCATTTCTTGGCCTTTTTAAGTGGATAAGACGGCATCATACTGACTGTGTCCTTAGGACCTCGATTGTTACTGGACAGTGGGCAGGCCAGGGGCAGCTAATAAGAATCGTCATACTGTTTCCTTTATCGTATCTCACTGAAACGACATGCATGGCCATCTAGACTGCCACTGATCGGCTTTTGCTCGTTAGGCGGCAAAGTCCACTGTGTGCAGGGGGTATTCAGCCCAGCCAACCATTGCTGAGAGACCCGGTGAGGCCCCATTCCATTCTCTGTACCATGGTGTCTGTTTTTCTCAGCTTACTCCGTGCGATACTCGTTTCTCAATAAGGAAAACGGCTCAGGTCATGCCGGAGAGAAACTGTAGGACTCACGTCCCAAACGCGCCGTCAATAATCTGAACACTTTCCGCAGCTCGGACACATCTTACGGCTTTATTTTGAAACTGTTCATTGATCTGCTTAAGGCTCTTCTCGGGCTGCCGAGGCACCATATCTCCGCATAAAGGTTTATTTGCAGAAGGTCGAGGCCCAAAAGCTTAATCTGTGCCCCGTACAGAGTATGCCATGCAGTGTTACGTATGCAAGCTCTTTTGTTCATGTAAGTACAAACTGTATTCCAGTGGAGAGGCTGTGAACACGCCAAGCGTTGCATAGTTGTACAGTTGCTGTTGCTATCCGGTTTGCACGAAAACCAGAGTTATCATTACCCAAAGAAACAGTGAACATCTCCTTCCACCTGCTTACCGCCCAAGGACAGGCAAAGAAAATACGGACGATGATCTCTGAGACCTTGCAAGTTGACAACGGCCCTGCCAAAGCCTTGGCCGACCGCAAAATAGTGCTTCCTCTTATGTTTACTATTAGCATTAAGACCATGAACGCATTGAAACTAACATCAGGTGTATGGTAAGCTTGATTCTAGCTTTTCGTGTTGCTGGTATACCATTTTCTTTATCAGTGTTTGCTAATAGCTTCACTCTGCAAACATCAAGTCGCGTCTGGATTTGTTGTCCCTCCATTATCCACCACAAGCCACAAAGGGTGTGTCGTATCGTCTTTTCACTAAAGGTGCAGCCCTCTGACAAAAAAAAATAAAAATGCAAAAATTTCGGCTCCTCAGCCTTTGCATGATCTTCGCCTAGGTTTGCCCGCCATCCTTGTCAGCTCAACCATCTAGTGACCACCTACCCCGGCAGTCACCCGGAAAAGCTGCAGGTTTGTCCAAGGGAAGCGGCTAGGTGGACTCGGCCAGGGATTCAGCGAATTTTATCTTGAAGACAAGGGAGGGGGGCTGTTACTTTTGCCAACTTCCTCCGCTCGCCTGTGTGCCCTGTTCGTTTCTCTCCGCATGTGTGTACGCATACACAGACGGTTAGAGAAAAGGCAACATCGTCCCTTTTGCCGCTGTAGAAGCAACGGCTGCTGAGCGGACATTAAAGACTATCGGCTGGTACCTCAGGGGCACAGCACATTTCCAATAGCGTCCATGTCTTCCAATCTGGCCGCCGTTCAGGACTGGAATGAGCGCTAAAGCGCGCTGGACACGAGAAGGAGGCTCAGTTGACGGAATCTCCAAGTCCCTTGTCACCTCAACTCCTCATTGCGGTACCTGAGTTACGGAGTACAGACTTGCGTCTACTTTCTAGAGCTACAATACTCCAAGATCTTGTGCAAGCACAGAGCGTGCGATCAATGCGCTCCTTCAAGACTGGACACCATTGTTGGGTAGAATACGATGAAGCCACCGGTGTGGCTAAACGCAAAGCAACCGCCCCAAGTCAAATTTTATTACAGATGATAAAGACCACCGGGCAGGCAAGGAATCATACTCTACTCCATACTCGACCTCGAGACCCACTCAAGCGGCCACACCTGCCAGTCCCCATCCCCCCATCTCCCCTCTTCGCCGACGCGCACAGTCCACTAATCAGGCTCGGGAAGCGAGGAGCAATTCACAGAAGGATGCTGTTCAAATCGGGCTTGCAACAGGGAGGGAAACCCCTCGTCGCTTTTCTCGCGGCGTTCATTCAGGGCCAGGCCACACATCTCGGCCGCGTCGGTCTCTGTTCACCAGAAGCTAACTAGACCAGCCCACTATCAACAGATTGCCTATGAGAGAATTATCTTTCACGGCTCTCTCCATTCTTGTTGTCACTCATACTGTGAGTAAGCTCGAACCTCTGGCCGCCTATTCACGGTCCCGTCATTTATCTCCCTTTATCGATTTGACTGTCAGTTGAAGTGCTTGTATGAAAAGCGCAGCAAACGACGAACACAATGAAAGAAACATGGACAGCCCTAGCTATGGCTTGCAACGGCAAACAGAGGTAGATATTCGATGCTCTGCCTCAAACTGTCTCTGCCTCAAACTGTCCCAGCAGATGTAGACGGCGGTGTGTCCACCCGATCTGCACAACACGACCAGCAGCAAGCTAAGCCGTTGAACTGTTTCGTTTATTCTGGGGACTTTCGTATGTACTCCGGGGCAGGACCAACGATGTTTTCGTGCGTCCATGCCTGTCCTTGCCCATGTCTGAAGCCTTTTGCCGCCGCACAATACCGTGCTCATCTGCACCACCCAGCATTGGAGAGCGTGCTTACGGTTCGTGCGAAATAGCCTTATCGTGGAGGCCATTCTCCAGAGACAAAAAAAACACGAAGATTGTTTGGTGCCGCCTCAATTTTTCACCGCTACATGGCATTTCGCCCTCTAGTTTTTTGGGATTATCCTACTTCCGTCGTTCGCTTTTCGGACCTTTATTATTATTATTATTTTTTTTTTTTTGACAAAGAGAGTGATGGTATTCAAGATATCCGAGGCTGGGCCAGCTGGCAACAATGCATTGCCTCAGGATGGTGCATGGGGGGACATAAGTGAGAAGCACCCCGAGCACTCTTTCTGCAGTCATTGTCTCACCCGGAGCAAAATGGGTTTTCACCTCTCTGTCGACACCCGTTATGACAAACGGCTTCATTAATTAGCCTCGATCGTCCTCCGGCCCCTCCTCGCAACCCAACCATTCCCCTCCAACAGCCATCCATCCCATCTGCCCCCTGGTCCACGTTGAAAGTTTACATTTTTCTGCTTCAACTGAGACTGTTTGTTTCTAAGCCTCATTACAAAAACTTTGAAACTGTTTTTATATTTCACTTCTTTGGCTTTTCTATTACACAGAAAAACAATACCCTACTGCCATGTACTTTCATACGATGTACCGGCCGTCGGTATGCTCCCCTGCGGCTTCAACCCCTGTTCGAGTAAAATACCTGAATAGCCTTTTTGGCCATATCCGTACACCACCTTTCGTCCACACCCCCCCTCTTCTTTTGACAGGCGCACTCCCCTGCTCCTTGGTTGTTATTTGTGGTGGCCCTTTTTTCAACTGGCGCCCCATTGTTGTCCCTCTTGCCGTCCCTCCACCCCCTTCAGAATGTATCATTGAAAGCTAGACTCTCCGGTCCCCTTGGTGGTGATTTTCGTCTTCTTTTGTGTGCTTTTGTGTTCATATGGAATATATATGGTGCATAGCCGTTCACATATCCTATTCTCACCCATACAAAGCGTGCTTCTCGCTTGGGCTCTGCACCTCCTGCAACTGGGTCTCGCATCTATTCATATTGACGTTTGAGACCGTCCGTCACATACAACTATCTTCAACCTCGCAGGACCGGTCGTCTTCCGTTGTTGATAGGTTCGGCCTGTCTCGTCGGTCGATATTAACGCATTGTGGTTCTCCTATCCGCGCCCGCCGCCGACACAATTCCAGCATTTCGATTTGCGCAACCGGCACAGATGACGGCTTTTCGCCCTCTCTCTTGTTTGACAGCTGGTGCTCATATTTTCACGTTCTTTGCCGATTTTCCATTATCTGCGCTTTTATTTTGGCCTGATGCTATTCCTGCTTTGTGTGCACTTCCGAGACTATAATCACGAAACTCCGGGGGCACAGTACAGTAGAAGAATCTGCTGGTGATCATGAGTGAGAGAGGGTCGCTCGGTTCGAACGTCCAAACAACAACCCACGAAAACACAACAGCAGTTACAAATAAACGACGGCATTCGCAAAAACAAACGGAAAGATTCCTCAGAAAGGGACCAGTAAACTAACACGAGCGAAACGTGACCCTCAGGATTCGACGAGGAGGTGAAGTCTGTCAAAAACCGTTCACCAAGGGCCGCACACCGTTGTTGTCCCCCCTTCCCTTGTCTTCCCTTGCCTCTCACACAGATTACCCCCGTCAAAAACTCACTCCACTTCCCTCTTGCAGAAGTGACGAGTTCTGAGCCCTCATTGTACCTTCACTCTTCAGGGGGGTCTTCCACCAGAATAGAAAAGAGACCGTCTACCCACACCCTACATTGTCTATTCCTGCACGGGAAACATCCATCTACCTTTTATTTATTTTATCTTCTGTTTTTATGTTCCCTTCGGTATTGCTCTCTCTCGAATAAGTACACATCACAGCTTTAGACATCGACACTGCAACCCGCCAGCTGTGTTGGCAACTCTTTCGAGGACGAGAACGACGACGGCCTGTGACCTGAACCATGCATGTCGTCCACCCGTCCATGACAACTACACCGGCCCCAGTGGGTAAAACGTGCATCTCGTCTGCTAGATCTTCCCGTGAGTAGTACGACTACGATCGCAGAAGAACTATCGTCGCCCGACCAACTCCTGGGACTTTATGAGTTGAGACGACCACCAAATATCCAAACGAAAGCAAATCGCATCTCGCTTCGCCGCTACAAAACCAACTGATCTCTTCTTCATTGAAGTTGGTAGTTTCTGACCAATCTTTTGCGTTTGCAACTATCGTTACTATTTGTACATCTCTTGTTGTTTACCTCGGATGGGTCGTTCTTGCTGTCGCCATCTTATTCGATTGGAAAGTGCAACGCGGCTTATCCAATTCAACTTTGCACAATTCGCACTGCCAGCATCACCGAACCGACGGAAAACAACACAACGAGACTATGCATAGCACCTTCATGGCCTCGACAGGCGTGGACTCGGAAGCCCAACTTTCCTCGGAGACCAACCAGTACGACACCAGCAGTTGGGACAATATGAACGGCTACCCACAGGCCACGATGGCCGGATTTGCCAACTCAGACTTCGTCTACATGCCACCTATTGCGTCTCTTGACTTGCCGCATGATCCTCTTCACCGAATGCCGCCGCCATTGCAGCCGCGTGACTCTCCGCAGATGAAGCACGAACAGGACCAGCTGCACCAACCCCAGCAGCAGAAACTGCAGCAACAACATCCGCCACTGTCAATGGGCCAGGCCACATCGCATCACCACCATCAGCTGCCGCAACTGCCTATGCTGACCGTTCCGTCCAACCCCACATGGCCGAGTATGCTGACAAACCCCGGAAGCTACAATTCGCCGCCGATGAACAATGTTGTGCCCCGCAACGGGCCGTCCCGGCCGCCACCACCTCCGCTAAAGACAAAGTTGAACGAGTCTTCCGGGCGGACCGGTCCTCGGAAGATGCTGACCGATGATGACCGCCGGAGAATGTGCGAGTACGCCGAGGCCAATCCGGGCGTGAAGCAGTCCGAGATTGGTAATATCTTTGGCGTCGAGCGCAGGTGAGTAAATTCGTCCTGTGTTTATTTTATTATATATATATGTATATTTGGCTTTCTTGATTGGGGTTACTTACAAAATGTCGCAGCACTGTTTCCAAAGTTTTGCGAAACAAGGAAAAGTACCTTGTCAAAGACAAGTCTCCTGGTTCCAAAAAACCCAAGAGCAAGTTTCCCGACATTGAGCGGGCGCTGTCAAACTGGGTGCGCAACGCACAAAAGACCGGCGTCCCTGTCACGGATGCCGACATCAAGGAGAAGTTTCGGTTCTTCGCAACAAACACAGGCAGCTCGGACGCTGTTCTCAAGTCCACCAGCAACACCTGGCTGGAAAAATTCAAACAGAAGAACGGCATTGGTGCCGGACGACTGGTTCGGCGTGCATCGGAGACCAACATTCCTGACAAGCGCAGAGGCTCCAAGTCCACCGGCATGATCGGGTCGCCGTCTCTCGTCTCCATGGAACCGACAAGCGTTGACTCACCCTTGTCGCCGGAGACGCGTCAGCCTTCAGCATCGCCCTTGTCGGCCAGCCGCAGCGACGAAGAGCGCAACGCCGACAGTGCTGGGCCGCCTGCTGTCGGACAATTTATCAACTTTGGTGCTGGCCAATCCAACGGAATTGGAAGCAGCGGACAAACCAGCCAGATTGCCCATTCTGGTAGCCTGGGGAACAACATGGGCATGGGCCTCGGTATGAGCGGCATGGCGGCCTACAAGCATGGCAACAACCAGAGCACGACGTCACTTTCAAGTGTTTTTACGGAGACTCCCGTGTCGTCCTTTTCAGGTAGCGCCCTGAGCCCGACGGTGCCATTTACGTTCTCACCGGATTCAAATGTTGGGTCTTTCTTGACCAGCGACCCGATGGCACCACCCGGAAGCGCCAATTTCCAGCGCCCACGCAGCCAGACACTTCCAGCCCTGAACCTGGAGTACATGAACCACGTCCAAGGCCAGCACCAACAGCACAACAACGACGCCATGGTGTCTGAGACCACTGGCGAATCGATGACGCCCAAGTTCCAGCATCAGCACCATCTGCCATCGACCGCTCCTTCGTCAGCCGTCGACTCGCCCATGACTGACATCTCAGCCCCTTCTTACGGCATCGACAGTACGGTTGTGTCCCCTCAGCTTCGGCGGAGCAACAGCAGCAACAGCCTCTTCCAAAGTGGCTCGCGGTCGGCGGGCGGTCTTGGTGGCACGACTGTCCTGGGTGTGCCTATGAACACTGGCGGCAGCAGTGGTGGGGGTGTCGGCGGTATGCCAGGTAGTGGAGGGGGCGGATCGTCTCCTAGCTCACCCACGCAAGACGATGCTCGCCGCGCAGCTGACACGCTCTTGAACTTTATTCAGCACGTGCCTAGTGCGTTCGACCAGACCGACTACGTGGCCGTGTCTCGCCTCATTGAAAAACTGCGCCTGCAAGCAACGAACAAGGGTCATGGGAGTGGAGGAATGGGCGGCTTGTCCCGGATTCCCGAGGGCGAGGGCGAGATGGCCAACGACGTACACCATACGAAGCTGGAATCCGCCCTCGCTGCTTAACGTTGATCCGACAGGCTTTGCTGTTCCAGGGGGTTTCGCTCTTCGTGTCCCCCTGGTTTTTTTTGTTGTTATTGTTTTTCTCTCCTTCTTTCTTTCCGTTCATGTTGCTGCTTCTGACATTATTTCCATGATCCTTTCCACTTTTGGAGGTCCATAATCCTCCCTCAACTGTGGGCAGTCAGAGGCAGCGCCCGCCAGCCAGTCGTGGACAATTTGCACCCTCTCCACATTCAACACAGCCCCCTTTTTGCTATGTTGTTTGTTCTCACTGGCCAGGTCGTTTACCCCTAGCTGACCACAATACTCTCATACACCTCTTCTATATTACAACGATCTGTTATGGAAACAAAACGATCAATACGCCCACGCTCCCACTTATACCCACCGCCTTCGTCCATCTACACACATTCTTTGGGATAGCCATCCACAGTTATTTACTAAGGAAGATCTCTCCCCGCTCACGCGATCACGGCTTCTGTTTCCGAATTTTGGAGTTCTACTGTTCATTTTTCCTTTTTTTTATTCCTATTTCTCATTTTCTGCTCCTTTAATGTTTTTGGCTGAGTGCAAGAAAACAGCATATATGGATACTGTAGCATTTGGAGTTAGTGCTTCGGTTGACGGTACATATCACATTCGAACGAAGGAAATCCAGCATGCATGTTGGCCACGACACCCGATGTGCTCTGATGGATTCACTCTACCACATGGCCTGAACGCATACATCCTGGTGTTCTTCTTCGTCTCTTTCCCCCTTTCTCTCTTATGTCCTCGCGTTTCATTGTTTGTTTATTGATCTATCATATTGTTTTTGCCTGTTTCTTTTATGTATTTTTGTCTTGTCTCCGGTTGGGCAGTTTTTACAGGGATTCTCTCGCCGAGCTGAGGACGCAAGTCCGGTGGCTAGAGAAAGAGGAAACACTTCACCTTTGGACACGCGTCCGACTCAACAACCATACCTACTTGTCTTCTTTTTGGATGGGAACGGGCGAAAAAGGGACGAATGCTGATTGGATTTTTAAGGGCATATGGGGGAACCAAGTTGTCCAAGAGGTTGAGGACCAGGGGACTTGCAGAGTCATTTTTGTGGATTCTGTTTGGTTAATATTCTTAGTGGTTTTGCTTTTCTTCCCCCATCCCCATATCCCTTGTTTTTTTCTCCTCCTCTGATTTGTTCCTTTTTTAATCTTATTGTTCTGGGACGGCAATTGTCATTTATTGTCACTTTCTTTTTCTTCTTTGTTTTGTTGGGTGGCCAAGGGGGGTGAGAGACAGGTGGAACTCATGACAGGGAGATGGTTGACGGAGTCCTTTGGATATTTGCCTGACCTCGTCCATCTCCGTTTCCTTCCCACGATCACCGTTTGTCACTGTCTCTTTCATTCCCCGTTTTTTTGGTTGTCTTATTTTGTCTTCTGCTTCATCACACCAAGACAAGTGACCAAAAGTCAAAAGACGGACATGAGACTAACATTGTACGCACGCAACTACAGAAAAAACTACCAACCAACACCAAAAAACAGACATGCAAAGCACAGAAAAACCAGAATAATAATAAAAAAAAAGCTCTTGGGCGGCTATTTGCAAAAACAACCTGCTCCTTGTAAATAACTCAAAGGCGAACGTGAATTTGTCTAATGATACTTCATACAATAGAGGAACCACCGAGAACATAGCAGTCAAATTCGATAGGATACGACGAGACAGCAAAAGTCAGAAGAAAAGGGTATCATTGTATATTCAAGCTCAAAACGTTGGGGTCTATAATAGGGAAGAAATTAGGGGCTACAGGCTGTATCAATAAGTCTGGACAAGGGATAGAAAACATGGTGAACCCCTTAGCTCAGCCGTTCTTCCCACAAGCCCAGGACACCTGTTTCAGCGAGCTCAGGCACCAAACGCACGAAAATGGCCTCGAGGATGCCGTACAATAGGTGCTTGTTGCAGTAGGCGTCGTCGAAAACGTCGAGCAATCCACCCTGAATCTCAGCCAGGACGGCCTCGCTGGGCTTCTTTTTGTCGCTCCAGACGGCGTACACGGCCTCGGCGGTGCGCCGTTTGAGAGAGGCGAGTTCTTCCTCGTTGACAGGCGCAACGAGTGTGGGCGGCGTGGCGCCAAACTTGTTGCCTGGAAAGATGGCGCCCCGGATTGAGCGCAGCAAGTTGGGGAGGAGTGCAGGTTCCAGTGCGTACTTGTGAATATAGTGAGAGAAGAGGCTGGGAAAAGTTAGTAACGCGGATGTCCAAAGAGAACGAAAGCGAGATAACGGCAATCTCGAATAGGATTATGATAAACAGTGGCTGTCAAGGCGATGACATCTAAAATGTGTACTTCATCCAGATGCACTTTTTCTTTGGTCATTTTCTCTCTCTCATATTAATTTTGCTTCTTGGATCCGCGTGGGGGTCACAGGTACTGCAGTTTTTCAGGAACGGGTCATGATGTTAGGGAGGTGTGTAAGAGACAAACGAGAGGCGAGGGCATTGTCTGATTTTCCTCCAGGATGTCGCGGCAAGGGAGTAAAAATAAAACAGGAAATAGCAGGGCAAAAGAGCTATTTCCATCCCGCTGTAATCCAATGTGGATTTTCTTCCGCATAGAAATATCTCTTCTAGGTTGACGGCACGACAGAGGGATGAAACAAACAAAAATGATAGCACTTGCAAGTGAATCCAGAAAAACGGAAATAAAAATATGACAGAATTAAACGAAACAAAGGAGGCGGAGGGGTAGAAAATATCGGCAGGGATGGTACAGCCTGCGCTGTTGCGTCTTGGGTACGTGCGTTTGAATTCTGGGTGCCTAGGAGCTCTCTTTTGTTTGCAGTGCTTGGAGAAACTGATGTAGTGGTTGCATATGGGTGCATGTGTGTATGTATGTTGCTGGTGTGAGGCCTGTCTTGCGTCTGTTTGGCCGCTCCCCGTCAAGCCTCGGGCCTATGGGGGACCGGTCGGCTCAAAGAAGAAAAAAGGCCGCTGAGAACACAGTATCAAAAAGTGATAGGACATCTTCAAGAGGTGGTGATGTGTGGTTGTCATTCTCGTTTGCCTGCTTTGGCTGCTTCCCGTTTGCACTTTGCAAAGTATTTCTACCAGCATCGTCGGCCAATCTTCAACCCTTGACATCGGTACGTCCGCTGTAGCCCACACCAACCAGTATCGTTGTGGAGGGAATGTGGACAACAAAGCGAGAGGGTGGTGGAGAAGAGGGGAAAGCACATTCGGCGAGAAACAAAGCAGCCAGAAACTAGACCCGGACAGGAAAGCAGGTAAGGGCGAGAAGGCTGTGTGAATGTGAACAACCATGGACGGCACAAAGAGAGAGAAGACTGCAAAACAAATGAGCACGTGGGCTCAACGTCGTTCGTCCTTCTTGCAGATGGTTGACAAAACAAGTCAAAAAAGAAGCTAGGGAAGTAGGAACGCAGGAGCGAGTGCAGGATCTGCTTTTTGACCTGAACGGCCGCGAAAGAGGGAACGGAACGAAGCGATCGGTCGGTTTTGCCACTCCCTAGCGCTGGCTCGAGAAGGGGGAACGATTCAAGGGCATCATAAGGGGCGAGTTGTGAACATTGAGAGAAGGAGCTAGGCAGAGACGCGGTGATCTTCTGTGAACAGATTGAGGGCCGCATAAAATCCAACGAACGGCGATGACGACGAGAGGCATCTGCGCGCCGGGAGTGAGGGGAGTGACTTATGATCACCGGGCGCGTAATTAAGGTGCATTGGTGGATGTTGGCGCGGTTGAATTCTGTGCAATAGGAGGCCAGAGAAGCACTTTTGAACGTTTATTGGACAGAAAGCCAACCACCAACAAGGGAACAAGAGGGGCTAAGATGGAAGCTATTCGACGGTGCCGGAGAATTCAAAGAACTGGGGAATGCCCCGAACGAGGATTGGCAAGAAGGAGATGAAAAGCGGATGAAGATAAATAAAAATAAAAATAAAAAGGGAAGGGCGGAAGATCAAACCTATTCTCCAGCCATGTTTTACTGAAATAGGAAGAACCAAACGAAAAGAGAAAAAATTGAAAAGGCAAGGGAGACAGAAAGAAATAGACGTGGCCCGCGGAAACGCGCCTGGACGGACTTGGTCTCGATTGAGCGGCGCGTGCAGTGTGTGTGGAGAGATAGATACAATGTATGTGAAGTGACGGGAAGCATATTGTGCTTTCTTTTTGCTGTCTCCTGTCGGAAGAGACAAACAAGGCCAGAACCACTGGACAAGGGCCATCGGTAAGCAATATCCAGCCGCAGAGCACATCTGCAACCCTGCAACACTCTTTGCTGTTTTGACCGTCTTGGCATTTCTTTTGTCATAGTTCCTATCCCAGAAATTGTAGCCTTGAAGCCAATGGAAGTGAAGTGGAACCAAAGGAATAGAAACCAGAAACGACCAGAAGCAAGTGAAAAGGGGGAGGCGTGAACGCAACAAAGACATTCATATGCAGAGGGCCAGAAGCAGCCAAAAAAAAAGTCAGAGTGGCACCGAGACAATGAAGTCCAGTGACCTGCCGTGTATGCGGAATGAATGGGGAAGCGCGACTAGGGGAGCAGAGGGAGGGGTAAGCAAGATGCGACGCTGGCCGTCTTTGAATATATCCGAGAAGGGAAGAGTGCCTCGAGGACAGGGCATCCAGGTGGAGGCGCAGAGGGACGCACAGAGGAGGTGATGAGAAGAAGGCAATGGAGAGCGATGAGAGGACGCGCAGAGCAGGCCCGCTGGAGAACGTCCTAACGAGAGACGGGAAATGAACAGCAAGCGAATGATGGGCAATGGGCGTGGAAGGACAACAATAAACAATAACGAAAAAAAAAAAATAAAAAATAAAAGTCATCTTACCGGTCAAGAGGGCCGTTGAGGGCGGCAATGCGTCCTGGTCCAGCCATGGCCAGCCACTGCAGCATGGACAGTCCGCCGTAGAGCCAGGGCATGCGGACGTCGAGCTGCACAATGTTGGAGATGGTGGTCCAGAGACTAAAGGCCAGCACAGGCACGACGGGCTCGTCGGTCCCGGCGACGGACGTGGCGACCGAGTAGATGGACGCGGACGACGGCGCGACCTTGACATCGAGGAAGCTGTCTTTGCCGCTGCTCTCTGCCACGGACTCTTTCACCTTTGTCACGACAATGCCGCGCATGGGCAGCGAGCGCGATAGCGTGATGCTCGTCAGGAGGAAACGCAGTGATGCAAACAGCGCCATGCCGATCTTGAGGACGGACCAAAAGACCGGCGCGGCCTTCGTCGTGATCCAGTTGCCGGACGACGGCGACGACGACGACGATTGAGTTTGCTTCTGCAGCTTGGCGGCCGCCCGCCGCTTTTTGGCGAGCCGTTTCGGGTCGCTGTTGTCGCCGTCCATCTTCTCGCGCACAATCCGGGCCACCAAGCCGACAATCTCATACATCATCCACGGCTCGGCCACGCGGCGCGCCAGCACGTTGCCCACAATCAGCTCGGCAAAGATCTGGGTGACGAGCGAGGTCAAGCACTCGTTCTCGAGATCCTCGGTCGGAAGGAGCACGGCCAGCAGGCCGCGGACCAGCAGCTGGCGGTATGCTGCCTCGTTGGTGGCCTGTTCGAGGGCGATGCTGTCGTCCTCCGCCTCCCGGTGGTGGGGATCCGCCTCGCCGAGTTGGATCTTGACCCCGGACGTTGCAGCAGGATGGACGTATGACGCCCCTGGCGGCGGCGGCGGCACCGGGGACAGAGCCGGCAGTGGCCACAGCGCATGGTACACGGCCCGCGGGTCCGTCTCGACGGGCGGCGGCACGAGCGGTCGCCGCGAGGCACGGTACGCGCGCACATGGTTGCCCAGCAGCGCCGGCAGCTCGTCAAACAGCAGGCTCTCTAGGTCGATCTTGCGCAGCCGCTGTTCCAGGGCGCGCGTGCAGTGTGCCACGATCTGCACAAGCTCTGTCACGAACTGGTCGTCGTCGGGCGTGATCTTGCTGTACCACGCCAGGACAAACTCGCGCACAATGACGGCCAGCAGCGCGTACAGCTGCAGGTCGACGTCGTTGCGGCTCGTGAGGAGTGGCAGGAGATCCTCGATGGGTGTAGCATCGCCGTTTCCGCCGCTCGCGCCGCCTAGACCTTGGGTTGCCGTTGTTGAGGATGCCCCGTCTTTTGGACAGAGCGTTCGTCGGATGAGCAGGATGGTCGCTTTGTCGGAGAGGGGATCGACGCTGGCCGCACGAGGTAGGGGCGGCGGTGCACG
This sequence comes from Sporothrix schenckii 1099-18, assembly GCF_000961545.1. Lineage (NCBI taxonomy): Eukaryota > Fungi > Ascomycota > Sordariomycetes > Ophiostomatales > Ophiostomataceae > Sporothrix > Sporothrix schenckii. Next base: position 1,012,724 of record NW_015971144.1, read on the forward strand.
GCGTGCAGCCGGAGGGGCGGGCATGGGTGCCTGGGATATGGGTGGTTTCTCTGTCATTGTTGTGGCTGTGACTGCTGCTGCTGCTGTTGTTGTGTTGCTGTTGCGTTGAGAGGCGACGTCTCGCGAACTACCGTTCGTGCTGCCGCTGGTAACGGGCTTGCCCGGCGCCGGTTGGCCGTCGCTGCCGTCGTGGATGATCCTCGCCGTGCAGAGGGAGGCGATCGTGGTCCGGACGCGGCCGTGTCGTGACGCTGGACCCCCTATTTTTGGTGTCGCCTTGTCGTTGCTGCTGTTAGCGAGACCGTCGTTGGAGATCGCCAGATGTTCATTCCCGCCCTTATCAGCAGTACCAAAACGGCAGGCGGTGTGGGGCCGCTGTACCGTGGAAGGGCGCTAAGTGACGGCAGCCCGCTGCAGCCCGCTATATAGCGCGGGTGCTCCCAGCTAGGTTGCTGTATCCTGCTGTAATTTTAGGGGATCGCCAAATTTGCACGTTCAGGTCCAGCAGGTAAGGTATCGCCTCTTTGACATCACCACTTCGCTTCTCAATTTCACGACTTTTATTTCAAGCTGTGCTTGAACTCTTTCATTCAGAATAGCAGGTGGCTAACATTTTTCCTTTCTTTTTCATAGACTTTGGTGCACATAGGTGTATCCTAATAATATGCGAGCACCAAGTGTAGCCTTCGAGAATCGACGGAAAAGTTGTTTGAACGATGATTTTCTGCAGACAAGCAGTGAGTGTTCAGCCCCGATACTCTGCACACCCATCCCAAGACATGTCGTCGTTGTCGTGACAACCAAAGGAGCATGTGTCGTGCGTGGTGTCTGCGTATCTGCGGCCACATCTGCGGCCCTCCCGTGGCCGGTTACCGTCCAAGAGCCGCATGCACACCCTGGGGAATTTCCACCATGGAACGGCCCAAGGGCCTGGACCTGCAGGGCGACTGTGCAGGGCATCCGTGCAGCTGCAAGCGCAACGCTGCCTGGTGCGTGTTGCGCCTGCATATCGACTGCTGCATAAGCGAGTGTCTGCCAGCTGGCAAGCGGGGACAGGCTGCGAGGGCGCAACAGTGCGTCAGTATTTAGTTATGCAGACCCGTGGTCGTGGTAAAGCGGTGATGGAATTTGGACATGTACAAGGCGATCGATATATACATCGGACGTTGGACACAAGAGACAAAAGACCCAACCATCAGAACGCCCACAAACGATCCCAATGCATCCTGCCGGGAGACCAATAACAAAAAGGGACGTCTATATTTTTTAGATGCGGCATAATGCGAGCGTGAGAGAAGGACGTTGAACAACGGAAACGAAAAGCTATGAGTTTTGTACAGGCGACAAGAAGAGGAGAATGAAAAAAGACATGAAAGGCAAGAGTTGGCTCGGTGTATCGTGGAAGAAAATCAATCATGGGCGTCGTCTATGTGTCGTCTACTGGTCCGACTCTTTGCGCGTCGCCTCGTATCTATTTGCATGTTTCGTTAGTGGGTGTTCATGTCCTCTGTTTCTTCCGAGCGTCGGGGGCAGATAATATTTACCTCTTGCCGCGGAAGGCCCACAGGCCCCAGTTGCCGCAGCTAATGTCCTGCGGGTCCATGTCGTTGAGATCCCACCGCTGGCTGCGAAAGATGTTCTCGCCCGGCTGCATCAGCAGGTCGAACTCGCCGCGCGCCGTCTTGTTCACCCACTCAATGTCGCGCTCCATGTCGTACTGCGTGTAGCCCGTGACCAGGATGGGCGCCTTGGTCTCCAGGAGCAGCGGCACCGTCTCCGCCCACTCGTGTGAGCTCGCCGGGTGGCCCAGGCCCGGGTGGAAGAGCATAAAGCAGTCAAAGTACGGGTCGTACGGGTAAAAGTACCCCGTCTTGTGCACCGTGTGGTAGTAGTCCACAATCGTGCTAATCTTCATCGACGGCCACACGCGGTCCTCCACGATGGCGCCGAACGGGTTCGCGGGCGTCCGTGGCGGCAGCGGGAACTCGTCGTCGCGGTTCGTCATGCTCTCGGGCCCGATAAAGATGAGGTGGATGCGTGCGCTCGGGAACAGGTGCGCCAGCTGCACCCACACGTCGCGCGGCAGCGACGACTCGGCGCGCGCGCCCAGCACAAACAAGCGCACCGCCGGCGCCTGCGGCCGCAGGCCCTTGATGCTGTCGCTCTCGCCGGACTTGGGGGGGTGCAGCGTGTAGCGCAGCGCGCTGAAGCTCTTGAGGCCCTCCGTGGTCAGCTGCCCGCCCTTGCGAATGCTGTACGGGCTCAGCTCGTGCAGCACGCTCGCAATCGTCACCGGATACGTCAGCAGCCGCGTCACCTGCCGCATGCTGCGGTCGTCGCTGATCGCGTTGAAGCCGCGCGTGTACATGAGCGTGTCCCAGTTGGTCATGTTGACCAGCGCCTCCTCCATCTGCGGACCGGGGTAGTCGAACTCGGGAAACAGCCGGCCCGACCGCAGGTCGTGGTCGTCCTCGTTGATTTGCCGCAGCGTGTCACAAATCTCCAGGTGCGCCTCGTAGTCGTCCATCCAGTGCTCCTCGCTGCAGTACACCGGTATGCCGCAGTCCGGGCACTCAAAGTCCACGTGTGCCGGCGGCAGTTCGCTGCCGTTCTCAAACCGTGCCAGCGTCGTCTTGAGCCGTGGCTCGGCCGCCGGCAGGTGTGTGCTCTTGTGGTGCGGGTGCGGGCAGTGCGCATGCATCTTGATGAATGCGGCACGCTTGCGCATGTCGGCGATCGGCGAGTTCGTGTACGAGTGGAACAGGTCGTTCTCGGCCAGCACCCGGTTCTCCTTCTCGTGTGCCGCGACAGACGCCGCGCTGGGCTGCTGCGCGTTGTCGGTCTTGGCCGCAAACACGGATGTTGAGCTCCTCCGCTTCTGCGTCGCGGATGTGGGGTGGAGGAGCGTCGCTGTGGACGAGGCGGCAGCGTCGGCCCGCCACCGTGGCCGCGAATCGGACGTACACGACATCGAAGACACCTTGGCTGAAGCAGCCGGAGGCGTAGCGAGCGTGGACCGCGTTCGTGTCGCCGTGGTGGGCAGACGCCGGGCGGCGTTCACAGTAGAGAGCGGCCGTGGCCGGGCAGGCGCCCGTGCACATTGTCGGCACAAATTGGACAGCATGGCTCGGACGGCGGGCTCGGAGGATGCCATTCTTGTGTGCAGAGCCGGTGGTGTCGGGATTGGGCCACTCAATGCGGAGTGGGCAGCCGTTGGTCGTCGGTCGTCAAAGCAAACGCAGGAAGCAGCAGCGGAGGATATCGTATGTTTCTTCGTGTGGCCTGGAGGCCCCAGTTTAAAAAAAATGTTAGCACCAAACACGCCTGGAACCGCTGCTGGCATTCCCCTCCATAGGCGCGGCAGAATACCGACGAGAAATTCTCGTTACCGCCCGCCTTCCCTTTACATGAGCAATTGGAGGGGGTAGCTCACGAAGCTCTGTGATTGGCCATGGCGGAAATAGTATGTTCCGAGGCCCGGAGACCCGCCTGGCTTCCAACGTTGGGGCCCGCCAGAGCTGTTTCTGTGTTGATTTTTTTCTTGCCTGCATTTCCTCTTCGATTCAGGTTTCCAGGCTTCTTTCTCTCCACGCTCTTTTCTTCTCTTTTTCACCGCTTCGCCCCTTTCCCTCGTGGCCTGTCCTTCCCACGCAGGCCCCGACTCTCCATCCCATGCCCTGATCGGCCTCTTCCCTCCCCTGCGCGGCGATAGACTGGGCTTGCGCCCGCATCCGCAAACATGGCGACCGCCACGTCGAACATGTTTCTCTACTCGCTGACGCTGCAGCCGCCGACCACGATCAGCCATGCCATCCTCGGCCAGTTCTCCGGCACCAAGGAGCAGCAGATCCTGGTCGCGTCCGGCTCGCGTCTGGCCCTCCTGCGTCCCGAGCCCGCCCAGGGCAAGGTCGTGACAGTGCTGGCCCACGACGTCTTCGGCATCATCCGTGCCCTCGCGTCGTTTCGGCTGGCTGGAAGCTCCAAAGGTATGTTGTGTCTCGTCTCTGGCCTCTCGCCTACTCAATTGGGGCTCTTTCTCGCTATGTCGTTCCTCCGTCATATCCTTTCTCGCCCGCATGCCACGTAGTGACCATCTACCAGGCTAGACGCGTCCGACGGCGTACCGTCCGGGCGTGTCCCCTTCCTAGCAGCGTCTGTTGTTTTGCTTTTACTGGTGGCTAACAAGACCTCTTTGTGCCTCCCAGACTACATTATCCTGGCTACAGACTCGGGCCGCATCACAATCGTGGAGTACATCCCTGCCGAGAACCGTTTTTCACGCGTGCATCTCGAGACCTTTGGCAAGTCCGCCGTGCGGCGCGTCGTGCCCGGCCAGTACCTTGCTGCCGATCCCAAGGGCCGCGCGTGCTTGATCGCCGCCGTCGAGAAGAACAAGCTGGTCTATGTGCTGAACCGCAATGCCCAGGCGGAGCTCACCATCTCGTCGCCTCTCGAGGCCCACAAGCCGGGCGTCATTGTCATCGCCATGGTGGCACTTGACGTCGGCTACTCCAACCCTGTGTTTGCTGCGCTGGAGATGGACTACAGCGAGTCGGACCAGGACCCGACGGGCGAGGCGTACCGCGAATCGGAGACGCTGCTGGTCTACTACGAGCTGGACCTTGGCCTCAACCACGTCGTGCGGCGCTGGTCCGACCCCGTGGATGCCACTGCCTCGATTCTCTTCCAAGTGCCCGGCGGCAACGACGGCCCCAGCGGCGTCCTCGTCTGCAGCGAAGAGAATGTCACCTACCGCCACTCCTACCAAGAGGCCTTCCGCGTGCCCATCCCACGGCGACGTGGTGCCACGGAGGACCCCAGCCGCAAGCGCACCATTGTGTCGGGCGTCATGCACAAGCTCAAGGGCAATGCCGGTGCCTTTTTCTTCCTCCTGCAGACAGAGGATGGCGACCTGTTCAAGGTGACCCTGGACATGGTCGAGGACGACGACGGCAACCCGACAGGCGAGGTGCTGCGCCTCAAGATCAAGTACTTTGACACGGTGCCCGTCGCGTCGAGCCTCTGCATTCTCAAGAGCGGCTTTCTGTTTGTTGCGTGCGAGTTTGGCAACCACCACTTTTACCAGTTTGAGAAGCTCGGCGACGACGACGACGAGCTCGAGTTCTCCAGCGACAACTTCCCCGCCGATCCCAAGGCGCCATACGAGCCCGTCTACTTTTCTCCGCGGCTGGCGGAAAACCTCGCCCTGGTCGAGAGCATCGACGCTACCAACCCCATGCTGGACGTCAAGATTGCCAACTTGACCGAGGACGACGCACCACAGATCTACTCGGTCTGCGGCAATGGCGCGCGCAGCACCTTCCGGATGCTGAAACACGCCCTGGAGGTGAACGAGATTGTCGCGTCCCAGCTGCCCGGCACACCCACGGCCGTGTGGACCACCAAGGTGCGCCGGGACGACGATTTTGACTCGTACATTGTGCTGTCGTTCAACAACGGCACGCTCGTCCTGAGCATTGGCGAAACCGTCGAGGAGGTACGGGACACGGGCTTCCTCACAGGCGTTCCCACGCTTGCTGTCCAGCAGCTGGGCGACGACGGCCTCATCCAGGTGCACCCCAAGGGCATCCGGCACATCCGCGACGGCCGCGTGAACGAGTGGCCGGCGCCGCAGCACCGGTCCATTATCATTGCGGCCACCAACGAGCGGCAAGTCTGTGTTGCCCTCAGCTCGGGGGAGATTGTCTACTTTGAGATGGACACCGACGGCTCGCTCGCCGAGTACGACGAGAAGAAGGAGATGTCGGGCACCGTCACCAGCTTGAGCCTGGGTGCCGTGCCCGAAGGCCGTCTCCGCAGTTCCTTTTTGGCCGTGGGCTGCGACGACTGCACCGTGCGCATTTTGAGCCTCGACCCGGAGACGACGCTGGAGAACATGTCCGTCCAAGCACTGACGGCGGCGCCCTCGGCGCTGCTCATTATGGCCATGGACGACTCGTCTGCAGGGGGCTCCGCCATGTACCTGCACATTGGCCTCAACTCGGGCGTGTACCTGCGTACCGTCTTGGACGAAGTGACGGGCGAGCTCACGGACACGCGGCAGCGTTTCTTGGGCCCAAAACAGGTGCGCCTGTTCTCGGTGTCCGTGCAGAGACGGGTCTGCGTGCTGGCACTCAGCTCCCGTCCCTGGCTCGGCTACGACGACAGCAAGGCCAAGAACTTTGCCATGACCCCGCTCGACTACGGCGAGCTCGAGTTCGGCTGGAACTTTAGCAGCGAGCAGTGCGAAGAGGGCATGGTTGGCATCTATGGCAACTTTTTACGGTGAGTACTTCTCCAGACCTGCCTTTTTCGTTTTCGTTTTCGTTTTGATTTTGATTTTCTTTTGCCCTGTCTTCCCTCGGACCTCCTTGGTTTGGCATCATGATGAGTAATAAGGGAATTAATCCTACGCTATACAATAGCCATGAGGACTCAGTATCATTTGATATCAATTGTTCCTTCTGACATGCCGTCTTTCTCTCCCGTTTCTTGTTGCTGCTTCATCTTGTTGCTTTTTCTTGGCACAGAGACTAACGCAACCAGAATCTTCTCGATTGAGAAACTAGGCGAACCTCTCATTCAGAAAACCTTCCCCTTGACATATACCCCCCGCCGGCTCGCCAAACATCCCGAGCTCGGCATCTTCTACACGATCGAATCCGACAACAACACCCTCTCTCCATACCTACGGCGGCAACTTCTGGAAGCGTCAGGCGCCACCAACGGCAACGCACAGCCCCTCCCGCCGGCCGACTTTGGCTACCCGCGGGGCAATGGCCGCTGGGCTTCGTGCATCAGCGTCGTTGACCCCGTCGGCGAGGACCCGGGCGTCACGCAGACCATTGAGCTCGAGGGCAACGAGGCCGCGGTGAGCATGGCCGTCGCGCCGTTCACGAGCCGCAACGGCGAGAGCTACCTGATTGTGGGCACGGGTAAGGACATGGTCATGAGCCCGCGCCGTTTCTCCGAGGGCTACCTCCACGCGTACCGCATCAGCGACGACGGCAAGCAGCTCGAGTTCCTCCACAAGACCAAGGTGGAAGAGCCACCAACGGCCATGATTCCCTTCCAGGGCCGCCTGCTGGTGGGCATCGGCAAGGTGCTCCGGATCTACGATCTGGGCATCAAGCAGATGCTGCGCAAGGCCCAGGGCGACGTGACCGACAAGCTGATTGTGTCTCTGGCTACGCAGGGCAGCCGCATCATTGTGGGCGACCTGGAAGAGGGCGTCACGTACGTGGTGTACAAGCCCGAAGTCAACAAGCTGCTGCCGTTTGTCGACGACACCATCAAGCGCTGGACCACGTGCACAACAATGGTCGACTACCAGACGGTGGCCGGCGGCGACAAGTTTGGCAACCTGTGGATTGTGCGGGCGGCCGACAAGGTCAGCCAGGACGTCGACGAGCCCGGGTCCGAGCTGCAGCTGGTGCATGCGCGCAGCTACCTGCACGGCACGCCGAACCGCCTGGCGCTGATGGCGCACATGTACACGCAGGACGTGCCGATGAGCATCTGCAAGACGAGCCTGGTCGTGGGCGGCCAGGAGGTGCTTGTCTGGAGCGGCCTGCAGGGCACCGTCGGCGTGCTGGTGCCGTTTGTCAACCGCGAGGATGCCGACTTTTTCCAGAACCTGGAGACGCACATGCGGCAGGAAGACGCGCCGCTGGCCGGCCGCGACCACCTCATGTACCGGTCGTACTATGTGCCGGTCAAGGGCGTGATTGACGGCGACCTGTGCGAGCGGTTCAATCTGCTGCCGCGCGACAAGAAACAGATGATTGCGGGCGAGCTGGACCGGTCGGTACGCGAGATTGAGCGCAAGATCTCGGACGTTCGCACACGATCCGCCTTTTAGGAGGCCCCTTTCCCCGGGTCACGTTTGTACACATGTTGTTTTTTCTTTTCATTTTTGCGTTCATTTTGGCTTTATGAATTTTCATGGCTTTGCATTTTTACGAATGATACCGGCGTCCATGGCTTTCTCGGAGCGGGTTTGGTCTGGCGGACAGGGCGAATGACCACGACACAAAAATATCCTTGGTACGACGGGCCAATTGGCGTTTTGTTTTTACATGTTTCTTATATACATGACGATTTACATGTTGCGGAGCTGTGCATGTGTATGCGTGCACGGCACGTAATCTACGGGACGAGCAATGGCTTCACTAGCAAAACTGGTTTCCGAAATAATGGCTGTGAATGACGGTATATGGTGAACGGATCGCTGCGTACATGCAGTAGGGTATGACAGGGCCATTTGTCACCTCAGCTCCTCCGCCGCGAGAAGAAGCCACCGACCCTGCCGTCGGTGCCACTGTTCTTGTGCGCCTTCTTCCGCCGCGCGTCTGCCTTCTGCTTGGCGGCCTCCACCGGATGGGACCTCTCCCACTGCTCGTCGGCCTGGAAGGCTTCGACGGCGGCTCTCAGATCGTAGTCGTAGCCCAGTTCCGCGTCTTCTCCACGCCAAGCCGTTTGTTCCAAGTACAGCACCGCCAGGTCGTAGTCGGATACTTTGCACGCCACCATGAACCGCCGAATCGCCGCCTTGCGCCGGCCCTCAGCTTCGCTCTCGACAGGCTGCGGCGAGAGGGAGGTCAGGGCTGCGTGGGCCGACGACGGAATCTGGATGACGCGGCGGGCTTGCAGCAAATGGTCGGCCGCCAGACGATTTGCTTGCCGCAGCTGGGCGGCTGGGACGTTGTAGCGGAGGGACAGCGAGGCGATGGAGTCGCGGTCGTGGTCGAGGTAGTGGAGGACCGGACCGGCGTCTTTTTCGGAGGGAAAGGAGGGAGATGAGGGAGATGAGGGAGAGGAGGTGGCGTTGTTGTTAGGAGCATTGTTGGTGCTGTACGGGGGCGGCGCTTCGTCCGTGGACGGTTGCGCATCGGCCGACGTGCTTGCGCCGGCACCGAAACGACGATAAGGTGGTGGTGCCTTGAGGCCCGGGGGTAGGAGGTCGCTGGTTGCTGATGCCATAGTCTTCGACGACGGCGGTGGCGCAGTCGCAATCTGGCAGAAGGGGCAGTATGTCGCAAAGCGAGCGTTTTGCGTTAAACAACGACTGCAGACAAAACGGTCGCAGCAAGGCAGTTGGCGGTGCTGAGGCGAGGCTGTCTTGGCGTCTTTTGGCGTGACCGGGGCGGCCGGAGTGATCGGAATGCCGGCCAACAGTGGTGCGGCACAGGTGCAGCAATAAGACGTCATCGTGGGCGGCGATGAATTTCTGTTGACAGGACTATACGATGGGATGCTGGGACGTTGGCAGGAGGCAGAAAGCATCGCCACCTGTTGCAGGATACGGAGTTCGCCAGAGGGTGTGAACAGCGGGGCCGCTCTTACAACGTGGACCCACATTTATTTTACTGCGTTATTCTGAGAACCGATGAGCTGGACAACAACAGTAGGAGACTAGTATATATTCTAATTCTATTTCTGCAATCCTGTCTCGTGCTATGTTCTGCGTAAATCCGTGCGCGGACTACGCAAGCCACGACATGTCCCCCGCTGCAGCCGCCCGCCGGCACTGCGACAGCTCGTCGAGGAACGCTGGGACAAAGGTGCCGGGACCCTTGACCGACGGCAGCACAGCGGCCCGTGCCGCAGCCCGCTCGTACAACGCCATTCCGGCCAATACAGCTGCAAAGGTGTCAATGTCCTCGCTGTCTGGGCCACGGCCTGCGCTGTCGGACGCACGCCGCAGTGTCGCCGCGGCCGCAATCGACGCCGACATTACAGTCCCCAGCGAACAGCCCGTGCCCGTGACCTGGCCGAGCATCGGGTGCCCGTCGGCGACGGCCACAACGCGGGCCCCACGGCTGTCGCTCACGTAGTCGACCGCGCCCGTTAGCACGACAACACACTTTTCGCGCGCGGCCAGACGGCGCACCAGGCGGATGCGCGCCTCGGCGTCGAGCGTGTTACTACCGTCGACGCCGCGCTGCTGCGCCAAACCGGCAGACTCTGCCGCGGCTTCGTCGTCCGACAGGCCCGACAGGTACACCGTCTGGATCTCGCCCTCGTTGCCCTTGATGACGTCCAGGTAGCCGGCGGCCATGATCGTGCGCACGGCGGCGCGGCGCACGGCCGTCGCGCCCGCGCCCACAGGATCAAAGACGACAGGGCGGCCGGCGGCGTTGTAGGCGGCAATGGCTTTCACGTAGTTGGCGAGGCTCTCGGGCGTCGCCGTACCCATGTTGATGACGAGCGCACTGCCCGGCAGGCGCGCCAGGTCGGCCGCCTCGACACCGCTGTTGGACATGATGGGCGACGCGCCGACCGCCAGAGCCACGTTGGCCGCGATGTTCTGCACGACCAGGTTGGTCATGTTGTGCGACAGCGGCGTTGTCTCGTGCAGCGCCTGGAGGATGCGCTGGATGGCGGCGGTGGGTGGCAGCGGGGACGGCGATGTGTAGGAGGCAAACGACGTAAACGGAGCGGCCGGTGCGCGGTAAAACGCCGTCGGGCCCTCGTGCTTGCCCAGGCGCACCTGCTCGGCCAGCGCCTCCGCCGCTGCGAACGGGTCGGCTGCGCCCATAATGGCACTCACCACAGCCACGCCGTCCAGCGCCTTGGGGGCACCGGCCTCCCCCGCGCTGTCGCCACCGTCAAACCCGCTCTGGAAAACGACCCGCCGCGCGTTGCTCGCGTTCACGCCGCCAATGCACACTGCCGGAATGTGCCCGAACCCGGCCGCTGCCATCGCCTGCAGCATCCGCTGGATCCCCGCCGTGCCCACAACGTGCTTCGTGTTGGTCTTGGTCGGCGTCGCAAACACCGTGCCCAGCCCCAGGTAGTCGGCACCGTCGCGGCATGCCGTCACCGCCTCGTCCACCGTGCTTGCCGTCACGCCGATAATGGCGTCCGGCCCCAGCATCCGCCGCGCCGTCGCCACGTCAATGTCATCCTGTCCCAGGTGCACGCCCTCGCAGTGGCCGCGTGCGGCCGCAGCCACGGCGACGTCGACCCGGTCGTTGACGAGCAGTGGTGCGCCCGCAGGGCCCGTGAATTCATGCAGAGCAGCGAGTGTCGTCAGCATCGTGCGTGCGTCGGCGTCCTTGTCGCGCAGCTGGACGATGCCAATGTGCGGGGGTGTCGATGACGATGTCGATGTCGTTGTCGATGTCGATGACGTTTGGTTGCGGAAGGCGGCACCCACGACATCGACGACCGTGCGGCCCGGACCGAGAATGGCCGGTGTCGGGTCCGTCACCAAGTAAACGGAGTAGTCGACTTTGGGGGGCATGCTGGGCGACGAGAGTGTTGGCAAGAATTAAAAGAAGACAAGAATGCAGAATCGAGAAAGCAAAATGACTGCGCTGGTGGCGCTGTTGCGTCAATTGAGCTCCGAACGCGGCTTAAAACGGCCCAGTGGGGGTCGAGCTAGAGCTTTTTTTTTATCCGCAGCGGGCTGGGGCGATCACTACTGTATCCAAGCTAACGACTTACACGAACAAAACACATGCAAACTGCACCAGTCTCGGCGCGACGACCCGGCTGCCACATTTCCATTCCTCATTGCGTCTCCCGTCTCTCCGCACATGCTTGCCAGACGTTACTTACGTCTTCACAGCTGCTGGAATCACGAACGTGCCCATGCCGTGTCCCGGCACCGATCCGGACACAGCCCCGTCTGCCGTCACTGTCGCCGTCGACTTCTCACAACTGTGCGTGTTGTCCGTCACCCAGAGACCCACGCCCGTCGCCGTCGAGGGCACCGTCACGCCCGCCACCTTGACCGTCACCGTGTTGGGCGACGCCGCGCTGTTGATGAGCACCACGGCAATCGTGCCGTCCACATTTTGGAATGCCGCCGCCCGCAGACCGGTGCCCGCCCCCGTCGCCGCAATGCGCGTGGCCCCGGGGCGCACGTAGCGCGAGAACTGTGCAAACGCCCACAGCCGCTTCGCCACCTCGTACGTGTTCGTGCTGTTGTCCACCTTGATCAGCTTCTCGTTCGTGTTGGGGCTCGGCCCCTGCACGCCCTCCCAGTAGAGGTACCCGCCAATGTTCGTGTTCACAATCGCGTTCATAATGTTGCTGGCCCACGTCATGCCCTCGCCCGCGCCGCCGCCCCCCGACCACGCCGTCGACCATCCGCCGTTCAGGTCGCACTGCTCCGACAGCCACATGGGCACCTTGACGTTCATGGGGCCCGAGGGCCCGCTCGTGTACGTGTGCGAGCTAAAGGCCTTGACCAGGGCGTCCGCGCCCGCCGACTTGATCGCGTTCGTCATGCTGACCTGGTTGCCCCAGCCCTCCGACTCGCAGCACACAATGCCCAGCGAGTCCGTGAGGTTCTGTGCCTGGATCGTCTTGTACAGCAGCTTGATAAAGTCGGCCGCCTGCGCGCCCGACGCCCCCATCGACGCATAGTTGGCGCTGTACTCGGGCTCGTTGAGGAAGCCCAGGTGCGACACCGTGACGCCCGCGTCCCGGTAGAACCCGACGTACGCCAACAGGTAGTCCGCATACGCCTGCTTCCAGTCTGCCGCAATCGACCCGCCGTTGGCCTCGTTGCCATTCGTCTTCATGTACCCCGGCGCGCTCCACGCGTCCGCGTAGATGGTGCGCACGCCGTACGTCTTGAACGCCTCCTGGCTGACAAACAGCTGGCCCGAGTCTTTGCCGTCAAACTGGTAGTTGGGCTTGGCCGTCGGGCTGCCCGGGCTCTTGGGCGCAAACGAGTTCATGTGGTCCGAGCTCGAGTCGGGCGACGACCCGATGCCGTTGCGCAGCATCGAGAACCCGGCGCCCGACGTCGTGTTGAACAGCAGGTCCAGCAGCTGCCGCTGCTTGGCCGCGTCCTTCATGTTGGTGATGAGGTTGGCGCGCTGAAAGGCCAGGCTGAACCCAAACCCGTCCATCTTTTGGTACGTCTTGTCCGGGTTGACGGTCAGTGTCGACACGCTGCCAGCACCGCCACCTTGCCGCGGGTAAAGCTCGTAGACGACCTCGTTGACTGGGCCGGCTACGCCGGTCGTCGCCATTGAGGCCGCAAGAGCAGCTGATATAAACCGCATAGTTCAGATATATGTGCTTGCTGGTATTTGTTTTGCTTGTTATTGCTGTCCTCGTATATGCTGCTTCGTGGAGGGACGTGCAGCAAAATGGTCGCAGTGCTGCCGACTCTTGCAGCGAAAGCACTTGACCTTCAATCGGCTCGTACATATATATTCGTGCCCCTTTTTCTCTGCATCTCCGTTGCACCGTCAATTCTCTTTCCCCGCGTCCGTATCGGTAGTTAACTAGCACATAGCAGCTCTTCTCTCCCGATATCGTTGTATATTGCCGGGTGTTAACAAGAATCTTACCTCCCACTGATTGCTTGGGCTGTCTTGGCGCACGCGGCTAGAAAAAGCTGTATCCAAAAGTCAAAGTGTAAGTGTGCTGTGATTGTCTGCAGATGGTACAATAGCCATGAGCCCAAATCTATAAAACATCGTAGTGGTTGCACCCGAAAGTCAACACAAAGCCAAAAGCAAACAAGTTAAAATCGTAAACAGGTTTCCTTTTCCCAATAATTATTCCATCCCTCTCTACAGAAGAAGTTGTCATACCCAAGCCATGGCGTTATGCATAAACCAAAGAAATAGTCAAGAAATCCAAATAACAACAGATGTGCAAATATGTCATCCGACAACGCCAACATTCGTGCCCCCCCTTTTGTGACGTACTGGTTCGTTTGGTAGATCGGGTAAATGACCATCTGGCGAACCCATATTTTGTGCGGATAAATCCGGTGAAATGGACAAGAAAGAGACGGGCGGGGGAGATCAATTCAGAACCGCAACCCAGGATCAAGACAGATTCGCGGCGCTTAGAGCGAGAGGTCCTCTCCTTCTCGCACCGGCACATGCAGCATTGGACAGAGGACGCTTCATCTGCTCGCTCCGACTGCAGTCACGCTTACAAATTCATCTGGCCCCAAGAATCGTAATACGCCGGTGTGCCCATGTTGGCGTCCATGTACGACTCCCATCCGGGTGCATTGAGAAAGTCAGGGAGGCCGGGGCCGTCCATGTTCTGCATGTAATCAATGGTCGCGTCCGTAAAGCTGAGGAACGGCTCGGAGTAAATCGCAATGGATTCAAGCGGTGCATCGGTGGCCGTTGCCTCAACAGTACCGGGTGAGGCCAAGTGCAGTGGCTGTTGGTGCGGCTGCAGTGGCTGTTGCTGCTGCTGCTGCAGGTTCAGCGGATGCGGGTCTGGAGCGTCCATGTGACCTGCATAGCCGGCGACGCCGGGCCCTGCAACATTGACGTTTGACGGCGATGACGAGGCCATTTCCGTGTCCATGTTCGCAGACTGCTGCATGGGGACCTGGGCCTGGCTCTGGCTCTGCTCTTGAGCGCTGGATCGGTCCGTCCGGGCGGATGAGGGCACGGCATCCATCATGGTGGCAAACGGCAGCGGGCCCATGGTATTCGCCGGCCCGGCGCCATTGATAATCGGATTCAGGGCGCCACTGCTGTCGCCCGGTAGACTGTCCAACTCCTTGGAAATCATGGCCTTAAGATCGGATAGGCGCTCGGCCAGGCGCGTAAAGGGATCCTGGCGAGGATCCATCATAGGCCGGCAAATGTTGCTCGCTTGTTTGTCGCTAGTATCGTTGGAATTGGTCTTGCTCGTGTCGGCTTTTCCGCCAGTATTGTTCGTGCCGTTCGCATCACTGCTGTGCCCAGTCGGCGTCGAGTCTTTGCCGATAGCATCTGCCTCGGAACTGGCTGGTGACCCGTTGCTGCTGTTGCCGCTGCTAGACTCTCCACTCCTTGTGCCGCTGTAGCTTGTCGTTGCCGTCACCAGAGATGGGACGGCATCGCTTGTCCCGGCTCCGGCGCCATTGGTTGTCCTGGGGCGAAGAGGCTCGTCGGGTGAGATGCGGAAGCGCTTTTGGCTACGACGCTCCGCGAGCAGCTGCAGGTCCAGAATCTGGCGGTCAATGAGGTCGTCAAAGGCCAGTTCCGTTCGCACTCGGCGGCCGTCCCAGCCGGGCGCTTGCAGGGTCATGAGCTTGAGCGAGGTCAAAAAGGCATACGTAAAGTCGAATGTCGACAGGCACAGGAAGCGCGGTTGGTCGGTGATGTAGTCTTGGAAGCGGTTGCGCATCAAGTCCTTGATGGCGTACGTGCAGGCCCACAGTAGCTCCAGGCGGTCGCCGGCCGACAAGGGCTCGTCGCGCAGTGCCGGGTCAATGCCGATTTCTTGTAGGCCCGCTTCGTAGAGAAGGATCTCGGCCGCGTGGACATGGCCAACGAGGTTGACTGAAGGGCGGGTTAGTAAGCAATTCATCAACAACCTCCATCTTTAAAGATCTTCAAACATTGGTAAACTGACCATCGTCGTGGTAGGCCTCCGGCATCTGGGCCTTGAAGGCCTCAATCTGCTGGCGCAGGTTCTGCATCATATGGCGAAACGACATGCCCACCTGCACACCGTCGGTGCGTAACGAAAATGCCACAGAAATCGACTGACTCAGCTGCTGGATGCGCACGAGCTGCACCAGATACGCGTCTGATGGGTACTCCATCTGGCGCTCGAGGACCTGGCAGCATGTTTCCAAGTAGGCTGTGTTCATCATAATGTCGGGCCGCTTGTTCGTCGTCGTCGCCAGCGCGACAAGATAAAAGGTGCCGGCAAACGTGCGCATCTGCTCCAGGGCCACGGGCGGGTAGTCGGTGGTCTGCGGATCGACGTCGCCAGTCTCGTCCGCATCGTTGCCTGCCTGGGCACTGTTGTGTCTCAAGTTGGAGAAACAACTACTTTGAGCGTCATCACCACCACTCGCTCCAGCAGGTGCTCCACCTGCCTTCTTGGAACGAGAAGATGCCGTGAGGGGCGGGAGCGCCTCGCTGATACCGAGCGACACACACATCGCCCGCGCCAGGTAGAAGAAGTTGATCAGCTGGAAGCTGTTGATGTTGTAGTGGAACCAGCCGACTAGTACAAGCACCGCCTGCAGCATGTCGAGCGTCCGGCGCGGTTGCAAGAAAGCCGCTGCCGCCACCTCACCCAGCAATTGATTGCCCATGGCGATTTGGCGCGTTCCGTCAAGGTGACAGGCAGCCATCATGACCGACTTCCACAGCGTGGGGCGGCCAATGCGCAGCTTCTCGGATGTGACGTACTCCGGGATAATGACAAAGGGGAAGAGCGGCATCATAAACTTGCGGAACTCGGACAGCATAATCTCCGCGTCGTCGTTCTTAGGCCAGATATTGTCCGGCGTCAGGTTCACCGAATTTAGCGGAGGCAAGCTGGCCGGGGTTGCTGCACCCTCACCGCCCGACGTGGCTGTTGGCGGGTAGTAGCGCTGCTGCTGCTTCGAGGCTGCACCGGCCATTGCAGCAATGTTCGCCGCAACCTCACTGTGCCGTTTAGCGGCCGCCGAGAATGCTGCGCCTGGAGACGCCTGGTTGTAGTAGTTCCGCTGGCCGGGCGTGATAAACGAGGGAATGAAGGTGGATGCCGGCATTGCATCGTCCTTCG
The DNA here is from genome assembly GCF_000961545.1 of Sporothrix schenckii 1099-18. Classification (NCBI taxonomy): domain Eukaryota; kingdom Fungi; phylum Ascomycota; class Sordariomycetes; order Ophiostomatales; family Ophiostomataceae; genus Sporothrix; species Sporothrix schenckii. Next base: position 1,029,215 of record NW_015971144.1, read on the forward strand.
CCCGGTGCCTGCTGCTATTCGATGCCCTCCCAGACGCCGTGCTACTGTTCTGCGCGTTGGATGCGGGTGAGGCGACGACGGTCATAGGGGGCGAGATGCCGGCGTGCTGCTGTGACATGGAACTCTGGCGAGATGTAAAGGTACCCTTAAGAGCGTCGTTCGCTGCCGCGTCTGACCGTAGGTTGGGGTTGTCAGTGGGGAAGAGGTGCCGTGCAGGGTACATGTAGCCCCAGTGCGCCTTGAGGCGGAAGATATCCAACGGACTGGAGCGGTGGTTTGGGTCATTGGACTCGGGCGGGTTGATCTCGTTGTGCAGCTTCTGCTGCTGACTCACAGAGTCAAGCCGCGACGTCAGGTCCTCAAGGCGACGCTCTAGCTCGGCCACACGCGTCGGCTTGGGTGCCGCACGCTGCTGTGTCTTACCACCGGCCGAATGTCCGTTTATGCGACCATTGGACATGTGCGGATTTCCAGAAGTCGGATGACCGGTTTGGCTGTTATGGTTCCCCGTCGTGCCGCCATTGCCGCTCTGTACCGATCCTGTTGGCCGGATGCCCTCCATGCTGTCATCCAAACGCCGCTTCCTCGGCGGGGCCGGAGTTTGAAGTCCACATGGCTTGTTGAGTCGGTGGCATCTTGGGAGCGTTAGAAAGACCAATGTTCAACCATCGAAAGCCAGAATTGCTCCTGTAAAGTAGACAAAGGAATGCAATTGCACAACACAATTCATTTATGAGCCCAAAACTTACCTTTCACAAATGTTGGCTACTGGGCCAGGTACGCAACGACTCTTGGCCTTTGCACACGTCGAGCAGGCCCGAGGACCCTTGTTTTTGCTAACGGGAAGCATGACAGCAGGTGTCTGTGATGGTGACTGTTGCTGAGAAAGTGCACCGCTAGGCGTGGTGTGATCGGGTTGCGTCAATGTGCGGTTTGGTTGTAAGTGCAGCAATGGACCTTTTGCGTGTTATACGTGGTATGGACACGTTGAACGACGAGGCTGTCACCACTTTCTGCCCTCTGCTTTTCCTTATGTGGTATGCCAACCGTGTTGCAAACTTTGTAGCAAAAGAGAGAAAAAAAAATGTGTGAGCGTGAGCAGTAGCAGGGGACAAAAAGTCCCACCACAATATAAGTTGCGAGGAACAGGATAGAAGAGAAATCGTTAGAGACACGCGAGTCTTGCACGAGATCACACACTCGGCAGTCAACCCGAGTCACTCAATGGGAGGAAACGGAAGTACTGGATGAGGAAAGGCCGCTCAGGGATGACGGCATCCCAAGGATCCCAAGCATCCAAGCAAAAGATGACTGTGAAAGTAACGAAAGGACAGTCTCGAATCAGATAATGCAAAGTAATGAGTAGCAAAGAAGACAAGGGGCTCGGCCGAGACGAAGTGGGCGAGGAAGAGTGGAGGCACACCGACAACCGTTGAGAAGCCGGTCGGTCGGCAGTGCGAAAGAGAAGCTGGCAAATGGTGCGAGAGGTTGAGACCGGTCGGGGAAGGGATTGCGAGACACTCGGGTACGAGATTGATAAACAGGCGGCTTATGGAGTTGTTGGAGACGGTCCGTGAAATTCCACCATGGCTGTGGCCGTGTCACTTGCAATAGCATACAATAGAAAGTGCGGCTTGGCTGATTCTGTCGCCGATATTATGATCAGGGGGGGGGTGAAGTATGAGTTGTGAGCGAGCTTGTTGAGTGTGCGTATGCGTATGAGTACGAAGATCAGTGTAAGAGTGCAATGCTCAACGTGGGAGTTGAGAATCGGTGGAAGTGATGCAGGCAAAGTAATGCATAGGGGTGGGACGATGAGACTCAGAAAACTCTCTGGACAACGTCACAAGATCGAAACAACAGCAAGCGGAAGGAGCGATGGCCCGAAGAGCGAGATGTCTGACAAGGAAGGAACCCACGTAATGAGATTCTGCTTTCCAGGGTGACCGCTCAAGCATTCCCAGCAGTGGACACGCAAGTACCTTGTACGGGCGATGGCACTAGGAGAATGACGAAGCAGAGCAGAGACAACATCAGGCAGAAGACAGAAAACAGAACAAATATCATCAGGATGTGGTATGACGAATCAGATAAATCCCCGAAGCTGAAGCTTGGCCCGAGAAAAAAAAATATCACGAAGGCAGGACAGGTAGGGTTATGGTTCTTCCCATCGCGTCTGAATTCGTAATGACATAAGGCGTCGTGAGCATAGGGGAGTAAGAACGTCTGATGTTGAAGGTTTGCTTCCGTAAGAGGCTCCGACGGAGACGGAGCAATTTGTAAGTTTGGCAGCTCCGTCTCCGCTCCTTAAACTGCATTAGACACTAGCGCACCTCGCTCGAGCCTTGTCGTGGGGTCGAACGTGTCTCCTGATTGGCTAAATTGGTCGAACTTGACATAATCATATCACGTGACGTGCAGTGTCAACCGCACCTTAGCCCATGAGCGAACATCCGTCACGATTCTCGCAGTTTTGTGCGTGTCTTTTCGCACATTTGCAATTTTCTCGTTTCCCTCGCTGCAAAGACGATTTTTGCACGTCCCGAGTTCGTCTTAGATTGTCTTTATGATCTGTAGATTGTTTCTTTTGTCGTTTTTGCCACGAGAGTATCCACCACGCTGGAAGGCTCCTTCCTGATGCAGGCGTCATGGTTGGGTCGCGGCTTCCTCCGTGTAAGCCGCTTGCTGCCCATGACGCTCAACCGTATGAACAGCCCCTCTTTGCCGCATCTCGCTTGCCCCTGTCAACAGCCTTCTCGTTCACGGCAGTTGGGGAAGAAGAAGCGCGGCGCCGAGTACGAACACGAGCGCGCATGTTTATTCTGTTGGTGTGGCTTTCTCCGAGTGCGTCTTCACATTGACGTCTGACATGGAGATCCCGGCCCTACAATCGTGCATCGGTGCGCCCGTATCTCGCGTGGCATAAGCATACTAGCATCAACGCAATTTTATCATCCGTGCCTTTCGAGCGCACACCTTTGCTCTCTTTGCCATTCCCGTTTTGAACGCCGTTCCATTTGGTCAATCTCGAAAATGGTTTGCTACACCTTCCGGTTCATCTTCGCCCCTGACCGGACCATTTTACTATCGGCAGTTCGACAACAAAACGAAAATTCCGAGGACTTAACGGAGTCACGGCTCTCAGTCCACATGCTCATCATAAAAAATGCATCACAGGAACCAGAAAAGTGCAGTAGTCATGCAACGCTCACAATCTGTGGCGGCATCTGATGGAGTTCCTGTATTTGGTCGGTCCGATAGATGTCGGACATCATGAGATTGAAGGATACCACAAAAAAGACAAAATAACCTTACGTCAGGACATATCTGACGTTTTCTTTTCTCACGCACCAAAAAATGATCATATTCAAAAATAGGCGAGCACGACCCTCATCTTTTTACTTGTTCCCTCTCGTTCCTTGTCTCTTGCCTATCTCTCACACACTCGCCCCTCCCATCAAACATCAGACAACGAATAAACATGCGGACCTGTGCCTGCACGTCTCGCGGAGAGTACCAGTAGTTCACCAACTGGTCCGTGTAAGAATGTAGGTGAGATGCAGTGTGAGAAGAAAGAAGGCAAAGAAACGCGAAACAAAGAGAAAAGCACGAAAAAGAGTGGCGCCGACCCAGCAAAAGACGAAGGATAAGCTTAGGTGTTCAAATAGCAGTAGGTCAAGCCCACCGCCATATGGTTTCAGTAGCACGAGAGAGAACAAAGCCCGACCTAAGGCTCGGAGCCAGGTCCAGAGCTCGAGACAAAGTCTCAGCCTGGGCCTACTCCGACACCCAATTCAAAGGTCCGATTTCCCTAGTCGCAGGACCGGGGTTGGGGGTGTGGTCAGAAACGCGGAGACGGAGCGGACAGGCATATGTGGTATAAGGATTGACCAGTGCCAAGAAACGCGGCAAAACAAAAGCCAAGGCAAAGAACACGAGATTGAGTTCGTTCCCTTGTCCCGCGCAATGCTTGAAATGCTTGCTATTGCCTTGGCGTTTTATTTTATTTTTTTCCTCCGCCATGGTCCCCCACAGCCCACAGCCTACCACCAAATCCATTCCTTTGTTCTCGAACACGCCCCCCGGTCCCTCTCGGCATAATAGAAACCGCGTTAGGCCGTCGCAGCAACGGGCGACAGCTTCTCCTGGGCCAGGAGCGCCTCCGTCAGACCATTGTCCTTGTGGCTGTCCTGCTGCTGCAGCGCACGGACGGCCTGGGTGATACCCAGCTGCTCGTCGGTCCAGAGCGGGCTGTTCTCGGCGGCGGGCGGCGCGCCAACGCCCAGGAAACCACCGGGCACCTGGCGGGCCCAGTCCGACGTGCGGCGGATGCCCAGCTCGGTCCAGATGGAGTCGACGGCGTGGACAAGGCGGTCGCGGAACTCCTTGACGTGGCCCGGCGTGGGCGTGATGCGCAGGCGCTCCTGGCCGACGGGGACGGTGGGGTAGTTGATGGACTGCACATAGATCTGGTGGTCGCGCAGCAGCATGTCCGAGGCCTGCTTGGCGACCTCGGCGTCGCCCACGAGAAGGGGAACAATGTGCGACGGGTTGGGAATGACGGGGATGTCGCGCGCGGCCAGGCTCTCCTTGACGGCGCGGGTGTGCAGCTGCTGCAGGCGGCGGTCGCCGGCGTAGTTCATCTGGTACTCAATGGCGGTGCGGGCGCCGGCCATGGTCGCAGGGGGCAAGGACGTGGTGAAGATGAAGCCGGGCGCGAGCGAGCGGATCATGTCCACCAGCTGGGCGCTGCCCGCAATGTAGCCGCCGACGCAGCCGTAGGCCTTGCCGAGCGTGCCAGTGATAATGTCAATGCGGTCCATGAGGGTGCCGCTGGGACGGCCCTGGACGTGGGCGTCAAAATCGAGGTGCTCGGCGACGCCGGCGCCGTTTGGTCCGTACATGCCGACGGCATGGACCTCATCCAAAAAGGTCAGAGCGCCGTACTTGTCGGCGAGGTCGCAGATGGCCTCAATCGGGCCAATGGAGCCGCACATGCTGTAGACGGACTCGAAAGCAATAATCTTGGGGACGTTGAGGGGCAGGGCGGCCAGCTTGGCCTCGAGGTCCTCAACGTCGTTGTGGCGGAACACAATCTTTTGGGTGCCCGAGTGGCGGATGCCCTGGATCATGGACGCGTGGTTGAGGCTGTCCGACAGGATCACGCAGCCGGGCATGCGGCTGCCGAGCGTGGCCAGCGTGGCATCGTTGGCGACGTAGCACGAGCTAAAGACCAGCGCCGACTCCTTGGCGTGCAGGCGTGCGACCGTCTCCTCCAGGTGGACGGCGTGGCGGTTGTGGCCCGAGATGTTGCGGGTGCCACCGGCACCGGCACCGTACTCGTCGAGGGTCTCGTGCATCGTCTGCAGGACCTGAGGGTTGCTGCCCATACCGAGGTAATCGTTGGCGCACCAGACGGTAACGCGATCCTCCTTGTCGGCCATGTGGGCACGGGGGAAGTCCTTGGCGAGGCGGTTGATGTTGTTGAAGTAGCGGTACGACTTGTCCTTGTGCTTCTTGTCCAGCTCGGCCTCGTAGAAGCCCTCGTAGTCGAACTTGGTCTGCGCCATGGCCGGCGCCGCGGCGAAGCCAGGCGTGGTGGAGGCCTTGCCCGCAGCGACGGCGGTCTTGGCGGCCTTGGACACCTTGTCGGCGCCGGGGATGCCGGCGGGAATGCGCTTGTCATTGAAAACGTGGCCGTCAACGGCTCTGGCCTCCTGGGAACGGCTGGTATGGAGACGGGCCGTACGCGGAGCCGATGAAGCAGTTGAAGCAGTTGCCGACGCCGCGTGGGGGCAAGTGCGGGCGGCAGAGCCGTGGAGGCCGTGGGCGCGGGCAGCAGGGGCCGAAGCGACGGCAGACATCGAGAAGGCCGCCGAGAGCGAGGCTGCCACACCGCGGTAGCCCATGCTGCTGCTGGCAGCAACACGGCTAGTGCCAATGCGGGTGGCCTGGACGGCCATAGCCTTGCCCATGACGGGGCAGCGGCCTGCGAGCAGCTGCAGTTTCGATAGGGCGCCGCCGCAGGGGGATGCAGCAATCAGAGCCGAGGATGCCTCGGGGGCAGCCTGCTGGCGGGAGGCGGTCGAGAGAGCGCGGAGCGTAGCCGGCGAGGCCTTCTTGAGGAAGGGGCACACGGCCTTGGACTGGCGAAGAACGGCGTCCATTGCGGTGGGATTTCTTTTTTCTTTTCGTTTCCTTTTTTTTTCTTGTTGGAGTTCGTTATTCGGAGGGCGGCGTTGTATGACAGTCCAATTCGGACAGCGAGTCAGTACGGACTAAGCAGAGAGGGAAATGCAAGACGATGATGCAAAAATGACAATGACCATTAAGAAAATAAGGAAAGTGTCCAAAAAAGTTGCAGTTCCAGAAAAAGCAATGACAAAGAGAGAAAGGGCACACGGTGGTTGGTTGGACGGTGGGGTGTGGCAAATCCGAGGAAGGGACATCCGAAACGCAGTAACAATTTAGGCCAGGGCTAAACAAGGGAACGAAGCATGGAATAAAAAAGAACACTAAAACCGTCCACGGTCAGTGGTCCCGTAACGAAATAGGCGACAAAATCAACCAACTGCCTGCAAAAAGTGCTCTGAAAAGAGGGGAATACCGCTAGCGCGGGCCATAATATGGGCCAGTGGTCAATGATCTCCAGCGCTCAGTCCGTACGTGCAGGCGGAAAGGGCGCTGTGTCTCCAATATTGTTGGCAACATTTCTGGGCTTTTGCAGCCACGGGGACCAAGCCAAACAACCAAAATCTGTGGCCGGCGAAGCAGAAGCCGAGACGGCAAGCGGACATACTAAACTATGAGGAAATTAAACAAAATTATAAGTCTCAATGAAGGAAGCAAAGTGCCTTGAACACGGTCCGTTCCAGCGCTGTGTTATTTGCTTGCCATACCGGACACGACGTCAGCCAGTTCGTGTCTAACAGGTTGCTCAATAGTCGGAAATCTGTCAAGTCAATTCATGGTGGTCCGTGTAGAACATTCTAGCTCTCAACTCTGTCTACATGCTGTCGGTGCATACATCCGACATTTGTTGCTGCAAATTGCAGATGGGTCGTTAGATGCACAGGTTCAGTCGCTGTTTCCTCGCCAGTCTTCGTCTCGGGATTCGGAATTGGCAACGACTAATAACTTTTTCCACTGCTTCAGTCTTTCTTCTTTTTTTCCCACTAAGATCGAATCGGCGTGCTAGGCCAATCAGGTGTCGAAGCGAGGCCCGCCCAGTCCCTTTTCAGGCACTTTTGTCCCTTCTTCCCCGCAAAATAGGTCCTTGTTCCTGTGCCTTGTTCTTTCCTGTGACTTCTGCATGGACGCCGCACGGAACGCAAGAATAGGAAGGATCAAAAATACAGGGGCAGAATAACGGCCGCAAAGGAGGGGAAAGACGGCAGGACCTCTACTTAATAATGCCCTCGCACTTTATTTGTGCATTACATTGGAGGTGGACAACGTAGATTGCTTCAATTGGCGTTCCTTTTGTAGGGTACTACAGAATAGTCACCCTCGTATCCGTCCTGACCGTCCTCTGGGTGAAGAGCAAAAGGACGCTAGCGGTCATGCAGTTTAGCCTGCTGCTGATTGGACTCGGCCTCGGCAAGTGGTCACAGGCGCTCACACGTTAAAAGTCCCTCCTGTTCCAAGCTGTTCCAAGAGGCCATCAGTGCATCTTTCGGGACAGCGTCAGCGTGTGTGTTTATGTATCGAAAGTTGTTTATTTTTGAATGTTTTATTATCATATTGCCTCCTCACGATTTATTGCGTCCGAGACAGATACGGCTCGAGAACATATATTCGACAAAAACGATCAGAAAGCACCACATATTGTATCAGGACTGCAATGCCTCAGTTTTCTGGCTCACTTCATGTCATATCACACCGCTGTACCCCGTATATGCCCGAATATACTCCGCAAAACATACTTCACAAGAAATGCTAGGGCGTACTTGACTGGAAACTATAAAGTAAGAAAAATAAAGGAGTATTAATCGACCGTGACGCCAGGTAAAACGCCTGAACCAAATGTAGAAGAACCAGCGCATGTAAAACAAAGTGGAGCACATGAGGAAGAACGAAACACAGCCAAAGCCCCCATTAATCAAGAATGAACGGATGCTGTGCATTGTCGCCGGCTTGTGGCCCAGGGCCCCGGCTCGGCGGTGGCAAGATGCGGGGCTTGTTGCCGCCGGCCTTGTCCTTGTCCTTCTTGGCGTTCTGCTGCCGCCGGTCAGCGTCCAGCAGGTCGCGCTCCAGTTGGTTCTGGCTCTGCTGGCCCCGCTGCAATTGCGAGGCTGGGTCGATCCGTGGCGCGCCCCGGATACGAAAGGCGGCGCCCTGGGTGTCGGGCACAGGGGAGGCGGCGCCGGAGCTGGATCGAGCCGAGTGGGTGGACGGAGGCGGCGGGGGGGAGCGAGAGGAGTGCACCTGTGACCGGGCAGCCTGTGTCATGTTGGGGGTCGTGTTGGGTGGCATGTCGGGTGTCTGTGACTGTGCCTGTGACTGTGCCTGTGACTGTGCCTGTGACTGTGCCTGTGGCATCCACGGCGATGGCGATGGCGACGGCCGCTGTGGCGTTTGGGGCACCGATGCCGACACCGACACGGCGGCCGTCTTGCGCTCTCTGCGCTCCACAACCTCGCGCATGGCCAACAGGTCGCGCGATTTGGCGCCCGAACTCGACACGCGTGGCCGGTCCTCTCGGGGCGGCCCACCACCTTCACTTCGTCCCAGGCCAACGGAGCCCCGGTCGTGCACCTCGTGGCTCCAAATCTGTGACCGCTGCAGATGGTGCTTGAGGTGCTGTTGAGAAACACAAACGGTTAGTTCTATTGTCATGGACAAAAGGGGTAAGATAAAAAAGGATGGAAACGCACGTCTGGGTCTTTGGCCCGTATCGGTGGTGAGGCAGCCGGTCGAGGCGAAGCGGCACCAAGGGTCTCGCTAAAGCTGGACCTGCCGCTGCCGGTCATCAAGTGCGGCCGGCTTGGAACGTTCGTGAGAGCCCTGGCGCCAGAGGCGTCGTCCATCGGCTCTGCCTTGGTGGCGTGAGTGGGAGGCGCCATAGGTGAGGGCATGGGTAAGGGCATGGGTAAGGGCATAAAACTGGGTTTCGGAGTGCTGCCGTCTGCTGTATACTTGATCTTGAGGTAACCCTTGCGGTACTCATCAGCATGCTCGACCATGTGCTGAAGGTGCAGTTGGCGCACATAATCTGCTTCCTCGTTCGGCGCCATCGCGGCCCACGCCCGGTGGCTAAACGTCGGCATGACAAACGCACTCGCAAAGACGGGATCGCGGAACGCAAGGATGGCACACCGTGTTATATTCATAGTGATTGGCACAGTGATGTTGGCTATTGCGCCTTCCGCCAAACTCCTCGCGACATAAAAGTTCCCTTTGGCTTCGGCGGGTTTGGTCCACGACCGGTCAAACAGCTTCCGCTCCAAGATGCGTATGGCAGTGTGTTGTTCGCCAAATAGGTTACAAGCATTGGGCATCGTCTTAAGACTGTACGCGCGCGGCATGGAGTCGATTTCGGCCAAGGCACCGGTCACGAGATCAGCCAACTTCTGGTCCTCCGTCGACCTCAACATCACCAGCGCTTTTGCCGAAATCGCCCCGTGCACGGTAGCCTCGGCGAAACCTGGCACCCTGGTGACCAAAGATCGGAGGCGGCCCCATTGCGCTTTCTCAGGCAGGCCCGAAAGCTTGGCCATTGGCAAACAGGCTACGATTTCGTCAACTGTCCTGCGTGCCAGGAGCTCGGCAGTCCGAGGCTCCCATATGCATTGCTGTCTATCCATAGTTCCACTGAGCAGTGCCTCTTTCAAAACAGCCACGAAATCTTCCGATGTAGCCGCCAAGGAGCTTGAGGGCCCCGGTGGTGGCACTGTTGGTGTTGATACAGGCGTCTGTTTGTGTGCCGGCGTCGGCCGGAGAGGACGATCAATGTTGGATTCAGGCACCGGTTCAGAAATCCAGTCGTGGTGGTCTAGATGGCCGTTTGACGGCACGACGGCTGGCAAGACGGGCGTGGGTTGCATGGTGTGGGCGGTAGACTGCGTGCGGATCTGCATCGGTACGGAAGCCGGTTGGTTGAGGAAAGCATCGTACGCATACATGCTGGGGACTGGATTAGACCCTGGCTGCTGCGACTGCTGAAGCTGCCGCGACTGTGATGCCAGCACCAACGAAGGCAGCACACTGCCTGCGCCAGCCCGCGCCATGGCATGCGAGGTCGCAAAATCGGCCGCTGTCGGCGGGAACCTAGCTCCATCGACTTGTGTGCGCTCGACCCTCTGCATCGTCGTGGTTTGTGAGCCCGCCATTCCCGGCGCACCGACCACTTGGAAGCCGCCCTCCGGCCCACCACACCGCTCCGCAGCCGCATCCTGTTCATATTGACCATGTTGACGGCTTCGGTGAGCTCTTCGGTGGTCAGCGCATCCTCGGGCTCTTCCATCTCAAACGTGTCGGTCGACATGACCTTGCAGATGCGCTCTTGCGTGGGCGCGCCGGGGCGCAGGAGTGCGTCCAGCACCACATCGAGGCCCTTGTACTTGGTCGCCGTGTCCGGGACGACAGGGACGACTTCGGGGTCCTTGGTGTAGTTGCGCAGCTGGTCGGCCCAGGCCTGGGGGTTTTTCTTGTCCACCACACGCGAGGCCAGCTGCGTCTTGAAGACGGCCTGGTCGTGCAGCACCGTCTCAAAGGTGCCACCCATAATCAGCCAGTACACGACGACGCGGCGCGTCTGGCCGATGCGGTAGGCGCGACCAATGGCCTGCTGCTCGTGGATGGGATTCCACTTAAAGTCGAAGATAACGACGCGATTGGCGCCATGGATGTTGAGGCCGACACCGCCCGCCGTTGTCGAGATCAGATACACCTCGTCGCTGCCCGCATTGAAGTCCTTGACCATGGCCTGGCGCTTGCTGACGCTGGTGTCGCCGTCCAGCCGCTGGTAGCGGCGCGCCTGGCGCTGGAACGCGGTCTGCAGGTAGTCCAACACGAGCTTGCTCTGCGAGAAGACGAGCACTTTCTCGCCGACACGCTTCGCTTCGTCCAGGATGCCCATGAGAACCATAATCTTGGACGAGTATTCGGGTGCATCAATGTTCTGGGCGTGGACCGCCGCCAGGAGCTGGTCGACCATGGGCGCCGGCAGCGTGCCACTGCGCGGGCCCGTTTGCCTGGGCTGCTTCATCTCCCGGAGCCGGCTCTCGAAGATCTTGGGGTGCGCCAGAAGCAGCGTCAGGTTGACCAGCGTGTTCCATAGCTGCACTGTGCTATTAATACCGGCCACCATGCCAGGCTGGGTCAACAGGTCGATAAAGGTCTTGTACACGCGCAGCTGCAGCGGCGTCAGCGGCAGATACATGATAAACTCGTACTTTGGGGGCAGCACGCCCTGCAGTGAGGCGACGGTTGCACGGTGGATCTTGGGCGCGACCGTGTCCTTGAGCACCTTGAGCATCTTGACGGCATGGCGCCGCTGTGACCGTGTGCTGTCGCGGTAGAAACCCTCGCGGATCGGGTTCGCGTAGGTGGCACGAAACTCGTCCTTTGCGGCGAGGTAGTTGGGCGCCACCCAGTTGATCATGGAGTGGTACTCGTCCACGGAGTTGGCCAGCGGCGAACCCGTCATGGCAATGCGCGCCGACGTCCGGAAGTTGCGGGTCAATTGGTTGATGCGGGAGTTGGGGTTCTTCAGGCTGTGGGCTTCGTCGGCAATGACAATGTTGGGCGTCTGCTCCACCAACGCGACGGCCTCGTCGCTAAACTCCTTGATAAGCATGTTGAGCATCGGGTAGCCAATCACCATCGTACCGCCTCGTTCGGCCCAATGCCGAACGGCGCCGATCCGGTGGCGGGCATACATGCTCGACGTGATGCTGTACGTGTGGCCGAGCGCACCCGATTGCGCCGCCCAGGCCAGCAGCTCGTCCTGCCAATTCTCGACGAGACCCGACGGGCACAGTATGAGCGTCTTGGACTCCTTGAGGTCGTCTGGGATTTGGGACGCGATGGACTCGTCCGGCGACTTGGCGGCCTCGGCAATGGCGACAAGCAACGTGATGACCTGCATGGTCTTACCGAGACCCATCGTATGGGCCAGCAAACAGCCTTGCCGGGACTCCGGTGGCGCGATGATCTGGTTCCACATAAACCGCACGCCTTCAACCTGGTGGTCGCGGATGTTGCGGCCAATCCATTCGTCGACATACACAATGCCGTGGTGCTTTTCCTTGGCCGTGTTGATGATGAGCCGGGTCTGGTCCTGGGACAAGGTCCCTGACTGCGCGAGGCTTTCATAAAGGGCCTTGCGACGGTTTTCCTGTTCCTGGTGCCGGGCTTGATCCTTGTCGCGCAGCTCTTGGGCAGATTCGTCTTTGCGAATGCGGCGCATTCGCCGCTTTTGTGAATGTGAGAAGAGGACATCATCGTCATCATCCTCGTCTGTATCATCCTCAATCTCTTCAACGACGGGGCGGACTGCATAAATGTTGAGCTCGTCATCGTCTTCGTCCTCGCTTTCTATGTCCACTTCTATACCAGTTCCACAATTGCTGGGCCTGGGAACGGCGGTTGACAGAGCGGGAGGAGCGGGAGGAGGGGGAGGAGCGGACGCGGCGGGCAACGGCAGTGTTGATTTCGATGTCGGTTCGATAAAATACGGCGCGAGCGTTCGTAGCTTCACGCAAAATTCACCAAGCTCTCCCCTGCTCCTTGCAATATCATCGCTCGTGCCTTCGCCTGTGGGGTTAAAGTCTTGCAACGGCACGTCGCGGCATGTCACAAAGATGTAAAAGTAACGCGTAAAGGCGGTAGCATCGCTTTCAATGCTAGTGCGAGGCGCTTCTGTATCACCGCCGTTCTCGATGGCCCGGCGGCAGTACTGATTCCAGGTGTCATCGATATTTGTCGCCTGGGTGCAGTGATCGACCAGCCGTGCAAGCTGCTCGCGGTCGGCGCTCGAGAAGACCGTGCAGAGCAAGCGTGTAACGTCCCTACCGCTTTCCCAATAGGAAACACCTTTGCCGACGATGGCCTCCATGTTGCCGAGTGGAAAATACTCCTTCAGACTCCCCAGTAACCCCTTGACCGCATCGCCTCTCGGGAGTGTTCCTGACTGTAATTCTCTAGATTCGTCACGGTGTCTCATCGTCTCCCGCTTTTCCGGGCCTCGGCTTGAGGATCGGCTCTCACTGCCACCGGTGTCGTCATCGGACATGTCCATGGGTCCGTCCGACAATGTACCGTTGTCATCATCGTCCACGATGAAGTTTTTCATCCGAGGATCGTCGTCCTCTTCGCTCGAGGAGCTGGTAAGAATCTCTTCGTCGCCTTCCAGCGCCTTACGCCGGATGGCACGAGACGTGGACGGTTGCCGTCGCAGGGCGTTCTCGTCGACAGTCACTTTTCGCGGTGCTGTCGGGGACGAGTACAGGCGTGCTTCCCAGAGTGCATATTGCCGGTCTTCAATGTTGGCATCAAGTACAGCGGCCTGCAGTCGGACCTCCTTCTCGTTCCGCCACTCGACGTGGCGCATCTCCTGCACGAGCTTGTTAATCCGCTGCGCGAAACGGTCGGCCTCCTTGCGTGCCCGGTCCACGAGGTACTTGCGCGAGCCTGCACGGCGGGCCGCGGTCCACATTTGGTGTTCACGGCGCCGCAGCTTGTGTAGCTTCTTGTTGGTCCACTGCGTTTCAATGTCGCGGATGGCGTCTACAATGACAGCGTCAAATGCTTCGACGGTGAGCGGCGCGTTTTTGGTTTTCTTCTGTTGCCCTTCTTGGCTGTTTTGCTCGATTCGTTCCCTGGCCTCCTGCTCCATGGCCTCCCAGGTCTCGGTATCATAACCTTCGTCGTCTGATTCGCCCAGTGCAGGAAGAACCTCGTCATCGTCTGCCACAGTGGCACCGGCCGCGAGAGCATCATTGGTTGGAGCTGAGCGTGCGCGGCCCAGTCGCACACCAGACGACCTGTTTGGCCGAAAATAGCGATGCAAAATCCTGTGCACTTGCAACCTCCGTCCGCTGGGAATGGGCAACGGAGCGGCCCAACCAAAGCTATCGTTCTCATTGTCATCCTCTTCATCATCCCTATCCCCGTTCTTGTCCTTCTTGGTGTCTACATTGTAGTCCGGGCCAAGCGGATCGGGATCTTGGAGCAGCGCATACCTCGTGAGGCTCCAGTCGCCCAAGTAAGCACCCTTCTTGCTCTCTTGCCAGAGCCCCTTGGAGACAACACCAATCTTGGCAGCAGACGTATCAAGTGGATCAGCAAAATTGTCAATAGGACGTTCCTTGTGTGGCCAGGGCTCGAAAGATATGTTTGTTGGTGCCAACCTCTTGCGTTTCTTGGTCTGGCCAAGGGCTGTATCTGATGGTGGTTCGAGCCTGTCGACATGCATAAGGTTTGGCTGAAAGCCTTCTTTCTCCGTGCCATTCGCTATGACATTCCAATTACCGTCCTTTACTCCCACTCCTACCGGTGCTGGTTCTTGTACAGCCTGCCGAGCATGGTTGTCTCCTTTCTGGATGGCAGGGGTGAGAGCAGCACCGCTCTCCAGCCGGCTCGACGGGGACTTCTTAGGTGGCGGTGACGGCGGCATCGTTGCCTCGGATGCAGTCAAGTCGTTATTGTCTCCCGCAGCCTGAGAGGCTTTCCACGCTGCATAACCCGGGCTCTTTCTTTGAAATGACCGTATGGCCACACGCAAAGACAGCTTGTGGGGGATCTTTGCGATGCCCAAGTCGGCGCAGAGGGACTCGAATCCGCCTGGGCCCATGTAGTCTTCGTAGCAGAGAAGAAGCTGGCCGTCGAGGTCATGCTCTTCGAGCTTGGCAGCGAGAAACTCTGGATCAGGCCATCGTTTCGGAGGCGGCGCGGACCACGAGCGGTTGCTGGTGCACAGCTCCTGGATCAGTCGCTCGTTGGACCACTCGAACGGGTCAATATTGCCTCCGCTGCCTGACATGATGGCAGGCCTCCGATAAAGTGAATATCTGATGAGTGAAGACACAGTGTGAGTGAATGATACATGGCGATGAGCACGGAGAAGGTGAACCGGGGTGAACACAAGTATAAGATGTAGCCTCGCCACTTACTCGATGGTGCATCTGGTTGGAGGACATGAAAAGAATGGAAGAACAAAAAAATCAACAGATGAACGGCACTGCTTTGCAAAGCCCCTTGACACTGTCTGGTGAGACGAAACTGGAGCCTAGGTGATGAAATATACGACAAAATATAATGAAATTGATAATGGAAAATGAGAAATGGGAAAAATCTCAAAATGTCCCCAGGCGATGAGAGCAATCTGAGGCCGGCAGAAAATAACAAGGGGTCAGTTGAAATGTGCCAGAAACCGGCCAAATATGCAGCCCTCTGCCGCTGAAGAATCAAGGTACCGTTCGAGTCAACGCCTTGGTGGCTACTTTTCACCAGACGAAACGAATGATAAAAGTCTAGCGCAAAGGTGAAGCACGACTCGGGATTGCCCTAGATGCAAGGGGGTTGTGTGGCTATTTTTGGGAGATCGAAAATGTCCCGACGCCAAAACGGCCCTGAATCTCGCCAATGAACAGGCGCGCCAAAACGCGTAGAGTGCGCTTGCCCTGGGAGGACATCGTAGCGAAGTGTGGTGCCCCGATACAGGAATATGTATCTATCCAGATGTTCGATGTGATGTGTTTTCCTTTTTGCCGAGTTGACTTTTTTATCACTTACTCCTTATATTAATTAAGTCTCCGAAATGCTTTTCAATATTTACTCTCTTTTACTTTTGCTTCAGGCTAATTGCAATCCGGCCTATACCTTGGTAAGAAGCCGTTCGTCGAGTCCTTGTCGATTGTTCTCACGTGCAGTCGATAATTTGTCCGTCCGGTTTGATGCCGTGTTAGATAGTTTTTATGCGCCCTTTCTAAAGGCACGGCTATATGGGTATCAAAACGATGGCCAGGTGTGTCCTTTGAGCCATGTAAGAAAGCAAAATAGCAGCTCTTGTCATATGCTATAGACATACCATCACAAGGCACTCTTGTCAAGCGTTGGGGCTCTAAATATCTGTGAAGTATCGGGGGCTTACACGACTCGGGTATCCGTAATAAAAATCTGTTGTACTCTGGGTAATCGGTATAGTATGTTGGAACGGGCACCGCCGGTAATTATGCTTGAAATTAGACGAATTATCAAAAAGGGTTTCAAGTAATACTTCTAACATAATTTAAAATTTTGACAGTGATCTTTTTTTTTAAAAAAAAAATTTTAAAAAAAATAAAAAAAATAAGAAAAAGCAAAGAAAATATGAGCTGATAAACCACCGAGTTTATATATCAGAATATCAATGCGACCACGACATATGGCGTGCATTTGCTTGATTCAGGTCCGGTTCGGTCCTTTGCTATGATGTGGGGGAATCTCGCTAGCTTGGTCGCTCGGCCGGTTGAGCAGGCTGTAGCTTTGTAATAACGTAGTGAGCGGCCACTTTTTAGTGTTGCGCTTTCTGCGCGTTTTGCACGCAATCGTTTGGCCGCTCCATTGTGTCGATTTGTTCATCTGGATTTTTTTTAATTTATATCATAATCTCGGCTTTATAGCGCATCTTGTTGGATTGGTGAGAGCGGCTTGTTTTCGAAGCTGTCCGGGCCGTGGACGATCTCGTCACGATCCCCCCTCTTGTCCTTTTCTCCCTCCCCGAGCAACAATGGCCATTTCCGGGCCGGACGCCGGCGCAGCATATCCGCCGGCCGTGGACGTGGCCGAGCAGCAGCGGCTCGTGCAGGTCATCAAGGACTGGAGCATAGCCAACGGCCTGGCCGTGCGGCCACCTCCAGCGGCCATCAGCGCGACCGAGGCCGCGCTGGCGAGCACCTTGGCCATGACGGCGCCCGTGACGCTGTTCCCGAGCCCGTTCGCGCGGTCGTGCTTCGAGGAGGCCCAGGCCGCACAGCAGGCATACAACGAGCTCTACGCCAAGATTAGCCAAGACGAGGCCTTTCTGGGGCGCATCGTTGCAGAGTAGGTCCAGGTCACCATGAGAACTGCCTGACTGACCGCGCACTAACGATGCAGGGTCGCTGGCGGCGATGAGTTTACGACCAAGCTGTGGGCAGTGCACGAGCGCGTCAAGAAGGAGGGCTACACGCACAAGCACTCGCTGGGCATCTTCCGGTCGGACTACCTGGTGCACCAAGAGACGGCCGGTGACACCGCAACTGGAAAGGCCGAGGCGCACTTGCAGATCAAGCAGGTCGAGTTCAATACGATCGCGGCGTCCTTTGGCGGCCTGTCGGGCCAAGCGTCGCGTCTGCACAAGTTTTTGGCCAAGACAGAGTACCCACTGCTAAAGGCCAACACGCCGCGTGACAAGTACAGCCTGCCCGACAACACCAGCAGCCGTGACATTGCGGCGGGCCTCCAGGCCGCATTCGAGGTGTACGAGCGCAGCGAACCCAAGACGTCAGGAACGCCCCCGCGGTGCGTCATCTTCCTCACCCAGGACGGCGAGCGCAACGTGTTCGACCAGCGCCACATTGAGTACGCCGTCGAGGCACCCGTGTTCCGCGTGCCGTTTAGCGCCATCCTGCAGCAGACGAGCGTCGACACCAGCGTGCCGCGGCGGCCGTTGCTGTACCGCCACGCGGCTACCCAGACGTTTGAGGTTGCCGTCGTCTACATGCGCGCTGGCTACGGCCCCTCCGACTACCCGGACGAGTCCGCCTGGGAGGCCCGTTACCAGGTCGAGCGGTCCGCCGCCATCAAGTGCCCTACCGTGCTGACGCAGGTGGCGGGCACCAAAAAGGTGCAGCAGGTGCTGGCCACGCCGTCCGCCTCGGCGGATGGCGCGCCCTCTGAACTCGGCCGCTTTGTGGCCGACGCCGACCGCCAGGCCACCCTGCGCCGCACGTTTGCCAACATCTACCCGCTCGACACAGATTCGGCGGCCGGTCGGCAGGCCCGTGTGTGGGCGCAGGACGCGGCCGCGTGCCGCAAGTTTGTCCTCAAGCCGCAGCGCGAGGGCGGCGGCAACAACTACTACAAGGACAAGATTCCCGCACACCTGCAGACCGTGCCCGCTGAGCACTGGGCGTCGTACATTCTGATGGAGCTCATCACGCCGCCGCCCGTGGCGAATCTGATTCTGCGCAACGGACAGGTCGAGCAGGGCGGCGTGATTTGCGAGCTCGGCATCTACGGAACCTGCATTTGGGGCAGCGAGTCGGGCAGTGCCAGCCAGAGCATCCTGCGCAACGAGACGGCCGGCTACCTGCT
Source organism: Sporothrix schenckii 1099-18 (assembly GCF_000961545.1). Lineage (NCBI taxonomy): Eukaryota > Fungi > Ascomycota > Sordariomycetes > Ophiostomatales > Ophiostomataceae > Sporothrix > Sporothrix schenckii. Next base: position 1,047,497 of record NW_015971144.1, read on the forward strand.
GCGGACCAAGGGCGACCAAAGCGAGGAGGGCGGTGTGGCTGCCGGGTTTGGCTGCATGGACTCGGTGAATCTGGTATAATTAGGTAGACAGGTAGACAGGTAGACAGGTAGACGAGGCCTCGAGAGCGTGCATTTTGAAATTTGAACCTGGCATCTTTGTCGTCTTTTTCTCAGTTCACGTTTTCTGTGTTTTGCGGGAATATTATTCAGTGATTATTCGCAGAGCTGGGATGAGCTTGGTTGAGTTGGGTTTCGTATCGCCTCCCTTACCCCGTATAAAATACATTTATCTCGACAGCAATCCTCCAACACATCCGGTATACAAAAGACATCGCTACACCTGAGTCGCTCATCAACAGACAGTTGTTACATCGGTTTCATCATCGGCACCCTAACAGCTGTCTATGCTGACTCGGTCTGCGCAGGGCGCTTGAGGACCTCGATGCTGCCTACAAAACAGTTAGAGAGGGCCCTGGTCATGGTTGTGTGGCACAATTGGAAGTGGCGATGCGGATACGTACGCTGCATAATGTTCAGCGAGCTCTTGGTCTTGCCCTCGGCGTCCTGGTACGTGCCCATCGTGGCATCGCCCTCCACATACACGAGCGTGCCCTTGGGCAGGCCGCGCAGCAGCTCCCGCTGAGGGCCCTCGGGCAGGAAGCTCGACACGCGGAACCAGCTCGTCTGCCGGTTGTCGCGCGGGCCGCTGCTGCTGGCCACCACGTACTTGAGCACCTCGTGGCCCGTGCTCGTGGCCTGCAGCTCGGGCGTGTCACCCAGGTGGCCCACAATCGTGATGCGGGCGACGCGGCGGGCGGGCGTCGTGCTGAATGCGCGGGACGACGAGGCGGCAAAGGAGGAAGTAAGGCCGAGGCCACGGCGCATAGCGAAGGACATTTTTGTCGTCGTCGTGGTGGTGGTGTGGGGGGTGGGTAGATGGGTGATGCGATAAGATAGTGCGTTGGATGCGGTTGGAACAGTTGGTGATGTCTGTGTTGGCGATGCGATCAGGAAATAGAGGGGGAGGCACAGACAAGGGAATCGCGCTCCGCGTCACTGCCACTGGCGCGTTTTCTCCTCGTTTGCGCCTGCTCTCCAATCTAAAAGCTGTTGTGGCGCATGCCGCAATATGGCCCGTGCACAGTGACTGCCGAATTGTGGCTCGTTAATGACCCACTTTAATTCAGAACGACGTCAACAGCTCGATCCCATCAACAATAAAACGGCCTGCACCTCAGCACAGGACGGTCATAAACTCAGCAGCAGTCAACAGCGGGTGGCCATTTGGTAAAAAATACTTTCAGACTGCAAGGGACTACGGTTGGTGACGAAATGAAGCCACCGCCCAAAGCGGTATGATACGAGGCCTTCACAAACTGACCGGCGAAAAGACAGTCCGCCTGTCGACGGTGCGGATGAAATGACGTCTCAGATAGCCGGTGCCAGGCGCGCAAGCAAAAATAGAAACGGCATATGGAAAATCCTGCAAGGGCAGTGAAGAGCAGCCAGCTTGTGCTGCACGTTCGTTTCTGCAAACGCGAATTAAACAGCTTAAAGCTTGTGGAAAGCTCCTGGGCTACGTCTCAATAGGAAAACTGCCTAATTGGGAAGGCGCCTTCCCCTTTTGGGTCTGAATAGAACCTCGAGCAACCTCACTCTCCATCCGCCTCCTGAACAACGACAGACAGGCATTCCCACCACAACGACCCAAACGCTATTTCCCGGGTTTCGCCCCCAAAGAGGCGATCAGCCGTTGCTACGTCCGGGCTCTCCCTTTTGACGGATCGATGCACTATTGGCTTGATTGGCGTCATGTCGGCCCTTGCTTGCCCGGGTTGCTTGCTAACTACTCACTACCCGTGCCTTATGTGCCGAATCGGGATGTCTATTGAGGATGAGCCTCTCTTCTTCTGGGCCCGGCGCCTTGCTTTGCACCTTCGTTTTCTTTAACGGATGAATAAGGACGCCGCAGTCGCTCACAGGATCTTGCTTGAGTTTTCGTCACCTCTCGGATCTCATTCTTTGCTCAATAGGAACCTTCTCCCTTCCACTTCGTTTCACGGTCTTGTCATGCCCTCAGAGGCAATGGCCCGACTCGTTACTTTGCATAAGATACCTCCCATCCTATTCAACCTCCTTGTTCTTTGTCATTTTTCGTCGTCTTCCTCAATTTCCCTCACGTCCTTCTCGAATCAACTGGCCATGTCGATACGTAACGATTCATGATACCCGGCCCACCACGGCCTTCCATCTTATCCCATGCCCATGTCCAGATATATCCATGCTCACACGAAAACCGACCTGAAGCATCCCTATTCAGAGAATCCACTCGCCCCCAACGCCCGTGCAGGAATGAATAGTGGAAAGGGGACAAGAAAGTCATATATCACTCTCCTGAGAGGTCTCTCCTGAGAGGTCTCTCCTATCCGTTCATCAGGGGACACGCAAAACTGGTGTCTATTTTAAGCACGAGAGCGTGCAGTTGATGCGCTTCTTATTTCAATTCTTTTGCTCTCCTTCTCCTCTCTTCCTTCCTGTCCTTGAAGTCGAGAAAGTTATCAAAGCGACATCAAACGTCACCAACCTGCCAACACACCACTCACAAACACAACATGGAAGCCTCGTACTTCACAGACGCTGGTGTTCTCATCCGTGGCCGCGTCGGCTCCCTCCCGACGTCCCCGACACTCGTCGCCAACATCGTCCTTCGCCTCATCCTGTGCCCCATTGCCATTGTCTTGACGTGGGTGCCGCTGCGACTGCTGTGGCGTAATGGCGAGTTCCCCGCGTGTGTCTTCGTCATCAATCTCTGGCTGCTCATCCTCTTTGTGTTTGTCAACGCCGCCATCTGGCACAACCAGGACTTTTCCAGCTGGTGGCTCGGCTATGGCTGGTGCGACCTGCAGTCCTTTGTCCAGTACGCGTTTGTTACAGTCTACAGCACCAGTGTCTGTGCCATCATGCAGCGCCTCTCGAAACAGGTCGGCCTGACACGCGTGACTGGTCTGTCGCCGCGCGAGAAGCACAAACGTCTGATTGCACAGTCGCTCATCATCTTTCCGGTGCCCTTTCTGCAGATCATTCTCACGATTTTCGTGCAGGGCATACGGTTTGGCATTGCCCCGGCCAGTGGCTGTACCAATGAGTATGATGCGGCGGCACTTTTCCTCGTCTTTTATATCCTGCCACCCCTGCTGTATACCATGGTCGCCTGCTACTATACGTGTAAGTCTCCCTGTCTCTTCCTTTCCCGTGCTGCCCCCAACGTGCTCTTGGTATGTCCAACGTCGCGAAACACTGACCACCGGCCTCAGTCCAAACATACCGCCGCTTCCGCCAGGTCGACGAGAGCTCTCGCGCTGCTCTCGGCAGCACCAACTCTGTCGCTTACGCTCGTCGCCAGCGCGCCCGGCGCAAGCTGTACTTTATGGTCCTGTGCATCCTAGTACCATACACGCCCTTAATTGCGGCCTTTTGCGCCATCAACATCATCATGGGATTGCCGTGGAACTATCCGTCTGACTTTGAGACCAACCACTACCACGGCCCCAATCCCTACAACACCATTTATGTGCTCTCGGACAAGGATGCCGGCTTTATGGCACTCAACATGGGCTGGATCCCCGTCGTCAGCGCATTTGTCGCATTCGTTTTCTTCGGCACATCCAAGGAGGCCATCAACGTCTACCGCACGTACCTGCTAGCCGTCGGCTTCGGTCGCTTCTTCCCGGATCTACACGAACCGTACGACCCCGACCGGTCGATGATTGACGCGACCAATTCCAACACGTCCTACGGATCCAATGCGACCACGCAGATATCGACTTTGGACTCCATCACGTGAGCTCCTCCCCTGTCTCTCTTGTCGCCTTTCCCTCATAAATCACAGGCTCCTAAAAGGAAATGTACTAACAACGCAGTCAATCACGCAAAGGATCCGGCGTGCCAGTTTACCCAACAGTCCCAACGGCTGCGGGAGAGGCCGCAGACGTACGCTCGCCACGCTCCTCTTCCTTTTTCCACCGCATGTTCCACAAGGGTTCGACTGCCTCTGCAGACAACACAAGAGACGTAGAGCTCGCTACGGCGGCACGAGACGACTTCCCTGCGCCACCTGCAGCCGCTGCACCGGCATCGAGAGTGCTGTTCAACCCGGGTTTCAACTGGTTCACACCGCCCGTGGCCTCCCATCAGTCGCCCTCGGTTGCTTGGAGCCCCATCACGTATGCGGTCGCCGAGGCCGCCCAAAACCAGAACCTACAGCAACAGCGGGATGTTGAAACTACCATCGGACCCGTCGCCAGCCCTCCTCATCCTCCCACCTCGTCAGCTTCTACCGCCGCCTCCACGGCGCCTATTTTGGCATCGGTGCAACAAACAACAGGTGGACAAGACCGCGTCCATTTCTACATGCCCAACACTCGGCCGTTTGACGGCACCCGTACCAACAGCATCGGCGGCCGCGCCGTCAACACGCACGTCTGGTCCGAAGGAAGCAGCGATGAGCCTACGCCTCTTCCTGGGTCGACCCCGTCGCTGGGAAACACGGCAGAGGGTGGCGGGGCCGGCGACGATGGCCGCGGTTGCAAGAGTGAGGATAACCTCGGTGACCTGCAGGGCGTCCGCGTAGAGCGGAGCATTACCACGAGCGAGGTGATTCGCAAGATTTAGGCCGACATCTTATTCTCTTTCCGACATTTTCGTCTTTCTTTCTTTCCACCCCCCCCCCCCCCTTTTTCCACATTGAAGTCCATTTTCCATTCTCGGTCGTTGATGGGTGTTTTCTTGATCCTCCTTGCTTTCTTTTCTTAATATTTTCCATTTATTCAAGCAGGCTCGAAAAAGTCTGGAATTTTGTATTTACATTCAACTGTCCAGTTGCAGCGCAACTTAATCAACACGGTAAATACCCTTTTTTCAACAGCCTTGTCCTTGATTTTACGTTCAATCAGGCGGTCGAGCTCCCGTGCTGTAGTTCTAGAGGCCAGCCTCCTAGTAAGAACCATTGTTTACTTCCCCTATTTTCATTTTAGCTACTGTAATTGCTGCTGCACCAGAAATAAATTCATAGTATAAGTTTGCAAAGAAGGTGGGCCAATCCATTCCTGATTATTTCTTTTTTAAAAAAAAAGTAGTGTCATCATCTCTCTCTCTTGTTAAATTGGGACATACACAAACACCAAATCATGGTTTATCCAAAAAATACAATACGAACAAAGCGAAACATTATCATTCTTCATAATTTTCCTTTTCTACGACAATTGCCTCCTTTACCGAAATTTGCATACCAAGTTTTTCGACCACGCGGATCTGTTGCACGGCCATATCCGACTCCGTTAAGAGCCAACGCCTCTTAAGAATTTCATGTCCCGTATTTCCACTCCGGCTCGAATAGGTTCCATAGATCAACATTTCTGTTGTACGTGCTCGCGACCAATAACCACACTGTCAAACAACTGCTACACAGGAACCATGTTTGAGACAGCAAGGGTGTCTACGGGCACATGTCACGTACGCCGGGATATTTGGGTGTAAGTGTCATTCGTGCAGCAGCAACCACTCACCCAACATGCGAGACATGTTCAAACAAGGGACATGGGGCGACGGTGCACAAAGTGATGGCAGTGGCCGTAGACGTGGTCGCAATCGTGACAAGGTGTCACGAAAATTGGGTGTACTCCCCGGCTTACACCACGCAAAGAAAGTTGAGATGAAAGAGTCTGTTCAACCAGCATCATCCTGACCAAAATCTTGCAAAGTCTGTTTCATGGAAGCAAATATTACCGAAACAAAGGTTTCTGGGGAAACCTTTGCGTTTTGATGTCCAATTTAACATTGTACGAGGACGGTTGCCAGCACACCTGGCTAAGGACACGGCATAGAGATAAATACGGCCGTGCTTTAGCTAATTGCACAGGGAGAAAGCTATCAAAACGCCGTACCTGCAAACGACGACGCGGGATGGCACTGACAGAACGTGGAAAGACTGTGGCACGGTCAGTTTGAGTAATTAACGGCACATTGCACCAAGACAATCATGTCCTGGAACCTGGATCCGGGGGAGACGGGACGGCAAGTCGGTGTAGGTGCGCGGCCTGTGGCCGTTTTCGGTGAGCAAGGGGTCCTTTGGGTCCCCAAGTTGCGGGAAATAACAAAAGACACGGCTGGTTGATGTACGTCGTACTTGTTCTCCTTACAGCGGCATTATTTGATACAGGAGAACCTGTGCGCCCGGCTCCATACAAGCACGGCAATTCCACTTGCTGTAAAACACAGATTCAGCGAGGGCTTAAACGACAAATTATGAGAAAAAGCCAAGGTGCAACTTCGACTGTGCGTCGTATGTCGTATTAGGATACATCCGGCAGGCTGACGACATGATATTGCGCGTTTGTTAAGTGCGTGCGCCCACAGACGGCATGCAAAAATCCGTCGAGGTCCAAGGTACACGTGAGATGGGTGTTGTTGCAGTCTCAAGACCAGCCATCACGATTTTAATTTTATGTATATTTAATTTTTCTTGTCAATCGCCATCCTCGCCAACGATCTGAGTGTGGCCACAGTGATGCATCCTCTAGGATCCTCTAGGAAGAGTCTGGACAGTGTCCCATTTCTTTCCCAGTTTGTAGTCATCACAAAGTTTTGTCTTGTTTTGCACACGCCCCTCCATCTCGCTTCGCCCTTTTTTTTCGCTCATTGTTCCGGGTGGGATTCCTACTTTGTTTTCCCCGGCAAACGCATCCGTGGTTGGGCGGCAGTCCGAGCGAGCATGGCGTTCATCCCGTGCGGTCAGACCTTTTCTGTTTTCGCCTTTTTTTATGAAACTCCAGAGCTCTTAACAGTTACGTTAAGGTTTCCACAAAGTGCGACGATACACCGTTCGTCTGTCCCAGCCCAACGTAATACTTCGTTACTTCTAGAAGGTATAGAAAGGCGAACAATAAACAATGGGACACAACCCAAAGTGCTTTGTCTTTTCAGTGCCTTCCTGCCACGGCGTCATTGCCTTTTTGTATCGTATGACTTTGCTGTAATCATTTCTTTGTTTCTGCCTCTCACTCCAACATATATCAGCGAAACCAAGGTTTATTGTAGAACGTGCGAAGAGACAGCCACATTTTCCAGTACCAACAGTATTCAACACTGTCCGGGTGCTGTACCGTGTACACTGGTCTCATCACTCTCATGTACTTGTAAGCGACCTCGCTTCCGCACCTCGCGTACGGCAAAACTAGAGCCCGGTCAATTCGGGGCGCGTTCGGTTCCGGAGAGTGGTTGCGCCGTAGGAACAATGCAGTTGGTAGTGCCGGATATGAGGTCCTGTCAATTTTATTGCTGTCGCTGCTGTTGGTGGACAATTTCTCTTTGCGTCTGGTCACACAAGCGTGTACTCCGAACATCTATCTCAATCACATTGTTCGGTGTGCGCGGCGCGTATAAAAAGCACTGATATACCCCCTTTACAGCGTGCCTTTTTAGTTTTGCTCATTTACCAACTTTTCTTCAGCAAACCGCTTCGCCGCATCTTCTTTTTCCCTACGAACGCCGTCCGAGCCAAACGAGCAAGAACAATGAGGACAGGGGGGCACAACAAGGCGGAAGAATCGAATCGGGTTGCCTCGAAATTGTGAGAGATGACCGGAAGAGGGACGACGGGCAGCCGCCCGGCACACCATGACACGTAATTGCGTAGTGAAGAAAAAAGGACCACAAAATTGCGTGAGGATCGACGATGGCTGGCTGTAATCGGGCCATGACCACACGAGGGCGACCATTTGGGAGGAAGGGCCTATATGAGAGCCAGGTTGTTCGTGATATAGCTCACCAGAACGGTTAGGTAAGGGGCGTGAATATATGAAATATGGAAACAAAGACAACCAACAATGGTTCTCTCTGAAAATCTTAATGGAACGTCTTAAGAAACTGATCGAAAACAACGCATGGCAAGCTGACGTGGAAAAGAAACACTGTGCGATGACAAAAGACGTAGAGGTTGCAAATGCAGACGTCTGAAATTACGAAATAAACCGGTTGACAACAACGCGACAAAATTGGAACCACGTATACATTCTCGCGACTGTCTTTATCTCCTTTTCGACAAGGAACGGGACATGGTACTGCGCCTGCCAGACCTGTAATTTGCGCTGTTCGTCGTAGCACGCCAAAAAATTGTCATTACTCTGCGTTTCGTCATCCTTTTTTGCAACAGTCTCGCGAACGTTGTTTGAAGCGACGCGTTATTTAATTGACCAAAAGTATCCTGCCAAGTCAGACGACAAAGCGCACAATGGAGACACATTTAATGGCAAGGCTGCAGTGGCAAAGATGCAGTGCATCCTGACTCCAGTTTTCTCCATCATTTTCTCCATTTCTCCGCCGACCTGCCTTCGGCTCTCAGACGTGGAGACGGGTGTTGAGTAAAAGGCTGGGCTCGAGGCCTCTCGTACGCGAGACTACCGTTTGAAGTCGCATCGCGTCGTGGAGACGTGTCGTGTTCTTCTTGGGCTGAGACGGCCAAGTGATGTGATGTCCAACTTGGGGATAAGTGCGACAAAGCACAGGGCAGAGTCACAGTGAGCACGGCCTTGATTGATGCGATGACAAGTCCAGTAGAGAAAGGATGGAAACCGGTCTTTCGAGAGCCTAGTTTTGACGTTGTGTCATTGTTTCGGCGGAAATTGAGAGGCACGACACGGATGACCGAGACTCGTGCCTTTGCTGGCTGTTTCTTGTCTCAAGCCGGGACCAATGCAGACGCACTCAAAAAAGGTCCAGAGAAACTGACATCCCGCACCGTTCTTGCAGATGGTCTTTCCCACTGCTGCCTGTCTCTGTTTTTGGCCTTCTGTAGCCCTCTTGTACCGTGTCTGCTGCATCGCCAAATGGTCCACATTGAGCCACCTTGAGGCCGAGCTCCTCCCTTTTCGTGTCCATTTTTGTGCAGCTGCAGCACAAGCTGCCCAGACATGTTTAAGTCTGGAACTGTGTTAAGCCCTTCTCCTGTCGGTGATACGGAGAGAAGGATGGACGGCAGGAGAGTGTAAAGGGGTCGCATCGCGACGTGCTTAAAATAAACTCGGAAAAAACACGTAGCCGAATCAGACGGCACGGCAGACGACTGACGGCAGACGGCAGACGGTGGGCAACACACGACAGGTCGTCCTTCACCGCACCAACAACAACAGACATGTCTATTGCTCCATAGCATGCAAGCGCTTTGGTCCAGTAGGACTCTCACCGCCAACAATTGGCCGTTTCAGAATGACCGCGTCGCTTGTAATTGAGGTTGTTGATTAGGGAAATATGTGGAATTGTGGAATTTGTCGAGGTGCACTTGCAATCAACATCGCCAAAACAGGCCATTGACAATGCATAAGTCACAGTAGGTGTTGTCTGTTGCCCCTGCCCCTTTTCAGCTCATATTTCACCAACAAGCCACCGAGCCTCGTGCGTTCGGTGCCACAACCTAACAACGCCACCGCATCCATCCTGTACGTCGCACGTCGTACGTCGTACGATACGAAATGTGCAAACAGGCAGCATGTTGCACGACAGCCAAGACGCCCTGGATCACACCGACTTTTATGCTCAGACCTTCTAGAAGGCGTTTTTGTCCGACACTGTGTGACGGAGAAGCTGATTTAGGGGCATAAAAAGACAAACCGAAGAAGTACCCGAGTAGGGACAGATGGAAAACTCGCAAGTCAGGCTCCCGGTTGTTTCATGGACACATCGGGTAGCAACGACCACAGACGACGGCCGACAGGTAACGGAACGGCCTAGACAAGGCGAGGGGACGCCGTCTTCCTCATCTATCGCTCCGTCGGATATTCGCGTCAGCAATGCCACATGCAGACCGCCAGTCGTTCTCCCCTTTCTCTGGCGGATTCAACCTCGGGTTGACAAAGTATCGTGACGGGGAGCCTCTGTCATTTTCTGAAACACGTTGTACACCATCTTCGTAGCTGCTTCATCAGAAGCAAGGCGACGGATGGAGGTAAAGCACAGGGAGAATCCAACAAGAAACAGGACCAGCCCTCATGACATTCCTCAATGCCCTCAATTCTCCCTATTTCATGAAATCGTCGTTCTTTTGCTCGTGAATTTGCCCCGACCGTAAGTTCTCCCTTGCTTCCCCGCAAAAAGGGACTTCCCCCCAACAATTTTGTGTGTCTGACAGCCGAAGCACCCCCCTTTTTGCTCGTTTATTTTCGTAAAACGCGGAGGAAGAGATCGTGCAAGAGAGCAAAAAGTACGGGGGGGACGGACAACGACACAAAACATTCACATGCCACGATGCTGACTTGTTTCGATGTGCCATGTGTTTTGCCTCGTGAAAATGCGGGCGCGTCTGTCGGTTAGGGCATAGCGCGTGGAGAATTAGGCGATGTTAGACTGGAGCTTTTAACTACGGGGTAACGATCAGTTGCTTCCCCTCTCTGGTTGTTGTTGTGTAGACGACTGTTCTCGTCTGTTTCTCGTCTGTAGCTTTCCTCCGTCTTGTTGTCATACATATCTGTCGTCCGGAATACATGTGGACGTCCAGATGTAGGCAGTTGATTGACCTGTCGTTTCTTTTTTTTGTCTTTAATTCTTTAATTTATTTTCGAAGGCAAACGTATTCGACGCCATTTTCCAGTTTCGCGTTTTCGTATGTCTGCCTTTTTATCCCTCCTTTTTTCCTCATGCAGGCCCTGTCGTCTGCCCCGTACTTTTGTTCCTTTGGGTCTTCTAGCCGTGGGCCAGTTGGGTCTCCAGCCTCTTAGGTCTCTGGGTCTCTATGGATCCGATGGATGCACTTTCGCGCGTATTGCAGTTAGTTTAGACGGTCGCCTGCGTTTAGGAACAAGAAACTTTGCAACGCCAAAGGGGATTCCGCATCGCGACCCGAATCGTTTTAAAAATCTCGTAAAAAGCGGTGCGGTATGCTGCATAAGCTTTTTTTTTGGTCGACACCTTGATTGGAACGAACAGAGAGGGAGTAAAACGAAAGAAGCGACATAAGTAAAAAAGCAGCTGATATTCAGCAAGATGGAAGACTGACACCCTCTGCGAAGCGGCCGACTACTTTCAATGTACGACGTACTTCGACTTACAACGTACAAGAACCGCAAGTCCGGGAACAAAAACGACCAACAGGAATAGACTGAGGATGCAGAATCAACTGCCGAATGCGTTGGGCCGTCCACGTCCTTCCACAGACCCGAAGTTTGTCGGTGGTGCCCTTGAGGATTTTTTTCTGGACTCTTTATCCCTTGCTTGTTCCGGGCCTGGGTGTAGATATTCGAAAGTTAAGTGTTGACCGGGTCTGGAGAGGGCGTGTGCATGAAATAGAAGCGCGAAGTAGGAGAAACGCAACTACTCCGTACAAAAGGGGGGAAAAGGAGAGATAAAACGAAGCCAAGACGGGACACGACGGTACAGCAACTGGGTCCTGTCTTGAGGAGCATGAAGGAATCGACAACTCGGGATATCAAGAAGGAGGCTTGAAGAAGACATGTGGCCAAAAAAGGACCCGTCGCCTCTTCTTTTTTTTTTCGTCACCGACACCTTTAGTGCATTCGCAAAAGGATCAGATTCAACAACATGTGTAAGCAGGCCAACACGATCATCGCTACTGTTGTGCGGCAAGGTTGGTCTCTTACGTCGTCATCGTCAACATGTGCAATTGCTCGTTTGTGATAGGCTCCTTGCAACCTGACCATGCGTTCTTCTGGGCTGTATGACCACTCCTTCAACCTCCCCCGGCTACTCCAAGATGTCCGGAAACTACACCGACCAAGATACCCGGGCCCCGGTGATCACTTCATTTTCTATGATTTTTATTTTGTTTTCTGTTCCGCTATATTTGCTTCGTTTCGTTTCTTGCGGATTTGTGGATTTTCTCTGTATATTTTTGTGGCCGGCAAAAAAAAAACCCCCCCCCCCAAAAGTCAAACGTTTGCGCCTCCATATCCACAGGTCGGCGCAATGCCCACAAGCCCACACGACCCAAAGTCCACAGTTGAGTCCACAGTCCCTCCTCCTGCATCGCCTGTGAAAAAGAAAGTATTCACACCAGTTCCCCCACCCAGGAAGAGTCCAGTGTTTGAAAAGCAATATGGTTGCAAGCATGGTCGCTGTCGTTACTGGACCTGGAAAGGATGTGCAAGAAAACAGTGTTCTGGGCAACTGTGGACAACTGGGGACTGCTGGAGACTGCCGGGGGCTGTTTGCACGGAGGAAGGGGGGCCGATAAACGCGAGCGAAGCGACAGGAGAAGAAGCAGAAAAAGAAAGAAAGGGAGGGGGCGAACAGGTAAACCGCTGACGATTGAAACGGTCGAAACGCCCGCGACGATCTGCAAGGACGACTATCACTGCTTATGTGAAAGTTTTTTGCGACGAATGTCTCTCTTTTGGGCTTTGTTGCGGGCCTGTCGTGTCAGAGTGTCCGTTTCCAAGGGAGATCAGCAACAAGAGAGGCTGGCCGTTTTATTCATGCATGCACCAGAGCTCTGCAGCGCTCATCACAGCGCACATCACAGTGCACATCGTTGCCTGTTTGCGTATTTTCTTCGGAGTCTCGCACAGCGTTAACTGACCGCCACAGCGATGCTCTCAATCGCGGAGTCGGCTGAGGATTTCGTTGTACCGAGGGACTGCACATGTATCTTACAACCTCACGACATCGTCACTGCTCTTTTCCATGCAGTGTCCTTGCTTGGTCTCCAGCTACCCCACTGCCACGAGGAATTGACGAGTCGGGACGCGTCGCACAGCCAAAGGACACTGCTTTGGAGCATCTGCAGGTGCTATGGAACAGGACATAAAGGGCGCCAGGAGAAACAGAAGTACGAAAGGCTGCAGCTCAAAGTGTAGAAACTGTGGAGGTACCACTCACTACCACTACTCCGGAGAGGGTCGTCTCTTTCCAGCAAACCTACTCAGTACATCGTAAATTCCTCGCAGGATCTGTTGGGCCTGGACGGACGGTCCTTTTGCTACCTGTCGTTCTCGCTCACTCCGTTTGAGTGTCCTCTCCTCTTTGTGTTGGATGTTTTGTTGTTCCTTGGGTTGCATCGCGTAATTGCAGTGTAGTACTTCGTAGAAACCGTGAGGCACAGCAACAGAAAGCCCAAAGGAAGACACAAAAGATCCTTCCTCGACTTTGGTACTCCATAAAAGTACTTACCAAAACAACCCCGGTCCCTGGTCCCTGGTTGCAAGCTACCCAGAGATACCTAATTGGGAATAGCACACTTCCCGTGCACAGCACCCCGGCTCCCAGCGTTGTGCCCCTTCTTTGCTGCGTTTCTGTTCCTTGCCTAACCTCCACTCCTCCTTTCCCAACCCGTACCTGGCCGGGCTGTCCTGGCTGTCTGTTTCCCTAACATCCCCGGGCCAATAGGAAGACCTTGCACTGTGTAAGTGCTCCATTTTCCCCTGTTTTTCCGGCTTCATCGTTTGTGTCCTCTTTTCTTGTTCACGTCCCCCTTCCAGCATTTTTCTGCCTCTGTCCACACTTCCACTCTGTGACAGGGCTTCCCTGGCATATTGGCCGGTCGCCTTGTTTGGCGCCAGGTGCGGCAATTCTCCTGTTGCCGTCGCCTAGTAGACTGTTGGCCGTTTGTTGGTGAATCCGTCAGGGGCAGAAGAAGGGGTAGAAGGAGCAAAAACCACTCACTAAATGGGCTTCCTTGTCCCCTGTCTGTGATGCCAGTTTACAGGGCACTGGAACATGTGTGACAGCGTGGTAATAGCATGGCCAGGCCTCTCGGCCTCAGCTCGCTTCCGCTTCTGGTTGCTACGGTTCGGGCGTGCTCTTGTTGTTCCTGCATTGTCTTCCAACGCTCGCCGGTACGGAATGCTGTGGGAATGCTCACCCTCATCCCATTCCTCTAGGGCGAAGCGCTGACCAGAATCCCGTCTCGCATGCTCTGACGGTAAAAAGAGGCACTGTTTGCTAGGTAGTCTTCTTTCACGTGGTATCTACCCAGTAACTTGATGGTCCCATTCTCTTGTCCCGTGAAGCCGATCCTGTTCTTCGGCAGCTTGGCCCAGCGCCGCTGCTAAAATAGAACGTCTGGAGCGGCTTGACGTCTCGCGTTGGTCTGTGGCAACATTGGATTAGCGAATCCTTTTTGGGGGGTTTTGGCATGACATCAAACACGGAGAAGACCAGAGCTACCGTACTTGTGCCCCTTTGCTTCCTGTAATTGCTTTCTTTCTTCTCTGTGGCACCGCTGGCGAGGCGATCTAAGACGTCCCGTTACTTACGTCAAAAATCAGGTCTAAATACCAAGCGGCCAAAGCTTGGAGGGGGTGGCTGTCTGTGCGCATGATGTGGATGTGGGTTGACTATCGACAGGAGCCGAAAAATGTCAAAGTAAAAACAAAAGTCGAAAGCCCAGGAATTGATGGCTGCTTCACTCAGCCAGGTCCATTTATTGTCAGTGTGCGGAGCATTTTCCGTGCGGTCTGTTTTGTTTTTCATCACACGGAGGATAACAAGAAAGCCGCAGTCAAATAAACCCTGCATCTGCTGCCCTTGATTGTTTTTTTTGAGAAGAGAATTAATTACAACACAAGTGAGAACTGATCAAGATGTACGAAATATTGTCCAGCATACCTCCGACAGCCCAAAGCAACGGTTGCTTGGCGTGGGGAGTCGACTTGGTATCTTTTCCCATCGTTTGCGTCGTCCGCCCAAGACTGACCCCCAACCTCTCTTCCAAAAGTGACCTGCCTTCATGAGGTTGAGGGCATCAGCTTGCTTTTTCGCGTCGTTTTGCCTCCTTCCTCTTCCATACGGAGCTACCGGGCATCTATCATTCCAGGCGGAAAGCACGTCAACGTCCGCACTTGCTGGACATCCCGTCTGCAACACATCCGCCGACCCTTTTTAGGTTGCCCTTTCGTCGCCCACCCAGTTCCTCGGGACAAGATACTCATACGACTTGCTCAAAGGGTAGCAGTCACACAGTCTCCATACGGAGTACAACCATACAATACTCTGATGCCGTACGAAGTACAATGTCCATTGCGGACAAGCGGACAAGAACCTGTTGTCTGCTCATATCTCACATTTTGACTATGTGCGATTTCGCCGTTTTGCTGTCGCGTTTAGTTAGTACGGTCCCAGAGGCCAATGAATACAATGGAGACTTGTTAGACGAGTGGCGCGAAGTGGGTGAACGCCGCGCATTGTGGGACATTTTGTCTGCAGCCAGACTTCTGGCGCCAGTTTGTAAAACGGAGCTATCGATGAGGCTTGACAGCTGACCAGTTCCAAGATGGAAATATGGCGTGTACGACGTACATCATGTAAAGAGGGGTGCCGTGTAGACGAGGAGACGAGGAGACGAGGAGACGAGGTTGTGAGGAAGTGAGGATACGAGGGCAAGACGAAAATATGGAACGCTGGACGAGCTGACTGCAAAGCTATCCCAATCGAGAAAGTGTGTTCACACGTCGTACGGGTATCCGACAATGTAAATCGTACACTTATCAGCCCCCATGTTGTGATAATGCGCGGTTACCCGAGCGTCGTGGGGGTTCTGCATAACCTACATTGTCTGTGCAACTCTGCAGACTACGCTGTATCTTTGTTTCTTCTGACCATCGTGTGCCGTGCTTCGTTTTGTATCTTGTTTTCTCCATTTTCTTCTTTGGCAACGCGACTTGTCTCCCCAAGGCCTGCTGCCTGCCCGCGGAACAAGGACAAAAGAATGAGCCACGCCAAGGCCAGAACCCGCGTCACGACATGCAGTCCACGATTGTGGACAGGCCCACGATTCTATCCACATTAAAATGCATGGTTGGGACCTTGTGTGTGGACTGGGTGTTAGTGTCTTGTCTCGTGGTAAGACATGCCCGCTCCGACGCCCCCACCGCGACGGATCCCGTCCGGTTGGGAGAAGCAAGGAGAAAAAGCGGAATACTCTGTAAGGACGGAGACGACCGAGACATACAAAGGAAAGAGGTAATGGCTGACGGAGAGATAGAGTTCAACAACTCCAAGAGACGCACAAAAAGTGAAACAAATCGGCGGAACATGGTCGAAATGAGCGACATCACCGCCTTATTGGGATACCTTGTTTCTCCCTGCCCTTCCACTTCTTTATCCTCCTCTCGGATGCTTTCCTGACGTTCATGCAAGGACGAGAGGCAGTCGACGCCAGCAAGACAAAAAAAAGAGTTTTACCTTCCACATCTCTTGCCTATGTTTGTTTTTTTTTTTTTTTTTTTTTTTTACTTTTTTATTTTCATTTGCCTTGTTTTGTGACGGACACTTGATTCGGAGCCTGACTGGATCGTCATATTTTTTCTTCGCATGCAGGGGAGATGCTGGACTGGAAATATTGCTCGCTTCCCTTCCGTGCCCGCCTCCGTTCTACGTCCGCTGTTTGAGCTGCTTCGTATTCTCTCTTTTACACTTTTCTCTTGTCGATCCGTTTCCCAACACCAAGGTTGTTCGATATCCGCACGAACTTGCGCAATACCGCAATACGACGGGGTTGCGTTACAGTCGGCAACACAAATTACGGCGTAGGAGAAATAAAAGAGGAGAACGTGGCAGGCATTCGCAAAGACAGGGAGTGGAACAAAAAAGACAGAAAGAAACAGGAGGTAACGGCGTCGCGACGGAGTAAATGGCGAATTAGGAAACTGCGAGGAAACCAGAAACAGGGACATCGAGGGCCAGGCCCGCGGATCGTTGTTTAAAAACAACAAAACCACAGGGGACGAGAGGGGGCTTGGTTGCCACAAGGCTCCGCTTTTTCTCGCATCCCCGAGCTCCCGTTCCCAGTAATACAAATCGGTAGACATGGGAGAGTTCTTTCTGGAAAGCTGGAGCGTACATCGTAACGGAGTACATACAGCAATTGAAGTCGGACGGGACATGGCGACCTGCGGACAGATGGTTTTGACGTGGCAATTTATATGCGGAGAGGGCATACTATAAATAACGTTGGATGACGGCACTGTCCGGTTTCCTGGGAAAGCAAATTACGAGTTGCTGGTGCAGGTTTTTGTTAATTTACCTTCCAAGTAGTGTACTCCATTGAAATTGCAACAGCAACCAAAAAAAGACGAGGGAAAGTTATTCCGACGAAAGTCTCTCCTCGGCTTTGCACATTTTGATGCCGCACGGCCCAATGAAATTCGGACTACCAGAGTGTGTACATAATATTACACGGTAAGTTGTATCGTACACATACAGAATACCCATTCTGACAACTACTGGGAACTGGGAGTCATCCGACAACGTTTGGTCGCATTGGAGCTGCACCGGGGACCAGTGTGGTGGTATCAAAACTGGAAAAAGGGAAAGGACCTTTGTTAACAACACGCAACATGAACGGTGGCTGACGACAACAGTGAATACCAATGAAGCGCAGATAGTAGAACAAAAAGAAAACAAGGAGCGGTGAGAACGGCAGTGCTGTGTTGGTCAGAGTGATCACCGTGTGATGTAACAGAAAAAAAAAGAAGAAAAAGATAAGAAAACTGGTCGACACGGCAAGACAGCTGCACGATCAAATGCGAAGCGATATTCATTGTCCTTGCTTCCCCCCCATGCTTTCGTCACATGTCTTGCATGTGGGACATGGTACTTTCAAAACAGTGCCGGAGCTTTTTGAGAACATCTGTGATACCGAAAGCATGTGGCACTGTGAAATTGCGTACGCCCTCTCCTTGTCCTTCCAAAGAAGGCCAGGCCATGTGCACTTTTTTTTATTCATGGCCAAACGCGCCAAATATGTCAAAGCCATGCTCCGCCAAGGCCATTGTTGACATATGTCCTCCAAACTGCCCCCCGTTTTACTCCGTACTCCGGACCCCCATTCAGGGGTGGTTGCGAGTGCCGTGCGACAAGTGCGACCAAAGGACGCCGACGACAACGGGGGCAGCGGCTGTGGCTTATGTTGTGGACGGGGGTCAAGGGTGCTGGGCTGGGTGGGCCAACAGAGTTAGGGGAGGCTGTCAGTCCCCATGCCTTTCTTTTGCCAACTATTCTCACTTTGGCTACCTCCAACGACCGGAGTCGAAAATGGTCAAGACGATATTCTGACCCTTTTCGCCCAGCACTCCGCTTCGCATGCATGGAACAATGAATAGAATGAGGGATCTGCAAGAATGGAAAGATGAAATGGAGCAAGCAAGCAACAAATTTAAAACGGCGGGTACGAGGGAAAAGGTGAAAAAGAAAGAAAGAGAAAATGAGAAGAAAGTGGGTGTGCTAACGGAGGGATCGATCTTCTGATACAGATCACGACGCAGCACATCTTCGAAACAAACTATCACGGTCTTTTGCTGGCATCTGGCATGCGTGTCACACGTCTGAATCGGTACAAGGATGGAGCAGTTGGCCATCAGGTCTGGTCCAAAACTGTAGTATACAACACAACACCAAGACTACATATTGCATATCTGTGGCTCGGGAACACGCAGTGACCGTGACATAGCCGTCGTCGTCGTCGTCGTCGTCGCGTCGTCTTCGTTGTGGGTTTGTGTTCGTCACCGCAGATTGCTCATTTTCCATGTCGGGTTCCGCCGTGATTACCAGGACCGGGTATCTTCCATTTCTCGTGGACTCTGTTTTGGGTATGTTGGGGGGTGCCTTCTCTGGATTCTCTAGATCCGCGTTTTTCTTCTTTTGCCTTTCTCTCGTTGGTGTATTCTGTACCACAGTAGGTTTTCGTTTTCTGGTTTGTTCAATGCCCATTGCCCATTGCGGATGCCCACAAAAAAGACAGGTCCCTTCGAAAAGCCACAGGTGCCAGCAGGGAACAGGCCACCGAGAAAATCGACCTGAAACACGTTAAACTCCACATCCCATGTCGCTGGAAGTCGAAAAACAGAAAACGGGTAAAGATGTTCGTTCGCATTTCCTTTTTGGGCTTCAGTGGCCATTGACGGTTCTACATGTAGTATTCTGTACGTCGTATGCCTTTGTTTTCCTTCAGTCACGGAAGTTGCTGAACCGACTCGTACCAGTGCCGAGCAGGATTCGGGGAATCATATCTACATCGTACCTTACCTGTCGCCAAGAGCACAGACTCGACGATGGTTTGTCTTCCTCTTCCTTACCCTCCCACTCTCTATCAGTTTCCGTTTCCTTCTACGCTCTTTTTCATCCATCTTGGAGTTAAAATGATTTTGCCATCTTCAAGGAGCCGATTGTATCGCAGACAACGATGGAAGCAATTTGCCAGGCGGAAAGGACAGTGAGCAAACAGGCAACAGGAGAGTCATCGACGGAGTTGACCGTCTGGAGCGGCGGAAGCATCAGTGCTTTCCTCTCTCCTTTTCTCCTTTTTTGTCGATCTGCCACGCGCGAGGGCACCGACGGAAGAAAAGGAACAAAAAAAGATCGTCGCTGATGTGGTCAGATTGGGATATTCTAGGCGCCGATCTCTTCTTTGCCGGCTTCCACAAATCCAGCCCCAAAACACCGAGAAAGAAAATGGATTCATTTGCTTGTACCCGGCAGCAACTTTGGGTTGTCGTGCAAACAGATTCCTTTTAAGGTGTTTCTGTCGCAGCATGACAGAGGAAAGGACAAGGTCTTCGCTGACATTTGTTTTCCCTGTCATCTTACCCACTCGGCTACTCACATTCTCTATTAATAAAATGGTACCCGCCAGAATATGCCTACCAATAATGCGCTTGTGTTAATCGTGGGCAGCAAATGTCATGGCACTGGAGTATGCTAGAAAACACCTGGAAAATGAACTAGAAGCAATACGACATAGGTATCTGGAGGGCGCATCGTAGGCCCACCTCCTGTTTTTGTCCATACTGTCTCACGTGTATGTCGGATGTCGTAAGACGATATTGATGGGCACCCGTAAATGTCATCTCCTGCCCAATATTTTGGGCAACAATGATCAACGAAGACACCAAAAAGGAAAAAAAAAAAGAAAAGAAAAAAGACGATCCAAAATGACCTGATGGGCGTGCTTTTCTAAAGAATGAACCTACAGCGTCGAACTTTGTCGCCCAAGTGGCATGAGAAACCTCCGTCACATTGCTAGTGGAAGCCAGCGACAGCGACCCTCCTCGCCTAGGTTTTGTTTGCTTTTCAGTGCTCAATAGCGGACTCACTAAGAGGCTAGGAACAATGGGACTCCAAGTGATGGGCCATTTGACTGTGCCCAGACGTACGATGTAGCATTATCTGGTTTTGTCAGGCAGACAGCTTGACACCTCGGCCCACCAAGTGCTGATCAGTATCTTCCCCCCGTCGATTTTGAATTACGCAGCACGACATTAGGAGCTGGAGAACCCGATAAAGTGGCTCCATCTTTTTTGGGTGATTTAAAATGAAGTTTGTTCGATTGCCACGAGGTTTGGTCGGCGTTGCCGTTTTTTCTGAGATGAGCACGGTTGAAGAGAGATCTGTTGAAGATCTATTTTGGTTCGACAGTTTGTGTTATCGGTTCGTGTGTGTTGAAGATTCGTCTCTCACTCAAGCGCGAGGTTTTGGCCGAAATTCATAATGTCTTTACTACCACGCATCCTCTCTGCCGTTGGGCTCTTTAGGGGCATTATTTCCTTTTTTACTTCCTATGTTTGAATTCCATGTACAACATGCGACATTCGGAATAACTTGCTCAACGCCTGGGGCCTGTAGTTGCAACTGAAAGGGATTTCTCCCCTGTGAGACCAGCCTCTTCAACATCCATGTTGCGTGTCTCCATGGCACTGCTTGCCCTTGCCCTTGCCTTGTTATTGTTGTACCCAGACACTCGCGCAGTGCTAGAAGATACCGTCGTAAAAATGTTCGCGGCAGAGGAGGTAGCACTGACGCGACCGCTGACATTGCTAGGGATACAACTGTGATGAGGGGACTGGACACGGGCGGCGGCAAGGCACTGTGTATCATCAGCTTCTCTTCGGGAGTATGTTGTACACTGTGCCCGGTACCGACTCTCAACAGAGATTCCTTTAATGGGGTCCTCTTCGGACACAGTGCAGATACGGAGCCAGACGTTAACGCAGGGCGGTGCAGGGCTACACAGGAGAACGAGTGGCACTTTCTGCAAGAGACAAGCAGTCGTGACCCATAAATGCTCAACAAACGCTCCATGGCCGCTCCATGGCCGCTCCATGGCCCGTTCCCCCGGGATCCCTTACTTCGTCGAGAGACATGTCGAGATGGGGCAGCGAGTCCGTATCCGTACCACGTATCTCACTTCCACAAACGCTTCCGCGCGGGCATGCACGCAAGGCCATGGGTGGCCACGATTGATAAATTTGGAACGTCGTATGCGGGTGTATGATGGGATGCGGGAGCTGAGCGATGTCTGGGTGAGACTGGGGGCGGGCGAACGAGGATAAAGTACGACATAAAGTGTGAGGAGACTTGTCCGTCACATCAAAAAAGAACCAAAGAGAATATCGGGAAGGTGGCCCGCCGGGAAGGTGCCACCTACGTTACTTTCCTTGCGTTGCATTTGGGAAATACGTCGGAGAGAGCTGGTCGTTTGCACCTCCCCAGACATCACTGAACGACAGGGCCGAATTGGAAAAAGCGTAGAAAGTGCGCGTCGACGGGAAACCCCCTAGCATCTGTCACTTACCCATGCAAAGCAGGGAAGGAAGCGAGACGCAGCTGCCTTCCTGGGTTTCGCTTGATGATACGGAGAAGAACAGATGCAGAAAACCTTGACCGAATTGGCAGCTACGGACCAAAGGACGACCCAATTGTCAGCGAGATTGATAGGACACAACTGATACTCCGCACAACTTGGGGAAGGACAAATCGATTGTACCTGGCCACACAGTCCCAGGATTCCGTCACGGGCGGGGCCGCAAGAGGCGGTTACAAGAGGATGCAAAGTATCTTTCTGACAGACATGGTTTCTTTGTTCCTGCCTTGCTCTCTTTTTGGCTCTCCAGGAACGCCAGGAACGCTCCTTCTTCCACAAGTGTGGTATGTTATCAAAGCCAACCCAAACTGGCCGCTCCTTCTCCCCCTGTCCGTCAACGCAAAAGCCCGCAAACTTGCCCCTTCCTCGTAGGGCAATGCAGCCACACTTTCCCAATTCGGCCGCATCTGACGTACGACGTAGTATTTTCCCATTCTCTTGCATGCATCCTTCTCGCGCTCTCTGCGACGTATTTCGCGCCTCGCAGAGTGTTGCTCTCCATCACTTTGTCAGACGCTCATCACCACAACACCTGCCCCACCCCGTCTACCCTCATTCGACGTGCAGCATGATCGAATGGTACGTCTGCTCTGTCCTGTAAGCGAACACTTTGCTATTTCGCGCGCAATTGACGCTTCGCAGTTTACATTGTCGTCGCTTGGACGTCGAACGTGGCTGCTTCGCCAAACCATATGACGTTTTAGACAGGCAGACGGCGCTGTCTCAAATGCGAACGGGCTAATCTGTGAAAAAAGACAAAAGGAACCAACATGCGTGTTGCCCGCCTCCCAACGGCGGCGGTGCCTGGTCACGGCGGCGGCAACATCCATGAGGGTGCGCTCCAATTGCAGGGCCCATTCTCTTTGTTTTGCCAAGTTGGAAGCCACGCAATCCGAGGGCTTTTTCGATCCGTGGTGAGAAGGGACTAGAACAGTGTTGCAAAGGGCCGACTCGGGGTTCTCGCACGGAGACATTGATTCTCTCGTAGCAACCCCTGTCTCCCTTTCCGTTGCAGAGAAGTTCCCTGGCGGTGGCTTCTTTCGTCGCCGGCGTTCCTGGCTGGTCTTCCGCAGCTCCTTCACACTGAGAAACGGCGGCCATTCCCAACGTGGAAAACAGGATTGCAACTAACACGACACCAGCCAGCGAGCTAGTCTCCCTTAGGCGTAGCCTTTCCCCAGTTTTCCAAAGCTTCTAAGCAGGGGGTATCTGCTGTCTAGCATGTTGCAACCTTGGGTGGGGGAGAAAGGAGCAAAAAAGAGAGGAAGGTTGGTTCCATCATGTCGGTCGTTTTCTGGTCTCTCCTCTCGCTTCACAGGCCAGCGGTGTTGTTAGCAGGCCGTTGTTGGCAACAGCCTCAGAACTGCCTTGTCTCACGGAAGCTCGTTTCCATCAAGTCTCACAACAACCCCCTGGAGGCTTCCACTGCGCAGAAGAACTCTGCAGAGTAGAATACAGTCCAGGCAAAAGGGCCCTTCGCTTCTCCTTTCGTCGTCGATCACTTCCTTCTTCTTCGTGGCTTTTGTTTTTGAAACAGGGACCTTTCTCAATGGAGCTCTGATTTCTCGTCAACCGCTTGTTCTTCAACCACTGCCGCCGCTACATAGAGCCAAAAGACCCTGCTCTCCCCATGGCTAGCATGTCCTTTGCTTTGGCTTTGCGTCCTCGCATCTGCTTTCATCCCCTTGCAATTCATGTCTCCTCGCCTCATGCTCATGTTCGCTTCCCCTCATCGCGAACCCAATGCCGCGGTTGTCGCCGCCGGCGGTCCTTCGGCCCATCATTGCATCTGCCCTTTTCCTCCTCATGTGTTTGTCATTGAAAAGAAAGAGCAGCAGAGTATTTTTCGCATGTGGTGTTGTCTGTTGGCACAATCGAGCCATCCTTGTGATGTCCTCCTTGTATACTTGTTTCGACATATTTTTGTACGTGGCCATACCTACATCGCAGCTTCACTACATTTTTATTGGGCGCTGAAGAGCGATGTCGTACGGAGTGAGATATCTTGCCCAGTGGAAGGTATGACTTCGTTGTGTATTATCTCTTTTTATCACCACTTTTGTTCGCTGCGCACAGGCGCTGGAGAAGCAGCGCACGTCCAGTCCAGCCGCTAAATTTGACTTGACCAACAGAGGGCTCAACACGGTTCGTTCAGCAAACAACAACGACGATCCACAGAAACGCGACCCAGAAGCAACCCTGGAACTGGCAAGGATAGTCAAGGATAGAAAAGAGAAAGGACAAAATAAAAACGAGAAAGAAAGAGCAAGGGTAAGGAAGAAAAAGGGCACAGGAGTGAGAAACACGGCCCACCGTTAGCGTTCTCCGTCTCGAAGACCACCCCCCTCCCCCAGTCTCTCTCTCCCTTTCCTCTTTCAAGACACCCCCCAAGCCACCGACTGCCTGGACTACCACCACCTCTCCGCAAACCGTTTCTGTACCACTTATTTACGGAGCAGTCTTGTCACCCAGTGGACTCTTTTTATTTTTCACCCAAAAACGGCCGTCTTCCCTCACGACCAAGCTTGCTTCCCTTGCTCTTATTCTCTTCCTTTTCTCTCTCATACTTCGATCTCAGCATTGCATATTTACACGTCGACCTGATACTTCGCCACTCATTAAGTTTTTTACTTCAGTCATTCTCTATATACACGCCGCCGATCTCACAACTTCGTTCACAACATCTTCGTAACCCTTTCTCTCTTTCAACAGCACGACGCCGGCACTATCTGTACGACGACAACACGACGACAACAAGTGCGATAATAACCGGCGGCTTCAGTCTCAAATGCACCAGCTTCCCTTTTGATATATTGACATCAACGGCACATACTCACCCAGACACCGCCATGCCTTCTTCCATCAACCGTTCAGGTAGCATCTCGGAGCTGCTGGAGCCCGCCATGGAAGGCCCTCCATCGCCAGAGACACTCCGGGCCATCAGCAACCAGATGCGACTTGCTTCGACCACGGACAAGCACCAGAGCCAACAGAGCCAACAGAGCTACCAAAGCCACCAAAGCCACCACAGCCGCGAAAGCCACCAGACAACCTCTTCCGGATCGTCGTCGCTGCGGTCACTGACGTCCGTGGACCGTCCATCGTGGGACAAGTCCTTTGACAACAGCTCCAGCCTCTCGCGCAAGTCCTCTAGCCGGTCAACAAGCAGCACAGCACCCCGTGACCGTCATGAAAGTGTGCAGATTTTCGGCAAGAATATCTTCGGCAAGCGTGGCATATTGCGTCGAGAGAGCAGCGCGCCGAGCTCATCCAACAGCTCGCTCCATTCAGCCGAGCTGCCTTTCGAGAAGGGGATCGCCATCTCGTCGCCGCCCCCGCCACCATTGCCTGCCGCTTCGTCAAACGCGCTGCCTACAAGCAACGCGATGCCGTCTTTCTTCAGCCGTCGGCGAGCAGCAAACAAGTCGGGCCCGCCTATCGAGGACCTGGATGGACGCCGCCGTCTTCAAATCTCAGGACCGTACAACTTCCAGCACTTGACGCACACCCATAAAGAGCAACTCCCCAACCTGCAAAGAGGTAGCCGCGTTGCCCTGCAGTCCGAATTCGCCTTGTCGCAGTCTGCCGCGCCCCCCGTTGACGGTAAGCTGCTGGGCATCCAGGCCGAGAGCCTGCACTTTCCCAACTTCTCGTCGGAAACCCTGCCCATCGACGAGGATGCCGTTCTTGCCACGGTTCCGCGGCGGTCGGTTATGCGGCCACATGCAGCGTCCGTCTCGTCGGTCTACCCTCCGCCGCAGCTCAACTACACCAAGTCCCAGGACCAGCTGCGGATTCCGCCACCGCGGCCACCACGATCGCCTGCTGAGGCGTCGTCCTTCTCTCCTCCAATCCCGCCCCCTCGGTTTTCGAGCCGGGCCTCTCTCCGCCCTGGAGATTTGGACTCGATGGCGACCAGCCCTCCCCGGATGGAGCGTCCACGCACAAGCGGCGGTTTCCGCCAGCCAACGCCCTCGGTACACCCGTATGCGGATATGCCGCGCCCACCTCTGATGCACTCGCATTCGTACTCGGCGGACACGAACGTGCCCTCATTTGTGGACACACGCCGCTTCTCACAGATGCCAGAGGTGTTTATCCCTCCCTCAGCTGTTGCCGCTACCACTACTGCCGCCACCTCCCCGTCGGCCACACCCGACGACTCGAACTGGCCCCTGGCTGCCCCGGCAGCCGCCTCCGCCTCCACGTCTACGTTTGACATCCTGCCTGGTGTTCCGGAGGAAGAGGAGCAAGTGTACAACCAGCGTAACAGCGTGCGCAAGTCGCGCATGAGCGTAGCAAGCAACAGGTCGTCCCTGCGCAAGAGCCACTCGCTGCCACTTCTTCAACAGTTCCCTGTGCCACAGTCGTCCAATGTCCAGCGCCCGCCGAGCGCGGCATCCGATACCTTGGGCCGCTTCGACCTCATAGCTGCGCAGCGGTTGATGCGCGAGGAGAGCCAGCCTCATAACGACGATGACGACTCGTTTGCCAAGGCCAACTGGGAGGACGACATCGATTACTGCTACGAGCACGAGATTGAGGCCGATTGCGAATACGCTTGGGACCGCCCCTCCATGGATCTTTCTCGCGAGGAGGCTCTTGCAGGTGTGTCTGTCCACGAGAACAACAAGGATGGTCATGCGGTCATCCACGCCTCCAAGACGGCGGCCATGGCACACGCCTCGCCGCATCTGCTGAGCCCCGGCTGCTTTGACATGCCGGCTCTCAGCCCGGCCAGCCAGTCCTCGATGGTCTCCATGAACGAGGCTGTGACGCCCACGGCTCTGTCCATGCGCCGGCCGCCTGGCCTGACGATCCAGACCGGTGCGCCGGAGGAGGACGCGCTGCGGCCGATGCAGCGGTTCTTCCACGGCCGCAGCGGGTCACGCGGCTCGCGTGCGTCGAGCTTCAAGGAATCGCACGGCTTCAATCTCTCGCCGAGCCTGTTTATCCCCGGCAACGACAACTACGAGCAGTTCCGCCCGCCGGTTCGCGGTGCGCCCGTCGGCTTCGCCATCGGTGCGGAAGAGGAGGACGAGATGCCGACATACGTGGAGTCCACGATGACCATGAACAAGTCGATGCTTTTCATCCCGGCGCGCACGAGTGCATCGACGACAGCCAGCCACGAGTCCCGCGACTCCGTCCTGTCCGACCGGCACATCTCGGCCAACTCCACGGCGACGGATCTTACCCGCCTGACCATGAGCACTGCCTCGATCGAGGACCTCATGTACAAGAAGGACCTCGAGGTCCCTCAGATCTAAGCAGTGACATGCACATTCGACACCAAATCCAAAAATAAAAAAAATAAGAATTAAAAAAATAAAAACGTCTCTTGATGAGACCAAAGACGATGGAGCATGTTGCGCAAGCCGCTGTATGCCAACTCCACGAACGCTACCTTTTCTCATTTTGTACCTGAGCCCCTTTGCCGGTGTCATCGGCACAAGTCACTCTTTACAACGCACTCAAAAGCCACCGTCTTCTACTTTCATTGCACTTTCCTTGATACCTTTTTGTTGTTCCCTTTTTGTTACGTTTTTCAGGTTTTGCCTCATCTCATGGGTGTCTTTTTTCATGGCATTTGCATCGCCAGGGGGTAGGCTTGCCCCGCGACAGCAATTGGTCAGCATCATTATCTGGGTATATTTTGGCTTCCCTTTCTGTCGTTTCTGGTTGTCGTTTCTTCTTTTTCGTTTATAGATTTTCTTTTTAGAGTCGCCCTATACCTTCATCACGGTATCTCTTCTGGCGGCCGCAACGTTTCACGACCCCCAATTGTTGTTACTACTACGCAATCTCATTCCAACTACCATCACTGTCCTTTTATATAACAACATCAAATTTTCCTTATCTTCTCATTTTCTGTACTTGCAAAAAAAATTGGGGCGTCCTATTTCTTATGTTGTCCTTTCAACTAGAGTGACAGGACGCTATTATTACAGCCTCAATAACCAAGCTGTAAATTTCAAATATCAAACCAAACTTTCACAAAACAGCCGCCTGTTTATATGTAAACACATTCATCTACAGGGGTATCCAAATACGGTGACGTTCAAATAAACTTTGTTGAGCGAATGTGGTGTAAGGCTGGCGTCCTTGGAATACTGGGAGACGTTAAACCGATGAATCTTCACGTTCAAACTACATTCCTTTTGTATTTACACTCCCCCCCCCCCGCTACTATGGGCACAGCATATGCTCTGTCCATTCCACTGACTGGGCCCGTCGAGCCGCCGGACTTGTCCCTCCAGTCAACTTACCACCGTGGCCAATGCACGTGTGTTGGAAAAGTCTTGTCCTTTTTAAACCCGATACAGTTGGGGTCTTGTAGACGAAAGCGACCTGGCCCAAGAGCTGTACCGGTGAGGCGGCTCAGCATCCACATCGCAGTGATACTTTTTGCCTATTGTATGTTGCCAGTATTGACAACTGTGAGAATGGAAAAGAAGGCTATGGTCACGGCCGGAAATTCTGCTATTTTCAAACCCCCGCGCTGAGGAATTGGCAGACGGATCGTGAAATTGTCGCCAGGATAGTGTGAAGCCCACCTGCAGAGACACGTTTGCCTGGAATACTACGCCGTCCATTGGTTTTAGGGACAGAGAGTGGGTCTTGAGAAATGAAGAGTGGTGGGTACATGTAGAGACGGTTTGCGGGTGGTGCCGAGAAAGGGAGAGGACCTGAAGCCGGTGGGAGGCGAAATGCAACAAGGGAGAGAAGTACTACGGCAGTGCGTGAGGAGCTGGATTTTGATTTGCCAATCGTAAAATGTGCCGTGCATCCAATGAGAATTGTCTTTGATGTTGTGGCTGGCCTGGAGTATACGAGCTGCAAAAAAAAGGAAAGGGGAGTTTGGGCATGGAAACAAAAAAGTGATGTGTCATCGAGGCAAATGATGCAGCGAAAGAGAAAAAGAAGCCCATCACAATTTGCGTCGTGCCCGAGGCAGCTGAAAGCGAGACGTCTTTCAGACACACATACACACAAGAGGGCAAAGCACACACACGGGGTACCACCGGTCGCCTTCTTTTTGCGTACAGAATGTAATATTTCAAGGTTTACGAGTGCGTCGGAGATGGCTCTCACTTTTTTTCCAGCTTCTCTATCCACACGACTAGGCACTTGTACAGGCCGTTTGCCATTTGGCAAGGGATGCAGCTCAGCCAGACAGGGCTTGAATTTTCCGCTGGCAGTCTGGGGAGGAATCCGGATGGACGCCGATCTTTTCAGATCTGCGTTTGTTTTCCTTTTCTGGGGTCATCCCACGCCACATTGGCAGCCTCGTTCTTGAGCCTATATCTGACCGTATTGTTTTGTACTCTGTAGACGCACCGCACCTCTTCTTGCTTTCGTTCACTTTATGGCTCAAAGTTGTGACTTGTTCGTTCTACTTTCAGAGGAAGATGCTCCCCCGAAACAGCACCTCCATAGGAAACGTAAAAGTAGCCAACGAGTTAACTCGTGAGATTTTGAGCTTGGTGCTCCCATTCCCCTATGTGTTTTACCCACCCATGCTTTCGCTTCAACATCCGGCTCCCGTGTAGCCAGTAGCGTTCATCGGAGAATTATAATGTAACAATAAAAGGCTGCCTGCAGTGATACGATGGACGATAAACGACAAGCGCCGGGAACACGGTAGATGCAACCGCAAAAGACTGTGTCTACCGTACCGCACAAGGGGTTGAGCAGGGTGGCTTTCAATACTATTCGCCCACTTTGCGACGCAGATTTACGCAAGCAGCGAATAAGAAATTCCATAGCCGTCTGAGTTGAAGTCTGGTGACGGTTTTGCAGAGTCTATATCCTGCACGCAGCGAAAATCAGAGAGAACAAGAAACGAAATAAACAAACATAAAAACGACGTGGAGCTAATATAAACCGAGTTTGTGACATGAATGCGCACACAGCGCGTGGTGGGCAATAAAAAACAATGTGGCAGAAAGCCATTCTGCACTCCGTATGTTGTAATCCATACAGAGTGAACAAATGACGAAATGGGGAAGAGGGTTCTCTTTACGAGTAGTCTGCCATCCCGTACCGTACAGACCGATCCTCATCAGTTCCCCTCAAAAAGACGAAGCAAAGGCGGAGGTGAACGCATGCGGTGATCCAAATGAGAAAGGCTTGGTAACCTGATTTCCATTTTCGGCCCCCACCTTCTGTTGGCAATGGGGCGCCTGCACCCCAAAGAAGAAAACATAAATAGTCTTTGCCAGAAACAGAAATAGAGAGCCCATCCATGTCAAACCGAATCCAGCTCAGCAAGGCCTCCTTTGACCACCCGCCTTCTCTGTCGTGATTCGTCGATGGTTGTACTGGAAAGGGCGGATACAACACCCGAGTCTCCAAGAGAGGGCCTGTTGAGCTGAATGTAAGCGAATGCACGAGTGGATTTTCATTCTTTTCGTTCTCATTTTGTCTTTTTGCCGAAAAGAATGTGCATCCGACACTGTTGTAATTGGCAGGAACTGCAGACCGGTGTGTATTGATGGTGGGCTGGCAGTGTGCATCTTTACCACTTTTGGCGATATCACACTGCAGTTCGTCTCCCACGAGACGTCCACAGGACAAGGGGCATGCCGAATCTGGACGTCCTATAGCTAAACCGGAGGCCTCTAGGCTCGGCTCTTTGGGACCAGACCGCCAGATCTTCATAAACTGAGATCCGGCAGTGACCCAAGACGTCATAGGTTAGCAATGTAGTTTAACGGGCTGCAGGAGGCGAAACTCGTCTTCTCGCTCTCGCTTCTCCAGTCTGTCTCCCCTCCCCCTTTATTTTCATACAAGACACAACCGAATAATAGAGCCAGTTCCGCCGTGTTATTGATGAAGACAAGTTGTTTGCATTACAATACCGTTATTTTCTCGTAATTTGCTGGGGATGAAAACAAACATGAAAGAAATTCGGTGACCTAAGGCTAGACTTATTTCCCAGCGTCTCAAGCGGAAGCTCGATTAATCATGTTAACGTGAGGGGGGGATCAAATATGGTCAAGGCTGTGATCACCCACACCAACACATAAGGTGCCATATTTTCTGCACTGATGTCTGCGTTTTTGTCCTAGACAGGCTCCATCACGGAGGCTAAGCGAGAAAACGAGAGACAGAGGCAAGATTATGCAGGAAAATGGAGCACTCTGCCCACCATCTTTCTTTCTCCTCAGGTTCCTTTTATTTGTCTGTCACCAACCCTGCCTTGTCTCACTTGTCTGGGGGGACCTGTTGTGTGATACCTTGTTGTCCTCTGCAGGTACATTGTGGGAAAACACCAATGGACAGGACCACCACACACTGAGCCGGCCGAAATACCGCATCAAAGCAGTCTCTTGGACCACAGTACATGTCTACCTGTATCACTTGGCCAGTCAAATGAAGACTCAGCAGCAACGGCAGAGTCAAGATCAGGTGTCAACACAAACAGGAGGGTATCGTTCTCATAGTGGAGGGCACACTTTTTGAAAACGAGAGACGAAGGGGTGGAGGGGAAAGGCCCGCATCATAAATCAGACGAGAGTGGGAATTTTACAGCACAAGGCAAGGATGGCTTTCTGTCAAAGTCGCATTTTTTTCGGCATATGTCTGTCACTCGCTGGCTAGTCCCCAGCTGCTCTCCGCAGACAAAAACAGACAACGTAGTATTCGGTCTCTTAGCCGAATGCCTTCCAGCTGGGATGGTCAGAGACGCAACGATAGCCGCCGAAACGTCTCGCGATGTGCAGCTTGTGACAATGACACATTAGGAAATAAAATGACGAGGCAGAAGCTTGATGCGTCCCGATGAAGAAGAAATCTACTGTGTCCTTTATTTTTCCATATAATTTATAGGCACAGATAGTCGGTGGCGTAGGCTTGCTCTTGTCTTATGGCTGTCGTGTTTTCCGTTGACTTTAGTTGTGTGTATATCCCCTCTCTGCTTCTCTTTGGTAATGGTAACGGCAATCCTCGAGCTGGTTAGTTTGGTTAAAGAATATGACTAGCTGGATCTTCGTTTTTTTTTTTTTTTTTTCAATTTTATTTCACAAAAAAAAAGGAAGACACAGCTCCTTCAGACCAATACCCGCAAATAGCACTTGTATGCCAACACCAGTGACAGCCTCTTCCGCCGTGGGTCTAGAAGCGAGGCGAACTGTGATAATGGTGTAGAGTCTCGGATGATTTCTTGATGGGCGTTCTCAAACAGCTTTCTGGTTAGAAGTAGGCCTTGTGACCCTTGCTTTATTTCTTTCTGTCCCTATACAGCGACTCGAACGGTGCCCAGCGTTGGGTAGGATCTTCGGACACGGCCCTTGCTCCCTCCGCGGGTACAGGTGTTGGTGAATATGCGTTTTCTCGAGACACTGTCTTGGTCCACCATGGATACATAAGAGTAGACAGAGGGAAAGAAGCTTACAGTCTAGAAGATGAACGAAAGTTGATCACAAACAACATTTTCCGCCAACTCGCTCTGGAAACTACCATGAACAACGAGCAGCAGAGCAATTCTTCCGAGCAATACTTTGCACCAATCGGTGGAGAGGGCCAGGTGAGTCGAATGCCATGTCGAGAGAATCTTCTAAAATCCTACAAGGTGCTCGCTATCGTTTGGAAGGAAGTGTAATATTGTTCATGGCTAATTTCAACACCATTCAGATCACAACTCCTGATGATGTGGCCATGATCGACTCGGGGGGAATACACGAGGGCATGTTCAGTTTTCCAGCAGACATGCAACTGGACATGGGAACAGACGCTCATTCCCAGGCCGGCCATGACTGGCACCAATCCGGGCAATACATGGCTTTTGCAAGTCCCGTGTCTGCGACAAGCCTGGCTGATGCCTCGTGGAGCAGTTCTGGATACATTCCTTATGGTGAACAGTATACCGGAGCTCCTGTGGAGGCTGAGCCAACATTGTTTGAGCGCGGATATGCACCGTCCTCAAATTGGGATGACGCGGTGCCGTACTCGTCTGACTGGAACGCGCATGATACGCCCAGTGGACAGGACTCAGAACATGGCGCGGCTTCGTCCCGGTCGGGAACAGGGCACGGTAGCGCGCGGATGTCTCCAGTGGACATGAGGCCTGGCGCAAAGACACCAACCTCTTTCACCTCGACAAGCAGTGGGGGGCGCTACTCCACGGCGCATACGGGAATCGCGGATATCAACGCACAAAGAGGCGCTTCTGTGGGCAGCGGGTCCATTGCTACCCCCGAAACGGGCCACAAGCGACACTCGCCTGCAAGCAAGAAAGGCAAGGCAAAACAAAAGCCGCCGCAAAGCCGTCGGCCAAACAACAAAGCTGGAGCGGTGCCAGCTCCTTCGGCATTGTCAATGGCGAGTAGCTCTGGGGGGGATAGCCTTTCGAGCGGTGATCCGAGCTTACGCGGGGCTCTTGCTCCCCAGTCATCAACGACAAGTCGCAACGTTGAGCCACCCGCTGAGAAGCAAAGCAGAAAGAGGTCACGAGGCTCGCAGAATATCATGGAGAAGCAGTACCGGAACCGGCTGAATGCCCGGTTTGAAGACTTGATGAATGCTCTGCCACCAGAGAGTCTGCGGTCTCCGGCGACTGTTTTTAGATACAGCAGCGCAACCGCGGTGACGGCGAATGCTGCTGAACGGCAGGCGAGCAAGGGCGAGGTGTTGGAGCTTGCTCGGAAGCATATCCAGCGCCTCGAACAGCAGAGAGATGATCTGAAGCGCGAGCGAGACGAACTCCAGGATACCTCGCAGAGACTGCAGAAAATATATGCCAGCCAGTCATCTGAACATGGGCAAACAAGCGAGAGGGCAGCTGACCGTGATGACGACAATGAAGACAATGAAGAGGAGGACGACGGAGTTTAAGGGTGCAGAGCGGGATGTCACCCAGTAGATCAGGCCATATACGGAGTAGTTGTTGCTTGTCGATGCTATGCATGGCCTGGCATTGGCAACTCGGCTTTTGACCCTTGCTGAGTCTATTTCGAATACAGGAAAGATAGGATGGAAACATTATTGATAGCCGAAGACATGCACATACAGACCAGCAGGAGGGCAACACCACCCGTCGGGGTTCCAAGGTTGTAACATTTAAGACTTGTTCTTCCACGAATTTGAAGTTGGAAGTGACCGCTGATGTGGCGGCCTCCAATGTATAACAATCGACTGCCAACGACGAGAACTTGGGATAGGGTGAGAACAAGTAGAAAAACAATAAGTGACGAGAGAAAAAGAGCCGTAAAGCAGACCAAGACCGAAACCGAAACTCCTGTGCCCTGAGAGGTATCAAACCCATACAAATGATAAAAAAGGGGAAAAGAAACGAAAAACGAACGAAACGAAAGCCATATAGCACCCTCCCATATATTACCCGACGAACCGATTTTTGTGTTGGGCCCATTCCTTGGTCCTCCCTTTCGCCCATGTCTTTCACCACGGCGACTGCAAAGAAGAAAGCAAAATAAAAAGAAAAAGAAAACGAAAAAAAAACGAGGACAGGATCTAGTACTGGCCACCGGCACCCCACAGGCCTCGTATTCTCCGCGCCAGCCAAATGTCGCGACGCATGATGGTGACACGGCGCGCGTGGATGGCGCAGAGGTTGGTGTCTTCAAAGAGGTGGACCAAGAAAGCCTCGGCGGCTTCTTGCAGCGCGAGGATGGCTTGCGACTGCCACCGCATGCCCTCGTCGACGGGCCGCACGCTCAGCGCAATTTCGCGGACCTAATTGCTGTTTGTTAGTACGGGCCACGATCAACGGGGGAAGACGAGCGCAGGCTTGCGCTTGAGCGTCTGGCACGAGAGGGAGAGACACCACCTACCACACGGGCAAAGGGGAGCTTGAGGAGGAGCAGGTCGGTGCTGCTCTGGTACTTGCGGATCTCGCGGAGG
This sequence comes from Sporothrix schenckii 1099-18, assembly GCF_000961545.1. Classification (NCBI taxonomy): domain Eukaryota; kingdom Fungi; phylum Ascomycota; class Sordariomycetes; order Ophiostomatales; family Ophiostomataceae; genus Sporothrix; species Sporothrix schenckii. The sequence goes on from NW_015971144.1 coordinate 1,082,001, forward strand.
GCCAGCGTGCCGGGACGGTAGCGGCGCTGTTTTCTTTGGGGGACAGGGTCACCGGCTGTGTATGCATGTGTTAGTTTGCGCCTTGGTGGGTTCCGGGTCTTGGGTCGTGCTCGTGTTGTGCAACTTACGCTGCACATTGGACGTCCGCGCCGGTTTCTTGACGCCGCCTGTTGACGGACGGCCGGGGCGCTTGCCAGCAGTTCGCGCTGCTGCCGACTGTTTCGGAGCCATAGTGTATTTTGTCAAGTAGATGGTGGGGTGATCGCCAGGTATGGGCGCGGACAATATCGCAGTGTCGCGTGGGGTGTGAAGGACGAAAACGAGAGATCGGACCGTTCTTGTCGCAAAGAACAAGGAGAAGCGCAAGAGATTGTGAGATAGCAGGCGAAACGCGCGAGAGCAAAAGGCTTTTATTTTTATTTGGCGAAGCTTTCTTTTGGCGAAGCTCAGGAATGTATGCGCAAAAATATCTGAAGCTCGAGGAGAGATCGTGAACAGCTGTCAACTGGCAAAAATATGAAGGCGAAGCCGAAACGTTGAGGAGAATGAAACGAAGATGAAATGCGAAAGAATGCAAGGCGGTGGTTCAAGAAATAGACGTATTCGAGAACAAGAAGGTATTGAAAGTCTGTAGAATTAAAATTAAAATTTCTTTTGACGAGAGAAAGGAAAGAACGGATAAGGGGGGTTCCCTCGAGATTATACTTGACATGGGGGGGATCGAGGGAACAAACACTTGAAATCAAAGAAATTGTGGTGGCTGGCGATGGCCGCATTCCGCATTCTCCATAGCGACCGTCGCGCGCGGCGCAACGCGTTGGACGACGACTAGCGCGTAAAGTGAAATGGAAAGTTGACTAAGCCGTGAAATTGGACACCAGCCACATTTCACTCAGCCACAAGCGCCAGTGCCAAAAGCCACGCAGCGTTTGGCAGAGGACCCTGCCCGCAAGGCCCCTCCACAGACACCCCCTAGCTCAGGGCCTAGAGGCGGGACGTCTCCGGTCGCCATGCGATCTCGCTGGCATACTGGTTACTAATTGGGGAAGCGGACCTTAATATGGCCATTCATATACGACATTCGTAATACAGTTCAACTGCCAACAAAAGGCCACCTCAACGTCAGCGATACTCGCCGTACATAAATCAACACACTCGCCCACATTGCATCCGCTGCCGATTCCTCCAGCATTGACTTCAACAACCCATCTGTTGTTCCGTCTCTCTTTTGATTTAGGTGCTACGACGGTCATCCGAGCTACGTCAATACCCGCCAAACTGGGGCAACCGACGGCTCCTGCTGACCGTCCAAGATCCTTCTGCGCCGCACACCGATACAACGACGGACCCTGTGCCGCTACCGACCGGCACAACTTGCCCTCTCTTTGCGCAATGGACCAGGTGATGGACGGCGGGCTCGTCCCGCTCGAGCAGTGGTTCTGGGAGACGCCCATCTGCACGCGATGGTGGACAACGGCGACGTTTACCATCAGTGCGCTCGTGCAGTGCCAGATCTTGACGCCGTTGCAGCTCTACTACAGCTATCGCTCAGTATTTGTTAAGGGCCAGGTGCGTCTTTTTCCCGTTTCTTTCCCGGTCTCTTTCGTCCCTCGCCCGCGCTAACAATCTAGTACTGGCGGCTCTTGACCACGTTCCTCTACTTCGGCCCCATCTCCCTCGACCTCATCTTCCACGTCTACTTTCTCCAGCGCTACTCGCGCCTCCTCGAAGAGTCCGCCGGCCGGTCCCCGGCCGTCTTCTCGTGGCTGCTGGTCTACGCCATGGCCTTCTTGCTCCTCCTTTCGCCGCTCGTTGCCATGCCGTTCCTCGGCCAGCCGCTCTCCTCGACGCTCGTCTACATTTGGTCGCGGCGCAACCCCGACACCCGGCTCAGCTTTCTGGGCCTGATGGTGTTCACCGCGCCGTACCTGCCGTGGGTAATGATGGCCTTTAGTCTGGTGTTGCACGGGAGCGTCCCCAAAGCGGAGATCATGGGCGTGGTCATCGGCCACGTCTACTACTTTTTTACCGACGTGTACCCGCCGCTGCACAGCGGGTCGACGCCAATGGGCCCGCCCCACTGGTGGCGGCGGCTGTTTGAGGGCCCGCCGCCGCGGCCGGAGGGGCCCGACGACGACCTGGACGACGACACGGCCGGCGCCTTTGATGGTGCCGACCTGGCGGCTGCTCGCGCTGAGCGCATCCAGCCGGAAGTGAGATGAGAGAGGGCACAGAGGGCACAAAAGCCGTACGGGCCGTATATGCCACCTCATCCTCATCCTCATTGAGCCATACCATACTTGCGAGCCACGGTGCTACGCTCTCTACACTCTTCGCTTCGCGGCATCGCCCGCATTGAGCAGAACATGCAAGCCAGACGGCTCTGTTGTTCCTGTCCCGCGCCCGCCAGCATGGGCGGACCAACGCTTTCCCGATTTACAACCAGCCGGCGTTTTTGAAGCTTGTGTGCATTTTGTTTTGGCGTTTGGGCTTGTTTTGCCTCTTGTCACGTCCTGGTGTTAAATGTAAGATGTTTCGAGTATATTAGAAAAACGATTTAGTGAGCCACGACATATTTGTTGTCTAAGGGCGTCATCCGCTTCCAGGGACACCCATCACAGCGCGACATTCTGTATCATAGATATGCCAAATGGAAAAAGGTATGGCACGTATATTTGCGTATGAGAAAGTATGTGACTCGAAACCTTAAACGCTATTCATCCAGCATGGGGCTGTCTCGTCCGTCTTGTCTAGTTGAGGTACGTGCTGACATAGCCCTGGCGGAACTGGTTGTCGTTCAGCTCCTCGCTGCGGTTGAGCGGCGTCCACTTGGGCTCGTCCTTGAAGAGGCGCATCGCGTGGGTGTACTGGCGGCCGGTCAGTAAACATGGATCACGGGGGCATCACGGGGGGCATACGTGCAAGTGGCACTCTCCACTCTCGACATACGTTCGTCTCGTCCGTGGTGAAGCGGTGGTAGATGCCGGCCGGCAGGATGATCAGGTCGTCCTTCTCGAGGCGGATGCGCACCCACTCGTCCGTGGTGTCGCGCACATCAAAGTAGCCGGCGCCCCCGCGCACGTACCGGATCTCCTCGTCCTCGTGCAGGTGCTCGTCAAAGAAGCTCTTGACCTTGGTTTCGTAAATGTCGCCCATCGTGGCCGGCGACACCTTGATCTCGTCGCGGTTGCGGTAGCCGCGCTCGACGGCCAGCTTGTCGACGTCGGCAATGTCGGGGATGTGGTGGTAGACGACGCCGAGGCGCTCCAGAGCTTCGACGCCGACCGCCTTGCCAGAGTCGTGCGGCAGGCGCTGGTCGCCCTGCAAGCCGAGAGAGTCAGTATGCCTACGTGTCTCTGATGCTTTCTTCGGCTTCCTCATCGCTCGGCTACTCTGTCGCAACGTACCGGCTGGTTGTCAAATACGTAGGCCTTCATAGTGGTTGTTCGTGACGTGAGGGGTTGGGCTGATTGTGTCGTAGTAGTCGTCGTTGGTCAGGAGGATGCGGTTCTATACAAGTTCGAGGTGACAATCGTGGTTTCGATGCCTGCTTTGGCTGATTTGAAAATGCTCAGTTCATGCGCGATAAATGCAGGGCCGCTGATTGACTGCAGACGTTGTCAGATTTTGGTCGAAAGCGGAAGCTGAGAAAGAGAGTGCGAGCACCGTGGCCTCCTATTTTTGTCGTTGCGATTCGTGTCTTGGGCGACGGGGGGTTCGGCTTTTTCTGGCGGCGAAGCGGCCAACGTCATTTTTTAGAGCGCTCGATGGGCGCAAAAACCGCATTGCGCCATTGGCTGCCCGCATGGAAACGTGCTACTGCCCCGCGATGTTAACGACAGACCAGGTCCGCCAGATCGCTTACATATGCAGCCTTGGTGGGTGCCAAAGCGGGCACCCAACTCCCAGCAGGGCAGAAAAGCGGGACGCTTTCACTTACACAATACTCGGTGTCCGTTCGGTTGACAAATTGGACGATGAAAATCTTCTGACACACTTGATTCATGCTTGCAACAATTGCTATTTTATTCCTTCTCAAGCTGAGATCTCCTATGACAAGAGATTATTTCAGAGAGTATTCTTTGTCTTTCCAAAGTCTGCCATTACGGCCAACGTAGTATCGTCCAGATTGGTCTCCTTTATCGTTCTGACATCACATCAGACTTTGTTCTACTCCTAGTGGTGTTCGCATTCGCATCCGCATTCACAACCTTGCTACACGCTGCAAAGACAGCTGGACCAAATAGCACCATGTGATTTGCTAGACCAGGACTGGGATTGGCATGCTAACATTTCAGCATAATGGAGCATGATGGCAACCGAGTTTGAGCGGAATCCAATTGAAACCGAATCTCCAAGTTGGATCCGAGTAAGCAACTCTATCTTACGTTGTGCATATGTGTCGAGGACCAGGAAGGCGGTCTGCGGAGAAGGTCAGGAAATGTTACGAGGTTGAGTAAAGTGTGTTGACTATGGCGTGACGTATTCTTGAGCGTAGGCAATGAGTTCACGATGCACGGAACCTGGACATATTTGTGCTTGTTTAATTTATTTTGTTTAACTTCACATTGTATTAAAAAGTACTTTTTTATAAAGTATGGCCTTCGAAAAAATATGCAAACGTATATAAGGTGTAGGTCGAGTGTGGTGTTATTTTCTTTATCTTTATTTTTGTTCAATTCTCCTTGATATGTTTTTGGTCATATGAGGTTGAGATTCGGTCGAAAAGTTAGACTTGCTCCCACAGTACAGAATCTGCATGATAGTGTCCCAAGTACATGTAAAAGAAAAGAGCGAGGCGACACGGCCGCAATGGTGACCCAGGTGTCTGATATCGAGATGTATGGAGCGCGATTGAGGTAATGATAAGCCACTCTACGATGGTCCAGATAGATGCACATCATGCCTGCTATTTTGCACGTGGCCGACTGACACCGTCAACCTTTCGGGTCACAAATCTGATCATATTAAAAGTAAGTGGCAGATGTAAACATATATGGAACGCTTTGTCCCGATATATCAGCATGGATGTGATAGATTGAATGGATTTTGGAGTACGAGACCGGGGTGCCCTTGGTAAAAACCGTACAGACTCATTGCCAACATGATGCTCGGGTTCTAGGTACGGATCCAGGAACCTGTTGCATCCATGACGTGGCCCCAGGAAGACGGAGGGAGGTGTAGCACTCAACTTGTGTTGACTTTCATCGAATTGTAGTAGACATTCGTCTTTATCGTACCTTGACCGATGTGCGTGAATAGAGCCATATTGATGTTTTGGTATTTCTATAACAGTTTAATCTGCAGCTCCTGGATAAGGCCGCCGATCTAATGCCGCTACATCATCTTTGAGCAGTCGGCCTGCCCTTGGTGTTCGGTGATAGCCGAATTTACCTCATCAAGAGTCTAAGATGCTCCTCAAAAAATGTTCTCATGCTGTGCTCTATGGTAGTTGAGTAAAAAGCGATTATCTGCCGGTCCGAAATAGTCGCGCCAATCCTTCTGTTCCCAACAATATGCGCCGTTTGCACGACAGACCGCTGGAAATCAAAACGGGCAAACGATGCCAGGTAAATGATCACGAGCCGTCAACACATGTGACACCGATGTTCAATGAACGCCTCCCAGTAACCCAACTCACGCTCCTACGCAGAATACTGCAAGACATGACGGCCTGTAATGACATGATGGAACAATAAACGACGTCATGTCGACAGAGGTCGGCGTCACCGTGGCGGCAGATGCCTCTGTTGGCTGATCCACTCCCAAGATTCATGATGCTCGGGTTGCCCCTTATCTTGCTCATGGTTTGTTGTACATAATTTACTTTTGCATTCATGTAGCACGAAGTAGCGGTCACAAAAGCTGCCGAGACCGGGGCATGAGTGGTGATGCTTTTCACATGGCGGCGATGAACCAAGGTCTTGGAATTCGTCTCGTGTGATGTTGAACTTTTACGGATTGATGTATCACAACCACACAATGGTTTGGTCGCCTCTTTATCAGCATATTCTTGTCTTTCTAAATATCTCTTACGCGAACATGCAGAAATTTTGTCGGCATTTGCGGCCATATATACGCCTACGTCACGCCCCTGATCCTGGTCAGGGCAGGAGAGATTATATTGGAACAACACGGCTGTCAAAGTGTAAATAAACAGTCAACGGCTGGAAAGGCCCGTTTCATCAACTTGGCCACAGAAAACCCGACACATGAAAGAAAGTAGGGGACGATCAATAGCCGACAAAAAGGCACCTCCCGTGTCTACCCGTTTATTTTGCTGATCCCTTGTATACGTTTCCCTGACAGATGTAGCCCAATCATGAATTATATCAAAATCGGGAGGACAGAACCACGGCAAAGTAGTTTCTTTATTTACTTTTCGTCAAAGCCATGCTTTCCCCTGTTTAAATTCTGGCCAACCTCATTTATGGCCACATGGAAGTTGATCCACAAGCGGAAATTCAAACACGTCAAAGCAAAAGGGAGAATCCGCCCGAAGCGCCCTGGTATGGACCAAAGGAAGGAACCGTTGGCCAGAACAACTGAGCCGATGACCGGCGATCACTGGAGCCCCGAAGGGGAATGACGGAGAAACTACGCAAGGTGGCAGGTGAAGATGTTGTCAAGTCTCCCAAACAGGAATATTGTCTCCCTTCGACGTAATTATCGAACGATGCTGTCAGGTGCTTGTCCAAGATTTGGCCTTTTTGCTTTGGTTGGTGGACACGATGCTGCGTACTGGGGCCACGATCGGGCCATGTAAAGCGGTGATCGGTTGCACATTCGCTTCCGGACCGGAGAAGAGTCCTGAGGAGAGGATATATTTCTGACCAAAAAAAAAAAAAAAACTTGGTAGTTGGTGATACTACATGATGCATGGTCTTCCTATCGCTTCATGCCTGATCTGCCTGATCTGCCTGATCTTCCTTCGTTTTCCATAGCCTCATTTATATCAGATGCGGTGAAAAGATAGGCGACTGAGAGCCTAATGAGGTAAATAAAAGAAACAAGCACGGCCAACAAGGACACTGCATTCTTAACGGAGTTCCCCAGGAAATCGCTAGACCATACCCTCCATATTAGCCGATATCCAGCGCTGGGACGGTCGGTTGGCGGGAGGCGATATTAAGGGTGATACAGTGGGAGCAGGCGCACGCGGGCGGCTGACAAGAAGGAGACGAGAGAGTGAAGGGTACGGGTAATGGACGTAAATATTCAGATGTGTGTTTCTTTGCTCTCAATTTTTACTCTGAAAAAGTGACTGGCTCTCTTGACGTGCCACTGCGTACTCTATGAAGAGTTGACAATGCCGTCCAGCAACAACACGACGAACAGAACCTCAAGCTGCATGAAGCATATAGTAGCTTGCACGCGATAAAAGTATGAGGTTGCATACAAATACTGACCGCGACGTAGCAAGGCAAAATGAGGGGGGCAGCAAAGGGTGGCACTGTAATATCGATGCACTTCGATGCATTTGGGGGAAACATGCCGCCGTGTAATGGCCCGGCGTCATGATGAAGGAAAGCCGTCATCCCGCGCATCAACCTTTTTACATACAGGTTGCACTCGCTTCCCTTGCTATCCTGCATGAGGGCACACACATGGACGGCACACGATATGCAGAGTCTAGAAAATATTTTCATTTGTTTATTTTTCTTGACCCTGCATCTGCACCCTTTTGCTTTTCGATACTTGGCGGAGGGGAGGGAGGATTGCGAAGGAGTGCAGGTATGCTGCAGACTGGAGGCAAAGAAGACAAAGTACATTGCATCGCGACATCGCAGTATCGAAGCGGTGAAGGCGCTCACGATGGGTGTGGTTGTGTTCGCTTTTTGTTTAGGTGCAGGAGAGGGGGGGGGAGAGGGAGCCATTGGCGTATCAGCAGCGGAAGACGGTTGAAAGGCTGTGGGACACTCTGCTCTTCCGGCATCGTATCCCTTTTTCGTTTCTTTCTTTTTCTGCGGCCTTCTTCGCATCTGTCAAATAGGAGGTCGTGAACGTGCCGCACTACCTTACTTCGACTCTGGTCTGGGCTGCTGCGTCGCATTGGCAACCAATTTTGTGCCTTCTACCGTTCGTCTTCCGTCCACTTGTCTCCCGTCGTTGCTCACTTTTTATTCTTGACCGATACTTTTGTGGGCAAATTGTTGTTGTTTTGTTTCGTCTTTCTTTTGCTGCCCCGAGTCACAGTGCCTCGGTTGCCAGGCCAAGTCTTACGAGATCGTATGATGCAAATGTAGAAAATACAGTTTTGTTGTGTACGGCGCGTTTTCTCTGTTTCCTTGTTATGTATTCATTTGCAAAATCATACTGTCAACGAAACTTTCAAATGGCACAACTATGGAAATATAATTTGGGGGTATATGACAAGACACGGATGAGTTGCGAGTTGGGAGACAGCCGCCAGAAGCGCAACATTTGACACACGCAGACCGGAACACTACCAACAAAGACTGCACCCGAGGTGAAAAGTACAAAGGACGGTCAAACAGCTGGGATGCCACACCTGTTTTCTGTTGTTTTCAGACGGGCGCCCCGCCTTCTGAACATATTGCCGTGTCCTTGGCCAACCAGCCCGTCCCTCATCCTTTTTTTTTCGTCTTTCCACGTCCTTTTGTCTCTCTCTCCCGAGCCAAGGCAGCGGCAACGAATAGCACGACGGCAGAGGCCGCTGTTCACCGGATTGCCATTTCGGGGGCAGGTAATGTAGCGAGTGAAAACTAAAATCAATGTTGTAAATCGTGATCCTTCTCTTGTAACACGCACTCACGACATCACATCTCTACCGACAATTGCCGACCCTTTTGTCTTTCTTTTTCTATCTTCCGTCCTCCCTCCGTGCAAGTTTCTGTAAAGTGCGCGCATGAGTATTCTTGTTTCCCAGGTTGATAGAGTGGGACAATGCAAGAGAAACGGGGCATGATCTACAACAGGGAGCTTCGATGGGGCCCGCAATATGTATCGTGACGGCCTTGTTACCGAAGACTAGCCACAAACTGGCCACTCTGACATATTCTGCCTTGGACAGAGAGTGCTGTTGCCGGGTATGAGACCAAGAATGGAATTCCGGGTGGACAAGAACGTCCATCAGCGTACTTCGATGTGCAGAAATTGTCCAGAGGAAAGCATCAAAGGATGGGAAGTGCAAAGAACGGTGAAGGAGAATGTGATGAAAAAGCTGCATTTTTTTTCGGCCAGTGCTACCCACACACACACCAAAATGAAAAAAAAAAAAAGGCCAGAAAATAAACAAAAAAACGAACAAAAGACGAGGCAGAGTCACACGGCAAAATGATAGACGAAACAATGAGTGTAAAATAATGAGGGGGAGGGGTCAAACGCACAGACGCAGACTGACAGTGGCGACAAAAGACGGACATTTGGGGGTCATGTTTCCGCTTCGGCGGAAAGTGAGAGTCTGAAATCTACGCTGGAGATACAAACTGCAACGTATGAATAACCTGCATAAATTACGGCGTCATTACTGAGTACTGAGTCGTGACTAGAGTGAATGAGCTCGCTGGGAGATTCTCCGCCACATGCCAACGTTTTTCTTTTCCTGTTTCCTTTCTTGGCGACGACTGCAACGCTGCACTGAAACCTTGGGGACAAGTGACGCAAACCCTCTTTGAGCAGGATGCATTTCTGGAGAGAAGACAGAGCGCCAGTCAAAAGTCGACAGGACGCCCTAAAGCCGGAGAAAAGACGACAGAAGACGAGGCCGTTCATTCATACGACTGCAATCTGTCCTTGTTGTTATCATGAGATTTCGGCGAACGGCGAGAGAAGGAAGGATGTTGTCTACAAACTAGCAAAGCACAGCCGCCGTTTTGGCGGAAGAAATGGTCACGCCCCAGTCCACGCGCACGAAGGCTCAGCCAGGGTCTTGCGTCAGCCGGCGGCACACCGCATGGGGACAGGCGGAGAGCCAACCATCGGGAACGACCGAGGGCAAAGGCAAAAAAGACACTAAAGGTACCAGTACCCTCAAAACTAAGTTAACCTTGTCCAGTCGCCAGCGGGCCGCACTGGAGTGTCGAGAGCCTGCGATCGAAGATACGTAAAAACACAGCGGCTCGCGGTACGACAATATGAACACGACTCTTGGGGCCTCTATTTTTGATAGGTCCCAGCCAAATCCAGTGTAGTCCCGACCCCCCCTGTCGTCATACGGCCTATCAGTGGCCTGAGTTTGTCGTTTTGTTGGCTTTTGCCGGTTTATTGTTGGTTTTAAGGTCCGTGATCTTCATCCGCGATCTCCTCTAGGGGCTCGAGGGGCTCTCAGGGTCTTTGTCGTAAGTCGTTCCCATGCAGGGACCCAAATCTGGTCTTTGTTCGCCGTTTTGCCATTTCGTTGGATAACATGTGTCGAGCGTGCGATGCCGTCGGAGACGCAGCAGTTTTCGTAAAACAGACGACCACGCTGCGCGTTCTGAGGCGCCATCAATACGATTCAAACACGAGCCTGTTCGCCAAGCCTCAAGACTTGGGTCTGGCGCGGTAGATACAGTCAGCCCTTACTGCAAGAGGTGAAAGTACCAGCTGGACCAAAGGAATGACCATGGTCTCGCTTTCTCTGACCACCACGAAGTAATGGGGCAACTTCACACACGTCTTGAGCCACTCTGATTTGGGGGGGGGGGGGGCGGGGATGCGCAAGCAGCGCCTGCAAAGTCAGGCGAGCGACATGACGTCACAGGCCGTGGCTGTCGCAGTTGAACATAAGAATGCAGCACTGGAGCCACTACTGGCGACGGAATACGAGCTTGCACGCCGGCGGCTATCGAGCAGGAGCGGTCAGATGTCTGGTACTTAGGATGGATGGGACTGGTCTACCCTATCCTTGGAAACTGGGGCCTCTCAAGACAGATCTGTGACAGGAGGTAGAAGATAAGCTACAATGATCCTGTGACGTCGGCAGTCGCTCGGCTCTTCGTCTTTACGATCTGGATTTGGAAACCCTTGTTATTGGTAAGCGGGTGTATCTTCTTGTAAACGTCGTTTCACTATGGGCCTTTAGGCGTTTACGAGTTGCTGCTTTCTCGCCGCCGTGTTGTTTCGCCTCTGGCAGCACATGACCAGGTCGATCGGCGATGTTGTAGAAAACAGGGTGGCGGGTATCCAGAAAACAATGTCTGCTTCTCAACGTATTGGCAAAACCGACCCGTTGACCGGCGGCAACGCTGGCAGTCCGTTGTGCAACTCGGGTTTTTTTTAACTCCCATCGTTCGATTCTGCAACAAGGTGGTTTGTGGGACGCTGGCCATCTGGCAGACCTCCGCTCCGACGCATGTCTGGTCACTTTCTTTTCATTCTGTCATTGGCGCTACAGGAGGACGCATATTTTGCCTGTTGTGCACCCGACACACAACACAATAAATGAAACAGTTGTACGCACATTCTCCTCTGGGTGGTGGCATGTGCTGATATGATTTGTTCGCGGGGTGGCGGGCGCTGGGGATGCGGGTGCAGCACAAGGACAGGAATATGCGGGAATGGACCGACTGCTTTGTGGCTCGTGGCTCGTGGCCCGTGGCTCAAGCCCGTGGCCAGACTCGTGGGTTGGCAAGACCGGCGCAAGATGTTTGTCTCTTACCGAAAGAAATGAAAATAGAAAAAGTCGGGCACGCATCGTGCATGTCTCGTCCGCCTTGATTTCGAGCAATCTTGAACTGCTGAGCAGACGAGCGAAATGGAAATACCGAGCGACTGCGGACGATGCAATGGATCGCAAAGTGGCACCGCGTACCGAGTGCGAGGGATGAGCGAGTCCCATGGGATACGTCTCTTTTGGTTTAGTCTTGGCCTGTCTTGGAAGTTACACGACTCGCATGTTCACAACTGCATGTTTGTGGAGACGATGGGCATTGGACCCAAAGGCTATTTTGGACGATAGTTTTGCTGTACGAATTACAGACATCCGTATCTTGCGAGCGATGAGAGCATTTCCCCGGCGCTTTTCGGCGTGCGCCCAGTATGTCTTGCTCAAACTCTGTTTCGCTCCATGCTGCGTGTCTCATATTCCTTCCTTTCCTCTTCCTGTCGTTGTCTCCCCACGATGCAGCTCTTGTACAACACTGACTGAGGGTAGTGCCTGGATAGGGAGACTCAAAATCATTTATTTGTTATGATTTGAGACAGCTGCCGATGATGGCTGCCGACGGCGGCTGGCAGAATGACAGGCAGACATGAATGTTGATAAGAAACGGGTCCGTATCGCAGTTGAGGAATGTAGGGTGCGTTGGAGGTGCCACATTTTGACTCTGCATCGACGATCTCTTGATACATGTTGGCTTTTGCTTCTTTCGCCATTCTCATTCCTCTCCTGCCCCGATATTGTTTTGTCACGGGTCCAACGCCCTTACAGCGGCACATAGCCGTCGACTTCATCTCTATTGTCTGTAGTATTGCCCCATACTATTTCGTATATATTCTATTTATGTCAGTGCCATGATTTTGTTGCAGCTCTGTACGCCGTACCGCGTTCGGCCAGGCTCGAGTCCGTGCGAGCAGGGCAAGGGAAGCAGAAACAACCGAGCAAAAGAAGAGAGCAAAAAAAGCTCGGACCACAAAGGCATTCTACTTCTCAGCCGCCGCACGCCATCATATTTCGATGGGTAGACTGAGACCTTGTCACACGGAGTATCACGGAGCACAGCATTCAGAGAACGGTCTCTGTGGCATGGATCTCAGCAAGGGGACAGCTAACCGCCTCTTGTCAGTGCGGGCTCGGGCAGACCATCAGCGAGTGAGATGTACGACATACGACATGCGCTGTGAGTGTTTCTTCAAAAAAAAATTATGGAGTAAATCGTACGTCGTAAATCGTAAAGTATCACCGCCGGTGGTGTCCAAAGTCCACTCACACATGCCATTCCTGCAGAGTACTAAAAAAGATTGGCGCGACAGGACCAGGCCGAGAATGGGAAAATGTTGGCGTTAGCATCGTCGAGTGTGTCCCATGTCTCTCCATGTCTCTCCGTGTCTCTCCATGTCTCTCCGTGTCTCTCCAAGAGGGACGCTATTTTCTTCACCGCTGATTTGAGATCCGCAGACTGGAGACGATTTGGGTGGTGGGCTGCTGAGGGCTGGTCCAAAAGAGGTTATCGGCCGTGGGGGGAAAAAGAAACGCGCAAGCCATGGAGCCATTCAGCCATTGGACCACTCACACCCAACCACCCTTGAGGACGATCCATGGGGAGCAGCCAAGGACTGCGAAACAGAATTGCGCCTTTCGTCATGGCTTGGAAAGGGATCGTCAAGAGGGGCATTTCGTGTTGGACGATTATTTGCATTATACAACATACTCTCGGCCGACATGAGCAGAACGAGTTCGCTTCCCCAGAGTGACTTGACCCGTCTCTGTGATGATAGTACGCATTGTACTCTGACTACTTGGTGCATACGTCGGACTCAAAGGAGATTGACGAAAGTGACAACGAGACGACCGAAGGGGACTGTTTCCTGGGCCATGGCAATTTAATTTACCAGAATAGCCACTCGGCTCGAAACGAGCACGATGCCATTTGTTGGGAGATGGATAACAAAATATGGCATTGTTTCGAAAGAGAAATGGCAAAACAGCCAAGTGAAGCAGCGACATTTCACAAATTAACAAAGAAGAAACAAAAGAAGTCAGATGGAAGAAAGCTCTTGACAGGGCCCCACTGTTTGTCGCACTCCGTATTATTACTCGCCCGTGTCAGGCGAGGCTGGCAACAAGGAGCAAGGATGGGATGAGAGACAAGAGGGGTGCGAAGGGTACGACGGGGTTGGGGATTTTCCACTTGTTCTCCGTTCTTCACACACCGAACGTCGTATTGTGTTCCACCGTCGCCTCCTGTTATCTCGATATCTCTCTCTGGGGCGTCCTGTCGCTTCTCGCGCCTACTTTTTCGGTCGACGCCGGCGCCGTCCATTGCACGCTACCATGGAAGGAGAAGGCGCGCCAAGTCCTGGTGGTGCCGTTGACATTGATGGTTGATGCCCTTTTTCGTCTTGTCGTCGTTTTTTCGTCTTCCTTTTGTCTTCTTTTCCAGCGGTCTACATGGCGCCTGTCTGCGACCTCGCAATTTGAGCACGTTTTTTATTCTCCAAACAGGTATTGAGAGGGCAAAGTCCCAGCGGAATGTAGAATTAACAAATAACGCCAGCCTCAGTGCATCGTCCACGGCCAATGTGCTTGTCCTGTCCTTTTTTGTGTCGTTCATTCGTTATTGTACCGTCTTCGCCGCACTGGCGGTGAACGCCCGTGATTTCCGATTCGTTTCATTTCGTGTCTTTCTTTCCTTTGTCCGTTTCGGCAATCCTCTTGACGATGGCCGGCACAACGACAGCTGAAGCCGAAGGCTGAAGCACGCTCCAAGCTGGATATGACGATCTTTGCTTTCTTCAGAGTCCGCTTCGATTTTTGTGCCCTGTGTGTCCTTTGCGTAGGAGGACGAAGCGAAACATGCAGCGGCCCTTGCGTTCGACGTCGTCGTTCCACATTCCGATTCACCGCGTCGAGTTGCTTTTTTTCAGGAAGTCCACAGACATGATTCTCTTCTTACGTTTTGCCGTTTTACTCGGTCATACAGGCTAGGACGCAACCCCCTGCCTATTATGCACAAAGCTGTGCTCACAGCCTGCATACAGTAGCGGCGGACTTTCATCTCTTCGTTCTTCCTTTGTCCTTGTCTCCTTTTCCATCTCCTACCATATCCGCTCTCACTGCAACTGTTGTGTTTGGAGACGCACGCCGTGTCATTGCGTTGCTCTCAGCATGCGCCTGCCCGGTCTCTCTCTTGTCCCTCTCTGCATCCTCTTACAGTTGCAGCAGCTGCAGGAGGGGAAAGAAACGACGCAAAACGCAGACGTCGACGCAGACCCGATGCAGACGAGATGCAGATGCAAGCCCCCCCTTTCCTGCACGTAAACGGGGGCACGCCGCAGGAGGGCCTGTCAAGGGCGTCTATTTGGATAGCCCCTTGGGCCGCTCAGGGAGGCCAAGAACACAACGAAGGGTCGAATTCTGACTCTAGAAAGCGGCCATTGACCAGTGACTGTGGATGGATTGCTCAATGCATTGCCCCAGGCCAATACCAGGACAAAAGCCTTGTTCGCTGCCATTATTGGCTGCCCACCACCGGCTCGTTGCCCTTCCTGGCAGCGAGCGGCAAGGCCATTCTTTATGTCGTACTGTTCAATTCAATTCAATTAAAAAAAGGTAAGAGGACGCAAAAATAGGCAGGGCGCGGGCACCCTCTCTGCCGACTCGGTGCATATGAGACAGTTCTTTTTCTCCTTTCTTCCAGTGACTCGCCTCTGATCCTTTATTTCTCACCATTGGCACGATGCCATCAGAAGTCAGAAAAGACATATACGAGAGCATGAACTTGTGAAATTGCTCCGAGGCCGCCATCTTATGTCCTCCAATGAACGCGAAAATGGTCAACAAAAACAAAATAACACTCTGGTGCTGACACTACTGTCTTCTGGCGTACGGAGTAATCATAGACAGACATAATTATAAACGACGGTGGTATCAATTACCAGGAGGGGCCTGGCTGCGGAGGAGACTGACGACAGGCTTTCGACAGCATCTGGCTGCGTCCCCTGTCTAGCGGTCTGATCTCTCCAATCTTTTGGACGCTGTCGATGGGTTGAGTGTGTTTATGGTGGGGGAGACTTGCTCCGTATTTTCTGTCCTGGCCTCCCACCCCCTTGTTGTCTGCAATTTCAACCTGCTGTGATGTCCCGCACAAAACGCGCTAGAGTGGTCCTGGCGCCGTATCCTTGCAGGCTGCTTGGTGGACTTTCACTACGATGTACGACATGCCCCCTCTCTTTCATCTCGGCCGCACGTCCTCTGGCCTCCTCTGGCCCACCAAAGCCTCCTGCACAAACATCCTAGCAGTACCCTGAGTACGCAGGTGGTGGGCAGCTAGCATCCCGGGGCGAAGAACAAGAGGATTGAAAAAAAGACTGCGAGGACCCTGAATGCACAGGTATTCTCGGCCTGATCCCCACCATGATGGCCCGCATATGATACCATTTTCAGTCACTTTTCTCAAAGCCTCTTCGTCCTCCACAGCCGCCGTACCCCTCCCTCCCTCCTGCCTCGCGGCCCCTTGCAAATGGGTTTATTGGCCGTCTTGTCTGCGACTGGCAAGGCTCCTGCGCGCAATACTGAAATAACTGAAGAAGAAAGTGAGCGGCCACACGGCTGCTGGTATTAAAACCAAACCAGACCCCCGTTCTCAACCCCCCGTCTCCAATTTCCCGTCTTCCCTCCTCTGCTTCCCTTTCCTTCTCTCCTCCTCTTCTCTTCTGTTTGGCCCGTAGAGGTGGTTGCTTTCTCGACAGAGCACCCGTACGAAACAGAAGAGAGAGAAGACGCAGAAGAGAGGACGAGACGAGAAACGTCCGAGGGAATCATCAGGAAGAGTATACGGGCGAGGAAAAAAAAAAGGACTACGGTGCTTTGGTGCTGTTTTGTTATCGCCTGTTTTGTGTCGTCTGCTGAGTGTGGGAACGTTAGAGATATTCCCCTTCTTCACTTTTATTTTTTTCTTGTTTCTTTTCTTTTCTTCCTCCTTCTTCTTCACCCCCCCTTTTCTCCGGTGTGCTCCTTCCTTTATACACCTGTGCCGTCCTTTTTTGTGGCCTCCTTCCCTGCTCGACAAAATCGAACGACTCGAGTCCAGACACCTTCGATCGCACCTTCCTTCGAAAACAACACACCGCGTCCCCTGTGTTGCCGAGCTCGACGAAGCACCGAAACGCCGCGAAGTGCCACGTATATCTGCGATAAAAAATATACAAAAACTACAAACGTTGTGGCGTGGCAGAAGAACATTTTGGGTAAGTGGCCGCTCTGCATTTATTTTGCAGTCACGTTTGCATTCGCGTCTGTCTCTCGTTTTCGTTCTCTTGTTGTGCACTTTCTCTCGTCGACAACACGATTGGCACCGGTAGCGCCTGCCTCGTTTCCCACTGTTTGTTTGGGAGCCATCGCGCGGTTTGCTTTCTCTTGCTATGTTTCCCGCTAGCGCTGGTCGCTCTTGCCGTATCTATCCTGGCTCCCTCCTGTTCCCTTCCTCCACCCATTTTTAGTGCCGTGCGGCCCTTGACTACGCCCATTTCGTGTTGCTCCAATCGTCCCATGCTCCTCTTCTGCTATGCTCCTTCTGTTGCTTTGTTTTTCTTCCTTCCAAAACAACCCGGCAACATTTCAACGTCCTCGAAATCCCGTCCTAAAAACACAACAAGAACAACTCTTCCACGAAACGAAAACAGAGAGCCGCCTGCGTCGCCCTTCTATCCCCGTTGCACGTCCACTCCTTTTATATTATTGTCCTCTTGTCACCTTTTCTGTCGTCGGCGTCGACGTCGTCGTCGCCGCCGTTCTTTTGTTTCATATCGCTTACCCCGCGGGCGCATTCCAGCTCCTTCGCCGTTTGCCGACTCCTCGTCTTGTTTCCGCAACTCATCTCGTCATACGTTCTTCCTCTGGTATGCAATATCGACTCGCGCGCCCCTTGTGTGATCTGACCCCCCTTTTGACCTCAAGGAGGGTTTCTTTTTTAGTGTGTTGATGTGTGTTTTTTGCTGTCTCCTGTTGTTTTCCGTATCTCGATTGTTTATGTCCCCGTTTGCTATGTCATTTTGTGTCTTGTTTATTCCCACCGTTTCGTCAATCTGGTGTCTACTTGTCTTTTGTGTTTCTGTAGGCTGTCTGTGCCGCATGTCTTGTCAGCTGAGTCGTCTCTGTCGTCCACTGCCCAGTCGCCGTCCTGGTTCCGCAAACAGGCAGCAAAACAGGCACTCCGCCGCACCGGGTCACCTGGCCCAGGAGACAACATGAAATGCATAGCCAAGGACCGCTAGTTGTCGGACTCGTGAAAGAGGCCGACGGACGGCGGCAAACGACACGACGTACGAAAGTACCAAGCATGAAGCATGAAGCATGAAGCATGAAGCACGAAGCATAAGCAGCACAAGAAAAAAAAACGAAACGACGAACGACGCACAACGCACCCAAATCCCATACCAGTGCACGCATACACAACTCACATGCGCCACCTGACACACAGACACTGACACATACACAAACATGCACGCATGCGCTACTGGGATGCATCAGGAATGAACACACTGTTTCCCCCCCCAGTTGACTCAGCTTCAGGAACACGCCTTGACGCCCACCCACACTTTCCCTCACACCCTCCGTCCTTCCACACTCCTAGCCTCGTGTCAGCCTGTAGCACTTGTTTTCTTGTTTTAGTCTTTTTTATAGTACATGCAGTTTGGTTTTGCGCGGGCGGTTGCCCTGCGAGTCTGCCGCCTGCCGCAGCCCCGAACTTGTCGTTAGAGCAAACGGCATCAAATCGACAGCAAAATCTCCGCAGCCTCCGCCGCCTCCGCAGCCTCAGCCTAGGCGCTGTGGCAAACCTGCCAAACGCAGTCCCCTGTGCACATCCTTTTGTCATCCTCGCATTCACTTATTGTTTGCCTGGATCGGCCGACTTGCTCTTATTTCTTCCCTGATCACAACTTTGCCTTGTTTCACTGCCTCTTTCTCCTCTTCCTTGCCGGCTCCTACCTGGTTCCTGTTAGACAGAAACAGACAAACCAATTCCCACACACCCCTCCTCTGGTCTACGACTGGTCCCGTCTTGTTCCTACGGACTGAATTTCCAAAAGGCCCTTGGACACATGGATCCATAAACTGTTTCTTGGGACGGTACGGAGTGCACCTTGTCCTGCGTGGCACATTTAGGACTGTTCCTTCACCGACTCTCTGTTGCTGATCTTTTTTAAAACTGTTTTCTTATTTTATATTTCCTTTTTCTTTTCCTTTTCTTTTCTGCAGTGGCCCTTCTCTGACGCGTTCTTTGCGTCACTTGCCATCTTTGTCCCCACGCAAGACATGCAAGGAACACAAAATCGAATGTTTGACTGACTCTCTTTTCTGTGCAACAGTCCTCGGGATTTTTTCGTTGTTCAGTTCTCCTTGATTTTCTATTGTCCCTTGAGCGACCTTCTCGAGACAGCGGTATTTCCGTCGCGTACCACACCGTACCCGCCGAAAGTGAAGCGAACACATACATCTATAAAGACTCGCCAGCGAACAGCTTCAGCATCCCCTTCGACATCCTACAGCCGACCTTTACTACATAGCACTTGTCCCCAATGCATCCTTAAACGAAACCGCCGCCGCCATGGATTCGGAAGACGGGGAGTTGTTCATCAAGGTACGCACAGCTAGGACGAGTTTGAAGAAATAAAATGGACCACGAGAGCATACACCATGTCGTTATACTAACTCCCGCCCAGCAACTGGCCACGTTTGTGCGTACGCATGAAAAGGCACTTGCGAATGCTTTGCAGTTTCGGCGACAGCCGGGCCCGCGACATGGCCCCTCTCAGAGCGTCTCGTCGCTCCCGACGAGCTCCTCGACGAACACCCTTCCCGAGCGCCCTTCGACCTCGTCCTCGACGTCGAGCTCTCTCGCGGCTGCCTTGTCTCTCGGGTCCCTCAACTTCACCTCCCACAGCGTAAAGTCAGCCAAGCTCGCACTTACCTCGCATCACCTCTTCTACCTGCTGTCCCGCTTTGAGGAGCTCGGCATCCCTGTTGGTCCCATGGGCATCCGCATCGAAAACCTCCACGATGCTGCCGCGTCCACAAACTACGTCTCGTTCTTGAGCCAGTCTCAACGCTCCAAGACACACGGTTCCGACGTCGGCTCCATCCGCTCCGTATCCAGCATCCGCAGCGTCATGTCCGGCATGTCTGCCCTTTGGGCCAACTTCAGTCTTGGTTCGAGCATCTCGGCCGCTCGCACCGAGCGGCAAAAGGCCGCCCTGCAGGCTGACCTCAAATACCTGTACTCGGCCTTCACCAAGATCCCGTGTCTGCGTCTCGCCCCCGACTGGCGTGCCCGCCTCATCCGGGGCTACGAGGAGTTCCCCTTCGACTCGGCCGTCCCACTCTATGTCTTCAAAAACGTGCAAGCTCTTGAAGTATGCGACATGGACTTTCGGCAATTCTTTGGCTGGGATCGCCTTGCCGACCAACTGCGGTCTCTGACGCTGAAGCGTGCATCCATCGAAGATCCTATCGAGATTCTGGTCGACATTGTCCTTGATGACATGGAGAAGCGCCGGCGGCGGACATCCAAGACACAGTCATCCCCGACCATTGGGCCTTTCAGCGGCGGCTCCGTCGGTGGCAGCATGGGTATGATGAGCCCGCGTCGTAGCAGCCCGTCGATCCCACATGCCGAGCTGCACAAGAGCATGTCAATGCCCGGCTCGCCAGACCCGCGTACCTCGGTGCTCGACATGCGGATTGGGTCGGTTATTAGCGAACCATCCGCAGACGAGCAGCCCGAGCACAGTGGTACTGATTTCCGGCCCTCGCTCGCCCGGTCCAACAGCGATGAGGCCTCGCCGCACTCGCCCTCCAAGTCGTCGCGCCCTCGCAGCCACTCGCCGCGTCGGCCCTCAAGCTCGCGCAACGGCACCGCATACGTCCGCAGCTCACACAAAGTGCACCGATCCGGGTCTGGCAGTTCGCAGTCGAGCCTTTCCGACTCATGGCACTACCGCCGGGGCAGCACGTCCAACCTGCTCACCGTCGGCGTCCTCCCGGCGACCAAGTGGCGCTTCCTGAAGCACCTCAGCTTGGCGGATAACTCACTTACCTCGATCCCTGCCTTCAGCCTGTCCCCACTGTCCAACACTCTGCATTCGCTCGACTTGTCGAGCAACCTCTTCACGCAGATTCCGGACAGCCTGGCGACCCTGACCGCGCTCCGTGCATTGAACCTGTCGCAGTGCATGATCGACTCTCTGCACTCGCTCGCGCACTTCCCGTTGCCTGCCATCACTGCGCTGAACTTGCGGGCCAACCGGCTACAGTCCATAGCCGGCATTGAGAAGTTGTACCCGCTGGAGCGCCTCGATCTCCGTGATAACAGCCTCACTGACCCGACGGAGCTGGCACGTCTGACCGGTATTCCCGAAATTCGCGAGGTGTGGGTGGGAGGCAATCCCTTCACACGGACCCACAAGGACTACCGCATCACCATCTTCAACCTGTTCCGCAAGACACCGGGTTTCACCGAAGACATCATCATAGATGCCTGCGGCCCCAGCTACTCGGAGCGCAAGTATCTCGTGGAGCGTGCTCCACTGCCGCCTATGGTGCCCGTGATCAAGCCGCAACCTGTTCCCACCATCGCTGCTGTCGATGTGAGCAAGCCTGCTATTGTGTACGATACACCGCGCGACACTCGCGAAACCCGCGAGCTTCGTGAACCTGCTGTTCTGCGGAAAGAGCGGCCCGTGGTGCGCACCGCCTCTGGCGAGAGCAACGGCAATGCCACCCGTCGCAAGCGTGCCCCGAAGCGACGGATTGTTGATTTGGCCACCAACAACGTCACCACTACGCACGTGCTGTCCACATCGGCAACGACAGCACCTGTTTTACCCCCGCCCTCTGCCCCGTCACCGTTGGAAACCTCGTTCGACCGTGCAACCACGGCTGTACTACCGCCGTTACCTGTTGTACCCGAGACGTCGTACTTGACAACAACTGAAGACAACTATATCATTTCCCGGTCGCCTGAGGATACACCCAACGTACGCCCTCTACCAGCGCTGCCCACGGTTTCAACTATGCCAACTGTTTCTACCGCTCCCACTGTTCCGGCTCAGGATGATCGCCTCGTTTCGTCTGCTGCGGCTGTGCCTGTGCTACTCGAAGCGAAGCCAGCCAAGCCCCAAGCCATGATCACACCGCACCCGGTCGATACCAGCTCGACGTTTACAGCGGTAGCCGAGGTGGCCGAGATGCCAATATTGGCAAACGGCACCAGTACAGGCGCACCTACATCAACCAGACTTGCACAAGCTCTGCCACCATTACCACCGCAGTCGCCGCTTACAGTGCAGGCGCCGGTGCCACAGGCTCCAGCAACGCCTACGACGCCGACGCGGACTCCGACCAAGGCGACCAGCACGCCTTCGCCTGCGCCGGCTGAACCATGGAGCGAGCCACAGGACTGGGACGTCGGTGGTGAGCTGTACCGGCGCAAGATCGAAGCACTGCGGGACCAGGTTGGCGAGGGCTACCTCAGCGTCCTGAGCGAAGAGACCTGGGATCCCGTGCGCCATCCGCCTCAATATCACGACAACCCCTTTAGCAGCGCCACCACGTCGCCGCTGCATCCTAGTCCTGTCGCGCCGCGGTCGACGAGTGTGCAGGCCATTCACTCCGGCCGCACGCTGGGTTAAACAAGACAACGGAAGGCTTCGCTGCCTTTTCTATTATATTGTCCTCGCGGGATGCACTCTAGTGCTCAAACTTCTTTGTCCACATATGAGGCACACCTTACCTTTCCCACCTTACCCCTTCTCCCCTTTTGATACCCTCGTCCTCCAAATCTAGAATTGGAGGGCGTCCGTTAACTTTTTTGGTCGACCACTGTGTCGTGACCCGTTGGCAACAGCATATTTGCTGACTATGGTGGGCGATTTTCGCCCATTGATGTTCTGATGTTTGTGCTTTCATCTGTAGCAAGGTTTTGTGAATGTCTTGCATGTTTTGCATCGCACGACAAGTTTCTTGTTTGGCTTCTTTTGTTACTTTCCATTGATACCTTGTTTTGTGATCTTGGCCTCGTGGGGAGTTTTCATTTTGCATCTATCTGCCCTTTGCAGGCAAAGACGGTTTTATATTTTTTATAATAGGGCGCGACTTTTTGATTTTTTTTCGACATATTGGCGTTATATTGGACTATCTTCTGGAATCTGAACACAACCCATTTCTTTATTAATTGAACTCGTGGATGCTTGGTGACTTTACTGTAAACACATGTCTTGATTGAAAATGATGCTGCGGCGTGAATGGGCTTTGGGAGCTATGAAACCTCGAAGTCTGCTGCGTGGCTACGAAATCCAATTGTTGTGAAGAGGCGTCTGTAGACTTGACAATTGTGAAAGATTTATCAAAAGAACCTTTTGCGTCTCGCTTTTCGGCGTTGCAGATGGACTATATGAATGGATCAAGCTGTGTATCGCCAGGCATTCTGCTGAGCTGTGGATGGCGTCACTAGTCCCAGACAGATAATGACAAAAGCCATTGCAGCATTTGCTATGCTCAAAAGGAACGACACTGTGGTCTAGCTTCCACCGTAGCTTCCTTCTTCCGGCAACGACCGGTTTACTTCTCTTTTTCCAGGGTCCATCACCAGGTTTCATCAAACTAAGCGGATCACGGCGTTCGCTGGTCCCCGTGTCTCCGCCCCTTTTGTCACACCGCGAGGGTGTGCTACAATTCATCTCTTTGATGACATTTGGCAATACTCGACTGAGGCGTAGTACGGCGAATGTTCACGTCCTACCCGTGAGTTATTTCAAAGGCGTACTTTCTGGACTTGGAGAGCATAACGCCGAAGTGCCGATGCTCCTTGCAAGAACGATCATCAATAGAATTCGCAAGAATGAAATCTGGGCCGAGCAGTTGATTGACGCGAGATAAAACGGATCTTGAGCCTCCAGCGGATCTCGAGTTTCTTGGATACGGTTGTACGTGTAACCAGTCGGCCTCTTCTCATACATGACGTAGAAGACTATCATAAAAAACTTCAAACCTTTGATGCATCGGCAACGAGTTGATCAAAGCATATTATTATCTTGAGTCATTGGTTTGCGGACGATGAGATCGATGTCTTTGAATGGTCGAGACAATGACATCCCGTGAAGCGTCTTTTGAGAACAACTGCAATGGTTAAAACTGGCGGCTGTCTCTAGATATGACTTGCGATTGTAAGTTGTCGTTGTCAGCAACCTGTGCATGAATTGGCGGTCAGAACGACAGTCAGTGATGTGGCGCCAAGAAAGGGGACAAGCCAACGGGATGACATCATTTGGGTCGCCTTGTCCCAGGGCTGTTCTAGATTTCCAAAGATCGAATGCTCCGCTCGGCGGAGATTTTGATGTCACAACCACCGATACGAGAAAACAAAGCAGTGAACGGCCATTGAATGTGATATGTTGGACGTTCGTCGAGAACTACAGTTCGTCTCCAAGTAGACAATTGCATGGCGCTGGGTCTCTCGAAATCAATTCCCCTGTTACGTCGAAGTTTTGCTCAAACACTGAAATACCCCATATCGTGTCAAAGCCAAACAATGGCGCACTCGTAGGATGCATAACGGGTGCCCAGCCTGCAGATTTTAGAGTACATCGAACGCCATACCATACGAATTAATGGCTTTGATTTTCCTTTTATTCTGTGACACCCGCGCCCCTTGTTTGGCGGCTGACAAAAGTGGACCCCCAAACTACAACGCTAGTCCCGATAGGGAATGGCTCGGTTTGCCGTCCATCGCGACGTGAATCGCCGACGGGGTCTTCTGTGTGGTTGAGTGGCCATTTTGCCTCCACCCCCCTCGACGACAATCACCAAAACACCCCGTATCACCAACGTGCAACGCCGCATTTGAGGAGCAACGCATAGCATCCTGTCAGCCCTGCGCGTCTCTAATTCAGGCCGTTGTTTTCTCATCAATATTTACTCGTTTTACGCCCTCGCCACGCCGTGCGACTCAGATGCGCGTCGACTCCCCCTCTCGGTATCCTGAGACGCGGTTCTCGTAACGCCTCACCCGCAAGCCCAGGACCATCTCTTCCATCATCAAAACCGCTCGTTATCACGAATAGCTGTGCCCAACACGAGAATACGCGAGCGCTCACTCGGGAGCCGCCCTCGCTCGCCCTTCCCTAGCGAGTCCCCCACCCCCCTATATGGCGGCCGCGCCATCCACGCCTCGACGGACGTCGACTGGCCGCCGCCGTGGTCGCCCACCCGGCTCTACAAACGCATCACGAGCAGCTCGAATGGCGGTCGCATCCTCTGAACCACCGCCTAAGAGGCGCAAGTACATCCCTGGAGGCCCTGGCGGAGGCGGTCGTTTTGTTGACGAGGACGGCAACGTCACCTATGTGGTCCGCGGCGCCCCACGAGCATCCCCCGGAGGCGCCGGCGGTGGCGGAGGCAGCCGCTCCGCCACCGCCCCTCGCCGGGCACCGGCCGTACGCGCCCCCAAACCCCCCGCATCATCACCAATACTGCCCCGACGCGAGCGAAGCACGCGGACACGGATCGCCGTGAGCAGATACGAACCGGACGACGAGGAGCAGTTTAGCTCGGCGGCAGCGGTTGCGGCCGCCGTCGTGCAGAGCGAAGGATACAAGCCCCGCGAGGAACGCGGGTGGGAGGAGTTCCACCCGAATCTGGACATTGAGACCACGTTCATGGTCTTCCCCTCCGAGGAGGTGGACGGCACAGCGCCGCGCCCGTCGGCCACGGCCACGCCGACTGCAGGCCTCTCGTTCAGCGGAGCATCCCCCTTTGCGAATGGCGGGAGCACGTCCGCGACCAGCCACAATGTCGGTGCAATAGCAACGCCGACGCTTGGTGGCACGACAGATACAAACGGTGGGTTGCCCAACGGCGACGCCAACAACACACTAGCTGCCACATCCTTCTCAACAGACGCATCACAACACGACCTGACTGCGGCGAGCGGGTCGCCCTCGGCCACGTCTGGTCTGCCGGAAACCCCTCTGCGCCGCAGAATCGGCCGGCCGCCGCGCGACGGGCTGGGACTGGGGCTAATCACGTACGGGCTGTCGACAACGCCCAAGACGCCCAAGGTGCTGCCGATCCACAACCAGACACCCAAAGAGAAACTGGACCTGAAGCTGCCGTCGTATCGGAAGACCGACCGCATCCTGTTGTTTGAGGGCAAGACCGCCGGCCGCTACGTCGACAAGTCCATGATGAATGTGGGCTATCAAGAGAGTGACGTCTACGTGCGGCCGGATCCCTACCTGATCAAGGCGAGTGACGCCAACGCGGAAGAGGAGATTGACGCGTACCACCACCATGCCGCCGCGGAGAAGAGCGCCAGTGCTGGTGGCGGCGGTGCCGGGTCGGCCGCCACGGAAGCATGGGGCGCCTCGTCCTCTCTGCCAACCGCATACGGCGTCCCAGGCAGCAGCGTGAGCCTTGTCCTTGCAGGCGGCGGCGCTGGCAGCAACGGCGGCGTGGGGCGTGTCGAGTACGACATGGACGAGCAGGACGACATGTGGCTGGTCAAGCTCAACGTCCAGCGCAAAGCCGCCAATGTCGAGCCGATCACGCGCGAGATCTTTGAGATCACCATCACCAAGATCGAGAAGGAGTGGCACGCGCTCGAAAAGCGCATCCCCAAGCCCAACCCGAAACCCCCGCAGACGCACCGTCCGCGCTCCTCGTCCGCCGCGGCCGTTAATGGCGAGACCCAAGGCGGCGAGGAGCAGGACAGCAAGTGCGCCATCTGCGACGACGGCGACTGCGAGAACACCAACGCCATTGTCTTTTGTGACGGCTGCGACCTCGCCGTCCACCAAGACTGCTACGGCGTGCCCTTCATCCCCGAGGGCCAGTGGATGTGCCGCAAGTGCCAGCTGATTGGCCGCGGCGTGCCCACCTGCATCTTCTGCCCCAACACCGACGGCGCCTTCAAGCAGACCAACTCGTCCAAATGGGCCCATATGCTGTGCGCCATGTGGATTCCCGAGACCTCGCTCGGCAACACCACCTTCATGGAGCCCGTCATGGACGTCGAGAAGGTGCCCAAGACCCGCTGGCGCCTGACCTGCTACATCTGCCGCCAGAAGATGGGCGCCTGCATCCAGTGCGGCAACAAGGCATGCTACCAGGCCTTCCATGTCACCTGCGCGCGCCGCGCCCGGCTGTACCTTAAGATGAAAAACAGCCAGGGCAACCTTGCCATTCTGGATAACAGCATGATCCTCAAGGCCTTTTGCGACCGCCACTGCCCGGCCGACTACGCCAAGGAAAACAACGTGCACCAGGCCACGCGGGAGGCCAAGCGCCACTACAAGCGCACCATGCGCGGCCGCATCTGGGCCGACAGCCGTGCCTCGGCCCTGCAGATGGCCGCCACCACCCACGCCCTGGTCGAGCACCCGGTCGACGAGTCGCAAATGACGGGCGCACGCATCACGGCGGCCCTGGGCGCCGCGGCCGCCGCGGCCGCCCACCCTACGCTTGGCGACGACACCGCCATGACCGACGCAACGTCCAACGCCGGTGGCGACAAGAAGAAGGGAGCCGCTGCAGCCGCCGCCAAGCCCATGTGGCGTCTGCCGTCGGGCGCGCCCGTCATCCCCCAGGCCGTCTTTGACATTGTCGAGACGGCCCTGCAGCGCTTCATGCTCCGCCGCCGCCGCGAGTTTGTCGCCGAGGCCTGCCGCTACTGGACGCTCAAACGCGAAGCGCGTAGAGGCGCCGCCCTTCTCAAGCGCCTGCAGCTGCAGATGGAGACCTTTACGTCCATGGAGCTGACCCGCCGCAACTTTGCCACCATGGGCGCCTCGGGCCAGGCCCGTCTCGAGCGCCGCATTGAGTTTGCCGAATCGCTGCTGGCGGACATTGACCGGTTGCGTGGCATCACCGGCGACCTCGTCGAGCGCGAGCGCGACAAGCTTGCGCTGGCCACCCTCGAACAAGACTTTGTCAATACGTGCTACTTCCCGATCCACCAGCTGCTGGCGCCCGTCATCGACAAGGCCAGCTTTTACGACAAGGACAAGGACGTGTTTCGCGCCGGCTTTGCTGCTCTGCAAGCCAAGCTCCAGAAGCGCTTTTACACCAACACGCTCGCCTTTGTGCAGGACTTGTCCACGGTCGTGCGCAGCACGATCAACGCGGTCCTGCAGGACGACGACGGCAAGTCCACGCCGCCCGCCGAAGCGGACGCCTCGACGGAGCTGCTGGCCAATGGCGCGACCCCGGCGGGCGGCCTGCCTGCTGCTTCTGCCGCCACACCGGCTGCCGCGCTCGCCGAGGCCCGCGATCGCAAGCGGCTTGCTAAGCGCATCCTGAAAGCGATCCAGCCCTTGCTCGAAGCCGCCGTCCGCGCCGAGGCCGACATTACGCGCGTCCCCCCGGAGCCGCTGCAGAAGGAGCTCGAGCAGCTGCTCGAGGCGAGCGTGGAAATACAGTCAGCGTCCGCGGCGGCACCGGCGCGGTCGTCGGCGAGCGCCGCGCTGGCGGACGACACCATCATGATGGACCGCCCCGACGACGCCGATGGCGACGGCGAGGCTGGCGGTCTCCGTGCGGCCGGCGGCCAGATTGTGGTCGCATCGTCATCGTCTGCGGCGCCGACGCAAACGCGTGGTGGCTCCACAGACGACGAAAGAGACGAGAAAATGGACCTCGACCCGGTCAACCCGGTCAACCCGGTCGCGACACCCAGGACGTCGACGCGGAACAAGACGATCAGCATCGAGATTACGACGCCGCGCTCGTCCAACCTGCTCGCCAGCGGGGCTGCCACGCTCGGCAGCCTGCAGAAGGCCAGCATGGCTGGGGTCGATGCGAACGCGGACGCTGACGCGGACGCTGACGGCGAGGCCGAGGACGAATGCATTGGCAGTGGCAAGAAAAAGGAGGACAAGGAGGGCCAGGAGACCGATGGTGGGTGTGCACCGCTCTCTGGCAGTGGCTTGTCCACAGCCAACGGGCCCCTGACCCCCCCGCAGTCGCATACCGGCAGCCTGCCGGGCAATGTGGCCGCCGCCCCGGTCGCCATCATCAGCCAAGACAAAGACAACCAGCGGCCCCCGGCGTCGGTCGACACCCTG
This sequence comes from Sporothrix schenckii 1099-18, assembly GCF_000961545.1. Lineage (NCBI taxonomy): Eukaryota > Fungi > Ascomycota > Sordariomycetes > Ophiostomatales > Ophiostomataceae > Sporothrix > Sporothrix schenckii. The sequence continues at coordinate 1,110,723 of NW_015971144.1, forward strand.
CACGACGGCGGCGTTCTCTGGTACCTGGGCAGTTTCGGCCTCGAGGGCACGACCGTGGTCGAGGAGCAGTGGTCGTCGGGCCGCGACGCCGTGCGCCTGCTGAGCGAGGACCTGACCGACATGGACGACGAAGAGCTCAACGGCCTCGGCTTTGACGTCGAGGACAGCACCATCACGGCCGCCGCGGAAGAGGCCAAGGCTGTCGCCGCTCCGCCGCCGCCGCCAGCGCCGTCGACCCGGTCGCAGCACCAGAGCCAGAGCCAGAACCTAACGGTGACGACGCCGAAGCGGCGGGGTGCAGCCGGTGCGACGACGCCACAGCGGAAAGGCGTACGGTCGTCCGCTCGGCGTAGATGAGAAGCGGAGAAGGACAGCAGGCGAGAAGGCGAGACGGCGAGAAGAGGAAGAGGGGGAATGGTTTGGTGAGGACGATGACATTTGTGTGTGTGTTTTGTTTGCGTTGAGGCGCTTGGATTGTTGGGCTCTGTGCTTTTGTTTCATTGCTGCTTTTACGTTTCTATTCTCCTTTTTCTGGCACGGCTGTTCGTTGTAGTGCCCTTTTTTGTTGTTCTGTGCATACTGTTTGGTCTGCTCTCTCTTATACCTTTTGACGTTTCCTTTCCTATTTCTACTTTTTTCTTCCACCATCCATCTGGTCTTGACTACGCCTTGAGCGACCATTTCTCGGACGTCACCTTGTGTTCCTCCTTTGCTACCCATTATGTATGTTATGCGTTTAGGTGTCGTGGGCGGGAAAGTTGAATGGGCAGGTTCCGACGAGACCTAATGCTCGGCCACTGCCCTTGTCAACATGCAGCGGCTTCCTTCAATTCCATCATGATAATCAAAGCTATGAATTCAATGTTAAATGTACACCCCGTCGATGCCCGTGCCTTTGCCATGCTCTATGATACATAACGCAAACTCAGTAAAAAAGACATAAAACGAAAAGACGACAGCGACACACTCGCCTCTCCTTTAATCCTCCTCAAAGAATCCTCCATCGTCGCTGTCAGACTCCACCTCCACCTTCTTGGACTCTTTTGATTTGGCCGTCTTGCCTGGCTTGTTGTCGGTGCCAGCCTTGTCAGCCTTGCTGGCCTTGCTGGCCTTGCTGGGCTTGCTGCCCTTGGCATCCTTGCTCTGCTTGCCCTCCTTTGGTGGTTGCCGATCCCGGATGTTCTGCAATGCCCGTAGGCCGCCTGCCTCGTATGCCGCCTTGATTTCTTCCCACATTGGTGGTCGTGGACTGCGAGAAAACGGTGCTGTGCTTTTGCCGTCCTTGTCCTCCTTGTCCTCCTTGTCGTCCTCGCCGTCCTTGCCCTTCTTGCTCTGCGGGTACAAGCTTACGTACGGTTCAAGGAAGGGGTAGTATTGCGGATACAGCACATCAATCTCGGCCACAGCAAGGTCTTGTGCCAGCTCTGCCTTTTCCGCCGCATCGTCCGTCGCATCGTGTTGCTTCTTCAATTGCTTCTGCCGCCGTATCGCCTTTTTGCGTTCTGACAAGTTAGTAAGAGTGTGTACGGGAACAGAGCAATAAAAGATGGAAACAGGAAAGCAAAGAATGCTGCTATCCCACCGTGACATACCAAAAAATCGCAGCATGTGGTATTTGCTAATCATGTGCGCGCGCACCCGCTTGCTTTGCCGCTCCTCAATCTGCCGCCGTAGTGCCGCCAGCTCTGACTCCAGATCCCGCTGTACATTGGCCGGCAGACTGTCCGGGTTCCGCAGCCTCCGCTCAATTGTGCGTGCACGCTTCTTGGCCCAGTTGGACGACTCGGGCCGCCGTGCATGCTTCTTGACGCCGGGCTGCTGGTGCCGTTGCTTGTCGCTGTGATAGCTGTTGTTGGCCGACTCCTTTTGGCGCTTGGCGGCGCGGTCGGGGTGCTCGGCGTAGTCGCCATACTGCCGTTTCTCGCCCATGTCGATTGTGGTGTGTTTGTGAGTGTGAGGAGGTGAGTTCGAGACGTGGATGTTGAGGTTGTTTTCGAAGGTGGATGGCACAAAAGTTAGTATAAGACAACCACTACAGCTGCTTGTAATTTTTTTTATCGCTGTAAAAACGACCAGCCTTGCTTATCTTATCGCAAATGGAAGCCGGCGCCGACACGTGATCCACTTTAATCGCCATTGTGGGTCCACTGAGCTCTCTCTCGCTAGTAATCAGACAAAGCTCTATCGAAGCAGGCGCGAACCGTCTTGTGATGCTTCACTAAACGAGCATTGAGCAAAATCGACCCAACCCACCCAACTCCTATCAGTTTGCTTTTGACACCCGCTCGAACTGATTGCGACAAAACACCTTCTCCGCGCCGCACTCAACAACTGGCATGTGGTAGCGAACTCGGCGCAACGACCACCGCGGCCCTGGCCGCGCCTGAGCACAGCGCCCGTATCGAGACGGCCACGACATTGTCTCGGAGACATCAGCCACCGGCGCATTTCCTCTGTGCTTTTCTAGTAACCGCATCTGCCCACTGCCTTTTCCGCTATGGATGGGCCGGAGACGGGCCTGGTGCGTTGGTCGCCGAATGCGAGCATCGACTCGTTTTTGCACGTCAACCTGCACCACCGCGTCGTGCAGCTCTACAAGCCGACGGGCTACGCAAAGACAGGCCTGTTCGAGTACCAGAACGTGTCCAGGCACGAAGACTTTCCAACACTGACGTCGTTTGATTGGTCGCCGACGGTCTCGGGCGTTGTGGCGATCGGCACGCCCACGGGCGTCGTCAACCTGCTCAAAATCGACGACGACTCCAACGCCTACGTGGAGCTCAACCTCAAAATGTCGCGCACGTGCCAGGCCGTGGCGTTCAGCACGTCCAACCTGCTCGCCGTGGGCCTGGACCGCGTGCGCAGCGACCGCAGTCTGTACATCTGGGACGTGAACCGGCTGTCGTCGTCGGCGCGGCCCGTCGATGCAGCCAGCATCGGCTCGGGTGCCACCGCATCGGCCGGCGGGTTCCCCAAGGACATGGAGCCCTTTGGCGAGCCGATCGAGGTGCGCGAGGCCAGCGTGTCCGTGTCGAGCGTGCGCTTCTTCGAGGACAACCCCAGCACGCTCGTGGTCGGCATCAAAGGCCAGGGCCTGCGCATCCACGACCTGCGCGATCCCGGCCTGCACCCGCTCCAGTTTCAGACGCGCTGCACCAACAACCTGGCCATTGACTACGCGGACCCCAACTACGTTGCCTCGTCGGCGCTCGACCACCCGGGCATCATGGTCTGGGACAAGCGCGCCACGAGCCGGTCCATGGCCTCGCCGCTGTATCTGGACGCGGTCGACGTCGACGAGCTGCCGTGGGGCGGCGCTCTGCGTCTCGACCGCGCCGTCACGCCCGAGTCCGAGCAGGCCATCAACGAGAGCAAGGCGTCCGTCATCCGTGCGCTGCGCTACTGTCGCGACCACCGCGGCATGCTGGGCGTGCTCTCCGGGTCCGGCCAGCTCAAGGTCTACGAGACGAAGCACGAGTACTGCCCGCCGGAGCTGATTGCCGACCACAGCCCCGAGCTGCTCGAGGTGCGCCGGTCCAACGAGATGGACAACCAGTACTCGGACCCGCGCCACAAGAACGAGCGCATTGTGTCGTTTGACTGGGTCACGATCGGGTCGCCCGCGCTGCGGCCGCGCGTGCTCGTCCTGCGCGCCAACGGCAGCTACGACATTCTCGAGAAGCCGTCGTTTACGACCACGTACCCGTTTAAGCTCATCCCCTGGACGGCGCCGTACCGCGGCCTGGAAGAGGGCGCATCGTACCACGCGATGATGCAGTTCGAGACGAACCAGGCGACCGAGGTGCTGTACCCGGTGGCCTTTGAAGAGGCGCTAGCCGACATCCCCATTTTTGCGTCCGATGCCACCGAGATCAACGGCGCGATCCAAAAAGCGCAAAAAGAGCGCGCGGCACAGATCGACGCCGATGCGCTGGCGCAGGCCAAGACGTCGCGGCTGTCGCCCGAGTTCTATTCGGCCAAGACCGTGGCCAAAAAGCTCAAGATCCTGCGGGCATTCGAGAAGAAGCATCTGCGGCAGCCGCCCAAAAAGGGAGCGGCACAGGATGCGCGTGCAGGAACAGCACCGACAGCACCAACGGCTACAGCAGCTGCAACAGCCGCATCAACAGCAGGTTCGCTGGCCGACCTGACCGACTCGACAGCATCACTGGCATCCGTCTCGGGCCGGCCACTGACCAGCCAGGAGCTGCACGAAAGCCTGCTGTCCTCCACATTGGCGCGGCAGGGTTTCCCGTCCGAGGCGCAAGCGGTGCTCGACCACGTCATGTTGCTCCGCGCCAAGGAGCGGTATCTGTTCCACTGCGCCCGGAACCAAGAGATTGTGGCAGACGACCCGTGGCTGTGCGACGTCTGGGGCTGGCTAGGCGATGCCGAGGCGGCCGCCGACGGCGGCGACATGACGGCGCACTACCTCGACTTGTCGTACATGGGCGTGGCCGGCATCTGGTTCGAGGACCTCGGCACCAACAAAGACGCGCGCATCTACGGCATCGACCCGTCGTCGTCGCCCTCCTTCCCCGACGCGTCCAACTGGCAGCGCACCATTAGCTCCATCTGCCGGAAACGCGGCGTCCGGCGCTACGAGGGCGTCGAGACGCGGAAACCACACCACCGCCAGCTGTGCCTCGAAATCTGCGGCTGGGGCCGTCCGCCGGCCAGCAGCCTTGCCGCCAACCACAGCGGCAGCGACGGCGCAGACGGCAGCGGCGAAACGGACACGGCCACCGAGCGGACGACGTCGTACCACACCATGGCGGCGGCCCAGGCGCTGTTCCGCGGCGACAACCGCCAAGCCGTGCAGATTCTCAAGATGGCCAGCACCGAGCACCCCGAGCTGCTCTTTGTCTCGCTAGCGCTGCAGCTGATGGGCCGCCGCGACGAAGAGGGGATCAAGAACGGCGCGGCCGGCGGCGGCACGGTGCTGGGCGCCCGGGGCGACCGCGACCAGCTCGACTTTGACGAGGCGCTCGCGTCCAAGACCGACCCCTACTTGCGCGCCATCTCCTCGCTCATCGCCACCGGCGACTGGACCACCATTGCGCACCAGACGTCGCTGCCCCTGCGCGAGCGCGTCTTTGTGGCGGTCCGCATGTTTGACGACGACCAGCTGTCCGCCTGGCTGCGCGACACGCTCGCCGAGGCCGTGCGCACGGGCGACGTCGAGGGCCTGGTGCTGACGGGCCTCACCGAGCCCGCCGTCGACATCTGGGCCCGCTACGTCGACAAGTTCCACGACGTCCAGACCGCGACGCTCGTCATGTCCATGGCGGCGCCGCGCTTTGTCGACGACTACCGCTGCACCGCCTGGCGCACCGCCTACCGCGCCTACTTGCAGCGCCACCGCGCCTTCTTCCAGCGCGCCAAGTTCGAGGTCGAGAGCACCAAGCGCAGCAAGGGCGCCGCCGACGGCCGGCCCAAAGTCGCACCGCCGGCACGCCAGATTGCGCTGCGCTGTGTCTATTGCGACGCGCAAACGCGGCTCGCCGTGCCGCCGCCGGCGTCGGGCGTCAGCGCCGGCGCCAGCGGTAGTACCAGCGGTAGCGGCGTGCTGGGCAGCGTCGTGGCCCTCGACAACCACAACCAGCTGCCGGCCAAGCTGGCCATGGCGGGCGTCAGCTGCCCCAACTGCAAGCGGCACCTCCCCCGGTGCGTCGTGTGCCTCGAAATCGTGGGCACGCCGCGGTCCGACCGGCCCGAGGCCTCGGCGGACGCGGACACGCGGCTGGCGGCGCGCTTCCCGACGTTTTGTCTCAAGTGCGACCATGTGTTGCACCTGGACCACGCGCGGCAGTGGTTCTCGCGGCACGCCGAGTGTCCTGTGCCCGAGTGCAGGTGCCGGTGCAACTTCCGGGCCAACCCCGAGCTGAACTACCAGTAAGGGTCATGTATGTATTCGATGTAATGATGAGACGACGCAGGGGATTCGGGTGTACTGTATCATAACTTGTATCATGTCTATTGTACGTACGAATGCGCAATCGTTTTTTTCGTTTTTAAAAAATGCACGCTGCGCAGCTCCATTGTGCCATTTATTCAACACCTGATGCACCTTTCCCCTGGTCCTGCTTGTTGTTAGCTGCACCTCGTGAACCTCCAGCACCGGCGGCGGCATCTGCTCGCTTCTGCAATCCCTGCTTGCCGTGCGGCACCCGCGCCTTGGCCAGCGTCTCGGCCGGCAGATCGGCCACCTTCTCCCCGTCCTCCCAGAGCACCAGCTCGTTCACCGTGCTTCCTGCGTCGCCTGTTGCCGGCGGTGGCAGCAGTCGTGCACCCTCGCGGCTCGTGACCACGCGCTGGAAATACTTGGCTGGCACCTTGCCGTCCGCATCGCCCTCGGTCAGCACCACGCCGTTGGCCGCCCGCCACCATTTGAGACCCGGGTCTTGGCGCAGCGCCCGGCGCACGTCCAGAAACACGAGGACCTGGGCATCGCGCCGCAGACCCGGGATCACAGCGCCCGCGCGACGCGCCGCCTCCACCGATTCGGCACCCGTCTGGCCGCTCTCCAGGCAGCCGCAGTGCACATGGTTGCGCGTCATGCGCCGCAGACCGCCGGTCGCTTCGATCGCGAGCCAGAACGCAAAAAAGGTGCCGTGGCACACGACCGGCGGGGCCGTCTCAGGATCGTCGATGGGCGTGAGCAGACCGGCGTCGCTGGTCACCGTGGCAATGCTGTGGCCCTGGTTGGCGCGGATGCGGTAGGCGGCGGGGCTGTCGGTGTCGTGGATCGTGTGCAGGTCCAGCGCGTCGTCCACGTCGTCCACGCCGTCCACGTCGTCCGCGTCCGCTCGCTTGAGGGCAAACCGCTGCTTCTCGTTGGTGAGCACGACGTCGCGCACCTCGGCGAGCGTGACGTTGAGCGACCGCAGCGGACCCCACTGCAGGACCCGGTCGAGCGGCGCAAAGCCTTCCGGGTCGAGCGGGATGCCGGCGTTGGCGGCCTGGTGGCGGAGCAGCCGCGAGAGGGCGCGGCTGATGTCGACGGACCGCCCACCACCGCCGCCACCGCCGCCACCTCGTCTACCGCCGCCGCCGCGCCCGCCGCGCCCGCCTCGCCGGTTGCCGCCGCCGCCGCCGATGCCCCCAAGCCGGTCGTGAAACTGCGCCGCGAGGGCCTCGGCGTTGTCAAAGTCGTCCATGGAGAGTGCACCTGCTGTCTTTCTTGCGTTTGGCGTTGTATGGATGTTTTGTATGCTTGTTCCGTCCACTGTCGTCCTTTGCACAAGTCTGTTCCGTGTTTGGCGGCCGTTCACATTGGACGCAATTCTTGTCGAAAGAGATCTGGTCAGGCCAGTGGTAATGCGTGTGTACAGAGACAAATGCAGAATATGCGTCATTCAGGAAGACTTTATAGAGCGTCTTCTTTGAGAGTCGTGGAGTCGATTAGGGACGGAGTCTTGGTTTGTTGTCGCTTTTGTATGTGAGTCGTGTTGGGCTTGCGGCCTGTCACCAAAACGGAGTCTTTCAGGCTAGTGGGGCACAACAGATGCTTGGCTCAGCCTTGCAGCTAGATAGAATCCGCCCATGAACGCCCTAAGGAGGCATTCATGGCCCGTCGCGAAAATCGATTCGTCAATTGAGTCACCGGCGAGTCACCAGTTTTCATCGTTTCACTTCAACAAGGCTGTGCCACGACCGCATTTCATTTTGACATGCAACTTCTGACCTGTCAAAGCGAATTGTATTGGGTCAGGAAGAAGCGAGACAGTAGTGCTCGGCGGGCGATGGATGCGACTACAAGTAGATATTCAAACCGCCAGCGGAGAGTTTCTTCGACGGTCCAATTGCACTTAAAGAGTCAAATCCGGTCGTCACAAAAGGTTGCACCTGTGTGAGAAGGAATGACATTGCTTATTATATTCCCAAAAAGGCCACACTAAAATATAAATAAAAACGTATAAAGAACAGACACATGAAGAGCGAACAGGAACAAAAAGACCAATCAATCCACACCAACTTTGGGGAGTCATGAGATGAAATTCGTAATACACACTGGACATCAATCGCTGAAAGACGACAAGGGAGAAGAAAAGAGGGTGGGAGGAGACAAAGAGAAGACAAGAAGCGAAGACAAAAAGTAGGTACACAAAATGCTTGACTAAAAACGACAAGAACGAAAAAAAAAAAGAAAAAGAAAAAGAAAAAGAGGACCGCCGGCGTACGAACGTCAAAAAGGGGAGAGTTTGTGGTGTTTTGTGGTGGTTGTTAGTCATGTTATGGTTGCAGTTGATAATATAGTACAAGTCCGTCAAAAGCGTGACATAAAGGGATCATTAAAAAAGGGGACGCGAGAAACGAGAATGAAGAGGTTGCAGGAAGAGGCACGGCGACCTCACCGGTATCCACCGATCTGGGACGAGGCCGAGGACAGGTTAGGCAGCGCGCTCTCCCGCCGCCTGCTGACACTGGTCGTGCGGCTCAGCAGCGACGTCTGGCCGAGCGACAGCTGCCGCTGCCCGCGGTCCTCCGCGTACTTATCGGCCAGAGTGCCACTTGTGCCGACGGTGCTGCCGCCATCACGACCGTCTCGCTCCTGCTGCTGCGCGCTGCGCTCCAGGAAGCGACGGCTCGACAGCAGCGGCGACGACGCGGTCATGGCGGTTGTTGTCGTCTGAGGTGTGACCAGGCGCGAGTTGAGGCTGGAAGGGACGAGACGGCGGCGCGGGAGAGCCGACGATGCCAGTGGCGAATGGTTGTTGACTTCGACATTGTTTGCCTGTGCCACGTTGGCATTGGCCGATACGGCAGCTGCATTGGTCGTAGGAGCGTTCTGCGACGGCTGTTGTTGCATCTGGCCACCGTAGTCGCGCGAAGGGTACTCCCGCGGCTGGTACTCCCGAGGGTGGTACTCGCGGGGTCCGCGCTGCGCCGGCCGCAAGCCCGCCACATCGGTCAAGGCGCGCGAGGGTGACCGGACCTGCTGTACGCCGTCCACTTCGTCGTCAACACCAACACCGCCATCGTCCGCCACCGGCACTGTCCGCCGCGAGCGGTACAGCAGAGACGACTTGCGGCCCTCCTCGGGTTCTTCCGTGCCCGCGCGCCGGGTCCGCAGTAGGGACGAACGGCGACCGGTCGACTGTGGCATGTCCTCCGGATCCTCAGAGGCGGCGCGGCGTGTGCGCGCAATCATGAGGGACGAGCGGCGGCCTGCATTTTCACTCGACACGGGTGGGCCAAGGGCAAGGCGTGGCGAGGGCAGTGTGGGTGTGTTCAGGAACGACGTGCGACGGTCCTCATAGCGTGTCGGGGCGCGCGGGCTGGTTTGCAGCTTTGCGGGTGTTGCGGCGGGTTCCATAACCATGCCGCGCCGCGAGTTGGCGAGGTTGGTAAAGGCCGTGTTCGTTGTCGTTGTCGGGCTCGAGAGTGTGATGGTGTCGTCGCGTGAGGACCGCTGCGCCTGATGCTGGCGGATGTCCTCGTGCTGTTGTTGGAGCTGCTGTTGCCGTTGCTGCAAGTCCTGCTGCTGCTGCTGCTGCTTTTGCTGTTGCTGAAGCTGAAGCTGCTGCTGGTCGTCTTGTTGCAATTGCTGCTGTTGCTCTTGCTGCAACTGGAGTCGTTGTGACGGTGGCGGTGGCAGGTTCGCTTGAATCTGGGCTGTGGCGGCCGCAGCCGCAGCCGCTGCCTTCCGATGCGCCGCCTCGTCGTTGAGCGTCAAGCATAGCTCCGTCAGGCTTCGGCAGATACTCTCGGCCTTGCGGCGGAGCTGTCGATCCGTCACCGTGGACGGCATGCTGGTCCCAATACTACTCGCGCCGCTCGAAATCGGGCCGGGTTGGCCTGCAACACCCACCATCTGCGTCAGAGCCAAGGCTTCCGTCGCAGCATTCTCAATGGCGCCGAAGACCTCATCGCTCACATGTGGCTTCAACCCACGAAGGGCAGAGAGCAGGACCGGAGGGCTGACTTGCTGGGGCGATTGTAGAGGCTGCTGCTGCAATTGTTGTTGCTGGAGCTGAGACGAGGTCGTGCTTCGAACGTCTGCGGCCTGGCCATTTGTCGCAACGCGCTTCGGTGAGCCTGAGAGTGTGGTAGCACTCGTGGTCGCCGTGCGCGGCCGCTCGTCGGATGCCCGCGACATGGCCGCACCAGCCGCGGGTGGAATCTTACCGGTCAACTCGAGCCGCCGCATACGCGACTTGAGGTCGTCCAGCTCATCCCAGACCGTCGACGGCGCGGCCGAAGCAGTAGACTCCGTACTGTCCATGCCACCACCAACACCCTGGCCGCCATGGCCAATATCGTGCATGTCCTGGCGTGGCGCATCGGCGGGTCGTGGCGCCAGTGGCGAGGAGTTGTAAGTGCGGGCATAATTATGGGCGGTCTTGATGGACGAGGTTCGCAGTGGTAATGGGGTGCCGCTGCTGATCGGTTCCGTCACAGAAGGACGCCTCCGTGAGTAGTTGGTACCAACGTCAGACGCCGTGTCATAGAACACAGATGTTCGAGGCGTGCTCGGTGATGGTCGTGCTGATGAAATGACAGTGCGTGTGCGAATGGGGTCAGGCCGCTGTGATGCTGTTGCCGACCGCAGCGGCGTAGTCCGCTCGCTGGCCAAAGTCCGCAGCGGTGTGTCCCGTGCAACTGCAGCCTGTTGCTGTAGTTGCTGCTGCTGCTGCTGCTGCTGTTGCTGCAACGCTTGCTCGTCGGCATACCGTCGTTGGCGGGCAGTTTCCCGCTGATCGGAGAGACGGCGTGTGATTTGCGGTGATGTAGTTTGGCGTGACGGCACGGCAGCAGAAAAAGGCCTCCGCTGAGATGTTGTGCGACTTATACGGGACTGTGGTGAAACTAATGTCAGTATTTTTGATAGAAGAAAAAAAGCTGCAGCCAAGGATCTAGGCCACTGTTGGGGCGAGGACATGGAAGGATAATGAAACACAGAGAACGATGCGGAAACCCGACGCCAAGAAAAAAAGGGATCGCCCGCAAATGTCCCTCTAGTAGGAGACCAGATGAGACAGACATGTCTATGCCGTGTAATGAGACAACATGAGATTGGGATTTTGCCATCTTGCGCAAGATGTGCAGCAAGTGCAGATCCAAAACAAAACGGCAAGGTCGAAGTGTGGAGAGAAATAAGGCAAATAGAGGCAGAAAAACGTGTGACGTAAACAAAAAGAATGGTTGCGAGCTTACAGTTGCGTTGGGATCGTCGGGCTGACGATCGTCTTCGCGCGCTATGCGCATAAAGACGTCACCCGTGGTATCGGGCTCGGTGCGCCGTGGAAGCGGAGTACCGGTAGAGTAATCGTCGTCGTCGGCCGCGTTGCGGCCCTCAAGGGCGCGCAGAGTGCGGTCGCGCTGGCGGGGATCAAGTACGCCGCCGTCAGCGGTGTCGACGTCATCGTAGGAGGCGGCGCCGCCCGGCGAGCGAAGGTTCATGTCCTGTAAGCCAAGACTCTTGCGCGAGCCGGAAGAGCGGAAGGATCGGATGGGTGGGATGATGGGACGAGACGTCGGGACCTCGTTGCGGGGCGCACGGAACGAGAGCGGAGGGCGCGAGGACGTCTTTCGCTTGTCATCGGCAGACTGGAGCGTCGGTGACTGGAGCGACTGGAGCGACTGTTGGGGCAGCGAGCGTCGCGTGGCGAGCGCTGTTGTTGACGTTTCGGACACAGCAGACTCCTGCGTATCAATGTCGAGAGAGCTCGACTTGGTCTTGGTCTTGGCCGTGACCTTGGTCTTGCCGGTCGAAACCAGATCACGCTGGCCCTTGGCCCACTCCTGGGTGGACGTTTCGGGCGAGAGCGGGTCTGCGCCGGTGGCTTCTGAGGCCGCAAGATCGTCGTCGTGGTCGGCAGCGCGGTTGTCGGCGCGGGCTGTCGCCGGTGTTTGAATCGGCGTCGGCGCAGAGTTCTCCACCTGAGATTCTGCCTTCGCTGGGAAGCGCTTCGTGAAGGACGTTGCTGCAAGGCCGTCAGAGTCGAGGTCGTTGGAGCCAAAGGACGCAGTCGCACGGCGGTGCTGCGACCTCTTCTTCTTGGACGGGCTCGGGTCGGTGAGGGTACGTTGCAGTCTTGCCGTGTCAGCAGGAGAAGTGGGCGCGGGCGATCCACGTTCTCGAGTCGCGGGAGAAGTGGGAGAAGCGGGTGATCTAGGTGACCTGGAAGATGCAGGGGTGGGCGATGGCGAACACAGGGGATTGGCAGCGAAGGCTACGGTAGTATTGGGAGAAGGGGTCGAAACAACGACCTTTGGCGGGGAGTTGTCGTGAAATGGCTGGGAATCGCGAGAGACGTCGTCGAGCGGAGTCAATTCGGCAGACGACGAAATCGCAGAGGACGACGACGTAAAGGTCGGCGCCGTAAAGGAGGACGACGATAAGGACGACGACGACACCGTGGAAGTGGTGGCGGCGCTCTTTGTGGAGGGCGACGTGGCGGCGGTGACGGCGGAAGAAGCGGTGATGGCGGTGGAGGACGAGGAGGACGAGGAGTGTTTGGGATTGGGTGCGTAGTTTTGGCTTTGGGTTTCCTTTTGGTGCGATTCGGGCGATTTGGGCGAATCGGGCGCCGCAGGCGTGGGCACAGTATTTTGAAACGACGACACGCGGGACCGAGTGCTAGTTTCGGTGGCTGGACTCGGGCGGGTTAAGGTACGCGAGGTCGCTGGTGCTGTTGTTGGCACAGGGAGGGATGGCGGGCCTGAAAGGGAGTGTGCATGGGTGTGGCTTTTGGGGGGGGATGGCCTGCCTGTGCTATTGGCGCTGTTGCCAGCTTGGCCAGCATTGATGGTGCCAGCGCTGTTTCGGCGCTTTGTTGTCGCAGGCGGGGCGGTTCCAGTAGCGCCAGTTACAGCGGAAAGTGCGTTGTGCGTCCGCTCCTGGTCCTTGCGTTCCTGGGAATCGAACGAGGACTCGGCCACACCGTTTGCCTTAGCACTGGGCGATAGCGATGGCAGCGACACGGGCGACGGCGGCATGCGCTGTAGACGCGATGGCAGCACGAGTGTGTCCTTCTTGAGGTCGGCAAAACGGAAAGCGGGCAGCTTGGAGGCGCTGTTGTTGATGCGATGGCTGTGGAGGATGCTGTTTGTATTGGTCTCCGACGGAGAGCTCGCTTCTTGCGTCTTCTGCTGTATGGTATAGTGGCTCATCGTCGGCGACGTTGGCGAAGCTGGCGTGACATCGTCGCCAAATGTAGAACGCGTTGGTGAAGGAATGAGGGCATTTGTGCTGTCCCGGATGCCAATGTTGTCGATGCCGGTCGATGCTGTCTGAAGGACAGATGCAGGTGCCGATTTCTCAGCAGCGAGACCTAGGGGCATGACGGCGGAAGCCATGTCGTCGGTTGTGCCTTCCAAAAGCGCAGCGTATCGTGACTTCCTCAGAAACTAATGCAATCAATATACCCTGGGCGGTCCTTCCTCGTTCGGTGCGTCTGTCGGGGACTCCTTCTCTATGCGGTATCTTTTGTCTCCTTATTCCCCTATTTACTCCACCTCCTTCGCGAGCAATCTGTAGTATGCTTCCACGATCGGCTTTTCGGTGTGCTTTGTTTTTGCTGCTTCGATGTGATATTCGTCGTTCACCTACTAAGCGGTGGTCGGCGTCGTCGGTGTCGTCGGCGTCTTCGGATGATGGTCCGGAGCCAAGTCCAGCAACTCGATAGCTCTGAAAATATGCTACGTCGTGATCAAGGTGAGTTTCATCTGTCGAGTCTCGGTCTCGCTGAGCTGGGCGTGTTCCATCGGCGACAGGTGAGAAGCAGCGCGTGCAGCTGGGAGCATGGGGCAGTCGACAAGTGCTTATATATCGTGGATAATACTAATGTCGAAGCAATTGAGAGGTGAAATTCAGGAGAGCATCGAGATACTGGAGGTGAACGAAAACAGGACGACTGTCACGGCAAACCAAAGCAAATTGGAGAGGCGAACAAGACGTTGAAGATTCAACAATTCAACGTCAGGAAGCAAGCTCGACAAAGCCGAACAGCTCGAGAGCAACGCGCCAGGATGTTGCGGGTGACTCTTTGGTCAATACCAACAAGGGTCTGCAGCTGTCTTGGTGGATTCGAAGTGGACTCTGCCCCCCTCTCTATTTTGTTTTTCGTGAGTGCCCTTGACGTCGTATTGTTTAAATCTGTCTTGTCTTCTTTTGAAAACATGCACGCTATGAACTAATGAGGAATTGTTGGAGGATGTCCCAAGAGAGGATCGAAGGTAGAATGAGGTCGTTCTCTCAAACGTGTCTCTCGGCGGAAAAGAAATATCAATACAAGCTACGACAGTACAACTACTCCGTACGTTCGATTTTCAGCGAGCAAGAAAATGACGAATATACCCTGACAGAAGGAGAACGGCGACGACCGGAAAGGCAGGAACAAAAAAGAATCAAAGGGGGGTGGGAAGTGAGGATCGAACCGAGACAAACGTTGAATTTGGTCGAATTTCGACATGCCATCACGTTTCTGCCGAAGCGAGGAAATGGACAAAATCGGACGGGTATTACAGCTCCATGATCTCGGTGGACCTCCACGCACATACCCGCATGCACCCACTCGACCACCACAGGGGTCTGCAGGTAGTCAGGAGAAAAGAGGAGCCATGGAGCCAACTGCACTCCAACTTCCCCCCTCCACTATCCCATCAGGACCTACCTCTCCTCGAGCTAGTCGACGCAAGGTCCAAGGGCATACTGGCGTCACCTCCCCAAAGCTGCTCATGGCACTGAGATCGTGATTGCCTAGGCACTATTGCTCGCTTCTGACGTGAATCGATGCGCGGTATCAAAAGGCGAGACATGCGGCTAGCGTAGCGTGGCCATTTTTAAACAATGGATGCTGTTGTGGGTGCCGATCTTAACATCGTCACTTCCTGGGTTTCCTTCTCGACGTTCTTCTGTTCCGTCCCTTACTGTCCCCTTCTGGCTTTTCCTCTTGTCTCTTTTTCCTTTTCCTCCATTCCCTTGCCTTCCCGCCTCGCTCCTCTTGTCACATCAATTCGTGCAGGCTGTCGTTTCCTTGGTTGTCACCAACAGCTATCACAAACACACCTACTTTTCAGACTTGTGAAGCCAATTGACTGCTGCCATTCGCTGGTTGTGCCGTGCGATCCACCAGCCATTCGAGGCCCCCCTCACTCTTGACATCCCAGCCACCCACCCGTACGTCGAATATTTTCAAGTGAACGGAGAAGAAATTACGGGACAATACATAGCAACAAGACAATAAAACAACCTCGAGAAACAAAATACACGAAAACAAGACATTAGGCCACGCCAAAGCAACAGCGCGTCCGTCTAATGTTGGCTCTCGGTCCCATGGACTGTCCTGCGCCTGTTCCAATACGCATATGTTGTTGCATTGTCTTCTCCAAGACGGCATGTTGTTGTATTTCTTGGTTTTTGCTGTTGGTTTTCAGAGACAGACTCCCTCTTTTCCACGGATTAGGCTTCTGTTGATCTTTCAGCGGTTTTGTGGCACCCAAACAATTTCCGACTTTCCTTTTTGAATCGCAAAAATAATGGCACAACGGCAAGCAAAAGACAACCTAATTACACCGCTTTGCAAGAGAAATATGCAGCGTTACACCAAGTTGACAGGTCGCACAATGGTGCAGAGAAATCTCCGCGCGGACCGAGTAGGCTCTCTTCCGCATATTTTCCAAGTCGCCGGTCTTGTATTGCAGACTCTCTTTTGATTCTCGGTGGCTGGTATCTGAAGCACAAATAGGGGGGCGCATCATGAAGATTAGGACGTGCGCACGGTAGAAAGAGGCGGAGTTCGCTGGCGATGCGCTCGGTCGTTTCTCTCGTCTGAGTCCGTGTTCTCCTTCTCTTCTGCCTTCCTTCCAGGGACATTTCTTCAGTTACTTCGAAAAAGGGCCGTTCTCACATAACCCATGGTTGTGCCGGATCGCCTACCACCTTGACATTCTGTGGAAGAACGATAACCTTCAAGATGACTAAAACGTGTCCGAGTCACTAACAAAATGGTTGTCTTTAGGTCTCATCGATAATGGCTGTCATATAGCCAAGCCGGCCGATTATCCGGAAGAGGTGGCTCAAATGAAACAAAACGGCCGTACGACAGACAACAAACCTCACTAATGGCGATACCGCAAAAAAGTACCATGCTGTACCTGGTTTCTGTCTTTCAAGCCGTCGACAGACCGCAGAAGCCGTTCTCTCGCCTATGGGCCTTACGCTGTTCAGGAAATTTCGTCTTCTCCTGATGTTTTTGCCCAATGAAACCACGACGTATTCCATAATTTGATATGCTGGCGAAGGTAACCCCAAAAAACGATTGATTGCCAAAGAGCCAGGTCCTAAAACACGACAACAAGGCTCTTTCGTCAGGGCAGAACAGGGGCTGTCGGCTGTGTTCGTTTTCTTGACCAGCGGAGTTGGGTTGCACTGAGAACAAACTGACCTCCTCCCCCTTGTCTTCTTCCTTCCCATCGCCGCACCAAAGTGTACCAAGATCCACATCTATGGACATAAGGAGAGTGAGAAAAATTGAGACGAAAATCAGCAAGGATCGAGGAAGCCACAACTCCCCAGTTACAAAGGCCTCTTTTCAGCGAAAGACATCAAAAAGTACCAGAGCATTCTTGCTTTGATCTCTCACTCCCCTTGCAAAGGAGGTGGCTTGGTTGGTGGTCAGATTTCCATTTGCACCACACCTTGAAGTCTGAACCTTGCAGCTTGCACCTCCTATCCCAATCTTGCCCACTAAATGTAAACGAAGTGAACGCAATGTCACTGTGCCCAAGCACCAACGTTGCTTTTTCCAACTTTCTTTTGTTCTTTTCATTTTTAGGTCTCCTGTGTCGTGCAGGAATCTGAGCCCACAAGAATGTGCAAAACACGTCGCACAGATGCATGTTAGTCGACAACACCTTGATACCTACCCAACGCCTTTTTGCTTGCACCCTGACTTTCTCTGCTCAGCTGAGTCTCACAATTTCTCCGGTCCGTTTACAATATTTTGGACCGGAGCGGCAATGATGCGAGCCTCGTGCATCGATGGTAGCCACGAGTGTGTCGATCACCGCTGCAAGGGATGCTGACCGCGCCTTGTTTTGGATGAGACATATCCCAACGTGACAAAAACTTGGAGTTCTAATCCGCCCTTTTCCACTTTCTTTTCTTTTTTTCTCTTACTTTTCGATCTCGTTCTTGCCTTTCTTTTCCATTTTTTCTGTCGTCTTCCTTTTCATGTGTTTTTTTTTCTTTCCACGCCGTTTTGTCTGACTTTGTGCCCACTCTTTTACTCTCTTATCCTAGGCTCTTCCTTCCTCGATCCCCCTCGACCCCCTTGCTTAGCGTCTTCGTTGGCTGTTTCAATATGTCCAACTTTGCCCATTTTATTTTTCTTGCAAAGTATTCTGCCTACGTCGTCAGCGAGGTCAGGTACTTACTCCCACGCTTCCTCCCGTTGCATAATTTCTCATTGTTGCTCTCTTCTCGGTGAATGGCCAGGCCTCCATGCCACATCCAGGTCGCCAAGGTCGCTTTCTTTTCAATGGCCTAAATCTGGAATAAAAAGACAAGACAACAGGGGCTGATGTTCGAAAACGCTCACACGGACTGCTGCTCATCCCTTACATCGGAGCAAAGCCGACGGAACGACAAACATTGAGATTTGACGCTCCATGCTCGCGTGGACGGAATCACGGCAAGGTCGTTGGGATTTGCCTAGAGCCATGGATTCCAGGATTCCCCTTGCTTCCTGTGCGTGGCCCAAATGTTCTGTGGCCGACTGCCGTGCTGATGGCAACAAACTGTGCTGGCACTCTGTTTGACAGAGGAACCTGAAAGAAATACCCGCAAGGCGAGGTTTCTCGTCAACTGGCAGTCTGCGGCGCCTGCAGACCATACATGTAATATACATGGGGTGGTAGGCTGCAGAGTGAAAAGCGGACGGCGGTTGCCAGATGGAGCTTGCAAGAAGCGTTGTGCAGTCGAAAGACGTAGACGAAGAGTCCAGAAGGGTGCCGTCTGATCATTATGGTTTCGGGCGAAGCAAAGACCCCATTACCAGCATACGTCCTCCATCCAGTGCGCACTCTTGTCTGGATGAAGCATCGTTGATGGTCCAGGCCAGTTGCATAGGTCGAAACAACGATGGACCTGCAGTCATTGACGTTGTCTGAAGAATTAACTTGCTCACGTAAGAATGTAGAGCAAAGCACAGGATATTGTGCTTCGAGCAGGGAAAACGAAAATATGGCGCTCTGTGCCAACGGGACATGAAATTGGGCAGGGGAGTTCTCAATGGCCCGTTGCATACGACGATAAACGTTGCAGAGTACAGTCTGGCGACGTCGCGTGTCGAATGGAGACTTGTGATCGAAGTAAACAAGAGCATCCTAGGCTATCGGAGAAATCATCCGGTGACAAAAGTAGTAGCAGGTATGTTTTGTTATGGAAAGGATATAGCAATAGTCCAGGGTGCGGAGAGTCCGTTTTCTTGCGGTTTGCCTTTCCTTTTGCGGCGAACTCCATTTTATATCTGCTTGTGTAGCTGCTCCGACCGGAAGCGGACATCAGCTCCGGGCAAAGGACGTGCCGATCCTAACAGAGGTCCTTCCGGGCCATGAAACGCCACACTTCCGTGCGGACCGCATCATGAACGATGAATGGGGCTCCAAGGACCACACGTGATTCTCTTCCCTTGTGTTCGAGGTCACGAGGACAAGATCACAAAAACACGGCGCTCCCTCTATTCTGAAACACAACAGTGACATCACAACACCTCTTCATGGCTCCAACAAACAAACAGCTCGTGCTGCCCTCATAACAGACAGAAAGCTCACTCGTCTTCTACGTAATACAGATGTTACTACTACTCCGTACAAGAGAGAACTTTTAATGTTTCGTCCAGCTGACGGGAAAGGGAGGCAGATGAGGGGCTAATACCACATATCTATCCACCTCCAGAATCGTTTGATCGCCGCACAGCCTTTGTTATTTATTTTGTGCAGCACCGTATGGCATCGGGCCTTTGAGCTCCGTGACGCGAGAGGACATGCAGCCTACCGTGTTTGTTTGTATTCCACACCCTGTCCACAACATGGCAAGAGACGTCTTTCAAAATCAATAAACGTATGTCGAAAGTCAAGTAAGGGGCGCTGAGAGTCAATCATCAGCGTTAACGGCAACCCCTACCCGAAAGTTCAACTGTTTTCTTGAAGTTTCCGAGGTGGTTTGGGCCCGGGACGACACATTTGTTTGTTACGCAAGATATAAATGTGAGTTGGCCGCTCTCCGTGTGGCATCTTGGCAGAATACAAAAGACTCAACCTGTGACGAAGGTGACACGACACAACACACGTTCCTGTGCAAAACTGCAGAAAAACCAATAGGCCCGGGCAATATGAGCATTCACAATGGCGGTACACAGCATTTTTATCATGTCACCTGCCTCAGTTTGTGTTCCCTCATATGCCCATTTGAAACTCCCTCGTTCTACATGCACGCCATCATATGACAACTTACTGCCGCACAAAAGGCAAAGGCAACTGTCAGGAATCACTATGCGTTGTTGATAAAACTCTGTACCAGCTACTCAATGTTGTACGACAGATGAACCGCCACGGAAAGGTTAGGCAGCCTGTGTCTGAGGTAGAGCACGCCCCGGAGGATGAGGGACATATGGACTACAGAGCAATAATATCATCAGAGGGACAAGATCGCGGGTGCGGTGTGGAAAAGTAGACTGAAATCAATGTGGCCGGCTTGTGTACAGTTATGAGTTGTTCCTCTGGCTCAAACACTCACAGCCATGCTGGCACAAGGCAACAGACAAGCCAGAGTTGGTCGGCCATGGCGAGAAAGAAAAATTCGATATATTTCACATGCACACGTGCCTGAACCAGGAACCTTGTCCACGGTTCCGGGTTCTAGCCTTTCGGGAATTGGGAAACTACAACCGCATGTGCTCTTCTCTTTTTTAAGCATACGGAATATATCCGTGGACCTAGTCGCCTTGCATGTCACCAAGGCTTGCTTCGACTACACACTTACCATCTTATCTCTTTCGAAACTTGACTACGTGAATATGCAAATCAGTCTCCATGTATCACCTCCTTCCCCAATGGTGTTCGTTCAAGCCGGGACGGCATGGAGCTGCGTTGACCAGGCGAGGCAGTGGTCGAACTTGCGTAACGAACACGGAATTCAACATTGGGATATCGAGATCTCGATGGGTGTGCGTGGGGGGACGACAAAGAACAAGAAAAAGGCACAGTTCGTTTTGAATTTTCACCCGCATAACAAGCTTCAGCCTTCTCTTGCCGTGTCATTTACGTTGCCGAGACGGCTGTTGCAGAATGTTTATCTGTTGCCCGTTTATTTTATCATATCGTCGGCGTCGTATTAATTGCCAGCCCTGTGATATACCTCATCTCGTGGTATTTGTATTCTGCCGGTTATACAATTTCCCCTTTCCCCATTCTTAATTTACTAATATCTCTCTGAACCGTTTACACGTCTATTTGGATTTCATTTTACCCAGGTGTCTGTTGTTTACATCAAAATGGGGGAAAGACAGATACCGATACCTCCTATACGGTAACTGCACTCGCTTCCCGCCCACCCGGCAATCTGTCTGTGACGGGTTCCAGGTATGTAGGAGACCAACTCGCATTTGTTTACTTTCGCGGTTTTTATTCTGCCTGCATCATATGACACCTGTGCTCCACTGTCATGTCTTCGTTGCCTGTGCCTGGGTCGATGCCTGCCGTTCGAAACTCAAACTTTGCGACCATTCTTTCTGCAATGCGTTTTGTTCGGTCTCAATAATACAGGTTTCGTGTTCTCATCAAGGCACGAGAGACGGCATTTATACCCCGACGGAGGCTCGTAGCCATGTCCGAGTTCGGTATCCCGGCCGTGTTATATCAGCAAAGACATTACTGAACTGCGAGATATTTGTACCACTTCATTCTGTATGAAGTTGACAGGCCGACACGGATAGCAGAACGTACAACGGGGGCGAGGCCCGTCTAGTCCGCGGTGCTGTCCACAATTGCTTTTCTATCACGTTTCGCTATTTATTTTCTTTAATCTGTCTTTGTTTACATTCTCATGCAGCACTCGGCCTCTCTCCTGCTCGTCAAATTGGCTACATGGGTAGGTTGCAGTCGAATTTGTTTTTTGTCGTTTCTTTTGTTTCAACTTTTGTTTTCTGTCAACTTTCTATTTTTGCCTTTTTCGACAGGTCTCCATCCATGCACAATCCTCCTCTTCCCTCCCCCGGCGCAGCTGAAGCCCTGCATATCTCCAGGTCGTTTTGTTTTTATCTATTTCACAATCTTTGACATTTCCATCCATATGTGTTTTTTGTATGTATCTACACAATACGGAGCAATACGGGAGATAAATTGTGGGTATTTCGTTTTAGTTTACGGAGGTATTACGACATACGTCGTACATACATCGTAGACCCTGAACGGAGCCATGTCCTGAACTTGCTAGCTAGATTCCACAGTGTAAAGTCATCCCGGGAACGCTAGCGGTTTCGGAGCTCGGGCACCAAAAGACGTTGCCAAAGAAATCGTCACCAAAATAAAACTTCAAATAAACCAGTAAGGCAAAGGTAGCGATGCTTGAAAATAATTCAAAAGATCGAGGACATGTGAGAGCGCACAAATGCTGGCCCTGCCCGTGCGGGTGGATCCAATCTGGACCCTTCCTCCTACATCTCAAGAAAGGGAAAAAAATGGGTGGGAAGCAAGCCAAATTGGCTGCGTTTCAGATTTTGTCCGGGGCAAACGTTGTTTTGGTCGACCCTGTTATATTTGGAGGCACACACAACAAGGGGCACTTGGAGGCTCGGGGCGCCAGAGTGGATATTAAATCGAAGAGAAAGTCCAGACAAGAAGCACAGCCTTGCCGCTTTCAGAGTTGGCGGCATCTACTGTTTTTGAGGCGTCGTTTTGCTTTGAGTGAGTGGAACGAAGATGACAAAATCAAACATGGAGCTTGAAATTCTGTCTCTCTTAAATTGCGATCGAATATCTTTACACTGTCTTTAAAAACAGCGCACTAGATTACATCACATCTCAGCACGGAAAATACTCTGAAGCAATTTAAGGCTATCTTGGGCCCAGATGCTGAAGATTCGACGCCCACCGTTTCCCGCCTCTCTCTCATTTAATCTTAACCAAAACGACTAAAGATTCTATTTGCGGCAGCTGCCCTACATTGTCTCCGGTTCTTTATTTTCATGGTATCATATTTCGCATACGACGTATTTCATGCCGCCGATTCTCTACGACCAGAGTGGCCCAGTCTGTGAGATACATCGTAGTTACAGTGAGAGTCGCGTGTCTGCCGTTGACCGGGGTAAAATGATGTTTTAGGGCCAGTTCGCGTCTTCCCTAGGCAGACAGGAACAGCTGGGATGAGCCAGGAACGTGTCGTTTTCTAATGTCGGGAAGGATACGTATACGTACCAATAGTCTACATCGCATTCTTCTATTCGATGCCATTCAAAACAGCGGAAGCCCAAAGTCGTGCAGCATGGAAGACGTCATAGCGTAATAGTGTAAGGGGTTCGCTTTCGACAAAACACGGGAGCGAAGGTACCCTTCTAAGCAAAACTTTTTGTTGCCCTCTTGTGTGCAATACACAGTTTGTGAAGCGGTGAAGGCGCGCATTTCCCAGAGGTCCCTCTTTAATGCAGGAAGGAGGAGCTTCATTACACGATGCATCGTACTCATACGAACGTGCGTCCGAGGTGTGTCTGAAGATGTGTACGATAGGCCGGGGAGACGGGGCCGAGGGCGGCCAGGCCCCAGTCAGTGACTACTGCAGCATTGTTTCTTCCGAAGGTCTTGTTTGCCGTCACCTTGTGCATCGAATGTTGAAAACGTGTTGTCAGGAGCACGAGAGTCCTCGATGCAGGGCCCCCCTACAGCTCTCCTTTCGTCGCATATCCAAAGGCAATCAGGAGACGGACAAGCAGACGGCAATCAGGGAAAGCCCATGGTCGGGGAGTATGCGTTTTATGGCTCTTGTTCCAGCAACGAAGTATCAGAAACGCAAGAAACACCAAAAAGCCCCGGGAAGCACCCGCAAAACAATGCATCAAGAACAATGGACTGGCCTGGTTTCTCTTCTTTTGCTCACGTTCCTCTCCGTTCAGGGGTACATCAGCGTACCATGGCCCCATGGCCCCGTCGCGTCAGGAGGTATGACAGGCGGCGAAACAGTCAACTTGGGACGAGATCGTACGGCGGTCTTTCCATGGCATTGACAGGTCGATGACAGCAATCGAGCAATCGAGCAATCCAGCAATCTACCACACGTGCAAAATTGCTCAGAGGCCAGCTAAGCACATTTTGCCGGGAGTACTACTCTTACGACGGACGTCGTACTCACTGTCGCAATGCATTCATGTCAGCCAGCCTGCCCAGTCCAAGTCAAGCCATACATCGTACGAACATGAAAATAGTAAACAGACCTCGGACCTAGAACTGAGAAATTAGTGCCCTCTTTGACAAGGCCAGATCCTGGAAAGACAAATAAAAATAAAATACTCCGTATGGGAAACAAAAAAGTCGATACCTCGGGTCAGTAAAGAAACAAACAAGGATGTTGATGGCCAGGATGACGAGCGGCGACGAGCAAGTGGAGTGAGGCAAGCGGCCAGACAAGGACAAGGTTTTGGTGCAGGATTAGCAGGGCAGAACAGCGGCCTGCTGTGTTGTGGACGACAGCCAGGGGTACGATACGACAGGCCATCGCTTGCGCCGCACCCCGTAAATGTCACAGCATGGGAGCAGTCGCTCTCGTTCCTCGTCTTGTCTTGCTGGCGTCTCAGCGTCGGCCAGGCCCGTCGAAGCATAGACGGCATACGACCTTCTCTGTACAGCGTGACTGGCAAGGCAACAGGTAATACGCCACAGGCGGCAATGGTAATGAAAAGGAGCAGGCGCGTCTATTTCTGGCTCCCAAATGCTGTTAATATCGCAGGCTCTATTTATGTATTCGTTCAAGCAGAACGGCCGCCGCGAGTCGCATGTAAAGAGGACGGGACGAGGACGCGGCCAGAGGGCGAGGCCAAGAGCCTGACAATTACATTCGTAAAAGCTGCAAAACACTTCGCGGAACCAACAAACGGCCGGGTCCTCTTCGCGATGCCTCGTTCGGAGTAAGGACGTTTGAATGGTCGAAAGCCGTCCGAGGCAGAAGCCAGGCAAGTCGCCATGCAAATGGTATAAAAAAATAAAAAATAAAAAAAAAAAGACCCGCAACCAGCGCACGAACTGCACCTTCCCGCGGCGACGGAAAGGGTGCCTCCTCGTCCCTCTCCTTAATAGTGGCCCCTCTCCTTCCCTCTCACGTCTTTAAATTTCGGGCATCGACGCCCATTGGTTGGACGTTCTATTTTTAGTAGGCGCCAGAACCAGTCGAAACACTGTTCCAGCAGATTGCCGCGTGGTGATTGGCCGCCCGGACAGGGGAGGGTTGTTCCAGACGCCGGCGCTGTGGGTGCTGATTGGACAACCACTTAGTACTGTGGGGCGCCTTACCAGTAAGCCTCAGCATGCACGCTCCAACACGACAACTTCCTTGGCTTTCCCGCGTACGACGTACAGGGCGATTGCGGCTGGCAAGCAGAAACGAAGACGACAGAAGGAACGACAGCCAAACCGCCCATGCGAGACCCGCTTTTCACTTCGCGTTGCGCCTTCTCATCCTGATCCTCTTGAAACTGTTTCTCTCTGTTGAGCGCATGCAAAGCAGTCGAGGCACTGTCCTTCTGCCATCCTTCTTGCTCCCTCGTCTTCCCCTACTAGACGCAGATCTTACTTGTCGTCTTTGCCACGCGCGCACTCGACGTTCGGCCCTCGACCTGGAACCCTCGATCCTAATCCTTTTGTTTTGGGCCCGTCCATCGCACCTGCCCTTTGTTCCTAAAAGTAACGATACATGTGCACAGTCAGTGGTTGGTCGTGACTGCCATACCAGACCCGTGGCGGTTGTCCGTCGCTCCTGCCGCTCCCCTCATTTGCACAGAACAGTCGGAGAACGGAGTACAACATACTTTGTCCCTATTCGCAGACCTTGCCGCTCCTCAGGCGAGAAAGAAGGCCCCCGTTTCTTCAGCACCAACAGCCGTCGTTCTGGTCGTTCTGGTTGTTCTGGCCATCCATCCCACCCTCGTTCATTCTCCGTCTTGCCGTTGTCGCTCGCGCTTTCCCTCTTCACAAAGAACTCCACCACCCTCCAATCACCCACATACCCTTCCAATTCCCAGGCAAACCCCTGTCCGTCTCCCTCCTGTTGCTGAACAAAGGCAGACCGAACCGCCTGGCGCTGGTGGCTCTTTCCTGTTCTGTCCAGCGTTCACAAACTCACTGGCGCACACACACAACGCCTCACATCTCACCCGCCGCCTCTTTTCCCCCGTTTCTCTCTTTGTTCCCCCTCCTCTTCCTCCCTTGTCCCCTGTCATTGGCACCCAGCACCAGCCAAATCTGTTTTCTGGCTGTCTTCTTGTCCTTTCGTCTTTTCTCACACACTCACCCACGCCCAACCTGTTTTGTCTTTTCGCTTGCTCTTTGCACTCGTCTGTTTGTTTTCCTCTACACCTTGACTTGTTTTCTTCTTTTCTTCTCCCCCCCGGGGACATCATCATCAACCCTCCCATCGAGCACGCTACGAGCGAGCCAGCAGACGACGACGCCGGCACGCACTATCGACTTGCGCTCGCCCATCTCTCTCCTCCGCCTCGTCTCGCGTCCGCTTTTTGTCCCTTTCGTCCTTGTCGGCTTACCATTCTTCTTTCCATTCTGCTCGTTTTTCCTTGCGATCTCTTCCTTGTTTTTCCTCATCCTCCGCGGCGCTCCGCCTTTTGACTTTGCAACGGCACAACCGACAATGTGTTAGATTCTTCTTAGACCAGACGTCGCTTTGCTTTTGGACTCATTTTTTCTTTTTTTTCTTCCTCTTTTGGCCGGCCTTTGTCTTTCAACCTGCCCTCTCTCGACTGTTGCTTCGCTTCGCTGCCGTTCTCTTTTCGACCCAACAAACCCGCCCTAATAACCTTATTGTTCGCTGCGTTACTGGTTCTCTCTGCGACAAATCCAACCCTCTCGACTTTTGCAACACGTTTAATACTGCACCTCTCTCCCTCTTCTTTCTTCCGCTTCTTCTCCGTCGCAGCACCAATACCCAGGCGGTTGGCGCGTACTGGGTCTTGACGCAGCGGAAGCAAACCTGGAGGCTCCCAACGACCGCGCCGGCTCATTGCCGACGAGGCCGAACAGCACACCCAGCGGCCCCCCAAACGAACAAAGGCCATCTTTTTCCTCTTCCTCGCCCTCTCAACGCTCCCGACTTCTGCCGCCTCCCTTTCCGACAATGCCTTCGGCCACCGCACGGCGATTATACGAGGACCAAATACCGTCCTTTATGTCCGTCTTCGATCTGGGTGCCGAGACGATGGACGACCAGAGCACTGTCACCGTTGTCGATCCCAAAATAATAGGCTTCCCCAGCTCCAGCTTCGCCGAGAAGCAGCTGTCCAGCCTCGCTCACCCATCCTCCGCAAGCACGACGGGCCCCGCTGCACCACCGGCACTCTCCGATCCGTCACACCGCCATCACGACAGCACCTCGACACAAATGTCCGAGTCGGCTGACTCGTCGCCCACAACCACAATGTCATGCACAGACTCGTCCTCTCTCTCTGACCCGTCGCCGTCGTCCTCGCCCGACTCACCAATAAACCTCCTTCCGCTTGCCGCCTTCCCTGGCCCCTCGTTTGGCGGTTTCGCTTCCATGTCGACTGGTTTGGCCTCTTTGTCAGTCATTGACCCGAATAACGGCAACACCACCAACAGCAACAACAGCAATGGCGGCCAAGGCCTTGAGCGCCCCATGACCTCACCGTCGCCAAGGCGGCGCAACATGAAGGGTCTGTCCATCCAGCCGCCATTCGTGTCACCGACATTGCCGACGTCGACGCAGATTTCTGAACCGACATCACCATCTTTCATCAAGCCTCAGATTCCCGCCATGAAGCGTAAGCCCAGCCAGCTCAGCTTGAAGACCACCACCCACGACCTTGTCAAGTCCACGGCAATTGAGGTGCCTCAGTCGCCATCCTTGGCCATTCCGCCCATCCTCCAGCGACGTGCGCTAAAGCACTCGACGTCATCGCCACACATCTTGTCATCGCTCAACTCCTCCACATTTGGTCCGCCAGGCGGCATGACTTTCCCCACTGTTCTCGAGCGCAATGAGTCGGGCCTCTCTGAATTCTTGCGCCCTTCCAAACCGGCTGGTCCGGTCGGGTTGGACGCCACTATTCTTGAGGAGGAATCGCCAATTCGCGCGCAGATTGCAAATCGTGCCACGTACGAATTTGAGCCGTACCATGAGGTCGAGAATAATGAGGACCAGAAGACGCCCGGCTACCCCGATGGCCCGATCGCTATTTACGATGACAATGTGTTTTTGTACCTCGAGCCGACAGCAGAAGAGGCTTCGCGCTTTGATGTTGTCATCAATGTCGCTCGCGAGGTGAAGAACCCATTCAAGTCGAACGCCAAACATACCCAGGCGCAGTCAAACCCGCTCCCACCACAACAGCAGCAGCAGCAGCAACAGCAACGTCAACTGTCACCGCCTCAGCTGAACGAGCCGAGAAATGCGGTGCCCAAACTGGCCCCGATTATGGAACCGGCCACGGAGCAAGAAGCTGAGCCTGCGGCGGAATGCGAGCAAGTCGACGGGAGTATTCCCATGGTGACGGAGCCGAACACACTTCCTACTGTCGTCGAGCCTACCACCAACACGTTGGAGGCTTCGCATGCCGCCACTTCGTCCCGCCTCAAGCGAAAAGCGCCGGCATTGTCTCTGACGCTGGCCGAGCCGTCGACTGGTGCGACAGAGGCAGGCAATGAGGACAACACGCCCACTACTCCGAAGGCCACCCAAACCTTGCAAGAGCCCGAGTACATCCACATTCCGTGGGACCATAATACCGACATTGGCCAGGACCTCATGATGCTCTGCGAAGCGATCGACCAGCGCACGAAGGAGGGGAAGAAGGTTCTGATCCACTGCCAACAGGGCGCGAGTCGATCGGCCAGTCTGATCATCGCGTACGGCATGTACCAGAATCCAGAGCTGACTGTCAATGACTCCTACTACGCGGCTCAAGCCAAGAGTAGATGGATCAGCCCCAATATGCGGCTGATGTACTGCCTGCAGGACTTCCAGAAGGAGGTCAGAAAGCGGAGAGGCTCGAATTCCTGGCTCCGGCCAGGCCGCAGTCCGACCAAGCACCGTGCAGCGCTCTCCATGGACGCGATTGAAATATCGCCCAAGGAGCCCTTATCCGCACCACTGCCCGCCGAGGATGCAAATGGAAGCGGCAGTGCCACAATAAACAGCCCGGAGAGAAGTCCCATGCGGCCACGCGGCAACTCGACGCCAAACAGCCGGGAACCCATCTCGCCGGGCCCATCCTCGGCACCGTCCAGCTTTTCGTGGGACGAGAAGGAGGATGAAAGCGACCCGCAGCGGTTCGGCCGGTTCGACTTTGGTTTCACGTCGACTGGTCTTCAGCCACCGAAATTGAATGCCCCGCCCTTGTCCCAGGCCCAGACCTTTGGCGGCAGCGGCGGTCTGACTCTGCCAGGTGGTGGCAATGGTACGGGTGGTGGTTTCATGCGCCCGCCACCCTCGCCTGGCTTTGCCGCACATCGCTTTGGAGAGTTCCCCGGCAGCTCACATTCGAACCCTTCGTCGTCTGGATTCCCGCTTCTCAGCCCTGGCTTCCCGCCACCGCGTAGCTCTTGTAGCGATGGCCTGGACAGCATCCTAGCTCGGAACATGGACCCTCCTTTGCGGCCTATCAACTACAGCAACCCTCTCAAGACCACCGCCGCCAATACTACTAGAACTACTACCACTACTACTTCTACCAATACCAATACCACTACGACCAACGCTCCGCCTGCGCCTACCTTCAAGACGTCATTCTTCAATCTCCCCAGCATCATCGTCAAGCCATCACCGAAACCGGAGCAGTCGATCACAATCCGCCCCGCATATGTGGACGACGATGAGCCGCTCATGTCGCCACGTGCGGAGACCATGACGAACAACCCACTGCACGACCAGTTGGCCGACCACCAGCAGTACGCCGAGATGTCGTCGGCGGGGGGCATGCACTTTGTCGAGGCGCGGCCCGCGCTGGTTGACGACATGGACAAAGAGATATCCAACGAACTCTTCTCCCCACGCGAGACGATGTTTCCGCGCGATCCCTTCTTCCCGTTTGGCCGGCCCACGCAGGTGGACGATCCACGCAGCCCGCCCACCAAGGGCGAAACGCCTATTGTGCGTTCCATTGATGAAATCATATGAATGAAAAAGGAGTGGCCTTTCTTCTCTTGACTAAGAAGAGGAGGGGGGACACGCCGTTGCCAGCGAGCGTTTTTTAGCCGGTGTTTTTATTTTACTTGTTTGCTGGCGTTGTCCATCTTTTATGTGTGTGAGCTTTCATTTGTTTTCCATTGGGGGGTGTGGGGGTTGGAAAGGCGACAAGTGGTGGTATCAGGACGGGAGGTGTTCAATATTTAGTCCGATCTGGCTTCATATTTCTGGCGAGCCAGGGTGACAAATAGGGCGCAGGCTTTTACATTTCTGAAAACCTCGTCCAAACCTTTAGTGTATCATTATCTTTTATAACAATAACAAACCATAAAATATTATGTCCTATGTACTTGAAGGTGCTTGAGAATATAACACTACAAACAGGCCTTTTCGTCGGTGGCATATATATGTAAACACCAATCATCAGTCAATGGTGCGCAGCACATATAAACCAGGGTGCTTCCGAGTCTACTACTTGCATTGCGCATATAACCCTTCACGCTCCTTTGTCTTTTCTTGTCTTCTCTTTTCTTTTTGTCCTACTGTTTATTTGTTTACTCGTCGTATGTAAGGGCGATAAAATGTAAATGTTGTATCCTGTCAATTAAAAGAAAAATAATACTTCACTATTTTTAGAAGTCCTATTTATATTTGAGGAAATATACAAGCCAAGAACACAAAAATAGAACGGAATTGCTCTACATCATTCACACAGCTTACAGTCAGGAACCGCACTTCCGAGCTCGGCTTACTTATAAAATTTCTTCTTGCTCTATTATATTTTACGTTCTAAATATAATTTATATGTACATGTAAGTTGACATCTCCGTTGTCGCGGACACGTCGTTTCTAGAAATGGGAATGCCAAGTGGTGCACAAGACAAATAAATGGCAACTGTTTGCAATGGCAGGTGCATGCTCTCCATGCACTGGTCTCTTCGCATAAAACTCCGTGTTGTTCTCGCCCCCTCGCCTTCTTACTGCGTCTTACCCGCCTTGGCGGCCTCCTTCTTCAGTTTCTCGGTCCGCGCAATCTGCGCCTCAACACCGATGCCGCCAAACACCAGGCCAACACCCAGCCACTGCATCCCCGACAGCCGGTGACCAAAGGCCACCACGGACAGCATCATTGTGCACATCTTGCGCGTGACTGTGACTGTGACCAAAAAGACGGACGAGAAGGTGGCGAGGGCGTAAAAGATGAAGATCTGGCCGACGGCGCCGCACGCCGCGAAGCCCAGCACGTCCCGCCAGACGGACGGGTGGCGCTGCATAAACTCGAGCGCCGCGGCCAGCTCGCCGCTGCCGAGGTTGGTGCCCCAGAGCCCCGTGGCCGCGGCAGCGACGCCGCGGCCAGCGGACGTAGCCACCTCGTCGACGGCGCCGAGCCAGGCGCCCACGCCAGAGTGCACGAGCAAGGGGCTGACGACCAGCAGGTAGGCGCCGGTCACGGCGGTCTGCATGAGGCTGTTGGCGCACATCATCTGGGGGCCCGAGAAGGGCTGGAAGGCGCCAAAGATGTAATCCTGGGTGCTGTTGGTGAGGCCGTCAAACAGCAAGTTGATGCCGAGCAGCAAGAGGCCCCAGGCGGTTTGGCCCGTACCCGAACCCGAGGAGGAGGACGAGGACGCCCTCTTCTTGTGGCTCCCCGTGTGCAGCGTAAAGACGGCGACGCCGGCCGTGACGGCCGCGACGACCATGTACTTGTAGAGCGGGTAGCGGCGACGGAAGAGGGTGACGTGCAGGAACATGACGGGCAGCAGCTTGCAGGACTTGGCCAGAATGTAGGTGATGTAGTCAATGTGGCCGAGGGCGGCGTAGCCAAAGGGCGAGGCGAGGGACGAGGTGAGGGCGACGAGCAGCAGCGGCAGCAAGAGGCGCGAAGACGGGATGATCGGGGGCAAGGGCGTGCCGGTCGGCGTGGTGGCCCAGAGGTACAGCATGCCGGTGACGGCGGCCATGGCGGACTGGACGGTATTCAGAAAAACGGGAAAATGGAAGACCTCGGTGGCATTGGCCGGGTCGCGGTTGGCAACAATGGGCGCCGGGTACGTTGTCGTGGTCAGCTTCTCCTGCAGGTAGCCCCATGTCAGGCTGCCAGTGAGGTTAGCATGTGTCGGGATACGTTTGCCCAGTGGGCTTGGTTGTCGGACGTATGCACTTACAAAGACCCGTAGATGCCAGCCACGGCAATGGCAGCCTGCCGCATCCCTGCGGCGCTCTTTTGCGACGCGCCGCTTGCTCCGGCCTTGGCAGTTGCAGCGCCATTCGAGCCGCCCGCTGCTGTCGCAGTTTGACCGTTGGCTTCTTGCTGCTTCGCCAATAAGGCTGCTTCCCGGTCAAGCTTGCTGACATACTCGGATGATGGCTCGCGACGGACAGGCGCCGCCTGCTTGGTGCGCGCCATTCTGGAAGTCGAAAAGGACGAAGGGGGACTAAAGGAGAGTGTGTGTCGCAGAGAGCTAGGACGACCGCCAGCGGCTTCCGAGAGTGTCGATACGGTTCGCACGGAAAGAAAGGATTCGAAAGTCCAGTTTACAGAAAAGAAACGAGCAACGAAGAACGGAAGACCAAAGACGAAAGGAGCGACAAGATGTACACGCCACTACAGTATCGTTGAGGGCTGCTGCGCTAGGCGAGAATATGAGGCTTTGCGCGTGGCGGCGCGTTGATTTGAGGTAGCTCCTTAATAGTTGAGCGGACAGCCTGGCATTGAGGTTTCGGGGGGGAAAGTAGTGGCAGAAACGAAACCAGCCAGGTGGCCATTCAGGCCGTTTTCAGAAGGCGGTGTGTGGGTCACACAGCTATTTGTAGCCTTCTGTTGATAACGATAGTTCCGCACTACATTGAATATCAGAAGCCACCTTGACAAGGCATCGCGCAAAAACGGTCACCTGTAGAAATGGCTCTTTTTCTGCAACGTTTTGAGTATTACTGTCAATTCCCTTTTGGCCCGTTTCGACCATTGTATTTGAGAGTCTGCCGCTGATGCGAGGTAAACATGTACATTGAACGCCGGCAAACAACAACGCAGAATATGAACGGAAATTTTGAGTAATTTGGATAGTATCGAGAGTGAGCGGAGACAAGAAAAAAAAAATAGACACTGGCGAGCTCATGGCTATCCGTTGTCACCTCGTCCCGGTTCCTCGTTAGAGCCATCGAAATAAAGCTACGCGAGGGGTTACATGCTCGAAGGCGTGTTGCGTAGGTCTGAGGCGAAATGACCGACGGAGACGAGAGAAGGAGGGTTGGCATGAGAACGTGGGTTGATAATCCGAGTAGGAAACCAGTTGAAGACGAGAGTGGGATGTTTCTCGTGTGCTCGATGAGATACAGTTTTGGCCTAAAAGATATCTGACGACTAGGAGAACAGGAGCTTGAAAATATCGGGACGAAAGAAGCGAGGCGGACAGAGAGAAAAATTGCCGGAGGGAGTGTGAGTGAGGTGAAAAACGTTCTAGGGAGAGTTGTTTTGTCATCTCCTCTTGTTTTTTTGGTGGATTGAAAAAATCATAAATCATCGCCGAGACAAAGTAAGCAAATTGTTAAAAACAGAACAAATAAACACCCTTTTTTGACCATCCATGCCCAACCAGCTTCGCCATTGCAGAACGTTAAGACCGCTGTAGTAAAATGTCGACTGAGCATTCGAGAAGAACGATTTGTGGTAGAGGGAAAGGAAGCAAAACCACTTTGACAAAGACAGGGAAACAGGTTAAATAAGACAGGGGAGCGTGCCGACGAGGCGTAGTTTTTCAGTGAATGGGGCAAAAGAACGAGGAACATGGGAAGGGGAAAAATAAGAGTTAGCCGGTGCAAACACGCGCAGAGTAAATCGATGAGCCTTGTCGTAATATCATTTTTGTACCGCCCTCGAGGGCTCGCCGTTAAGAAAAAAGTTCAGCCTCGCGGCAAGCCGGATCTGGTGATGAATCAAAGGTCGAAGGGTTGCCGAATTCGAGTAGACAATAAATATTATCAGGAGAGACGCCGGAGGAAAGATACAAGGAAACGTCAACAAAGTCAACCATGGTTCTTGCTGTACCAAGGATGAAGGAAGGCGGGTTGGATAGCCGCCAATCGGGATTGTCGCAATTACTCAGGAGACTGCACAGCCTGGCTTCTGCGCATCTTCTCGGCCTCGAGGTTTTCGTACAGGAGGAAAAGTGCCGTTTCATTCGCCTTGGAGGTTCCCATGATGGTGAACATTCTCTCACCAGTCTCATCGTGAGGTGCCTAATCTACGTTAGTCGTCTGTTGTACCTGAGTATTTCGAGGCTACGGGACTGGCTGCCAACATACCTTTGCAATGGAGATCCGTGCGCCAGAAGTCTTGCGAATCTCGCTGATCTTAGTGCCCGCACGTCCGATAATGCAGCCCACCATGTCAGCGGGGATGCTGATGTTCTGCGTCTGGAGCTCAGCTCCATGCTCATCCTGCGTGGGGGGGCCACGGGCAGCAGCGTCCGAGTCAGAGCGGCGGTTGTTCGAACGAGGAGCGCCACCGTTGCTGAAATCAGCGCCATTTCCTGTGCGCGTCACACGGGACGAGTTGCCGTAATCGCCGCGCGGCGCAGAGTTGAAGCTCGAAGACGGAGCAGACGAAACGGTCGGGGCGCTGCCGCTCTGGGTGCGAACAGCAGGGTTGTACAGAACGGTGCCGGTACCGCGTTGCCAATCATCGACGAGGCACTTGCAGATTTCCCAGATGGCGCTGCGGATACCGTCGGGGGTGCCTTGAATCTCGACAATGCGCTCCGTCGATTGGGGGAGCATGTCCTTTTGGGCAACCATGCGAACGCCGGAAGCATCCTGGATGTGCTTGATCTTTAGGCCGCCACGGCCGATGATGGTGCCCATCTGATTGTGAGAGATAAGTAGTTTGATGGCTGGCTTGGTTAGTACAAGGAGAAATATATGTAGTGAGTAATCCAGGCAATAATTGCAAGGGCGGGACGTCGCATCGACTTACGATGAGTACCGTTTCCTTGGACGACACCACCCATACCCATGGTCGGAACACCTTCGAGAAGGGCAGCTGCAACAATGGAGTAGGCCTTTGCGATGGCCTCGCAGCCGCCAGTGATGGTCAGGACGCGGTCGTGCACACCCTGAACAACTTTGCTGACACCGGCCTTGACACCGGTCTCGTCGCGAAGGTCTGCGACATTCTTGCCGGCCTTGCCGATGATAACACCGGCTTCCTTTGACGAAACGATCGCGCGCAACGTCAGCTGGGTCTGCGCATATTCTTCGTCGGTCTTGGGGACGATCTCGCCGTCGGGGCCGAGGCGGTCGTCATCGATCTTCATATGGTCGGAGAGGTCCGCGACATCGTTGCCGTTGCCATCTTGAGCAGACATTTTGTTGTTTGGGGGATATGTTTCGAGGGAGGTGGTGTGAGACGAAGAAGCGGGGAAGTTGGCGGAAGAAAGAGGTGGCCGTAGGGTCGCGAGAAGTGAGACGAAGGGAGGCAGAAAGAAGACGGGATAGAGAAGACGTGAGGGAGAATAAGGTGAGTCGGTGAGGTCGGGGAGGAGGGAGGTGGGAGAGGGGAAGGAAGGAGAGGGTGATGCCGGTCAGAAGATGGGATGTAGTTATCTTTTGTCCTTGTTGGAGAGAGAAGAGGGTTGATGGAAAACCCAAACAAAAAAGTGAGGGGACGTTTTTGTTGGCGGCGCGTGAGGAAGAATTTGTGTGGGCTGGTAGTGGTGGGGGAGTGGCACTTCTACGGAAAAGCTAGTGTGGAAGACAGTTAGTGGCTTGTTTGATTGGTTGAAGCGGTGAGTACGGAGCAGTCGCACAAAGCCGACAAGGGTAGGCAAAAAAAGGAATAAAACAGCGTGCAAGGAGCAATAGGCCTTGAAAATGAAAGACAATGCAACTCCAGTGGTGGATGAGATTGAGACGGGAAAGTAGAAAGAAATACTGTGAAATAAAACAAAACAAAGATCCTCGAAATGCAGATGATCTTTGAGGGTATGGTATACGTGCGATAGGAGCACTTCGGTGGGAAAGATTCAGACATGACGAGCAGTGCCGTCCCGGCTTCCGTCAGATGCCGCTTTGTAAACACGTCAAGTTCCTTCTCATGACTCCACTTTGAGTCTACGCGAACAGATAACGACCGCTTGAGACACCAGGCATAAGCACGCTTTAGTCGTAATGGGACTGCTTTGGCTGTGCTGTTTCCTTGCGAGCCTGTCAAGACCCAATAGTCTAGCCAAGGTCAACTGTGAATGGCGGGGGCAGGCGCTGCGATAGTGTACAAGATGAATTTGCGAGCGTGTTGAGGCGCAGAAATGGCTTAGGGCAAGGATCAAATGTGAAAATAAGGTATTGTTGTTGTGGCAAGACAAAAGACTAGACGACTTACAAGTCCGTGAGACCCTGGTATTGTTAGGGTGACTGATGATTTGCACAGTGGGGTTGGTTGTCCCAGAAGTCCAGGATGGACGGGAGCGAAGGCTGAAGCTCAAAAAGGATTTTGTTAGTGCATTGAATATCTCGGGGCCTCACTGTTTCCGACACCGGGATATTGCAAGGCGATCGAAGAATGGTTGCTTGCCCTTTTAACCTTGCAAGTGGTGCGCTTGTTAGCTTTCACTTGTAGCGAAATTGACAGAAACACATGATGAGAATTGGCACACTTGGTAGCATCAGGCCGAGATACTAACCGATCTTTGAAGCAATCGGGACGAGGTCGACGATTGTCGATTGCGATGGGGCAGAGCCGGGCAAGGTGGAGAGGGCAGCTTCGGAAACGGCCCACACGCAGACGGATCAATGGGTAGTCGATCACAAAGTGCCGGAGCTATTTTGAAGGACAGCAACGGAGTCAGATTGACAAGATGAATGGAGTCGGGAAACAAGCCGCGTTCTGTGCTGTACGGAGAGGGTTTGCTATAAGGTGGTATCTTGGCGAAGGAGCAAAACGATGACGAGGAGAAGGGGAGAGGAGAGAGGAAAGGAGGGAAAGGAGAATAAAAGAAAAGGGAAAAGACCAAAAGGCCGCTGGGGAGGAGAATACGTCGACGGTAAGGGAAATAAGGCAGGTGGGCGGATGCGCACAGTACGGAAGGAGTGAATGGCTCGATTGTGATGAGGAAGTAGCGAATGTGGATGAGAGAAGGGAAAGAGCAGAGCGCATGTGGAGCTCAGAGACACAATAGAGAAGGCAAGCAGGCGAGGGAAGGAGCAAACTGAACGGGGCAAGAGCAAACGGACGCAACAAAATGCAGCTAAGAGTGTGATGGGGGAGGTAATGGGGGGTGGGGCGGGAGGACCGGCCGCGAGTATCCAGAGTACGGCCGTTTTTCAAATCGTCTCGCATGGCCTCTCAAGATGCCCCCAAAACTTGCGGATTTTTACGTGTCGTGTGCGAATCACCCTTTGGAGCATGGATGGGGACTGCAGCTGCTCCTTGCTGGACTCGGTGCTACTTCCTGCCTCCTGCATGCAGCTTCCTGGTCAATCCACCCAATCGTCGTCAAGGAAGGAACAGGCCGCATGCTTTCCCCTCGCCCCCCAAACAAAAGCATGCGTCGCGGGGAAGGCACGACGCACGGCTTTGTTCAAAAACGGGTGGACCTTGCCTCGTTGCAGCGTCCGTATTCGCAATCACATCTGTCGGTTCTGCGAATCGTAGGAAAGAGCGACCGGACGTCCTTGCTGTTGGGCGCGTCATCCTTCTGCCAATGGTCCCGCTTCATGCCGGCAAGACAGGTGGGTAATTTCGGCTCGTCATGTGCTCACCTCGCTGACCTTTTGCACTTTCAATACTATTAATGTTTGCAAGCAAAACCTCTCAAGTATAATAATTTCGTTTTGACCAGAAGACCACCGTCCCGGAGGTAAATTTCAATAAATTTCAACTTTGGTGACAAAAGAGCGCGATTTAAGGAAGGAGGAGTCAACTGATCAGATTCTAGTACTCTGCGGTTGCACACTAAATGAGACAGCGAAATAAAGGCTGTTGGTGCCGTTTGATGGTTGTACATATGTGCGGTATGTTGGGCAGCACTCTATCGATGCGGTGCGTCCTGCCTAGTAGCTCTAATTCAGAATATCATCGGATGGATGATATCCAAGACATGGACGTCAAACTCTATGCTCATTTTCCGCCACCATGTCGTCTTACAGTACCGTACGCTTTCAAAATCTACCGTGAACGTAGTGCAGCCTCGTGTTCTGCCCAAAAGTTCTTACACACGCGATGGCCCCAGTGCTCCACCCACCATTCGCTGAAAATATCATCGACATCGTCGCCATCGATACCACGCACGCGCTCATCGCGCTTGAGACCGCAGATGACACACGGCTTGGTGGACGTGGGCACCTTTTTGGCGATGGTAACAGGGATGGTGGCACTCTGCAGCTCCGGGATCTTGAGAGGAGGGTAATGTTTATGATCGGCCGCCTCGGCCGCTACCAGGGCCGCATTGGCCGTGGCCACGGTACTGCGCAGCTTGCCGACGTGGCGGCGCCAAGCAGCAACTACATCAGCAGCCTCGCGATCTTCGCGCTGGCCCTGTGCCTTGTCCAGGCCAGCGAGCTTCATGCCGCCACCTTTGCTGCTGCCTGCAGCTGAGATGGACATGCTCTGGGAGAGAAACTTGTCGCGGTGCCAGCGCTGTTTCCGGCCAGCAACGACACGGCCAGCTACGACAATAATTTGCAGGTAGTTGCGCAGGAAGGCGATGGTCTTAGGGTCGCCTATAACGCGGTTTCGAATCTCCACTGGCTGTGCAGATATTGGCTTAAATAGTGCCTCATCCGGGAGAGCCATCAGTGTTGGGAATAAGGAAAGCAGCACGGATGGCGGAGGAACGTTCGTCGGCGGTGGCGTCTTATCGGATATCGTACTGGGTGCTGCGGCATTGGCAATGGCCGGTGGAAGCTGTGCTGTCGATGTTGTCGGGTCAGGTTCTTGGGTTGGCTCCTCAGCATCCCAATCCCAATCGGACGTCACTGGCGTTGGCTTAGGAACCGCGGTCGTCTTCTTCGTTTGGGGCTTTGGCTGTGTTTTTGTCGGAGCCGGTAGCTTCTTCGTTTGACCGGGCTCTGCTTGTGAAGGTGCAGGGCCTTCAACGCCCCAAGCATCCCAATCGGCGTCTTCTGTTGGCGGCGGAGCACTCTTTTTTCTGGCCGCTGCTGAGGTCGCAGGTGCGTCCAAGCTCGGCCAGGCGGTCACAGGCGATGGTGTGCGATTCTTGACCGTTTCCGAAGGAAACTCAGCCGAGACGGGAGTTGTAACGGCGAGGCCAGGGAAGGGGTTTCGCTCTTGAAAAGAAGGTGATTTGGGTGCTTGTGGGTTGGCTTGAGCTGTCATGGACGTGCTACCAAAGCTGAGTGGTGATAAAAGGTTGGCAGCTGATCGGTTTTGTGTAGACGTGCCGTGCGGCTGAGAAACAGGGAGCGAAGATGACATCACAGCAGGTCCAGGTTCGTCCAGAGACAAGAGATCGACGAGTGCCGTACCTGAAGCTGGTGTCGCTGCTTGTTGCGTAGCTGAAGATCGTGATGAAGCGGGTGGGCGAGACGAGAAATGGCTTGAGGTGGCCATTGCTGGCCGCGGTGGCGAGGCATGACCCGTTTCAAAGTCTCCAAATTCATCATCCTCATAATCCTCATCACTATCAAAACTAGCATCCACATCAAAGTCGTCAGCATCGAACAAGACATTCGGATCGGCCAGTTTGTTTGGCTTCGGCTTCGCCTTTGGCGCGGGCACCGGGACGGGGTTCCGCCAAGGATCACGCGGCGGAGGCTGCGGACTTGTAGCCGGTTCTGCTACGGGCGGTTGAGACTTGGTAACTGGCGCATCGCCGAAATTAACGAGTGTATTTGAGATGAGGTCCATTGTCGACGCCCGGACGATACGCGTTCGTGCCGGTTCCTGGGGCTGGGACGGAGGAGCAGCTGGCTGGCTTGCCTGATACGTCGGCGGGGCTACCACCGGTGGTGGACCTGCTTCTGTTGCTGTCGAAGCTTCCTCAAAGTCACCCCAGGTATCGTCATCCTCGTCGTCCTCACCTGCCGGAGCTCCTGAGGTTACCGGCGCACCCCACGCGCCCGCGCCACTGCTGCCCCAGTTTAATGCCGGCTGGGTCGGCTGCAGTGGTGCTCCAAAAGACCATTGCTGCGGCCGCGGTGTATTGGATTGGGAGACGGGTGCTTGTGGTTGTTGTTGCGGTACTGGTGACGAAGATGGCTGCGAAAACGCCGTGCTGAGCAAGGCAAACGGGTCATCGGATTTCTGGGCCGCTGGGCCAGTGTGCGTCTGCGTCTGCGCCTGCGTCTGGCCTTGACCCTGCTGCTGGTTTGCCGGGGGATTGCCGCCGGAGAACGGGCCAAACTGGGCAAAGAGGTCCGCAGACATAGTCTCTTGTGAGAAGTGTGCCGCCCTAGAGGCAGGTGTGAATGTGCGCCAAAGGTGGGAACGTCTATGAGAGAGAAGCAGGTCGACGTTCGTCAACCTGGCGAAAGCCTGGCGTCAAGTTAGATAATTAGGGAGCTGAAAGCCGTGAGGGTGGGGCACGTGCGATTCGATCTAGCAAAACGGCCCACTCTGATGGCCGAGGAGTGCCTGAAGAGACAATTCTGGTCAGTTTTAAAATGATGTAAAGCTCAGCAGTACTGTTGTACATGTTTTATCGAAGATTTAATATATGAAAGGCATTCTTTGGCAGATTAGACAGCTTTATCGTATCCGTCGGTGGATCATGGGAAAGAGTCACGGTCATGTGCATTGCCTTTCCCTGCCCCTGATTTGGAAAGGCAGGAGGCAATGGACCGCCGTGATCAAATCACCTTCCGAGACAGGAAGTGGCAGCTGCAAATGTTCTCCTCGAAGCAGCTGCGTTACAGAAAGCGTTGGCCGTGCTTTCCCTTTTTTAAAGTGTTTACCGTCCAAAGTTGTGAGACGCATGGAGCTCCGAATCACTGGCGTGGCAAGCACGAGGGACGAGCTGCCCGCGGAGCTCCCGTAGCTGACGACATCTGATAGGCTGAGAGCGCACGTTGGGGCTCGCTGTGGGGCACCTCCCGTCACATTCGTCAACCTCCAGCCTTCTCGTTTGGCTAGCGGGGCACCTACCCAGAAACCGACCTCCGAGGCCGCTAAGCCTGTCGTGTGAGAGCCATCGGTCGCGCGTCATTGTTCCAACGGGGACGACGGAAAGGAAACAAAAGCAGCGGGTTTCCCGGCGATCTGACGCAGTTTCTCTTCGTCTATGATTTCCGTTGTCTGTTTCTCATTTATTGCCACGCCTATCGGATCGCCTGCCCTGTGAATGCTCTTTTCTTGACAATAGCGGCAGCCGTCCGAGCAACATGCGGACTTTGGACGAAAGCAGGTATGAGAATGTCAATTATGTGACTTGAGACTCTTGTGACGCACAGGACTGGCCGGCCGCCGGGCCTCTTTCGAATCTTGCAATGTACGGGCTTGCTGACACCCTGGTAGGAAGCGATGGGAAGAAACACAAAAGGACGGCGGCGATCTCCCCGCGCTGCAGCGGGCGGTTAAGTTCAATGGACCCAGCAGCCCATGTGAGGCCGGCTGCCGGTCGGTTTGCTGGAAGACGTTTCTGCTCTTCCGTGATGAGGACTCGGCCACCGACGGCAGCCTCATTCTGCGCGAGGCCCGTGAGGACTACGAGGCAATGCGCGGGTCCTACATGCGCTTCATCAAGCACCCCGAGCAGCTGGCCGAGTTGACGGTCGATCCGCTGGCGGACGACCCAGAGGTGGGTGCTCATCATGGAAGGTGAAGAGACGGTCCTGGCGGTAGCCACCGTTTGTACTGATGCCTTATTAGTCACCTTGGGATACGTTTCGACGGGATGAGCTTGTGCGGGCCGAGATCCTCCAGGACGTTCAGCGCCTCCCTGACGACCCATTCTACCACCAGGAAGAGATCCAGATGCTCATCTTGGATGTGTTATTTGTGTACTGCAAAGAGAACCCGGGCGCTGGCGGCTACCGGCAGGGTATGCATGAGCTCTTGGCACCGCTTGTCTACGTCCTCCACGAGGACGTCATTGAGAGCAACAGCCTCGAAGAGGCGTCGGCAGCCGAGGATGCCGACATGATCGAGATGTTGGACGGCTGCTTTATAGAGCATGACGCCTATGCCCTGTTTGTTAAGGTCATGAGCCAGGCACGGGCATTTTACGAGATGAGCAGTACTCACAGTGCGGCTGGCAAAACTGGCACGCACGAAACAGGGATGACGGGCGACCCCTTCTCTCCTCTACCGACTTCTTCGACCATCCTCGCCGACGGAGCGGAAGAGAGCGCCATCGTCGAACTCAGCAAAGAGATTCATGAAGGAACACTGATGAAGGTCGATCCGGAGCTGGCCATCCATCTCAAGAATATTGAGATTCTACCACAGATTTTCTTGATTCGGTGGATCCGCCTTCTTTTTGGACGGGAATTTCCCTTCAAGCAGCATCTGATTCTGTGGGACAGCATATTTGCTTTTGATCCCAAACTGCATCTTGTCCCTCTTATTTCTGTCGCCATGTTGCTTCGCATTCGCTGGAAGCGTAAGCCAAAGCCCCCTTCTGACTTATCGATGGACCATTCATGAATACATTTGTTAACATTGGTGTTTAAAGTTCTCGAGGCGGACTATTCAGTGGCCTTGCAGTCGCTACTCAAATACCCGGCACCCCAGCCTCCGCATGGCCCCCACACCTTTGTAGACGACGCGGTCTATCTGCGGGACCACCTCGACGCAGCCGGAGGTTCCAATTTGATTTTAAAGTACACGGGACGTACACCTTCGCGCATTTTCTCACCACTCGGCAGCTCCCCCGCCAGCTCATCGCGACCGACGACACCAGCAGCCGCTTTTGCAGCAGGCCTGGGCAGTATACGGAGCCGCACACTCAAGGTGGCACGATCGCCATTACGTGTGTCACGACATGGCTCGAACTCGGGCTCGGGATCTGCGGAAGGGCTGGGCTTGGCTGCCGGCGGTGATGGGACATCGCAATCACCATCATCGTCGCGACTGTTCCAGGGCCGTGAAGGCATGGAAGCCCTGTTCCAAGGCGCGGCAAAGGGTGTTTTGGAGCGTGGCGAGAAACTTGGAATCAACCGTGCAGTCCGCGACGCCGTCGGTGAAATTAAGCGCAACATGGCCCAGAGCTACCAAGACGCACGGCAAGCTGCGGCTATGAACCGTGTCCCTGGCGGCGATGGAAAGGGCATCGCATCGCTGTTCTCTCCAACACCAGACGGCAAGCGTATTTCCTATGGCCAGGCCATGCGCATCATGACGGAGCTGGAGCAACGAAACCAGCAGCTGGCCAAGATGCTTGATGAGACGGTGACAACTCTGAAGACTGTGGCACGGGCAGCACCTCCAAAGCCGGCCGCTGGCGTGCCCGGTGAAGAGAAAAATGAGACAGACAAGGCGGTGGCATGGGAGGAGCAGGAACAGCAGTGGCAGAAGTGGCTGGAAGAGGTGGAGCTGGCTGCCGCCAAAGTGCAATTTGTTAAAGTTCACCTTGAGGACTCGACGCTCAGCCTGCCCGTGGACGAACCGCAATCGAATAGCCCGACGGAGGGTACGACGGAAGACACTACCACGTCAGTATCAGAGAAAGAGGCGTCACCGGAGCACGGAGTCACGGCCGCCTCGACAGAGTCTAAATCACCAGCTGCTGACACGAGCGCTGCACCTCGAACGCCGCTGCTTCAGAGCATGGCTCCAGAAAATGACTGTGAGCCTGTGACGCCATTGGCCCAGACAGAGGTTCCGTCGGCAGACGACGATGCTGATCATATGGATGTGGATGTCGAAAGTAGCGGATTGAAAGGCCCTGAAGACGAGAAGGCCCCAACTCTGCCGACAAGACCACCCAAGTCTGAAGTGGTGGAGGCACCGCCTTCGCAGCCACTGCAGCAGTCACAACCAAAGCAACCAACGCCGCCGCCTGCGGACCAGCAGCAGCCGCACACGATCCCGACTCGCTCAACTCTAGCCCAGTCCTCGTTTTCGTGGATGTTGGAACCTGGTGATACCGCTAGCAGTCTTGCTAACAACAACGGCGGTGGCCACCACGACGACGGGGCGCGTTCGTCTTCTCCACCCAAGAAGCCACCACGGCCTAATGCAGCGAGCCGGACACGGCACGCCTTTTTGTTCGGCGAGGTGATCAACCAGTCACCTTTAGGTGGTAGCGGTGACGATGATCCTCTTGCGGATACAAATATGGATGGTTCGTCGGACGGTCGGCCTCGACCGGTGACCACCGACGAGATCTTTGGGCTTGAGCCGCTGCGTCGCGCATTGCCAAAGAAGGATGGCGAGTAGGGCATTTGCGGTGTCGTTTTACG
The DNA here is from genome assembly GCF_000961545.1 of Sporothrix schenckii 1099-18. Taxonomy (NCBI): domain Eukaryota; kingdom Fungi; phylum Ascomycota; class Sordariomycetes; order Ophiostomatales; family Ophiostomataceae; genus Sporothrix; species Sporothrix schenckii. Next base: position 1,154,449 of record NW_015971144.1, read on the forward strand.
TGTAACACTTAGGCGTGGCTTGTATCTATAACATTATATAAAGCGGTAAAGAGATGATATCCTACATTTATCGCGCTTCTTGGTACGTAGAGAGCGACGTGAAGTTAAAGTCACATGACAGCAGGTCGACCAACCACGTGACGACTTGGAAGCCGAGGCAGTAGCTCCGACTTCAACATCACCAACTGCAACGTCTTTGTTGTAATTGGTATTTGACAGGATTCGTATCAGTTACGTTTCTGCTTTATACTGAGTATATTGGAGAAAAACGCCATGTTATCGAGGTGGAAGCATTATTCCTTCTCCTCTCCTTACTCCTTCTCCGTTGCCACTCGGCATCTCAATCCCTTATCGACTTTCAGTCAAGATGCCTCTCGAATATATTTACGTGGCTCGCCATGGTGTACGTGAAGGCTGGCTATTGATACGGAAATTGTGAATATACTGACTGTCTGCAGTTTCGCTCAAACTGGGTGGTCAACCCCAAGACGGGTGATTACACAGCGTTTGTACCCTCTCCGACGGGCATCCCGGCCGATCCGGCCTTGACATCGCATGGCGTTGACCAGTCTCGCGAGCTGGGCGCCCATCTGGCCAGCAGTGCCATGCCCGTGCCCGCTGAGCGCATTTACAGCAGTCCGTACTACCGCTGTCTGCAGACGATCCAGCCGTTTGTCGAGATTGTTGCGGGGAAGCCTACACCCACCTACTATGGACACGGTCATGGCCAAGGCCCATTGCCACCTCCCCCGCGATGGGCTGTCCGCTGCGACTCAGGCCTCGTCGACTGGTTTGGCCCGGCGCCCTTTGACCAGCCGCAGCCCGCACCGCTTAAGGAGCTGCACGACGACTTCTTTCCCTGGATCGATCTGGGCTACGAGTCGCGCGGGCAGGGTTCGGGCGTGGTCCCGCTCCGGAACGGCGAGTCCATGGCACAGCTGCACGCGCGCGTAGCGGCGACCCTGGGCCACATTGTGCGGCAGTGCGACGCCGAGGGCGTGCGCGCGATTGTCGTCTGTTCGCACGCGGCGACGATTATTGCGATGGGCCGTGTGCTGACGGGACAGGTGCCGGACGACGTCGAGACGGAAGACTTTGGCGCATTTACGTGCGGGCTGAGTGTGTTTCGGCGGAGGACCTTGCAGTCGCAGTCTGAGCAGCAGCAACAGAAACAAAAACAGCAACGGCAACAGCCGCAGCAACAGCAACAGCTGCCAGGACAACAGCATCGCCAATACCCACATCCTCAGCACCGGAATGTATCGTCGCTGCAATCACTACAGTCACGACATCCGCTACCACCGCCATCACCATCGACACTGCGCGGCCACGTGCCACCATGGGACGATCAGTTTCATACGCTGGCAGGCGAGGCATGGATAGGCGGCCAGGGCGTTGGCGGCGGCTGGGACTGCGTTGTGAACTGCGACTGTAGCTTCCTCAGCGAGGGCGAGGAACGCGGATGGTGGGTCGCCCCTTTCCCTAGTCCTTCTGTCTTGCCTATGTTGTTCTTGCGGTTCTTCATTCGTTCGGGCGCCGTTTCTGTCTTGCCCTTCTTTTTGGCGTGTCTGTCTCTGCCTCTGTTTCTGCCTTTTGTTCGTGCTCTGCTGGTTTATCAACTGTAGACACTCCACCAAGACGTCTTCTCCCTTCCCTCTTGTTTACGTTGTAGTTGTATGCGTTGTTTTCCTCTCTTCTCACGCTTCTCTCCTCGTTCCCCTGTCTATCGTTGCCCATCTTTGTCTCTCGATGCCTTTCCCCTCTTCTCTCCTGCAACGTCCGTGTATTGCAGGTCGGCTTGAGCCTCTTGGCGTGGCCTCCTCTGTTGTTTTGGCTTCTCCGTACATCTTCGAGTGGAGTCCAACCGTACGCACCAAAAGAAAAAGAAGCAAGAATACAGAGGAGACACAGCCGAGTTTGAAAAAGGCCGTGGCAAGGGACGCAAAACACGACATGCAAGATGTGAGGAGGAAATGAAGAGGCACTACCACATCTAGGCATCGATGAGCAAACGGGAAGGGATTTGCGTCGTCCGTGGTATCGTTTCTGCTTGTCGAGTGTTGAGCACCCACCGTTTCATGCGTTGATAGACCCTGTAGTTTGGCAGGTGGAGGCAGCGAGAACAAAGAGATGCGACTGGCTGAGAAGGAAAACGAGAAACGAAGAAAGAGGCAGGTGAAAACCCACAAACAAGGTGGAATGGCCAATGGGTACCTGCTTTGACCAGTGGTCAAGAGATGGCTTGTCTTACAGTTGATGCAAATGACAAAATAGGCACCACGTCGGAGAGAAAGAGAAATAGGGGACAATAAGAGAGGAGGCGAGATGGGCCCATCCCCAAAGGAGAAAACAAGAAAACGAAAACAGTCAAGATTTGCTTTCAGAATAAGAGCTAACCAAGAGCCTTCGCCACGACGCAGGCGGTTTAGTGGCGACGACGAGGCCTTTGCGGGGATCGCAGCAGCGACGAATTCGACACCAACACCGACCTTGGCGACATCGACAACTGCAGGTGGCAAACAACGACGCGCCATTGTGGATGCAGGCCTCGAACTGGGCGTGGTGGTTGAGGGGGGTGGACGAGAAGGAGTACGAGGACAAGGACGTCGCGGAGATGCACAGCAGCAAGGGAGGGAGCACGGACGGCTTGGATCGGCAGGCCGGGCGCAGGCCAAATCGGAGCCACTGCAGGGGGCTGAAGGCGACGGCGTTGACGGAGACGATGTGGGCAGCTTGAGCGAAGAAGAAAACGGCAAGTCCCCGTCCAACAAGTCAGACACTTCAGCTGGTGCGAGCAGTGCCAATAATGCCAACGGCAGCCGTGGTGGCCGTGGTGGCTCTGTCCGCAAGCCGAGCTCCCGGCTGTGAGCCTTGGATCGGCACTGGACCCAGACATCAGACATTGGACTTCACACATCAGGCACTCAATGCATATGTGGATAGGAGGCGTACCTGCGTGTGCGTGTGTGCGTGATGCGCGAGTGCGTGGGCAACCGCATGGGATGCGCAATACAAAGCATCAAAGCATGACAGCGGCAAATCCAACGGACGAGACGGGTCGTAACGGCCGCAGCATGTTTAGAATACCCCCGGCTGCATAACAAATAGTATACGTGTTGCATATGTACGAGAAATTATATACTCAATATTTTTATGATATGTGAGCTCGTATAGATACGTCGTAAGATGACAGCATGGGCACGTCTGACGATATTCTCTCTGTTTTGTTTCCCGTGTCTTATTTTGCGAGTTGTGTCCTTTTGTTCCGTGTTCTTTGCCCTGCATATCAAATGCATATGAGACAACTCCTTTCTGTTATCACTCGTTTTTATGCTCCTTTTGTCGATGCATATCCTATTTGGTCTCATTTTGGCAGTAGTCTTCTTTGTTCATGCAATGCGTGCAACAGACTACCATTGCACGAAAGCGGACCTGTCCATTCTGAGACCGTGGTTCGGGCAGTCTTGGACGGTTGAACGCGCTTCGCCGTGTCTCGACGCGTTTTGACGGACATGATGGGTGTCATTGCAAGATATAACCGTTTTACGCAACGTCGGAAACCATCGGCAGTTTAGTCTGTTGACATCGGACCGGACCTAATGGTGGTAAGTAACAAAAGTATCTGGCGATGAGACAAGTAACGGGAGGCTGGATAAACAGGGGCGTGGCATTATTTTGCACTTCTGTGAGACCGAAAGGGTTTGAAGGTGCTCCTTATAGGTCCTTGGCCTTTTGATTCGTGTCGATGTCGACATCTACGTTTTGTCTGATAATGTTGGGTTTGGCGTCTTTTCACTTGATGTCTCCACTCCTTTTTGTTTCTACTTTTGTGGATTCGTTCCTCCTCATATGTTCTGGTTATTGTTTCTCATTTTCGTTTACTTGTCTGCATACACTCGCCCCGCATCTGTCTACTCTGCTCCTCCTGCAGGAGCACACATCCAAAAAAGGAGGGGAACTTATGGGCCAGCATAGTCCGTTGGGAGTGTGCAGGTAAGTGTGTTGTGTTGATTACGATTTTGTGAGATCCGAGTTTGACGCAAGGGACGTGATGGCAATCGGCTTTTTTTTGAGCTTGGGAGCCGTAAGCAGACACAAGCACACGGCACACGGTGGAGGGCATTTCCTGTGGGAAAAGAATAAGAAGTGAGACAAGCGTGCCTATTTGCTTCGTGGATGCCCTATTATTTATTTTATTTTTTTAGGACACCTGCATGTCTCATGTTGTATATGCAGTTTCTTTCTTGTGAACAACAGGCCAATGCACGCTCGTCGCCAACTCTGCCCACCAAGTGTGCCCTTGCTGTCGGGATAAAGGCACCAAGAGCACACTAATGGGGAGAAAGGACGCTCCAAGATGGGCATACAGTCAGGTACAGGTTGCAGCGCAGTCCAGTCCGGCCCAGGAACAGGCACCAAAGTTTTCATAAAATGCCCGATGATGAGCTTTTCTGAAAACTGGGCCCAGGAACCAGAACATAAGGGATGCGGGATATGACTGAGTGCTCCGAGGAGGACGGACAATATAGCCAAAGCGACCAAAAAAAGAAAAAAAAAAGAAACAATTCTTAGATATGGTAGATGCCCAGAGACTATGTCAGTATCTGGACAAAGGAGCAAGGGAAAGAGAAAGACAAAAGCTCCGAGGGCAGACTTTAAAAGTTTCGAAAAGAAACAAGAAGTCAATATAACCCTCTTGCAAAAGCAATGTCGAGCGGAGAAAACCTCCGTTCGCTTATCATCTGTCACCTGCCATCCGTCACCTGTCGACTCGTCGTCCTAACTTTTCACTTTGTCAACTGGTGTCTGTTGGAGGTCTGTAGGGTACATCGGACGCGGGCTTCAAACTTGAGTTACTCGTTTTCATTAGCTGGGCCACTCGTGCTCGAGCACAGTTGATCAGGGTCTTGTCTTACGGGGCCGTGTTCAGTTAAGAGAGACATTAAACAGAGTAGCATTGGCCAGAGAGCATGGCCACAGACAAAGGCAGGTGAAGGTACGTGTCTTGGTTCGGAACAGTAACAGTGTGGAAGTATTAGCACGAAGAAAGAAGAATAATATGGTGCATAAAAAACAAGAGAAATCAAGAAAAAAATAGGACCATGACAAACCACACGCCACGAATATGCACACCCCGTTGCTTAGCGACTTATTCTCTCCTCCTCCTCCGTTAGCCATGCGAGGGGTGTTGTCCCGCATATGTTAGCTTTTGGCTGACTATTGCTTATGTTTTACGTTCTCGAGTATTCTGCTCGCATCTTGCCCTTTTGGTAAAGTCTGTTGCCTCTTTGGTTTGTACTTTGTCTTTTATGAGTTAAGCAGGTACAGGCACGACGCACTGTACGAACAGGTCGGGATAATAACATTTGTGGATGTCTTTGACTGGGAGTAGTGCATAGCCAAGGCAAGATATTCTCTTCTTTGTCTGTCTCCTCCTTCTTCCCCCACATTTTTTCTGTTCCTCTTAGTCCTTGCATGCTATCTAGGATGTGCCCTGGCCACTACAAGCTTGTATTTCTCTTACTTTGCTTCCGGATACAATGCATTCTTGTCAATATCCATCTACCATCAGCACCCATCACTCGATGATCTTGGCTTTGACGTATTGCCATCGTATCTAAATATTGCCAACGAAAAGGAGAAAATAAATCATGGAGCCTAATGCACGAATGGGGAAACATTCAAGACAAAATACATGTGAGTTTGGAGGACTACGTACGTACGATTCTATGATTTGAGCATCGAAGACCCATATGTTGTGAAGCCAACTGACGCCAGAGGCTGTTGTGAGACCCATCTACGCCCAAGCGAGGAGCGATCGACGGCAGCGGCCGAGCCAACACCTGGCTCCAAGCCGTCTAAACAGTCTTGCACGCCCTCCCTCCCTTTCTAGCATCGGTGTTGGTCGTTGTTACAGATTGGACAACTGAACATGTGTATGCGATCTTGGATTCGTCGCTACTGCATAATTTGCTCCGTATGGTTGCATCAAAAAGTCTCGGATGGCCAGGGGAGAAAAGCACACAGGCGCAACGCAAGGGAGGCACGGGGAGGCGAAAGAGGAGAGGAGACAGGGGGACAGCTGAGGGTACAGAAGGCAAAATGGGCGGGACATGGACGTGATCGTTCAGGTACACACATACGGCCCTGGGCGGAAGCAAAGGCCAACCATGAGCTGATAGATGGATATGGCTGAGACAAAAAAAACGACAGATATTGGATGATACACTGGCTGTAAATCGTATTTGTAAGATAAACAGTGACAAGGACAGGGACACAGCCAACGCAAATCCGGAGGAAAGAAGAAAATCCTACAGCGCAGTGATATGACGTTACGATGGCATGCACCAAGATTGACTCCCCAGCACGGGCCAGCCCAGGGCTGAGTCCAGGGCATTGAGCAATTACGAGCGCTGCGCGGTGTAATCTTACCCACGCGGCAGTCAGCCGATCACGGTTGGTCCCCAGAAGCCAGCGCCAAAAGCCAGCAAAAGCCCAGACAAAACGCTGTCACACTCGCAAAACTTCGCAAAACCTCGCAACTTCCCGCCATAACAATGGGGACACATACAAAATCGTATCACGGCAACACCCACAGCATGTCCAAAGTCGACGTAATCGAAATGGGGTATGTAGCCGTGGGCACATAATTTACACGCTCGCCAGTATCCAGTCTCTTCTTTCTGAACGGGCTCCCCCCAACCTTCCCTCCTGCCACTGCTTCTTTTCAGCGACGCGCCAAAATGACTCGACGGTACTCGTGATGAACTTGCTCCTCTTGACTTTCTTCTTGATAACTCTCTCAACAAATATGTCCATACCGGCAATGTTTGGAGCAACACTTCGCCGCAAGATTCTTGCCTGGACAAGGCCGAGTGCGCCTTCTGGCCAATCGAAATACGTCGTCCCATTTCTGCTAGCCACATTCTCGAATTCTGTCATTATTTTTAGGCCCCTCGACGCACAGGACACAGGAACGCCGACCCTCTTTCCCAGTGCCTTCCATGAAAGGGTTTGCCCATTTGTTGCGCATCCTTTTGATCTTCTCGTTTCCACCTTCTCGATTTTGGTGCATTTGGCGCCCTGGCGCGGTCGGGGCTGCGTCCAAAAAGTGCTCCTGGCGCGGCCGTATACTGCATTAGTGGTTAGCTTCTCGAAAACTGGACCCTGTGATTGGGCAATCAGCTCCGACAGGCTGGCTGGTCGCTCTCTCTATCTCTCCCTGGCCCTCCCCCCCCTCCCTCCCCCCCAGCGCGGGTCTCGCCTGCCGTAGCCGGCCCTTCCTACTGGGTACAGGAGCACTGGCACACGCTAGCATCGAGACGAAATGTCGAGTCTTCCGCCAAAGTCCGCCTAAAAGGCCAGCAGCCCGGCAGCCCAGCAGCCCAGTTGCCAAAGTGCCCGACGCAGCTGAACCTGGGGGGCCCTGGGAGGTGCGAGTGGGTCCCCTGTCTCCCAAGTCCCACCTCCCAGCTGCTAGCATCTTGCGGGGACCCATATTTTGGCCCGGCAGCGCACTAACTCCGTACCAAACCGAGCCGACGGCCCCACTCGATAGCGTCCCAAGCAAAGAACAGCTCCCCTCCCCACACACACAAGCTCCCTCTCCCATCGTCAGCCAGTCACACACGAGAACGAGACAAGCTCCCACTGTAGGTGTCAGTGCGTGCACAGTATGGTTCTTGCAGGGCAAAGACAACAGCACTGACACAGAGCCTTGTGCAACACCATGGCGTATGTCTGGCCTTGTTTTCCTCCTCTCCGTTCTCTCTCTCTCTCTCTCTCTCAGTCTCTTTTCTGCTTGTATTTTTACATACGACTTGCGGTTGGACAGCCGTTGACGTCGTTGACACAATTTGTGGTACAGCAAACAGCAAACATTTTCACCGCCCCCTTGATCTCGTCTCGCTTCAGCCATAAAAAAATCCCTAGCGTTCCTCCTCTTGTTCCTACGGAAGAAGGCATCCATGTCCCGGGACGAGGACTCCGCACGACGGATTTCAAAACATTCAAACCGTTCGGCCGAACCAGCCCTACCATATGCTCATGCACACACAGGACGCGGGCGAACCACGCGCATCTATGAAGTAACGGCAGCGTCATTTTCTTTTTCTTTTTCTTTTTCTTTTCTTTTACTGTATATGGTTTGAGCTGCATGGGCCATCCGGCCTTCGCTTCGTTTCCAGACGACGATCACCGACCCCAAGAACGGCATCCGTACTTTGTACAAAGTGTTTGCGCCTTTTCCGACGTACACACACGCATCGACGACGTCACCCTTGCCCATTCCTTCCGGTTATCTGGCTGTGCACAACGCGGATACATGTCGCATCGTGGTCGCCGTTCACTCCTCTGCACTTCCCCACTCCCCCGCTTCCCAGCAGCGCCCACAGCAAGCAGGGAGGGATACTGGCTCGTGTCCGCAAGAAAAGCGGGCGGCTTTATTCTTCTTTTGTCGTCATGTTGCTCGATTTGGGTCATTTCCTGCTGCTCATTGTGCTCCTTGTCTCTATTTGTTCTATATTGTTCCATTTCTGTTAGGTTTCCGCGAGGTTAGGCTGCTTGCAGGCCTCCAAAATGGCGCGAGACGAAGGAGGTGCATATGCGCCATGGCGTCGGCTCTCCTGAGAAGGGGAAGCTTAACTGTCGATCTCGGTTGTCGGGAAGGCAGGGCTTTTCCAGAGTGCCCTTTACGACGGAATACTGCCTCCATCTCTCCCTCCTCTCCTCGTGGACGCTTTTTCTTGTTTTGAGGTGTATGGTGTATTGGATGGCCCCCTTCTGTCTGCATCTGTTGGCCATTGGTGCCATGCACAGCGACAAACCTGCGTTGTCAGTGATCAGCTCTGGGTGGGAGGGCAGTGTCCCAGAATCTAGGCCTGAGCTGGATTCGTCCATCCGGAGTGCGAGTGCTACACTGTACCTAACTGTCGGGTTCATTCCCGTTGTCCTGGCCATTGCTTTCGCATGTCGAAGGGGTGCGACGAACTGTTCCTTTCTTGCCACGCACTGCAAATACTGCAATCCTTCGGATTGTCGGTAACAAGAACATTTTCTGTGTGTTGGCCCCTGCAGTCCATGTCGTAAGACCACGTTTGTTCCATGCTCTCATGCTACACTACGTGCTACTCCGCAGTGTCCGTGCTTGTTTTTTGACGTCGCCCTTTTCCATACCTCTTTCCGTCGTTCTCCAGCACCAACAAAAAAGACCAACCGTCAACCGTTTGCTTATTTTAGTGCACAACGCAATGCGTCGTGCCCTCTTCCATGTCCTATGCTCCGTGCTTTTTGCGGGTCAGTGCTTTTTCGCGACATTAGGTTTTATGGCTTGGAAAGGGATGGTAAAAAGGCTAGGTTGACCCAAGGAACCAGTGGGCCTGGTCGCCATGAACGACAGATTGCGCCAGATTCCTGCTTCGTCTGGTGTGATTGAGATGTGACCGAGGAACCATCCGTGGCGCAAAAGTCGGTACGTCGTTATGCACGGTCCGGTCCCGCCTCTTTGTTGGGAAACACGCAACAAGCCGGAAGAAAAAAGTGCATGCGTTATGCTGGTACATGGGCTTAGACGATATGCACGCCAAAAACAGGGACAGCAAGCTGCATAAACAAACGGACAAAAAAATAAAATAAAGGTGGCCCAAAATAAGTGGCTAGGATACAAGGATTATGATCCGACCTCCCTTGGTGACCGTTAAACTGGAAATATGCACGCCCGGATACAGCCCCGTTCGTTGAGTTGTGAGATTCGATGGCGGCACGGAGGAGACGGACAGGTTCGAGTCGTGTTACTGAGACGGCTGCAGGAGGATGTGCATGTTGTATAATAAAATGCACAGAGTATGTGAAGTGAAGTGTAAAAGTGGCAGGTCACGCGCGGGGCAGGTGCATTTTCAACTTGACTGAATAAGGAAAAACAATGCGCCTACTGCGATGCAGTTATGGATAGCTACTTCAAAATTTGCTACAAAAATGACAAAATAAAAATGTACATGCTGCATGACTACTTTTCAGTTTTGTACACAAGTGATAGAATAAAAATGACCAGGCTATTACGACGTGATTGTCTCGTTCACTTCTAACCTTTCTTATTGATTTCTTTTCGAGGGGCTGGCGAGAAAGGACCACCCAGCACGTTGCCAGAAGAATGGCGGACAAAAGAGGAAGCCTCTTAGGATGATCGTTCTGTTCCTTTTTTCTTCCGCCTTTGTCTGTATACAGTGGATATGAATGACACTGGGTTTTGAATCCTGGTTGCATTGTTTTTTTATTTATTTTTTCGATCGCGAGGAATGGTGAAGGCCAAGTGCATCGGGAAGACTTTTTCCTCTTTCGGAGGCGTTGCTAACTCTCGGGACCCCTTCGAGTCAAATGATCAAGGTGGCGCTGCGAGGTTCCCAGGGTCGTATGCCCCTGGTGCACTGCCTTCTGCCCTAGTTGCAATCTGCATCGGCTTTGGCAGCTCTCTCCAATACATACAGGCTACATATTTACCTCAAAGTTTATACATCCAGTCATTCACTATCGTCACATATGCGATCCGCCCTTTTACAGACGTTGCAACCAGCGTAAGAGAACAATGTGTGATTGTGGGCAACTGAGTGGTCGAGACCAACATTGTTTGACTGCCGAGGGGCAGGCGTGGGGAGAGTTCATGCAGACGACCCGTGACGGCGTCAACCAAAGTACGAGACTGGCAGGATGCAAGTATGAATAGCCGAACCGTTACGTGTAAAGGTGAGCAGGGCAATGACGAATAGGGGAACGACCCCTAGATCAACAGACCGTGGGGCTTGCTTCGTGATTCTGACAAAGCGAGGTGCAGAAAAGGCGCAATACTGCTTTGAAAGACCAGAAGATCGTTCGACCAACAGAGACCAAAGAAGCACACGGACACGAACAGTCAAAGACAGTGCAGAGCGGGCGCTGTCTATCAGTTTCTGCATATGGGAGAGCCCGGTGGAGGCCTGCTGAAAGAAAAGTGTCTTGAAAAGTCGACCTGTCATGTTTTTATATGACATTGTTTGAGGCGAATAAGTCCTGTCAGGTGCATCCGTACACTACGCAGCAATTTGTGTGGTTGTGTTGCAAGCTGCCCGTCACCAAGACATGTCGTTTTTCCTCTTGGTACAAAGTATTTGCAATTCTTTGCATGAAGTTTGACTTTAGTCGTGCATTTTCGGCCTAGCCCACCCTCCTTCAGCTGCGACACCCTCCCCTCCATTACCAAAAGAACAACCCAGTGCCCAGACGAATGCAACGCTAACTCCGAGAAAATCGAGGTCCCTGGTCTGGCCAAGGGGACGGTTATTTGCCGTGTCCGCCAATGAGAACCAATACAGCGCCAATAGAGTAGGAGGAGAGGGTGACGCTCGGCAGCAAGCGGTTGGTCATACAGATGGGCCACTGTCGACCTCGTCCCGTCCATACGAGTACGCCGCTGATGAGAAAAAGCACCACAAAAACCATGTTTGCTCCTTTCACATGCTTTCGGGGCCGGATTAAGCTTTTGCGTCCAGGACGGGACTGTACGGGGTACAACTGAGTCCTTGGGTCTCCAGAGCAAGCGGTTCGTAGCATGACGTACGTGGTACAGATATTGGCGGTGTATAGAAGAACGCATTCTGGCTCCAGATCCGCACCCAAACACTTCCTCCGTAGTCACTACCTACATTGTATGCTCGCTACTAATGCCGTGATCTGTGCCCGGCCGCTGCAGCGGACGGGTGATCCTGGTTGGAGATCACCCGAGAACAAGGCGTCTTTGAATTCGTTCAAGTCACAGTGGACATGGAACGGGGGCCGAACGGAACATATCCACAGTGGAAAACCCCAAATTTCGTTGGATTGCGTGATGTTTTGGTGTTCATCCGCCGTTAGATGTGTGTTCGGCTCGTTATTCGCTGACTGGAAAGATTAAAAAGAGGAGAGAGAGCAGGGGGGCAAGGACAGGGAACAAGGAAGACGGAAAACAGGAGACAAGGGAGAAACGAAGGCGGAGATGATGTGGGTAGAAACTGGCCGGTCAAAGAAAGAGACGACACGAACAAACAACGCAAAGATACCATTGCATAACAATGCACAAAAACCTTGGATACGACTGTGCATGCGTGGATGCGGAGGCGGATGTTGATGCCAAAAACGAAACATGCAGACAGACATTTTTGGTGGCAGAAAATGACAACTGCAATGTCAGACAATGTGACAGAATCGAGAAATATGATATAAAACAACGACAAACCAGCATCAAATAACACCAATGCAAAGCCAAAAGCAGACCAAAACACCTAAAAAGACAGACCCTCCTCGCCGGGCACCTCCTTTGTATCGTGAGGTCGGCGATCTGACCCCTGTCTGCAGCAGCCTCCCCCCAAAAGTGATCACTTTCCTCTCTTTTTTTGGTGATGGTCGAGTCCAGTGCCTCTCCATTATTTTTCTCTTTTCCATTCGTTTTAGTAGGCAGTTCTCCACAGGTCTCTCTCCACACATCCATCCACACAACCCTCTTTTGCTGCAAGAGACCCTCTTTTGAATTTGGAATTCGTTCTCCCAACAGGGGATAGCGCCTTGGAAAGGTGGTCGTTTTTCCAGCCCATATTGCTTCTTTTGGCCAGAGGTTTTCAGGTCCTCCATTCGTCATCCGTACTCGACCGTCCTCTGTTGACATCGTCCATCCCGCGACGCAAGGGAATTCAGCGTCGTATCCGGCCCTGTCAATCCCTTCTGGCTGCTTCTTTTCTCCGTATCTGAATGAAGATACGAGAAATATTCTCCGTATTTTACCCATTCTCGCCCGCCCAGTTATGCAGAGGGCACGTATTCTGTATCCGCTTTGATGTTCCTGCGTGTCGCTTGCGTGTTGGTCCTGCGCCGCGCTGTCGACTTCTGAGACTCTGCCAGGCACAGCCGTCCTGCGTCAAGTCCATCTTCGAGCGCTATCGACAAGTGCAGTTGAGAGATACGGAGCACGGAGTACGTAGGAAAGAGTATTTCTGGCCACTTCAGTCGTACAGAAGTAGATGTTGTCTGCTGTTGCTTGGCTCCTTCCCTCACCATGTCGAATGTCACCGATCGCAGTTTCCTCCAGCTCTATCGCTCGTCGCCTAACTCCTCAATAAACGCACCTCGCAGCTTCCTTCACCAACAGTCGGAAGCTCTTTCCTTTCTTGATGCTTTTTGTTGCTCTTTGTCCTCGCACCTTCGCTCCTTCTCTCTTTCCTCGTTCACCTTATTTGGCGTCCCCTCCTTCCGTATCTATTGACCACTTTCCAACCAGACCTATCCCTTGCAGGCCTCGTCGTTTTCCGACTCCTCTTTTTGACCTTTCTCTTTTCCTCCTTTTTTCTCCTCTTTTGGCTGTTCTTCTGCCCCCCCAGCTCACCTCGCCCACCCTCCATCGTTTATTTACCCACACACACCAGCTTGAGATCCTCATCCGCTAGCACTGTCGATCCGCCGTCCGGGTTCCGCGGTGCGCTGCCAGCCAGTCAGAATGCGATCTCTCCCGCCTATCGCGCCCACGCTCGCACCAAGGAACGGCACCAAAGATGCTACTGTGGATGGACGCGTCTGGGCAGTCGGCTTTGAACCGGCCTGCACAAGCGCTGCTGTTGTGGGCGACGTCTGCTCGTTTGCATTCTCCTTCTGTCCGTTTTACTCTTTCACGTTGACCGATCGTTCTCGCTTCTGCAGAGGCCCCCCCGGCAGCTGAAGAGGCCCAGGAGCTGGTATCGCCATTGCAACATTCACAGACTAACTCACTAGGCCGAAAAGAAGTCAAAATACGACGCTGGGAGGCACTTCAGGACCGCTGGGTGGTCACTCTCACTGCGCCGTCATTTGTGTGTCATTTCAGCTGCTTCTGCATCTTCTGCCTCTCACAATCCTATTTGCTTTTGCCATTGCGCGTTTCCTTTTGTCCCCTTCTGCAAGACGGTGTATTCCCACCGTAGCATCGGCTAGGCTCCGACAATTCGGGCTGACCCTGGATCCGTCCGCTGTTTATCTACGAGATTTGAAAATTTGGGACGAATACGACCTTTTCGACCGCCACTGGCACTGTCCCTCAGTCCCTATTTCCCCATTTACTATTGTATCGTATTTCGTCGCTTGTTTCTTCACGACAGCGTTGCATTTTTACGGTGGCGATCATATTTATTCTCTTTTGATAAATATTGCTCAATACGACGCTCGGGTTTAATTGCGATCTTGCAATTTTGCGCTGTTGCTTTTCCATTTCTCCATGAGCCTCGGCTACGTTCCTTCGTATTTGTTTTTGCCCATTGTTTACTTTTTCCTCTTTCGCTGCTATTATTCACGGTTTCTTATTCTCGTTCTCCAGCGTTTGATGCTTGAACAGTTGCTACTGTCTCACAGGTGTTTGTTCGAGTCACCGAGCCCAGCGACCACTGCCTGTTCTCCTCCTACTTGCCCTATTGGAGCCGCAATTTTTTAGTCTCCTCGTTTTTTTTTAATCGTGTCCGCCATCCTGAATCCATCAGTCAGGATTACCGCGTCATCCTGAACATTATTGTCACGGTTCTATGTACGTGCAGTCCCTGCCCCCTCCCGCATTCCGACCTGCAGATGTTGTGCCCTCGACCCAGCAGCCTGTCACCTTTTTGCACATCAACCTGGCCACAGTCACGCCTTTCTTGGCCTTCTCTGGGTATTCGCCCTGTTTACTGAGAATTTCCTCCCACTCTCTTTTCCGAGCTGCATGTGTCTCCGCTCGTTTTCCCAACCACACTTATGCGCGCGTCTCCACCCTGTGCAGATGATCGGCAGACAGGGGTAAGGCCGCTCTGCATACACCCAGGCTTGGCCCAGACCCATAATACCCATACCACCGGTCCAAATGTACCCTCATAAACACAAAATGCACAGTGCAATGAACGAGCTGCCACAAACTCACGCATACGCTGCGTACATCACACACACACACACTATCCCCGCCATATCCCTGGGTTCTTCCCTCTCTGTCTGTCTACCACTCTAACTCTCTACCCCGGCCGCAAATCCTGCCCATCATCTTGGGTTTCGTGATTAGCTCCCAATGATACAATCAACAAGTGTGTGCTTGTTTGTGTGTGTGTCATTGTCTTGGAATTTGTTGGCGTTACCACTCACTTTCAAGACTTCACTTTCAAGACACAAAAACTGCCCCATGAAGGAGCTACGATATACAAAACATCTTAACGACAACAAAGATCTGGGTCTCATCCAATTATGAAGTACTCATTTTGACCATCGCCTCTCGCTAATCGCCTTCATCCGAGCTTTCATTTTCTGTGGCTTTCTTTTGGTTCTCATCCCTTGCAGGTAGGCTGTCACCTCTGTCTGCAAGTCTCATCTATCAAAGCTGTCACCAGGGAGAGACACGGTGCCAATGTACTCAGTAAGAAAAAAAGGCCGTTGTCCAAGAAGCGCTCGCTCCCTGCAGCTGGTCTCCTGCACTTCTGTCATTTTGTGACGGTCTCTTGTTTCTTGAACTTGCGCCTCCTGCGTCATGGTTCCGTCTTGCGCCTCCGCCCCTCTCCGTTTCCTTGTCAAGTCTTGGTGTGGACCGCACGACGACATTTTAGTTCGTTAGTTTTACACGATCCTGTTTCGTTCTCCCATCACCACTGAGACATCTGCCAGGTACGAGAGTACTTTGCAGAAAAAGAAAATGTGACGCAAAAGAGCTGGCGCCCAGTGAAAAGGAGGGGTCTTCGGACGGAGAGACGACCGGTGCGAATTTTTAAAGTAAGCACGAATTGTCAGACGAGCGCGTCAGTGTATATGACACAACTGACAAAAAAATGCAAAAGATAACACGCACAGCATCCTGAAAACGACGTTCGGACACAACAGATTACGGAAGCACATTATAAATCAAGCACACAGAACAGAGCTGGCTATAATTCACTCTCACATGCAAGAACGCACCGACCACGGCAGACGACGCAAGAGGGGAGACAATTATGATAAGGCTACAGGGCCCACCCGACGGCGTGGGCTGCAGTCACACAGCGATCGGTACTTGAAATATATTTACTCAACTCGGATTACAGCGTCCGTCGTACGACATAAATCCGGTTCAACTACCAGTCACAAAACGAAACGCCCCGTGCATCGCACTAGGGTGTCAACATGCACGTTGGCAATCCCATCTACCTATTTGGGCCTCCAGACACCTCAATGCGTTGACGGGTCTACTTTTTGCCCGTTGTCGGTTGCCCTGTTCGTCTTACTGAGTACGACGAGTCACTTGTTTGCGTCTTTTCTGGCCTCCCTGCATCGGGAACCTGGGGCCAAGGATATGCACCGGGATGCGTCTGGACGTTGGCAAGCAACGAGATGCATCTCTGGGCATATTCCTGGCTCCTTCTTGCTTGTTTGCTGAAGTGTAATTTAATTTGCGATGTGCAGGCACTTTCTTGGTGCTTAGTGCTCCGTATGCGTCCATCGCACCAACAGAAGGCATGGAGAAGAAACAAACGACGAGCAAGACATCCAAAGGCAAAGCCAACAAAATCGAGAGGCTCAACAGGGTCGACAGGGGCTGTCTAATTTCAAGACGGACTAAAACACGAGTGACACCATGCACTACCCTGCGTCTCCTATCGATTTCTGAAGACGTTTCCTGTGTTGATTTTTCTTGCCTTTTTGTTTGTTTGTTGGTTCCTTGCGTCCTAGAGTGTGTGTTCCTGGCTCCCTGACTTTCCTGTTTCTTTATTCTCCGTGTCGGTGTCTTTCCCTAATTGTACAGAACCCTGATCTGCTCTGGGTCGTTGATCTTCCTTTTCGTCTCCTGTCCCAACGTCTCTCTGCCGGAGCAATGAGTCTGAGTACATTTTCCTCCATCAATGGAGCCTGCTACACGAGGTGTCTCGGCCGGCTCCTCTCCCTTTCCTGGACGTTTCTGGCCCATTGGCTCCTCCTGGTCCTTCGAGTCAACAACACAGCAACAAGACGCATATTCTCTCGTCGTTTCGCCATTCTACAGCTTCGCAGATGGACACGTTCGTTCCCCGTCCCGTAATCGATATATCGCCTCTCTGACATACGAGGTACGACATATTCTGAGATACATCAAGTTGCACACCATTCGTTGTCAATCCTAGGCTAGCCTCTTCCTTGAGCACGGAAGAATTGACTGTGGTGCACGAACCAAAAATAAAGACGATAAAAACGAAAATGCAGCCAATTCTGAAATACCCCCCCCCCCTGGTTGTTCACACCCTCCGTATCCACTCATAAAATGCACCCCCTGCACACAAACGCCTCTCAGCTCAAGCTGATTAAGTTGGTGTGGTTGTCTGTCTGGGCCTTGCTAGTGGGTCTCTTCTTATTTTCTTTTTTCTCCTGGGACACTCATCTGCCTGTGCATTTATCACTTTTCCCTCTGTCCCACTTCAATACTTGTATCTTTCCTATTGCACTGCTGCGCCGAGCTACATCTCCCCATAACCTACTGCTCTTAACACCCCCTCTGTCGATCCGCCCCATCTGATCTGCCCTGGGCCTGCCCTCGGTTGTTTTGTGGGACCTGGCTCTTCACTTGCTCTGGGTCTGTCTCTTGCCTCTGTGTGTGCCTTTTCAATTCTGTCACATTTTCCCAGTCCTGGCCGTCTCTCGTCATGTCCTATGGAGCAGTTTTGTTCTGTTCTCTTTAAAGCCGGTCTTTGCTTCTTTCTTGCTACCTGTAATTCGTCACATCTCTTACCCCCTCCCCGGGACAGAGCACAGTAAGTACATGTCCCCTCCAACGCCTCCTCTTCTCTTAATCCATCTCTCCACTCTCCACTCTTCTGCATCTTGCGACTTTGGTCCAGCGTCCCGGGTACTGACACCTTGTCCCCTCCTTGGCTTTCTCCTCTTTCCCTGTCGTCCACCACCCCTGTCCAACACCATTGTCATCGTTCGAGCCTTTTTCCGTCCTCAAGGAAAGAAGGAGAGGCAAACCATTCTACGATCGAGAGAGACATCCACACGCACTCACTCAAACTCACGCAAGTCACTCGATCGACTCCTCCGCCCCGTCGTCAACTATTTTATATCCAACGTCCGCCCGCTTCTTTGCCCATCACCATTTCTCGTTCTTGTCTTGCTTTTCCATTCTTTATATCAGGCCCATCTCTCCTCCATCCTCCCTTCGATACCGTTTCTCTTTTTCTTTTCTCCATCTTCCTCATCCCTTCAACGTCTTTTCCTCCCTCTCAGCTCCCGTACCACGAGTTTTGTTTTCAAGTCGTTGCATCTTTGTCTTGCATCGATTCATTGCATCCCTTTCTTGCCCCCTGTGGTCTTTTCCACAAAGCAACATCACAGTAACACAACAACTGCTGCAATTCTTTTGTCACTATGGCTGTCAAGACTACGACGGCCAATATGCTACAGAATGGCCACCGCCGTCGTGTTAGCAAGCCAATCCTTGTGCGCGGCAGCCAGCTGAGCTCGCGCTACATCACCGAACGACGCATCAGGCACGAGCGTAAGCTCCGGAAGCAGCAACAAAAGAAGCAGCAGCACCAGCAGCAGCAACAGCAGTCTGTCACATCGTCTGCCACGGCTACGCCGGAGCCCTCAACACCGCCTTGTGAATCAACTTCCTTCCAAGGTATGACTCCCGAGAAGAAGGAGGCCCTGCAGCACATCCTGGGCCGCACTCTCGACGACAAGGACCGCTCGGCCGCCGACATCCTGGCCACGCTCTATGTGACGGGCCTGCTCGACCGCAAGACGCCCACTACGGCCGAGGCCTCTGGTGCCACGACCCCCATTCGTATGTTTCATTTTCTTATTCTTGCTGGCGCCCGTTTCGCTTTTTGAATTTCTCCTGGCAATTCTAACAGCACAAGACGAATCCGATGTTGAGCCCTCCGAGGTTGCTCTTCCCAGTATGCAGCAGACCGAGGGGATGCTGGAGGTCTGGCGCTCCGATTGCAGTGCTGTCAAGGCTTCTACCACCACTTCCTCAGCCACGTCTTCTGAGACCGTCGAGGCTGAGCCCCCCGCTGCTCTGTCATCGTCGCCCATGACGCCAGCTCTGTCGTCGTCGTCTTCCTCTTCGGCTGCGGCCAGTGCCCGGTCGTCTTTTTCCACAGGCTCGCCGGTCTCCCAGTCCGCCCAGCGGTCTTCGGTCTCGGGTCCACCGCCGCCACCTTACGATGCCTGGCGCAAGAGCATTGGCACCACCCATAGTGAGGCCGCGCCTACGTCTTCTGTGTCGGTTCAGGCTCCTCTGCCTGCTCCCGTTTCCACCACCAGCAAGGTCACGCAGAGCCCCTTTTCAACTTACGAGCAGAACTACTTCTGCTCTTCTCGCAGCAACCAGAAGACTACTGGTCCCAATGGCATGCCCTCGCCTCCGCAGTCGCCCACAAATTCAGGCCGTCCCAGAGAGTATAGTTACAAGCCGGCTACCATCCCGACACTGCCGTCTCTGCCGTCGTTTGCAAATCTGCCCACGCCGCCCCAGTCCTTCTCGGCCTCGATGCAGCCCGCTCCTTACCACCAGCCTCACCAGCAGGCGTACCAGTCTCAGACCGCCTACCAGCCCCGCTACAACGCACAGTACGAGCTGCCCGCGCCCATGCCCACCTCCACGCAGCGCCGCAGCATCCACGGTGGCGCCGAGGACATTACCACAACAGTTTTGACCCTGCCGCCGCCCGGCGTTGGGTCGTCGCTGGAGCCTCTGACGCCTGTGTCACCTCTGACGCTCCCCAGTGCGTTTGGCCGCCGTGCTACCATGCCCGTCATGCCCAGTGTGGCCACCATTATCAACGGGCCTTACCACAACAGCCCGCGCATGGCTGCCAAGATGGACGCTCGCCGTGAACGGATGTCATCGGCCTCGTCGCCGTCCACCTCTTCGTCTAGCAAGAAGGCCATGCCCAAGCCACACTGCAACGTCAAGTACGAGACGGCCGAGCTTGACTTTATCATGTACCAGCGCACCACCAAGAACCGGGCTTGGGACGATGTGACGGCTGCCTTCAACGCCGCGCTGCCGCGTCTTCGCCAGTACGCCGACATGGACTCTGCCCGCCTGAACGGCGTTGGTCTTGCCGGTGCCACCTCGCCTGGTGGCTCAGACAAGATGGACCGCTACCGCGCGCGCCCGGAGCGCACGACGCCCGGCCTGCAGGCTTCGTACTACCGCCAGCGCCTGGCGCTCCCGCTACTCGACGAGAGCGGCCAGCTGGTCTTTGACGACGCCACCAACAAGCAGTTCTTCACCGAGGTCATGGTGCGCGACGACAAGAGCCGCAAGAAGCTGCGCCGCATGACGACGGGCCCCACGGCTGTGGCTCCCACGGCCACTCCCTTGTCGTCCAAGGCCAATCCGGACGATGCCCGCGTCCACCTGGTGCTCTACTTCCCCGAGCGCGTGACCTACTACGACTACTGGTTCGTGTCCGACGAGGACAAGGCTCTGGCGCGCCAGCGGACGTACGAGCGCAACATGCAGCGCCACCAGCGCGGACTGCCCTCGTGGCAACCGGGCAACGATGACCCGGAATCGGGCATCTTGACGCGCAAGGAGTAATTCTCCTCCCTCCTTCCCTTCTTCCTTCCCTCTTTCCATCCTGTCCTCCGACCACCGACTTCTGACGACTTCGTCCTGTATTATTTATGTATTTTTTCCTTCTTTCTCGTTTTATTCCCCGATACGTCGTCTCTCGTGTCTCTCAACTGTGTCATGTCTTGATTTTGCTTTTCGTGTTTTCTTTGCACCTGTTTTCTCTCTTTACCTTCTTTCTGTTCCCCCAAAAAGTCTCCTCTTGCATTCGCAAACGACAAGACATGACAAGACACCCACACATTGCATTGCACGGCTTGCATCCAACATACCACACCTTTGCATCTTGCATTTGCATGGCATCCACCAAAGCGAGCATTTGGCCAGCAAAACTTTTTTTCGGTCCAGCCCCTGTTACAAATACTTTCTTGTTCCGTGTTTACTTTTTATGTTTTTCTCGTTTCTTCCTCTGCAAGTTTCGTTTTGCTTTTCTTTTCCACTCGTGGTTCAACCCAGTGGACAAACGTGTATGATGGGCTATGAAGAATAATGTTTTTTGGGGGGGTTTGTGCTTTCGTTTCTGATTTACTATTTCAACGAGGGAGAGCAACATTGTTTTGTTGCAACCTGTACGACTATCTGTGTATGATAACCGCTATTTGATTTTGTGGGTTTTTTTGTTGATATTTGCTTTTATTGATGTGTTGATGGACAAAGGACAAAAAGGATTTTATGGATTAGTTTTGTTTCCAATACCAACTTTATTAAAGGCCTACTACTTCCATTCGCCTTGCATGTCGTATAACCTCGCTGTACGGGTCGAAGCATTGTCAAACATCAATTGTTTGTGACTTCATTTTCATATCCTCAAGAGTTCTTTTTTTACTACTTACATTTGGCCGTCTTTGATGGCACTGGGTTTATTGATATATTATTATTATTATTATCCGCCTTTCTCAGCCACTCCTGACTATTGGCGACTAGCTAGACAGAACCCTCTGGGGAAAAAACTGTCACAGATCTAAGTGTGTAATCTTTCTAGTTACGGTTGCGTGCGGTTGGCTCGAATAGCCACCGAGGAGGTATAAATAAAACAGAATAAAACGAAACAAAACAGAGTAGAATAAAATAAGACAAAAGAGTAAGGAAAGTAGATGGCGTAAAGAGTGTAAGGAGAGTCGGTGTATTGTTTAGTGTGTCGTCACTTTAGGCCGGCGGCGGCGACCGTTCAAGCTCCCTCGCTAGGCTATACTCCGGGAGCCTGCCGCTCCGGATAAGCCAACGGAGGAGTGGTCGGGCCGTGAGGCCCGTTTGAAGTCGGCGGTTTAGATCTGTTGGTGTTTGCGGCCAGTCTGTCGGTCGTGACGGTGCCGCCGTACAGGATAAAAGGACATGGGCCGGGGTCTCGTCTCCAGCGCCGCATATACATGTTGGTGAGTCGGCGGCGCCTCGTCGGTAGAGGTACGCTCGTAGGCCGGGTTTATTGATATATATCAGTAGATATTTTTTAAACCATAAAATGTACATATTGATAAGAGACCTGTTGAAATAGCTGTGGGAATCGTGTTATATATAGAGATCAAAAATAGAAATCAAAAAAAGAATAGAAACTCCTAAACCGGGTACTTGTTCGCTGTTGTTCCATGGACCATCTGGTTGATGCAATACCTCCCATATCCGCTTTCCCTCTTCCTTGACCGGCCGCCGTTTCCACGTCCCCACCGACGTTCCGTCCCAAACTTGCTTTAAAAGTCTGATCTAAAGTCTTTCATCTCGTCTTCATCGTCTTCTGTATCTCATTTTCCTTCTTGTGCCTCGTCTCATGTATGGCAAAATCATGTACTCCCTTGTCGTCTCGCATCTACTGTGTCTGGACTTGGGCCTAGGCCTGCATCTGGGCCTGGCACCAGGGATGCTCAAGCACCTCGTCAATGGTGATGCGCTGGCTCACGTTGCGGTTGAGCATCTTGCGGATCAGGTCGATGCTGTCGTCGCTGATCGTGTAGGGGATGCGCAAATCGCGGTCCATGATCTCGTCGATGCTGTAGAAGGGATTCTCCTTGTAGATGATGGTGTACAGCAGGATGCCGAGAGCCCACACGTCTTGTTCCTTGCCGCCGTACCGGTCGCCGGCCAGGACCTCGGGCGCAGCGTAGTCTGTGTACGGATGGTTAGCACAAGTCAAAGGAGCCCATGGCAGTGACGGGCAAGGAAAACCCCCGACAACGGGGACATACCGATGGTTCCGACAAAGACGTCAAAGGGCCCGCTCTTGATGTAGGCGGCACTGCCAAAGTCAATGAGCTTGATGTTGCCCTCGCCGTCCAAAATGACATTCTCGTCCTTGATGTCGCGGTGCACCACCATGGCCTTGGTGTGCAGGTGGTGGATCGCCTGCGCCACCTGCACAAAGATGCTGCGGCACTCGGCCTCGTCCATGGTGGTGCGCAGCTCAATGTAGTCAAACAGGTCCATGCCCGGCATGCCGTGCGGCTTCATCTCAATGTAGTAGTTGACGTCGTCCTCGAAAAAGTCCTCCATCTCGACAATATTGGGGTGCCGCAGACCGTCGCGCCGCAGGTAGTCCAGGACGTGAATCTCCAGGGGCACCGTGCCCAGGCGGCGGTCGCGCGTCCACGTGTCGACCAGAATCCGCTTCTTGGTCACGTACTTGATGACGACGCGGCGGCCCGTCGCCTTTTCCTTGGCCAGCTTGACCTGGCCGTACGCGCCCTGGCCCATGTCCTCGAGGATGACGAAATCATCAATCGTCTTCTTGTGCGACCCGACGGCCGCCGTCACCTTGGAGACCGTGGCTGGCACGTTGTCGGGCTTTTGCGGGACGACCGTATTCGTGCTGTTCGGCGACGGCGACGGCGCCACCGCCGTTGTCGTCACCGTGACATTCGCTTTTCCTGGAGACGCCGGTGGCTGTGTGGGCCCGGCCTTGGCCAGTACGGCAAGGTCGGGTGTCGTGGAGCTGGGCGTGGCAGTTGTGATTGTCACGGCGGGCGTAACAAGCGAGGGCGTGGCCGCGGCTGTTTTGGCAGAGGTCACAGGGGGCAGCGAAGCCGGTGATGCGGACCGCAGGTGCGCATCGGCCGTGGTTGGCGGAGCGGCGGGCGCGGGCGACGGGGCCACGGAAGCGGGCCGGGACAGGCTGCTCGAGATCCGGCTTGCCGTGCTCAGCGCAGCCTCCTTGAGCTGCCGGGTCAGGGACTGCGCAATGGTTGTTTTCTCGGCACGCAGGTCCAGCTGGTCGTCGGACGGAATCTCCGGCGCCTCAAAGGGCGAGTGGACGGGTGTCTGGCCCGGAGACGGCTGGTGCAGGGGCGTTGCCGCGCCCGACAGGAGCGGGGAGGCAATGCCGCCCAGGCTGTTGCGCGTCGAGGCCGCATGCAAGTGCCGCGAGTAGGTGATCCAGAGCGCATACACCATCTCCGACTTGGGGGCGCTGGGCGGGGGCGAAACGCTGTCGCTCAACACAGACGACGTGGATGCGGCCTCGTCCTCCTCGTCGGCTTCGATGACCGTCTCCTCGTGGATCTTGGACTGCGTCTCGCTCTTCACCACGCGCATCTGCACATCGATCTTGAATTCGGAGCCGTCACGGTGGCGACCAGGAAGGCCATCGGGGCGCAAAAACGCACTGGCGGCATCCGGGCGGCCCTCGCGCAGGGCCAAAAAGGCCGCGGCGCGCCGGAAGCTGTGCTCGGGAACCACGATGCCATCGACCATGTGGACGTTGTCGACCTCGACGAGGATCTGGAGGATCTTGTCAAACTCGGGCACGAGCTGGTTGATGGAGAGGCCATTGGGCTTCTCGTAGCCAAAGAGGGCGCCACAAAAGACCGAGTTGGAGCTCTTGATGGTGAGGGTCTGTGTCGACACGACAACGATGCCGGCAATGTGTGGGAAGCTGGAGACGCGCAAGGCGGCCTGGCCGCGGATCTGCTCGACGGTGGTGGGGATGCAGACGCGGTTGCCGTTGCGGCACGTATAAAACTTGCGGCGCGTGAGCTCGGCAAAGTCGACCGAGCCGGTGACACCGTCGATGCCTTGGCGGGCAATCCGCGGGATCAGCTTGCTAATGTCTGTGCCGGCCGGCAGGTCGTCGTCGCCCCAGATGGGTCCGGTGGCGCCGGAGATGGACGAGACGAATCCGTCCTCGTCAACGGCCACGGTGGCAACGTCTTCGTGGATCTCTTCCAGAACCCAGATCAGGCCCACGCGCTTCTCCTTCACCCACAAACTGGCCGAGCCCGTCGCTCCATTGCGCTTCTGGATGGGCACGACGTCGCCGCACAGAAGCACGCCACGCGACTGGTTGTTGTTGTGGTGGCCGCTCACGCTTCCTGCCTTTGGCGACCGCGTGTTGATGGTGCTGGCACGGCGTGCCATCTGCTGTGGTGACGTGACGTGTCTGGCGCCGTTGCCATTCTGGGGTGTCTGTGAGCGCGAGTTGGGCTTGCTCAGGAGCTTCGCCGTGATGCCACCGCCACGCGCACCCAGCAGGCTGGATGTGTTGACAGCCGCCTTCTTGGGCACGGGCTGGGCAATGTCGCCGATGGAGGAGGAGCGTTGGGTGGTGTGGGCCGTGGCGGTGTTCTCGCCGCCGCCGCCGTTGTCGTCGTCGGCACCTTCGACGTGCTGGAGCTTCTTCTCCAGCCAGGCGCGACGTTCTTGCTGGACGACCTCGAGAATGCCCATCTTGCGGACTTCAGCCTTGGTCACGCCAAAGACGAGACAGGCCAGGTCGTTGGCGGCAATGATGGTGTATGGCGGCTTGGCCTCGGTGGTGAAGATGGCCTGTGCCGCGGGCACCCAGCGTGTGGGGTGGCCGTGTGCACGTTCGCCGAAATTGGCGGTGGCACTCATGGGCGATGCAAATGACTGTGCGGTAGCGGACAGAGGCGGTGCGGTTGTGGTGTCGGACTGTGCGTCGGCGGAGAGGGACAGCGATCGAGGGCTGACGCCGCCCGTGCCGGCTATTGGTGGCGCGACGTAGGGTGTGGCGAGGGTGTCGAGGAGCCGCTGCTGCACGGCGACGGGCGTCAGATCGGTAAGAGTTCGCCGCAGGAGGAGGCTAGGTCGACGCGAGGTAGGCGGCGATGTCTTTTGTGTGGTGCCGCTCTCGTTGGTCGGCGTTCTTGACGACTCGGCCGAGTCTGGTGGGCCAGTAGCGGCTTCCGTGCGGTTGTTGTTGCTGTCGTCCTGGGAGACGGACGAGATTGACAGCGACGGGCGCTCGTCGCGGAGCTGGTGCATGGAGCTGTCTCGCGGTTGGGTCGCGGGCACCGCCTTGGCCATGGCCAGTGGTGAACTGGCGGCTTCGGAGACTGCGACGGATGGCGGCTCGGCCATCAGTTCGGGGCTGGCGGTCCTTGGGATAAAGTTGGCCTCAAAGACGTTTTCGCCAGACATGTCGGGTGGGCCGGTCAGGGGCCCGGTGGGAAAGGCCTGGTCGGTGCTGGAGAGGTTGTTGGCGCCGACGAGCTGGGCGCGCGCCAGTAGGTCGAGCATGGTTTGTGTCTCGACGTCGCCCGTGGCGCGGGCCTGGGCGCTCGCCAGGCCCGCATTGGACGAGCCGGCGGCATAGCCCATGCGGTCCTTCATGAACTCGATGGAGCGTTTGAAGACGGACTGGTGGCTGTGCAGCATGTCGTTGGATTGGTGGGAGGCGAAGGAGAAGGAGTGCAGGGACTCGGACGGAAACCGGCTCAAGTCTTCGCTGAAGGCGGGCGCGACGGCGTCGGACGCGGACGAAAAGGAGTTGGCATGTTGCAGCATGGCGGTCATGGAGGCGGAGCGAGGGAGGCCGAAGGAGGTGCTGCGTGACGACGGGTTGGAGGGGTCGGCGGGGAGTGTCGGGGCGCGTACGGGTGGCGCGTGCTGGCGGATGCGGCGCAGGCCCGAGAGGCCGAGGCCGTGGTCGTGGTCTGTCATAATGGGGGAGCTGTGTTCGGACGCCGGGTCAGCAACGCTGTTGATGCAACAATACGAATCCAAATACGCAGAATCAAACTCCGGCTCCGACTCTGACTCGGGCTCTAGGTCCAGGTCAAAGCCTACGTCGTCCCGGCAGACACGGTCCTGCACAAAGGGAGGGACGATGCAGAGGCACGAGTCTGTGCATGCACCGACGGCATCCTTCCACTCGTCCAGCGTCTTGACGGACGTGTCGGCCGCGTCATACGTGTCGAGTGGTGCCGTCATGGCAGCCAAGGCAAACACATCAATCTCATACGGGGAGGCAGCAACGGGCAAGGGCACCAACCGAGTGGCGGCATCGTACTCCGCAGCAGAGGCGCCGGCGTCAAAGGAGAATCGTAAGCGGGCCTTGTGGTCTGGAACATCGGGCGAGGCGACGGTGAGGTTGCCGGTGCTCCTGTTCTTGGGAATGTGCAAGGGCAGCGCGAGCTGGTTGCTGCTGTTGGTGCGGGTCTGCCGGAGCACCGGGCTGTCGGTGCTGGTGTCGTGTTCTGCCTCATCGTCGATGTGTGCGGTTGCGCCTGGAGCAGGAGACATGCTGGTTAGCAATGGAGCTGCAAGGGACAAGGGAAAACGGGCGGCAATGTCCCGGACGCGTCGCCGGAGATGCCGCTGATTCCGGCGGGCGGGACGCTGGTTTCGACGCAGGGTTGGCCGGTGACGCACCAGTCTCCGTTTTTGTGCCGTAGATATGGAGCATAATTGGAAAGTGGCCCCTCGTCGAGCCGGACGTCGTGCGGCACAGAGATGTTGCGGGGGGGCAAAGAGACGAGAGACGAGCTCTCTCTGCACGAAGCCCGTCAAAGGGAGCAATGAAAGGAGGCTGAGATGTTCGCAGAGCGTTGAATTGTGTGAGAAGGTACGGGCGGAGTGCCGGGTTGCTGGAGCGGAAAGAGCGACTGTCGCACAGGGGAAGCGACGCGTGTAGACAACGGAAAGAGCTGAGAGGTCGATTCGACCGTAGAGTAGTTTGGACGAGACCGACGTGCTGGTGTCGAGAGCTGTCCGTAGGTGAGACGAGAACAAGTCGAGATGGAAGCGAAGAGCCAAGAGAAAATGCAGAACCTAAACCATACAAAAAACAAAACAAAAAAAACTATAGGTACATGTGAATCCGTCGTTTGGAATTCGCAGTCAGAAATGCAAAATGTTAGTAACCAAATATGTGTCAGGCTGTGCCTGACTCAAGAGACAACTTGCGCGAAGTAGAGTTCAAGCAAAATGACGATGACGGACAACAGGCAGAGAGGGATGAGAAGGGACCCAGGACTTGTGGTGGTGGTACGTGGAGGCTCGCCCCGAAAAATGTGCTTGTTTTGTTGGTGTGGGTTTTTTGCACTTTTTTTATTAGGACGCTACGGACTGGGCGGACTGGGCGGACTGGGGCGCGGGCATTGCGTCTTTTGGTGTGTTTTGGTGGGGTGAATACGTCGTAATGGCGGCTTGGAGGCTTTTAGCGTGCAATTGTCCACCGGTTGGGGACCCCCCCGACGTGTCAGGCGTGGCGGTAGTGGTGGTGCCTGCCCACTGTGACGAAATGTACGTAAGAAAAAGCGGGACGCGACGCGGGAGAGTCATGTGAAAGCGGTGACAGGTGGTCAATCTCCGGTGCTCGGATTGGTGCAGAGCGGCCTGGTGTCAGAACACATCGTGTTTCATGCACGGCAAGGAGACGAGAGGCGCAAAATGCATCCCCAAGATACTACAAAAGCGAGGACGGCAAGGAAATGTCGCCTGAGCACGATAGGGTGACCTGGATCTATGGCAAAAGCGTTGGCTTCAAGGCTTGCGAGACCAAGGGCCTGCGACGTAACAAGGTCTTGTTCCCTGTCCTGTTGAATCATGTCGTCCCTGCATCGGTGGAGCGAGGCGCTCCTCGACAAAACTGCGCGTTTGTTGGCAAGTAATAGGATTACAAGGCAGAACACGACTCGTGAGAAGTGGCGAGTGCCATCGGTTCGGCTCTTGCCATGTCCTGCGCATTCCAATTGCCTGACCGAGCAGCTGTACGGTGAGTAACAGTTCTTGCAATGTGCGGTATTGACACGGAGGCTTCGAATCGGTCTACAGGAACGGGTCGGCATCCGCTGTCGTCGTTAGCTTTGCGCCTGCTTGTTTGTCCGCTTGTGGCATTATGCGGCGCTTGGATTAGTGTGCGCTGCAGCTAATGACTGACTGGAAGACACTGCGACGATACAGTATGTTGTACGACATAGGCAAGAAACGCACACCGCCCGTAGCTGGCTTATTCTTTGTTTTGTATCGTACCGCACATTTGCAGCGCGGGAGCCGGCATGAACCATGTGGCAGTGGGGTGACTCGCCAACAGGACCCTTGTAAGAGTGCGTTTTCTTTCTCCAGGGATCCGCAAGGCGGCAAAACAGACAGCAGACAGCAAATCGACGGATTCAATGAGAGCGAGCGCCAGCATCAACATTTGAGAACGGAGCAAGTGACAAAAGGGCCACGAGAGAGAAGCAGAAGGGCTCGTTTGAATCATTCGCACCGAGCATGACAGCGTGCCACGGGCGACTTGTATTGGCTCTTGTCAAACGTTTTTTCAACGTTGGCGATCGCTGAGAACAAAGGACAGGGCGCAGTTGAACGACCAGCGCCTCCAATAATGCCATATCTGTCAGCTTAAAAAGAAAGAAAAAAAAAAGCCACGAGGCGCCGTAGCTTCCGATGGAGGGCTGTGTAGAACAAAGAAATATTGGAAAAGGGATGCACATTCGACATGCGTTAGTCAAAATCATTACCAAAATGCGCATCGATGAGGCATACATTCACAAGGCCGAAGGTTGACGATATCATGCACGACGTAATCGTTCTGAGATCTCGGCTTTTCCTTATTTACTTGCCTGGCTTCGGTCAATGCAAGTAGGTGTAGGAAGAGGTTTATTGTGTTCGAATGCAACGGACAGCCCGTGACAGCCGTACAGTTCGGCAAGAGACCAAGAAATAATTCAACCAGGATAACGTCGTTCGTCAGTTCGCTGTAGCCTTTGGAGGTGGCTGCAAATAAACAGAATGAAGTGAGGCATGAGGTGGAAAACGAAACATGAACGTACTATTCGTGTTCCTTGCACATTATGAGCACCTGCTTCGATATATACTGCTACAATATCGATATATTCCTAGTCCGGTTGAGTGTGTCTCGATAGTCGCACAATATTTTCCATAGTCGCACAAATCGATATGAAGTGCATAAAGGAGCCGCCATGGTACCCAGAAGGGCGATTCCAGCCGCCTCCACATTGATCGAGAAGATCAAGACAACATAACTGAAGAGGAAGTTGCTTATGTCGTGCTTGGGGCATCTACTAGTAGGCCTTTTTTTTCGCAGCTGCCAGCACTTTCAAACTACTTGTCCTATTTGTCTTTTCCTTGTCGTCACTTCTCATACTGGGCTGTTTCCTCCTCGTATTCCTAAAGTTGAGACTTTCGCTCCTCAGCAGGCTCTCCGGTCCGGTTCCCCCTTCCCAAGAGTGCGGTCTTTTCTCGGTGCTGATCTTGTCTCCCGCAGCGGAGCAGTTTCCACTCCGCAAAAGAAGAGACTAGTCGGTTAGTCTAGACCGTGAGACTGCTCACTGGGTCGTTTTCAGGGTTGGCCCGTTTTCAGGGTCTTCTCCTATCGTAGCGGGGTTTTCTTTCCTAAGAACGCCGACAACAAGTTCACGTACTATAGAACACACACTTTCATATACTTATTCTCTCCGGTCACATTTCTGATCGCCTTTTTGACAGATGAACTGTCTCGCGTGTCACGGCACGCGACGCAACTTGCATGAACATGTAGGGCAAGTGACCATGGGCGCGATAAGGAAGTCTGCGAGATACGATAGAAACACAAAAGCCATGTGAAAGAGAGAGATCCCCTTGAATGCCCAACTGCAGCTGCTTGGTTGTGATTTGCTTGTCAACGCTCCTTAAGCCTAGCCCGGCCTAGCTGCAGGCGTGCGTGTGCCACTTTGTGTCTGCATCCGGGAACATGCAGCACCTGAGCCTGTCGTTTCCCGTCTCGTGCATCTCGACATCTGCCCCGTCGCGTGCTCCATTTGCCCATCCATCATCCGCCACTCTTTTTCACATTCTCTCCCACTCTTCTGTCTTCATCACGAGCCATGATGCAGATCAACGAACAGCACAAGAAAGACATTCAGATCCTTGCAGCTCTCTTGGTCCCGCGTAGAATACACACCACCATTCTCGTGTTAAAGTTCCCCTTAAAGTTATTTTCTTCTAGTGCTCCTCGTCGTCGCCATCGCCGTACGCTGGTCCACCACTATCGATAAACCCCTCGAGTCGCGCCCCTCCAGCGCTACATGGCGTCCCTCATAGTCGCACCGCGTGGCGTCCTTAGTGCGGTCCCATACTTGGGCTGTCGTACATCGTAAACCTGTCCTGCAGCGCTTCTGCCCCACCAACACTACCCACCAAAACACACCGCTTTCTGTTTCCGGCAGCTGGTCCCCCTTCCTTGCTCTTGTTACCCCCCAATGCGCCTGAACCATCAACAAAAATCACTTAAGACCCCTGTCCAATAGCGCCGAGAGTCCGCGATTGTGGACGATAAGATGCGGGGGCAGCGCTCTGTAGTGGAGCATCGTCGGCTGGCTCCAGGCGAGTTGCAAACCTGGTCCTTGGTCTGGCCTCGTCTGCTGGCTCATCGCTTGTCCCGGATGCTTGGTGTTGTGTCCCTTTTACAACAAAAGTGGTGGAGTCTTGGGATACGATTCACTGTGGATTGTCTTGTAGTTTCTGGAGCCGAAAATGCCTGCAGTAGCGACCGTTCAGACTTGCAAGGCCCCGCACCTGCACCTTTGTTGTCTATGATGCATTATCGGCCGTAATGAGAAGGTGCCCTTGCGCACGCCACGCCCAGTCTCTCGTGCTTTCCCTACTGCGACTCTGTTGTCGCTATCTCTTGCTTGACTAGGTCCTTCGTTCTTGCTTCAGTCTCTTTTATGTCGTGCCTTCCCATTTTCTTTCCCCCTATTGTGTTTTGGTTCCTTTTATTTCCTACCTCTCCTTCCCTTCTCCTGTTTCCTGGGTTGCTGGGCATCTTGTCTTTGACCTCAATCTATATTGCTACCTTGTTTTCCTGTTTTCGCCGTTGACCAGAACCTGGTCACCTTCCTTCTCGCTCAAAACTCGACCAGGATTCAAATCGCTTCCCCTCTCTATTCATCTCGCAATCCTCCTCTCCGTTCCTGTCTTCTTCTCTCACTTAATTCTACCGTCTCACAAGCAACGAGCTCAAATCACTGACGACGCTCTGCAATCGTTTCTTCCGCCGATCACTTGCGGGGCGATGTGCAGCGATTCTGTTCCGTTATCGCCTTGAACCGAGTGCGTCGTTTCACTATCGTTAATCGCGAATTACCGTTCAGATTACACAAGTCACTTGAACATCCAGTGACGATCTTTTTGACGACCTTCAAAAGCATCGACGACTTTGGCCAACCCCTCAAAGACCTCCGTATTGGACATCTCTCTTTTCGCATTTTCACCGCGATGGGGGCGTAGCACAGGCCGGCTACTTGTTCGCTACCGCCGGTGTTTTCTGGCAACCACTCCACCATCCCAAAACAACTCTCTAGGACCATTTATCCAGCTTCTATCGCTCCAACAAGACCGTCATCCAAGAAGCCCACCACCATCACTCTTAGTCCACCTACACCACCGTCATCCAACCATTCACAACACACACATAAGCCTGGTTGAACCCCACCGGCCTGGCCACCACATCGCACAACGCCACCCGCTGGAGCAGGTCCCAGATCCTTTGGCCAAACAGAAACAACCAATTCTGACAAAGGAAAAAAGAGGAAGGACAACAAAAGGGCGAAGCCGTGGTGACTTTTAAAAGTAGACCGCCCAACTCGCAGCGCTCGGTGTATTTGTGTTGGTGGACTCGCTACCATTTTGGTATTGAGGACGTGTGGTCAAGGCTTTCTTAAAGCCTCAGCTGTCTCAGCGCCTTCCGATTGTCCACATCTCCTTCTATCCAGTTATCTGACTTTTTATTGCTTCCACTTTTGTTTTTGTTTTCTTTGTCTTCTTGCCTGTTTCCCTTCATCCTCGTTTCTCTCACTTTTGCTCTACATACGCCATTCGTCACCATGGCCGATGTTACACCCCCGACCGCTATCGGCCTCGTTGCTGATGGCGACCTCAACCCGGATTTCCAGCAGCCCGAGACGATCATTGAGGAGCAACATCACAACCACTCGCAGCCAATTGCCGCACCCATGGAAGATGTTCCACCGAAAAGCCGGAATCGCCGGCGGCTGTTCCGTGGGCTCTCTCGCATGTCATCGTCATCCAGCCTCGCACAGACTGGCCGCGCT
Organism: Sporothrix schenckii 1099-18; assembly: GCF_000961545.1. Taxonomy (NCBI): domain Eukaryota; kingdom Fungi; phylum Ascomycota; class Sordariomycetes; order Ophiostomatales; family Ophiostomataceae; genus Sporothrix; species Sporothrix schenckii. The sequence continues at coordinate 1,187,305 of NW_015971144.1, forward strand.
CGCTCAGCCAGTGCACCGTACGCATCTACCGGTGCCAGTCTATCTTGCATCGCTCTGTCGTCCACATCGTCTCCGTTTGCGCCGTCATCCAGCGTGAACAACTCTACTCTCGCCTTCCCTCCGCTTTCGTCAACTACTACGATCGGTTCTAATAATGGCGCTGTTTCGTCGACTCCCTCGCCTCCCTCCACAGCGACATTGCCCTTCCCTCCGTTTCCACATTCACAGAGCAGCAATGCTGTTCGCAAGGTGGATCTCAGTCTCGGGAACACCTCTGGCACCCCTGGCACGGTCCCTATGCCCCACGACATGGTCAGGGCTGCATCCTTGCCCTTGTTTTCCCCTCGGCCTAAGAAAACTTTATATCAGCTGTGGAACAGCCTACCGCGCGAAATCAAGTTGCACATTCTTCAACTCTTGCGGCCAAAGGAGATCATCCGTGTTTCTCGAGTGAACAAACAGTTCAACAAACTCTGCTTTGACGGACAGCTGTGGACCACCTTCGACGCCTCCGAATTCTACCAGGACATTCCGGTGGAGTGTCTTTCCAAGATCATCACGGCGGCTGGGCCGTTTGTGAAAGACCTGAACCTGCGCGGTTGCGTCCAGATCGACAAGTTCCAGGATGCCCTTCTCATGGCCAGCGCGTGCGCCAATCTTGTTAATGCCACCCTCGAAGGCTGTCTCATCGACTTTAAGAACCTGGACAACCTCTTGAAGAGAAACGACCGACTGGCCCATATCAATCTCACTGGCCTATCGAGTGTCAGAAATGACACCTGCACGACTCTCGCCCAATACTGCAACCAGATCGAGGTGCTCAATTTGTCATGGTGCAAGCACCTTCGGGCCTCTGGAATCCAGACCGTCCTCAAAGGCTGCCCGAAACTACGGGACCTTCGCGTTGGCGAGATCCTTGGATTTGACCAGATCAGCGTTGCCAAGACCTTTTTCGAGACCAACCGGCTTGAGCGACTGGTCATGAGCGGATGCACGGATCTCACGGACGAGGCACTGGGTGTCATGGTGCATGGCGTCGACCCCGAGATCGACTTGCTGACCGACCGCCCCATTGTGCCCCCGCGCCGCCTGCGCCATCTCGACCTCAGCCGCTGCCAGAGACTGACAGACCGTGGCGTTGCTGCTCTGGGCCATTGCGTTCCGGATCTGGAAGGCCTTTCGCTCGGCGCCTGCAGTGCGCTAACCGATGCGGCGCTGCAGCCGATATTCGAATCAACGACCAAGCTGGCCTACCTCGACCTTGAGGATCTCGTCGAGCTGACCAACCCTCTCTTTTCCACGTATCTCGCCAAGTCCAAGTGCGTCGACACTTTGACGCATATGTCCATTAGCTACTGCGAAGACATTGGCGATGCGGGCATGATCCCCGTTCTCCGCGCCTGCACAAAGCTCCGCAGCGTCGAGATGGACAACACGCGCATCTCGGACTTGACGCTAGCTGAGGCAGCGGGCATGGTGCGCACCCGTGCCGTCCGCACCCGTGTCAAAAAGCACCGTCCCAGCATTGGACTTAGCCTGACAGTATACGACTGCCCCAACGTCACCCGCACAGGTGTACGGGAGATTTTGTCGCGCAACGCCGAAGTTCTCTCGCCGCACAAGGCAGTGCAGAACGGCGTCACCATCACCAGCACACCATCAGAAACGGCCGGCGTACCCGTGTACACCTTCCCCACCGAGATCATTGCCCTCAAGTGCTTCTATGGCTGGCAGATGACGGTCGACGAGCACAACAAGCGCGTCCTCAAGGGCGACTTTGCCGCGGCCCACCGCTTGGAGCGCAAGTGGTCTGACTTTATCCAGGCCAACGAAGAAGCCGGCGTCGGCGGACGCGGCAGTCGTCGCCGCCGCCGTCGCGCTCGTGAGGCACAGCAGGCACACGTCGACGAAGAAACTGCTGGCGGCGGCGACGTTGAGGCCGGCACAGGGGCAGCGGGAATGGGCATCGGGCGCCGCCGCGCTCGGACGACTGCATGCGCTATCATGTAAAGCCGTCGCTTATTGACAGCCTCGGCGATGTTCTATTATATTGACTGACTATCTCCATGGTTGCAATTTTGTTCGCATTCGTTCATTACATAGTTATGGGGTTCTACAATTATGGGAATCATAGACAGGGATGGTCTTGGCGTCTTCTTGTTTCATTTACTTTGATTAAGGAATCATGGTATAGGAGCAACGGGGTTTGGGTTTGCATTTACTTTGGATCTACGTGTCTACATCATTCGCTGGTAGCTGGTGGCTTCTTGGTACGCGAATTGATACTGTATTTTGTCAATGTTTTTTCGTGACTATTTCGGACATTAACCATGCCATTCATAGTAGGACATTTATGGTATCAGGATTTCTTGGTTCTATATTCTATGACGTGCCGACATGATATGCGAAATATGGTCTAACGTTGAGGGGAATATATGGAAGCCCCCAAAAAATCTCGTCAGATATGCGTCTCACAGGTCTCCCGGCTTCGTCAACTTGACATTGCCGGGAAACCCAATAATCTCTCCAGACCCTGCACCACTGACCCCGGCATCACCGCCACCCTCGACGTCACTGTCCTCAAACTCTTCTAGGTCCGACGCGTTGCCCGTCCGGTAGTGGTACGCGTCTCGGCCGTACTCGTCGTCGGACGACACCTCGTCTTCCGGGTAGTCATGCGTATAGTAGTTCTCGGCGTTCTCGTCCTCGTCGTCTTCGCCGTCCTCGTCGCTGTCCTCCTCGACGCCGTAAAAGAACTCGAGGTCCGGCTCGTTGTCGAACACGAGCAGGCCCACTGTACCGGGGACGGCCGCCCCATTGGCGACAGCCTGCCGGGTGGCTTCGTGGCCGGGGACGCGCACGTACGTTTCCGTGACGTAGTCCTCCTCATCTGTCTCGCTGCCGTCGCTGCCGTCGTTGTCGTCGTTGTCACCGTCGCCCGCGTCCTCGACATCAAGAGTATCGTCGCTCATGTCGTCTAGGCGGCCGGCGGCGCCCGCACCCTGCCGCTCGGCGAGCCGCTGTCCTGGTGGTTTGGGCTTGTACTTGGCATAGGCCGCCCGCCGGCGCTCGTTGGCCAGCCGGGACATGTCCGAGTCGCCCGCTCTGCGCTCGGCCTCGCGCTGTTCCCTGGCCAGGGCGGCCGCGCGCTGGCTCTGCTGGGCGGCCAGATTGCGGCCGATGATCTCGAGCGTATAGTCGTTCATTTCGCGCGTGAGCTGGTCCATGTCGGTGTCCCACTGGCGGTTGCGCAGCGAAGGTGGGAGCGCGGGCGTGCCCGATGCACTCGACGTCGCCGTGGGCGTGGGCGTGAGCGTGAGCGTGTCGCCCGTCTCTGCCAAATCCCCCCCCGATGCTGGTGTCGCTGCGCCACTCGTGGATGCGCCACTGCCGCCCGCCGCCCGCCGACCTGGTCGCTTCGGCAGGGGCGCCATGGCTGCCACGGGCTTGGGCTCGTCGACAGACGGAAGAGCGGCACGGCCACCACCGCCGCCGCGTCCGCTCGCGCCAGCTTTCCTGTCTTGACTCCGTCGCAGCTGCTGCCTCCGCTGCCGCCTGCTTCGCTCGACAAAGACTGCCGCCGGGCTCGCATCGCCACCACTGGCACTGCTGTACCGCGACCGCTTGCGCACGCCTGCCACAGCAGACACGCCGAGCACCGCAGCGGCATTCGAGTGAGCAGCGAGTAGAGAGTCTCGCGACAGGTGGAAGCGACGCGGTTCGACGGTGCTTGCCGAGCTGGTGGCAGCCGGGGATGCCCCTGCCGGTGGTGCCGTGGCGTCTACCGCCTCCTTCTTGTCCTCTTTGCCTGCGGCTCGTGTCTTCTTCTTCTCGTCGCCCTTCTTGGAAGACTGGATCGTCGGGGGCCGTATGGGCGAGCGTCCAGACGCTTCGGCCTCGAGTTCGGCGGCGCGCTTCGCAGCCTGGGCGGCGGCGACGGCTTGGGGGTCGTGCCGGCGGTAGAAGAAGGCATCGCTGCGGTGGCGCTTGTTGGCCGCGTGTTCGATGCCTGCTGGTTGTTAGGTGCTGTGCGGGACAAACGGAGCCATGGATCAAAGGACCTACGCAAAAACGATGGCACGGGGCCTTCTTCGGTGCGCTTCCGCTTGACCTGGATGACTTGCGGCGGAAGAGACATGGTGCCGATGTGAAGCGGTTGTTGTGTGTGGAGGAGACGAAGAAGCGATCACTGCAGTGTAACTGCTGTGAGCGACGGCCGGGGAGTCGAGATGTTCAGCGAATGAAGCAGCCTCCTATAAACTCTCGTGAGAATAGTCGAGGTAAAAGGTCTTGCGCAGACGAAGCGTGGGCGCAAAAGGCGCAAAAGTGGACTTTGATAGTGCGCTGGTTGGTGACGGCAAGCTAACAGTTCAGCACCTCTCTTCAAATTTTGCCATGGCGACCAGCAACACAAGCAGACCCACATTACTGCATAATGACATAGCTAATAAGGGACAGCTTGACATCCTTGTGCGACGCAATTACGACTTTGCTATTATATCGTCAGTTTTGTTCGTTTTCTTTTCATTCTTTCTCGTTCCCTTCCAAAACTGTATTACCTATTTCATTAAAGTTTGTTAAGACGCAAACAACCCGTCGTTTACATAGCAATGTTTATGTAGAAATGCTATTACGAAAAGCCCCATCATTAAGTACACGACCGTGTTCGTCCGGCCTTCAACATTTGACGTCCGACCGATGCAATGAAACAAACGTACTAATAAAAGACGCAGCTCGTCGTATGTTCCACTGCCCGCCCGCTCATTCCGCTTGCCGTGACCGGAAGATGCTCGCGAGAAACCCGCCAAGCCAGTCGACAAAGACCAGCTTAATGAATGAGGCGAACCAGTTGGAGTTGCCCTTGACTTCGACGCCTTTCGGGTGATGCGATACCGGTGTGCCACTCTGCGCCTCATTGGTGGCAACAACGTCTCGGGTGCTGCTTTGAGCCCCTGCCGCCGGCGACGACGGCTCTTCACTTTCATCGATGTCAGGGAAGTCGCCAGGACAATTGTCTGTGCTAATGGGTGCACCTCTCACATTTATGGGGCTGGCCACGTCGCTTTCCTGTGCTTCGTGGACGACAATTGCCGGATTTGCAAGCTGAGCAACCTTGGTTTTGGGTGAGATGGCTTCCGAGGTGAGCAAGACGGCCTCGGGATTTGGCACATCAGATTTTGCCGCGGCCGTGGGTGACAGTAGGTCCGACTGGACCGGATCCGGGAGAAGGCTATGCTCTTGATCATCGGTGCCTGTCTCCTCCATAATGCACTGCAGCGAAGGTGAAGCCGCCGGAGACGGGTCTAAAACGAGGCTATCCCGACTCGAGTTGCGCTTGTGAGACTCTGGGCGCCGGTTGCCCACCGGACGATTTGGATTCGTTGTCGGCGAGATCGAGAAGCTATCACCAGCCAGGTCGATCGATCCCACCGAGGTCTTTCTTCCTGGCGTCACGACAGGCGAGGCAGGATACCCCTCGAACATAGTCGGGTCCTCGTCCAAGCCGGTTTCGAGGGTTCGAACACGGCTGAGAATGTCTTCGCGGTTCGAAGGGAACCTTTCGAGCGTCGGGTCCTCTGGGTCAAAGTTCTTGTCGTGGGCCGAGAAAGCGGGCGACGTGGGACTGTACTCGCTCTCCGCCGCCACGGCCGCAGGCAACTCGTAGCTGCCAGCGTACTCGTATGCAAACACTGGCGCGGCATCGAGGCCATCATCTTCTTCGCCCGGCCGCTCGTGCGGGAACTCGGGGCCGATATCCACGTCGAGGTACTGTTTGTGGTGGGTGGTCAGCATCTGTTCAGGTCTTGTGACCATTTATGCCTAGTATTCTCCTACATCGACAGATGAGTCGGGCACCTCATGTTCGGCAGCCTCTGACTCGGGTGTCCGCGCATCAATCTGCGCCGCTGTATCCGCGACCTCCATGGTCGTCTTCACAAAACTCGGTGTGCTGGCATCGGAGCGAGAAATGCCACCGGGCACCGGTATATGTAAATTGGACAGGCCGGCAGCGGTCGTTGGAAGAATGGGCGAGTCGGGAGGAGGGGTCGGTGGCTTCTGCACACTGGGATTGGGCTTGGCGCTGAACGTGGCAAAGTGCAATTGTTAGCAAATTGTGCAAAACCGACTGTCAGCCGTCATGAATTCCGCTCCTACTTTCACTCGTAACTGGACACGTACCTCTCATGGGCTTTCACCTTCAGCACGTTGTTGCGGTTGCCCATATCGTCGGTGACGGTGGGAATGCTCTCGTCGAGCACCCACCAGTCGCCCGAGCCGACGCGAAACTTGTACTGCACCTCTGTGCCTGGCTTTGCACGGAAGGACTTTGTAAAGATGTGCTCGCCGTCCGCTGCCGTCTTGTGCTCCATCTCCACGGGTGTCCATGGCGGCTTCGAAAAGGATCCGGCCAGCCACAGCGGGGGTTGAATGTCTTTCGACCTGTAGGTGATCTCAACTGGTACACCGTCTTTGACCATGGTGAATACCTGTGCCCGAGAAACGCTTGCACCTCGTCGAGTTGATGTGACGTGCAGATCGATGTAAAGCCGCGGTGAATGCTGAGATGTCGGGAAGCAAGGGATAAGCTGAGGCGGCTGGGCGCACTGCGGAGAAGGTAATAAAGAATAAAATAAGGTGACAGGAGAGACTGGAGGAAGCCGGGCCGTTGGGTTGAGACAAAAAGTAGGGGAATAGAAAATGCCACCCGTCGAAGCTGAGTGCAACAAGGTGAAGAATAATAAAAGGGAAGCGAAGATACGTCGGAATAAATCAGAGGAGAATCGTTCTATAGGGAGCCGCGATGGAAAGAGGCAAGTGCAAGTAAGGGCAAGAACAATGAGCACCTTTCTACGACTTCGCTGTTAGCTGGTGGTGTGAGGCCGTCTTGGCTCACTGGACGGCGCCTTCCACAAATGGGCCGCAGCCCTGTATCTCTACATTCGCATTGCTTCGGCCGCAGTTTCCCTTTGTGTTCATATTGTATGCCAGGGTTGATGGTCCTTTTTCTTTGGCTATTTCCCTTTGATGATAATTGCCATCGCGCGGAGCAAGAGCTACGAAAAAGCGGGCTGCACCTTCCCCAGGTATGTGTACACGGCATTCAACCAGTAAGCTGCAGGTGACGGACGTTGGGTTCAGCGTGGCAGGCCTGTTGTTAGTCGGGCAAGGGTTTTCAAAGGGACTCGTTCCCTGAATCTTCAGGATAGTACGAGGGCATGCTAAAATGACAAGAGACAGAAAGAGATCAAAGAGTTGAAGACCCATGTTGGTCCTTTGTTCGCTCTTTGATCGTTGAATGTTGTCGGTGGCTCCCTCGCTCTTTCCCCGCTTTGGTTCTGGGCTTTCATCTAACACGCAGTTTCGTACCCCAACGCACCTGCCACGAGCAGCTGCTGCTACGTCACTGACTTTTCATCGCAGAACTCAGGCTCCACCATGCACTATCGCCTTATCGACTGGCACTACGCTTGGGTGGCCCTTGCGTCTCCACATCGATTGTGAAGACGAGTCACGTGTGCAGGCGTCAAGTGGCTGCCATGTGCGTGTTTGGACGCGGTGCCACTTTAAAAGATTTTTAGGGGACAAAACCGCCAAGCAGGCAGAGCAGGCAAAACAGGCACAAGGGGCACAACAGGCAAGAAAATCTGCCATTGCCTGCCCACGACACACACACAACGGCCCATACAATGCTACGAGCCGCCCTGCGACCGATATGCCCTGTCTGCCGGACGGCGGGTGGTCCATCAAACCAATTGCGACTCTCACCAGTCCGGCCATGGCAAACTCAGCCGGTTCAGTTGCCGCAGATGCAGCTGCAGAGACGGGGCTTGGCTGCCCAACGGCGGAAAACACCGTCACGTATGGTCCTATCCGATAGAGTTGCGCGGCCGCCCCCGACGCGGCAAGCGCGGCGGAGAGAAGCTGGGCCGTTTACGGGCATGAACCGCACTGTGGCGAACATCCGCGAACGACCGGCGCAAGCCGCAACGACAACGACAGCATCGTCTTCTACGCCGACAACGTCACGGCACGCATCCCGGCGGCTGAAAGATGACAGGGACGGCGGACGGGGCGGTGGTAGCAGCAGCAGCAGCAGCAGCAGTAGAAGAAGCAGAGACGGTAGCAAGAAACCCTTCAAGGCGCTCCGCATGCAACAGTCCCTGGCGACGATCGGCTACGGCCAGCGGACGCAGATCAGGTCGCGCATGGCGGAGCTGGACCAGTTCGACCAGTTCAAGCTGCTGCCATCGCTGCAGACGGCGGTCCAGTCGGACGCACTCCGGGGCATGGTGGATGTGAAGCCGACGCCCATCCAGCGGCTCGCGATCCCGATGCTGCTGGGCCAGGTGGTGGACCGGCGGCCATCGCGGCAAGTGGCACCGGGCGGCGTCCGCGAGTTTTTGCTGGCCGCAGAGACGGGATCCGGCAAGACACTGGCGTACCTGCTGCCGGCCGTGGACGCGCTGAAGCGTGCAGAGGCAGAGGACGAGGAGATTATCGCGTACAAGAAGCGGCTGGCGGACGAGAAGGAGCGGCGCGCGGCGACAAACTACCGCGGCTCGACGGTCTTTGAGCCGCACCCGACGACAGCGCGGCCGCGCGTGGTTGTTCTCGTGCCGTCGGCCGAGCTTGTCGGGCAGGTGGGCGGCGTGGCCAAGGCGCTGTCGCACGAGGTCAAGTTCCGCACGGAGCTGCTGTCGGCCAACGTGTCGCCCAAGGCCATGGAGCGCAACCTGCACTCGCCGTCGGGCATCGACGTGGTGGTGGCGACGCCGCACCTGCTGGCGTCGATTGCCGAGGCCGAGCCCAACGTGCTGTCGCGTGTGAACCATTTGATCATTGACGAGGCGGACTCGCTGCTCGACCGCAGCTTCTCGCCGGCGACGACAGCCATCCTGGAGCGGGCACGCCCGTCGCTCCAGCAGCTCATCTTGTGCTCGGCCACGATCCCACGGCGTCTCGACACGTATCTGGCCAACCACTTCCCCCACATGCAGCGGATCACGACGCCCAACCTGCACGCGATCCCGCGGCGTGTCCAGCTGGGTGTGATTGACGTGACCAAAGAGCCGTACCGCAACAACAAGGACCTGGCGTGCGCGGACGCCATCTGGTCGATTGGCAAGGATGTGTCGGCGTCCTCCTCGGCCGACGACGACCGGCCGGATGGCGCCCGCGACGACGGCGAACCGGACGTCAAACGGATCATGGTGTTTGTCAATGAGCGCGAGAAGACGCAAGACGTGGCCGAGTTTCTGCGCGGCAAGGGCATCGACGCCGTGGCGCTGCACCGCGACGCGTCCGAGTCGCGGCACACGGACATGCTGGCGATGTTCACGGCGGCGGGGCCACTCAAGGCGGCCGCCCTGCATGCGGCACAGGCACCCGTCCCGTCCCCGGCGATGGGCGGCCGCTCGCTGGCCAACACCAAGGTGATTGTGGCGACGGACTTGGCCTCGCGCGGCATCGACACCCTGGGCGTGCGGCATGTGGTGCTCTACGACGTGCCGCACACGACGATTGACTTTATCCACCGCCTGGGCCGTGCCGGCCGCATGGGCCGGCGTGGTCGGGGCATTGTGCTGGTGGGCAAGGACGACCGGCGGGACATTGTGGCCGAGGTGCGCGAGAGCATGTACATGGGCCAAGCGCTTGTGTGAGCGAGATGCTTTTGCTTGAATGGCCATGCACATTGTGTCATATTTATCACCCTGGGCATAGACAAAATGGGACGAAGCGGGCATTTGTGCCTATGTATTTTGTACTATAATGTGTGTTCAGACATAGCTTGCATTGGCGAGTCTTCCAACCTTTTGAAAGGTCGACTCGAATCTGCAAATAATACCCCTCCACTCGTCTCAACCATTGCGGCGTTGTTCTTTGTTTCCATGCCAATTTCCGCAGCCCACGCTCCGGGTCGGGTATTGGCCTGGCTTTCTTGCACTACGTTTTTTTCACACTCGGGGTCCACCGCTTCGGTGCCGATGCGCAAATAGTTTTGTGTAAGTCGACCAACAAAACGTCAAAACCCGGACTTATCCTTTCTGTGAAGGCTCTAACCCCGTGGCGATCTCCACCTTCATTGCGCAACATGAGCGCGCGAAGAGGGGCAAAAGCTCATTTTTTACTTTGCTCGCCTGGCATGGCAAAACGGCAAGTCCATTTGCTTGGTCTGAGTGGAGATTTCGTTCAGTCGACCTGTGCGATTTGGCCGGACTGCGACGCTGTGGTGTAATACTTTGCCGTGACGTGACCGCCGGTGCATCGAGCGGCCAGTTTTGCGCGGTCCGTTTTGTTTGCGGACGCTCTGGCCGCTCCCCTGTCTTGCTGTATTTGCCGGCGATACACAGGCGGCCTGTATCTGAGCCCCTGTTCTTTTGTAGACGCGCAAAATCAATTGCGAAATAAAATCGACATGTTCGCTGGCCCTTAAATACAGGCGCCTCGTCCCGCCGTCGATTCACCACCTCTCGTTCTTTTCCCATTGCACCATTGGCCACCTCGCTCGTCCGTTCTCGGCATAAACATCCAGTCAAGCCCTCTCCAGAGTCTGCCCATCTCTTCTTCCACCAACGGTTTGCCTCTTCCACCAACCCCCGCATCCTTCGCCATGGCCAGCCACGCTTGCGCTCAGCGTCCCCCCATCACCGTCGACTACACTCCCCAGGGCCGCCATGAGACCCTCGGCGGTCTGAAGACGTGTACGTATCGCTCGTCGGCAAGAATGATTGTTCTTGTTCCGGACAGCTTCTTGTAGGATCTAGCTAATCGCATCTCCGCCTCAACTTGTAGACATTGTCGGCCCCGACGACGCAACAAAGGCCATCGTCGTCGTCTACGACATCTTTGGCGTCTGGCCGCAGACGGTCCAGGGCGTCGACCTCCTGTCGTCCATCACCGGCGCCCTGGTCCTCCTCCCCGACTTCTTCGAGGGCGACGGCGCCAAGCCCGAGTGGATGCCCGCCAACACCCCCGAAAAGCAAAAGGCGCTCGGTGACTTCTTTGCCAACAAGGCCGACTTCGGCAACGCCGTCAAGGCCGTCCTCAACGTGCGCAAGGATCTCGCCACCCGCTACCCGGCCGTCGACGACCATGTTGGCATTTTCGGTCTCTGCTGGGGCGGCAAGGTTGGTGTGTTGGCCACGGGCGCCGACAACACGGGCGCCGGCCGGCGCTTCACCGTCAGCGGCACGGCTCACCCTGGGTACGTTACTGTCCTCCTGCTGCACTCGCTTTCTGTTGTTTTCCCTCGCGTCGCTCGCTTTCTTTTGTTGCCCTCTCGCCGCGCTCGCTCTTTTGTCCTCACTCGCGTCGCTCGTTCGCTGTTGGCCGTTCTTCTCTTGCTGACTGTTTGACAGCCGCCTCGACGCCAAAGACGCCGAGCCCCTTACCGCTCCTCACATCCTCCTCGCCTCCAAAGACGAAGACGCAGCTGTCGTTGCCGAATACAAGAAGATCCTCGCCCAGCCCGGCAAGGTGGGCGAAGTCGACACCTACCCCAACATGTTCCACGGCTGGATGGGCGCCCGCGCAAAGCTCGACGACGCCGAGAACGCTAAGGAGTATGTCCGCGGCTACGAGCAGACCGCCGCTTTTTTCAACGCGCACCTGTAAGCCAGTGCGTGTACCGTTTAGTTTGTCGTTGCTTGTTCTGTTATTCACAAAAGGTTGTACGACGTAGTTGGTGACAGTAGCATGCGATAAACAAAAGAAATTAACAGCGGAAACCCGAATGACATTAAAATATGAATTGGTCAGCAAAACACGAGTGAGGTCCGTCGCAATGAAAAAGTACCGCCCTGTTTGATTGGGAACAATGCGTAGACAGTCAGATGTACTACAGCCCCCAAATCCTACGAAAAAGAGCTCTTATCGATAAGCCGCCAGGCACGTAGTCAAGTCAGCGCTAAAAGCTGCTTTTGTTCCCTGCTCAGATCTAGACCACCACTCCGACGACCATAACGCATAACGCTGTCGCCGCCTCGTACCCAACCGTTTCGACGACATTCCTTTCCTTTCCCTCGCGTCCTTTTCTTCCCGCCTCGCCCATCATGAGCCAGCCGACGAAGATCGGCCTCAACCTGTCCAAGAAACCTGGAGCCGCAAAACCGGGCGCAACAGCAAAACGACCCGCAATCTTTGGCGGCGGCGGCGACGATGACGGCGATTCCGACGACGGCGATGGCGGCGGCGTGTTTGGGCGCAAGAAGAGCGGCAGCAACAAAGGCAACACGAAACCTGACGGCGGACCTGTTGCCGTAGCGATCACCGAGCTGGGCGACGACTTTCTATCCGGCACGGCGCCACAAGACACAGACGATGGCGACGATGCGAAAAAGAAACTGGCACACCGAAAAGGCCAGCCGCCGCCATCACAGCCGCCACCGAGCAAGTACAAAAAGGCCACCGTCGACGGTGACGGCGACACGACAAGCTCCCCCTTTGGCAGCGACCTGGCGAGCGCGCTGACCGCGCGAAAACACCGCGAAGCCGCCGAGGCGCTCGACCCGTCCATATACGATTACGATGCGACGTACGATGCATTTAAGGCGGGCACAAGCAAGAACAAGGCTGGGGGACATGCGGACGATGGCGAGACGCCGCGCAAACCACAGTACATGAGCAACATTCGCAAAATGGCCGAGGTCCGCGAGCGCGACCGCCGCGTCGCCGAGGACAAGAAGATGCAGCGCGAGCGGGCGGCCGAGGGCGACGCCTTTGACGACAAGGAGACGTTTGTTACGGAGGCATACAAGCAGCAGCAGGAGGAGAGCAAGCGACTCGAAGAGGCGGAACGGAAACGCGAAGAGGCCGAGGCGGCCAAGGCGGCGGAGACGGGCGGCATGACGGGGTTCTACAAAAAGCTCCTACAACGGGACGAGGAGCGACAGGCGGCCATCCAGGAGTCCCTGCGCGCTGCGACCGCAGCACGGAAGAGCAGGGACAGCGGTGGTGCAAGCGAGGTTGGGGATGAAGATGAGGCCGAGGAGGACGACTCGTCGACTGCACGCGCGCGCGCCATCAATGCGCATGGCGGGCATGTTGCCGTCAACGACGAGGGCGAGGTCGTCGACAAGCGGCAGCTGCTGCAGGGCGGCCTCAACATCAGCGCGCGGAAACGCTCCGACATGGAACGCCAGAAGGAACGAGACGCGCGCAACCGCGAACGCGACCGCGAACGCGACCGAAACCGCGATGGCGACACATACGGCAGCCGCAACGGCGACGGCGTCTTTGCCGGCAGCAAACAGGCCATGCGCGACCGGCAATCGCGCATGCTGGCCGCGCAGTACGAGCAGGCGCTCAAGCGCTCGCGCGACGCGGAGGACGAGCAGACGAAAGCCGCGCAAGACGCGGCCAAGTCGCGCAAGACGACGGCCGACATCTCCAGTGCCAAAGAGCGCTACCTGGCGAGAAAGCGCGCCGAGGCCGAGGCCAAAAACGCTGGCGGGGAGCCGTGAGGACAAAGCACGCTGGGGCTTCTGTGTTCTGTCTCTTCTCGGCGCTGGTCATTATTCATTGGCGTTTTTAACTTGTGTTCATATGTATGTTTGTATGTTTGATGAATATATGCCGTCCCAACAACGGGGCTTTTCTTGGATCACCCGCTGCTGGCAATTAAAAAGTAGCGAGGTTCTCTCGTCAGCGAAGCTTCATTTCCTCCCCCTATCCATGATACCGTCCTCCGTTTTTGACATGTTGGTACAATGTGCCTGCGCGGCTTCCAGATGCATAACGTCGTTTCGCTTTTATACACTTGCGGTATTCCTTACGAGGGCAGCGACCCCCCTTTTCGTCTCGTCGCTGGTCGCTTCCGTGCACGTCCCTTAGTTGTTGTTGCCCATCTCCTGTTGTAACCGGCGGATGTACGCGGCGTTGACATTGTTCCAGGCCGCAATGTACTTTTCCATGCACTGGCTGACGCACTTTTGCTCGCCGGAGCTGAGCGACGAGCCGGGCTTGGGTACGCAGCTGTCGAAGCAGTGCTGGTTCATGTTCTGTCCAAGTCAGTCTTTGTGTCTACTATGGCTGTCCACCGCGCACCATCCACCCACCTCCATCAATGTCCGCGCATTGGCGCTGTTGGCCTCCTGCAGAATCTGCTGCATGATGGACTTTTTCACCGTCTCGTTATCCATATTGTCGGTGCTAGGAGAGGCCGGGGAGAAGGGAAGCGGGAGAATTGAAGGGGTGATCGGTGAACGTGGAGAGCTTGTGTTTTGTTTAGCCGAAGTTGCGCGTGTGGTCGTCGAGAGGTCGTCGCAAAGTCCGGCAGTATCGTATACAACGGGAGCCATCAAAGAAAAGCCCGTGAGAATTTGAGAATTTGCTGGACTGGAACCTCTGGAAAAAATGGGGCCGCAGCCCTGTTCCTTATCTTATCGGCTCGACATCTGCGCCGCCTGACGAAGCTTGCCTAACTTGGCTTTACGGGGTAAAGGTGCCCTGTAAAGGACTAGCCGCGCCACGAGCACAGACCCCTGAAGGGCCGTGTGGGTTTTAGAGTTTACCGCAGTCCAGCCTACCAGCAGCTCCCCAAGGTTACGCCAAAACACCCAAAAAAAGCTACCCAAACGAAGAGGCCAGCTTACCATCTCCACCGCCACAGCATGACACGCATGCTCACACACTCCCTCCTTCCTCCTCCTAACTACTCCTTGCTCTTGCTTAGCATGTGTGCAGTGCAAACACCATTTCCGAACGACTGCATTTTTTCTTTCTTTTATTACCAGCCTCCCTTCCTGTCGACTTTCAATTGAGACAAATCCGGCGCGTGACCTTCGTTTGTTTTCTACGACTCAAGCCTCTCTGTCCTTGATTGATCGGCCATTCAGCGTACCTCTGCCAACGCGACCACCTCCTCGTCTCCCTCCCTGGGCCCGCCCTCGACGCCTTTTCGATTGACGACACTCCCGCTTCAGTCGACACGCGCGCAACACGTTTTCGACGGCTTCTCCTTGACCATTCTCGCCTTTTCGACAACAGCCAGGCCTTGTTTCGCTGCCGAATTAGCATACATACGTTCTCTGCTGCCACAGAGGCATCGCGGGCACGATGCGCATCTCCAACCTGCTGTCGTGGGGTCTCGCCGCCGTGGTCGCGTGGGCGGCCGACGTGGACGATGATATCAAGAGCATCAGTGTATGTTGCTCCTGATCGTACCCCGAGACAGCGCTGGCTTTCTTCTTTCCTTGTGCGCGCGCACATGCTAACCCGTTTTCTTTGTCTCGTAGCTTCGGACACATTCCCTCAGCCAGGTACGCACAAGCTCGAAAGCAAATTGATAGAGAAGACATGCACGGCGACAGACGAAAGGGAGCTTGCTGCGGGAGGAAGAGAGCTCGGACAGCACAGACAGCTAACATGCCCACGTGAACGTCTAGCCGTATCTCGATTCAGACATGCAGAGCCGGTGGTACGACTTTGGCGGCGACACCGTGATCCGGACAGACCAGTACATCCGCTTAACGGCAGACCGCCCGTCCCAGATGGGCTGGATCTTCTCGCGCGTGCCGCTGACCGCGACCAACTGGCAGATCGAGGTCGAGTTCAAGGTCCACGGTAGCAACACCTTGTTTGGCGACGGCTTCGCCATGTGGCTGACCAAGGAGCGGGGCCAGCCGGGCCCCGTCTTTGGCAGCGTCGACAAGTTCGAGGGTCTGGGCATCTTCTTCGACACCTACAAGAACAACCGCCCCGGCGTCGTCTTCCCCTTTGTTATGGCCATGGTCGGCGACGGCAAGACCCCTTACGACAAGGACGCTGACGGCAAGGCCAACGAGCTGGCCGGCTGCTCGGCGCGCGGCATCCGCGGCGCCAACATCCCCACCCTGTTCCGCCTCACCTACTTCCAGGACAAGTCGCTCAAGCTCGAGCTGCAGTACAAGAACGAGGGCGAGTGGACCCTGTGCTTTGAGACCGGCGATCCCCCGACCCTGCCGCCGGCGACCTACCTCGGCTTCTCGGCGGAGACGGGTGAGCTCAGCGACAACCACGACCTTATCTCGGTGGCCGTCAGCAGCCTGTACGGCCCGTCTTCGGGCGAGAAGGCGACACCCGGCAACAAAGGTGGCTCCAGCGGCCACCGTCTAGGCAGCTCGAGCAGGGCCAAGAAGAGCGGCGGCTGGCTGTGGTTCTTCACCAAGATTATCCTTGTCGTCCTCGCTGTTGGCGGCGGCTATGTTGGCTACACCGCATGGCGGACGAACAAGCGGTCGCACAGATTCTAAGACAGGATCGGGATCCACACAGAATCAGTTTCCAGAGAGGGAGGAGAGTCTGTGAGAGGCAGTGCGAGAGACAGAAGGAGGGCGAAGGCTGTGGCTGGGGGACGAAGCAATGCATGCGTTATGACACAGAACCGACCTGAAGGATGCGGCACTCAAAAAGCACTACACGAAACACTTACCATCACAACAACCTCGACCCAACAAACAGCTATCCCCCCAAAACGCACAAGACGCCCAAAACGCCCAAACGCATAAAAGCACAAAAAAGGGCATGCCATGCCCAGCCGCACACCAGAAGGGCCTTCGTTGAGTTCGTAACCAGCACATACATATATACATTCTGCAATTATATTTTCTTTGTCGTTGATTCATCCGTTGTATCTCTGATCGCATTGTACGTCTACCCCGTCCATCCGATCTACGGGGATAGCACGTGGCTCCCACCGCTACCCAGTGTGGTTTTTTTGATCTGAATATGTGCCACATGCTTATTGGTGCTGCTTTGTGCGACGTGCAATGTCAAGCTCCATATTCTGCAGTAGCGGTGTTGATATAGCTCAAAATAAGCTATCGGCGTTTTACCATTTGGACAAGAGTTTAAAGGCGATATATCTTCTCCGTCATCCAGCAACCCCAGAAATGAAAGAGTCAAAGAGGCATGGAAGCGCTTGGGCATCCTCTCGTCGAGGCCGTTTGATTGACCTACCTCTCGTCGTTCATCATTCCTCTCTTACTTCGTCCTGCAGCTCGTACATCCAGCGCCGCAATGCATATTACGCTTCGCAAGCTATCACTGCATGATCAGCAAAGACGAGTTTTTTATTTTCGAGTACCTCCATTCGTCGCAAGCACAGTGGCCTCTCCAACTTCCACTGCGCCTTCTCCGGTAATTGAAAAGACGCATGCAGCCATTGCCAGGCCGTCCAACCTCACTTGGTTGGGGCCTTGTTCGCTCTTCCCCCACTACCCCTCCCTTGCCTTATTTTGCCTTACTTTTGCCTTACAACCGGGTTCTTGTTGCTCCTTCCCCGTCTTTCTCGAGTGCTCTTCAACGTCGCATCTATCCTGTGCTTCGAATGATTGGCCCGGTCGCTCTTGCCTTTGAGCTCGCCCCCGGCTCCTTCTCTGTCCGGCGAAGTGCCGCTTTTGTTTTGTCGCTGTTGCCCATTTTCCGCGTTCGTAGCCGTATGTAGCCAGCTCTTGTTCCGCTCTTTCCTCGAAGACCAAGGGTTGTCCTGTAGATGCAGGCCATTGGCGCTAAGCAGAGAAGGAACAACCAACAAGGCCAAACTCGGCGTTGTTGCACTCCGTAGCACCTGCCGCTCGCATTTCTGCTCGCACACTTTATGCGCACGCCCATCGCATCCCCTCCTTGATTATCGTCAAATCAGCCCATCTCGCCAGCGACACTCCGCACCATTGTCGCCTTGTTTCCGTTCTCCCGTCCAGCTTAGCACTTCACAGCTAGCCTGTGTTGTGCTGTCCTCGAAGCACATCGACGCGTATTCCTCCTCGATGGACAGACCGATCCCTGACTGCGTATAGACCGGTCGTCGACAAAACACAATTGAACGTTTTGTGCGCCTTTTTGTTTCTCTTCGAGGCAGCCTAACTGTGTTATTCTGTCTCTTTTGTCCTTTGATCCTCCTCTGTCTTTGTTGTCTTTCTCCCTGTCCACATTCTCTCTGTCTCCCCCACTCCTCTTCCTCCACCCCGCTACCGACGCTTGCTGCCAGGAAAAGACGCCAGAGCCAGCCGCAGCTTGCAGCAAGCAAATACGCCATCCATCGCACCGTTTCCCCTTCGAGTCCCTTCTCGTCAGCTGGGGGTTATGGCGCTCATAATCTAGCCTCACCTCTGCGTTGTCTGGTATGGTTCGAGTTCGACTTGTGCATGTCTCTCCTCGGTAATTTTGACGCTTGCCTGCTCACGTCCTGGACCAAAACCGATCCTCGATCGACCTAGCACTTGTGACTGGCCGCCGTTGCCTCGTTTATGTCGCTCCACCTGGCAGCGCCTTTCCCTGTTGGACTTGGGGTTGTGTTTCTGATGCGGCTGCAAAAAGCTGACCTATTCTCGAGTAGAAAGTACTTGTCCTGGTTGGCAGCTTCGCGCCAGAAATAGCGACAGCAACAAAAAGGAACAAATTCGCCCGACCACGGTGCCCTGTATTGTCATCTCGTCATACTCTTTCTATTTCACCTTCTCTGTCTACCTACTACCTAAGATTTTTTTACATCGTCGCTCCCAATTCTCTCGCCATATTTTGTGTCCCAATTGCTGCTGTTTCCGAGGTAGGTTCGCCTCGCCCCTAGAGTGAAAGCCGCATCTCTCATACTAAGCAACCGTTCCGCCATCACAGTCGTGCCTTGCCCCTCACCACAGCTCTTTTCCAGTCCAAAGGATTCGACAGCCCCACGACTTGCCTGGCAAAAACACTGTAAGCAAGCACTGGGGAAGGTGGAAACACTGCAACTCCGTCCCTTTCCTAGCCAGTCGCCATTCTCAGACCGTTTGTTTTGGTCAACTTTGGCATTAACCGTCAAGACAGCTCGCCCTTTTTGGCCTCGCAATTCGGTCATCTTACGTAGCTCAATCGAAGCTACTGCTCTTTGCCTCTGCGACTTAATACGTGCCAACGTTTGGCCCGGAGTAAATTGGTTTACTTACGTCCTAGCTTTCCACCCCACCAAAGCCGGCGATTATCCCAGCATCTCGCTTTTGGACGGTATCTTCCTTCTTTCTCTCCTCCCCTCAATCCCATTGTTCGGCCCCATTGAGCCTGCGTCGCTCATCGATTCGTTTTATCTTTGCCTTCCGACAGGCAATTCGACACACTTTTGCGCACAGGTGCATATCCGCATGTTCAGCCTCTCAAAGTACGTGGCCCGCTTAGCAAGAGTTGAGAGACGAGAGAAAGAGAGTGAGACATCGAAGAGGGGGGACCTTCAAAAGCTACGAAAGAAGCTCCCTACTGTGACCGGAACCCGAGGCACGAATCCAGTCTAGTCTTTGCAGTTCGCTGACTTGACAGATCGACGATTGTGTCTGCATCGTTTCTCCACTGTCACAAACTGCCGCATCCTGCCATTATCACATATTCGTCCTCCAGCTTCCTTGCCTCAATCTCTTTTTTCGGTTCCTGACTTGGCTGCTTTTCTCTCTCGTCGCTTCCAATCCAGTTGCGTTTGGAGCACCTCACTCGGACGAACTTGAACGACCCAGTACCTCCACGGAGTACACATACAACAAGAAGCGCAGTTTGGAAAGAACACGACTGCTAAAACTCTCAGCCAAACCAACGTCGGTCGCACTCCAACCATCCAAGCTTGCTTTCTCACAAAAGCAGACTAATTAACGACCGCATTGCCGTATTTGTGCAAAGTCTGCAATTGTCGTCGAGACGCCTACTCGTCCAATCCAAGCTTTGCGACACGAGCTCGACCCTTGCCTCTACCCCAGCTTTCAAGCTATCTTTCTTCATGCCGAGCTTAGGGTTCCTCAAGAAAAAGCGCACCAGAGACGCCAATCCAGACTCAACATCAGGAAGTCAACCGACAAGCCCAGTTACGCCAACTGCAACAAAGACATTCGAGCAAGCTTTTCAACAGCCCTCCAATTCCATCGCGTCGGTCGCCTCCGCAGCCTCAACAACAACACAACCCATTGCGGCCGCCACCGCTGGATCACAATCTAGTCAGCAGGGACTGCATCCGGAGAGCGCACCGGCCTCCGTCTCAACAGCCAAGGGCCCCGCACCAGCTCCGGCTCTAGTGCCGGCTCCCGCTGCACCAACGATGGACTCGACACAGCAGCACCAAGCCCAAAACCTGGTGCCTGTGAACCTACCGATGTCAACACCGTCGCCTGGTACCGAGGTCCCAAATTTGCCGTCCATCTCAAACCTGATCAACCCTTCCCACAATGGTCAGACAGCTCAGCAGACCTACCAGCAAGGTCCAACAAACCCGCCATCCTATTCTACGGTCCCGACGACCACAGCCGATTCCCAGACGCCGGCGACCCAGGTCCCACAGAAGTTGCCTCAGGCCCAGCAACAGCAGCAGCAAGCTCAACAAGCGGCGTTCCATCCTCACCCTGGACAGCCAGTCAACCTTCAGCAGCATGCAGTCGATCTGCCTCGGGTGACCAAGGGCAAATACTCCCTGGCCGACTTTAACATCTTACGCACACTCGGTACCGGTAGTTTCGGTCGTGTCCACTTGGTCCAGTCGAGGCACAACCAGCGGTTCTATGCTGTCAAGGTCCTGAAGAAGGCCCAGGTCGTCCGCATGAAGCAGGTGGAGCACACAAACGACGAAAGACGCATGCTTGCCCAGGTCAAGAATCCTTTCCTGATCACACTCTGGGGCACGTTCCAGGATGCGAGAAGTTTGTACATGGTCATGGACTTTGTCGAAGGCGGTGAGCTATTCTCACTACTACGGAAATCAGCTGTAAGTCTCCGCGGGCATGCTGCTTGGAGGTGGTACGAAAGGCGAGCAGATTAATAGGTTACTAACGACGTCGTCTTCGCGGGTCAACAGCGCTTCCCGAACCCTGTTGCCAAGTTCTACGCAGCAGAAGTCACAC
Organism: Sporothrix schenckii 1099-18; assembly: GCF_000961545.1. NCBI lineage: Eukaryota > Fungi > Ascomycota > Sordariomycetes > Ophiostomatales > Ophiostomataceae > Sporothrix > Sporothrix schenckii. Next base: position 1,208,130 of record NW_015971144.1, read on the forward strand.
TAGCATTGGAGTACCTCCATTCGCGCAACATCATTTACCGTGACTTGAAGCCAGAAAACCTGCTTCTCGACCACCACGGCCATCTCAAAATAACCGACTTCGGCTTCGCTAAGCGCGTTCCGGACAAGACGTGGACACTTTGCGGCACGCCAGATTACCTCGCCCCAGAAGTCGTGTCCAACAAGGGCTACAACAAATCAGTTGATTGGTGAGTGGTGTTTTCTCATTTGTTTTGCTTGGCTTGCTTGACAACCGCGAAATATCGCAAAATATGGAGAGCCACGAGTAAATTTTAACAGCGTAATAGGTGGTCATTGGGTATCCTCATTTATGAAATGCTCTGCGGATACACACCATTCTGGGATAGCGGCAGCCCGATGAAGATTTACGAAAACATTCTCAAGGGCAAGGTGAAGTACCCGGCGTACGTGCACCCCGATGCCCAGGATCTTCTCGAGCGCTTGATCACGCCTGATCTGACCAAGCGGCTGGGCAACCTGTACGGAGGTCCGGAGGATGTCAAGAAGCACCCTTGGTTTGCCGAAGTCACCTGGGACCGCCTGGCCCGAAAAGATATCGATGCCCCGTACACGCCGCCAGTCAAGGTCGGTGCCGGCGATGCCAGCCAATTCGATCGCTACCCTGAGGAGACCGAACGCTACGGCCAAGCCGGAAACGACGAGTAAGCCCCGCCAACCAACGCAGATTTGTTCCCAATTTCTCTCAACTGTCTAGCATATTCTAACTTACAATCCAGATACGGCCACCTTTTTGAAGACTTCTAAATGCAGTTTCGCACATTCAAGATAACAGGCGTTTGGATATAAAGACGACATCGCCTAAGCGACACCGTAACGAACCGTCCAGCATCATTTCATTCATTCTGGCACTGCGATCTCATACGATTTGCTTTTGGTCACAACTGTTTTATTTTTCCTTGGATAGGTTTTTGTCTCGGATAGGGATTCACTTCGGGATCAAACACGGGAGTGTGAAGGGAAGGGTTTTGGAACAAGGGCGGTACCTTTTCTATTGTGTTCTTTACATTGCGATATTATATTGGTATATTTTTC